>NC_087490.1:5485551-6685551 GCF_036417665.1 Passer domesticus
ACAAGATGGCGGCCGCGCCTCCCCGCCGCCGTGCCCGCGCCGCCACGCCCCCTCCCGCCGCGCGCCGCCCGCCCAATCGGCGCTCAGGGGGCGGGGCCGAGCGCGCGGATCAGCGCACGCCCCGCCCACTTACGGCGGTGGGCGGGGCCGGGGGGCAGCCGGCAGGGGGCGCTGGCCGGGCGGCCCCGCGCGCCCGCGACCCCCGGGAGCGCGCGCCGGCCCTGGGTGCCCCGGGATGGGCCCTGAGGGGAACTGAGAGACACTGAGGGACACTGAGGGACACTGATGGGCTCTGAGGGGCACTGAGGGACAGTGAGGGGCTCTGAGGGACACTGAGAGGCACTGATGGGCCTTGAGGGCCCCTGAGGGACACTGATGGGTACTGAAGGACACTGATGGGCACTAATGGGCTCTGAGGGGCACCGATGGGCTCTGAGGGACACTGATGGACACTGATAGACCCTGATGGGCACTGAGGGGCTCTGATGGGCACTGTGCCCCAGCACAGCCTCTGGCAGCCCCCCCAGGCCTCACCAGCACGGAAGCCCCATTACCCCCAGGACAGCCTTGCTCAGTTTGCTCTAGCTCCCCAGGGCAGCCTCTCTCAGTCTCCTCTTCCACCCAGAACACCATCTCCCTGTCCCCAGCCGGAGTGTCCTTTCCTGCTCACATCCATCACTCCCTGACAGCCTTTCCCATTCCCGCTGGCACAGCCCTAACCAGCTTCCTCTGTTCCCCGGGACAGCCTTCCCAGGTCCCCTCCATGTCTGCTGCCATGGCCTTTCCCTGCCTCTGCAGGGATTTCCCTGTGCCAGCGCCTCGCCTGCCCCACAGCAGAGGCACAAAGCTCTGGCCTTTCCCAGCCCCAGCATGCTCCCCTTGATCATCTTTTGCTTCTTCATTACTCCGGTCGCCCCTGCCCACAGCAGGATGAGACAGTCCCTGTTCTCATGGCTGCAGGGTGACAAGGACGAGCAGCACCCGGGGCTGGGACATTCCCCCAGCCAGCAGTGCCAGAGCCAGCCAGGTGTTTCCATAGCTCCTGGAAACATTGCCTTTCCAGCTCCCGGGCCCAGACAGAGAGGAAATGCATCAAGAGAACTAATTGTGTGGCTCAGGTCATTGCTAGTGGCCCTGCGTGTGACAGGTGCCATAGGAATTTGACCCTGGGTGTTGCTGCACGTCAGCGGGGCAGGGTGGTGGCTGTCCCTGGCTGGAGACAGTGGCCTGGTGCCACAACTCTCCTGGCACTGGATGGAGGTCAGCCCAGGTGGCATTTGGGATCAAAAGGCAGTTTTAGCATAAGATCCACTTCCCAAATTCATCTGGAATTTCCACTGACAAGGGGATGTGTTTGGGCAGCACCAGGACATAGGCTCAGCCAGGGCCAGACACAATGGCTGACCCACGGTCAGCAGAGAGCTGTCACCTTGCTCTGCAGGCAATTCCAGCTTTTTAGTACAACCTATTCAAAGTCAAAACCTGAGAAGCTCCCTTGGAAATGTTTATATATTTTTAGTATTTACAATGAGGTGTTTCCTACTCTTTTGCTAAAACTTGTAGTTCTCAAATAAAACATTGCAATTCCAATAAGGACTATTTTGACCAAATTTTACCCACTCCCTGTTTCCCAGTTAATACCAATTACTCACTACACCCAGCAGCAACCTTTTCTCAAGAGTTTTCCAGATGGATGTAGAGCTACTTCTCCTTTCATGGCTCCTGTCCCCTCTCAGTCACTGGCTGCCCCGGGGGTCAGCTGCCATCCTGCAGGCAGGGAACAGGGGCTTCTGTGGGATTTCTGGAGCACTCACTGCCTCTGTCCCCCCAGGAGCTGTTGCTGTGCTCAGGTCATAGCTCCAGGGAGGTGCCTCTTTCAAACCTAAACGTGCAGTTTAACACGGGAGGGGAAACTGGGGCCCGTCAGGAGCTCCCCAGAGCTGGGGAGCAGCAAGTGTGAGCTCGGAGCAGTGAGCCCTGGGGGCTCAGCAGCACTGTGTGCCCAGGATCCTGCTTGGGGACCCGCTGGAGTGCGTCACAAGCAGCAGGGCACTGCCTGAAGATTGAGGCCAAAACCCGCTTTCCCAGCTCTCATGTGCTGCCAAATACTGCCATGATCCAAGAGCCTGTGGGGACCTAAGTATGACAACACAGCACGAAGTGTGAGCATCAAGCCCTCAGCTTTGCCCCTCCCGTGGGATGCTGTGGGGACAGACTGTTCTGAGCCTGGCTTCCTGCAGCACAGGCCTGACCCAGGGAATCCTTACCCACCCAGGGCCAGGGCATTACACCATAAGGGTGACGTACAAATAAACAACCTATGAGGCCTCCACCACGAGAGCAGGGTGCTGATCCCTGGCTGTTGTCCCAAGGCAAGGCAGGCCTCGTTTCCCCCATGCCACGTCCCACAGCACCCCAGCTCTGAAGAGAGGGGGCCCGGAGCCCAGCCGTGTGCCCATCAGCCCCTCAGCACCCCTGAGCAAACTGGCCACGAACCAATGGGCCAGCAGCACCAAAGGGAAGGGGAGAGGTGCCCATTGCCCCAGATTGTGCCAGGCCAGCTGCTGGGGCAGGGAGAGGTGGAGGAAGCTTGGTCAGAGTGGTTGAACCCATCCCTGGCCCTGGCCTGACCCTGAGCTGGGGCTTGTAACCAGCTGCTGTAAGCCAGCAGCCACGAGCTGGGACTGAGGCAACATGTGCAAATATGAGGAAGTGAGAATTGCTCCATTTCCCTCTCCCCTGAGAGAGTGGACCCATTTCCTTTATTTTTGCAGAGAAATAGCCCAATCCTCCAAAACAACAAAGTATCTCCAACCACAGCTTCTCTTTTGACCTAAACAATCAGTTCCCTTACTGGAACCTGCTTTTGGATGGGTGAAAAGCTGCAGTCCCTGCACCATGGCAGAGATTACCCCCTAGCACCCAGAGGTTACCCCTGGGCCAAGGAGAGGCTCCTGCCCTGAAGGGCTCAGGGATTAGTCTTGCAAGAACAACAATCTCCTGTGGTCTCCCATTTTCTTTCCTGCCTGGGGCCCAGGCTGCACAGGGCAGGCCCCCCCAGCCTCTGGATGTGATGGTGTTCATCCTCTTGGACACAGGTCCACCATGACTTGCAAGAATCCAGTGACACACCACAGCCAGCCTGGCCACCCAGGAGAGGCCTGGGACCACCACTGCTCACCGCCAGCCACTTCTGCAGCATCAGGAGAGCTCCAGATGCTCTCAGGGCTGAGGGAGCAAGTGTGCTTGGGTCTTGCACATAGAAAAATGCAGATATACTGCAACAGCAAAAGAAAAATTATGTGCTGAAAATGGGACGAAAAGAAATCACCAGTCATCAAGAATCAAGATGTTTTTTCACACTGGATTTGGCCCTGTAAGGCACTTTATCTGCCACTGCTACAGCAGCAAAAATATCTGGCAATGAAGAATTTACTGATTTGCTAATTACAGATAGCAGGGGCTGAACTGCAGCAGGAAGCAGAAAACAGACATTACAGCAGGCATTACAGGAACAGCCAATCTGAAGAGCACTACAGCCCTTTCAACAGATCCTCTTTTACAGCAGGTAACTGCAAATAAGCTCCATTTCCAACAAACATGTGAAGCCTCGTCAGTGGCAGAATCAAGACTGTGATTTTAGTGTAGCTGCCTAGGTTAATTCACTTGAGGGCAGACACAAAACTGACACTGTCCACAGAATATTTAATGCAGTTTGCTTTTAGGCATGAATTGCACAATGTGGAATGAACCACCCTCAGATATCACATTCCCCAATTATTCCAGCTACACCTTGGTATGAGCACAGCCAGTTTGAAACGTTGTGGCAGAGATCCCACTCCTGATCCATGTGTCAGGAGTCCCATCCACAGTCCCTCGAATGCTGCTCAGCCTTTCTGTGCATCCACACTCAGAGGAGCTTCTGCACCCACAAATGGGCAGGAATCCCACATCCCTGGTCTGCTCAGTGACCCAAACTGCAGGCCAGGGTCTGACCTCCTGCCTGTGTACCTAAGAGGTCCTATGCTTCAGGGAGACAAGCCTTTCATTATGAAATAAATAATTCGTATTTGAAATTACCTAAGAACTTGGTTCATATTTAGTCAGTTTGGTCCTTAAAGAACAATTCTAAAAGCATGAAAACTTTAGTAAATGCACTCCTTTTACATTAATTCATGAGTACCTGAGAACAATTCTTTTTGCTTAAAGAAAAAACATAGCCTTCAAGTATTTCTGAACTAAAAACGTAAAAATTACAAATTTTTGAGTCACGATTCCTAGCAATGCCATGTTGATACATTTATTTTTACAAGGTGCACTATAAAAACTGAGTCCCTCAGAAGGATTTTTCACAGTCAGGAACACGAGTTTTGGAAGTGGCAGAGGAAACCACACAAAAGGAAGCTCTCCACCAAGACAAACACAGCACCCAATGCCCCAGACCTCAGAGAACGCTGCAGACACTCAAGTTGCTGGGTAAGACTTTCCTTGGATGTTCCCTCAGTAAAACATCACCTGACTATAGCAAATGCCAACACTGCCAAGTATTACACAGGCTGTCTTGTACTCAGGTGTGGTGCAAGAAATGAAAACATCTGGCTACACCTGCTTCCTCCTGAAGGGTGCACAGTGCTTCTCCAGGCTGGATCACACCACACAAGGGCTCATCCCACACACAAACGTCAGCTCATGTGCAGCAACCACAGCCCTGAGTGCAGACTATGTATGGTTAGAAGTGCTTTTCCTTTTTTGGCCAAGTATAAAAACTAAAGCCAAAAGTTTCAAAGAATGGGAGGAAAACACCAAACAAAAGCCCCGGTGTGGCCATCAGAAGTATCATTTCTGTCCTTCAGAATGGCACTGTCATCCTGGTGGATGACACAGGACTGTCTCTGGCCCTGCACTGTGATCATCACCTCTCTGGAGTCACACACAGAGCAGCTGCAAAACAAATCTGATCCCTTCCCTCTGCCAGCTGCAGAACAGGGTTAAGCCCAAAACCTGCAGATGAAGTCAGAGCAAAGGCAGAAAGGCAAATCCCATACTGCAAAGTGTAAGCAGTGGAGGAGGAAATGGGGTCCTCTTAAGGAATGCTGGTTTTAACAAGATCACAGAGTTAATCAAACTTTTGAACTGCATCAGTTTAAATTCAAGTTAAAGAGAACCTCTCTAAAATTCTGTCTCATGCCTCAGTATACACATGGTTGTGTCCCCTCTTCTGCAAACTACCAACTCAAACAAGTTTGACAAGCTGGAGCCAAGTCCAGTTCAGCCTTTAAGACAGGCTTACCCCTCTGAAGAAACAGACATAGCTGTACAGAAATTAATTTAAATGCATGGCTCTCTTAAAAACAGAAATATATCTTTAAGAAATTATCTCCATTTCCCCAGTTCCCAGTAACCAGTCTGCAGTTCACTGAGCACAGCCAGGTCACCATCACCTTGGTGGTGACTCGAATGCTCAGAAGAAATCAGATGCCTTTCTTCTTTTGGGAAGCTGCAGCAAATTGTCCGTGATGGATGTAGTATCCTGAGATACTGGTGTCTGAGACACTGTCCGTGACTGTGGGGTGCTCTGGGGGGTTTGAGGCCCGCTGGCTGGGGTCTTGTAACCAGGAGTTCCTGTGTGGGCTGGGGAGGGAGTGTAGCTGGCTCGCAGCGCTTTGTCGGTGTATTTACTTGCAGTCCTGTTTACAAGTCTTTGCAAAGCTGGTGACATTGCTGGGCTTAGTCCTTTTGGAGTAAGGCTGAAACAGAATAAACAGTTTTAAGAGATTTTACAGTAGAAAAATCTGCCTTTATCAGGAAAAGCAATATTGCCTCCCGACATGAGCTCCCCCACAGAGAGACCCACTGCCTGCAGAAGTCATTCTGCCTGCAGGTAAATGCAGCCTGTCTCTCTAGAGAAACAAGTGTCAGAAAACCTCCTACACCCCGCCCAAACCCGAGTGGCACTGCCTGACTTTTCCTTTGAGCCCATTCTGTCCTTCATGTAACCCCCGCAAGCAACTCTTAACATGTTTCCTCTTTGCAGTGAGGCAAGGCACTGATCCAGAGGCATCAGTGTGGCTGTAGGGCAGAGCAGTAGTGCTGACAAAGAGTGTCAGGGACAGCCACCAGCCACTTTCCCTCAGGAATTAAGTTTTTTAATTTCTGAATTTTTAATTTCTTAAAGCTTTCAGTCCAAATGTACCTCTTCCTGCTTCCAGTATCCTTCCTTACCATCATTCCTCCCTTTCTACATGTGCCGATTTAGAGCTCATCAGATAATACCCACCCCCAGCTCTGCTGTCAAAACAGAAGTCTCACCTGGCCAGGTTTTCTGTCACTTTTCGAAGTGCCTCCTGCTTCTTTGCTCGGTTTTTAGCTGCCACTTCATTGGCCATCTTGAGTCCTAACCTCTCACGGCGTCCAGGCTCCAGGATCTACAAATGCATCACACAGCTCACTTGCCAAGGCACTCAAGAGTGCTGAAAAAATGAGTCAAAGCACCTTCAAAGCTGGGTTCCAATGTACAGGGATCTAAAGCAGGGAGCAGTGGGGTCAGCCCACACCTCTTTGCTGCTGCATAAAAGCAAGAGAGGACACAGAGACCTTCAACCTGCCTTAGCAAGTAACAAAAATTGTAAAACCAGTCCAGTCAAGGAAGCAGCCATTACCTCTGGCATTTCCTCCTGCTGTTTCTCCTAGACAAACAATGTCACCTGTGTCTTGCCTGGCCTGTAGCCAGCCAGCTCTCAGGCACACACAGACATTGTTAAACAGCAGGAGAACCAGTCAAGGCCTTTGGAGTCTGACAAAACAGAGGCACATACAGCAAATTACACCTTTCTTAAACTAAGAGTCTCAGACATCTCACATTCAAAGACACCAGCAGGAGACAAGTAGCATGCAGGGTTAGGTGCCATTAGCAAAGCCAGAGTGTCTTTTCTACTCTCAACTGATACATCTGCCTCAGGCTGCAACAGCCAGAAGATAAACACAGAGGGAAATGCCAAAATTTCCCCCTGTTCACACACTAAAATCAGAAAAATTAAGCATGTCTTCAGCTTCCTCTGAAAGCTCCTCTGTCTGGGCCCATCACCAAATACAGAATCTCACTCTCCTGCCAGCAGTGCGTGTTCCACCTCAGGTAGCTCCACCAAGAAGATTTCATGTGGATCCAGGCTCACCTCCACCCTCCAAGCACAAACTAGATTATTAGTTTCAAGGACTGGGAACACCACCCACAGTTGTGTCACACTCCATGTTAATCTATTACTTACTCACTTGCCTTTCCCTTCTCAGCTCTTCCCCCCCAGAAAAGAATGTCATGCTGACATGAAATACCTTGAAAGCTGGGCCAGGTGTTCTGTCCACATATGGTCTTTCTGACCCTTCCAGACGTAAAGGGGTGCTTTCAATTTCACCCCATGTCATAAAAGGTGACTCATTCACACCTAAAAAAAAAAAGCAACAAGT
The DNA here is from genome assembly GCF_036417665.1 of Passer domesticus. Classification (NCBI taxonomy): domain Eukaryota; kingdom Metazoa; phylum Chordata; class Aves; order Passeriformes; family Passeridae; genus Passer; species Passer domesticus. The sequence goes on from NC_087490.1 coordinate 5,493,013, forward strand.
TATGCCCATGCAAGACACTTGACTATTCATTCATCACAAAAAAAGGAAAAAAAATAAAATAAGAGAGAGAGGGAGAATCAAATTATGAAATGCAGCAAATTCATCAACAAAGGAGCCCCTCCACTGCAGAGGAAATCACAGCCAATGTGAATAGTAACATGTGGTTCCCATTAAAAGGGATTGCCTGTAGCTGTGTCACCCTCTCAGTTACAACCAAGCACCACCCTTTCCATGTCTTTATTTTTCCATTTGCTAAGTTTTTGATTAGTGACACTTTCATTTTTCCCTCTACAGTACTAGTCCTCCCTTCTGCTGCTGTATGAAAACTCCTTGAACACAGGAAACTCTTTAATAAGAAAACAGGCAGAGGATTTAAGGACATGCAACAGCCAAATGTACCCTGCAATCATCTCAGGGCAGCCTGCACCAAACAGTGACTGCACCTTGTCTAACAGGGGTAGAATGGATTCTCAGAGCCCAATTAAGTCTCTGGCTGGAAAATCCTGCTGTCCAGAGTTTGGAGAAGGCATTTCCGATGGAGAAAGGAGGTGCTCCAAACGCCACCTACAGGTTTCCCAGAGGGAAAGCCCCAGTATGTTCAGGTGTTGGCATAACACAAAAAGCACAGAGAAACAGCGTGGCTGGTGCAGAACAGCTAGAAATTCAGATACCATGTTTCAACTCGAAGAAAAATAATCAGTTTGTTCTAACTGAAAGTGCCCCACAGCTAGATGATTCCTGAGCAAGGGCACAGCAACTTCCTCAGAGTCTCTTGGTGCAATGTGACCTCTCCTACCACAGTACTGGACTAGGATTTAAGCCCTGCATGCAGCTGGCATACACAGCACAAGGTTTTACCTCCTCATCTAACCCTGTAATGACACCCTAATGTTGAACAGAGATCAATGTAATGCAGTAATAGTCCTGTTAAAGCAGAAGAAATAAGAAAACACTCTTACCTGGGGCAGGAGAGGGGGTAGCCACAAATCCATACCCGTTCACTTTTGGAGACTCTTGGGGTATGAGTTCTTTCCCATCAGGTCCCACTTTGCCCTGTTTGTACTGAAATAAAAAAGACAATGTTGTTCATGTGGAGAAAGGTGAGAGTCAGCTGCATGCAGCACAACACACAGTTCTGGGGGATGAACCACACCAGAAGGCAAAGCCTAAGCAGATCTGAGTCAAAAGTAAAATTATCCTACCTGAGCATTGAGGGCTGCAGCTTGTTGGAGCTGTGATTTGCTCACAGCTTGGCTGAAAGGGTCCTTCACAAAACGCGTGTTTCGATGCACAACTTCCCTGGGCTTCTTAAAAACTTCACTCTCATCAGGAACACCTTGAAAAGCAAAATGCCTTTTAAAAAAGAGCTCTTTACTTCACTGGTTCACAGAAATTATCAACTGTACATTTGCAGCCAAAAAAGAAAAGTACATTTACAAAAATATGTATTTCTCTATAGGAACAAACAGACTAACGAGTCCAAGGAGGATTCCTTGAGCAGAAGCAGACAATGAATGAAGATGACAACAAGTGCTCATAAAGAAGACAGACCAGGAAAGAGCTCTGGCTACTGAAAACAAGTACTTCTGTAATACAGATGAGCTCTCCAATGGCAAATAGAACATGATCAAACTTTGGAATCAGAGGGCAAGAAAAAAAGGAAAAAAAAACCACTTTTTAAACACAACCTTACAGAAGAAAAAGCACAGCATTACCTTTAAGAGCTGCTCAGGCACATACAGAAATGCTGTAAGCACTGCTTGGAGCCAATGCCTCACCTGTAGGATAATACATGAGGGTGTTTCGAGCTGTGTATTCCCAGGTATCCAGCCCAGCTTTCACATTCTCCAGAGCTTGCTGCTCAGCTGAAGGAAGTGCCAGGTTTTCGTTTTGTCGCTGAAAGGGCAATGGAAAAAAATTTTAGAAGGTAAGAATAAAAAAAAAAGAGTCTGAAGCAGCCTCCTACAATGTTTTATTCAGGCAGACAAAACTCGGAGAGCTCAGTCACAAGCTCAGCCACTTGCCCTAGAACACTCTGCATAAGGTATGGAACAGACTCTGAGGGATAGTTGGGATAAAAAAATGACACTCCCTCAAAACAACAGCAGCAAACACCCACACGTCAGTGCCAAACTTCATGAAAAGGCACTGCATCCCACATCCATCAGTGACACATCTGTGCCAGCTGCCCACTGCTGGTGTTAGACTGGCAAGGCAGGCCCAGAGCAGCACCTGGACCTGCCCTGCAGGCAGCTGAGGAAGGCAGCACAGGCAGCCATGCTCATGCAGCTCTGTGCTTCAGCAGCTCAGTGGGCTCTCACTGATAACAGAAAATGGAAACTGAAATAAGACAAACTGCAAAAAATGAGAGGCTGATGGACAAACAGCAGGAATGTGCTCAGCTGCTCTCCCTGGTGCTGCTGCTTGGAGAAGAGCCAAGGACAGCAATACACTCTGTGCAGTGCTCTGCACTCCCAAAGCTTTCAGAAGAGACAAAGCCTCAGCAACCAAGTCAGCACTGCTCTTGTGTGACAGAAACAGGACTGCACAAGGAAGCAGAGAGCAGTCACAGCCACGGGGAACTGAGCCTCAGCAGAACCACAGTGAATGGCATTTCCTGCTGAGTCCCCATGGAAGAGCAGAGCCAGAGCTGAGGCTGCTCCCTACCCGGGTGTACTCCTCCTCGGCGCTGTACAGCCAGGCGTGCTTGACCTTCTCCTTCTCCTTGGCCACCTCCATGATCTGCTCAAAGGAAGCGTTGTCCTCACTCGTGTGCTGTGCCAGGAACGCGTCCAGGCTGGGAAGAGCATCTTTGTCATCCTTTTCTGCTTCTCCTACCAAGAGAAGGGAAGGAGCCTGAGGAAGGTTAATGCCTCCCTTTCCAGGGGAGCACTGAATCTCCCCTTAACCCTCCTGGCAGCAAGACACACCAATCACTACCATCAAGCTGGGCCAAGACACAGATCCACACACAGTGGTGCAGTCATTAATCACGTTTGGAACACATAACCAGCTTTCAACAAACCCTTTTATGGCATTTATAGCAACTTATTTTAAAGGTGAAATGCACAAGTGGCCAGCTACAGGCAGGCAATTTATTTTTGTAAGAATTCAGCTAGAGAAACGTAATTCTCTTACCTTCCTCTCCAGTCTTGATGCCAGCTTTAGATTTATTTCCCACTGAAAGGCCACCTGGATGCACTTCTGGGGTTTCAAACGTGGCTGGGGTAACATCTGCCACCAAAAAAAAAATTCACCTGGTTACTGAAGCACACAACAGGATTTGCTATAAGGATGATGTACCAAACAAATCACAGGAGGCACATCGGGAGAATAAAAAATAAATTAAAACTTGTAAAAAGAACTCCACAACATTCTATTCAATTCTGTCTCAACCTCCAAACAAGATTTTGGCCTCATCTAAGACATTTTCTCCTGCTGGGAGAAATTCCCAGGAGAGCCACAGCCCAGTGTATTTGTCACCCTGCACCCTGCTTGTGCCAACAACAGCAGCAGCAGATCAAACTGAGCCCAGGCCAGAGCCAGCACCTGCAGCAGGGGAGGAAGGGACACCTGGTGACACGTGCCCTTTGTCACAAGAAAGGCACTCACCCAAACCCCACAGCAAGAGCTCAGCCAGGGGCTGGGCTTTAGGAACACCTGAACTGAAAGAAAACATAGAACAGAACACTGGGCACCTGCTGTGGGAACCTCTGATAACCACGAGCTCCCCACACCTTCTGTCCCTAATACATGGACATCTCAAATAAACTACAAACTGAAATAAGGATTCAAAACACAGCTCAGGATTTCTCACAGCAGAGAGCACATAACCTCCCCAGGGAGCAGGAACTTGGCAAAAGATGCCCACAAGGAATGGTTATTAAAAGGCTGCTTGTCCCAAAGCCCTTTGCTTGAGGAGTTATGAGACACCATCAAAGAGAAATTCAGCATGAGCCACCAGACACTGGCTGCTGCCCAAACTGGTACTCTTAGCTCTCATGCAACAGCAGCCTTGAATCTTTAAGATAAGCATTGTCTGCACAAAGTTAGATAAAGAAGAGGAGCAGTATCAGATACAAATCCCTCATGCCCCACAGAGCCAGTTCTTACAGGGTGCAGGTGTGTCCCTCGACGATTTGTTCAAGGAAGAGCCAAACTTGATAGCAATTTGTCTCATTTTCTCCAAATCCCCGTTTTCCTCAGCCTCCAGATAGTCCTTCTGTGCTCGCAGCTTCTCCACATCGGGAAAAAAGTCTCGCTGGATGATCTTCTCTAAGCTCTACAAGACAGAGACAACTGCAGCGCGCCGCTGGACACGCGGAGCGCTCGGGGCCAGCAGCAAAGCCACCGGCGGGGCGGAGGCTCCCGAGCCCGGCCCGCCGCCTTACCTCGATGTAGGCCTCCTCATCCAGGATCTTCTTCGGCTGCCTCGCGGCCGGCGACACCACCTCCTTCCCCGTCACGGCGACGGGGCCCGCGGCGGGAGCCGGCACCAGAGCGGCGGGAGAGGCCGGGGGCAGCGGCATCGCCTCCATGGCGGCGGAACCGCTCCGCTCCTGCTCCTGCTCCTGCTCCTGCTCCTGCTCCTGCTCCTGCTCCTGCTCCGCCGCCGCGAACGCGACCGGCAGCGACGTCACACGTCCGCGCCCCGGGATCGGAATGCGCGCCCCCTGCCGGTGCGGAGGACCCGGCCCGTCCCGGGCCGTGACAGCGGCGGCACCGGGTCGGGATGGGAACCGGGCTGGGAACCGGGCTGGGAACCGGGCTGGGAACCGGGATGGAAACGGGATACACACGGGATGGGAGCCGGGGTGGGAACCGGGATACACACGGGATGAGAGCCGGGGATACACACGGGAGGGGCGGCGGGCGGATCCCTCCCGTCTCTTCAGCCCTCCTCAGGAGCCCCGGGCTGGCGGAGCGGGATCCCGAGCAGGGTGCCAGGGCAGTTTTATTGCTGTCGCTGTTTCCCAGCCCGTGGCTCTCCTCGGCCCGCCGGGAACACGGGCACGGCCCCTTGCGAGCGGGGCTGTCTGGCCGCGGGGCTGAGGCGGGCCAGGCCCGTGCCAGGCCCGTGCCAGGCCCGTGCCAGCCGCTCACCGCCGCGCGTCCATCGCCTCTCCCCGGGCTGTGGGGACACACCCGCCTTTCTCTGATATAGAACAAATCGCTTGCCCAGCAAGTTCAACCCCAAAAGCAACTCTAGATGCCACTGAGGTGCTGCAAACAGGAAATGTTCATTTGCAGGATATTTTGCAAATCTACATCAATAAAACAAGCACAAATACTACGTGCACAGAGCAAAGACAAGAAGGGGAGTTTCTCCTTCTCTTAAAGCACACACATTTAACACTGGTACAGCTCGGTGCCTTGCACGTCCTGCCTGCCCAGGCATTTGCCATGTGAACTGGGTTTGGAAGAGGCATGTGACAGTGCCGTGTCTGCTTTTACCTGTCCTCCCCCTGTGTGAACCACAGAGGTTCCCTGTTGCTGCACAGCCCCCTCGGGGTGCCCTGTCAGCCAGGGCAGTGGGTGCTGGGTGCTCTCTGCAGCCCGTGGGCACTAGCAGCTCTCCTTGGGGGGCTGCCTGGGCTGCAGGGTCAGTGCTGAGGCAGTCGCCCTCTTCTGATGCCGCCACTTCGCCCGACGGTTCTTAAACCAGACCTAGAAAGTGCAAAACAAAAAAGGGCTTTTGCATGTCAGGTGTTCCTGGGAGGGGGACAGGCAGTGGCCCTCCTGCGCTGTACTGTGTGGGCTGCAAGGTACTGTAATAGCAAGGTTTGATACAAAATGTAATCAGTCCCTCTGCTGCAGTCTTGCTCAGGTACATGTGAGGGGCACAAGGTTGTTGGGACCCCGCCATGACAAATTCAGAAGTCACACAGATCACTTAGGTAGGGAATACACCCTTGGGTGCAGGGGATGAGCAGCAGAGCTGGGCATGTCTGTGTGTGACAGGTGATTCTGGGAGAAAGGCACCATGTGAGTCTGTGGGACTTGGTGCAAATTAAGCCAGCTGAAATGGTTTACATTCTTCCATTGCTCCCCAGATTTAAACTCTCTTTTGTCAAATGCACAAGGATGGATGTTAACATGAGCCATGGGTCTGCAGCTCCCCAAAACAAGACACACAATGCCCCGGTGTGTGTTCCTGGGGGCGGCAGGCACACAGGTCTCACCTCCACGCGCTCCTCCTTCAGGTGGATGCGGCTGGCCAGGTGCTCGCGGGTGACCACGTCCGGGTACTGGTTCTGGTGGAACAGCGTCTCCAGCGCCTGCAGCTGCTCCTCGGTGAAGATGGTGCGGTGCCGGCGCGTGCGGCGCTGCAGCTGCTGCAGGGCCTGCAGCTCGCCCGCCTTCTGCTGCGAGCTCCTGCAGGCCCTGAGCGCCGGGCGGAGGAGCCGCACGGGCCAGGGGAGCCAGGCGTCTGCCAGGGCACAGCGACAGCAGCAGCGTTACAGCGTGCGGCTCAAACACTCCACGCTCAAGGCAGCTCGGGCAGGAGCTGCATCCCTGCTGCTGCCTGGAAGGAGGCAGCCAGTCACTGGAGCGGGTGGCAAGCTGAGTGGCCACTGTGCAAGTGGGAGAAGAGTTCAGGGCATGACTCTGGTGGTGAGCACTGGCTGGGTTGTCTTTGTTCACTTACAGCTGTACCATGGCCAGCTTCAGAAAATAACTGCAGACTCAGCTCAGCAAAGATCTGTGTTTCAGTCCTCACACAAGGCAATTCTGAACTTTCAGGATGCTCTTGAACTGCATTTTTAAGGGTTTTCTACTTTTAATTTTCCACAGTAATTTTGCTAGATGCAGCCAAAACTCTTTTCCTTAAAGGATAATGAGGTTCCCCAGGGCTGGTGTTGCCAGGAAGCACAGGCACAGCTCTGCACAAGGGCAGCGTGGCCATGGGGCCCCACACTCCACAGAGAGCTTGCACCCTTAGAAGCATCACTCTCTCAAGAGTTTCACACTAACCAGTAATGTCCAGTAACAGTCAGCACCCTCTGCTTTTCAAGCCCGGCAGCATTTCAGGTGAAGTGCCCACTCTTAGGAGCCCTGCTGAGAACAGCTCAGATTGCTGGGCCTCGGGCCCAAGACCACCGTGCCCAGATGCCACCTTGTCACTTCACAGCCAGGTTTTCCCCTGCCCACAGCACTGGCACCAGCCCCTCTGCGAGCCCCACACCTGAACCAAACCCAACCCTCACCAGCCCAACACTCACCCAGCCAGGCTGGCAGGTCCTGCAGGGAACGCGCACTCGTGTGAGAGCAGCAGCAGCAGCTGCAGCCTGCCCCTTCCAGCTCTTCCTCCTCTTCCTCCTCCTCCTCCTCCTGCAGGGAGCTGGCTGGGGTGGTCTCCAGCTCACAGAGCCTCTGGGGTGTGCAGTCCAAGATGCTCCGTAGGCACAGTGGCACCAAGACCTGGGGGCTCTTCTCCACGGGGCTGGAGAGGATGTCCTCGATGCTGAACGGACGTGGCTTCTTCAGGCCTCTCCTGCCAGCCTCAGCCCCTGGCACTGGCTCTGCAGACATCCTGTGCCAGCAGCAGCAGCTGGGGAAACAGGCAGCCCAGCTGGGGGGCTCTGCTCTGCCTTCACTGGCTCCCTAGTGGGGGTTTGCTAGGGAAAGGACGGCTTCTGTGGTTTTTAAAATGGACAGGCAAAGCCAGAACCATGGCTTTGTCTTGGCGTTTCAAGTGACTGTCATTCTTGCAGCTGAGTTTTTATTTTATACACATGCACTCTTTTCCTCCCTCTGACCTATCTGCGTTATGACTGAAGCCACTCTAAATATATATATATATAGAGAGAGATATAATCCCTTTGGAAAGAAAACCGTAAACCCTCCTGCAAATAAAATAAATTCTAACTAATCTTGGCAGCTTTGTGAAGGGTTAGTGTGGATCTAAGATTTAGCTAATCCCACAAAAATGACTGGAGAAGGAAATCTGATTTCTCCATCTCGGGTGTAGATTTGAGGTGGTTATGATCTCCATTGTGCTGCAGCCTCCTATCCAAGGAAGGGGGAGGATAGCTGTTCCCAGCCCGGAAATGGACCAGAGGATTAACTCCTTAAAAGAAGCAAATTATCCCTTTCTCTGGCCAAATGAAAGCTTTCCCATCAAAAGAGAGCTGTCATATCATACAATATGAGAGAAGAGAGAGTTCAGCTTAATAAAAAATAATTTTTAATGACAGCACAGCCTTTGGCTTTGCCAGAATTCTCTGTGAAAGTTGATTTATTTTCTGCTGAAAGCACAGGAATTGTATTTTCCCTCCTTCCCCTTTCCCCCATCTCTGCTGCCCTAATCACTGTAATAATGCAGATGCTTTGCATGTATCCAACATACTCTTTGTAAGGATTCAAAACCCTTAATAAATTAGATTACGAGCTGCTTGCAGCAGCTCTGCACCACAGCTTAGTGGCATGTAACCACCTCCCATGCAGCTGAGCCATGCTCTGTGTGGGGAAGGGAGGGGAGGATTGTTGCTGCTGCTGCCTCTGTGTGCTCTCAGTGAGGCCCCACAGCCATCCAGGCAGGAGTGTGGACTCACATATCCAGGAGTGTGGACCCAGTACCACAGCCAACTTTGCCAAAGCCAGTTCAATTCCCAGCTCCTGCCCTGCCAAAGAAATTGGGAGAGGCCATGGCCAAGATTCAGGATGGGAAAGGAAGGCTGGCTCTGCCCCCACAAGGGCAAACAGCAAGGCCTGGCAGCTGCAATCCACAGGAGGAGAGAGAACATCTTGGATCCTGTGTTTTTAACTGACTGATAGCTAGGAATAAAACAGAGAAGGTGTGGTTGAGATCAGGTTGCTTAGCAAAGTTGAAAGCCAAGTTCCCTTGCCCCCAGTGCAGTTTAAGCCAAGGTGAGAAGCAGGGCCTAGGCAGCTCAGGTGGGGAGCACTCCCACCTGGTGTTTCCTTGCAGTCCCACCCGTGGTACACCAAGGAGACGCACGGGTGGGTGCTGTGAAACCACTGCACACCAAAGGCCCTCAGGCTGCACAGCCCAGCAATGCCCCCAGCATCCTGCAAAACTTACAACCACTCCCCAGGAGAGCCCCTCTCAGCTCCCTTCTCCTCTCCTCATCCCTGCTCACTGCCTGCCCTTCCTCACCTGCAGGTCCCCCAGTGCTGGGAAGAGATGCCCCGTAGCTGTTCTACTTGTGACACTTCAAACTGCTCTTTTTCCTTCCATCCCGTTATCTGCCTCTCCTTCAGCTGTTCCAATGGTGTAACTTGGATTATAACTGAGCTCTGTGAATCTTTACCTTTTGGGATGAAGACACCCTTGTAGCTGCTCGGTCTGAACATGTTCTCTCTGCCCTGCCAAGGTGTCAGTGCTCCAGAGAGGCACTGGGGATGCCCTAATTCCAGAGATCACTGAGGCTGCTCCCAGCTTTTGTGCACGTACCCAAATGCTGACACGAGGGGAGGATGTGGGGCCAGGTTCTGCTCCCCACTCTGCTGGTCCAGAGGGGCCATAGGGCCGGTGAGCTGGGACGTGCCATGGGCAGGTGCAGGATCTGACCAGCTCTGTTCAGATGCCTGAAGAGGATTAATTCTCCTTCCCCATCCTTAACAAAGGACGCCTTTCCCTGGGCATCCTGTCCCAGCCCTGCCTTCCCACCACACATGCACTTAGCCTATTAGGATCTCTGCTGATTGCTTTCTTTCATTCCTCCCATACCTTTCACTACAGAAAATGGACTGGTAATACTTCTTTTATCAAAGAATTATGGGATTTAGGACCCAGATTGTACAAAGAGACTTTTGATAGCTGCTGGTAATCAAATCCCAATCGGCAGACACTTCTCTGCACCCTGTTACCAGAGAGGAATAAAGGAAAGGGATTTCTGATGTACTGTTTACTGAGCCTCTGGGAGATAGCATCGCTGGGCTATTTCATATTAGAAAAGGAAAGGAAAATAAAACAAGAAAGAAAAAACATGCAGACAAGAGAGGACAATATAGATGTAGATAAAAAGAAAAGAAACAGGTTCTTATAATTTTCTTATTGGTTAAGGAGATTCCAAAGCCATTATAGAGGATTAGCAAAAAGGTTAATCTGCTTTAGCTGTTCACTTGTCAAAAGTGAATTTATAGGGTTTGAAAATCCTTCCTATGGTGGAACAAGAAAAAAATCCCCCTTTCCCTCTTGAGCCCCTCCCTTCTGCAGGCAGCACAAGGTGATGGGAACAGGAACACTGGAAACCCTACAGCATAGCAGCACCCTCCTCTGCCTTGCCTCTGCCTGTGTGCTGCACCTGTGGGAGCTCTCGTTTGGCAGTGCTTCTCCCCACTCCCTATCACCAGTGTGGGGTGCCTGTGATGGTGAGGAAAAGGAGGATCAGATCTGAGGGATGTAACCATCCTCCTGCACTCCTCTGCCTTACCTGGGACAAATCCTGGGCTCTTTCACTCATTGATATTGACAGCAGTCAGGGCAAACTGGGACCCCTGGCTGGATTTGGGCTTCCAGGCTGATTTCTAAAGCAGAACAGAGATGGAGGCTGCTGACAAATGTTGCCAAAAAATACAGCCTGGGGTCTTTCCATCCCCTAGGGAAGTGCTCAGCCCGGGATCCACATGTCAGTGCCCTCCTGGCCACCCAGTGGAGCACTGGTGCCTGCCAGCTGTGTTTTCCTGGCTGCCCCTGCCGTGACCCACCCAAGCAAAGGATGCCCATCACTCACTCCAGAACCCCTGTGAGAAAGAAGCCAGGGTAAAAACAATCCTTCAAGATCAAAAACAAGAAGCATTTTCTGTGTAGCTGAAATTCAATGGAATGTGCTAGTCAGGTGTTAAAACTATGTTTAATAAAAAACCAGAAGTCGTAAAATCATTGGATGGTTTAGACTGAACAGGCCTTTAAAGATGATCTTAAAATTGTGCCAATTAGAATTGTTAAACCCTGTGTCAACTAAGATTAAGAGCTCCAACAAACTCATTTTGATTTGATGATAATTACAATAAACCTGTCTCTCTCCCCAGAGGCCATTTCATTGCACAGGAAGAAGTGGAATCCCTCCGGTGGGCACTAGTGTTGTTAGTGATCCTGCTGGTAGGGATGCTACCCGCAGTGGTGCTGGCTATCAGAGATGGTGCCCGTGGTGGAGCAGGAGGACTGTGGGGTACCAAACCTCCTCTTCCACAATGAACCACGATGGAATCAGACAACTGCTTCACCCTGAAGCAACCCAGTTGGCATTTCAGAGATCTTACACCGCCTCATGCTGTCCAAATCGCTCTGTGCTCGGCAGGCAGCGCCCGCTTTTCGGAAGTTCTGGCTTATCTCGCTTTTCCCTGACTACGGAAACAGTTCGGGATGATGATGCCTTTTAACCCCGGCCTTGCGGGTCCCAGCCGGGACGAAGAGAGGGTCGCGGGTCTCTGGGCAGGGGGAAGGAAGGGAAGGGAAGGGAAGGGAAGGGAAGGGAAGGGAAGGGAAGGGAAGGGAAGGGAAGGGAAGGGAAGGGAAGGGAAGGGAAGGGAAGGGAAGGGAAGGGAAGGGAAGGGAAGGGAAGGGAAGGGAAGGGAAGGGAAGGGAAGGGAAGGGAAGGGAAGGGAAGGGAAGGGAAGGGAAGGGAAGGGAAGGGAAGGGAAGGGAAGGGAAGGGAAGGGAAGGGACGGGACTCCGGGCGGTGCTGCCGGGGCACCGCCAGGGGGCGCCGCCGCGGGCCCGGCTCTGAGGCGCGGCCGCCATGGGCGCCGAGCGGGAGGCGCGGGCCTGCGCCGCCTTCTACGGCTCTCGGGGCCTCGCCCCCACCGTGCTCTCCTGCCTGCGCTGCCTGCGGCACTTCGCGGGGTAAGAGTGCGGGCCCCGGGGAGGGAGCTCCCGGTATCCCCCGGCAGCGGCTGCATCGGGAAGCCCCCGGTGTGCAGCGCCCGTGCGTGCCGCGGGCGCGGGTCCGGAGGGAAGAGGGGAGGGTGGGGAGATCGGTACCCAGCGAGGGGTTCGAGCCACGCTCACGGTGCTCCCCGTTCCCTTCCAGCCTGCTCAGCAGAGCAGGGCTGCAGTTTTTAGGATTTCCATGCCCTTCTGCCCACCGAGGGCTTGCGATGCGCTGAGCTTTGAGGATTTCGTGTAGCTGTCCCCCCGCCCGCCGCCGTGCCTCCGTCCCCGCTGCAGTGGATGCCGAGTGCCGCTGGGAGAGAGGAGCACCGCAGGCCGGGGCACCCCCATCCCAGATCCCGCTGAGTCGGGGTATTCCCCCACGACAGACTCCACCGAGCCAGGGTATCCTCACCCCTGTGCTTGTCCTGTTGCAGGAGCACTGCCAAGAGATGCAAGGAGAAGCACCTGGAGGAGGCTCTCCAGCTGGCACGGGTGCTGGGCGAGGGTCTGCAGGCGCTGGGTGAGGCAGAGGCACGACCCCTGCTCCGCTGTGTCCTGGCTTTCCAGATGGAGGCAACCAGCAGCTGCAGCTCCTTCCAGAAACTGGAACAGGTCTGTAAGGCAGTCGCTGGGCTGGCTTTGCCCACTCCTGGCACAGCCCTGGAGCTTTCTGGCATCCTTACCAGCAAAGGGGCTCAGAGGCGGTGCAGGCTCCCCCAGCAGCACTTGGCAGCTGGTGTCTCCCAGGGGTCTGGGCAGAGCAGCTGACTTGGGGTGTCTCTTGGCAGATGGTGACCCAGCTGGCAGTGGGGAAGGAAGCCCTGTTAGCCCAGGAGGTGGACACACTGCTGACTGGCCTGGCACTGCAGGGAGAGGTGAGAGAGCCCCAGCTGTGCAGGGTCACTGGCTTTCCTGGGGACTTGTCTGGAGACCATGTGTCACAGGGATCTCCTGGTTTGGGCTGCCTCCAGTCCTTCATGTCCCATGATTCTGGGGATTTGCCCTTCCTTGCAGCTGGCAACATGTGGCTGCCTATTACACCAGCCCTTTGCTCATCCTTGGGGCAGCCTCTGGCACTGGCAGAACCCTCCTGCCCGAGGCACTGAGCCCCAGCATGTTGTCACACAGGACAAACTATCCTTCTGTCCCTGCAGGTGCTGTCTCCTGAGGACCTTCAGTCAGGTCAGCCTCTGTTCCTTACCTTCAGGGGTTTTCTCCAAGCTCACACCAAGAGTGCACAGAACATTTCCTGCTAACCCAGACTGGGTCCTCTGTGCTCATGGGAGGGGAGCGGGGATCAGCCAGATCCATGTGATCTCTGCAGAGGTCCCAGCAGCATCCAGCACTGCCCACCAACAGCTGGAAACCAGACAAGCCAAAGCATCCCCTGCATCCCAGCCCCTTCTTGCCTCACTTTCCAATGCCTGTGGCTGAACTGGGAGCAGGAGGGTGGGGGGCTGATGCTGTGCCCTTGCCTGCAGTGTCCATGTTCCTGGAGGAGAGCAGCCTGGGCCGGCAGCACTGGCGGCAGAACCTGGCCCCGCTGCTGCAGCGCCTGGCCAGCACCCTGCACTGGGTGCTGCAGGGCCAGCCCACACCTGGCAGCACCTGGGGCTACCTGGTCATCAAGGTAAGAGCCAGACTGGGCAGCAGGGAAGGATCAGTTCCTGCAGGGACAGGCTGGGCGCCGGGGGCAGTGCCAGAGGGATGTCACGCATCGAGCTGCTTTGAATGGCTGTTCCTGGGGCACTGCTGCTTTTTCAGAGGTAAGGAATACTGATCATCCCTGTGGCACCTCCTGCTCCTCCAGGCCTGCCTCCAGGTCTTCCAGGTGCTGCCAAAGGACGTGGCTCCCCTGGTGTGGAGCACATCAGGAAAGAGTGAGACCCTGCAGAGCCTCTTGGGACTGCTGCTCGAGGTGGCTTGGGGGAAGGTGCGTACAGCCCTGGGAGGGATGCAGCTGTCCTGTCCCATGGAGCAGAGCAGTGCTGTCCTTCCCAGGTGCTTTCCCCATTCCCCTCCCCGAGGCAAGCCTGTAGATACAGCCCAGTGTCTGGCATGTCTGAGAGACACCATGTAGCTGTCTGCAGGGGCAGTTAAACGTGGTTGAGGTTTAAAGGATGTTTTGAGTTGTCCCTTTGCCTCCCTGTGAGTCCAGGCCCTGAACAAGGATACAAGACTGCTGGCAGGCACAGCCCTGAGCATGTTGGTGAACACAGCCCCCCAGCCCCAGTATGGGGCCAGCGCTGTGCTGACCCTGTTCCAGCTCCCCAGCCAAGGTGCGTGCTCCATCCTGAGCTGAGCAGGGCCTCTGGCAAAGGGTGACAGGCGTGTCTGGCTGTGAGGGGACAGAAGCTGGTGCCAAGCTGGACTCCGCTGCTGTGCCTGTCTCTTGGGGTCTGGGAGCTCCAGCTGTCTCCAGCCACCTCCCAGGGATGTTCTGGAATGAGCCAAGGCAGTTGCTCTCAGAGCAGCATTTGGGTTTGCCACCTTCCATCCATCCAGTGCAGCCATTTTCCAGCAGGCACTGGGGAGCTGAAGTTTGGGGAGCTGGTGGTGGAAGTGCCCCCTGTCCTGGAACCAGACGGGCTGGAGAAGCTGGTGCTTGCCAGGGGTTTGCTGACATGCTGCAAGATGGACATCCTCAGCTGCCAGCTGGAGGGCCTCCCCGACAAGGTAGGAGAGCTCAAACCTCCTGGACAGGGCTTGAGGGAGCCCTTGGAGAGGGCTGGCAGCCGCCTGTGGTGCCTGCAGATCCTTGGGGGATAAAGCCAGGCTGCACCCCTCCACACCAGCAGCTCCATGCATCCTGCTGAGCACAGCCAGTTGGCCAAAGAGCTTTTTCCAAAGACAGCCAAGCAGGGATTTCTCTTTCCTGAGAGGCTGGGAAACAAAGAGGTGCCAAAAGCCCCTACACAAGCAGAGCAGTGTTCACTCTGTGTTCCCATGGCATGAACATGGGGCTGTCCCTGCAGAGCACAGCCTCATCTCTGCCCAGCTCTAGCCTCTCCCACGTCCTCACCAGCTGAGGACTTCCAGGCAGGGAGCAGAGGTGCACTCTGTAGGAGCAGGAGAACTGGGCAGCACTCTCCTTGCCTGTCTCACGGCTGGGGTTTCTCCCTGGAAATTCTGTGCCTGCCCTCTCCCTGAGCTGTGGTGCCCCTGCAGGCCTGCCTGCTGCTGGACATGGTCTTTCCTGCTGTGTGTGCCCTGACCAGGGAGCAGAAGGACTGCCACTACTACTGCTTCCAAGGTAGGAGACACTGACCCTGCCATGCAGGGAGGGCTGGGACTGTGCTTCCAGGGAAGATGCTTTTCTGGGTCTTGGTAGCTGGTTTGAAAGTGCTGTTAATTTCTGTTCCTGCCCAATGGACACTTACCCTCTTGGGGTCTTGTGTACCTAACAGGGGAACTGCTGCCCCTGCACACAGGGTTCTTAAGGCTGCAGCCTGTGTTGGCTCTGGTGCAGGTGACTCTGAGCGAGGGCTGCAGCAGAGCTCTCTGTTTTGGCAGCCTGTGCACTGTGGCTGCAGCGCCTGCGGGAGGGCCTGGCTGCTCTCTGGCACCTGACGGGGACCCGCATCCTGGCCCAGGACTCTGAGCTCCTCCAGGAGCTCACCCAGCTGCTGTGGAACAACGCAGAGACCCCGGTAAGGGCACAGTGCCAAAGGGCACCAAATGTGCCAGCTGGGAATAGCTCTTCCTTCACCTGGCTCAGCCGCTGTTCCCTGCCCATAACACATCCCTGCCTGTTTCACTCCCAGCCAAATACACCCCCTTGCTTGCAGCTGCCAGGGCAGGGGCAGTGTCACTGCTGAGGTCGAGGCATTTGTCACACACAGACTCTAAAGGGCCATGTCCCAGTGCTTCACCTGCCACAGGACAGCAAGACATGAGAGGGAGCCCACCCTGAACCCCCTGTTTGTTGTCCTTCTCCCACAGGTGGAAGGTGTTTCTGAGTTCATCCACAGCTCCTTCCGATTGCTCCTGGAGATCTACCACCTGGAATGCCAGCACTTCCAGGACCAGGAGAGACCCCTTTACCAACAGATGCTGCAGAGGGTGGTCTCAATGCCATGGCAGATCAAAGCAAGATACGTGCCCCTGTGTGCCGTCGTCCCCTACATGGGCAGTCAGCAGGTAGGGAAGGCAGGGCTGTGGGCGTCTTGGTGTCTGCTGGCTCTGCTGCTGAGGTGCCACAGCCTGTGTCCACTACCTGTCACCTTCTACCCAGTTCAGCTGTGTGGGCAGGGAGCCTTCCCACCCAGAGGGGCTATTGTAGCATCCCTGGGGTAGTGAGCTACAGCAGTGCATCCCTGGGGAGTGCCAGTGGGAAGGGAAGCTTTGCCTGTCAGTGCCCACCAAAAGCAGCTTTGAGGTACCAGAGGTGCTCAGTGCCAGGGGTGACTGCAGTGTGGCCTGTACCCGTGTGTCTTTCCCCCAAATGCAGCTTTCAGCCTGACAGGGAGATGAGAATCACCTGCCTTTCTCCCAGGTGCTGGATGCCTACCCAGACCTGCCACAGCATCTCCTGAGCTGCCTCTCCACCAACCACCTGTGTCCCGCCGCTGCCGAGGTCTACAAGGTCCTGGTGCGGCAGCAGTGCAGCGAGTGGCGGGATGGGCAGCGGGACACAGAGGTGGCCCTGGCAGAGCAGTGGGCACTGTGCTGGCTCCCCCTGCTCTCCCAGGCCCTCTGCTCTCCCCTGCCCATCCTGCAGAGCAACTGTGCCAACCACCTCCTCACCTGGACCCTGCGGCAGCTCCCGGCCACCCAGGCACTGCTGGCCGCCCAGTTTGGTGGCCAGGACACGATGTCACTCCGGGCTTGGGTGTCAGTGCTGAAGGCACAGAAGAGCGTGGCGGGGGCCCTGCCGCTGGGGGCCGAGGCGCTGCAGCGGCTCTCCCGCTGCCTGGGCACCCGCGAGGAGGGCGTTCGGCTGGCGGCGCTGGGTCTGCTCTGCTGCAGCCCCAACACCAACCAGCCCCTCTCGGGCACCGAGGTGCAGCTGCTGCGGGAGTTCCTACCCCTCAACCTCAGCTGCGACTCCTCCTCGTTCCGGCAGCTGCTGCAGGCGGCGCTGAGGAAGGCGCTGGTGCGGCTGCGGGACAGCACCCTGGCCCGGCTGCGGGGGAAGGCACCACGACACTCCGGGCTGGCACAGGGAGCTGAGCAGCTTGCCCAGGCAGTAGGTGAGGCGGCCACTGAGCACCTTCACCACAGCCCTGGGAGATTCACGTGTGCTCAGCATGCCTTGCTGCCATGCTCTCTGCCCACAGGCTTTGTGGAATGGCTGCTGCAGCTCAGCATCGCCTCGCTCAGCCCAGGCTCCAACTACCAGAGGAAGAAGACGGCTCTGCTCCTTCTGGCTGCTGTTTTGGAGACCTGCACAGACACCTGGAGCCCTGACAGGAAGAAAGGCCAGCCCCCACGTGAGTACAGGCAAGCTACCTGGAGTATCACCTGCAGCTGTGGGGATGCTCCCAGCCAATCCCACCCCACGGCCCCCTGTCCCTGTCACAGGGACCATGGCCACGCTGCTGAGCTACGCCAGGCAGAGCGGCTGCTGGGACTTCTTCTCCCAGCCCAATTTGTTGGCACTGCTGAGCTGCCTGCAGGACAGCACTAATGAGGTGAGCCTTGTAAAGCCAAGGGGAGGTCATAAAGATGCCTGCCTTGGCCTCAGGCAGGTTCACAGGAGAAGCACACCATAGTTCCCATTCTCCCATGTCCCACTTTTCCCCATGTCTTCTCTGTCCTGGCAGATCAGAGACTTGGCCTCGGAGCTGCTTGTTCGCTACTTTCCTACCACGTTCCCTGAGCCCATTGCCCTGGCTCTCTTCCAGCTGGCCCAGGACACCCTGGGCAGCCCCCGAGTGCAGGAGGCTGAAGCTGGAGCTGTGCTGATGAAGACCATCCTGCAGAAGTATGAGCTCCTGGCATGCCCCTCCCTCTCCCTGTAGTGGCACAGGACCCTCCGAGAGTGTGTTGGCAGCACTGGTGCTTCACCAGTCTGTGGCCATAGATGGGGTTTGCAATAGCCTTGCAGTGGGAGGCTGGGGAGGGCTGAGGTGCAGGAGTCTGCACCGGGGGAGGAAGGAGCTGCATAGCACAAGATGGGCAAGAAATTCCCTGGTACTCACAGCAGGATCTGCCTGTTGCCCCAGGTCAGACAGTGGCGTCATGAAGAGCCTGTCCCTGGAGGCTGAGGCAGCCCTGACGCTGCCCACCCGTGGGCTGTGCTTTGCCCAGCACCTTCTCCACGTGCTGCAAGCCCAGTACAAGGTGGCATGCCAGGACCTGCTGCGGGCAGCAGCCACCGCACCGATGCACGGTACGGCCCCAGCAGGGCAGGGCAGGGAGCAGCTCCAGCAGCAGCTGCCTGGGACTTGGAGCCAGGACTCCAGCCACAGCTCGTTGCTGGTGCCACATCCTTGCCTTGGTTTCCCTGTTTTGGCAGTGCCCCTGCCTTGCACACCCCTTACCCAGGGCCCTGTTGACTCCCCTGCCCCGAGCCATGCGAGCTGTGGGCTCAGGCAGGAGAGCCAGGGCTGTGCTGACAGCACAGTGAGCAGAGGTGGGTGTTTGCAGGAGCCATCACAGCCCTGCGCAGGTGCCTGCTCCAGGTGCCAGAGGTGGCCAACTCCATGCAGGCAGCAGACTTGGTGCAGAGCTGGCAGGAGCTCCTCACCTGCCTGGTGACCACAGTGAGAGACATCACCTCCCTCCTCCTGGGGGCTCTGCAGAGCCAGCAAGGCCCCGGTGCTGATGAGCAAGGTGAGCGGGTCCCCATGGGGGCAGAGCCAGCCCTGGGATCCCTCTCTGGGAGCCACTGACTACTCCATCACAGTCATTCTTGGGCCAGCAGCCCTCCAGCCCCAGGGGAAAGCACTTGCTTTGGGCTCAGTTCCTCTAGCAGGGAACCATGGTGGGGCTGGGCCTGGCTTTGGGTCCCTTTCTCAGCTTCATGGGAGAACAGGAGCAGCGAGGCACCTGCCAGATGAAAACAGTTGGGAAAGGAGGGGCTGGGAAAGGAGGGGCTGGCAGAGCCCTTACAGGCCTTGGAAAGAGCAGTGGGAAAAATGCAGGTGCATTCCTGAGTGGGGCATGTGGCAGGGCAGGAGCCGTTGTCATTTGTGTGCATTCTGACAGGGTAGCAGGTCCTCCCAAACCCCAGCAGCATCCCCTCCCGCTGCCCTACAGCACCCTGCTCAGACCTGGCTTTTCCTTTTGCAGCTGCTGCCCCATCGTTTGCAGAGATGGGGAATGCCATTGGCTCCCTCATCATGCTGGGGAAGGGCCAGGGGCAAGAGGAAGAGGAGGGTGACTCAGTCCTGCTGTCAGAGGAGCACAGCCTGATCCTGACGTGCTGCTGGGTGTCAGTGAAGGTGGGGACTCCTCCTCATGGCGCTGGGAGAGGGGCAGCCCAGCATGGCACCCATCATCCAGCCTACCCCAGCTGCTGCTTCACCTCCCCCCGGGGCATTCACTGGGGATGAACACGGGAGAATTTCTGTCCTTACTTCAGTGCTCTCACAGATGTCCTCACCCCCTTCCAGGAAGGATGCAGCTAGCAGGCTCCTCAAAAGCAGCCCCCTCCCTGCCCTTTGGGAGCCCAGCTTCTTCCCAGACACTGATAGTCCCCTGCTGTGGCACAGCCAGGCTGCCTGGCTTGTAGCCCTGCTGCCACCCATCCCAGCTTCTCCTCCTAGCCACTCTTGCTGACCTTCCTCTTCTTCCCAGGAGATTGGGCTGCTCCTGGGTGGCCTGGCTGAGCTGCTGCTATCCCCAGCACTGCCTGCTGGAGTGGGGCCTCTCCTGCCACTCGCCACCCTGCAGATGGCCACCAGGGTGTTCCAGGAAATCCTGCTGCGGTGCCGGCACTGGGTAAGGGTGTTTCTGGGCCCTTGGCTATCCCTGCAGCCCTGTTCCTGCCCTGGCATGCTGGGCTGGAGGGAGGGCGAGGGCAGTGGGGCAGGGTCTGCTCTGGGGCAGGACGTGGGGATGGCTGGAAGTCCCCTGGCTGGGATCCCAGTGCCAGACCCTATCACATCCCCACACTATCCTGTCTTCTCACTTCCTCTTCCCCTTTGCAAAGAGTTGTTTGGGGCCATGGGTGCTGGTGGGTGCAGCCTTTGGGGTGCTCGTCCTGACACTGCTCTGCCCCAGGGAGCAGTGGAGGGCTGCAGCATGGGCTTCACCAAGTTCTGTGCTGCGCTGCTGAACCACCCGGATCCGGAGCTGCAGGCCATCCCGCGGGCTGTGCTGGAGCAGGTACAGTACTCACTGTGCTGCTTGTGTCCTGTGTGCTCCAGGGAGCTCCAGAGGCATTTCTGCACTCCCTGGGGCAAGCACCCTCCTGGCAGCTGAGATGCCGGTGCAAGCTGGTGCCCTCCTGGCAGGGCAGCTGCAGGTGACAGGTGTCCAGCCACATCTCAGGTGGATTCTGTGTCTCTGTCAGGGCTTGGAAGCACTGAGTGGGCCCCGGAGCAGCTCGATCACGCGCCGTGCTGCCGGCTTCCCCATGCTCTTCCTGTGCATCATCAGCGGGGAGGCCCCGGCGCTGGCGCGGCCGCTCCTGACCCGCTGCATCCAGACACTGCTGACCTTGGCTGCCACGGCACTGCCACAGGACTGGGACCAGACCCTCGACCTCCCGCAGGTCAGTGTGGTGCTCCTGGCCTGGAGCCCCTTTGGGGACACGGTGATCTGTGCTGGGTCCCCTGAGCTGTGCCAGGTACCCAGTGTGAGACCATGAGAACTCAGAGTGAGCAAAAACCCACAGCCCTGGTCACGCTGTCCAGCCTGGCAGTCTGGGAGCTGATGGCCTTTTGGCTCCCCTGTCTTTTCCCACCCCCTTCCCCTGACATGGCAGCATGAGCCCCTGGTGACCTGGTGCCACTGAGCCCCATGTGCTCTCCCCAGGTGTGTGCCCTCCACGTGCTGCAGACGCTGGTGCGCGGGGCGGGGCTGGGCGGGGCCGTGCTGTGCCATGCCACACCCATGATGGCCCTGGCCCTGCGGGGCCTGGGCTCGCCCTGCTGGGCCATGAGGAACGCAGCCATCCAGCTCTTCAGTGAGTACTGACAAAGAGAGATCCCACTGCCCCCAGGGTTCGGAGCCTGCGTGGGGTGAAGTGCAGGGGGTTAGCAGGGTTGGATGGGACCTGAGATTGCCTTCTCTGTCCCTGCAGGTGCCCTCACATCCCGGCTGCTGGGACAGCCAGGGAGCCACAAGGATGGCTGCCCATCAGAGGGGCTGAGCCTGCACGCCTTCCTCGGGCAGCACCCAAAGCTGGGTGCTGTGCTGCTCGGAGAGCTCAAGGTGGCCACAGCACCCACTTCAGGGGGGCCCCGCCTGCACCCTGCACTCCACGCCATCCTCACCCTCTTGGCCCAGCTGCAGCCTGGTGCTGACAGCCCCGGCAGGTATGGGGGCAGTGGGGATGCTGTGCCTTAGCCAAGGGCTCCTGCAGTAGGAAGGGCTCCCATGGTGCTGAGGCTGGCCCTGTCTCCTGTGAGACTTTACTCCAGCCAGAGCATCACCACACGGTGCCCTTTTTGCTCCACAGTCCCTCTGCTCCCTTCCTGGGGCCACTGCTGGGGCTGGCAGAGAGCCCCATCTACGCCGTACGAGCGATGGCTGCCAAGGCTCTGGTGCCTGTTGTTGCCCCTCCCCAGCGCTGCAGGCTCCTCCTGCAGCTGGCCCAGCAGCTCCCTGCAGCACCCGGGCAGATCCGCTCGCACAACGCTGTCCACGGGCACCTGCTGCAGATGCAGGCACTGCTGGGCCCTGCCACGGGCACCGCGGGGTGAGTGCTGCCACGCTGTCTCCCCAGCTGGGGTCACTCTGTGCCAAACGCAGCCTTTTGGCCACAGAAGGGCGCCTGCCTCGGTGCTTGCCCCGTGGTGAGGCTGTGTCTCCGTGCAGGCTGTCGGCTGAGGCTCTGCACCCCGTGGCTCTGCAGCTGGAGGCGCGGGGCTGGCTGCTCACCCCTGCCCAGCGCTGCCCCCTCGTCCGCGCCGCCTTCCTCCAGGTCCTCGCCCTGTTGCCCACATCCTTCAGCCCTGGCTTCGCCCAGTACATCCATGACACCATCAGCACCGAGCTGGGCAGCCTCCTGCAGGGGGGAAAGGCAGGCTGTGCCGAGCCACAGGTACTGCTTCCTGCCAGGAAAGTCACGCCGTGCCTGACTGGCAGTGAGCCTGGGCGGGGACAGGGGGAGCCATCGCTCCAGGCTGAGCCCTGGAAGGGGAATCCTGATTTTTTCCTGCAGGTGGGCTCAGCCATCCTCCACCAAACCATGGCCCACTTCATGTGCAGCGAGGCAGCCCGGCTGGCGGACAGCGAGCGGATTGCTGCTGTCTGCTCACTCCTCCAGCAGCCCAACCCCGACATCCAGCTTGCCATCCTGAGCTGGGTGATTGCTGGGGAGGGAGGAACGTGCAAGGAGGTGGAGAACGCTCTTGGGCTGACATTGCTGGTATGATGGGGCTCAAATGTCATCAAGTAAAGCGGGGGGGCCCCAGTGCACCACGCAGATGGGACCCTGAGATCCCATTGCTGAGAAGCTTGGTGTTCCCCAGGCTGAGGGTGCAGGGCACTTGCCTGGTCCTGCAGTGCTAGGACCACTAACCACGTACCTTCTTTCCCATTGTCAACTAGGAGAGCTTGCAGTCGGTGCTGCAAGAGAGAAGGGACAAAGAGTTCCTGAGACTGTACCTTGAGGCTTTGCTGCATCTTTACAGAGATCCCTCGTCATGGTCCCAGGAAGCTTCCAGTAAGCTCCAGGGCTCCTCAAGATCATGCCTGGAGATGCTGCTGCACATGGTGGAGGCTGAGTGTCCTGGGCCTGATCTCCTCTTCCAGGCACTGTGTGCTGCCAGCCTGCTGCTTGCCCACCAGTAGGTCCTTGCTGCTGCTGCTGGGGTGCTGCCCAGCTCTTCCAGCAGATTCTTCCTTAGTCCTTACTAGAAGCAGCCACGACTTCCCTCCCATAAATCACAGCGTGGCACCTGGCTCCTGCAATCTCAGGCCAGCCAGTAACCTTTGGTCCCCAAATGGAGCAGCAAGGTGTGCTTGAATTCTCTCTCCTTCCGTGGCAGGTGTGGGGAGGAGGACGTTGGGCTGCTGGAGCGCTGGTGCGCGGCGCTGGAGGAGCGCAGCCGGCCCAGCTGCTGCGAGGTGCTGCGGCTGGCGGCCGCCCGCTCCCTGCAGCTGGCAGGGCCCCACGTGCTGCAGCCATCCCTGCGTGCTGCCCGGCCCCCGCTCGCCCCCCTGGCTCTGCGGTAGGTCCCTCAGCTGGGGATGGCTGTGCTTGCAGCACTGCAGCCCCAGCCTGCTGCAGGTTAATGGGCTCTGCAAAAGGTGCCCCCTGCAAAAACTCAAGGGTGTTGAAGAAAATCCAACTCGTTCAAAAATCAGAGGCACTCAAGAGCTCACAGCCTACAAAAAACGTGTGGGTGGCATTTTAATACAAGCCAGTCCCTTGTGAGCAGCAGATGGCACTGCTGAGTCCCTCAATCCCCAGCACAGCCCCTACCCTCCCAAGCTCTTGGGTGGTGACTGTCTTTCATGGTCCAGGAAAAAAGCCCCCAGAGAAGCATTCTGAGGTCTCATCCTCCCCTCCAGGCAGGCTGGGATGCTTTGGGTCATGCAGTATGCTTCCCTTCCCTTCTCTTCCCTTTCCTCAGGCTGATAAACATGGCCATCCACCTTCTGCAAGATGAGGAGCGGGAGGTCCGGCATGAGGCCGCAGGTTTCGCCAGCCGCCTGCGGCAGAGCCCAGGGGAGCTGCTCCAAGATGGCTGCATCTTTGTGCAGGACAATGTGGGGCTCCAGAGCCTCCTAGAGCTGCTTCTGGGAGAGTTCAGGGAGCACCCTGAGACCTTCAACTCACTACTTCAGCATATCCCCATCTTAGATCTCAGGAGCATTGTGGAGGAGCTGCAGGCCAACAAGTGAGTTGCTGGACCTGTGGACTGGCACGAGGGATGTGGGATACCACGGGGCCAGCCCTTGGCTTCACTCACACCTCTGCTTTCCCCCCAGAGCTGCCAGCCTGTACAAGGAGGATGAACCCAACGTTTTTGCAGAGCCCGCTGTCCTGGCACAGCAGCTGCTCCCTGTCCTGGTGCAGCTCCTGGAGAAGGCTCCCACTGGCAGCCCAGTCCATGCCTCGGCTCTGCAGTGGCTGGAAGCCACAGGCCCCGGTGTGCTGAGGGACCTGCAGTACTGCAAACACTGCTGGAGCCAAGGTATGGTGAGCGTGGAGTGCCTGGCACAAGCAAACAGTGTCCTTGTTCCCCAGGCCAGCTCTGCCCAGGGGGACCCTGCCACACTCACGGCTCCTTCCCCGCTCTCTTCACAGGAACTGCTGTCCCCTGGGGGATGAAGGCGCTGGGCTGTGCCAAACTCCACACAGCCCTGGCCGTGCTGCTGGTGAGGGCCCGGCTGGTGGCACGGGTTCTGCAGGTGCTGGGGGAAGGTGTTACCACCACGCCAGGCCTGGACTGTGGCTCCCAGGAGCTGGAGCAGGAGCTGGAGCTGGTACAGGGGCTGCTGGTGCAGCATGGGCTGGCCCCTGTGCCAAAGCAGGACAATGCACCAGGAGAGCTGGGACCACTGCTGGGGACTGACAGCTCCAGGCATGCACCAGTGTGACACGAAATCCTGCAGCCATCTCCCTCCATTTCCTGGGTGCTCTCTCTGACCAGCAGCCAGGCCTGCAGGTGTGGTGGTGTAACTCAGGGGAACCCGCTCACAGTGTGGGGCACACTCAGTTCCGTTCCCAGTTTCTAACTCTGCAGCTGAGGACTCCAGTGCAGCATTGCCTTGGCCTGTGTCCGTGGCTTCCTTGCCCTCAGCTCTGGCTGGCAGGAGGGGACCTGTGCTACAGAACTCTCACACCCACTCCTGCTCACCTGCCACCACCTGTTTTTTAACCAGCACTTTGGTCCTTGGCTGACCTGGGCTTTTATCCCAAATAAAGAGGCCAGGAACATTCCTAGTGTTCAAGACTTTTAATTCCCCTGCCCAGGAGGGTGGTGTGAGAGCAGGCTGCAGGAGCCAAACATGTCCTGGGGCAGCAAACAGACAACAGCCACTGCCTGCAGTGAAGCAAGATCCAGCCCTGGCATGGCACATGCTCCCACCACAGGCTGTGGTAGCACCACCCAAAGCCAGAGCAGGGACCCCACCAGCAAGCTCGTGTCATACTGGGCAAGGACTGGGGAAGGGCAGCAGCAGCACCCAGCCCAGCCTCACTCCTTCCAGTGGGAGCTGCTGAGCCCCACGGCTGGAACTGGGCACTGGCACCATCGCCCGTGTGCAGACTTTGGGTGTCTTTAATTCCTCTCTGCAAAGCAGGGCTGGGCTGCCCTGCATGGCTCACCTGGTACTGCAGTGAGTGAGCTCAGATGAGAGGAGGGATGCTGCCTCCATCCTCATGCTGCTTGCCAGTTGCAGCTCTTTGAAAGCATGATGTCATGGCTGAGCGTGACATCATCTGCTCACCCAGCCTTAACCTCATCATGCTGTTCTTCTACCATTAATCACCACACTTCAGCAATTCCCTTATTTTTAGTCTTTATCAGAAGGGTTTTTCCATTCTTCAGCAAAATATTTAATGGAAAACAGGGAGCTGGCACCAAGGGTGAACAGCAAACCTGCAGTAGGGTGAAATTATGAAAGAGACCACATTTTTATTTAATTCCCCACCTCCCCAACAGGGAGTGGTGCCATGGGGAGGCTCAGCTCACCTTCCAGGGGGATCCTACACGAAGATGAGAGCTGGTGGGGAGCAGACACAGCCCTCCTGCAGGCCCTCCTGCACCCACGAGCCCTGGCACCCCACCACAGAAGCTGCCACCCAAAATGTCCTAGAAGGGAAAATCAGTGACAAGTAGGATGTGCCATTAATAAATACAAATTTTTAAAAATCAAATACAGTTTTACATATGCATTTATGTTATATATACAATAATGGCAGTTGGACTAGATTATCATTGTCCCTTCCAACAGAGATATTCTATTTAAATATGTTTATTTTTATAATATAATCTCTGCTTATAGGACGTATTATTGATTCATTTAATAATATTATGGCATACTATACCATTGTGGCATATTTTAACATAATTACAGCTTTGTATACAAATATTACAATTAGAATATAAAAGGAGAATGTCAGAGACAGGGAGAGATGTTCCTTAGGAGAGATGCCGTGGTGGGGATGGCACAGATTAGCACGCACCTGGCTCCTTGCAGGCCGTGTCCAGTGCAGCGGGGTGGGCGGAGGGACGCGTTCCCCCAGCACTGCACGCACACCCGCGTGTCCCGCTGCAGCCCGCGGCTCCAGGCGCGCCCGCGGCACCGGGGTCCCACCTGCGCCAGGCGGAAATAGCCGCAGTAGCCGGGGAGGGGGGAGCTGGGGAGGGGGAACGCGGAGGAGAAAAGAGGGAAACGGTGGTCGGAAGGTAGGGCAGAGGTGGCGGTGGTTTGTTGATGGGTTGGGGTATAAGGGGATATGGGGTTGGGGAGTGGCAGAGGGGCCTGGGTTGGGGAGGTGGGAAGGGAAGTGGCTCTGAGGGGGTGCAGAGGGACCCTAGTTTGGAAGGCAGGAAGGATGTGGTTCTGTGGGGCATGCAGAGGGCCGTGGTTTTGTATGGGGGAGGGAGAAAAGTAATGGCCGGGGGAAGCAGAAAGGCCCTGGGCCTGCGGGTGCAGAGAGGCCGTGAGCGCAGGGGGTGCAGGAGGGGTCCCGGTTTGGGGACGGGGGTTACAGAGGGGCCCCGACCCCGCACATACCCAGAGGGCTCCTCCGGCAGCGGCAGCCCCGCTCTTCGCCAGGGACCTCTGAAGGCCTGGCTGAAGGAGCTGGGGAGTATCTTGGCTACCGCAGGCAGAAGAGCAGCTGTGAGGGGCACGGGGACGATTAAAGACACGCCGGGACGGCAGCACACGGGGACGGGCTCGCGGGAGGGCAGCAGGCAGCGCGGTTACCTTCGGCCGTGCCGCAGGTCGGCTGCTGCCCCAGGCAGCCGCGGCGCTGCTGCAGGTCGGGACAGGGATCCCCGCCGAGCCGCGGCGGCACCGTGACCTGGCGGCTGCGGGCCCTGCTGCCCACCCCGCACGGGGAGCTGCACCCGCTCCACGGCCCCCAGGGCCCCACAGCACAGCCCACCGCTGCCAGGCATGGGGGAGAGGGGAAAGAAAGAGCTTCAGTGTGATGAACGTGGAAAGGGCAGAGCAGGGACATGCAGCACCCGGCATGGGGAGAGGGGAGGGAGGCCAGAGTGACCCCAGCAGCCCCTCTCCCCCGACCCCTGCCAGTGCAGGGGCTTTGTCAGCTGCTTCCTCAGGACTTTATCCCTGTGTGCATCGCGCTGAGCTGGGACCCTGCTAATCCCCCCGGAGATTAGGAAGGGCTGACTGCTGCAATTGTCCAGGGGGCCGTGGCCGGTGCCTGCCTACCCTGATCTGGGTCCCAGGGCAGGCTGGTTCTGCACTCCCCGAGCCCATGAGCCCCGTTTGGCACCCTCAGTGCAGCCCCCGGTCCCCCTGTCCCTGTGCAAGGCACTGCCTGCGACAGTAGCAGAGGTGACACCGGGGCTTGACCTCTCAGGCTCGCAGTGACAGCGCTACCATCAGCTGCAGACCAGAGGCCACCCCTTCGAGCTCTCCCACTGCACTGGGGCCAGCCACAGACATTCAGCGGGGAAAAAAGGGGACAGCTGGGACATTGCTACAAATCCAGCCCAGCCAGCATCCCCAGACACATCTGTTGTCAAAGTACGGGGCTAACAGGTAACAGCAAGCGCTCGCCACCGAGCACAGCGGCACAGCCGGTGTCCCCAGGCGCGGTCCCTGGGCACTCACCGGCACGGCGACACGTGGCGAGGTAGTCCTGGCAGCAGTCTCCCGTCCGCTGGCAGTACGAGTCGCAGTAGCAGCGAGCCCGGCGGGCGCCGGGGGCCCAGCAGACGTTGTTCCTGCCGGGGCAGCAGCGGTGCCGGCAGCTGCCCGTGGCTCCGACCAGGCAGCCGGCGGCCAGCAGCCAGCCCGCCCAGAGCAGCGGGCCGGGCATGGCCCCGGAGCCCCGCGGGCTGGTGGCTCTGCCCCGCTCCAGCGGACACTGACGAGGCTGAGCGGGGGGGAGCTCCGGCCGTGCCGCACAGCCCCCGGGCTGGGCGGGGGGACAAAGCCCGTTCCCTTCTGCTCCACCGCCCCTCGGCTCCGCGGCAGGGCAACGACTTCATACAATTAACCAGGGTTATTAACAAAGCACCGTGTACGAGACAACACAAGCCTGCCTGGGAGCATCTGTGACTGGGCACTGCTGGGCTGGAGCTGGTGCTCCCCCAGGAGCACCACCTTGGCATGATGGGGAGCCCCGTCCCCCACCCACAGGGCAGGAGCCACTCACTGCCCATTCAGCACAGCTGGACGCCAACGCAGCCGCTAAAGCCAGACTGATTTTATTCAGATTGCGAATGTAAAACAGAATAACAATAAAAAAAAAACTAATGCAACCCTCACTGGCTTCAGAGCCAAAAGCCGCAGGTAAACCGTGCCCAGGCTTTCCTCCTTCACCCTCCAGTGTTAAGGCTGAGCTCATCGCTGGCTACAAGAGGGAGGAGGGATGGGTTGAGCCCTGGCTCTTGCATCCCCAGCTCCCTCAGGGAGAAATTTGGCACAAATCCAGTGGGGCCAGCCTGGCACGGGCAGGGCAGGGCTCCAGCCCCACGGCCATGGGTGTTAGTGAGTCAGCGTGAAGCTCTAAAGCTCCGAAAGCTACGGGATCACCTACGGCACCACAGGAACGCGGCGGGAGGGCAGACGGGGGAATGTGGCAGAAGAAAGGGGTTGGCACCCCCGGCCGAGGGTGCCAAGCCTGCGGCCTGGGGCTGCAGCTCCTCGGCCCGGCTGGCACGCACGACTCGGCTGTAAACGGCGGGTGAGGGGGCACCCGGCCCACCCCAACCCCAGCCCACAGTGAGCAGAACTAAAGGCCTGGCTGCATGTGCAATTTTGGGCAACTGCTGCTCCCAGGATCCCTGGGATGGGATGGGATGTTGCAGGCCGGTGGTCTTGGAGCTGGCAGGGAGGGAGGAGGGGGCTTGGGGTCACACCAGAGGGTCACTGCTCTCCCATCCCAGGGGGTGCAGGGCTGCTGGGCCCCCTCCAAGAGCTGCTGTGACCCTGCCATGGTATCAGCCCACTGACAGCTTGTGATGTACAGTTTGGCATTGCACCCACATGGCTCAAGGGGGCTCTCAGTGCCCCCAAAAGAGCTGCTCCTGAGGCAGCCAGGAGCTCCTGGCAGCCCCAAGGCCACTGTCCAAGGGACATCTCAGCCTGGTTAACCAGTACACATAGCTGATGTGGGGCTGGGGGAAAGTGTCACCAGGAGACTGGGGTGGGCATGACTAGGATACTGGGGGTTGGGATTGTGGGATGCAGCTCCCTCCCTGCTCCTTTCAGCACACAACTAGTAATTTAACCTGCTCCAGAGCCTGTTCCTAAAGATAAAGGTGGCCAGGTTTGGGGTGTGCAGGGCAGACCTGGCCCCAGCAGTGCCGCAGGAGGGTGTGGGTTTGGTCTCTGCTCTCCAGCTGAAGCCCTGCGGGGCACAGGAGGCGGGGGCTGCCTGGCCCGGCCCCTCAGTCCGTTTTCCACACCTTGTTGAGGAATTTGACCACCTCATCGTAGATGATGAAGACGATGGCCACGTCAAGACACACACGGCCCAGGCGAGGCACTGTACCCTTGTAAAACCTGCCAGGAATAGAGAGGGGGACCGTGGGGCTGGGTCCCCTCACAGCCCCTTCCCTGCCCATCCCCACCAGCTACCCCCACTGCAGAGCTTACGCCAGGGGCCCTTCATGTTTCATGATCTGGTAGGCACAGTCCCAGGTGTTCTTGTACTTGTGCGCTTCCAGCCCCTGTGGGAAGGGAAAAGCAGGATCAGAGGCCACAGACATCTGCATCTGGGGGAGTTCAGGGGCAAGGCAGAGAGCTGGGGGTGTGCCATGAGGAACTGATCTCTCTCAACTGCTGCAGGACATCAGACCCCACAGGGATGTCCTCACCTCCATGCAAACACTCCCCATGGCACAGGAGCAATCCCAGACATCTCCCACACCAAACCTTGCAGGCATTGTGTGCCTGCCCCAGGGACTGCAGCAAACAGCTCCCAGGCAGTGGGTGTCCCCAGCCTGCTGCAGGCAGAGCAGTCCCACAGCAGGCCCTGGCACTGTACCTGCATCCTGGTCTTCACCACATCCAAGGGGGTGTTGCCGAAGACACTTGCAGCTCCAGCAAGGGCTCCAAACACCCCTGTTACGAAGGGGTTCATGACCTTGTTGGGATTGTCCCCTGGGAAGGAAGAGAGGGTCAGGGCATAGTGGTGGCAGGATTCCCGCATGCATTCCCAAAGGAGCCCACAAGGAAGGTCCCAGGTCTGGCTGCTTGTGGTCAGGGGGCAGTGCTGAGCTGGGGACTGTCCAGGAGCACGCGCCCCACAGAGCCCACACCACACTGTGGGGCTCAGGGTGGGTGTCAAAGTGATACTCCAGCACCAGGACCCATCAGCCCCACAAGCTGGTGCCACCCCACCCCAGTATCCATCTTCCACATTCCAAGTGAGCCATGAGAAACGGGGTGTGTGGAAGGAAGAACCATCCCAGCTCCCAAGGGTGGCCAGGGAGCCAGAGGCACAGCCAGGGTGGCCTGGGGGGCCAAGGGCACCATACCTTTGTACCAGTTCCTGAGGGAGGTCATGACGAAGAAGCGGATGGCCTGGTTTGAGCCTTGCTTCAGGACGGTTGCAGTTAAGCCCTGGTAGGTCCCCCTCAGTCCTGCAAGAAGAGGGTGTTGGAGGGGAGACCAGCCTCAAGTGGCAGAGAAAAATCTCTCCAGGCCACCTGTCCCAGCCTGTGCCCATCCACCACCTCCCAGCCTGTCCCCACAGCATGGCAGTGCTCAGGGAGTCAGGGTGCCACTTTCCTGGGACTCACCCTGTTCCCGAACGATCTCCCGGACGCCATGGAAGAAACCACGGTATTTGGGGTTGGGAGAGGTCTGGTCATGGATAAACTTCACCTACAAGGAGATCATGTGCTTGTCCTGGCTGATGCGATGGCCCCAAGGGCTGGCAGCCACCTCCTGCCTTGTTCCAGGGACAGTCCCAAGACCAGAGACAAGCCACGCAGCCACGCAGCTCTGGGAGAGATCAGGGGGAAGCCTGTGCCCACGGCCAGCAGGGCATCTTGCAGAGGAAAACGTGGGAAACTGCTGCTGCAAGCAGCCATGTGGGCCTTGCACTCATAAAATGGGTGACAAGATGGTTCCTGGTTTGGGGCTCCTCCCTGGAGTGGGGAAGAGGCCAGGGCCACCTGACTTGACCTCCACAGAGCTTTCCAGCATCAGATCCAGCCCTACAAAACTCTCTTGGGCAAATGCATGCAGCCCTCAGGTTCCCAAAAGTTGGGCATCTCTGGGTTTTTCCCCTCCCAGCCCAGCGAGGGGTGCCAAGGCAGGGGACAGTGGCAGCCACAGCCACCCACCTTCACAGTCTCCATGGGGCAGACCACGGCCACAGCCTCAGCCACGCCAGCCCCCAGCCCGCAGATGAGGCCCCGCGTGCTGTCCAGCCGCCCCTGCTCGTCTCTCATCTGGTTGCTGAGGAACTCGAACATCCCAAACCTGCAAAGGAGCCACCGTGCCAACCCCTGGGCACCCGGACAGGGGTCTGCACCCCCCTGCTCTGGATCCAAGAGCAGCTGCACACCCTGTGAGAGGGCCCTCCCTGCCTGGGAGACCACATGGCTTTGGTAAAACACCAACAGAGACACCAAGGGCAAAGCCACCCCCTCGTTTGCTGCTGTTGGGGGTCCCTCCCACTCACCCCTTGCCACGGGGGCACGTACCTGACAGCAGCCTTGGGGATGGAGCCGTACAGCAGCGAGCTGAGCCCCCGGTACAGCCCCCGGATGCCATGGTCACGGACAGTCTGCTTCACACAGTCCCCTGCGGCAGAGCACAGCGCGGCCGCCGTCAGCCGCCACGCCGAGCACCACCCAGCCCTGCCAAACCCCAGCACCAGCCAGGCCCCCCCAGCCCTGCCCTGCCAAGCCCCAGCACCAGCCAGGCCCCCCAGCCCTGCCCTGCCAAACCCCAGCACCAGCCAGGCCCCCCAGCACTGCCCTGCCAAACCCCAGCACCAGCCAGGCCCCCCCAGCCCTGCCCTGCCAAACCCCAGCACCAGCCAGGCCCCCCCAGCACCAGCCAGGCCCCCCCAGCAGCCCCAAACCCAGCGAGGGGCTGCTCACCAATGCCCTTGTAGCGGGGAGGGTTTGCCTTCTCATCCAGCTGCAGCTGAGTCTTCACGTACTCGGTGGGGAATGTGATGCAGATCTCGATCCCTCCAGCCAGGCCACCTGCAGGGGAGAGGAAGGGACACTGAGGCAGGAGCAGCATTGTGCCTATTCACTGCCACATGGCTGCTCCCAGCTCCATGATGGCTGAGCCTGGGACCTCTGGCAGCCAGGTCTGGGCTGGGACATGACATCTCTGTCCTCATCAAAACCCTGAGGACTCCACGCAGCAGCAGAGCCCTGTGCCAACCCAGTGCCTTGAATGGACATCACTGCCCTGCCACGGCAAGAGCTGTTGAGGAGACTGGGCAAAGGGGTGGGAAAACAGGGCAGAACACCTCACCCATGGCTGCCTATTTTGTGTGTTGCCCCTCAAAGGCACTTCTCCCTCTCTAGAGCCTTGCACCTCCAGGTGAGCTGCCAGCACTGGGATGTACAAACCCAGTGGTGCTGCCCACACCACTCCCCACACCAGCAGGAGCCCATCTGCAGACCTGGCTGTGCTGGCAGGAAGCACAATTATCATCAAGCCTGTCTGGCTGCCCTGGGCTCCTGCAGTGGTGGCTGCTGGGCACTGATTACACTGGCTGCAGCCTTTCCTGATGGCCTGGGCAGCAAGGGATGCTGGCTCTCAGCTCTGGGGCTCTCCTCAGCATGGCTGGAGCCCTTGCAGCTGCACCCACCTGTGCTGGGGGAGCTGGGCTCAGCCCATGCAGCCACGATGGATCACACAGCATCAAAGTGTGGCCAGGTCCCACTGAGCAGCCAGAGCCCTTTGTGCTGGCAGCACCGGGAGGAAGCACAGGCTGAACTCCTCAGGTCTCACAGGGCACCAGGAGGAAGCACAGGCTGAGCTCCCCCAGGTCTGACAGGGCACCAGAGGAAGCACAGGCTGAGCTCCCTCAGGTCTGACAGGGCCAACCCTGCTCTGCCCAGGACAGGGCACAGGGTGCTGCCCCTGGGATCAACACCACTCTGAGCACCCTGAGGATCTCCCTGCTCCTTGCCCAGGGAAGGTGAATCATGCTCCAGCCCACAGGCTGGGGCACACCGTGTGGTCAGCTCCCAGCTGGGGCTCCCAGTCTCCTATACAGCCTCCAGTGGTTCCTCCAGCCTGGCCATGGCCTTGGTGTGACTCAGCAGGGCTGGGGCCCCCACTGCCAGGCTTGGAGCCCACAGCCCAGGGGACACCCCAGCAGGGAACACACTGCCTCTGTAGGAGGGATGGGACTGGGTGCAGTGGTTGTTATCCTGCTCTGCAGTGAAGCAAAGGCTGGGCCACATGGCACAGCTCTGCTTATCAGCACCCCCAAAGTAACACCATGAAGGGATGCTGATAGGGGACACCACAGCCCATGGCTGCTCCCTGTGACAACAGCAGGCAGCACCTACTCCTTGGACCAGCAGACTTTCTCACAAAGTCGTATTTCTTCTGCATGGTCCCCACACATGCAAGAGATCTCTCTGGTGTTGCCAGCTTCCCCCTGTCAGTGCCACTGGCAACTGGCATCCCCAGGAGCACTGCTGCCTCCTCTCAGCCCAGTCCTTCTAGAGGGAAGGGAAAAGCAGCCTCCCCACATTCCTTCCAGCAGCGGAGCAGAACCGATCCTAAAACAGCCTTATGCTTGTTCTTCCTCCCAGGCACAAAAAGCACCAGGCTGCACCTCTTACCCAGGGAGCCAAGAAGCCGGGCCAGCCTCAAAACAGCTGGGGCAATGCAAAGCTCAGCTTCGTGCTCACAGAGCATCCCACTCCTCCCACAGGCACGGCAGGGACGGGGACACCGCGGCACTGAGTGCCCCAGGCAGGACATGCCAGCCCAGCTGGGCAGCATCCCGGCCCCGTGGGGACAGGGCGAGAGGCCAGCCCGGCTCTGCCACAGCAAACAAAGGCTCCTTGTTTCCCACTGTGTTCCCAGGGGGGCTGGAGCTGCCCAGCCCAGCCCAGCCCAGGCAGGCTCTTCTCAGGAGGCGGTGCTGGTGACCACTGCCAGCCCTGACGCCTCCGCTGCTCTGGGGGCACAGCAGGAAACAGGGCCAGCTCACGGCACTGCAGCCAGCCAGCAGCTCCCCTGGGGCATCACAGGAGACAGCCACCATCCCCAGGGTCCCCAGCACGCCTCTGCTGCCCCCTCAACCCTCTGCTGCCCTTGGCGTGTCCGTCAGAGTGGCGGACACTGCAGGTCCCATGGCAGGGGGGTGGACGAACGCTCATTTCTCCTGCAAAGAGAAACAGCTCCTGCAGGAGCAGCTGGCAGCCCCCAGAGAGCAGCTTGATGAGGAGCAATGTCCTCCAGTCGGGCGCAACAGTCCCCAAAAAGCTGAGCACCAGCTGGCACCTCTCCACACTGCCACACACCACCAGCCTTGCGCCACCACAGCCACATGCACACCCCGAGTGCTGCCAAGGCCACTTCCCTCCCTCCCACGCTGCAGAACTGAAGTGCTGGATGTTTTAAGCACCATGAATATTTGTTCTCTCTCAGTCCCCCAGCACCAGCTCCTCCCCCAGCACACCCAGAAGCCAGACAGGAGGGGAGCACCCAGGACAAGCAGCAGTCCAGGGGCAACCAGCACCTCAGCTCATGGCAGCCACACCAAGTGCTACAGGGAGAGATGCTGCACCTCCTGCAACCTGCACACAGCCTCAGTGGTCACACTTGCATGCAGGGGAGACAGAGGCTCCTCTCAGCATCCCAAGGGCAAAGCCATCCACTGGAGGCCAGCAAAGGAACAGCACGCTGTTCCTGGGAACTGGCAGCTCTGGGGCAATGAGGCTCCCCTAGCCAAGGGTGAAGGAACAGGGCACCCATGCTGCCAGGTCCCCTCCCTGTTCCCCAGTGTTGTTCTGGCCTAAAATCCCATGGGAAGGTGCACAAAGAGCAGACACTCTGGACACACTCCATGCCTTGTGGCAATTTCAATCCATTTTCTTTTGCCCACAGAGACACAGGGTGGCACAGGCCACCTGCCCTGCAGCCCCCTGGAAGCAAGACCAATCAGAGGTCCTGCTCTGCTGTCATCTCCTCTCCCCACACAGTTTTACCCCAGCAGAAGCCTCATCCTATGCAAATAAATCACCCCACTGCTCAAGAGCAGCAGCTTTGTCCAATCCCCTTCCTCTCCAGGGCTGCAGGGACTTTGCAACCTGTTTACCCGGACTTTACACAGCAGCTCCAGCTCTTGCAACACCGCGGAGTCAGCAGGAACAGCAGCACTCAGGAGGTGAAAGAGCAGCGGGGCAGCTGGGATGCCAGGCCAAGGCTCTGGCTGCTCGCTGGATGCAGCGGAGCCAGAGGACAGGGAATGGGAGCCAGAGGACAGGGAATGTCCTTCAGGGAAGGTCGCTCTGCCCGGCCCCAGGGAAGGTGCCCCCGGCAGGGGGATCCCACTCCCAGCACCAGGAATGGCTCCCTGCCTGCTGCAAGCCTGCAAGTGCTTCAGCTGCCAGCTATCCTGACATTGCAGGCTCAGCGGGAAGGGAGAGAAGGGAAAAATACCCTGGCAGAGTTTTCCCAGAAAAAGTTTCGCTTTCCCTAGTGGAGAGGCCCCGTCCTTTGAGGACACGCCTGCAGCCCTTGGGCACGGCTGGGGAGAGCTGGCAGGAGGGAAAAGAGGGTTTTCTGGGGACAGTGGGAGGGTGCTGCCCCTGCAATGCTCACACAACACGTGATGGCATCAGCACACGCAGGTTCAGCCCCACACACTGTCCATGAGCAGCTTCTGGGACACCACTGACAATTCTGACCCAGGGACCCCCGCTCCAGACCCAGGGCAGCACTGAAGGTGGGAGGATGCAGCTGCGATGGGGAAGACAAGCAGAGCCCCAGGAGTGACACAAACCAAGGCTGCACAGCCAGGACTAGCAGTGTCACCCTCTGCAAACTCCCACCCAGAGGCAAGTGCCCCAATGAACACCCACTGCCCTGTCTGGGAGACACAGAGGGGCAGGGGTGGCACTGGCCCCTCTGCCACTCCTGCAAGTGGCTGTGCCTGCAAAAGCATCCTGCTCCTGCAGAGTGATGGAGCAGCAGGTGTCTGTGCAGCTCTGATGAGAAGTGAGCACCTGGGGAGCAATTTCAGTCTCTCCATTTTAAAAGCAATTTCACATGCTGACATACCAGCACCTGATTTCCATATAAAAAGCACCTTTTAACTTCAGATTCGTTAGGATCCTTTCAGGCCAGAGGAAACTATTCCTAAGGGTCTGGAAGCAAAGCAGCAGAGCTCTCACAGGGCCCATGCCTGGAGCTTCTCCATTCTGTCAGCCGGGTGGCTGAGGATGGGGGGAAGGCACAAACAGGCTCTCAGGGCAGGCT
Organism: Passer domesticus; assembly: GCF_036417665.1. Lineage (NCBI taxonomy): Eukaryota > Metazoa > Chordata > Aves > Passeriformes > Passeridae > Passer > Passer domesticus. Next base: position 5,529,551 of record NC_087490.1, read on the forward strand.
GAGCCCCGAGTTCCCCATTTTGGGGGCTCCCAGCCCACGTGCAGAAGGTGCAGCTGGATAGGGTCAGCTGAGTGGGTGACATGGGTGACATGGACCATACACTACAGGCACAGGGTGCAATCCAGCCCAGCTCCTGGATGCTGTGCTTACAGTATGCAGCACTCTCACAAGGGGACTTGGTGCCCTTTTAATTAGCCAACACTGCTTTTGGAGCTGGGGAAACAAGGAAGAAAAAACCCCAAGAACCAAAGACCATCAGGCTGCTACGAATCAGGAAGGCAGAAATACCCACCAGTTCTGTGGGAACTTGTGACAGGTCTCTGCAGCCCAGACTGCCCCCTGCTACCCTCACTGAGGGACCAACCCCCCTGGAAGCCATCCAGGCTGCTCTTCACCCATCCATTGCCGTGGAGCAATCCTGCCCTGCCTGCCTGCAGCGGTGAAACGGGTTTAACAGCTCCACCCTCCCGGCACTTCCCACCACGGGCCATCTTGTGAAACTGGGGGCTCAGGAGCAGGCAGGAGCCTGGCTGGGGCTGCAGCTCTCCAGGACAGCTGGCTCTCGGCAGAGCTCCAGCACTGCTGTCCTCACCCGGGCACCTCCTCTGGCCACGGACAGTCCTTCACCACCCATCCACAGCCACATCCTTGTGGAAAACCACCACGGGGCCAGCTCTGCCACCAAAAGTCTGACTCAATGCTGCTTCCCCAAACCAGGCTGCCAGAAGTTTGCCTGTGTTTTGGTTAGAAGGGAAAAAACATGTCCTGCAACAGGTCAGCAGGCTCAGAGAGTGTCTGTCCCCACGCTGGGGCTCAGGTCTCCCTCCCACCTGACAGGGGCAAGGCCAGTGGGGAGCACAGGGGTTCAGCATGCCCAGCAGTAAGCAGACATTCACAGCTGTTTTGGTCATGGGAGGGTGCTACAGGCAGGCTGAACCCCCAATGGAACAGGATGGCAAACATGAGAGGTGCCCCTCTGTACCCTGTGCCACTGTGGGCAAACAGCCCCGTGCAAACAGTGCTGCAGATAACGCTACGGGTGGGATGAAACCGTTTGTCCTGAATCTTACTGGAACTGTCCTGTTTGAACAGGCTGTCCTTTCACAACTTGCTCATTCATCACCTCTTTGCATTTACTTCTCAATATGACAATTAATCATTATTACAATTCTCAGCTGTGAGTATAATGGCAGAAGCCATTTCCCCATGCTCGCAGTCACAGCAGCCTCTGCCTTTGGGGCTGATTCCACCTTTGGGCACTGCCAGGTTCTTTGTCTTGCTCAAGTCACCTTCTCCCCATTGCCCTGCACACCTCAAGGCTCCAGTTTTGTCATCATGAGCTGCCTCCTGGCCATCCCACCACTCAACTTCAGACACCAACTTTCCAAGTGTCTCTTGGAAAACTCTTTTAAGACATTCAACAGGGAGCTGATGTTGGAGGCCAGGGCTGTTGGATGACTCCCACAGCACAGCTGGATGAAGGAGCCACTGCCAGGACTGAGACTTCCCTGGGGACAGGCTCTGATCTCCCAGCCCCCAGCACAGGGGAGTGACTGCTGTACCAAGCACTGGAGCACAGAGAGGGAGAAGAGATGGCCAAAAAAAACAATCCCTGCTGTCAAGAGATGACCTGAGACCTCAGGGCACAAGCAGGAGCAGGGAGGCTGCATTGGCATGCACCACACAGCACCATCAGAGCTGAGAGATGCTGCAACATCCCCAAGCTGTCAGCTCATGGTGCTCATCGTCTCGGGAAGACGGACGACTCCTTCTGATCATTTACATCAACCCAGAGAAAATGGTTGCCTGCAGAATGTCAAGCAGAACATCAGGCATGTGAAAAATCTCAGAAACTCACATTTCAGAGCCCAGGGTTAACCCCAGCTCATACAGAATCCATTCAGACCAAAGGGACACCCCAATACACTTTCCTGGCCCTGGGGCTGACATCCTCCTCCCACCAGGAGCCTTGGGGCTCTTATAGGTTTCCACTGCAGCCCATGAGGGTTCCCAGGCAGCCAGGGACTCACTCAAGACCTCAGGGACTCACAAGCATGGTCTTTGTGCCCCACTCCCCAAACAGATGATAGCCACAGGAGGCACTTGCAGGGAGAAGCCGCAGGCAGGAGTGAGGTACTGAGGGCCAGCAGACCTGGCAGGACTGGCTCTCTCCACGCTCTCCAATCTTTCCCCCTGGCTGCACTTGGCCTCCACTCGGCTCAGCAGGAAGGGAGAAACATCCCCTACTCTGCTGGGAGCACCAGGCAATTATCTCAAAACCAGGGAGTGTGCTGGACCAGAGCCATTCACAGCAGCACAGCTTCCCTCACTCGCACCCTCTCCTGAGAGCAATGGCCCTGGAAATCCAGATGGACTTGGGACTTTTGGGAAAGGAGACCTGCTCTGCAAAAGGCAAGTCTCAGCTTTCACACCCAGTCCTTGACTCGTTTCCTCTGCAGGTACAGCATTCCCTAAGAAAGATAATATCAAGGATTAACAAAGAAGAGGAAAGTGAAGCTCCAATTACTGCTTTGTTCAGAAGCCTGGGCTCCCTAGCTGAACTCTGCTTCATGCCCTACCCTCTCCCTGCAGTCCTCCTCCCCTGCCCATGCTCCCTCTAGGACCCTGGTGCACATCACTGTTATTTGCCAGTGGTACTCAACACCAGGGTAGCAGCCACAACCCCTGTGAGCTCTTTCCAAATCCAGCACTGTGTAGGATAACACCCAGGCATCCTGCCCCCCTGGCCAGGCAGGATTAGGTGTAGGTAGAAACAGCAACTGTGCAACAGCCCCCGGGTGAGCAGAGATGCCATGCAGAGAGCAAGGCAGCTTGGGGCTTCTCCGTGGGAGGGAGCAGACCCCAGGCTTCAAAGCTGGCTAGAAACAGAATAAGGCTGTACTTAACTCTGGCGAGGGCAGGCAAAGCCTTTCATCAAAGGAGCACTGATAATCACGAGCAAAGTTCTCAAGAGGAGGGCAAGGGTGGGAGGCTTTGCCTGCAAATGGCAAAGACCATTTGTGCTGGGCTGGAAATAGCCCACACTGCAGGCTGACTTGAGCTGACCCAACAGCACCAAAATGAGCTGCCAACGTGGCATCCCAAACCCAGTGAAGGAGCACTCTCAGGATTCCCAGAGATGACTGATGACTTTGCCACCAGCATTCCTGTCTCACCACTTAACTGCCTTTATTTGAAGCTCCCCACTGCAGTGTGGCCCTGTGTTGGGAGCACAGTAGACCAGCAGCACCCAGCCCTTCAGGATGCTGGTGGGAGGGACAGGAGTCTGGTGGGCTGTTTGGAAACCACAGCACAAAACAGGAAGGCTGGCTGTGGGAGGCCAGAGACAGGGCTGGGCTCCTGGCCCACCTGCTAACAGGTTGTTATCCAGCAGAAGAGGCCGAGCTGCCTTCATGTGCTCAGGCCACACGTGGCCACAGCAGCACCAGCAGCGTTGTCACTGCAAGGTGAAGTGCTGCCTTGGCACACAGCAGCTGCTTGGACAAAGGAGGGCCCATTAGCAAATTAATTTTTAACCTTGCATTTTGTCTGTTGTGACAATTGAAGGAGAAGAGCTTTTGGCAGCCAGAGCTTTACTTGCATCTCTTCAGAAAAGAGCCACCCCCAGCCTGTTGAGGTCTGGGCAGCTGAGGGAGCTGTGCCTCCCTGGCAGAGGATCCCAATTACACAAAGGGTCTGGGAACAGATATGCACCCAGGGAGGGATGATGGCTTATTTAACTCCACCAGCACAGGCTGATGAAGCACAGCAGGAATGTTCCATCTTAACACCTCCAGCTCACCAGAACGTGGAGCACACATCCCTGTTGTGCAGACAGATGTCAGATGAGAAACTCTGAGAGCGTCAGCAAACCCCTTAAAGTCAGCAGAGGCAGCCACAAACAGCACTGCATCCCCCGGCGAGGGGCTGGAGGGCTGAGCAGACCAGAGCACAGGGAGTTAACAGCAGCTTTCTCCCATTTCTGTGGTTCTTTAATACAATTAGATGCCACAGAGGCTTGGCTGGACTTCTGCCCATTAACCAATTACACTGATTACAGCCTGTGAGGAGAAGACCAGCATCTCAATAGAGTTCTTCATCTACGTCTGCAAGTCTGCTGCAACCTCTCTTGCAGGAGGCTGATTCTGGTAAGCTGATGATCCTGATTACAGATCTACACAAGATCTATGAAAGTAACCTGGTATGTTGGTCCAGGCAGTGACCACCTGATGCTTTCATTGCACATGGACAGCAAGTTGGGAAAGACTGAGAAGGGTGAACAAGAAGGAAACATCCTGTCCTTTTCATCCTAAAACTGGATTAAATCCTATTTAAAAGACCTTAAGTCAAGAGGCATGAAAAAACCCACCCACTTTGATATGGGGCAGCAGAGAGGGGTACAGAGCTCTGGAGGAACCCAGTCTCACCAAAGGGCACACTTGAGTGAAAAGTCACCCTCTCGTTGGAGGCTGCCTCCTCCTTGTGCCCCAGCCCTTTGGCCAGGCAGCCGAGTGATGGCAAAGTCCCTTCCCGGAGGCTGGGAGGCTTCGGCACCCTCTGCACGCTCCAGCGGCCGCGTCCACCACCGCCAGTTCTCCCGGTGCTGCGAGGGAGGCCGGGGCGGGGGCAGGGCCGGTGGCAGGGCCGGAGCGGCCGCGGCCCCGCTCCCCGTGCGGGCACTGCCCCGCTGCTCCCCGGTCCCGCTCCTGGAGGCTGCAGCTCTGCCCTTGGAGGGGAGCAGGGAGCTGGGCACACAAACAAAGGCACAATCGTAGGAGGGGGAATTGGCTGGAAAACACAAAAGCTTTAAACATGCCAATCATGTCGAGGCTGCGATGGCTCATTTCAAAACAAAGACGCTAATCTCCACTCTGGGAATTGTCCTGCGACTGGCAGGAGAAACCAGGGAGCTAATGAACAGCTACAAAGGAGTTTAACAAGACTGCGACTGTCTTGGACTCCATTCAGCTCAGAGCTCGAAACAGCCACAAGCAGGAGGCAGAGCATTAACTCTGCAGTTACTGCTGCACTCGGTGCATTACTGTTTTGATCCCATGGAAGTGGTCAGAACTGGACGGGAAAACACGCCCTGATCCAAGACTGATGCTCAGGCACAAAGGAGGAAGCAAGCAGCCTTTGGAGGAGCTGTATCAGCGCAGCCTGTGGGACACAGCTAGGACAGGGACAATCGACTGCTGCTGCTTCAGCCCTGTCCCTCAACACCCTCGGGGGAGCATGTGGGGCCCTCGCTGCCACCAGCCTCTCCCATCAGCTCCGCTCCCTCCTGCTGAACACCGCTGAACCCCGAGTGCCGCTCGCCGCGCGTCCTGTCCGAGCCCACCAGCACCTTCCCGGCTGGACCACCGGCTGCACAAACAGCCTGGCAAGACGCTGGGGTTCCCGCGGATAGCAGGAACCCGCAGCCAGCGTCCAGGCTCGGGATGCAGCTGCGGGAGCTCTTCGGCTGTGGCTGAAGGGAAACCGCGGTGCAGCGGGGCCGCCTTCCGCGGGCAGAGGGGCGGCAGTCCCGGGATGGAGCGGCACCTGCGGGAGCGCCACCGCCCCGGGGCGGGCCCGGCAGCCTCCGCCCAGCCGGATGCCCACGCTGGCAGCGGCGGGGCGAGCCCCGTCCCCAGCAGAGCCCCGGGAGCCCCTTACCTGCCAGGATGGCCTTGCCGGGGTGCGTGAGCTTGGCCTTGCCGGCGGGGGCGGCGGCGGCCAGGCTGCGGGGCGCGGCGGGGGCGGGCATGGCCGCGCTGCTCCGCGGCTCCGGCTGCCCGGCGGCGGCGGCCGAGCCCTATTTCAGAGCCGCGCCCGCGAGGGGCGGCCCCGGCGGCGTCACATCCTCGCGGGGCGGGGCGGGGGCGGCCCGTGGGGACGTGGGGAGCGGCTCTGCGGGGAGCGGGGCAGGGGCTGGGCGGAGGCAGGGCGGCAGCGTGACCCCGCCCGGCCCTCGGAGCTGCGGGAACGGGGGGCTGCTCAGCCCGCTCCCGGGAATCCACGGGAAAAGCCTCCGCGTGGGTACGGAGAGATGCCGGCCCTTGGGGGGACGTGGGCAGCGGTGCCCCCTCTCCTGAGCAGCACCAGCACCCCCGGGCACGCTTAGGGCAGGAGCAGCTCTGAACCACGCCGAAGCCCTCGGTCAGCGGGGATACACAGCAGGGTGCTCCTGCGCGCACCGTCCGAGGCGAGGGGAACGGGAGGGTTTGCTCATCTCGGGCCCTTGGCTCGAATCCTTTCTGACCAGGAACGCCCGGGGTAGGAAGCGCATGTGAACGCCCAGCGCAGGCGGAAGAGAAACAAAAACATTCTCAAATTAAAAGGCTGCCGTGAGTGCAATGACACTCTGGGCTTAGCCGAGGTGGGTTGGTGCTTTGGGGTTTTTTTGGTGGTTTTCTTTTTTTTTTTTTTTTTTTTTGTTTGTTTGTGTTGTGGTTTTTTTTTGGAGGAGGGGATGGTGGGTGTATTATCTGTTGCTCCTCAATGACTGGGCTGTACAAATTGCACTAGGATTTTTTTTTGCTTTATCTACACACACAGGAAGACTGCCCTGCTCTAATTTATGTCCAAAAGCTGTATTTACAGGATGCAGGAAAAGAAACCAACACTGTTTTCATTTCCATCCAGGATTTCGCAGACACCAGGGAACACTGGAGCTGTACTCCAGAACTGTGCTCTCCCTTACATCTGGAGCAGCCACATTACCCAAAAGAACGAACATTTTGTGCAAGGAGTCACCTCCAGCTATGCATAAAACATGCTCCTGTCCAGACTTGCTCTCTGTGTGCTTTGTGACATGGTTTTTGCTTAACGAGACTCAGCAATCTGGTAGCTGCCAGCCCCATCCAAGAGCTCACTCTGCAGCTACACAGCCCTGGCTTCATGGCTGAACTACTGGCAGAAAAACCCTTTGGGAAACTGAAGCATCTTTATTCTGCCAGGGTTAAAAGCAAACATATATGCATTGCAAAACTCACCCCCAGGTGAGATCAGAACTGTATGTGGTTTCACAACAGAGTTAAAATAGGCATAGAGTGGTCTCATGCCAAGTCTAAGGCCCCCCTCCTTTAACACAGGGCAGTAAAGGAGGGGGAGGAATTAACATGTGAAGGAAAGGAAGAAACAGTCATAGTCCTGGTCACAAATGCTGCTCATGTTCAGATTAGCATTATTAGAATGGTAAAGATAAGATAAATTCTTTCAAACACAGCAAACAAACAAATGCATTTGGATTTCTGATTAACCTCTGTAACTCCTCATACCTTTCCATCAAATCATCATGGCTTTCACATCTGCCTGCAGACACGTACACCCTGTGCTGTGAGGCCATGATTACCTTCACAACAAACACTGGCTCTTACAGATTCCCCAATCACCAAGGCCTGTGTACAGCCTCATCCTGTCCAAGAAAATACCACACCACATGCTTAATTCACATCAGACTCAATGGGATTCTCAGCAGTGCTTACCTTGCTGAACAGGGAAAGGATTATTCATATTTAATCACATGCAGATTGCAAGCCATCTCCTGCAAGGACCTGACCTCCAAGAAGCTGCTAACACCACTTGTCAGCAGAAAGCCTGAAGGAGAAACAGTGAAACAAGATAAACAATCCCTGAAATACCAGGGGCTGCAAAAGGATGTTTTCAATCCCATTAGTTATGTGAAAATAAATACTTGACCAGGCTCACATAGTCAAGAGCATCTCCAAAGAAATGCATGGTCAAAGCATAGAAGAGCAATATCAAACCCACCACGTTACTGCTCTCGCTTCAGGAATGTTCATAGAAACAACCCTGTGACAATCTGAACTCATTTCCCTTGCTGGTGGCTGGTGCTTGTTTCTGCTGGCATACAAAGACACAAGAATTGTGAAATATGTAGTCAGGTGCTACTGCAGCCTGTGTGTCTCATGGCACTTCTCCAGGCCCTAATAATCAGAATTGAAAAGAGCTACTGAAAATGAAAGCAACTTTCACAATTTATTTTTTCAAACACAAGCAGCAATTGCAGACAGTTTTCTGGATCCTCAGAAGCACATGCTTACAGGACAACTCTTAGTTCCACCTTATTCCTCCCTTGTCCCTCCCTAAAATTATTATTATTACTTTTATTTACTTGGCACTAGACAGCACACCATGGTTTCAGAGACCATGAGCGGTCAGTATGGGGCACATCATTTCCTATTATATATCCTGAGATCAAAGAACCTCTTCATTTCACTGAATTAACAGATGTATTATCATAATTGTTACAACTCATCAACTACTACAAACCTTTCCATGCATTATTAATCCCCATCACTTGCGGTGTTATGCTGAAATAAGAAAACTCATTTTCTCTCAGGTTCCCTACCAAGACAAAACAATTCCTTTATGCCAAACAGATCCTGCATATAACTGGCTTCAAGAAATGAAAATACTGCAGATTTGAGTCATTTCCCCAGCTTTGAAGTGTGTGCTGCAGGAGCTACTGTGATTATAAGCAAGGTGATGCTATTCCAAACAACGAACACGATTCCCACTTGAGCACACATGCAGCAAGAGCTCCTGTTGCTACACAAGATTATTCACTGAGATTACCAGGACTGAGCCTCTCATAAGCACCGCAGAAGTCCCTGTTATGTTCACATCTGCGTAGGCCTGACTCATCTCAGGAGAGAGTAAAGCCCATGTACAGCATGTACTGATTATGTGCTGCTGCCCTGCCATGGTCGTGAATCCCTCACAGCAGGATGTATTACTCAACAAAGCAACTCCAGCTGACAAACTCTTATCAGTAGTTGATGAGGCCATTTCCCCACCCCTAAGTGGAAAAAAAGAGTACCTTACAAAAGGAGAGCAATTCAAAGATTTATTAAGCACCGTTTCCCACCCAAACTCACTCCTAGCTCCCCATCAGGATAACCAGTGCTTGGGAAATTTGTGCTCTGCATAATATTGGAGAACTTACTGCTGTGGAAAACAACATACCAGAAGACTTTGTAATTCCTTCCTTTCATAACCACTGGGGGGAAAGGAGAAATGGAGATTTTTAGGCAAACAAATTTTACAATCTTGATTAAAAACAACAGACAAAAAAAAAATCTTGAGTCATTGAACCACACAGGAAATGCATAACTGAATAAGCTCAGAACCTGACTCAGGACTTTTAAATTCTGACACATAAAAGACAGGACTTCACTGATTGTATTTCAAATTCATCTTAAGCTTAAAAGCTGTCACCTTTATATTAGCTTGGAAGAAAACAGATGGATGCTGTTGCCTTTTTGAAAGATTGCAAAGGCTCCAGACAAACTGAACCACACACCTATGCTAACAATTTTGCAGTGTTGTATTAGTAAAACATGAGTCAGGATCTGTCTGTACCTTTGGAAAGGTGCCCACAGAAAATGCACAATATTGAAAAATGAGAAAGCTAGACTAGTGACAAACTCTCTGGAGGTTGGACACCTGCTGAAGTAGATGGTGCACAATAATGGCTCCAGATCCATTAAACTGGACTGGTGCACCTGCAGGTTGCTATAGCAAGGCTCATTCACTTGGCAAACCACAACCTAAGTACACACCAGTGTCACACAGCACTCTGGTGTCGTCAAGCATTTTCCAGCCTTATGTCCTTATCTGGAAACAAATGAGATTGAAGCAGTCTTGGGGTACTCTGTAAAGCAAAAAAGGAAATACGGTCAGCTTAGAACCAAGCGCAAAGCCAAACCATTTACAGCAGAACAGAAGAGACCCAGAAAGACTGCAAGAAGCTTTACAGATGAGAAATAACACTGTCATAAGGTACTGCATACACTGGATAAACTGCTTGTTATGAGAACCTGGAACATACAGTGGGTACCTGTCCCAAGATTTGCAAGAGTTCTGGCCTCATTTTCTTCAGCAGATTGAAAAGCTGTCATGCTGATTCAGTCACACTAAGAATTTCTCAGAGGCCAAGTCCTAGCCTGCCAATTAGGATATCACACATCCAAGCATAAGCATTAATTACAAGCAGTTGACAGTTAGCTTTGCCAAAGTACTAAAGTTACTCACACTCATTTGAGTAGGCATCTGAGGTTTGTTTATCAGTTTTAGAGTTCAATAAATCAAGGAAATTTATTGGATTTTGAGTAACTGCTGCTGGATTTGCTAGAGAGGAAAAAAAAAAGAAAGTTGTTCCTTGTTTCCCACAGCCCAATCAAGGATCCTGTTGTGCTGGAAGTGCCAGCTCTCAGCACTGCAGCTGCTAAAAGACTGTTAAATCAGAATTAGGATTTTGACCCTACAATTACTACTGTCTTTATTGCCTATTATTTGCACAAACTTCAACAGACTTCAACTGCCTAGAGTTTTTATTTTTTTAAGGAGCTAAGTTACTCCAGATAATTTCCTTCTGCTATGCTACCATTTAATTACAGAGTCCTAAAAAGGGGGGAAGGGAAATAAGTCATGTACAATACCACACCATTACATGAAATAAGAAACAGGACTTACCCCAGCAACGCATTCCTCCTGAACTCCTCTTGTGAATTGCTTGTGTTCTCTGATGCCAGATCTGTATAGGCCCAAAGTCTGACAGACCAGGGAAGATTCCCCTAAGGTCTGACAAATACCAAGAGCCCTAACACAGAAGGAGATCCATACTCTGTTTCTCACAGTGAAAGCATGAGGCAGCAAAAGCCTGTATGTAGTCTCATGCAAGTTACCCTCTGACGTAAGCCTGGAAGTTGGTCTCCAGATGCTGCAGGCTGCAGCAGGTTCTGCATGAGCAGATCATTCTACAGGACAGCACCAGCCCTGTGTCACTGGGGTGGGAATCAGCAAGAAGCTTAGCTTTAAAGCAGATTCTCAGCAAAACAATCTTATCCAAGTTTTCAAAAACTTGGACATCACAAATTCATGAAATGAAGTAAATCCTTCACCTAATCCCTAATACAGGAATTATTTCCTGCTGTGAATGACTTCACTTTCAGAGAAGCAGTGAAGTACCTTGGTATACAAGACTTTGTTCCACATTTTAGGTACAGGTGCACTGTATTGGCAGGGAGTCTGTTTTGAATGCAAGATCACAAAATTTATAAAAGCCATTTTACTTAGCAAGAGCTTAAATACCAAGAGAGTAACTAAAGCAAGACTGTTGATCAGAGCTGGCAGCTTTGCTTTTCTTGAGAGCTCAGTCACTCCTGTAATTAGATTTCTAGACTGAGGCTATTAAGGATCCCCAGGCTACCTCAATTCTCTTACAGTCAGGAGCTGTTCCAGTATTTGATCTAGCACTTCACTGTGTTCCACAATTGGCTTGCACTTGCTGCTATAAAGTAAGAACACATTTTTAAGTTGACAGGTTGGAAAGTCCTACAGTCATATTAATCCTAGAGCTGGTCTTCAGTTCCAGCTGACTTACCTCAATTTATTTCAACTGACAAGGAACTGTTACAAAATACAAGTACTATTTTCCTGGAAAATGGCAAGCTACCTGGCTAATTCCTGCAATGAGTAAGTCTGGACAGAGTGGAGATTTGCCTGAACTCATTAGCTGCTCAGCATTTCAAGCTGAGCTGAGTGCTGATCAGTGCAAAGTTGAGGTTAGCACGTTACAGCAACACTTGGGGTATTCTGGCATCCATCAGGAAGGAGGGCTGCATCCCTTGCCAGTGCTGTCATGGTGTGGTGACCAAGGAGACAATACACTCAATTAAAATTAAACACACACAATTAAAATTGTGCCAAAGCAGTCTGCTGTTACTGATTCCACAACCCTGACAATCTCCACTGGTTTGCATTAAAAGCTGTTTTGCCCTGCTCAAAGTGGGACTTGGTATGAAAGGGTGCAGCTTACCAAAACCACTGCTATGCTGATGTATCTCAGCAGAGAAGACTCTCTCTCTCATTGCAGCACCTCCCTCCACACAGGACTGAAACTTTCCCAGCCCCATGAATGAAAGCATGAGAACATGTGACTGCCTCCTGCAGCATGCCCTCCCCATGTGACAGCCTGTGCTGATGTGTCTGGTGAAGAGACCACAACTCCCTTTAAGTTACTTACTAGGCCTTCCCTGTTACGTGCCTTGGCACAAGTCTCCCTTTTCCTGCCTGGCATCCTCAGTTGTCAGATTAAGAAACCTGATGCTACGAGTGGCAGTGTGTTACTACCAGCCAGTCCCCACACCCAAGACAGTAAGACTAGAACCACACGGTGGATACTGCAGTTTTACATTTATAATTGAACTTTTATAATATTCAAGATTAGCACAAGATTCATAACCATAAATTATACATTGTTATCTAAGTACATAAAACGTTAATGATACATGTATTTGAAGTGGCACAAAATAATATATCCCTGTTGGCATTCTCAAAGGAAGAGGTGGGTGATGGACACGCTGTTGATCCTACTGCAGCATAGCAGAACTGAGTCAGTGCACCCTGGTCACTCAGGTGGTGCTGACTCTGCCCACCAGACAGGGTCAGAACATGGTGTGGCAGGAAGCCAATGCCAGAATCAGTTAAAGGTGCAAATAAGAAGTCAGGATTATGGCCCTCCCTACTGCCTCAATACGGTAGCAGTACGTCCCCATCCCAACCCTGACGCTGTGCTCTTGCATCTCCAGTGCTTTGGCAGCCCATGCACACTCCCATGTTCTCTTGCCACACACAGCTGAGGTTTGTTTTAGTACCATTTAACGTCAATAAGTAACATGCTCTCTTCTTGTTAAACAAAAAGGATCTGGGAAGTATTTGCTCTCTGGCATGAGAAGATTTATTTTCTTCAAGTCTCAGATCTACTTCAGAAAATAGAGAACAGACTCCAACAGTATTGAACCCCAACAGCATTCAAACTCCAACAGCATTATTGTCCAGAAAAGGAAACTTTCCCAATATTCCTCTAAACATTCAGAGCACAAATATTAGAAAAGCCCATTTTCTTTTGCACATAAGAATGCAAATAAAATGGGGTGGTCAGATATACACAGGCTTTCAACAATTCATTATTAAAGAGATGTTTCACCGAATTGTTAACAACCCTGCTACCTCAGTAGCTTCAGCTAAAGCTTTAACAACTTGGTGCCAGGCAATTTCCCAGCTGCCTTCAATGGGCTTTTCAAAAGAAAGAAAATTATGCTCTCTTCCCCCCCTGGCCTCAAGTAGTTATTGCTATATGAGTTAGTGAAATAGTGCCTTAACTTCAGACAAGAGTCTCACAATGTCATTAACAAAAGCTGCCTTTCAGAGGTTGAAATGTAACCGGACAATAATCAATAAATAACAGTAACAGGCATCCTGCTGAAGTCTCCTCACTGAGCTGGGCAGCAAGTGTGTTCAGCCAACAGAAGGTCATCTGTGCCTTGTACACTTCTTGGAGAAGTTAAAAAGGGACGGGAAGAAAGAGAACAGAGACAGTGAAGGTCTGTCAGAGAGCTAGTTACATATTGAAACCATAAACAGGCGGCTGGGTGAATCCTGGTGCTGTGTATCCATATGGGAAGTTTGCCTGGGGAGGTACTGCACTGGGGCCTGCTGTTAACATCAACTGCTGGCCTAGGAAAGTACGAGACAAAAAGAAGGTTAGTTTAAGATCCCAACTTTCCCTAATGCTAGCTGTACAGTGTGATAGGACTATTAAGCTTTAGCTAAAAATCAGCCCCTGTGCAAGCACACACCAGCAAGTCACACTATTCCCCAACATGTGCCATGGAGAAGGCACCCATGCCATCTGCTCTTGCTACTAGGAAGCTACAACCAGCAAGGCAGGATGCAGGGGGAAGATCAATATCTACTGATCTTGAGGTCATAATAAATATGTCTTGTTTTGAAGAGACCATGCTGAAAGCCAAACTGGAACTATTTAACCCATGCATGGTCAGATCTAGAGAATAAAGCAAGTCAAGCAAATAGTTAGGTCTGTTAGGTCTCAAAGGCTGGAGGGTGCTGCAAAAGGTCTGAATACACCTTGACATATTTGTTTTCATCACTAGGCCCACACATGCCTCATGCATCTGTTAAATTCAGGTTAACATTTATATCAGACAGTGAACCAGTCTCATCCTTCCCTTACCAGCCACTTCTAGGTGCTTGTTAGCAGAATGCCTCTTCAGAAGGGCTTCTAAAATAGCATCACACTTGAAGACAGCCATGGTGGCTGCACATGTCTTAAAATGCGTGAGCTAAAAAGACAGTCTGCCTTTCTACTTGGAAGAGCAGAAAGCAGACACATTCCTCAGACAGGAATCAGAAGAGGAATTTTCATGCTCTATAAGTTATTCCTGGGGTTGGCAACACCCTGTCCTATTACCATACTGAAACATGATTCCTAAAGTAGAGATCTGAGCCATGTAAGAGGAGCAATACTTTAATCTGAAGAGTAGAAGTACTGTAAGAGTAAGATGTCACTTCAACAACTTCACAGTTCATTGAGCAGAGACAACCATTTCAATTACTACCTAGTTGAAACCAATTTTCTTGGATACAACATAATCATGTAAGCTGCCTCCACAGAGACAGACCAGAGTGACAACAGGTAATCAATTAAAACCTACCAAATACTATTGGAGTGGGTTCAGCTACTTGTTCCTCTTCTTTTCTTAGGCTTTCAGAAGCATCAAGTTTATCCACCTACATTGAAGTGAACAGGAGATTTATGAAGGCCTTGTCTAGGAATTGCACCATTGTGTGAAGCTTTTCATGCCTGGTACTTCAGCTATCAAGTGCTCCTTTTTAGTCCAAGTTGGAGACTACTGAAGTCTGTCTATTCCCAGCAAGCTCTGTTGTAAAACTGACTTCCCAAATCTTTTAGGTGCATTGCAGTAAGCAGCAGCTCTCAAATGCAGATGAGGTACTCATTACCTTCAAAGGAGCATTTTTTGGGGCCTTATTCTATTCATTGCTAACTATGACCCAGAACTCAAACCCAACAGAGCATCCATCATTTCAAATAGGCCTAATCTACACTTACCTATTAACCTGCAATTCCTCTCCCCTTCAGTGACAGTTCACAGATATTTGCAAATATTCCAGGCCGGTGAAGTGTGATCACATCTAGGACTACAGTCTAACTTGGCTGCAAGATACTGGTTTAATGGTAGTGGTATTCACAGAGACTTCTTCTAGAGGAAACTCTAGAACCATCATGGAAAGTGGCCTAGTAGTATCAGCTTTATACAAATCTCAGTGCTGTGCCACATAAAGCTCTGTTCATGCAAAACAAATTTGTGGAAGCACCACAGAAATGCAGATTGTGGGTATGGAGGGCAATCTGAAAGCTTTCCTTCTCAGGTTTAACAAGTTGTATCTTCCAGAAGGGAACCACTGAGACTGAAGACAAAAGGTATGAACATCATACAACTTCACATGCTGGTACAGGCAGTACTAACATTCTGGGCAAAGCTACATTTAGCCCAATGCTGTATTTCAGCTGTTCCTCATCCTCCTTTCCCACTGCAAGAATCACATCTGGTCTGAGAACTGCTTCAAGAGGGATCTCTGTTGAACTTTAGAGATGTTATCCAGATACGGTGTTTAACAGTTTCCTCAACATTTTGAAGTACGCAACTCAAATTGAAAACCTGAGTGGCCGCAGGTCTTTTACTGGTTCATTTATAGCTGTCAGCCTAAGAGCTCTCCAGCATAACACTAAATACTGGTGTTTAAAATGCTATCCAAATTACTATGGATCAAAGCAACTGACAGCTAACCATTTCCAACTACCTGTCCTGCTCCATTTATCCCCAGCCTCGGCTCTCTTGGGTTTGCCTTTCCCTGGGGCTGTCCTACAGTGATCTGGCCAGCAGCACAGTCCTGCCCTCAGCTGGGCAAACAGCGGCAATGCCGAGAGCAGCCATCCCCAACAAGGGAAAGCCAGATCACATTGGCTCTGCTGCCTACAACTGGTTCAAAAGGTTTCCAGGTGACTGTCATTATACCCTGTGTGCCCGACTCCTTCTGGGACAGAGGCTATTCTGTGCTTTAACATTTTTTATGCAGAAAAGACAGATAAGTTCTGGAAGATGTACACACCCCACCAAAACTAGTCTATTCTTTTGTGCTTTTGAAGTTAGTTACATGACAATTTTAGACATACCACATTTATAAAGCCCATTCTCCAATTTCATGTTTTGCAGTTAATTCAACAGACTAAATTAGTTTCACTGTAAACCACTTTCACCATGCAGATTTTCCATC
Organism: Passer domesticus; assembly: GCF_036417665.1. NCBI lineage: Eukaryota > Metazoa > Chordata > Aves > Passeriformes > Passeridae > Passer > Passer domesticus. The sequence continues at coordinate 5,545,718 of NC_087490.1, forward strand.
TGGCAAGTTATCCCACATTTAGTACACATGATTACTTGTAAATCCAACCAGCACTTTAAGATAAATTACTTCAGACCTAAACTTCACATGGAAGAATTCAGGTAAACTTGCGTAGCAAGTTTCTCCTGAGCGAAATATGAGTTGGAGATGTTTAAGATCTGTGCAAGTACTTTCATCATAAAAACAGGCAAGAAGTTTACAGAAGCTTCGTGGCACTATACAAACTCACCATCATGCCTGAAATACTGCACACTCTGGTAATTTACAGTGTAAAAAGCAATTTGCCCTTGGAACACATCCTGTTACATGGCAACTGCTTGTCTTTGTTCAGGAGCAGCATCCTCCCTGCCACAAAATATCTAACACAGGGAAAAAGGAGCCCAAAGTAAAGCCTCCTCAAGCACTTGTCTTTGTGTCCCATGAAGAGGAGAAGAGTCTGGTTGGATTTTCAAGTTGCTTGTGAATAGTTATCCTTTTAGCATTAGAAAGTGAACAGGAAATGAGTTAGAGCTAAATTACACTGCTCTTCTGGCAGAAGCTACAGCTAGACTCCTGTAAAAGAAACCTAGGATATTGAGGGACACAAATAAACACAGAGAGTTTGAAATCAGAGTGTCACCTTATAGAACAGTCCATCAACCTGCAAGAAAATTCAGAGGGGAATACTTAACATGACTTATTAGAAGCAACCTGAAGCAGTCACTTTCACATTCCTCATTTTAATAAAGTGCTTTACTATGATGTCCTATGCAATCCTACAGCCTTCCAAGGCAGAATCTTAGCTTAGTAACTTAGAGATGTTTGAGACAAGCATTTCAGGACCACACATGATCAGAATCTCTTTTCCCTCAGTTGAGGACCAGCTCTTAGTATGAGTATTCTGTAACCAGACTATGAATATAAAGTTCTGTTTTTCATTTAAAAAACCCAAACACCTTCAGCAGTCTACTCCTATGGCTGATACAGGAAAAATGTGCACTACTAGTTACTCAAAAGCCCTATGCTCTTTTTACTCTAGGAAGTAAGGGGACTTTTACTTTCATAGTTACACAAAGATAAATGTGATATATGCGTTGTCCTCACCAAGTTTTCTGCTACAGAGCTCTTGAGAGAAGCACAGTTGCTCATGTCTACTGTTAAAAGCAGCAGAAGTTTAACTAGTCCTCTTCAAGTGCCAAAGCATTCATTAACTTTGCTAGCTAGCCTGGAGTGATGGAACCTACAGAACTTCAATACAACTTCCTCTATGAGGAATGGTAATCCAAATATATGCAAACAGCTCTGGTTTACATAATGCTAATCATACAGCAGACTAAAATCTTAGCTTTTTAGCCTATGCAATACTCACTTTGGTAAGGTACTCTCTCATCACTTGGATGAAATAAGGCATTGCAAAGTCCATGATATTATGTCTCCATGCCAACTCAAGGACTACATCTGGGTGCAGCAAGTCGTAGCATGTGAAAAGGCAGGCTGCAAAGCACTCCTGCTTGCCTTCTTCCAAGAACCATTGGAGCAGCTTCTCAGCCAGCTCTGCATCTTTGGACTCTGCAGCATACTGCATAGCATCCTGCAGAAAAGAACAGTTAAGCTTGACCTTTGCCTGTCAACATCTTGCCCTACATCTTACATCCATGTATGTTATTGCAAGCCAGATAAGCTGAGTACTTGGCATACCATGAAGTTAGACTTTAACAACACCAGGCATGTTCTGTAGGAGGCAAGACACTACACACAACAACTCTGAGGTAAGCCAGATACTTTATTAACATCATCCAACAGGCTTCCTACAGACTATGCACAAACTGGCCTGTGAGAACTCATTACAGGCTTGAAGAGCATACCACCATAATGGCATTTCATCTGTACCCTCACAAGAGCCTGTGACTTGAGGGCTATGGAGAATGTTCCATACTGATACAGGTAACTTACAGATGTCAATGATTGATAGAGACACATCCCCAGATACAGGACAACATTATGAAATTAGATTTAAGTCATGCATTTGAAATTGCAACAACTTCTGCTTTAGGAGTCTTTCCTTCAAGTGAAGGACTACTAATTAAAACTCCAGATTTGAAGCTAACAAACATTCAGTATCCAGGAGATTTATGCCATTAACTCACCTTATACAGACGGTCTTTCTTGCAGAGCTCCACGCTCTGTTTCCAGCGGTTGTTACCCTTGTACAAGTACGCTGCAATACGCCTAAATTCAATTAGTTCATGCTTTTCCAGACGCTGAGCCAATGTTATGTTATCAAAGTTGTCATAGGCATCAATGGAAGCTCTCAAACCCTGTTTGAGAGAGAGTTGTTACACGTGCTTCCAGATGGCACTTGGTGAGAACTACAGTAGAGAAGCATCTAATCATAGTGGCACGAGTATTTCAGTTCTGCCAGCTGGATGTTGATACTGTGGCTACAACTGATTTACCTGTTTCATGCACCTCCCCAAAAGATACTTTCTAACAAAGCAAGATGTTAACTTGGTCATACCAGCTCCAGACAGAAGAGCTAGCTACCATAAAAAGACAAAGCATGTCTTCAAATAGCAGCCAATGGGGCCAGAAGCAAATTTATTTACAGAAGTGCTGTCCCACTGAGTACACACCTGATACTAACCTTTGTGAGGGCTGCTCTGAGAAAAACATCTGTGGCACCTGCTTTTTGCAAATCATTGACATCTCAAGACTCCTGCCTGCTAAGGACCTGACTGCACACCCTCTCTCTGTTGTACTGGAGAATTGTTATCTTCTTTTCAAGGACATTGCTGTGTCAGCAGCTTTTTTGTCAAGAGGACCATCCCTCAGGCTTAGCAATCTGTTTTCTGGGGCTCACCTGGAAATCTTCTTCTTCTGTTAAAAGGTTGTTTAGAGCTTCGTTAACTCCTTTGTTGTTATGGTTCTGGACTGAACGCAGGTACGGCTTTACTAGAAATAGCTGATTAACCTGGAAAGAAGATATTTCCAATACAAGATTAAGTATAGCAATCCTGACACTGCATTTCTTACTACAAGAGTTTGTGCTTATTGTTAAAACCCTTCAGACTAGGTATCTTGCATTGCCAGGAGTAAAATAAAAGAGTCTCCAAGGCCAGCTATGCAACTCTTCTGCACTTCCCCTATCAAGCCAGGGCTGGGCTGCTCCTCGGTCCTTTATACCGGTGGCAAAGCTCCCCAACAGATGTCAACTCTGTTTTCCAGCCAGAGTCTGGAGTATCTTAATTTGGGCAAGGGGACTTTTTGTTGACCAACGCTCTCCCAAACTCACCTTTGAGAAAAAGTTGACTGTCCTGGTGTGGTCCAGTCGTGGAGATAATACAAGCAGGAGATCATTGATCAGCAGAGGTTTGTAGTCTAAGTAGAACTGCAAGGCTTTGTAGTACAGCTCCACATTGGCCACCTGCATGATCAGATACTAGTTAGTACTACAAACAGAAGTAAGCCTAAGGTGCTTAGTTCAGACCACTCAACACAAAGTTTATGCGACTCCTATTAAACAACAGCCTAAGTTTCCTTCCAGAGGTCAGAAGTTTCACACTTACACAGAATTCTTGTTCAATCTTATGACTGCTTCTTCTACCATGTGCTTCCAGACAGTGAAATCACAGGCTACCAGGGGCATTAGTAACCAGTCCTAATCCATCCACTGAAGAGCTTCTGGCACAGGCAGCCACTACAGTTAATATGACCATTTGCCAATTTCTGAAGCCAGTGAAGACCGTAGCCTTAAAAAGTCTTAAAATAGTTTCCTTGAAACCCCCAAGAGCAGTAAGAGTGCACTCAGTCTTAAATCTTGTTTAAACTATTCCTCAACTCACTATTCTCTGCTGTACTCATGGGACTGCCCACTGCACTTCTCACACCAGCTGGAAACATATGCAGAAATCTTCCAAGAACAGTTACAGCCTCAGACTAAAACAGCAGTCAGCTCAGAGGTATTAAGGAGGTTAGGCCTCATGCTTGTGACCTATGATCCTGCACAGCCTCTGAAAACATTGTGTGCTAGCTGCTGCCACTCAACAGAACGTGTTGCACATCATAAAAGAAATGGTGTAAGACAGATTAATTCTTTGTATTAAACTGATTGGAAGTTGTTTTAAGTACAGCAGAAAAACTGAGTAGTAGCTTAAGCAAACTGTTTTCTAAACAGCAATTCTGTTGTGCATTTTTGCCTCTGTCCTGAAAGAAGCTTTCAGCACTTTGCTTCAGTTACCAAGTTACTTACCTTGGCAATTATGTCTTTAAACTGGCCTTCTTTCCAGGCATCAGTGGGATGATTCATCATAGTAATTATTGCATTGTCATACTCCTCATACTTGTCATACAGGAATACAAGTTCTGCCCAGAGATGAGCCTGTTCTGCAGCTCTGAGCACCTAATAAGAAAAACAAAAAAATCAGGTCTGATTCACTGGCAGCTTCCCACCTTCACTTGCAGCCACCTTACTGCATACCTTTGGAATATTAACTCTAGACCAGAAAAGCTCCAGATGTTCCCTCATTTTCTGAGGCTTGAATTTGGAGTATAAGATGGCAAGTTCAGTAAACATCCCCATGTGAGCACGCTCTAGGCCCAGAGCGGCTTCCAAAAGGGCAATGAGGTCTTCAAAGTAGCCACGATCCTGGATGTTAGGAAAATAAGGATTAAAAAGCTTGCTAAAATGCCTATTTACTTAAATAAAACATGATTTGACTTTCTCTACATTGAAAGTGCTTAGATTTTTGATTCCAATGAGGTCAGAGAATTATAAAAGAAGGCACAAATTTACTACAGAAAAAAACCACGTTGCCACTAAAATGAAGATAGAGGAAAAATGAATTTAAATATTAGCTCTCAGGGTATCTTTTATTTTCTATGACCATTTTATTAGCAGATACAAGTATGCTGTACAAGTCTTCTACAATATTAACAGTTACCTGATAGTAACTGATCAGCTCCTCAAGTTCATCAGCATGGATGACTATGTGTAAGCCACAGATCTGTGCCAAGCGGAATTCTTTTCCATCCACACAGGCAAAGCAGACCTGCCATGACAGTCAGCAAATAGTTAACAGAACAAAGCTTTATCAAACTCGAGGTTTACTAAGAGTTCCAAATAGGTATTTCCATAATATTTGTTCTAGAATTAAAATCTACTAAAACCCCCAAGTTTAAGTTACCTCCTTCCAAGTCCTTGTGCTGTTGGCTTTGCGGCCACTGTCCACTGCTGCCTGATACTCCCCAAGGTGCACCAAGGTAGATGCCAGGCGAGCAAAGTTGGATACGTTGTTATAGAGAAGTTTTGCTGCTTCATACATCCCCTCCTCGTAACAGCGATCACCGACCTGAATGAGGAGTCCAAGGCAAACAAAGGTAGCAGCAAGAACGAGGGGTCAGCTAAGCAGCAAGTCACACCTGGAAACTGTGGACCAAGACATACCTGTTGTATATGGGCATTATTAGGGCCACTAATAAACTCCTCCAGTTCTGACAGACGATTAGTTTTTGCCAAAGCAAAAATAAGTTCTGTCTCTACATAAGACTCTCTAGCCTTCTTCCTGGCCATCTGTAAGAACTTGACTAGGTCCTCCCAATTATCTGGAAGAGAGCAGAGATATGTAAGATCCTATGTTTAGTCATTCTGTATTGTTTACCTTACCCACCTTAGGGACAGTTTTCACTAGCAAGTTCAAATCTCTCCTCTACCACGACAATAAGCCATTTGCACTTGAGTTATGGAATTCTCTGTCAACACCAAGTCACCTTCAGGTAAGACTGGACTTCTTGCTACCATTCTGCAATCCAACTGGCAAGCAATTCTGCCACATACAGCTAAATAAATACATTATATTTAGTGATACTTTAGATAACAGTCCACATTATCTCCACAGAGAGGTCTATGTTTGGTGTAGCAAGACAGACAATCTCGTTTACAGGAATCTCACTTAACATTGACTCATCCATTCCATGTACTGACTGTTCCCATTTTCTCTGAAACAGAATTCTTAAGCCTCAATAGTCCCTGATGCTCAATGTAAATACAATAACCTAGCTCACATCCAAGCAATCTGAAGTTGAAGATGCTTTGCCTCACCATTTCTATTAGCTGCCTGAACAACTTCCATGTAGGCAGATGGATCATCTGCCTTTATATAGGAGTCAATGGCTTCCTTCACCAAGTCCTTCTGGAGCTGTGCTCTGGCCAGTTGGCTCCACACTGCTGGTTCATTACATCTCTCTGCAAATTCATAAGCACGGTCTAAGTTGCCAATGTGCTCAATCAGCACCTGTTTGAAATTGAAATTCCAAGTTAAAAATCTAAGTTTTGTAACACTGTCTCTTCTAACATAACTCTTTCTTCAAGTACATACACTGCTCTGTGTAAGCAATATGAAGCTAACTGCTCTTAGAACATCCAGTTCTGTCCAGGGAAGCATTCTACACCACCATGCAGGAACCACACCTCACCTGAATTGCTGAAGTATTGACATCAAATTTTCTGAATATAGCAAAGGCTTCCTCATATAGCTCATTACTGATGGCAATGTTTGCAATATCTGGGGCATCATAGTTATCCAGCCGATTGATGTATTCCATCACGCGGGTGCGGTCAGCCTTAATGGCAGTCAGGATCAGCAGATTCTGGAGATTCCTTTGGTTAACAGAAGGCATAGGCTATAAGCAGTGCACAGCAACACCTGCTTAAGTGACATGGATTGTACACGTGAAAAAATAAACCCACTTATTGTCATTAGAAATAACATTTCATCCCCAAATTGAGAACCACTGACACTTAGCTTCAAAAAGAATTTGCTTACCAGTATTAGTGTTCTCTGGTCTCAACACATCACTGCAAATTGCACAGTGTGAACTAGCTCTGTTCTTCAAGTACAAAGCACTCCACATTCTAGCTTTTCACCTTATTATAAACACTGAAGAGTGTTTAGGTCTTGCAACCAAGAAGCCCATGATAACCTGGATCATTCACAACCTAAACAAAGGTACTGAATAGGCTAAACTTGAGGACAAAGCTCTCCTCTTACCTGTGTTCACTGAATACAGAATTATCCAAGACAATTTTTTCCAATAACTCAATCAGTTCATTTGGCAGATCAGCAGTCATGAAAGCTTTCACAGTTACAGAAACTTCCTCTGGATCCTGTGTCTCTGATAAAGCCGTTTGGACAACCTAGATTCAAAGACAGGAAACTATTAAGTGTTTTCCCCAAATTAAGTATTTGTCCATTTGTCAAGTTATTTGACCAGTGAACTACAAATTAAAGCTTCAGAATTTTGAGATCATTTTAACAGACAGCAAGAAACAGGTATTAGCTGTATTTTATACAGAAGTAAAATCATATCTTACGTCTGTATGTGAAACAAATTCACTAGAGAAAGGTCATTCTCCAGGACAGAAGATATAGCTTACTGGTAGCTAAATCTTCTGACCACAAAGGTCAGAATTAATACCTGCCACTCCAACTCTTACAAACTTCTATATGGTGAGAGGGACTTTAAGGGACCTTGTGGGGGAAGAATGCTACTTTAATGCTCCATAGGGTTTCTGAGACATCCTGAGGTCTCCACATACTGGAAGCTGAGCCTTTTGCTGTACCTGGTCAATAAGCTGCCGCCTGAATGGGTTGTTTTCTTCCAGTACATTTGCCCAGAGCTCAGGGTCCTTCCTGCGCACCAGGTAGCGAGCCTCGCTCTTGAACAGGGAGTTCTCATTGCACACCTGAAGGAGAAGTTACAATTATTGGCATTACTGTTAAGGCTCAGTACCACAAGTCAGGTTTAGCTAGCTATGAACCAGACAGTCTAGAAGACTGACTAGAACTAATTTCTGACCAATGCTAAATGCCACAGACAAGTTCTTACCCAACCTCTGATCTGGAAGGCTCATGGAGAAGGTCTCCAGCAGAATTTCTATAGCTTCTCTTGGTTTTGCCCAACACAAACACTCTGACTGTGGCTTCACAGTAACTATTTGCTTCTGGTTGAAGTGAAGACCTGCAGAAGCCTGAAGAACTTAAGTTTTAAATCTAGAAAGGGGAGCCACTTGCCTGGGCAGTGCTAAGTAGTGAACTGAGGAATGGTGCAGTTGTTAAAGCTAGAAGTAGGTTATGTATTTGGTGTCATTAGCTTTACACGTGTTTACAAGTGTTCAGAATAGCAAGTGCCTTGGATTCTCTTGTTAAGGTGTTAAGGGTACAGAATAAATGTGAAATTCCTCACAGAAGTGCACCATGGGAGAGTTGTAAGTTGTGATCCTATTCATACCACTAGCTTCAACTTCCAGCTAAAAAAGTAGAAACCTGAAGGCCTAAGTCACCTTACAGCAACAGCTCACATTGCTAGTATCCAAATAAGCCCATGGAATCTCAATTATTGTGCTGTAAGCAAAAGAGTACTAGTACAATTTTGCTTTATGTTTTACATTTATCAGTTGCAGGAGCTGACCCTTCTTCCAGGGGACAAAAGTGTCTCAAGAATAATTCTTAGAGGAAGAAGATCTTTATTCCACAACCAGAAACACCTTCTCAGAACATCAGTTCAGGGAAGAAACTGGTACAGACAGGCTTTAATGGCTGACTAGAATGGTAAAGTTTACCCTAGCAGTCTCCTAGCAAACAACAACTCAAAGCCACCTTCATAACCTGAAATAAAGGAGACAAATGTAGCCAGTCCTTTTTTAACAGCTATAGTGGAACTATTACTTAAAAATTAAACATTTCAGGCTGGAAAGTCATCCACTTTAATCCAGTAGCAAGCCTGGATTATACTACCATTCTAATGCTCATAGCTGACATTCTCTGCATATACAAATATGGAAATGCAGGTAGGGGGAGAATGTTTTTCTCAGCAACCACAAGCACTACTGGCTTAATGTGACATTAAATTCTGGAGTTCACATCAAGACCAGAAAGTGTTTGAGAACCCTGAGAATTTCACCTGCCCTTGAAATTCTGAGTGATGTTCTAAGAACAAGCTTAAAGACAGGAGAGGAATGCTATTGGATTAAGTCCTTGTAGTTAAGCTGTCAATATTTATTTTCCTCATTTCTGGTTAAGCATTGGAGCAAATCTATAGGTCAATCACAACAAAGTAAAATTACAAGCCCTGTTTTAGTTTCAGGGAAACTTTTCTTTCACTGTAGGGTCAGGCTAGATGACAGTCTGCTCCTCCTGTGGAGCCTAAGGCTCAAAAAAATCAAATTTACAAAGCTTTAATGGTAGGCATATTCATTACCTGGGCCTAATAAACAAATGAATTTCAAGCAGAATCAGTGCATGAAAGACATGAATTCTACTTCAAAGTTCCAGTTCTACAATTCCAGTTTGGACATACAGCATAAATTCTTCTCATCAGCATAAAAATTACTGTCTCCACGTAGAAGAATCCCACCTGCCTCAACTCCTGAGTGAGACTGCAAGACAGGATTCTACAAGTGTTAGACTTACAGCCAGACAGGCTTCCACTTCAGGCAGCAAGTAGTTCTTTAAAGCATGCTTATAAATGCAGTTTTGCTAACCTTTATGAGTTCCAGATCACACTGCCCCCTCTCATAAGCAACGCAGGCCAGATGAGGGTCCCTCTTTTCACAGTATTTGCCAACTACACGGCTGTCATAGTAAGGATTCTCACGAAGGAAGCGCTCTGGATTATTGTTACTGTCAATGTAGATTTTGGCCAAAGCATTATGAGTTGCAGGTTCTTCACAGCCTTCATGAATCCTTGATTCAAGCCAGGGCAACAGCAACTTAAGCCTTTAAAGAAGCAAACATTTTAGGTTTATAAGTCAGACTGAGGTATGTTTTACAGCTACCTGGCCTTCCCTTGAAACAAGTCTGCTGGTCAAACTTAAAAGCAAACACAGACCAGCCAGTTATTTTTTAGTGAGTCTTAAATGAGTGGAAGACACATCTGCAGAGCATCAGGGAAGGTTGCAGATACCCCTAGTTTTACAATCTCTCAACTCCTGTTGTATTTGCTGGCAGTTCACGCTTAAAGCCATTTGTTCATTTTACAGGTAGTTAGAAACTAATTACAGAAGCTGCTGTGGGCGTGCAGCTAGATTGTCAAGACAGTTTGACCCAAATTTACTCCAAAGGCACATCCCATGGCTGGCTGTATGGCAGTGCTCAAAAGCCATGTTACTACACATGCTGCCAGGCATTCCTACGTGACCCAAACAATCAAAAGACCGACAAGGAAATTCGAACTGCTTTTCTATAGAGAAACACAAAACAATATTAGTACTTTATCATTTAACAAAACTGCATGCAATTCAATTTGTGCATAGCAGGGTCAGGGAAGCCCGACACTGGTGCCTACAGATGCATTTTCATTACCGATTTCTTTTTTCCACTTCAGCCACCAGCTCATCTGTGGAGAACTGCCCTCTCACCACCATGATCAAGTTCTTGATGACATCTTCAGAACAATCTACATCAAGAAGCCCTCCAACCACTGCTGGTATACGGCTAGGATTCACCTAGAATAAGCCACCATCATTAAAATTAGTTATTAGCATTACTAATAATGCACCCCCAGTCTTCCAGTTCTAGTTAATGATTTCAATTATGCTTCAGAGCAGAGGACTTTGAGTAACTAACATTCGTATATATATTCCAGGAATAATGTTTCTGTGATAGACAAAAGGCTTAATGAAGAGCCTCTGCACTGGGAGAGTGAGCAAAAAAGAGGCAGCAGATTATGCTGTAGTTCCTTATAAAGAAGTAAAGAGCAAGTCCTCACCTTCTGTACATAGATCTCGATATACTTCTGCAGATTATTGCGATATAAATAGAGCACCAAGTCATGAACAAAGTCAAACCGATCGCAGACGATGATGAGAGGAAGCTGATCTGTGAGCTTTGCCTCCTGTATTTTGTGTGAAAGAGAAAAAAGTGACCAAAGATTATTCAGAGCCACGCCAACTAAACTTTCTTTGTGTTTCCCTCCATTAGAAAGCTGTAGTTCTGCTGCTAAGCAAAACATACAGAAGACCCTTCAGTCCCCTGGGTGGAATATTTACCTTCAGGAAGTTCTTCACTCGTTCTGGGTTATAGCAGTTACTTTCACGGCAGATTCTTTCCACTTCCTTTATCTGACCAGTCTTGCAAGCTGCCTGGATGTACTTGAAGTGAACATCTGGATCCTGGCTAAAGTTTACAATGGAACCCAAGAAATAGAACAGTCCTGGAAAGAGTCACGTGTTTAACATTGTTAGAAGTGAAGCAAGTGAAGGCTGTATGGGCCTCAGCTTGTGACTTTCAGCCTTGCTGACAGAGTAGCTTTCAGTCAACTGCAGGGAGTATCAGAAAGATTCTTTTCCCTTCTTTCACATTTCATCTTTCTTTCTGATCTTTACTCAAGAGAGTTAAGAAACTATCTAGAACAAAACTACCCCCAAAACTCTCTGTGATGAGCTCACTTTCATAAATGTATCCTAAGATCCAGCCATGTGAAAAGTACCTTTCCCACAAAAGCTACAATCCTTACTATTAGCTTCAATCAGTCAGTGCTTCCAAGTAAACTGCTTCCCTCTAATACTGTACCTTCATAGCTTTTGAAAGATTCAAAAAGCTCCACAAGAGACTGGGTGCCAAGCTGTTCATGGTATTTAGAAGCCACTTGCACACAGAGCTGTAGGTTTTGCCGAATGTTGGCTGACAGCATGGCACGCAAACACTCCACAGAGTCTTCAACTGAGAGAGAGCCAAAGAAGTTCACAAGCCACTGCAAAGAGACAGAAATTTTACTCAGTAACTCACACAGGATTTGACTGATGTCTAAGATGGGCCAACTAGATAGTTACTACCCCAGCCACTGGAGAGAAGCCTTCCATGAACAAAGACCAAAGATATAAAAACAAACACTCACTGTATTTGCAATCACAAAAGTGCAGCTTGGAAACAATATTTGAAATGCCCACCTGGGAAACTGAGGTCAGATTTAAACCACTGAAAGTACAGATTACAATTTAATCATTAACTGGACAAATCACAGCTACTTATGCTACTTCAGTACCTACAACCCATTTAACAGCAGCTGCAGAAGTGCTAAAGACTGCTCACATTACTGTCTTACTCTGGACAACACTTACCTCAGGATTCAAGAGGTGAGTATGAACAACTGCACGTTTAATATCGTAGAGATCTGTGTAGTGTTCCAAAGCTCGCTGGAGCAAGCCTGCCTTTTCACACAGCTGGGCAACATGAGCACGATCATAGTGTGTAAACATTTGGTTTCCGAGAATGGCGTCTGCAACCTAGGAGGATACATTTCACATTCACTGTCAAGAAATCAAGACTGTCAAGAGAATCACAGCAGCTTAGCCTACAAGTTGTTGAGAAGTCACAGCAGTGACTTACTTAGTAGACTTTTATGTTACTAAACTTATAGATAACAGTATCAGACATCCTATTCTTGTGCAAGTCCAGTACTGTCTCTCCCTTTTTGGAGGAACCGGGTCGTACCTGCGGGGCATGAATCAAATTCATTTCCAGGAGGCGGGTCTGAAGGTGGCCTTCTGCAGGGCGGTTATTTTTCAGGGCATCCAACAAAAAGGATGTGCACTGCTGCAGAAGACTGTGCTCCATGAACACATCCACAATCTGTTGAGATTGGACAAGTTACAGAAGAGGGGTCTATAAACACACATGCACATTTTTCTGTGCATACAAAAAGCCTGGCTAGACAGGTGTCCTGGGGTGATGTTATGGTACTGCATCCCCGATTGTCTGCTTTATGCCAAGATCCTAAGTTGTCTCAAACTGAGAGAACAGGCTATCACACCACAAACTACCATGCTGCATTCCCTTGTTTTCACAGTATTATTATCATGGTAATAGAGAGACAAGTTTCACATTTCCTTTTTCTCTAGAATGGAAGAAATGCATTACTCTGAGCTATTATGCCAGACTTTACCACCCACTCTTATTTAGTTCCAACACAACATGCAAAGTTCATCCCTTCTCCCACTGGGATAATTGCTAGAAGAAAAGCCAGAACTTTTTCCAAGTAGCTTCAGTTATGTAATAATGCAAAATGTTCGCTTATTTCTCCACCCATTTAACAAGAAGTGGCCAATGGCAACCAGAACTGAACTTAGGTTTATTTGTTCATCTTCCTGTAAATTCTCTGCACGAGGAGATATACGCTTCACTAGAGCCAACAGTAGGATAGTAACACTTTATTGCTTAGACTAAGATTGTGGTAAGTTTACTATCAATAAACCAGAAAGCTTTCACAAGAACTTGAGAACACACTTGTCTCTAAAGACTCAATGATAACCAAACTTAACTAGACTATTTAATCACTCCTCCAATCAAAGTGACAAAAGATGTGAACCAGCCTTACCAGTCCCCCAGAATGTACTACACTATTCCCTCTGTCAAGAAAGAGACCAGTACCCTTGTTGTAGGCATCACCTGGTTAATGTTAGCCAGTGGCTCCTCATCCTGTACCAGCATCTGAGAGAACTGCAGACCTTGTTCTGGACTGACTCTCATCACACTTCTCAGTAGGAAGATCCAGTCTGGGGTATAGCCAACCTAGTACAGAAGCAGTCACACATATTTATTTAGGAAGCTTCACACTTCTGTAAGGCTTCAGATTCTTAAGCATAGTGACTATAAACTGTTGTGAGCTTGCAGTGCCCATCCCCCATCTTCCAGGAATTCTCAGACAAAAGCATTTCTTGTCTGTTGACACAGAAATTCAGTGTTCACCTACTTAGTAACTGAACTTGTGCCAGGGCAATTCTCTGGCTATGTAAGAAAACTGCCTGGAATAAATTTTTCAACAGTCTTAAAAAGCCCTATTTATCAAGTCCTAAACTTAAAAGTAGGCATTACACTTTTTTTTTTTTTTATGGCTTACAAAACTAAGTTTGAGGAATTCAGGAAGACACTTATCTTTATTCTGTAGAATAAGCTTATGCCAGTCCATTAAATTAATACTTCATAAAATTCTGGATGTTTTGAAGTTTATTTTTTGAAGACTTTTTAGACCATAATAATATACTATGATCTACACAATGGACACACTGCACATAAGACAGAGCCTGCAGTTTGTGATACATGATTTACCTTCTTAGCATACAGCACTATTTTCTGGAATTGGCCAGTTTCAGCAAAGCACTGAATCACTTTGTTTGGCACATTAGCTCGAAGGTAGACGCTGAGTGCCAGGGTTGGGTCAGCCGTCTTCACCAAGTCTCCCAGCTCCTCCGAGCACTCCAGCTGAAGTCAGAAGTGGTATTTTGTCAAGCAGAAGAATTCAAAGTTGTAGCACCAACAAAAGTGTTGTTCACACTCAACTGTTAGAAGGCAACAGAAATATGCTAATGCCATGATCAAGCCTACCTTGTCTTCCTTCAGCCACTTCTCCAGAAGCTGTTTGCGGCCCTGCTGCAGCACAGGGCGACAGAGCTCCAGAGATTCAAACTTGTTCAGCTGCCCCTGGTCAAGCAATATTCCAAAGTACTGGAGCAGAGGAGAGGCCTGCCCAGGCTGAGCTGGTACACTCTGGAACTTCCTAATTGTATCACTGGTACGTAGAATTCCCTGGACAGAGAGAAGCAGTATTTATTTAGTGAGGACTGAATAGCATTAGTAAAAAAAGCAGGTTTAAGGATAAACTGAAGCAACTACTGTTAAACCTTCAGGATAGAGACCACCAAATCAATGACTTTCTAGCATGAAGTCAGTGGCCACAGAAAGCCCAGTTTGGTTAGAAATGGATAGCAGATGCTCCTTTACAGCATACAGGGGAATGTATTAGTGACAACCACTACCAGACTGCAGAGAATGAACACTGCATTTATGCTTTGAATGTCAAGCTCTGAAATGCAAGTGACCTAAGCAATCCACTAAGCCTAGGGAAGTTTCTATGATTTCTAAGCTTTACCTTTGGAGTTACTTACCTTTGGTGCAGATGCAGCTACTTTAGCAGCATCTGCATAGTTTCCTTGAGCAAAGAGTGTATTGAACTTTCTGGCAAATAACTCCTCTGCCCCCGCTAGGTTACTACGTATAGCCATTCGCAGTCCCAAGTCAGGGTTCTGGAGAACATTCGTCGCATAGTTCACAATGTTGTCTTCCTCAACACATACAGAAAGCACCTGGAAAGGACAAGAGGCATATTGAGGAATACTGTCCTTTCCACAACTGCTATGAAATACAACAACAAAATGGCTACGCAGCTCATCAGTGAAGGAGTAGATTAATAAAAAGCCAAGTTCTTCTTCAAGCAGCTCTGCACTAGGAGAGATAAAAAACTGATTAATCCAATAGCCACTTGCTCTCTTCCATGACATTGGTTGCAACAAGTCACTCCTTCGGTTTGTTACATTCCATTTGAACTTTAGAAGGCTCAGAAACAGAATGGTGGATTTGTTACCTGTCCTTTTTTGTTCACACCAATAATGCCTGAGGTAGGTTCATGAGGAGCTGTGACAAAGATAGTATCAGCACTAATACGGTTCATGTAGATGCACACTCCAGACTCCAAATCATACATGTGGATATATCCATACTTCGTGATCAGATAAATCACACCATGCTTAATTCCAATCTGCCAAAAGACAGGTTTTTATTAGTAAAAACTAGTAAGATTGTAACACTTAAGACAGCCGCCTTTAAGCCTAGTCACAAGAAAGTACTGCAGTGACATGCCTTTGTACTGACACTAAGAACAAATATAGCTTCAGGCTTCTTTCTTTCAGTCTCAAAAGCAATGAACAGCTTTGCTGGCCATTTGCAGGCATAGCTCCAGTGAACAGAGGTTGAAGGGAAATTAAAATTCATCTGCAGAAAAGAACATACTCCTCATCCTAATAAGCCAAGCTGAGGAGAAAAGTTTGGGCATAATTAGCATTCTAGTCTAGATATGTTCAGAAATACTAATGAGATAATCCCATTCTCTTCCAACAAAGCCTACCCAAAGCACCAGCAGAATCTAAACCAAACTCATCTATTTGTAGTATAGTACAGTACTCCAGTTTATCTGTCAAGTCACTGAAACTGGGGAGGCTTTCAAGCCAAAAGGGTCTTCAAACACAGAAGTACTCTCCCCTTGGAACAAGTCTTTGGATGTTTTGTTAATTAAGCCTTAAGTTGAAGTGTAGAGTCATATGAATCCTGCCACACACGCATCTTAGTTATGGGCATCTCTTGGTCTATCAAAGCTGTCTATCAGACTCGTCAGCAGTCTTATGCTCCTGACAGTCTGATTTCATGACACATTTCTAGTCCTAGAGACATGCTAAGTGAAATTTGGTCTGTGATAGCAACCACCTCTGTTCTCTCCTCAAGAATTTCCCACTAATGCCCAAATTGCCTTTTCTGTACTGCTACTACAGGAGGTATGCTGATGTTCTTATCTAGAACTTAGAACATTAGTAGGAAGCTGAATAGCCAAAGTGCTGTATACATTCTCCCTGAAGACACTCTCATAGTTTTGCTTTGGTTTTTTTTTTTGTGGTCTGTTTCATTGGTTTAGGTTCATTTTTGTGGAAGTTTTGTTGGGGCTTTTTGTTAATTATTTTTAAAAATACAGGAACAGTCTATATATTTAAGTTACTGTTTTAATGTCCATGCTACCTCCCATAAACTGATTAACACCCCTCCCAGAACTAGGAAGAATGACAGCAAAGCACTACAGAAAGCAATCTTTGCAATAGATGTCAGCTCCTTGACAGGCTATAAACCTCACTGTTTTGGGGGGGTCAAACATTTACCTGCATTGCCACAGGAAAGTCTGTCTGTGCCTCAGGTGGGAAAAACACATCAACAGCTTTCTTAACAAATGGCTGATTTCCAGTAGCTGGCTGACCTACTTCGATTATGTGCAGCTGGGAAGAAAAGAGTTCATGTCACAAGATTGCCTGCAAGTACAGCCACATGAAAGAAGCTCCTTTCCTCAGATATGCTACTGAAGTCATCTGCCACATTTGGCCTACACAGTCTGGGGAGCTGTGCTCCATATATTCAGAATGTTAAATTTTCTGGAACCTGATAAAATTAAAACCTGGGAGAAGAGTAACAAAACCCAAAACAAACACCCTTTTTATGAAAGTGACTATTCCTATTCAAGACAACCCATTCAAGATGTTTTGAGTCACCCTTGTCAATTCATCAGTTTTGGAGGACAAGACTAGAAAGACCAAAGTATTTACTGTGGTGTTACCACAGCCCTGCACAGACTGCTCAGCAGCTGTAGCATATCCAATGCTACTGAATTCCACATTCAGTTTGATGCAAACAACCTATGTATGGCACTACAGGAACATAGCTGTAGACTTTACCTTGCCTCCTGCAGGACTCCTCACAGCAAAACAGAAGAGGGTAGAAGGTTTGGCATTTCCCTCTATTTTGAATTCTGCAAAAGCTGCTGCATGGCCTTCTATAGGCTGGGAGACTTTTCTATCAACCGAGTACAATTGCATTGCACCAACCACACGATTTTGCTAGAAAAAAAGAAAGGTCAGCTTTTAGATATAAGATTTCAAATGTTTGCAGCAAGACCTTTGGGACAGTAAACTAAAAAGCAGATGCCTCTCATCCCCTCCTCCAACACCTGAACCGAACTAGAAATCAGGCTATTTCTACACAAAAGATAGTTGTGAATTTTTTATTTACAAAAAACAAAGTTAAATTACAACAGCTATTAAGTGAAGGGGGGCCAGGGCTCTCCCAATTATCTTCGTAACATACTGCTGTCAGGAACTCACCTGTGCTGAAATTCCTATTAGCAGCAGCCATTTTTGATGTTCATCTGTTCTGTAATTGATGATTTGGCAGCCTGCAAGACTAGCATGTCTATCAAACATCTTTTGAGGTTGTGATTCTCCCTCCATGCTCCAGTGGTACACTGCTGTCTCTGTCACCAAGGCAACTGTATTCACAGATATCCATTTCCAGAAGATCACTTCCTCTGCCATTGTGTGGGCTTTCATTTTACTTTTCATCTCAATGTTAAAGATCTGAAGTGTTTTCCCGGCTAGTATGACAAAATCCAAGAAACATCACAGATCAATTACCACAATGGCCATCCTCCAGTTTGCCCATTTACAAACACCCAGTTTAACCCACTCTTCAGTGGTGTTACAGACAGGGTTAGTGTCCTGTCACATCTCAGTCTCCTTTGACACTTGACTCTTAACAGAATCCCCTCTCCACCCCCAACACCTGCACCATCCCACAACCAAAAAAAATCTCCTTATGGACACTCACAGAGACATTCCAACAACTGACAAGCACAGACACTTCAATTTACTATAAGCTGTGGTAAAAAGACAGTCTAAGCACACAGCTTGTGTAAACTCTTGTGCTCCCAGTTGGCAGCACTGGTACAAGTTACAGATGTCTAGTAGATGTCACTCAGTATAATTAATAGAAAGAATGGCTCCAGTTTATGTCAATTTAGTAGCTGCTGTAGATGACCTGGACTGAGTCAAACAGCATAAGACTTGAAACAGCTTCAGACAGCCAAAGATCACAGCTCCCATTTTCTTTTTCCTGTTGGATAAACTGCACACTGAACTAGATGGGCTTTGTACAACAAGTACCTACTGAAGAGGACAGTCAAAAGTTCAGAAAGACTATAGGAAGGTTTGGAGCTTTAGGTCCAGTTAAGATTACTTCTTCATGATTTAGGAAACTATACCGCAGGTTAAAGCTTGATTTTAGTAGTCCTTCTAAACAACCAGAAGCCCTAACCTGCTAAGTAGGCTCAAAACCAATGCTAATTGAACCTGTAAAACTATAAAGAACAAGGGAATCCATTCCTTTCATGAAGTCAAAGTGATGTTTTATTTTACTGCAGATGAGACAGCTCAGCTCCAGGAATATTCTTTTCTGTTCACAAGACACCCACTCAGACTGTTGGAATACTGGCTTGTAATGCCATTATTTCTATCCCATTTCAGAAGTGTTTCCTGCTAGTAACACTTGTGATTGCCAAACTGGAGAGGTTTGCTGATAGATAAAGGCTGCTGGCCATGGAGAAATCATATTCAGGAGTTACTAATCCCAAGCTAATACATATCTTGAACTACTGTATAATGTTTTAGCATAATTTATACATAAATTGATCATGTTAATTTAATGCAGTGCCAAGAGACAATGCAAGGCTTAAAAGCTATCACATGCAGCATTTGCTGCCTGGTTTAACAGCATTGAGAACTGTCAACCTAATCAACAAGAGCCTAGGAGAGCTTGCTAGCCTCCCTGGGACCAAAAGCAGCCTGCTAATGAACACTTTGCTCTGCACATGCACTTACTGTGTTAGACAGATGCAGTGAGCCCAGGCCTGTAAACTGATAGCTGGAAACAGCATATTTACTCTCTAGGACAACAATTTGTCCAGTAATAGCCTGGTGCTATCAAAAGATGGATTTTGAATTCCCACAGTGTCAGCCTCACATGCAACCAGGAGATAAGTAGTTCTGGAAGGGCTCTGGTCACCATTTAAAAAACAATTGAAAAACTGCTCATATGGACAATCTTCCTGAGTAGGAAGCAGTATGTCTTTCCTATGTCTCAGAACATAGGAGAAACTGACAAACAGCTAAGAGCTCATGTTTGTCTATTTTCTAGACTAAATTTGACTGTTATGTCACAGCTGGAAATGGCTTCTACAAGCTTCACTAGGCAGTTTAGCCCTGGATGCTGGGAGCTGCAGAAACCCTTACTTTACAACTCCCTACGTGTGGCAACATATATTCCAACTTCACAGCCTTAAACTGTAATTAAACTATAAAAAAATTCTGTTATTTGGATTGAGAAAGCAGGACTTGCTATACAGTCATAGTGAGGGCAAGCGTGTGTTTGAGTTTTATGTCTACTTGAACATTTTATTAGGCCAAGATTCAAGACAAAAAGACTTAAGGTTTTTCTGATCAAACCACCAACCTGGTGAATCTATTTAGACTACACAGGTGTAATCAAGTAAGCAGATTCGATTTTTGAACATCAGCACAAGAACTTACATTACAGTTGACTGGAGCATGACATTTCTCCATTACACAAAGAATGGAAGCACCCTCAAATGCTGCATTCTCCACTTACACCCACTGCTGAGCACCCCCAGTACAGAGCAGTACAAGAGGACCAAGAACACAAAGACAACGCATAAATCTTGGTACACCAGGAGAATGCCACATGCAATCGAGAAATGAAATTGTACATCAGCTAAAATCAGGAACCATTTCATTTCTTTTTCTGAGGGTGGGTTTCTACATTTATTGCTCAATAATCCTGGGATTACGAGCAACTCCCCATCATGGCACACTGAGTCACAATATGTAACCATTTTGACTATTGAAGCCTCACTCGATCAGCAGGGAAAAATCTGGAGTGACCAACTTAATCCATGTCTGCAGGTTATCATGGATAAGGTATTGGTTAGGTAGCTCTATTGACCCTCTTTTCTACCCAACCTTCTGATCACTAGATTATTTATAGAAGAGATCATCAAGTTTGCAACACTTGAGAACACAACTTTGCAAGTCAACATATCATTACCTCAACCTTGTTGGTTCAGAGGACAGATTTATTCACTCTGAATGGACAGAACAATACTCCTTTTGAACAAGTCTTAACTGGCAAGAATAAAGCTATATTCTTCGAAGCTGATGATAATCCATTTAGTTAGTATATCAGTTTTCAAACCTGAATATGTAGTTTCCTTTTAAGAGGCAGACAAAGCTCTGCTAGTGTAGAGAAGGCACTTTCCTTGCCAATACAGGTTGTTTAAAGGGGTCCAAGATAAGGGACAGTAAGCTCTTAACAGATTTGATTTTTTTTTCATTATTACATTTACCCATACCCAGAGTAAGGCAGTCCTTTGCAAGATACATAACTATCTCAGCTGAATCACAGACTGAGCTGAAGTCAAACATTCACTTTAGTTGTCACCTGATGTCAGTATAAACCAGAGATCAAAGAAGAGAAGTTAAAGGTTTTGCACCAGTTCTGAGGACAGTTTCTTGGACCCCCAAGTAATTTCACCATGATTTTTCACAATAAAAACCACACTTAGGCAGAAATGAATAGCACACAGGACATGCTAGCAGGTCTCTCATAAAAATATTGCAACTTCATTTTGTCTATCAACTGTACTTCCATCACATATACACACAAACATTAAAAGCACACTCTCCTTCACTCGGTACAGTCAATAGTCAAAACAGCCAAATGGTCAGAAACAAGCCAATGGAGAACATGATCATTGTAACACCAGTTGAGGATTAAGATTCCTCCACCTGGCCATGAAGTGAACTGTCAAATGGCTACCTTAAAGTTCAGTACTTTTTATGAGATGGGACCATTCTGTACTACCAAACATACAATGTCAGGACAAAGTTCACTCACCATCTGTTTAGATAAGATGCAGGAAGAAAAGTACATAGTCAGTAACAGTTATTGAGATTAAATACCAGATGCTGGTCATTTGAGAAAAGAGCCAGACATAAATTAAAAATTACTTCTTTGAGCTCAGAGTGCTACTTAAAGGCAGTAACAACACCACAGGTAGCAGTAAGCAGAGGTCTTCTAGTAGCAAGACCTCATGATTATCAAACTTAACAAGTTTGTTATGTTCAGACTTTTACACTAACTGGTCATCCTTAGGACATTTTTGTCACTATCTAGTAAAAACTTCAGAGCTACAAGAAAAAGCCAGGACAGGGCAGAAAATATGGCTTTACACCCCTATTCATTTATACAAGTGTCCATAATGTTTACAATACCTGTTTAAAGAGAAAGTATACCAGATGCTGACCTGGTCCTCAGTGAGGATAGGAGGCTGCAGTGCCAGGTCCAAGCATCTCACACCCACTTGGAGGCAAATCATTCAAAGATTACTGAAAGATCTACTACCAAAAACACAGCATGCACGATCAGGCGAGAATTCTTATCCTCATATATATTCTTCTTAGAAAGTTTACACAAATTTTAGGAGTACTAATAAGTAGTACAGCTGAACAGTACTTTTCATATTGCAATCATAAAGGTTGACTCACCTTTGAGCGCTATTACTTTAGAGGCTGGATTCATGATGGCACTTTCTGCAGAAATCGGACGCCTGATGGGGGTTGTTGGATCACTCATGTCAATTATCACCACTTGTGCCTGCTCTCCTACTTTCTCCCTTATGCAGATGAACTTGTCAGACTCCATTGTTAGGGTGCTGAATCCAATGTTTGCTGGATTAATGCCCAAATTTTGGAGCTAGAAAGACAAAAAAGGGGTACTTTATTATCCTTCCCATGTTGAAGGTCTACCTCAAGCCTGTATGTCTAAAATCTCCTCCAAAAGGAAATGAAAGACTGACAAGTTTCTCTGACTAGAGTGTACACTACTGAACTCTGATTTATCTTCTGAGACTCTTTGTTCCACAGGTAAAGAGCTACACAATTGTCAGCATTCAGGTCCTAAAGACATTCTGAAGTTGTATTATTGATGCAAACTAAAAGAGTTTTAACTTATGTGTTTATTACTTAACTGGGTTCTAATAACATGATAAGACTACAAGAGCATTAGCACCATTACTCCAGTTTTAGCAAGGCTAGTAAATTTGATGTTCAGAACTTAAGTGGCAGAATGACACTGTTCAGCATCAGAGGGTAGTACAGAAAGAATCAGTTACCCTTATGCAACCCACTCCTAGGAACAGTGCAGAAGGAAGTCTACACAACAGGTCCCAACTAGCCTACAAGTGGACTTCTTCATCTTCCTTCACAAAACACCTAACTCTTACCAGTGAAAGGTAAGAAAGATGTGTTAAACTAAACAATCATTTCATCTCTCCTTGCCCAAGATGTCATGCTATTAGGCTCAAAAACAAAGGCAGGGGTTGTAATGCAGGCCCCTTCCAGCTATATGTCCAGTTCTCAAAACATAACTTGTGCTCAACCACACAACAGTAAAAACAAACTAGTTACTCTAAATGTAACATGGCGTCATTTTGAGCTGCCAAACAGACTCCCCCACAAGACACACACATATATACACATATATATATAATATTTTCATCCTTTTGTGATAACTTTATTTCTATTCACTCTCAATCTCAGTTAACAGGAGGAGGTGGTAGTGAACAAACATCACTGTTTCATTGGTCCACAGTAAATCTCAGATTTACCTATGCAGCAGAGGCTGGTTTGGTACATCTGTAAGCTGCATTTTATATAACAGTAACTGTGACAAGCCTGAGCACCTGCTTTATGCCCCAAAGCAATGCTTTTCAAGCACAGGAACTGCATCAGCTTCACTGAAGCTTCTCAAAGGATTAACCTATACTGCTTTTCAGTGCACTGCAAGTGAAAAATTACTGCCCTCAAGGAGACAGGATAGAATCCACCACCAGCATCACTGAGTCATTACGCTCCTTTGATACATGCCACCAGGAGCTTCACACAATAGACTAAATCCCTTGGGCAAGAAGTCCCATGATGGTGTCACAGACACTGCTTTAGTGTGTTTGAGCTGGCTGACCATGGCTTGTTACAGCTTCTGTAATGCTACTGACTAAATCGTAAATTGGGTATGTAACAGAGATACCTCTAAGTGTGATGTGTCGGGACTGTGCCCAAGAATGCCTCAGGAATTGTTTGTTTTCTGTTGAGCTGACTAATGAAGAGCTATTCAGGCTTAGTAATTGCTAATCTCAACAGACTCAAGTTTCAGTAATGTAATATAAGCCAAATGTACGAATGCATAAAAAGACATTTACTCATTCCCATAAGTGTTTCTCAGCAGAATTGAGAGCTATTCAGCTAACACCTCACTTCAGGAGTAAATACTTAATACACAACAGTAAACTTCAGCAGGTGCCATTCATTCCAAAACAGAATCAAAGTTTAGGCACAACGTCATCAGATCATGCTTGCACCCAGAGTTTTGAAAACAAATCTGCCAGGTAGGTGGCTATTAAAGCTTCTCTGTCAGTAAGGAAAGAAGTTTTCATACCAAGACAACTTGCATACTTTTCGTATGTAACACACAATGTTTTAGCACCCAATAAACACGCAAGTTGTAGCTCCATCAGCTTTTGTGAACTTAACAAGAGAAGAATAAATTATAGGCTCGTAATTCCACTGTTCTTTTTCGCTTGCTCTACACCAGACAATGTCCACATATTGCCACAAATTACATGCTCACATATTTGACACTTAAGCACTTTGATGTTGAGTATGTTCCGAGTCCATCTGCCAACAGAGTAGAGTCCATTATAAGAGACTCATTAAGTGTAACAAGAGTAGTCAAGAGATTAGCTGCAGCACAGCTAAATTCCTAATTTCATTTAATTAATCCAAATTCAGATATATTTCCAGAGTATTGAAGCAGAAACGCAGCTTTTTCAAGGTATCTTCTCAATTAGTGTACTTCAGTCTGACCTACTCTTCAAGAGACAGCCCCTGGCCACTCATTTTGCAAAGTGAGAACCTTGAGGCATTTCCTTGAAGTTCAGCTTTAAACCCACCATTATTCACTTCAAAGTCTGGTCCTTGTTAAAGAAAACGCTTTGGGTATCTTCACTAAGACAAGTATGACTTGCATCACACTCTGGTATTAAAATTTCCTGCTTCAACCTATTATAAAATCTAGCAAAGGCTTCAGAAAAGGTAATGCTAAATTCTGCTCAAATATCACTGCTGTTGTTACTATTAGGGAAAGCCGGCACATCTTTTAAAGGCTAAATGCCAGTACTCCCTAAAGGATGGTCATGTGAATACTGCAAGCCTCAGTCAATGACGACAACACTTCACAGTTTAGCAGTCTCAAAACACTGAAGACTGTTCCTGCCGTTAGGGGAGTGGTATGTATCCTCCTGAGATATGTGAGGCAGTGTAAGAGGCATATTTCTCACTGACTATACAGAAGAATGTGAGCAGAATCACTCTACCATTAAATAAAGGACTTCAGCCAGCACTGCTTTTACCCTGGATGGGACAAATCCTCCATGATGATCTGAACAACGCTGCTCTAAAGCACCTTCCCCTGATTTCTCAAGAATAAAATTAGTATAACTTTATTACAGGAGGTAGCAAGCACTTAGCTTTGTATCTTAAAAAGCCTCAGGTGAAGATGCTACAGGTCATTAATGAGGTTTATATTATTAATTAGCAATTTTTCTGTTTATTTTCATAAAGGAGTGAAGAACAGGCCTCTCAACTACCACTAAATTTTCATTTTTTATTATGCTTCTTAGGCAAGCAGTACCCTCTCTCAAACTGAGGTTGTTTTCTTCTGAAAATAAAGATTCAGCACTATACAGTCATTCCAGAGGTATTTACTATGATTTCCATGATTCCATTTACCATCATTTCCATTATTTCACCCACACCTTACTTTTGGGTAATCCAGTTAATCCTCATGCAGGTTACAGCAAGCCTTGCTGTAGGGGAAAGGGTAACATTCTGTTCCACAGCCTAATGCCCCTCCTGCCCTAACACCCCTTAGCTACACACACAGCATAGAACCATTTGCACTACCAGGCTGAATGAACCAGATAAACAAAGATTTTTGCTTCATAGATATCTAGTACTACTACAGAGTGGATTAGATACTGTAAGACCTTTAAGCATTTTATGGATATTGAGAACTTACTGACATGGTAAAGATTAAACTAAGATGTAATATTTGTTTCTCAACATGAATGAAGACACAAAGATATTCAGGATGAAAGACCATTATTAATCTGATATTTAGTCTTTCCCTGTTCTTTACCAGCATTGTACCATTTGCTAAGAAATGAAGATGTCTTTTACACAAGAACTCTACTAAATATTGAGCTGTCTAATGCATTTCCCTTACTGTGGAGTGCAGCAATCCAGTCTGAGCAGCAAAGACAACTCAGATACTGATACCTCCAGTCTTCAAACTAAGTCTGTTTCTCTAATTGGAAATAATTAAGTCTTACTGTCTAATACTGACACTCCAGCAATTGGGACCTACCATCAGTTAAATGCTGGAGTCAGAACTCCGTGAATTTCGTAACTCTCCAGAGTTTAGTGTAAGTATCTCATTTCAGCTTCATGCCACATACTTCTAGTATAAATGCTTGTTAGAGGTGATCAACTATTGCTTCTAAGGCCATTAGAAAGTAGTAAGGCTTGGACAGAGGCTGTTTGCACCCAAATAAAAACTGCCTGCTAAAAGCTCTGTAAGCTCACATTTTTTTTAAACATAATACAAACCAAGAATGCAGCAGTAGTTTCCCATAACTCTTACCCATGTGACTACATAAAGCTCAAATCATCTCCAGTAAGGATGTGCATGTAATTGTTGGACATCACTGCTCAACTGCTCACCCTCACCTCATCTCCTGCTATAGTTCCCATTTTGACAGCTGAGGGACACCAAGGAAGTATGTAAGACCAAAAACATGCACGACCACTGGTCCGAGCTGCAGCTGCAGTTAGGCTTTCATCCGCAGTGACAGTTACTCCCTACACAAAAATCTATTTCTGTATGTTTGTGATGAGGATTGGATCATCTATCAAATGAGTTATCACTACCATGTGCAAGGCACTTCTGAATCCCATCAGCAAACTTAGGCTCTTCATCACTGAATAGCTGAATCAAGCCATAATATTTAGCCCTACCTTTTGAATACAAATCTAAAAAGTCACTTACAGCTTGCAAATATCCTGAGTGCTTCTTAAGTGCACATGTCCAGCCAAAGCAAACTTATGAAAACCATCCAGCTCAGTTACACCTATTGCACAATAGACAGTAATTCTTAATAAGACAAGTCAGACTATCCAAACAGAAAGTGGTTTTGTCTTGAAAATGATGGAAATCAATCTACAGCCTTTATGCTTAAACCAGGATATTTCAGCTTGTCAGTGCTGCACCAAGATGTGCAGCATTTACACATTGAGAGCATGTCATGCACACAAGTTTTCTCACAGTAGCTGTCTGTGCTCAAGAGGCTGTATCAGTTACTGAACAGGCAGCAGAACTGTGTGCATTGAAGGAATGATGGCTCCAATCTTGGAACCTGAGATCTTGCTTAAGCAACAGTTTTCCCCATAGACAAGTGAAGATTTTTGCTAGTGAGAAAAAAGCTAAAAGAGGCACAAAGAGATGCTTTTAAGACAAAAGCAATGACTAAGCGAAGGAAAAGTTTAATTTTAGATCAGGAACACTTTGTACACTGGATTCCAGTAGTACTGCTTCCAGTCTATCTATCAGTGTATTTAGTCTTTGACTGCACTTCCATTGTAAACTACAATTCCCTTGGAAGAGTTCAGTCTGGTAAATAATTGATATTTCACTGCTCCCACTGAAATGCTGGAGTTAAGAACCTGATTAAATCACATTACCTTAAGCAGTATGCACAAGTAACTCACTGCAGCAGGACTTGGCATAGTTTGCACTGCTGCAGCTGGGCAGTCACCAGACAGATAAAACTAAGTCCTTGTCTTATTCCCCTCCCTTGCTATGAAACTTAAACCTCCAATATCCTCTGGGGAAAAAAATGAGCAAGACGAAAGTTCTTTATGAATTTCTGAAGACTCAGTGACAGAGTTCGTACCTAAAATAACTATTCAACTTCATTAAATGGAGCTAAACAAACAGACCGAATTCCTTCTACCACATCAAGACCTGGATATCTTTTTTTCACTGCAACTATTCTCTATCCTTCAGCTCACACAGGACTTGAACACAGCTATAACAACTTCAAATTTAACATGCCCTGTGACTGGCAGTCACTATTCCTGCACAGGCTTGGAGCTACTACAGTCAGAAGGATGATGAGCATAAGACAAAATGAGCTGCACAAAGAATGTAAACAGTCTGCTTGATCCCTAGCACTCCTCCAATTCTGCATGGACCAAGATCAGTTTCACTTCACACTACCATTTATCCACTTCCAGCAAGAGAGAGTGGGAGAGAGGAGTTCAGTATTTAGCACTGCAATTTATGTTTAGCTTCTCTGGAAAGCACTTTCTGCATGGTTCGGTTCTTCTTTTAGTAAAGTACACACAACTAACTCGGGAAGACACTCAGCTTAAGGGGAATAATGTTCCATCATCAACAGGGTGAACTTGGAATTAATTATAGCACTGATATTCTAATCACTTACAGCTCTATTAATTAAAAAGGCTACAGGTAGAACAGTACACAGACTGAATTAAGGCACAGAAAGATCTTACAACTTGGGGTCACTGAAACACACAACAGTTAGACGGAATTGTAACTTTTTTGGCTTTATCATAAAGCAGCACAGCAGATTTACCATATTAATTTAAAATATCATAATTTAACCACAGTCGAGACAATTACTTGGAAGGAATGTGAGAGGGGGAGAGAGATTAATCTGATAAGGCTAAAAATGTGTGAAAGTGTAGTATTATGAAGAGAAGGCCTAATGTTTTCACAAATTCTCTACCAGACAACAAGAAGTCCCATTAACATTAATTCATGACTCTTGATTCTAGAATCCTAGTTTACAACATGCAGTGAGTTAGAGCTGACATAACTGCACTGCAGATATCCAGCCAGACCAAAGACTATGAGTTCCTACATTCCTTCCATTTTCCCTCCCTATTTATCCCACCATGTAGGGACAACTGCAGAAGCAGCATGAGGAGGCTACTGCATGCCTACTCCCAGCTACTACTGACTTCAGTCTCACTTCAGCAGAGTGCTGCTTTAGGGCTTCTGCACTCAGCCTGGGGGAGAAGCAGGAAAGAGTGAATGCTGAAGAAGTTTGTTCCTACGTGTTAGCAACAGACATCCCAGGGTTCTCCCTGCTCCTCCCTCCAGCTTTCCTGCTGAGAAAAAGTAACTCAATCACAGGTTTAGCCTTTTCAATAAGATCAAATTGCTTAAGAGCAAAAAATAGAGTATGACTTCAGTACAAAACCCTTGAAAAGCAGGTGGGCAGCCCCCTCACCCAAACGTGAGGTAGCACAATGCTGATATTGGCAGTGCTGCAAGCTGCATAACACTGGTAATCACAGAAACAGTCATTTAACATGCACAGCAGCACAGGACACCTCTTGCATATTAAGTGTGATGTCCTCTCATGGCTATTGTATAGATCAAACACAATCAGCAGGATTGGTTATGCTTGCCAGTTTTAAATGGTAAAAACTATATGCTCTCTAAAGAGTTTGACATCAAAATACCTTTGATCCCAAGTTTCTTAGACAGCTGTTCCACAGCTCTTACAAACCCATCTGAGATTACTGTAATCACTCCTATAGTGGACTCTGGCAGAGAGAGGTGGTAGAATTCTTTACCATGTTAAACTCTCCTAACCCATGAAAACGCAGAGGACACAGGTTTGTGTCCTCCCTTGGACAGAGAGATATTTCTGGAATTCACTCCAATTATTATTTTTTTTTTCCAGGTAGGGCTCCTTCTAGGGTAACGGGGACAGTTCTTCCAGTTAAGCAAAAAAAATACTAAAGGGAGCTGGAAGTGGCCATAACCATCTCCCAAGCTGAAATGCTCAGTGGATGCAGTCCACACTGGGGGATGATATCTAGTTCGTATTTTGAAATGGATGCCTGATTTGACAGAAAGGGGCGGTACAGCGACAGAAGGATGACTTGCCAAGTCCACTTCCTGTTCTCTCATTCATTTAGCAAATTCCTTTAATTCCTGCCTCAAACTGCACGCTCAGAGACTGCTGTTCTCTCACTCCATTTACAACCCTCCCTCAGCACCAGGTCACAAGGAAACACATAAACCGGTTTGTCTGTGCTGCATCCATTAGCTATGGATCTTTTCCAATGCTGGCATTATGGTTTTCACAGGATATTAAGAACAGAACCATGTCATTTGGGGGGAGGAATTTTTTTAATATTGTTATGTTTGGAAGGAGGGACGGCGGCTGTGCAGCTTCCAAGTCTAAATCGTTTCTTGCACCTCATCTAACCAATTTCCTCACAGCTGCACAAAAAGAGGTTCCCAGGAACCTTCGCGATTCAGAGGTTGATGGTCGCTTAGGTGAAAGGGAAAAACCACAATCCGCCTGCAAGACTGCGGCGTCCAGCCGAGCCGAGGCGGGAGCGCCCGCGGTGCCCGGGGCGAGCGGCGCGGCTCCGGCGCGGCGCCGCCCCCTCCCCGGAGCGGGAGGTCCCTCAGGCGACCAGTGACTCTGCACAAATCGCGGCCGCTCCGCACGCCGCGGGGACGCGGCTCCGGGGATGGAAGGATGGACGGACGGACGGATGAGCAGAAGCGGCAGCCCAGAGTCCGCACCGGGGGCGGGCTCGGCCCCGCACGCCTTCCCGCGGCGCCCAGCGGGATCGGCGGCCGCGCTCCCCAGGGAAGGAAGGAGGGGACGGAGAAGGTCCCCCCGCGGCCTGGCCCTTCTCCCCGCCCTCAGCGCTCCCCCAGCCCGCCTAGGCCGCGGGCTCCCCCTCTGCTAAAGACGGGGTGAAGCAGAAGAGGGGGACCCCAACCCCGCGCCTTTTCTGCTGCCCCCCTGCGCTCACCTGGAAGTGCTCCTGGAAGCGAATGGGCAGTATCTGGGCCATGGCTGGGGGCGAGCTCCCCGGGGCAGGGGCGCGGGGCAGGGGCGGGCGGTGGAACGGGGCAGCCGCCGGTGCTCCCCTCACGGCGGCGGAAGCGGCGCAGGCGCGGAGCCCTCGCTGGGATGGCGCCCGGCGCGCCCGCCGCCCTCCTCGGCCTCAGTGCGGGGCCGCTCACTCGCCGGGATCACTCCGCACCTCACCAGCCTGCCAGGGTCTCCTCAAATAGTCCCTCCCTGCCGCGCTTCTTCCTCCGCCCATCGCCGCCGCCTCTCGCCCGCCCTCACCCTCCCGCCTTCCTCTGCCCCGCTATCCCTCACTCCCGCTGAGGGCACGGGCTGGGCACGGGGCTGTGAGGAGAGGGTGGTCCCCGCCGCGGCTAGGGC
The DNA here is from genome assembly GCF_036417665.1 of Passer domesticus. NCBI lineage: Eukaryota > Metazoa > Chordata > Aves > Passeriformes > Passeridae > Passer > Passer domesticus. The sequence goes on from NC_087490.1 coordinate 5,576,597, forward strand.
CAGCGGAGAGGGGCGGGAGGGGTTGTCAGAGTGCAGGTATCCTTCCGCTGCTGCCACACTCGCTCACGTGACGTGGCCCCCTCCCCGGCTCCCTCCGGCGCTGCCCCCGGCCGACCCTCACCGCGGGCCGGGGCTGCCCCCGACCCACCCGCTCCCCCGGGGCTCCTCCTGACCCACCCTCACACCGGCCCTCAGGGCTTCTCCCTTCCCTTCCCCGCAGCCGCGCGGCGGTGCCGGGGCGATGCTCCCCTCAGCGCCCCGGCGCTCCCGCCGGCGGTGAGGACTGAGGCGGGGAGCATCCAGGACCTGCCTGGTGGGCACTGGAAGCCGGGAGCCGCCTGCCTGGCACCTGCCGTAGTGGCTGGCTGTGCCAAAGTGCGACACTTCTCCTCCTCCTTCTCCTCCTCGGCAGCCCCAGAGCCCCCAAAGGCGCTGGGTTCTGGCTGGGTCAGACGGTTGCTCTTGGCCCGCCAACCACCGACTTATCCTAGCTCCGTGTGGGCTTTGCTCCTTGCAGTTATGCCCAAAGGTAGGTGAGGGGGTTCACGACCAGTTACCAGCTGTGAAAGCCATCCAACTGTTCTGCCCTGTTCAATAATAGGGCTCCTTCCCCAAGAGTTGATACTGTGAGTTGGAAGCTATTCAATAACTTAGAAGTGAAGGGTCCAACATGCAAGGGATTCATCAACACTTTTTTTTTTTTTTTTTGCTCTCACTCCTAGTCAGCCTATTAGCATTACATGAGGGAGGTGAAGTTAATGTTAGTGCTATTATACTTCTCCTAAATTACAGTAATCCTTTGAGGTGGAAACAGCTGCAGTGGTGCTGGCTCCAGCGCTTTTATCCAGAGCATTGTATTCACATTTTCCCAGAGAGCTCAGCTCTGGGAAACATAAGATTATAGGAGAATCTCTAATACAAAGCTGAACAAAGGTCCCCCAAAGACTCAAAACCAGAGGCAGATTAAAACAATTTCATGTACATTACAATTTAAAGCCTCATTATTTTCACTTAACCTCATTCATTTTTAATACATGGGAATTACCAAAACTGGGTTAAGTTTCCAAAGGAATTATATTATGGCTTGCAGAGACACCTGGGTTCCTACTGGCACACACGTCACAGGCTGCAGCCAGGGGGATCCCTTGGTGAAGAATGGTCTGCACTGGGACTGAGGAAACACTGAACAGCCCATTGAACAGGTAGGTAGGAATGAGATGCTGCTAAAGCTCATCCCTGCAGAAATCTGGGATCTGTAGCTCTCCCCAGAGGACTCAGGATTGGGGTTATGCACCGTGGTCTGGTCTCTCAAAAGAACAAAGAAAAACTGGAGGTAAAGTGGAGGCAACTTTTCTTTATGTGGTCCAAAGGGGTTTGAGTAGCATCTGCTCTGTAGGTTTGTTAGTTGCAGTTTGATTTTGGTGGGTTATGAGTTTCTAAATGAGGGCAAGTGAGCAGTGCTGCAGAGACATCAGGACATATCTATCACCAGCCCATTTTGGTACATGAGCATGTTCTGTCACCTTCCCTCCCTCACATTCACTTTATGGATGCTAATTAATTACATCTAGAGCCCCTATTTTTGCTAATTTATTTCTTTTAAAAACCCCAAAAAAACCAAACCACATATTTTCATCACTTATTGTACAAATTAAGTAGTACCTCTTAAGTAGTTACAAGAGAGATATTTTTATATAATTAATATTTTAAAGAAAATTGTGATAAAGAAGCAACATATTTGTCTCTGAAATATTTTTAAGAATTACAAATGCACAAAAGTCACTGTGTGCAACCTTAGTAGTTTGGCACTAGGCTGCTGCCATGAACTAGAAAGATCACTGGCTAAGGAAGCTGAGGCTCTTTTAAAGTGTAATTAAATTAAAGGTCTATTATATTTTTTCACTCCAGTTTTAATAATATAATCCTTCATGCCCACTCCCAGCTGGCTAAATCCTAATTACAACATCCCATAATTTCTGTAGTAAAAAAAGTATCTCACTTTATGTAAAAGTGCTTTGCCACACTTCTGTCTGCTGATGTCTTTCTCATTTGTACCTTCTTTGCACTGCTCTGTTTAAATGTGTCCTTTATAAGACCTGGCTTTGCTGATCCCAAGGGCTGGATTCTTTGCAAGTGTGATTGGCTCTGAGTGAGCAGAAAATGTTGGACATTTTGGCACAATTAAAAAAATAGGAAAAGTATTTTGCCATCTTTTCTGCACTCTGCAGCCTGCTGAGCTTCCACAGCTGAAGAAACTGACCTCTGTACTGTCAGCTGTGTGCGTGCATGTTTTAACTGAGTCTTTTAACCTTGTTTTCTATATTTAGTTTGGGGTCTCTCAATGAAAAGGCACTACTGGCCTTATTTAAGGTATTTTTCCTTCAGTCTGTTAAAAGGGAATATAAAAGGTCTCTGATGGTTTGCTGAGTTAGTGCCCCTGTGATTAGCTGTCTGCTGCTCCCCTGCTCCTTTGTACAAGGCAGAGCCACAGCACTCAGCAGCTGAGAAGGGTGTAATCCCTAGCAATCCTTTAACAATGCAGATGGAAAAGCTCCTGGTAAATGTTTCTCTATTTTTTTCAGAAGTTGCTCTCATCCAAATATTTGGGTTTCTGGCTCATCCTATGGATGGCAGCCTGATGCTCTTTTTCCAGTGTTTGAGAAGAGCTACATTCTTGTCTTGGAGGGGCTGTTATTTACATGGAAAAATGTTGTATGTGTGTTCCCAGTCCTCTTCCCACAGAATCAGCCAAGGAAGTCTCACTGAAAAAGCAATGTGCATTTCTCTTAAATGTTTCTCTCGGGTTCTTGATCAACAAGATCTGTTCAAATCACTGCTTAACCACACAAAGTGCTCAATTTCCAAATGTTTGGCCACTTTCCTGTTTTGATTCAAGAAAGTAAAAAAGTCACTGGCACATCTGGCCTGTATGAGAAAACATCCACTACAGGAGACCTGCTTGAGTGGGAACACCCAAACACTTGGAGTGTTCCTCAAATTTCAGCTCCAGGAAACATGGAATCTGTGGGTTGGACTTGCACATCCTGGTGCATGATTGCTGCAAACTGCTGGAGAGCTGCTGCATGTGGCAAAGCACAGGATGTTGATCACATCTGTTCTCAGCTGAGTGCTGCCTGGCACTGTCAGAGCGTCAAACATTTTGCCTAACAGATAAATGCAAAGCTTAGGAATGCTGGATCAGCAGTTACAGCACAAAGATGTTTGGTGCAGCAATGACAGAGTGTCACAACAACTCATAAAGTTCTGATTCGGTCTCTCGTGGAGAAAATTTGCATTTCATGCATCTCAAGGCCCTCACTGACTGCCCTGTTTGCTTGAGAATCCAGTTTGAAATTGTACTCCTTGTTTTTCAAGCCACACCCTCGCTCCTTGGACTTCTTTCCAGCTTGTCTCCTGGAGACGGCGCAGCCTGCCCCTTTCCTTCCCTCTGTCTCCTCTCTCCTTCCAGCAAACTTTTTGCTGCTGAGTCAAGAACTTCTATCATTGTCTCCCATCCAGAACTGACTCCTTGTACATGTCCACAGTCCTTCATTTTACTGCAAAGTTCCATACAAGTAGTGCTCTTTTCATCTGGAATTCAATTATCCCTTTCCATCTGATCTTCCTGAATGCATAACTCTGGGTTATACAAAGCACTCTGAGGCTCTGGATGAGTTTCTTCTGTGGTTTTTGTCAGTCATTGTGCAAGCTCCTGAGAGCAAGCTGGTAAAAATTGTAATGTTTTTGAAGAAGTTATTTGAAATGTAAAGATTATGTTGTAGAGTTGTTAAATATATAATTATTTAATGTCTAATTCATCCTTTGTCAGGAGAATGGTGTCGCACACGCTTAGCATTTCAAGACAGTCCTGTTGTGGTGGATTTTACTCCTGGCATGTTCTTGACAAAAGGTCACTTTATGAGTTTACTTCAGGATGTGAGACCCCATTCTGTATTCCCTGCACATGAAAGCTCTGCTGGAGATTATCATCTCCATCTCTCCATCATCTCCATCAGTCTGATAGCATTTAATGTCACAATGAACAGGGGTGTCTAAAGCAGTGCAGGCTGGAGGTCTTTAGGTTCCCCCCAGAGAATGCCATGGTGATACACAATTCACCTGCAATGTGCAAACAATATGCTTGTCTTCCCTTGCAGGAGCGTTTCCATTTGAAGGAGCCATTTCTGTTCATGAACAGGACACCAGCCTTGATGCTCTCTGTGCTTTTGTAGGGTTGTTTGCTCCTCCCTGGACACTGATGTTCTTCAGGCTTTGCAACACAGGTGCTGAATTCCTTGCATGGCAGTTTCTTAGCTGAAATTGCAACTCCTTCAGCCCAGCCTTGTAAAAACAGGGGTGTAGTGGTCAATGATACAAAGCTGGATAAAGGGCAGGGGAGTCAACATCTGTCTTCAAAATCCTGAGAGATGGATCAGGGCTGCATCCTACAGCAACCTTTTTAGAAGCTGAATTCCTCCAGTGTTTTCTCTGGTAGCTCATTCATCAAGTGGGAAGAAAGTGAATGTGTTCTTTGAAAATCCAAGTGATGGCAAGAGATGAGGTAGCCCATATAAATCCAGCATTGCTAATTTCACTAGGTTTAGAACAACAGAAACCAAGCTATGTTTGTATATAGACCAAGTAAAATTTTAGTCTAAAGGATCTGATCCTTAATTACCTTAATTTTAGGAGCAGAACTAGTCAGTGTGCATAAACAGGGGATGAGAAAGGGCTGGAAAGGACCTGGAGGGGTCAGCTGGTGATCACGAGTGTCCTACAGCCAATATTGTCCAATTGCAGATTCATAGGGTGATGTGAGAAATGCTGAATATATTGACTGTTAGGGCCTTTTAGCTATTTCCTTTGAAATAGACCCTTAAGAGGGAAAACCTCAATGTTCTTTTTCTTAACATTATTATATTATCCACGAAAGAGAATGAAGCCAAGAAAAGCAGAAACTGAGTTACATTTGAGAATATACTGGCAAACCATAGGGATGGTAAACAGACCTTTTATTTTCTAAAGGGTATTTACAATATATTTCCCATTCTCCTACTCCTGGAAAGAAGTGCTCACTAAATTCATCTGTGAATTTCCCTCATCCTCAGAAGGAAGCAAGTCTTTATGTGTGTGCTTTCATTATGTTTGCCTGTTTCTTTTTCCCCACCACAGTCAGTTTTGTGACCATTGGCCAAATTCAACCAATGTGATAGAGAGGAATAAGCTCAAAGATACTGGATTCCAGCAAGTTTCATGAAAACAGGCAGCCACAATGGAGAGACTTCTGTTTAGAAGGAATGGCTGAAGTAGGAGTTCAGCTTTTATTGGCAAATTTATGAAGCAGTCAGTGCAAATCATGAAAAAAAAAATCTTTGACCAAGGACAGTACCTTCTGGAATTAGTTTTATTGTTCATGAAATATTTTTGTTCCCTTTTCTTACACCCAAATTCCTGCTTTTCTATGAATCTCTACCTTTGCATCAGCTTTAAATATAGGTTCAAAAATCCTTTCCCAAAACCATCATTATTTTCTGAGCTGTGTTTTCCCCTTCAAAAGCAGGTTTTTGTTAGACCATGTAATGCTGTTTTATGTAACACAAAGGCCCTGGATTTTTTTCTATCAGCTTATAGGACTTCGGGTGGCTGAAGATAAGTCACTCTCATTTTTTTATTCACTCCTGGCTTTCTCTGTCTGGAGTTGTTTGTGGAACAGGTTTTAATGGACATTATCTGCATTTCTTGCTTCTTAATGACATATACAATCTGAATGTAACAGACTGGCTTTTCTGGAACTTCAGTATTAACTAGAATATTCAAGATACAAACACAACACAAAGATATTTCCCAGAGAGGTTGGAAAATCACACATTTACTATCTTTTAGATTATTGACAATAAGCAAGATGGCTGAGCTGGAATAAAATGTGGGCAAGCACAGGCTTACAAGCTGAAAGTCCTCATAATGAAATGGCTACCTAAAAAAAAATCCTACTAGTGCTCAGTGCCTACAAGGCAGAAGCAATACATAAGCACTGTGCAGCCCTGTCACTAGAATGAATTTAGATGACACAAGATGAAGACAGCCGTGCCCCTTTCTGCCAGAGCTTTCAGTGTAAGCGATGCTACTTGTGTGAGGAATGTTGAAAAAAGGGGGAAAACCTGTGCAGAGGCCTTAACAAGCACCAGAGGGAATTTACAATGCTGCCTTTTTAGGGTATAATTAATCTTTTTAGAAAGATCTTCCTGGATTTAAAGAGAATTTGGTACTTTCTACTTTTCTAAAGGCCCAAAGGATGCCCTGAAACATAAATAATTACATCATACTTTTGGCAAACTGTGCTATTCCAGATATGTTGTGCATCTTAAGCAAACACAAGAAATAAAAGGGGAAGCATACAAAGTGCTAGCTAAATCATTTATTTAGCATTTTGTTGTCATGTCTCTTTGCAGATTTTTGGTCCTTATAATGGAGAAAATGTGATCTAATTAAGTACTAATTTCAAAAAGACTATATGGAGGTTGTTATGGAGCAGCTTTTAGTTGCCTCCTTTCTATACCATACTGCATCCAGGAAGCAAAGGGATGATTTCTACCCCCAGTGCCAGAATTTTCCCTCTTTCATCTTAGCTCTCCACAAGTCATTTGCTCCAACTCAACCAGAGTCTAGTGCTTAAAATTCTGGATGGAGTAAGGCTCGAGCTGCAGCACACCAAAAATGAGTAATCTTTGAGTGTTTCTACCCATTTTAAGAAGACTGAAACATGTTAATAACAAGCAGCTCTTTTGTTTCTTTGGTCATGCTGGAAGAGGCAAACTAAAGAATTGAAAGAAACAAGTTTGGTGTTAAGAAGGAAGCACTTTCACGGGCCCCAAAGATCTTTAAATATGTGCATATTTCTCTTCTGGCTCAGAATGTGACTGAGACAGCACATGGTATGTTGCCTGATGCAAGAACTGTGTTGAGTTAATGCATATTGCCAAGTCTGTGTCTGCAAACAGGAGCTTGGTTTGCTATAGCTGGGCTGTGGCTGGTCTTACTCTTTCACAGACAGCAAAATAGCAGAATACATAGTAGAATACAGGGAACTCTTGAGCTTTTTGATCAATTATTCTAGAACAAGGGTAGTCAAATCTAGGCCATAGGATTAAAACGCAGCCTGAATCCACTCTCATTTTGACATAAACATTTTGGAATGGTCTGTCCTTTCCCAGTCCACCCACTCATGTCAAAAAATGATGTGGTTGGATGTGCTGGTGAAGGTCAGCTGTGGGCATGGTCTCTGGTTAGGCAGGGCTTTCTGATGTCCTGCCTAAGCAGAGACCTGTGTGTTAGCCCTTTTCACTAGTGTGTTACCTCCTCAGCTGCTGGCTTACAAAACAACAAGGCAGCATCTATTACACTGCTGATCTCAGCTACCACTTCCTCTGTCATCTCCATTCATAGTTACATATGACATGCAGAATTATTTTCAGCTCTACTTGGCTTGCATGTAATCCAACTTTGCAGCTCCCCCCTGAACTCTGTAAATGCAACAGCAGGAAGAAGCCACCTTTTGTCCCTTTGGGTCAGGAGGACATGCCAAACATCAGCGTGGATGTGTTCCTGAAAACCAAACTGCTTTCTCTAAGTCTGCTCACAGACTTCATAATCCATCTGTTTTCTGTAAAATGCAGTTATTTACAGCAAAGTTCACTTCACAGTACAGTAGCTGCTGTTTATGTTGCTATTTCTGATGAGGTTCAATATTGTCTATTTTTCATTATATCTCAATGCTGTCTTTAATTGCCTCTTTCCAGCAGATTTATGTATTATCCCTCCCGGCTGTTCACACACAGACTTCCCCTTCCTTGGCAATCTTCCAGTCATTCCATACTACAGAGGTACTAGAACAGCAGAGCAGTTGATGAGTTAAAATAAAACTACATTATGTAGTACTACATGGCCTACAGATGACTGAGCAATTGGGCAACAGAGCGTCCGAGACTCGTCAGAAGTTCTCTTCCTTCTCTTGATTTTTCATTTTATACTTTTGGGCAGGTACAAAAAAAGGTGGTAGAGGCTTAACAAATATATCTTGAAATGTTATCTAATGCCTTTATTTATCACTACTCCAGGGAAGATGTTGGAATTAATGATTCTCTCAAATAACGAGCTAAAATTGTTCTCCCAGGAATCAGCTTCATAACCCTGACACTTGAGACATGTGGGGAAGCAGAGACATTCCCTGGAGATCTGCTGGGGTCACTAACACAGCCAGGCTGACTCAGCAGCACATCTACATGTGCCCAGCTGCAAAGATACAAGGAGGCTTAATGGTTTTAATGTGGTGCTCCACATAAATACACACCTCTTTCCTAAATAAGTACATTCCTAATTTAAGGCTTCCTAATTTAATGCACCCAGACCCCACTGCTCTGTCATTGCCAGTAGCTGCTGGTGTCCAGTAACACGTGGAAACCAGCCATGTGGGGCTGTGTCCCACAGAAGAGCTGCTGGGGTTGTGCTCTTCACCCTGCCTCACCTGGGCACAGGTGAAGCCCTGGGGCTCCTGGCAGGCTGCCACTGTAAACCCAGCACAGCTCCCTTGAGTGGAGAGCAAAGCCTCAATATTGCATTTCAAACACTGATTAGTAAAGCAGGTGATTTTAAAAAAAAGGTGTTTGTTTAGCTTATGGGATTGTGGAAAAGAAAACAGCTCCAGAAATCCAAAGCTGGAAATGCTACAGCAGTCATGTAAATGGGATTCCTCTGAATGAGCTTCCTTCCCTCCACCTTTGGCTGCAAGGATGAAAGTCTTTCTCAGACAAGTGCTTTAACAAGCAGCTGAAATCCAGCTCAACAGAAAGCCATTCAAAAGGGTCAAGAGCAAGGATTCATGCAGTAAAATAAATACCTGGAGATGGAAAAATCTTTCTTTATTTTTCCTCCCACATGTTTTGGAATTATTGTGCCAGGAAATTATTAAATCACACAAGTTTCAGTAATAATGAATGCATTGCTTGGATGGCATTGCTGAGGGATATGGCTTAAGGAAAATAACTTTCCAAAGTCAGTGATGAAAGATCAGATAGATGAGCAAGACTACAATTTATATGGACTTCTGAAAATAGTACTGGTATGAGAGGATATTCTTCAAATTAATCCAAGTGAGCATTAAGAGGAGGCATGTGCATAAGAAACAGAGGGATCTTGGTTCAATATTTTCTGCTGTCATCCAGCATAAAGGTTCCCAGTGATATTTTGGTTTAACAGGGAAGTCTGACACCTAATTAGAAGAGGGACAAATCAGAGCTGCTAAAGCACTTCTGTATCTCAAAGGCCATTTAAAATTTTTGTGAAGAAGGCTACATTTGCAGTGCAAAAAATGCCAGTTCAGGGCATGCCAGAGTTGTTCCGTGTCTCAGTAAGGTTGGTGCCTTCATAAGAGACCCCTCACGAGCTTGTTTTCTCACCTGCACTTTGCTTAATGTTGTGATTCAGTTTTAGGTCATTCAACAAAAATTGACCCATCCCTGAATTATTGCAGCTGTGTCATTTATTTAAAAACACCTTTCTCTCCATAGGGTGATGCAGTATGTACTGGTGAATATTTTCTACCTGTCTCAGTCACACCTGCACAGGGAGCATGTGGAGAAGAGGTGGGAGGTGGCAGTGGCAGTTTGGCTGCAGCAAAGTGGGCTCTGCATTGTCACTGTGCCTGCCTTGCATCTGAGCACATTCAGGGAGGATCCCAAAGGCACCCACAAACCCTGCTAGCTCCTGTCCATGCTGTGTGAAGCTTTGGGAACAAAAATAAATGCCAGAAATGTCAACAGCCTATAACAACAACGTACAATGAAGCAGATAAAATGACTCACAGGTCTTCTCTGCAGTGCTGTTAGCAGCCTATATATTTTCAGGGCAGAAAATAATCTGGAATTGTCTGAGTCTCCATCGAAATCCTGCCTTTTAAGAGTTCTTGGCTTTCCCTAAAAGTCAAATTATAAGTAGTAAGTCTTTGGGCATTCAGTCCTGGTCATCCCACTTGCATTATTCTAGGGGAAAAAAATACCAGCTGATGTTGTTCCTCACAAAGCTTTCTCCATGGGCAGTGGATGCAATTGGGTTTCAACCTTTGCTTTATTACATGACCCATATATATCAAACTGCTGGATTGTTTGTCTGCCTCTCTGCCCAGTCTTCACTCAGAGAGGGAAGGAACATCCTGTCATCATCATCCAAGAGGATCAGTGGGCTGAGATGTAAACAGGCTGGCCAATGCAGGCACAAGGAAATGGTGGAAAGAGAGCCATAAAGTTAAGACTGTCAAGACCTGAGGTATGCAGCAACCCAGCACTGGATCCAGGTAACTCACCATGGATCTTACTGGGAACCAAGAGCAGACTGCATCACCACCCTTTGTAGTTGCTTCACACAGGGTAATCCCTGCAGGAATTTTTCTTCAAAGGCACCCAGTCAACAAACATTTCATGCAAACAAACAGCACAGAAATTCTAAGAGAAATTTGGGGTTCAAATTGTAGGGCAAGCAGGTCAGATTTTACTACCTACATAATTCAAACTCAATTAGAACTGGCAAAATCAATACACCAATGAGGGCATACTGAAGGAAAACTCCTCCCTAACCTGTGTCTTTCCCATAGGTGGAGACTGGGTGAATTTAAAGGATGAAAGAGCAAGGAAGAAATTGGGAAAGACATTGGAAATGTTCAGTGATAACTGATTTAATAACTTGTCTAAATGTAGGGAGAGATTAGAAGTCAGGAATAAAGAAACCCAGTTTACAAAATACATAATGTGAGTAAGAAATTTTGTGAAATAAAATCAAAGGAAGAAAAACTGTAATTCTTCCCAACTGCCCTAACATGTCAGATCTGAAATTATAAACTCTTTTGGGCAGTGGCTCCCACTGTAGGGCTGTCAGCACCTGACATACCCATTCCTAACTCTCAGTTTTCTACACTGGAGGGTCAATGCCCACGTGGAGGGTGGCACATGTGCATGGCCTTGGTGGCACACTCCCTACTCTTGCTGCCCTCACGGACCCTGGCAGGCCGTGGGACACCCCAGGGCTGCCCAAAGGTTTGTCCAAGTGACAGAAATTCAGCAGCTCCTCAGGGCTGGCCTGGGGTAGAGCTCAGCACTGGCCATGACTGCTGTCATTAACAGAGAGAGCAGATTTACAGTTAATGGGGAGGAAAAAGGAGTCATCTTGCATAGACATGCCAAGGAGGCCCTCTGCTTTCCACAAAATAGCCACAGCTAGAGCTGGAAGCCCATTTTCTAGAAGGTTCTGCCTTGCCAACAGCAAACTCACAGTCCATCTAGACTTTTTATAGTGGAGGCAGGGCTGCACAGTCACTGTACTTAGTAAATAATGCCTGGCATTCAGGGATCTGCCTGTTTTGGCAGCCTGTTTATTCTGGGGCACCTCCCTGCTTGCTTTCCACTAAACCCTACCAGTCCTTCAGTTCCAGCCCCAGTGGGGTTGGGCTTAACATCTTCCCAGTTTGGGAATTTGTAATAAATTTATTTGAAAGCAAACAAACCAACCAACCCACCAAAATGAAACGAAAATTGTAGAACTCCCTCTTAAAGCCAAACATCTTTTCAGAAGCAGGGAGAGGGGCAGGCAGAACAATGGGGTCCTGCATTCCAACTGCCCCTGCCCTGCCTGGTGTGATGTACTTGGATGAGCATCCTTCACCTCCCCTTCCTCACTGCACTGTAAGCAAGGAAGTCCTTGAGAGAACACAAAGGGTTGAAATGCCTGACCAGCCATAAACAAACAGCTATATCCTTAAGACTCTGAAACTGATTCTCATGCCAGCAGAGCAAGCAAACTATTAATATTCCTAGCAGAGATCCAGAATCCACTGCACTGCTCTATTCTCTGTCATCTCCTACTGTGCTCTTTGTACTATTTTGATTTCTCTATATGCAACAACTAAGTGCAGAGATGGAAGCATTCTCAATTCCCATTTGTTGAAGAACTCTCAGCAAAAAGGCAGTAAACCAAAGTTATCTGAATTAAAAAAAAATCTGTCAGTCTATTAACTTTCCTGTTTCAGAGCTTTTGTAATAAATAGCACTTCTGAATCTCTGCATTACAGTATCAAACAAAAATTAAACTCTACTGCTGCAAAAAAACCTCAGAAGCCAAGCTCCTTCCTTCACATACATGCAAGAACCTACCTGAAGGTCGAGACATTCACAAGTTTTCTACCATCACCAAATTGGGGACCACACAAATACCACAAGAAGGTTTTCAAAAAGGTTTGTATCTTTTTTTGCCTTACTCCTGTTTCACCTGTCCCATGTTCATACATACATCCAGTTATTGATATTCCTGATAATACCAAATACTATGGCAAGGTTACTTTTTAGCAACATCTGGAATTATTTTATCATCACAAATAAATTCTTTTGCAAAAATAAATGCTGGTTTACATTCCTCTCTCAGGATCTAAGAGAATCTACTCAAGAATAACACAGAAATGTCATACACTCTCATTCTCAGAAAACAAAACCCACCAGTTGCAAAATTATGTCCATAATAATGGTACAAACTTAACAGAGTAGGTCCTGTGTTTTAACAGATATTATGGGGGAAGAGAATCAATGAAGTTGTAAAAAAAATTTGGGAAATAAATGCAACAACTCTTCATTAACAATAAGCACCTTTATTGACTGTCTTACCATTCAACACTCATTCCATTCAATCTCTTCAACTGCTGAACTGCAGTCCAGTTTAGCATTTAAATAAAAGATAATGTAATTTGACTTGTACAAAAAGTGTTATACCTGGGTGGCACAGAATTAAAGTTCTATTTAAAAAAACATAGACACAAATAATCACTACTTGTGATTTGAAAATTAAGTCCTATGTATTTCAAAGTAAAAATTAACAGATATCCTCCATATGATGTTATGCTTGTAAAAATGCCTACAAAAATGTTTGTTCAGAAGGCAGACTGGTTGGAAAGTATTTTCTATTTCACCATTTAACAAATGACATCACTTCACAAGAACCACTAGGCAGCAAAATATTTCAGGTGAATTTCACACATTAAAAGAACCCCTGACATCAGCATGTCCCAATGATTTCAGCAGGGCCCACACAGCTCAGCACAGCAAAAAAAATCCGTGTAGTACAGTCTAAAATTCAGCTACATATAATTTGTTACAAGATTTAATTCAATGCTCAGGAAATTTAAAAATCACATCACCTAGGAGTGTAGTCATCAGATACTGGTTATTCCCATTCTTTTTCCTTGCTGTTTTTAGAATTTTATGTTTGTGTTATGAAGGGCATAAGCTACTTCCCAATGTTCAAGATCTCTTCAAAACTGATTAGTAAACTTTTTGAGAAATTGGAAAACTGCTTTTTATAAAGTATTTTATAAATAAAAATAGTTGGGGTTTTTTTGCCATCTTCTAACCTTATTAAGCTTCTACCCAAGCCAATAAAATTAACCAGAGCTATTTTGCTGCAAGAACACCAGCTTATATGCCAACATGAATATGCAGGCAAAATAATTTATCAAAAATTAGCACATGAGTGCAAATTAAACTTCTTCTGAAAGTCCTGGACTCTACACAGTTTAAGTTTTTCAACAGTATCCAAGAAGAAATAAAAGTCCATCTGAGGAAACAGTAAGAAAAGCTACTGAAGTAAATCCTTCACTATACATGCAAAATGGCATTTCCTGGAAAAGCAAAAATCATGTGTTATTTTCCTTTTAAATTTCCTTTTCCTGTAGGATGGAAAATTATTCCAACAGATAAAAAACATCATCACTATTACAAAATAGTGGTGTCTCCTCATGTCAGTTAGACTTAAGTTTGTTATCAGCAAAAATCAATATGAAAGCAGAGACAAGCAATTCAGTTTGTAGCACAAAGTCTTTTGTACCCATGCACCATCTTTTTCCCCCTGCAAAGGAAACCCAGTGTGGGAAGTGATCCTTTAAAACAAGGCCATTAAAACCAAAGAAAAGTAATCAATAGAGCAAGAAAACCTAAGTAAAGGGAGGCATACATGACTGGGGCAGTGGATGGGATTGTTAGGAGGAGTTAGACCTCTGTAGATTCCACATGGCTGAGATCCTGGGCTTCTACTCTGCTTGGATCAGGGCATTCTCAAAGAAAAAATATGGATTTATTTCTTATTCCCAAAGCAAAACCAGGGATTTATTTTTTATTTCCCTTCCCTGCCTGTGTTTTTAATGGCATCAAAGATATCCAGGATGCACTGATTATTTCACAAGGCCAAAACAACTAAAGATTTGCTCAAAAACTTGAGTTAATTCTGTGAAGTAATTTAGACTAAAAATGGAATAGCTTACATCACAAAGGCAGCACAGTTCACCCTTAAATCAAAGATTTTTGCTTGGATTCAAGCTCCAGATTTCTTACTACACATGACAGAACCAGATCCTCCAGTGACATTTTTCCTCCATTTGCCATAACTTAGTCAAGAAAGTCTCACTCAGTGCCCATCCTTGTTATCAGAGCAAACACTGAGTTGTGACACAGTTGCTTACAGGTGAAGGGAGATTCCACACTAAAAGGACTATTATTTAAACAAATAAGAAACTAAACCAGGTATAATCAAAATTTCAATCTTCCTTCACTGAGGTACTTAACATAAGAACACTAACAACTATATAATTTACAAAATAAATGTATCAGCTGTCTTGAGGCATCAAATTATATAATTAATAAATATTCTAACAGAGTAAGATAATTAATCATGGCATAAACCCAAATAGTAAAATGATATATTAATATTAATAGGCTATTTATAATTCTTTATGTGCATAAATGATACAAACTGAAAAATTAAAAAGCAATTAAAGGTAGTCAATTGCTCTTTAATTTTTATGTCCCTCCAAAAGAGATTTTTTTTTGGGAGGGGGACTAAAATTAATGCCATCAGTAACAAAGGGAACAGAGGCTCACCTTAAATCTAATTCACAACTCAACCCTGCCAGTATGCCAGAAAGAGTATTTTTTCCATAATACTATGTCCAGTAAGTGTAGCTTTTTTAGCGATTTATTTTTCTACAAGTGAACTTTCTGGAGACAGTAAAACAAGAAAGGCTCAGTTTCTCTTATATCCTTAACAACTGGATTCACCTTGTGGCAAGTGAGCTGAAGGTAACACATCCCTTGAAAAAGGAATGAGTGGGGTGTGAACGTGACATCTGTGAAGGGGACAAGCTTGACAGCCTGAACACCAAAGCCTTTCTTTAATTCATAAGGCAATGTGGCACTAGTTCAAAAGAAGTAACAATCTCCTCCTAGCCACACACTGTCACCTGTGATGTCCCAACTGACACAGGTCCCTTGGCCTCTCCAAACAGGGACCCTGCTTGCTTTCACAACAGCAGCAAGCTCTCTCACTGTCATGTCTGCAGGCTGGAGAAGAATTGTGATTTTGTTCTACAGTGACCCTTACAAAAGGACAAAACAAAGTGAAAGCCCAAATTCTATCTGGAAGACTCAAAAATGGTTTTGGGCTTTTCTTCATTTGGAATTATTCTTACCTGCTAAGCCAGTGCACATGCATGTGAACCACAATGGAGTTTCTTAACAGTCACATTACCTAGCAAAGCCCAGCATCTGCTCCATCTGTAATCACATCTGAAATAAATGCTAAAGAACAGTCTTCTACAATCTGTTTGTGCACTATCAGATTTCCATTTCCTAAATGGAAGCTGTTTTTTCAAATAACCACCTAAATTAATAATTTGAGAAAGAGCAGAAAATTAAAAACAGATGGTGACCATTTCTGCAAAAGAATCTTTAAGAGCACACACATTTAAATCCTGATTTTGTTACCCAAACAATTTGGGTCACTGTCAATGAACATTTCTTGCAGGCCATAAGATACCCTTAGAGATCTTTACTGACAAGACTGTAAAGGCAAAAGTATTTAGTTACCCAAACATAAAAACCACAATTTGTGGATGCACCATTTGGGCAAAGTCATCTTAGGAAACAGAACACACACAGGATATTACCATTACTGCACGACACCCTTGATATTTTACAACTTCCACAGAACAGTTCATTCCCTAAGCCCCAGAAATGCTGCAGAACAGTCACTAAAAAATATTTTTACAGCTGGAAATCAGCATTTTTTTCTGAATTTAACATATCTGTAGGTAAACAGAATTAGCAACATTTCTTCTGAACAAAGCAGCACATTCTGCTCCCCCTGCCCCCTCCCCAAAACAGAGGCAAAAATGCAGCTCCTTTTCTCATCACAGCTCCCAGGCCAAGGGCACTGCAGCTCTGTGGAGTGAGAATTCCTCCACACACACCATGCAGTTACACAGCTGAACAGGGCATCCTGACCCAGCACTGAGGGATTCCACTCCACAAGCACTTTTCCCATGTACACTAAGAGGAAATGTATTGTGCTGACTTAAGGCTATGTAATTTTAATGACAACAAAACCAGTAACAGAGCAGAAAAAAAGGAGAAACAGATACCGCCCAAGATTTTTCTTAAGAGATGAGTTGAGATGAGGCATTCAGGATGAACCAACACCGAACAAAAGAAATTCAAAAAGTCAAATTTAGAGTTGTCGGACTTTCCTATCAGTGTTTTTAATGTTGACATCCAGGGTCTCCACTTTCTTCGTGAGCCGATCCAACATATCATCCTGCTCTTCTATTTCAGTCTGCAGGCCAAGAGCGAGGCTCTTCAGGCGACTCAGCCCCGAAGACATCTCATCTGCCAGGGCACAGAGGGACCATGAGCAATCACAGTGCTGTAACACAGATTCTCTAAATGGACACTATCAGGATTCCTTCTTCTCCTGGGCTAGAAAACGTTAGATACAATTCCTCAACTGTGAGCATTCCTCTGAAATAGAGGAAGCACTGGTATGGTCATAGTTGTACTGTTACTACCAGGAAAAGTCACTTCCTCCTTCTTTACATTTTATATTTGGTGTTAAACATTTGCTTAACACCAAATTGGATCTTTATCAAATGACATACCCTCTAATGTAGTTTTTACCTTTTTAAAAAAATGTAACACATAGAGAATTTGGTACATATTTTCTCTGCTCAGCATACCCAGTATGCTCACTACCTCAGTTGTTTTTCTTTAAACTTCATGCAGAGATTATACCAGTGCACTGAAGATTAAAGTGGTTATTTATCATATATGAAAAACTCCCATTTCTAGATTTTATAACTGACCAAAAGGTGACAATTTCATTGCATGATTGATTGGTATAAATGCTTCTTGAAGTCAGTAAGTTTTCCACAGCTTGTGAACAGAAAAAATGGGCTTCCACTAGCTCTTATGTCCAACTATTTCTCTTTGATTTATTCCTTTTTGATTTTTTCCCAACCTTCTCTTTCTAGGTCAGCTACACAGTGACACATGTAAGCAAACAGGCACTTTGTCTATATGCTACAGAACAAGGGAAGGCAAACTCAGCTGAATGATTTTGAGAAGTAATAAAAGAAATGCAGCAAATCCACAAATCTTTAGTACCTTTCAATTCTTAGCAACTTTTAGCAAAACATGTATTTCAAAAGCTGTGCATTGCTTTAAATTACTTAGGTCTAAACTGATGTACCATGTAGATAGTTTTGAAATGCAAATACAAGCAAATGACTTTTTTAATTATCATCAAATTTTACAAATCAACTAAACAAAAAAGCGTTGGCAATGTATCACTTAATGATTCTATCTGCTTAGGAACCAAAGATTCCCAATTGTACAACATCAAACAGCTTCAGTTTCCTCACTCACCTAAGTTGGTATCAATTTTCTGGTGGTAAGCTCGCAGCTGTTGGTTCTTTGGGTAGGCATCCCTTTGCACTGAAGAAACTAAATCTGCTTTGTTGAAGTCATTGTCTGTCAAGAGTATAGAGCACAGAATATTACATAATGAAAAAGCATGTGAGAAGAGGTTTTGAGCTTTTAGCAAGGCTGTTAATAATTAGTTTGCACACAGCAGCCAGGTAATCACATAACCAGAGTACCGGGAGCAGTCCGAGACCATTTTCTATAGGCCAGCCCTGCAGATGAACACTTCAGCTACAATTATTCTCTTTCGGGCTAACACTTGCAGGGAGCCGGGAGAGAAAAGCGAAGCGAGCCCCCGGGGGACCGGGAGCCGCTCTGCCCTCTGCTGCACAGAGCCCGGCACCGCACGCGGGGGCTGGGACTGAGCATCAGAGCCTTCACTGCCTCACTCACACACCACCATCATCATCATCATCATCATCCACATCCTGCTGCCCTCCCGCTCCTACTGTGTGAGATAGCCCAGGCTCACCTGATAAAGAAACATTATTTAGTACGGAAAAGCCCTTACAGAAGTGAACAGATTGAGAGGAGGAGGAATGAGGCCAAACTGCATACACCACCTTTTGAGAATCAAGAGATAGATTCTGTATGAAGGGTTAGAATCCATGTCTGAAATAACAAGGCAATGTATCTGAAAACTACGACAAACAGTGGTTAAAAGGAGAACCTCTGAGCGTGCAACATTTTGGCAAACTTAGGGAAACCCTGTCTGCACACTGTGTGCATTCTCTGCAAATAGAGGCACTGGGTGCTTTTAGTCTCTAGCAGGTATAACACCTTCACTGTGGAGATAAAGTGTTTAATGGAAACAATTCCCTAGAATTCAAAGCATGAAGGCTGGGATCAAAACTCCAGATGTTAGGCAGCAGGGTAAGTCAGCAGCTGGGCAGGCTGAAGGGTCTCTGCCTTCATCACTCTGCAAGTTTGCCCCACACAGACGACAGGCATTCAGTGTAAAATAAAATTAACAAACCTGAATCATCTAGCTTCCTTAAATTTGGATGGCTTTCCTGGTATTTTGACTCTTGCTCTTTACTAGACATCATTGCTTCTTTTAACCTAGTTTAAAAAAAAAAAGAAAAAGAAAGCATTGCTATTGACCTCAGCACTAAAGAAAAAAGGTAGCTAGACCACCACAGGAGTTTACAGGAGTTTGAAAGAACCAACAGATGGTTTGCTTTCTGATTTTCTGGTGACATTTCAGAGATGTTGTGGGAGACAAGTCCCAGATAAAAAGTTTATGTTACTTACCTGCTGTTAGCATAATATTCAGGGGCTCCATTCTGCTCTGGCTTGCTCTCTGGTGGTTTGGCTTTGAAGTAGTTTACCAAGCCCCCCCAGACACTCTTGATGCTGTTGATGTGCCTCTGACTGGTTTTCAAGTCCTGGTCCATCTTATCCACCATCTGCTCCGTGCGCTTCAGAGCCTCCCCCTGACGGACGAGCTCCTGGGGCAGTGACAGGAGAAAGGTCACACAGCCAGGACACACTGAGACACCAACAACGGCACTGAAGGTGACACTCTGAAGAAAACAACTGCGTTCCTTCATCTGTGCAGATTATTTCCCTTGCTCCCCTTCCATTTCCATCAACAGCTGCTCGTCAGGAGCATGGAGCAGCTGTAAAACCCTCATCCCTGTGACATGCTGGGTTCCTGGACCCCACCACAAACAATCCAGGACTTTCCTGGTTTTCTGTACTTTTGTCAAGCTGACAGTTTCATCTATGGCTGACCACCAGACATGTGATGTGGTGGAAATGCACAGGTTTATGGCAGGGGATTGAGCAAGCAGGATGACTTCTAGTTATGCATGGCACCTTCACTGGGAAGGGATTCTATTTTCACCTTACTGGGATGCTTCTGATATATGAGAAATAACAACAAAGAGAATTTCTTTGGTCTTCAGAAATATTTTAGTTAATTTCAGCAGTGCAGGATTTAGGAATTTTTCTATATAGAAGTAAATTATTTTCTAATTCAGCAGCACAAGCACTATTCCAAAGTAATCCAAAGATTAATGCTGGCAGGAAAGTTGCCTGCAGCTACCACCAGTGTAAAACAAAGAACTTGTGTTCATATTCTTGCTAAACTCTGGAAAATTTTAGTTGAATAGTCTTTTTTTCCCTCCTCTCAATAAAGCACAAACACACAGACCTCAAGTTTTACCGCAGGCCCTGTGTCAAGCCTGAATTCTTGATTCCTCACTTGTGATTTCCAGGACAAACAAATCACGAGGCTGAAAGTTCACAGAAATCCCAGCAAGAACTCTCAGAGGATAAGGACTGGCTGCAGCCTGGGGATGCTCTGGGGTTGATTCAGGCAACCACACACCCAAGGAACATCCCATTACTGCAGGTGACACAATGGACAAGACCGAGCCCGGGCACAGAGTGCTGAAACACAGCCCGAGGAATGAAGGAAATGATTAATCAGGGTGAACCCAAGCACATCACAAACAACTTCCAGGGAAGCCCTTCATCTAACCAAGAGAACTGCTAAAAGCTTTTAGTCAGCTAAAAATTGGTCAGAACTGCTGAAAGCAGCTGAAACACGGCCGAGCCCCAGCCCCAGTACTGTTCAAACACACAGGCTGGAACTGGGATTTTTCCCTCGAAACGCACACGGCACCACCCAGAACACACAGGGACGGGCTGGCTGGAAACCCCGAGGAAAGGGGGATTTTCCAGGACACTGTCGGGGGACAGGGCGAGCACCTCCCGGCCCGACCCACCTCGGAGGCGGCCACGCCGATGCGCTCGGACTCGTAGAGCAGCGACAGCGAGCGGCTGGTGCTGTCGGCGGAGGCGGCGGTGCGGCGCAGCACCTCCTGCTGCAGGTACCGCTGCCGCTCCGCGCCGCCGCGACCCGCCGCCGCCACATCCTCCTCCTCGTCCTCCGCGAACGGGTTGTAGCTCCTCGGCAGCGCCGACATGGCCCCGCCGACGCGAGAATGCCCGCGGGGAGTCCCGGCCCCTCACGGAGCGCCCGAACCCCCGCCTCGGGCCGCGGCCGCTCCGCCGCTTCCGCCCACGGCACCGAGCGCCGGGCGGAAGCGCTGGGTGCAGCCTTCCCCCCCCCGCGGGGCGGGGTGGGCGCGCCGCAGCGCCGCTGGTAGACAGGCGGCTGCCGGGCGGAACCACTGCGACCGGGGGGAGCGGGCAATATGGCTGCGCAGGGAGGGGCACGGGCAGGGAGGGCGGGCCACCGGGCGGAAGTGAAGCCGCGCCGGGCGCTGCCATCTTTGTGGCGTGATTGGTGCGCCGCGCTCCCGCGGGAGGCGCCGATCTCGCGGGCGGGGGCGGGGCGAGCCGGCCGGCGCCGTTCCCGCACAACATGGCGGCCGCGGCGGTGGCGGCGGCAGCGGCCGCTGCGGCCACGGCGGCCACGGCGGCGGCGGCCGGGACGGCGGCTGCCACGGCCGGGACCGCCGCGGCTCCCTCCGCGGGCCCTGCGGGGCGCGGGAGCAGCGCGGCCAGCGCGCGCGGCTTCTACTTCAACACGGTGCTGTCGCTGGCGCGGTCGCTGGCGGTGCAGAGCCCGGCGCCTCTGGAGAAGGTGAGGGGCGGCGGTGAGGAGCGGCCGTCACGCGTGGGGCGCCGCTGCGCGCAGGCTGCGGGGCTGTCCCGCGGGGATCCGCGTGTGCCGGGGGGCCGTGCCGCGGCGGGAGCGGCCGCTGTGTGCGGGGGCTCGCGGGCAGCCCGCTCGGCGCCGTCCGTGCCCCGCTGTGCGCTGTCCGTGCCCCGGCGGGCGGTCCGGCCGCCCCTCGGCGCTGTCACGCGTGGGAAGCGGGATGAGGGCCGGGAGATGCCTTGGGCGGGGCCGGCTGCGGGCTCTGAGGGGCTTCTGTCAGCCCGGCCCTGCCTTCGGGCAGCCGGGCCTCGGGGATGCTCGTGTGGGCCAGCCTGACCCAGAAATCCCCGTCAGCAGCGCGCCCGCGGGGCGAGGAACTGCGCCTTGCTGCGTCGCCCCCAAGTCTGTGGAATAGAGTCTTGTGGGGATAATTAGTCTCAACCTAATTAGGGCTGGCTTTCCTCCGTGTATCAGGTTAAATCCAGGCGAGGCAATCAGTGCCGGGTGAAATAAAGCTGCGGGTGAGATGAAGCTGTGCAGAAGGAGGAGCGCGGGGCTCCCGGTGTGGGCAGTGCCCCCGCGGGGCTGCCCCGCTCCCCGGGCAGTGCCGCTGCTCGCAGGGATGGACAGCCGGCTGTGCTGGGACTGGGCACCGAGTGACAGCGTGTCCAAATTGTGTCAGGCAGCAGTCGTGACTAAATAGCTGAAAAAAGCACCGCTCTGTGCCGATGAAAACTACAGTGCTTGTTCTGGGCCTGCTGTTGCAGCCTTCTTTTCTTATTTCTTGTTCTGGAAATGTTCCACTGGTGTGGCAGCCAACGGTGAATAATTCTTCTGTGCCCTGCTGTTGGTTCACAAATATCCAGGGATTTTTTTTTTTTTTCCAATTTGACAGAATACAGCAGTTCAATTATAGTAATAGCTCATATCTAGCCAGCGTTGCTCACTCGTGTTATTGCACATGTAACCTGATGTGGAACACATGTATCAGCAGTCATCTTCCAAAGTTCGTATTTCCTCTGCTGTATTTTATAGTGAGCAAGAGGATTATCTGCGTTGTACTACAGGTCTGGAAATTAGGAGGTCTGGCAGCTGAAGGCCCAGAACCTTGAATTCCACTGAGCATCCAGTCAGTTTTTTAAATCCTCTAGGGACGTTGTTTCTTGCTTTAGAAATTTCAGGGTGGGATGTTCAGAGAGTTATCTAAATAGGAAGTGACTTGGCATTCAAACATAGGTGAGTCAAACATAGTTATTTATTACAGAGGGCCTTTCTAGATAGTATTTATTGACATTAAGGAAACAATTAACATTAAGGAACATTAACATCAAGGAAATTTGTAAAAAAGACGACATGCTTGTTGCATTCCCACTTGTTAACAATTCTGTAGAAGAGCAAAATATTTGCAATGTTTGATGTATTCTTTAAATGTGTGTTTGTTAAGTATGGAGTAAAGTAATAGGTGAAGAGTGTGAAAATATGAATTCTGAATACCTAATCTGTTATGTTGAAAGGATTTGAGCAGGAGTCATACACAAGTTGGTAACAGTTAATTGTTCAGTGCTGTATATGTAGGAGGCTTTGGTGCAGCTGTAATTAAAGCTCCATCCACCTATTTTTTGTTTGCAGAAATTGAGTAAATATAATGAAAGTGCCTGCTGCTCATTTCCTGCACATCTAAAAGTGAAGTAGTGGAAAAAGGGCTTTATTCTACTTCAGCACTTTGATCAAGTGTTGAAGAAAACCTTTAAGGTGACCGACATTGTAGTAAAAATGTTTGACATCTACCTGAGATTTTTCTGCCTTTTTCTGGTTTCTGTCATTCTTCAGTCTTTCCTGGCCCTTGGATGTTCTCACTGAGATTGATGACTGAAGGAAGGTAACATTGCCAGATGTATTCCAGAAGGTGGAGAGACCACTGTGCCCTTCAAACAAGCTTCAGTTTGTTTCCAGTCTTGTTCCACTGTTCCTTCCCTCTGCTGTTTTTCAGGTACAAAAGCTGCTCTGTATGTGTCCAGTGGATTTCCATGGGATTTTCCAGTTGGATGAGCGTCGCAGAGATGCTGTTATTGCTTTAGGAATCTTCCTAATTGAATCTGACCTTCAGGTATTTTTCCCACTTGGGCTACCTATTTACCTTCAAAGATCTTGGATTAATTCAAGTTTAGTTGTTCAGTGAATGAAGAGTTGGTATTTGCTCTTCATAAAAGTAGATAAAAAGATCAGAGATAAGGGATGGATGCTGTCAGGAGAGCAAGGAAATACTGATAAGTGTGATAAGCACTGCCACAGCCAAGCTGCTGCTGTGTGTTCTGGTCATCATGGCTTAAGCAGAGAAAGGAAAGAGTATTCAGGAGGATTTACACAAACCAGATGTGTCACTGCATGTTGTTCCCCACGTGCTCCTGACTGACAGGGATGCTCCGATGCGCTCCTGAAGGCCAGGTTTGCAATAGGCCCTTTCATGCCAGGATAAACAGACATTCAGGGCACACAGGCTGCATTGTACACAAGCATCCCTTCTGTGTCTGCCAGCAGGGCCAGCACAAGCTGGTTCTCTTCCCTGTGCCTGCTGGGGCTGGTATTGTTCTCTGTAGAGGAGGGGAAGCATGGACAGAGCCCCAGGTCCAATGCTATTAGACCTCACTTTAAATTCTTTCATGTTGCTAAGGTTTGCATCAGGCCTGAATTGCCTGCTGTTTAGCACCCATGTGCTATGGTACAGCTTGCATGGATATTATTGACATTGTTCTTTTTTCTTTTTTGTGTTTGGTTGGGCTTTTTTTATAAAGCAGCTGTGCTGTGCTTTGATTTGCAGGCGAGGGAGCTGAAGTGTTACATGGATGCGTTAAGTGGCTTGTGTAAGGCCCTGGGATGTGTCACATGTACTGAACTGGCAGTGGCACTCTGAATTTCTAGCTGTCTTAGATTTATTTTGGGAGCTTGCTGTCAATTAATAAAGTGTTTGGGGTTAGATACTGTCTTGGAGCTTTCTTTTCCAGCTTGTACAGAGAATGAACTGTTGCCTGGAGTGAAAAGCTCAGATTTAAGGCGCTGAATTGGGTTACTTTCATTTGTTTGTTTTGAAATTAGTTTTGCAATAGTCAAGAAGCCTGTGGAGTAATCACTAGAAGCAAGTTCTGTGTGTGCTCATGTAATTTTACTGTATCTCTAAAGTATCTTAAGTACTTTGGTTCAGCTGCTTTTCTCCATTTTAAATAGAATATTTTCTTCTTTAGCACAAGGAACATGTGGTTCCTTACCTTCTGCGACTCCTGAAGGGCCTTCCCAAAGTCCAGTGGATAGAAGAAAGCAATGCACGGAAAGGCAGAGGTGATGTTGGGATTTTTTGATCTTTGTCATGGAATGCCAGCCAGGAGACAGACATAGCAAAGGTTGTTCAGGACATGGTTCAAGGGGAGGGGAGAAGTCCTGCTATGGTCTTACTTAGCTCCTGGCTTCAAAGCTTTTAATATTGATTTTGTTTAGAAGCCAAAGGAAGTCGAATAGATCCCTGTTTTCCTGCTTCACTGCTTTTGATGAATTGCACTTTCCAAATAGTTCTGTGTTCAATATATTTTGTTACTAAACTGGAGAAGATTGTGTAGTAGCTGGAGTAGGAGAGTGGAACATGAGATTTGTTGCTCTACTTTTAGCTTTGATGCTTAGTTGCTGTTTAAACCACTTCATTCTTTGCCCCCTTAATGTAAGGATACTTTCATACAGTATTATATAATTAAAGTTTATTTCTGACATGTTGAAAGCCTGGGAAGGTTTTTAATTCTGATTTTTCTTTTAAAATTTATATTGAAATTATGATGGTTAGAGTGCTTCCAAATTTTGTATGTAATACTATTTTCATCTACAGTCTGCCTCAGGGCTTTGTGACATGGGGGTCACTTGTGTCTTCTTGCTTTATTATAGTTTGCTCTTTCTATGTTGGTTCTCTCTAGCAAGGCTTAAGTGGCTGATTTTCTCTCCATTGCTTTGCAGGTGTGCTTCCAGTGGCAGAAAACTTCAGCTTCTGCTTAGTGACCTTGTTATCTGACGTGGCTTACAGGGATGCATCTTTCCGAGAGCAGGTGGAGTTCAAGCTTGTGCTGTTGGATTACCCAGATCTCCAGTGCTGCAATCCTCACAAAAGTCTGGAGAAGAGCACAGCTGCTCCCTGTCCCCAAGGGGCTGATTGCTTTAGCATGTGCACTGATGCTTTAATTTGCGTGTGTTAATAGTCAAGTACCTACAAGATACTCATAGGTGTGCAGTTACTTTTGGGTGTCAGTTGCTGAGGCAAGAGTTTTAAAATTCCAGTTTTGGTACTGAGGTTGGGAGTGCTGCAGTTTCATTGTGTAGTACTTGCAGCTCACTGCAGACTTTACAGGAGAAGCTCTGTAACCTGAGTGAGGGCAGTGTAATCTTTTAGTCACACAACATTAAGAAATCTTCACAGAGGTGCTTACGCTAATGTTTACAAGTTTCATTTGTTTTAATGATCTGGTGTAAGATAATGATATCTCTTTACCAAAAGATATTTTTGTATGTCTGTCTTGATGACTTTAGATCTTGGATACAGTCCTACAAGTAATGCAGTTCCTGTTGGGAATGTGCCAGACACCGCAAATGCACGATAAAGGTAGTGATAAAATTGTTACTGTATTTGTAACTCCTGTCCTCTGAACTACTCTTGTGTGTGTTTGCTGGTTATCAGGATCAATCCTGAAAAGTGAGTTTTGTCTTTCAGCTTCCCTTAGCACTTCTCTGTTCTGTTTGTTGCTGACTGGAAAATACAGAAGCAGAATTGTAGTAATTTGTGATGCTTTCATGGTTTTTCCTCTGCTTGTACAGATCAGTTGTTGTAAAGGCTGAAACAGTTTAGTAAAGTGGTAGCAAAACCATGAAGAGGAAGTTTTAAGTTACTGTTATTTGCTGATACTGTGCTTTTCTTTTCCAGAGTATTTATGCAAGTATGCAGTGCCCTGCCTGATAGGAATTTCTCGAGCCTTTGGTCGCTACAGCAATTCAGAGGAGGCTCTCCTTTCAAAGCTTTTTCCTAAAATTCCCCCACATTCCCTGAGAGTTCCAGAAGAGCTTGAAGGAATTCGCCGTCGATCCTTTAATGATTTCAGATCAATTCTTCCCAGTTCTCTGCTCACTGTTTGCCAGGAAGGATCACTGAAGAGAAAGGCTAGCAGTGTATGCAGCATCACACAGGTTTGTATGACTTGCTCTGTGTTGGAGTCCGCTGAGATGATTTCTTGGTCTCAGTGGAGTTAAGACTTAAGCCTGGATATGCAGAGTCTCTTAACACATTGTTTGAGCAGGTACAAATGGCTTTATTGTGGTTCCACAACTGAGTTTCAAAACAGTTTTGTAGTTTCTGAGTTACAGAACAAGCAGTGACAATTATAGTAGCAGCTGTACTAGTAAGTCTTTACATGGGGCATTTGGCAAATCCCATTCCTTGTGTTATTATCATTAAAAGGCATTGTAATGTATATCAGTAAAATTGGGAAGCTGCACTTAATGGCTGAAGCTTTCACGAGCTCGTCCTGGTTTCACCAGGAGCTGTGGATGTTCATTGTCTTGGGGCAAGACTGGATTCAGATGGTGGTTTGAAACTACAGATTGTTACTGGCATAGTTTCCTACAGTAGAGGAGTCATCACTCTGATCTCTTCCCTTTAGTCAAAAGCACTGAACTGGCATTTTTTAACTTCCCTTTTTTGGCTGCAGTTGAGCTGTTAGACCCAGCAATATGTGGTTCCTGTTAGTTTTGCTTGAAGCTGTATTTCATTTTAAAGTGTGCAAACTATTCCCTGACAGGTTTTTAAATGTTTTATCAATGTTTTCTAAAATACAGCTTTTGTGCAATGTTTCAGGTTAGTCCTGAACGTGGGTTTCCTGCTCCCAGTTCTCCTGGAGGACCTGCTGCAATTCATTACTTTGAAGGTAGATTACCTTAAGGAACAGTCTGTGATTTGGGGTTTTGTTGCTATTTATAGAAAATTTAAAACAAAAAACCTTTTGACTCTTTCCTCTACCTTTTAGAATCCTTATAGGAATTCAGTGGCACATGCTGGCTAGGATTTTTCTTTAAATTGTGGTTTAAAGACAGTAGGAAGTAATTATTAACAGCAGTAATTTCCTGGCTTGGTTGTTTTTCACTTGTTTCTTGATTCCCTTCCTGTTAGGCAGTGCCTAGTACTGAAGAGCTTAATTCTACTAGGCCAGAAAGATTTCAGGAGATTAGGCTGAGTAACTTTGAGGAACAAGAGTTAATATTGTGCTCCAGTAGACAACTACATTGTTGATCTAGGGTCTGGAATTTTGAGGCTCGTGGCACATTGTATAAATCCAAAACAACTGCTCCATTTGGAGTGAGTGTGATGTGGGCCACTGTGGAAGACCCAGTAATTTTCTGGAGCAAGAAATACTAAAGAAGACATTGGAGTGTTCAGTAGTGTGCATTGGTTACTGTATCATAAAAGGCCAAAACCTGAGAAAGTTTTATGAATTTACATGAAAACTCTTAACTCCTGAACTGTGGTAGAGCTCCATCTGTGAGTTCTAAGTCAAAGGAGGGCTTAAAAATAAACTCCCCTTCATGAATCATGTGGAGGACCAGCTTTGCATCTGAGCTGTTTTGGTGTCTCTGGTTTTGTCTGGCCCTTTCAGGTTTTTAACAGTTTGGCCTTTCTCTGTTTCAGGGCCATTCTCCTCTCTCAAGCTCTGGCTTTAATTTCTTCCACATTGCTTTCCTTTTTTCTTCACATTGCTGTTGCTAGAGGCATCTCTTCCTCAGTCATATAATGGGATTACAGAGTCATTCTTAAATTGCAAAGTGGGAACAGAGCTGTTTATCTTCTGTCTACTGTGTTGAACCAATGTATTCTTCAATGTTGTGGTCTTCATGGTTTGAATGAAAAAAAATAAAACCCAGAGGTTGTGGGTTAGAGACATACTATTGTAGTAGAACAGAATTAATCTTAAATCTTTAGGTGGACAACTTTGTAAAATCCTTTGGATTATTTTAATTGTCTCTCTGGTAGAGTTATGATTATTCCAGTCAGGATTTTATTTTCAATACTAACTTCTACCAAATATTTCAGCTACAGTCAGTTTTTGGATTACTTCTGTTGATATAGTTTGTGATAGTCTTGCCTTCTGAAGAAGATGAGTAGTGACCTTGGTTTTATTCTGGCCAAGGCTAACAGCTAAAAAAAAAAAGATCTGAGGACCCTTTTTTTGTTGTCAATAAATAGTCTTACTTAAAAGCCTGTTAATCACAAGAACATTACTCTAGCACAGCCAGCTGAGCACTTCAGAAAGGCATGAAATGTAATTTCTCAAGGGGAACAGAGCCAGGAGCAGTTTGCTGAGCAAGTTGTTTGCTTAATAGAGTACTTGAATCTGAAAAATAATTTGATTCTCTTTGCTTTGAAATTGCTGTGGTGAATTGGTGCCTATTCTAAGATGAGCACTGTGCCATGTGTTCATTTAATCTAATACAGGGAAAAACCTTGCAGGATAGTTTTGACTTAACCTGTTCTTTACATCTCTGTGCTTCTGATCTAAGGGGCATTTACAAATGTTTTCAGGTAGATGCACATCAATAGTGTGGGAAGGTTTGTCAGAAGTACCTCTGACATGGACACAAGTTATTGTAATAAATTCTCTGTTATGATAGTAAGCTTCTAATGACAATTGTATCATAGTTTTCTGTCTTTATTTACCAGTGGATGAGCTGAAATGCACCTCTGGCAAGCTAAAGACTGTTAGAAAAAACTCTTTTGTAGTGGCTAAATGCTTCCATTAAGGACAGTTAATATCGTTTCTCTCTTCAAACTTGGATTTCCATTATTTTTTTCTGATCAGGTTCATATCTTCCTGATGGGAGTGCACTGGATCCTGATTATTACTTCTCCACAATCAGCTCCAGCTTTTCAGTTTCTCCTCTCTTCAATGGTATTAACAATAAAGAGTTTAACATCCCACTGGAAACGCTCCGGCAGCTGTTGAACATGGTAGGTGATGGCTCCTTATGAAGACTGCAGTGACACTGCATTCTAGATATTTGCTAGAAATAGATGCAGTTTAAGCTTTTAGAACTGCAAGGAAAACGACAGTCTTTGTCTCTCAAGCTTTGTGTAATTTTATTTTTTATGGCTTTTAATGTCATGCTTCAGTAGCATTCTGGAAAGCTCTCATAATAACCATGCAGAATTTGGAAAATTAAGTAAGTTTGTCAGCTGCTTCCTGCTTGAGTCTTGCCAACCACTTGTTCTGGTATAACCTGCATACTGCTAGTTGCTGAAATAGAAGATTGGGTTTTGCTGTGAGAGTGAGACTTCCTGAAGGTTTTGCTGGGAATTCATGTAAGTGACAGAAGCTGCTGGCCCTGTCTGCTTCTGGCAGCAGCTATTCTGGAACAGCAGAGAGGCTCAAGTGTTCTTGTTGCAGCCTTGATTTCATCTGAGGCTTCATAGTGAAGTGACTTGTGTTTTTTCTGTGCATAAGCAAAATTTTATTCAATTATATTCTGCTCCTATCTAGAGTCACTAACAGGAAACATCCTGTTTTAGTTTGGCTTTTTTTCCTCCACAGGTAAAGCAGATCGTTGAGGATTCTCTTCTGAAGACCTTAGATGCAGTTTTAGCTGAAGTTGGAGAGGTATGGTTTTACCTTCTTCCTTTAATGACTTTAGTACTTCATTTTTTGCCTTATTACTTGCAAAATTAGTATTTTACCTATGTAAGGTATACCTTCTCTTTGCAAAATGATACTAATTTCCTTTCTGAGCAGTTATTTCAGTGATTTAAATCTAGCCTTGGACTGTGTAAAAATGGTAAAGGGGGGTGATACTGTTCATTAAAATAGGCAAAAATAGTTATTTTCCTACATTAGCTCTGTTGTCCTAATAAATTACATCATTGGTTGCCCAAAACTGGTTTACTGTAGACAAAGGTCTTGCTTGCATATTGCAGTGATATTGTCTTTTTTCACAAATATGAAATGCATTGGTTGTTTTCAGTTTGTGGCTTGGAAATCACTGCTGCTCTTTTAGGTGCCATTTCTATGAGTTTGTCAGTGTTGCAGCTCATGGACTCTCAGAGGTGGCAGATTTGGTTCTTTAGGTCTGTGAGCCCTCGTTTCAGAACAAGGATTTGTTTCTTCTTCTCCCTTCCCCTGTGTGCAGTTCTGTCACAGCCTCCACCACATTTTATGGAGTTTGCCTCATTTCCTCAGGGCATAAAGCTGTGGTGAAAGGGGTGTGTGCTGAAATGCAAGCAGAAATGACTCTGCTTTGCTCTCAGCCTCCCATCGAGCACTGCCTTGTTCAAAATGTAGGCCTGAGTGGAGACAACTTCAGCTTCTCTTTTTGCCATCTCAGTAAAGTGAGAGCTTTGAGTGCCCCCCTTTTTTTTATTTTTTAGCCCCATTGTTAGAGAAACAGACGTGCTCTTGAAATCAGTGACTGAATTTTGTTTAATGCATTGAATGGTTGTACTTTTATTAAAAGTAGAGGGGGTAAAGCTGTGAGGTTGCTTCTTGTACCTGTTTTATATGCTTGTTTACTTTGTGGAGGTGGAGTGAGATTTACTTATTTGTATAATGGAAAATACTTCCTTTTGAATCCAACAGATTGCTTCTTTTATTTTTCAGATGAGTTGTAGTACAGATCTCCATTACAAAACCTTCAGTGACCCTCTTTACCTTGCTCAGTTTAAAATGCTGAGAGACACACTATACTATATGAAAGGTATAGTATTTATTTACTTTTATTTATCCTTCATTATAATTAGGATCACAAGCATCATCTGCTTTGTATTGACTGCTCGAACATTTGGTGTGTATTTCCTGGGTATTCTACCTCTGGTATTAAATTTGTATTTTGAAATGTTTCCATATTAAAAACGTGCTATGAAAGTAGAAAAAAATGTTTTGGCCACCCACTATTAAAAGGATTAATAGGTGGCATTTGAATTGTCTGTTGACTGGTGGACTTTGCTATATTTATCTTTTAGACAGGACATAAACTTGATTAAATAATATAATTTGTAATGTAGCAATGACTTTTATAAATACTGTTATTCTACTTCACTGACTTCCATCCTTCCAGTATAATGTTGTTTCCTTTTCTTTCTTTAGACCTTCCCAACTCATTTGTGAAGGAAATCCATGATTTTGTGCTGGAGCAATTCAACAGCAGCCAGTCAGAGCTGCAGAAAATCCTCCACGATATGGATCGACTGCACAACGAGCTGAGCCCGTTAAAGCTGCGCTGCCAGGCCAACGCTGCCTGTGTGGATCTCATGGTGTGGGCTGTGAAAGATGAGCAAAGTAAAAAAATGCTTTTGGTCTCTGCAGTGGCTGTTCATTGTGTTCTAAGCTGTAGAAATACAGAGTAGATGGTGCTCAGAGAAATGCTAAATTTCAGTGGAATATTTTGTGCTTTTAGAATACAAGGGTAAAACTTCCACCAAAAGGTTGTCAGATTAGCTGGTTGGGTAGAAGGACATCTCTTTATAGAAATGGGAACAGAAACTTCCTATTACTTATCTCCAGGGGATGCTATAAATGCTGAATTGCATGCAGCTATTTGTTTTCTAGTTTCTGTTTTATTTATTGCTCTTAATATCATAAATATTTCTCAGTGGTTCTTTTAAAGAAAATGTTTTTTCCTCATTGCTAGCTAGCAGGACTAGGAAGCTCTTTCTTACTTTTCCTCTATTTTCTTTCTTCTTGTATAAATCTTACCTCTGCTGAATATGTGGAGGATTTTTTTCCCTTTGGACATTGCAATATTTAATTTCTGTTCAGTATGAAGTATGTTCAAAATCAGCTTTAAGTACTATCACTCTTTCAGTCACAGTGTTTGACAGAGCTGTTTGGTGCAGGTGCTAGGTTTCTAAAACTGTTTTTTGCAGAAGCAGCTCTAAATCTTATACCACAAGATTGAAGCTTATAAATTTTCAAAGCTATTATAAAAAGCTATTTTAAAAATTCCAGTAAGGATTGGGTTGTGTATGGCCTAATAACAAAATAATTTTTTTTTTTCTGTTGTATTTTTTATATAAGGTGCAGAAAACCTGTGCATCAAGTTGTCAGAGAAGCTGCAGTCAAAAACCTCAAGCAAAGTCATAATTGCTCACTTGCCTCTGCTAATTTGCTGTTTGCAGGTCTGTCTTTACAGTATTTGTAATTAATTACTGCAGTTACTCACTGTACCAGTGAATGAGAATTTGGGGAGTTCTACAGGTTGCTAGAGCACTTTATCTGCTCTTTTTATTACTTTACATCACTGTGTTCTGTATTTGGATTTTAGAGATCTGGTGTGAAAACTAGGAACTGCTTTTAGAATTTTCTTAGCTCAGCTGTTTCTTGAAGAATAATATTCATGAGGGGTTTTTAACCAGGATTTAAATTTTGGACTATTTAGCTTCTTATTTTAATTATTTGTGTAATGCACTATTGGGACTGGCAGGTCACTGAGGTTTTGGATTAAGGCTTGGTTATTCTAATTTTTGTCTTCTTATTGGGCACTTATCCAGTCTTACAAATGTGGTGTTTTTCACCACATGAGTTGTAAGTTATCATGTTCCTCTAAGTGTTGGCACTTGTACAGTACCTTTATTTTTGGAGAGTGCAGCTCATTTCATGGAACTCCTGTGAAAACACCCAGGAAGAGAGCAGCAAGGCTTGAGTGGTATATGATACACTCTAGAATAACCTAAAACAGTTAGAGGCTTAAAATATCCTAATCTTCTAAAAAATGAACCTCTCAAAACTGTGTAGGATTTGTTTTGTTTTCTGTTTGTTTGTATTGAGCTGAAGTTGCGAGCTTGTAGCTGAAATAAAAATAGTGCTGTTTTATTCTAAAGCTATGTTTTGTTGGTTTTGACTTGGTTTTTGAATTTTCTTTCCCTTTTTAGGGTCTGGGTCGTTTGTGTGAGAGGTTCCCTGTTGTGGTTCATTCGGTCAATCCATCATTGAGAGACTTCCTTGTGATACCTTCCCCAGTGCTTGTGAAACTTTACAAATATCACAGCCAGTATCACACAGGTAAAGGAAAAAAGCCTATGCTCCAGAATGTTTGTTTTCCATACATTTTGGTATTTTGTGGTGATGCAGCTGTAGGTGGAAATGGAGATGGAATTGTGTAATTGTTTTTTTGGATATAGGGAGGAGGGAAACAAATAAAATTCTGGTAGGAGTGTGTCTAAGGGTAAGCAGCAAAACTGCTGTGTCTCTTCTGCTGACACTGAACACTTCTGTCTTGAGAGAGACTGCAGCCAGAGCCAGTGCATAATTATCCTCACAGTGAGGGAAAAGAATCACATACCCAGTTGGAGCCTCCCTTGTTTCGAGTTGAGGCTGTTGTGTCTAATTCTCCTACAAAGGCTGCTTGTCTGCCCTGTAGCCTACTTTGCAGCTTGGGAGGCAGCCACTGGCCCTGTCCAAAGCTGCTTCTTCTCCAGAGTGAACGAGGTCACGTTCCTCACACTCCCCATGCCCATCCTCTGCTCCAGCCACGTGACTGTCTTGGCATTTGGCAGGTTTTTGTTGTTGTTTTTAGATTTTAATACTGAGTGATGATTTCCAGAAGAAAAATGTTCAATTCAAATCAATGCAAAAGCAGTATTGTAATGCTAGAGCAAAACAGTAAAGGAGTAAGTGGCTAAATTTAGGAATAATGGTTTAGGAATAGTCAAATGCAGTAATGGCTTGTATAGCTCATCAAGTGGTGTTGATTTCTATATTCTTGTGTTCTTAGTAGGTGGAAATGACATAAAGATTAGTGTCACCAACGAGCATTCAGAGTCCACTCTAAGTGTAATGTCTGGCAAGAAAGGTCAGCCATCCATGTATGAGCAGCTGCGTGACATTGCCATAGACAACATCTGCAGGTGAGAGGGGGCTGGCACCATGCTGAACACGTGCTATTTCCCTGGCACCATGCTGAACACGTGCTATTTCCCTGGCACCATGCTGAACACGTGCTATTTCCCTGGCACCATGCTGAACACGTGCTATTTCCCTGACAGAAAAGCACAGTGCCCATTTAGAAGGTTCTGCTCTGTGCTGCCATGAAGTCTTTGTGCCTTGTTTGGTCATGACTTTGTTTTCCTTCAGGCATCTCTTGGTTCTGTTTATGTCCTAACTGTAAAATAATAATTCACTCTTACTGTTTTGCTTCCATGTCTTCTAGTCACCATTTTCAGTAGGTAGCTGTTTTTTGTAGATATTCAGTAGGTTTTTTTGTTTTTAGCTTAGGTTGTCACATTGACTGAGCCTTGTGTAACAGAAGGGTTGTCACACACTCGTGTGGGCAGTGATTATTCTTCCCTTTTAGACAGCTGCAGAGAGCTAGAGGGAAGACATAGTTGGTGACTATAGAGGCAAGCAATTAAAGTTTCAAAACATTAGATTCTGAATTTACCTTACTGTATATTCTGATCATTATTGTTTCTGGAGAAAGCAGAAGTAGAAACTGCTCATTTTTTTAAATGTATGTGCAGTGTTCCTTGGCAATCAGTTCTTACTCTTCAGTATGAACCTGTTCCCCTTATATATAGATGGCATGAATTTACAGTAGTTAAAATTGATATGTTTAATTGATGCATTATGTTTTTTCTGTCCATTGTTACTGCAGGTGCTTGAAAGCTGGCTTGACTATAGATTCAGTGATTGTTGAGGCCTTTCTTGCCAGTTTATCCAACCGTCTGTACATCTCTCAGGAGAATGATAAGTAAGTTGTCAGTCATAAAACCAATTTTTCCTTCACTCAATGAATCTGAGACTTATTCTAAGTACTGGCAGCATTATTTTAGAATTAAATGTTACTGTGATTAATGGGCTTGTGCACGGGGTCAAGATCTTCCCATGCCAAGTCTTTGCAGAGCTGGCCCCATTTTCATACTGAGAGGTATGGATTCAGTTTAAGTGATTGAATCAGCAAATCTTTGGTGAATATTAGCCAGTTTTGAGTTCTCAGCTGACTGATGCTTTCTCTTCAAGCTTCAGCTGTCCTTTTTGGCTAGATACATCTTGTCACTTGGGGCATTTTGCTCTGCATTTGAGTGCCTCACTAACCAAGAAGTCTCATGGGGGAGGTTCTGTAGTAGCTGGTCTGACTGTCTTAGTATTTTGCCCATAATTTTTGCCTTTTTTAATGTTGTTTTTGGAACAACAGTTTGTTCATGGGTTAGTGTGGACCTCCTCAATAATGAGTTTGGGAGAGGTTATTTTTTATTTTGAAAATCAGCTTGTGCAAGTATAACCTTTAATGCTGGGGATGTATAGAGTGGCAGTATTAAAGCTGCTGGTGATATTTAAATTTAGTATAGGAGCTCTTACTTATCTGAAATGTAACTGAGGTCTTGATAACTTGTTGAACAATTACATTTATCACATTGGGATCTTTGTTTGTTTTCCTTAACAGGGAAGCTCATTTGATTCCTGACCACACCATTCGTGCTCTAGGGCACATTGCAGTGGCACTGAGGGACACCCCAAAAATGATGGAACCCATCCTGCAGATCTTACAGCAGAAGTTTTGCCAGCCACCTTCTCATCTTGATGTACTCATCATTGATCAGCTTGGCTGTTTGGTCATCACTGGAAATGTAAGGAAAGAACTGGCCAAGAGAATGCCAGTTGATGATTCCTTTCCTTTAGTTAAATGAAAATATATTTTAGTGCATTTGCAGAAGGCTTTTAAGGCTTCTCTTTTCTGCACTACAGGTCTTTGTGATACCACACAACAAAAACTGTGATAATGTGTAAAGTGTTGTCCCTGTAAAGAAGATGAATCCCCACAGAAAATAAAGAGTCTTTTTTAGAAAAAGACTATAAAGCCCACCAAACTCTATGTTTTCAAAAGTTACTAAGTTTTTAAACTTGGCCTATCACAAAGAAGTGGAGAGTATTTTCTTTTTGTATCAGTAATTAACTTTCAAAGTCTTGTAGGTTCATACATTTAAAAGTATGGAAGATTGTCTTCTTTAGTCGTATAAAAATTAACTGACTTTTTCCAAATGTTATTTGTGCATCTGAAAAAGCAATTAATTGCCTAAACTCAGAAGCCTGAAAAAATTAGTTCCATCTGGAATGCAGAATTAAAGAGCATAATAAATTTGCTAAAATTTGATCCATTAAAAACATTCACAAAAGCACTTGTACTGTTTGCTTCATGGAATTTGAAACCATTGCCCAGGCTGTGGTTGCACACCTATCTGAGGAACTTGGTAATATTTGGAGTATTTTACAGAGCTGATCTTTAGAGAGGTTGTATTCAATAAGCTTTACTTAGGGATTTGGTTTTGTTTTTTTGCAGCAATACATTTATGGTGAGGTGTGGAATCTATTTCAGCAAATCAGTGTTAAAGCAAGCTCAGTTGTGTACTCTGCCACAAAAGACTATAAGGACCATGGATACAGGTAACACTTAGCTGTGCCCCTAAGTGTGTGAAAACGATATCAAATACCCTTTGTGCTGCTTTGGGGTTTTTCAGTTTTTCCCAGTATCAGATTTTATTACAAGGCTGTAAATTGTGCTGTTCTCTGATGTTAAAAGGAAATACTTTCATTTAGAAATAATAGCACTTCGAAATGCAGGGATTCCTGAAAATGCTTTTCACTACAGGTAGCATTGATATCTTTTACATCTGTGACGAATCAGTGAGAGATAATTGACACTGATGACTTATGTTATCTGTAATTGCAGTAATTAATTACTAAATTACTGTAATTAATTACTAAATCTCTTAGCTCAGAAAAGCTGAGAGTGTGGTTTGGTTTGTTTTTAATGTGATCCTGGTACTTGTTAGGGATTAAATGCAAACCATTAACAATTTAATTCTTTGTATGTAAGTTATACATTGTTGTCCCCACTAGAAGCAGATATTATCACTGACTGTTGGTAGTTGGGGTAAGCTGGATACCTTCAGTGCAGAATGGGAGTAGCTGAGAGGACTGTTCCTGTCAGCATGTTTTAACAATGCCATCTCAACTTCAACAACTGATATGAGTTGTGATTCTTCTGCTCAAGAGCTTTCCCAAAACAGAAACACTGCCCTTGGCTGAATTTTTGTCTGCTACAGGAAAGTACTTAAAGTACCTTCATTGTGTCCATGACAGCATCATAAATGGAACATCCTCCAAAGGCACAACTTAAAAATAGTTTTTCACTTAAATACCAATTGCATTTCAGTTGTCAGTAAGTGATGTGCTGCTCATAAAAACAGCAAGAAAAAAAACTGGGTGGAAATACATCAGTAGCCTTATTGCAAGAGTTACTGTCAGTATTATGAAGAAAACACTGACAATATAAAACCTGAGGAATTGCTTGCTCATAACAGTTCTTTGTCCTCAGGCACTGCTCCTTGGCAGTCATTAACGCCCTGGCCAACATCGCTGCCAACATCCAGGTGGAGCACCTCGTGGATGAGCTGCTGATGAACTTGCTGGAGCTGTTTGTTCAGCTTGGGCTCGAAGGAAAGAGAGCTAGTGAGAGAGCAAGTGAGAAAGGACCAGCCCTGAAGGTCAGATGTGCACTGGTTTTTAATTGTGTGCAGCTGTGCTTTATGTGGGTGGCTCTGCTGAACACGCAGGGAAAACCCTTCCTGTGCTAAGCCTGAGAGTGTGTTCTGGGGCTGGAGTGTGAGTTCTGGGATGCCTGAAGGATTGTGTGGAGTGTCCCAGATAAAACAGGGAATAGCTGCAGTTCAGCTGAGACTGCCTGGGGTGTCAGAGGCAGGGAAACATGGGATGCTCTGGAATCAGTATGGGAGACAAACTGCTGCAGTGACTGAAAGCTGTGCAACTCTGCAAATGGAGAAATGACAGAATTCAGATGGATTGAGCTAGGAGGCAGTGTTTCTTTACTGTGAAGATCCTAAGAGCAGTTCTCACTAGAACATTCTACTCAATGCAGAGTACAAGTTATGAAAGGTATTCTGTGAGTGAGTCACATGCAGTGGATTGTCCTGAAGTTAACAAAAAAGCCATGGTGACTTTTTCCAATTGTCCCTCCCACTTAGAGTGTCTTCTGTGCTATTATTTTATTCCCTCCAAAAATATTTTAAGACCCATCTTTTGTTTGCTTTATCTTGACTCTCCAGGAAAGATAACTGAGTTATGTTTTAGTTGGGTTGTACCATTATTGTTTCATCTGAAGATTATTTGGCTTTGTTTCTCTATTGCTCTCTTCTTTCCTTCTTTGTTTTTCTTTTTAAAATTTCTTCCTTTTGGTTTGTTCCACTTCATGCAGAGCTGTACCCTGTTAGCACATCTTGCCTGCCTCATCTGTGTGGGGTCAGCAGTCTCTCTCTTGTAAGGAGGGAACTGGAGCATTCCCTGTTTCCCAGATCTAGTGTGGAGGGATCTGGGAGGTTGGGAAAGACTGCAGAGAGATGTCTCAGTGTGGTGTCT
The DNA here is from genome assembly GCF_036417665.1 of Passer domesticus. Classification (NCBI taxonomy): domain Eukaryota; kingdom Metazoa; phylum Chordata; class Aves; order Passeriformes; family Passeridae; genus Passer; species Passer domesticus. The sequence goes on from NC_087490.1 coordinate 5,615,440, forward strand.
GTGCCATCACTGTTTGTCTGATCAGAAAAGGTGAGAAATGATGTGCTGTGCTCAGTAAATGTTTTTCATTCTTTAATACTCTAATTGGTCAAGAGCAAACACACTTGTATGGCTGCAATTTAAAAAGGTCCTAAAAAGTCAAAGGAAATAGATGTTTTCCTTATGCTTCTTATATTTCAATGGAAAAGGCTGCTCCTCCTGCTTGAATAAATTCTTGAAAATCCTGTCTTTTTACAGGCTTGTTATTTTTGGCTTCATTTTGATAGTGAAATGAAACTTCTGGTAAACATTTGAGACTTGTTTGTGGCCACCCATTTAATGTGATCATTTTTCTAGCAGTTATTGAATCTCTACAGACTGTGTCTTGACAGAGGAAAAAATCCCTTCACTAAACCATGAGGAAAACCTGAAAAGCTTTTTTAAGATTCCAGGGTGTGTTCAGTCCTGTGGATTTCATGGGTGCTCTCTTGACCACCTTGTGCACATCTCTTTGAAAGATACAGAGTTGTAATTGCAATGTTTGATCCTTGAAGTATTTTTTTACCAAATTCTTTAGAAATGCTTTTGTAGATGTTTTGAGCATTTCCTTTTTCTTCTCAGGCCTCCAGTAGTGCAGGGAACCTGGGTGTGCTTATTCCTGTCATTGCTGTGGTGAGTATCCAATGGATCAGTTGTTGGAAACAATAATTTTCTCTCATTTATCAAATACTGGTGCTATTTCAAGCAAAATGGTTTGATTGACTGGTAGTGCAGAGGTTACCATCCAGGAGAAATGTAGTACTATAGTAAAATAATGCACATCTAGCTCTAAGTGGAGGAATCATTAATTTAGGAATGACAAATCTCTTGAAAATAAAGAGTCTTTTGTGATTTGGGGTTAGATTGTTTCAAGCCACGAATTCAGGAGATTCTTGAGCTACATAACACTGCAGGGAATATTGCTTTGATTAGTATTTGGCATGCAGTGTAATAAACAGCACATATCTGTGGCCTGAGGAGAAGTGAAAAACAGAAGTTAATAGAAACAAAGTAAAAAAAAATACTAGTTTGGCAGCAAAGTGAATTCTGTTTCTTAAAAGAAAAAAAAAATTGTTGATAAAGAAGGAGGTAAGTGTCCCATGTCTTCTGAAATAATAATTGAGTCAGGATGAAAGTATTTTAAGAAATGTGCAAGGACACTGATGTCCATGCCAGACTCCTTTATTCTGAAGCATATCTGTGTTCACTCTTGGATGTCATTTTTTCCTGGGGAAAAAACATTTCTTTTAACAAAGTACAAGTGCTAATTCAGGAAAAAATGTAGATCTAGAATCTCCAGCGGAAAATTTGATGTGTCCAAGGCCTGTTACCAGGTCAGTAGGAATATTTGCCTAACTGCTGTAGCTTTTACAAAAAAAAGGTCACATCTGAAAGATCCGTAGACAAACTTCCTGAAGGACAAAAGGCATCATGCTGCTTGTTTCCCTCCTGAAGCTGAATTATTTTGGGGAACTTTTCCTGCACAGCTGCTGGGACAAAAGGGAAAAATGTACCCCATGCTTGCAGTAAGGGATACATTTTTGTAATTTGTTGATACTGCACATCCATTAACAGGCAGGAAAAAAACATTCATTTCATACTCTGCCCCTTCAAACCTCTTCACTGAAGCTTGTCAAAGAGAAGAGTCTAAAGTTAGCACTAGTTAAAGGTCAGTGGACTGTTCCTCTCCTTCCCATACCTCTTCCACTGGTTTTGTACATCAGCCCTCCCCAAATCCAGCAGTGATCACAAGGACTAGTTCCTGACTTGAAAGAAATGTGTTTATAAATGTCTTGGATCGCTGTTATTCAATGGTTGCTCAGGTTTTGCATGAGCCAGCTGGTCCTGCATTGAGATGTTCTAGTGGTTGGCATTTTTCAGCTGTCAGTGATGCTGATTTGAGTGAAAGCAGGACCATTCCTTGCATATTGAGAGAAGATTAGTGCTTATTAGAGACTTAATGTATAAGTTACAGAATTACTTTCCTGTTCCAAATTCTTACTGATGATATATTTGTTCTGAATAGCTGGGGATAACTGCATTTTTCTTAACCAATGTGACCTTTAAATGCAGTCAGATAGTGCCAGAATCTGAAGCAAGAGTTAATGGTTACATTCTAGTTGTTGAAGCAAATATTTGACTTTCTTGCACAATGTATGAAGATCATGAGTTTTGAGCAGTAGCTGATTTGCTTTCTGCTTGACCTCTTTGCCTTGAATAATTGTCTTTACTCAAGTCCCCATAAACCAGTATTGCAGATGCTCCAGCTCATTCAATCATTGATAGACTAATTAAACCTAGGGCATGAATATTTAAGCTTTTGCCTATGCTTTTCTTTTTTGTATATGCTCTCCTTTTTGCATACAGATAAAACAATAAAATGTGTATATGAATGTTAATTTCTGTTGTGCACTTCCAGTACTGAAAATTGACTGTCACCTGATGAGCTTAAAAGACATGAATAGGGGAAAACATCTGAGTTTCCTATTCAGTGTCAGCTCTTCATCATTCATCATCATCTAATTCCAGTATTTCACTGGCTGGCAGGTGGAAAAGCTTTGTGTATGGAGCATATCACTGGAGTAGATGCAAAATCACAAGCAGTAGTATATAAAAGCAAAATTAAATCAACAAGTTAAACTTCATACTGGAAAAACACCTTTTTAAGAAAATTCCTAATTCTTAAAATAATGGTTGGTTTAAAGGTTACTTGTGTGTTTTTGATAACATAAGTCAAACTTATGATGTATATAGATATACTGATACAGTATTTGATACTGCAGAAAGTAATAAAAATACTCTCACTGGATTGAGGCACATTTTTTTAAAAGCTATGGTGTAAAGTAAGGTATGCAGAGGCATGTTCATTGTCTTTAATAATTTGAATGTATGGTGCAGCTCTGTTCCTTGTACCAAGGAGAGAGTGATATTCTGCAGCATTTGTGTGCATCAGTCTGAATGTTAATACACATTGTGTGTGTTCACTGAACATTAAATGATGCAAGCAAAAGAAAGAATGGAAGCATTTGATCTGTTTCAAGTTAGATTGTGCAAAATGCCCAGAAGAGACTTAGGTGTCTATGGCTGCTCAGGTATTCAGGATTTCTTTAGTTCTGTTTATCATAATAGACATCCTAGCACAAATTTAGAGCTAGATTTCAAGACTCCAGATAGTCTAAATACTTTATTGATTACATTTTATGCACTGTTGCAAAACACAAAGTGTAAGGCACTTTGTGATTTTTTAAATTTTTTTTTCACTAGTAATACACTTGTATCAGTACATGGCATTAATTGCAGACAAATTATCTGCTGCTGTGAGTCCATCCATGAGAAACTACCTGTAGATAATACGTTTTCTTTTTATACCAGTGACTTTTGTATTGGCTAATACGACAATAAATTTTCCTTTATGATACTGGTATTTTAACATAACATACAGCCCATGTGTGACAGAGTGTTGGAGGCTCTTCCCTGCTTTTAAGATGTGGCTGGGTTGGCAACTCTGCCCATGAACAGCAGGCAGCTGGTGCGGTGCTCGTAGATCAGGAACAGAAACGGGCGGTCCACCACAAAGCGGATCTGAGTGGAGAGGGGCATGAAGCCCACCGTGGTTATTGCTGCAGCCTCTGTGCCCTCCTCGTTCACTGTGATTGTGCCTTGGTGATTGAACTGTTCAGACAAACAAAACAGGAAAACAAATGGGAGAAATTGAGGCTCTCCTAAGTGCATGTGCTCACAGCCTTCCCTGCTCCATGTCCCGCACCCCTGCTGGTCACCCTGCACAGCACCAAAAACCTTTGGGGTTTGTTCTGTGGAGGAGCCTGTTCCTGACTGACCACAGCACTCTTAGTGCCTTTGCATCTGATTAAACATGTGCTTCATTATTGCATAGACAAGGACAAACCCATAGCCCTCCCTCCTCTGTCCTCCAGAAGAGATGAGGAAAAAATCTTGTTTTAGCTTACTGTATAATATTATTACTGAGCTGCCATGTTATTGGGCGATAGAGTTTAATCAGAGAGAAGGTGAAGTGAGGAGTAAATACCCTGTCAATGGTGATCTTCTCATCTGATATACCAGAGTAGTCTCCTTTTCCATTGAATAGTTCTTCTATTCCCATGGATCTCAGATAATCAATCAAATTATAAGTCTTCTCCAGCTTAAATTTAGGCAGAACTACTTCTCTTGTTCTAGTAAAAATAAACGCAAAAAGGAAAAATGATTGAGCAGATATTTATGTGCATGACTCCTTTGCTCTACAGAGCTGTGGTGGTTTGGATTTTTTGCTGTCTTCAGCAAGCAGAACACAAATATACAGGACTGTATTTTTGCTTTCAAAGCTTGAGCATCATGACTTTTAAAACTGTGCTTTAACAAATTAATTCCCCTGTGAAAACAGTTTGTTTGCCAATTTGATACTTCATTTATAATGATTTGCATTATTTATGTATCTAAGGTATGTGACTTTGAGCAGTTCAGTGCATGCTTGTAACAAGTGTCGAGCTGTCAGATTTTCTGAAGCACTAAACTGGAGAATTGTCACTTATTGTGTAGAACAGAAATAGGTTGAATTCCTGGATAGCACATCAAATCATCTCCTTTGATCAAGTCTGAAGACAGATACCTGTCATCTTTCTCAAGGGAGGCTTTATTATTTTTCCTCTCCCCTGAATGTGATGTCCTTTGATTATGGAATGTGTTCCTTGACACACAGCTCTGTTGAAATGCTCAGTGCTGAACAGAACATAGGCTGATGTGACTAAGATTATTAGTTCAGAATAATGTTATTTCACAGTCCTGTTTTTCCTTCTCATTGTAAACTTTATCAGTAAAAATGTTTTCTTTAAATCTACATCATTAAATACTCAATAGAAGGAATTTTGAAACTTCATTACAATTTTCTACCTCAATCATCCTTGATTTCTTGGTGGTATTTAAATTATGAGAGATCACCAGTCCTGATTTTTAATTCAATAAATCAAATTTTTGGAGGTTTTGTTTCCTATTTTTTATCAAAATATATTATCCTCTGCATACTTTACTTACCCTCCTCAGTCTCATCAAGAAAACACATTAAGACTTTACCAAGATGTGCTTTTCAGCAGATACCTGTTTGTCATGCTCTTCTGCCACTTTTCTACCACTTGAGGTGTGATCTGCTTTTCGAGGGCTTTCATGCCAGCCAGTTTGTGGGGGAGCACCACGAGCATGCTGATGTTGCCCACGAAGGGCAGCTGGATGATGCTGCAGTCCAGCTCAGGGTCAGCAGCAGCCAGGAAGGTGCCCTTGGTCTGCATCATGGGCACCTTCACCGTCTGCTTCTCGTTCAGCCGGAAACTCCTCTTCGTGGTCATTTCCACTGGAAACTTGTTCTCCCAAGTTCCTGTTCACACAAGGCAGAAGAGAAATAAACCCCTAGCTGGCTGTTTAATTAAATGTTCCCAGAATAGATCTACACTAAGCTTTAAGTCAGGTGGATTGGGATTTGCTGTAGGAGATTGTTGATTTCAGTGAAGCTTGAATTAGAAGACAAGTTTTAAAGTGACTTCAAAATTCCTGGCTTTCTAACTTAACATTTGTCTTGAATTACAAAAGCAGGTAAACACAAACCAGAAATAAGAATTTGGTTGGTGTGTATTATTTTTCCTTGTAAAGAACCTCAAAATTTAAACAGATGTAAAGAATTTTATCGGGTTTGCCTCTAGCAGAACACCTGACCCAGTTGAGTTTTTAAAGAGATGTGATGCTTGAATCCAGTTGTGAAGGCACCTGCTTGGAGAACATTAGTGATGTACCAAGTTAAGCAAGGACTGGATTCATTTTGCATAAGGTCATAAAAGATGCTATGCTGAAAGCATTGTGTTACCTTAGTCTGTTTAGAATGGTTCATTTTCTGTCTTAACCTGAAGAATTGGGGTGTTGACTGCTTAATTCTGTGGTCCAGTTTGATGGCTCCTGTAGATGTGCTGAAATCTGACAAGTTTATGTCCAAATAATGCAGTCCAACACATTTTGCAGCCCAGAAAGCTTTGCCATCAGGGTTTGAAGCTTTTTATGTGGAGATACTCTGGATACCAGAAATATTTATTAACTGTTTGAAAGAAGGTTTTTTAAATGCAGTGTTCTATTGGTCTTTTATAGAACTGTGGCTCTGGAATAAACATCATTTCTTAAGGGGCAGACAAAGCTGGAAGTAGGGTTACTAGTATTTCCTGTAGAAACTCAGGAATTTAGATCATCATTGGCAAGCAAGTATGTGAGCAATGTGACTGTGACTGTGTGCAGAGCCTGCAATATAACCTTAATTGGTTCTTTAGTCTGACTTTGCCAGATTTACTGTGAATAAGAAAAGAAAAGCCTTAAGTCTATCTTTCATTCCCATAGTTCCTACACATGTCAGGCTGATGGGGATCAGTTTGAGACGTGATCAGACTGTGGTTAGTAGTCTGAAAGGTATGGAGTATAAAATGGATTATGCTATTCCCAAACAAATAGTCTCACTTCCAAGGAAAACCCAATATCTGGCTGTTTTGCAGGGAGCAGAATGCACAGATGAAGGACTCCAGCTGGCCATTGACACGGGGGCTGCTGTGGGCCAGGGCAGCTTCAGCAGCTCTGCCATCCACTGAAGGGGGGGAGACAGGATCAGCTCTTCCTAGTGAAAGAGAGGAGCTGGGGAACATTTTTCTTGGATTCAGTTTTGCAAATGTGTTTGTCCTGGGGTAGAATACTGATCCCCAGCAGGAGCTGTGTGTCCAGCTGAAACCAGCTGGCACTTTATGACTTCTGTGACTTTCTGTTTTGAATCTTCCCCAAGATGTCTTTTGGATCCATCTGTGGTGGCAGATGTCTCCACTGAGTGACTCCTTTTTTGCACTTGTGACTGGAATCTCAGAAGAAATCAGGACGTTTTGGACCTGTCAACATTTGTCAGTTACCAAAACTGCCATGGCTAAAGTAGCCAGGTCCTGCTTGGTAGGAAGCTCATAAATGATTCCTCAGAGCTGTGCTGAATGGGGGGAAGGCTGGGCATGTGTACAGGATAAAATGGGCTTCTTACCAGCATAGTTTCCAATAGTTTCTTGATGGTCTTTAATGTAAAAGGAGGATGAAACCTCACAGTGTTTGTCACGTATCCCATTACTCAGTCTTACTGGTACTGAGCATCTCTGTATATCTGGAAATGCCTACAGTCTTCTTAGTTCTGGGGGCTTAGCAGAGCTTTTCTGCAGTGGTACAAGCAGTGCAAATGGAAAGATATGGACAAAATTCAGCATGTTAGAAGGAGTAGTGGGGAAACTAAGAAACCTAGGAGCAGAACTCGCTTTTAAAAAATTCAGTTCCACTCAAAGTTGTATTCCCAGGAGACTGTCACTGTAAGACAAAAGAATGAGAGCAGTAGAGAATTGATCCTGGTTTTGAGAGTTAGAAATTACAGCCTTCAGCAGATGGCACCAAGGTAATTGGGACTAAGAGGATTTCATGGGAAAAAGAAAAATACTGAAGTCTTTTTGATCTTGATGACTCAAGAGTACCAATACCATAGCTGTCTATTTTTGTGGTGTTTTTGTTATTTTGAGATGGCACAATTATTTAATAATTTCAGAGTGAAACAAAAAGGTATTTCAAATTTCACCAAATTATGAAAAAAAAAATATCTGTTTCACTTTGTCTAGTCCTTTTCTTAGGATGTTTTAACAGGCAGTAAAGCCCTGTATTTGGTATGATGTGATCATCAGGGATGTAGTCAAGAATACAAATGAGTGCCTCTTGGATGGTGCCTGAGAATAGGAGATTACTGAATTTTATGCTAATGATTGCTTCAGATTCTCTTAGGAGTAAGTGGCATTATTCAAGGAAGTCATTCCTAGCAAGTGAGTGGGAAAAGGCACATTTATAGCTTCTATAACCTGCTGAGATGGCAGGTGTAAGAGAGGCCTTTGTTTCCTGGAAGCAGGGACATCTGGGGAAAAATAAACTCCTTTATGGATTATGGAAAGGAGTGTGTTGTACTTGCAAACACTGTTACGCTTTTGGACTGATTTGTCTTTCCTTACCCCTGTTTTAAGTCACCTGATTTTAATCTTAAAAAGTCTGTAACAGATTTCCTTTTATCCTCAGTTCTTCTTTCATTGGCACCTCCCATCTCTTGCTCATTTAATATGATTTTAAAAGCTGGATGAAAAACTAACAAACTTTCAACCTGAGACAGATAACTTATCTTAAAAATCTCACCTCAAGCCCTTAGTTTAAATGTAAAGACATTGAAAATAAGGGTTTCAAATAAGAATCTATTGTAGAGTCTTTATTTAAAGGCTCTTTATCTGTTCAGCCTTTACTAATACATGAGGGAGTCCATATCAGCAGACCATTCATGCTGAATTAACTGAGATACTCCATGTAGTGAATGTGTTTGGTTTTAGCTGTAGAAGAGCATTGTTTTGGTTATTCTCTTAGGTCCCCTATATGGACTTGTTGACAAGGATCACACTCTGATCATATTAAAAAATTGCTTCCTTCAAGCTGAAATTCTTTGTAGTCATTTATATGAGTCTTGAATACTTCAGAGATGTTAAATGCTTTGACTGAAATCAACCTGTAGCATTTCAGTGACACCAAGACTGGATGTGACTAATGACTGGCATGTGCATCTGTACCTCCCCATCTGATACTTCTACAAAGCTTATGCTCTCTGGGGCTATTCTGCATTGATATGTTGTTTTTCTGTCTCACTGTGATTCATTAAGGTTTTGGAAGTAGTAAGCATTTGCTCTAAGTATGCAATACCCACTAACTTCAGAGCATTGTTGTGCTACAGAACAGGCAAAAATGGGCTAATAATACAGATTCCTAATGAGGGAGTCAGTAGGTTTTTTGTAGTGTACATTAGACTTAAGTTCTGTCTGGGATTTCTAATGACATATGGCAGTGCATTGCAAACTGAGAAAATCCATCACTAAGATTGAAATAATAGAGTCTTACCTTTAAAATAAAGGCAGTTAAGAATCATCATCAGTGTTGTAGGGTTTATATTCACAAGAGCTTCCTTTATTAATCCCTTGGTCAGCTTCAAGATGCGTTCGTTGGTTTTGGCTATGAAGCTGGGATCTGAGAAATCAGCTGCTTGGGCATCAGCAAAGTAGTATGTTTTCATATTGGTTTTGAAATCATTGAGAACAGAAAAGTCTTTATGGATATAAAGGTCATTGACAGACCTCAGCGTGTAGCCAAAGTTGCGCCTGAAGAGCCGATGGGTGAGTTTGCGGAAGAGGTTGTGCACGGTCATGAGCTCGTATTTGCTGCTGGCATTAATGAAGTCTTGGAAACCAAGAACTGATAACACTTCCTGCTGGGTTTGATCCTTCAGACCCAGGGAAATCATAGCCATTGCAGTGGAAATACCAACAGGAGCCATGATAATATTGTCTGAGGAGCTGGCCTGGTCTGCCACGCTGCGGTACAGGTTGAAGCCAAAGTTTGCATTGAGGATATTGAGGCGCTGGATTCTGGTTTTGCCTTGGAATAGTTCAAGAATATTTCCTTGTTGAACTTCAGAAACCATGTGTGGGGCAGCATCAATAACATCACTGTAGTCATCTTCACTGAGTATCTTGTCAAGGTCTAGGTAGTCCTCTTCCTCCTCCTCTTCAGGAATCAAGTCATTAGTGATGGTGTTTTCCCTGTGGAACTCGAGGGGTAGGTTTGGCATGTAAGTCCCATTTTCGTGTGGCTGTGCACCTTTGAGGCTTTCAAAATGCTCAGTGACATCCTTGACTCCGCAAAATGTGGAGGTTATGATGAGAGTAAGGGCAAGCAATTGAAGTAGGAACTTCATTCTGACTGGTGAAATCCTGGAAAACAAGATAACACAGTTGAGAGAGTCAGGGGTAATTGAATTTTAGTTACCTATTCCCTGATTTTAGGTTCATGCTGATTTCTGTGGCAGCAGAAGATCTATAGTTACCCTATTTGATAGCACTGTATTTTAGTGGAACAGATGTCAATTAGATGGGTAAATCTGTTTTACTGGTAATTGGTTTTGCTTACACAATGCCTCCAGCCTGCCAAAGTTGGGTGACCTCCTCCCATACAAATAGTCATTACTGGCATATTTCAACAGTTACAAACTCATTACTCAGAATATGTGGGACCCTTTATTTTAAACTGTTACACTTAAACTGTGCACTAACTGTGTGAGTAGTGTGTGCTGAAAATACAACATGAAGTTAAGTTTGAAGATTTGAGCTTGGTGCGAAGAACAGGGACTCCTGATCCAGTCCCCTGCAGAAACATGCCAGAAGGCTGACATGTACTGAAAAATTTGAAAAACAAACATCCTGTAGCTACAACAAAAATGGAAGTTTTGCAGGAGTATTTTGGAGAAGCAAGGCAGCAGTTTGGTGAATAAGGGTGATCCAGGCATGTAGAAAGACGTGTGTTTGCACTGAGTGCCACTAGTGGGACTGCACTGGGGGGACTCTTGGGCATAAACGTCTGGCCTGGCCCACTCCTGGCCTTACTCGGGTGTGTTGCTCAATGTCTGTGCACCCTTGCTGCAGCTCTCTGTTAAATCTGCCACTTTTGTAATGGATTGGCTTGATTCTGCTTTTGGCTTAGTTGTGTTTTGTTTCACTTTTGTGTAGCACTGCAGAACTCGTAGTGCACTGTGTTTTCTTCATGATGTGAAGTCTCGTGGGCTCCCTTCAGAGCTTTGTTTCTCTAGGGTTATTGTGATACCAGTTCTAGATTTGTAACCTCACCTCTTTTATTTGAGAATACATTTAAGTAGAACCTCCATTTTTCTAAAGGAAACTTAATCAATCTCTTCATCTACTGAGTATTGGACTATTACATTTTTAAATTATTTTTTAAATCAAGAATTTTCTTCAGTATGTATTTGAAGAGAATCCATCAGACTTACTCAGCTGTAATACCCTCCACCAACAAGTAGGTCTAAGAGACTTTTCACCATAATATTGGGTGCAGTAATTAAAGTGATCTTAAAAATATATGAAAAAGTGTAATTGCCTCCTGTGACAGTCAGAGATCAAAATGTAGGTGTTCAATAGATCTGTCGGCTGCAACTGCATGGGTGTCTGAATGCCGGGCCTGGGGTTTTGCTCAGACTTAACTATAAAGTTATTTCACAAATTTATAAAGTTAATCTCAATTGATACACTTTCTTGAGTAAAAGACAGTTATTTACAATATAATATAGCGCAAAATACTGAATACAATTAAAACAAAAATCTTGCTAAGATGTTGATTAAAATGCTTTTTAAATTAGCAAAGAGAGTTGTTGTGTAAAGTATAAAGGTTCACATAGCTGTACCTGTTCACTGACCTGTGTATCAGTGAATGAAACCTTGAAGGAAAATATTTTCAAACATGTTGTAACAGGATTGAAATAACTGAGCTGACAGATTAGTTTTTGAAACTCTCCCCCAGACTAATCTGCTTTAAATCCTGAAACCATTTAAGGTGATCCTTCCATATAAAAAATACATTGTTTTGCAGAAAGTATCCAAATAAGACACTTATGAATTTGTTTTACACTGTGACTGAGTATCTCAAGTCAGTCTTTTTCTTATTGTTTCCCCATAAATTCATTTGTTTTTTCCCCGCCCCCAGAAGTCAGGCCCTTAGGGCTGAGATACTCTGTCCAGTAACCATTGATAAACATTTTCTGCTCTTGGCACAGCAGAATTTGCTGTCTGTATTCCCAACTTTACGTTCTCATCTTCACCAAAGTAAAGTTATTGCTCAGCTGCACTTACACAGGCAAAACATCCCCCTTCTCTGCAGTCTATATGTCTTTGGTGAGATCTACCCAAAATCACAGAAGAGGTAAATGAAGCTTACCTTTAAGCCACTGTACTGGAAGGAAGTGTTGAAAAGCTCAAGTAAAGGGAACAGCAGGGCTTAAATCTGAACTTTGACGCTGGTTTTTTGTGTATCTCCCAAAGTAAACATTCCCTAAACCAAACACTGCTAAACTTACTTCGTCAGCCAAAATCCCTCCCTTGCCTAGTGATCTCTGCTGAATTCTCTGTTGTTTGTTGAACTACTTTTATAGCCTTGCAGGTACTTGCTCGCTTTTGAGGAAGGTCTTTGAGCAAAAATCAGTGTGTATGTGAAGTTTCAAAGTCAAGCACACACATAAACTTGACTGTTAATGACAGGAAAAGCCATGTAGCTGCTGTTTGTGCTGAAATGGGGGATGGGGGAGCATCTTAGTGCAAAAGTGTTTGGGGTCTGTGAGGTTGTGGTGGGGTTTCTTCAGCTGCTGTTGTAGTGGTGCAAAGATTTCCATTGCACAAACAGCTTTTTACCATAGTGCTGTTCACCACTTAAACTCAGACTGATTTTATTATAATAGAGAGATTTTTTCATGCTTTTCCTTTTTAAATGACTAATCTCCCTCATGATTTACAAATGCATCCAAAGTTGGCTGTATGTAAGCTTTCACTGAAGTGCTGCTGGCTCTCATATCTTAGAGAGTTATTGTGGTTAGAGAAAACTTCTTCAAGCTAGATTAGAATGTAACATTTTGTTAATAAAGTTTACAGTAGTAATATACAGTCATACTGAATAAAGCTTGCGGTTTAATGGACAATTTCTTTTACTTTTTATACACTGCCTGTGCTTTAATTCTTTTTAGGATAACACATTATGATCTTTGTTATATAAATTTATCTAAAATTGTATATCATGTTGGCTGAGAGGATATACTGCTCCTCCAATGGTAGCAGCTGTTTGTGCAAAAAGTATAGGAGAATTTTAATAAGTGTGTTGAAAAAAATGCTCTTTTACTTGCTTGTTTAGATAGTAAATTCTTCAGAACTGATGTCATTCTGTGCGTGGGTGCAAACAATGAAAGATCCCCAATTGGTGCCTCAATGTATTTCCACAAAGCTGATAAACAATAGCAACCAGAAGTGCTTTTGGCTAATATTTATTTAGTTTGGAGTTCCTTTACACTCAAGCAAAGCTGCACAGCATTGTCTTTGGGACAGTTTAAAGGACCATGTGGTCTCTTCTTCCCTGCAGTGGATAGTGTACTAATATTATGTATTCTCCTCAGAGGTTACTGTACCAGCATGGTGTTATTCCTGTGTAAAACAAAGGAAATTCTTACTTCAGGCATCTCAAAGTTAGCCTTTCAGCTCTCCAAAAAGAACTTAATTCCTACTGTATAATAATAGCAATATAATGCTCGTTTTCATAGGTGACAAAGAATATTACTTTTGTAAATCATAGTAAAGAAGGTACATGAATTGATTCCTTAGTGTGGAATTAACTTATTCTAACTCCCACCATTTTCTGATGTTAATTTTTATTTCTTTGGTAGCTGACTAGACGCTTGCCACCCATCAAGGAGGCCAAGCCCAGGCTGCAGAAGCTGTTCCGTGATTTCTGGCTGTACTCGGTGCTGATGGGATTTGCTGTGGAAGGATCAGGTACTCTGCATTCTAAGGGGACAGCATTGCTGCTCACATTTAAACTTTTGATGAATCTAAATACAACTGTGTGCAAACCATTCCCAGTAGCTGGAAGAAAAATTACAGGCATATAGAGACTTCAAAGCAAACAGCTTATGTAAATGACAATTCTCTGGTAGGATTTCTTTAAATTATTGCAGTTTTGTTGTCAGATTCAGAACAATACAACTTGTACTTAGTTTTATTCCTAATAGCTTTAGTTATCAGTTTTGATAGCCAGATTCCTGAAATGGAAGACAAGACACATGGGGTACAATGGTAATTAAGCAGAAACTTCACCTAAGCATACTTACTAAGTTTGGAACATGGATCATGTGTGTTGTCTGTGCTTTAGAGCATGAAAAATCTGCCCTAGAAGTAGTACAAAGCTTGGTAATGCAGGTAGCTTTGTGGAACTTGATTTTTTTTTTAATCCCTCATTCCACCTTCCTCTTTCTACTTCTGTTTCAGGTCTTTGGCCAGAAGAATGGTATGAAGGTGTGTGTGAAATTGCCACCAAGTCTCCATTACTGACATTTCCCAGCAAAGAGCCACTCCGGTCTGTTCTGCAGTACAATTCTGCCATGAAGAATGACACCGTGACTTCTGTACGAATTCATTTCTTCCATTACCTCCTTCCATAACCTCTGCCAGTGTTAAATGACATGGTGGTACCTGTGATATATTGAAATAGCACACCCCTTCAGCCTGCCTCCTATCAGTGAAAAGCAGCTGTGTTACACTATTCTTCTGACATCAGGATGTATGGGTGACTTGGGGTCAGCTTTATGGAGTGTTAATACAAGTGTTTAGGGGAGTAGCAACACCACCTGGATTAGGTGTAGAAACCAAGTCTTTGTGGAGATGGAAGCCTCTTAGTGTTTTTTCATCCATTTTGTACCTGACAAAACAGGCACTGACTGAAAATAAATCAACAAATTTGAGAGAAAACAGCACATTCAGGCTTTTAAAGAAATGTTCAGTTTGCTCTGGCTTGATACCGATATTCATCTCTCTCCCTAGAATTTGTAGGATAGATTTTGCAGGACAGATTTTGCCCAAGGGCTTTTTTGGCTTATGAAATCTCTTTGACTCCCAAATAATACAGAAATCTACATTGTGCCTAGATACATAGTTCTGTGACACCAAAGACTGGCACAAGTCCATGAAGTTTCAGGAGCTGGATAGTGCTGATGTTGGTCAGACTTGCATGCATTTAGTGTAGGAATTGTATTTCTTCTTTGGCATAACTGCATGGGAATTACCAATTATTTCTGCCAGAAGCTTGATTCCAGATTTAATTCTGTTCTGTATTTGAGGCATTGTGACTTGCTGAGTCAGGGGAGGTTGGTCTGAGTCTGTAGGCAGAAGCATCCTGACATATTGTTTGTGAAGGTTGAAATGTTAATAATAGGTGAACGAATGTTTGAGGACACAAACTAATACAGGGCTCCCACTTCAGATAACTTCATGTATTCATCTCTAGGCTGAATTAAATGAATTACGGAGCACCATCATCAATCTCTTGGATCCTCCTCCAGAAGTGTCAGCCTTGATCAATAAGTTGGATTTTGCCATGTCTACCTATCTCCTTTCTGTTTACCGCCTAGAGTACATGAGGTTTGTGTTTATCTATATTTAGTTTTTTCACTTGTGAAACGGGAAAAAAAACCCTAAAGCAAAACAATCAGTAAGTTCCTGAAACAAATCTGAAATAAACAAAACCTGAAACAAACAAAACCCCAAAGATGCCAACTTATAAAACTCTCCTTCCTTAGGGTGCTGCGTTCAACTGACCAAGATCGCTTCCAAGTCATGTTTTGCTATTTTGAAGACAAAGCAATTCAGAAAGACAAATCTGGTAAGATTTACTTGTCTAGGTTTCCTCTTGACTTTTGAGGTATGAGGAAATTATCTCCAGGCCTGCAAAGCACAAACAAATCAAGCAGCTCTATAACAAAATGAATCATGTTCACCAGATTGCTGCTGCTTTTTTTCTTGCCAAGAACACTGGTTTTGTTTTGAAACAAGTTCAATATTGGCTGAGTAAACATAAACACTTTTTAACTGTTAAGCCTGGTTTATAAAACAAATGTAATTTTGACAATGAAACCTGTCACTTCTCTCCATTCCTCAGGCATGATGCAGTGTGTGATAGCTGTTGCTGATAAGGTCTTTGAAGCTTTCCTGACAATGATGGCTGATAAAGTAGGTTTCCTGGAAACTAAAATTTTGAATTCGTATAAATGTTCTCAGTTCAGTTTATGAAAGTGAGTTTGTCTGTTCCTTTAGGAGCTTCATACTTCTCTTTGGCATGTTTTTTAGCCTAAAACTAAGGAGAATGAAGAAGAGCTGGAGAGACATGCTCAGTTCTTGCTGGTGAATTTTAACCACATTCACAAGAGGATCAGAAGAGTTGCAGACAAATACTTATCTGGACTGGTAGACAAGTGAGTATAGAGTTCATGTTTCTCTTTTCACAATGACTGTTTAGTGGTAACTCAGGCACTTGGTGACACTGGTCAAGTGGATTTCTTGGCTGCAATTTCTGCTGAAATGTCTGCTTGAAAAATTACATTCAATGGTATTTTTAGCCTGAGCTCAGAAACCCCTGGTGAAAATGTGTGTCTGCTTAGTATTCCCATGGGGGAGCAAAGCAAAGTGCCCGTGATAGGAATGCAATCTCAGCTCCTGTGCAATAGCTCTCCTCAGCTTTTGGCTCTGGATAAAGCCAGGCTGCTGTGAGCCATGGCAGCCTCTGTGGCTTCTGTTGAGTATGAGCTTACCTAGGGATGTATAAAGTTGGCTCTTTGAGCAGCTGCCTTGATAAAATAATGGCCTTCCTCAGCTCTCCATGGTTATTGTATTTCTGAATTCTGTCTTGCTCTAGATTTCCTCACTTGCTGTGGAGTGGAACTGTGCTGAAGACTATGCTAGATATTCTGCAGACACTGTCTCTGTCTCTTAGTGCAGTAAGTGCTTTTCTTTCCTAGAACTTTTTTTTTTTTGCTTTGTTCTGCATTTATTTGATACTAAATTGTGTTTGCAATTTGATTTTTTGTCCTTCTACTAAGATTGATAAAATCTTAATTTTGAATTCTGTGAAGCAAGAATTATCTTTGCAACCCTATTTCATAAGCAGTAAAACTAGTGCTAAAAAGTTGTTGTCACATGTGGTTTATAATTGTTGAAATGTCTCATTTGAAATAAAATTTTGGTGGTGTTTTTCTGGTTTGTGGTTTGTTTGGTCTTGTGTGAATTATGGTTTTCAGATTGTATTCTCTCCAGTCTGTGTATGTGTATCCATATTTCTTGAATCTGTTACATACTAGAATTTTTGAATATGGAAATGCTTTATAGAATTTGTTTTAATACTTAACGTTAAGGAAAGTGCTTTGGATTTTTGAAATTATTTATTCCAAAAATCAAACTGGAATACAAACAGTTTCTTTTAGAGATGTTCTAATTGAGAGCAAATGTCAGCAAAAAAGGTTTGGTAACCAGGCTTCTTGTTTGCTGCCTGTCAGAGTGCTAATGTCAGGTGATGATGAATTTTGTCTTACTGAGAGTTGGTAATTGTTTCTGTGTAGGACATTCACAAGGACCAGCCATACTATGACATTCCTGATGCTCCCTACAGAATAACAGTCCCTGACACACATGAAGCCAGAGAGGTGAGTGGCCCTCCTTGATTTATCAAAGAATGAAATAATGCCTTGTTTTGTGGCTTGGAGATAAATCAGTGAGCTACTCTGAATGGTCATTTTTTAAAAGTACTTCCCTAGATAAGATTTTTCTAATAGGATATGACACAGTATTTATGTTTTTCTGAATTTAACTATTTTACTTGACTTAAAGTGTGACAGTTCTTTCCTAATCAAGGACACATTTAACTGTTAACAGAAATTTTAGCTGTGTCATGTTGTTACAGCTGTCTTGCTCCCTATGTTACTTATTACACCCTTAAGATGAGTTCCTCTTGTTAAATGTCCTTCTTTTACTGATTGTGTTGATGTTTTTTATTCTAGAGCATAGTCAAGGACTTTGCTGCACGCTGTGGGATGATTCTGCAAGAGGCAATGAAATGGGCTCCCTCTGTCACAAAATCTCATCTACAGGTATGGGCCTGCTTCTGTGAAAATTTGATTTTTGCACATCTTGGACACTGCAAATCTACCTGAGGTTTATATTTCCTTGCCTAACAAAAGAACCTCAAGGGATTCTATCCTTGTGTGAAAGGACAACTAATTGCTTTCTCTTCTTCATATAGTCCAAAACCCTTCATCTCATAAGGGGTTTTTTTTGTCAGAAGTGATTCTTTTAAGAGAAGATCACAGCCTTTAAGCATGTATCTTGAGAACTTTATTCATTTTGAACAAAGAAGGAGTCTTACTCTGTGTATTTAGGAGGACATTCAGAAAATCTTATTGCCAGGGGAGCAATGCCCAGAAGGGATGAGTAGAGACAGTCTTCTGTCACAATTGTGTGTAATTAAGTTTCCCATAGTTTGCAGTGATGCAGCACTTGCTTTTGAGCTGCCTTGTTTTGAAGAGAATGAAGTATTTTGGAGTTTGATTTGTTTTTTTTCAGGAGTACCTAAACAAACACCAGAACTGGGTATCAGGGTTGTCCCAGCACACTGGCCTGGCCATGGCTACGGAAAGTGTTTTGCACTTTGCAGGCTACAACAGGCAGAACACCACTCTGGGCGTGAGTATTGTTTGTTCTTTTGTGCACCTGCAGAGAGACCTTGACAAACTAGAGGGCTGAGCAGAGACCTGCCTGCAGCTTCCTCACAAGGGGCAGCAGAGGGGCAGGCACTGATCTCCTCTCTGGTGACCAGTGACAGGAGGCAGTGTCATGAAGCTGTGGCAGGGAGGGTTTAAGGCTGGGTATTAAAAAAAGGTTCTTTCATTCAGAGAGTGGCTGGGCATGGGCACAGGCTTCCCAGGGAAGTGTCACAGCACCAAGCCTGACAGAGTTCAGGGGGTTTGGACAGTGCTCCCAGTGGTGTGGTGTGATTGTTGGGTTTGTCCTGTGCAGGGCCAGGAGTGGGACTCAATGATCCCTGTTTGTCCCTTCCAACTCAGGGTATTCTATGATCCTGTATCCATGGAGGAAATACACATACACAGTCCTGGTGCTGTTGTGTGTAACAGTCCTGATGCTACTATGATTATAAGCATAAGGAAATTTAAAACATATGTGGAGGAATAAAAAGATAAAGAGACAAATGGTTTGATATGAACAGTATAAACACCTTGTTATGGTCTGGCCTTAGGCAACCCAGCTAACTGAAAGACCAACTTGTGTGAAGAAGGACTACTCCAACTTCATGGCTTCTCTGAACTTGCGCAACCGTTACGCGGGAGAGGTAAGTACAGGGTTTCTCATGAATGTGGGGTGTCCAGAAGCTGTGGCTCACTTCTCAGGGGCTGATGTCCTTCCAACCTATACTGGTGTATGGGTCTATGTTACAAGAAACATAGTTTATGAATCCCTTCAGGATAAAGAGTATTATTTTCCTTATTGAACAGATCATTTTAGTGTTAGTCTTGCAGATAAAGCTAACGATTAGATAAAGATTAGATTGCAGATAAAGCTAAAGATTTGGTAAAGTAGTAACAAAAGATGCCTCTGTTTGTGGAGCTCCCTGATCAGCATGTGACCAATACTTAACTGGATTCCTAAAAATACTGTTCTTTGTTGAAAACCCCCCTGAATTTTACAGGTTTCTGGAATGATTCAGTTCTCAAATGCCACAGGACGAACATCTGACCTGAATAAACTTATGGTCAAAGACCTGAATGCTGCTCTTGAATCAAGCAATACTGAATCCTACACCCAGGCCATGTTTAAGTTGACTGCACTGCTAATAAGCAGCAAAGGTAATGAAAACCAAATGGAGTTCTGCTTTCTGATGGTGAATGCCAAGAATAATAAACTACAAAAACTATCCATATACCAACCCAGTGTGCATCAACTTGCAGCAAAACTGTGTTTTGAATTTTTTCAATTAAGCTTATATTGGGGAAAAGCCTCTTAAACCAAAAGCTATTTATTATTAGGAACTGATTATTGCCTGTGGTGCACACCAATTTCATATTGATGTGGAAAGCAGTTGCTCTGTTGGAGAAATCTGAGTGAATGTTTGTTTTCAGACTGTGATCCCCAGCTCCTTCATCATCTGTGTTGGGGACCCCTGCGAATGTTCAATGAACATGGCATGGAAACAGCAATTGCTTGCTGGGAGTGGCTCCTTGCTGCCAAGAACGGAATAGAAGTGCCGGTAGGAAGTGATTTAACTACTCCTTCTCTGCCCCTGCAAGGGGGAAGAGAGATTTTGGGAGATTCACAGATATTGTGAATCTGTGTCAAGGATGTTTAAATGCACTGTTAATCACTTTAGCCTGCCAGGAAGTCTCTGTTCCTGTATTGTTGGAAGTCTGAGCACCCCCACGAGGTGGACTGTGGGAAGCAGACCTTTCTCAACAGCATGAATGTTGCAGCAAAAGAAACCTGCTAGAATCCCAGCTGTAGAATTTACTTTGCTGATGAGATGCCTGACCTGTTAATGGATTGACTCTATACTCTCACAAACTATAGAATGGTGTTTTGAAACAAAGAGAAATCAGTGTCCTTGCTCATTAATCAGCCTCTGGTATCTGGTATTGCAGCATTACAAAAAACATAGGTTTGCAAATGTCCTAATTCTGTAACAGGCTAAACCAGTTGTATTTTGTGAGATGGGGATCAATGTAATAGTGATAAAGCAACTCAGCATGGTGCAGTGACAGTCCACGCAGCTGAGAAAGCTGCCTCTGGCAATTGCTTTGCTTAGGGAGCACCAAGTGTTTCACTTGCTGGAGATAATCATCCATCTGAATTTACTTAGTTGAGTTTACTTGCAGGTTTCAGTGGTTAACTTCTTAAGCATCAGTTTCATTTTTTCTCCATTGGGCATTTGGGGAAAGGTCTTTGTATCTGGTTGAGGAGAAGAGAGATGCACCTTTGGTTGCTCACCCTTCTTACTACAGAGGATGCTGCTCCTGAGAGCAGGATCAGCAAAACTGAACTAGGTGCCATCTTTATGTTGTACTTGTTCAGACAAAGTGTGTTCAGTGTGCTCAGGGGCCAGACTGTGTCCGACAGGTCACAGGAACCCCTGCATGGGCTCTTGTGGGAGGCAGCAACCTTTAGTGGAGCAGGAGGATGGATGGTGTGGGCTGAACTAGCAGTTCAGTCTCCTCAGAAAAATACACTGCCTGGCTGCTGCTGCCTTTAATCTTTCTGTTACTAGCTGAGATTCTGGGGGAGCCTCTCTTCCTTTTGTAATGTAGTAAGTGAAAGAAACATTTTCTTTCAGGTGGGATGTATAGACTTGTCTCTGCCTCTGTCAGCACTGCAGTGAATTTTAATTGCTGTAGTAGGTTCTTGTGTGTGCTGTGGGGAAAGGTTGTGCTTTTCATATAAGATGCTCTTGAAACAAGGAGCACTGTCACCTTCCTTTTTGCAGTTCATGCGGGAAATGGCAGGAGCCTGGCAAATGACAGTGGAGCAGAAGGTTGGGCTGTTTTCTGCAGAGCAGAAAGAAGCAGATCCATTAGCAGCCTCAGAGGAGAGCCAGCCAAGGCCCTGCCCACCAGAGGTGACCCCACATTACATCTGGATAGAGGTGTGTATTTTTTCTGAATGTCCCACCTGTGGCAGTCTGTATTTCCTGATTTGGGAAAGGACTGGAGTGCTCACAGCCGGGAGAGACACTCTGTTTAGATGGGCGGTATCACTGAGGGGAGAAAGGTGTTTGAAACAGAGAGCTCTAGGGGTGGCTTTGAAATTCAGAAAGGTCGAAGGAGGCATGGTATGTCTGTCTCTTTTTCTCAGTTTTTGGTGCAGAGGTTTGAAATAGCCAAATACTGCAGTTCTGACCAAATCGAGATCTTCTCCAGCCTGCTCCAGCGCTCCCTGTCCCTGAACATCGGGGGGGCAAAAGGCAGCTTGAACCGGCACGTGGCAGCCATCGGGCCCCGCTTTAAGTGAGTGCTCCTGGGTTTCTCCTTCTGGGTCACAGAAATAGGAAATGAGGCTGTGTAGAGATGGAAGAAAACAGCTGAACACTACATGTTTAACATGGCTTCAAGTGCTGAGAATTGCTTTAAAAGCCTGCAATGATGCAGTCTAAGCTCTCTTGTTCAAGCAGAAGTTGATCAGTTCAGCTTCAAAGTACTCTTTTGATACTTTCAGGAAATTTCATGGGATGATTTCATATAGTGAATAGCCCACGTCATGGATCTAGTAATAAATCTTGTCTTTGCTTCATCAGTTATTTTCACCTTTTGTGACTTGAAGGCTTTCACTTTCTGTGGTTCAGCAGTCACAGCTTTAAAACAGACAGGTGATAATGTGAATAGGTTGCTAAGAGCTGTGGAACAGACACTTCCCAGGCTACACCTGCAGCTGTAGTTGTGCTTTGCATGGTGGTGTATTGGTCACCATTTTGGGAGAGCCAACATTTCCATTCTCTGTTTTGCTTATTAGGTTGCTGACCCTGGGTTTGTCTTTGCTGCATGCTGATGTGGTTCCAAATGCAACTATCCGAAATGTTTTGAGAGAAAAGATTTATTCAACTGCCTTTGATTATTTCAGGTACTCTTCTGTTTTAAACAATTCACTGAAAATGTGTTTGTGTTTTTCCTGGACCTTCAGTGATACTTCAAAGCAGCAGCTGGTTTTATCTTCTAGTGATTTTTCTTCCTTTCCTTTTTTATCCGCTTTAACAGAAACTTGTCTTGTGCTTAAGTATGGTTCATAAATTATCTCAAAGAGGCTTAGATATTAGTTTTGGATTTTACGTATTATTTAAAAAGCAGGAATGTTTCTGTTCTTTTCCCTATTTTTCTTATTTTGAAGTTTATTCAATACTCAAAATTGTATCTAGATTTATAAGGCTTAAAGAACTCCTGTTATAATATGTGTGGCTGAAATACAATTTCATTGTTTTCAAAATACAGACACACTGAATCTGATTATTTCAACATTTGACACACGCACCAAAGAAAATTTAATTGATAGGAATGTCTGAATGTGAGGAGGTCACTCAATCCTAATAATAACTTTCAGATGAATCCAGGATGCTGACGGACTGCTGCCCTAATTTTCAGTTATAATTGGAAGTTTGTGCTCTTCAATCAGAGATAATAAAGCCATGAGGATAAAATGTAGTGATGTGTGCTCTCATCCTTGTAGATTTCAGTCAGAATAAAAAGTACAACTTGATTAGGCTGATGAGGATTTTTGACTGCTGGGAGTTTTTTTCCCCCCCAATGCATTAAATATTGCATTATTTGTGTGATTTCTTCAAGTTGTCCTTCAAAGTTCCCTACACAAGGAGAAAAGAGGCTCCGTGAGGATATCAGCATATTGATCAAGTTTTGGACAGCAATGTTCTCAGACAAGAAGTATCTGACTGCCAGCCAACTTGTGCCACCTGGTGAGTTCCTTTAAGTGCTGTTTTAAAAGTGTCTGGTTTCTTTGGATTCTACATCAGATCTGTGCTCTGTTCTTAGATAATCAAGACACCAGGAGCAACCTGGATATCAATGTTGGATCTCGGCAACAGGCTACACAAGGATGGATAAATACTTATCCTTTGTCCAGTGGCATGTCAACCATATCTAAAAAATCAGGTATTTTTTTGATTGTAACCAGCTCATTACAGCCAATTTTACAGCATAGTTTATGTTCAGATATTTAAAGTCAATATTTACCTTAAACATCAGGCTCATATTCTGGCAGGGTATTTAATTACCAGTGCCAAACTCTGAAAAACAAAGACAGAAAAAGTTTCACTGGTAACAAGCAGGACAGTTCTAAAATCACCTGAGTTTTTTGATAGAATGTTCAGTTCTGTTGTGCATGACAAGTAAGACTGGAAGAGATCAAGTTGTAGAGAAATCCTGTAAGGAAATTTTTTGCTTCGTGGAAATATGCCCCTAGTACTTTTTAGGGACATCAGTGACATTAGATCATGGACTGTATTTTTGTGCAGTTTAAAAGCTACGTGCTCTTTCTTTTTAGAAGACTGTCATGTTCCTAAAGTGAATGCACTGCTGGCTACAATAATATCTCTGTAGCCTGTTGTACTCCATATATTCAAAGAACACCTGCACGATGAGTGGCTGCAGTGATGACTTCCTGCCTCCACTCTGATCTAAGTTACAGGTGTCCTGTGGTTATTCAGTTCATGTGTTCATGTTTCCAGCTGTGGACAGTTTGAAAATACAGTTTCACCTACTGAACAATAGCCACTGAAAGCTTTTTAATCCTTTTCTTCAGGAATGTCTAAGAAGACAAACAGGGGGACGCAGCTGCACAAGTACTACATGAAGCGCAGGACGTTACTGCTCTCATTGCTGGTGAGTCATCAGAAGGATGGGCAACCTGCATGAATTTCTAAGATCCTCTTATTGTTACATAAAAATAAACTAAAGTATGAGATTGGGAATGTTTTGCTTCTTCTAGAAAACCCTTTCTTTTTCCTGTTTCCTTCAGGCTACTGAGATCGAACGCTTGATCACATGGTACAATCCACTGTCTTCCCCTGAGCTAGAGTTGGATCAAACTGGAGAGAGCAGTGTAGCAAACTGGAGGTCTAAATACATCAGTCTTAGTGAGAAGCAGTGGAAGGATAATGTGAATCTGGCTTGGAGCATTTCTCCTTATCTTGCTGTGCAGCTGCCTACCAGGTGAGATATTTCAAAAGAAACAACTGATGCAATTACTGCTGCCTTAGAAGTTGAGTGAGTATTTACAGTACGTACTGATAGCACTTGCTGCTGGTTGCAGCCTCTTGCATACTGTCACAACTGTTTGAGACCTTTGAAAAGAGCTAGATACTTAATAGACTCATTTGGCTCAGTCACTAGTGAAGTCCACCTGCCTTTCCTCCCTTCTGCTCTTTGACAGTGCTTAGACAGTGTTTGATTCAGAAGAAATCAGTATTGTTTTTTAATAGCATTCAGCCCATCAGCAAGCATAGCATTTAAGCAGTGCTAAAAGTATCTTGGAATGCAGTGTTTTTGCTAGATATTTGCTTGCACTTTACTATTATAGGAGAATTAGCACAGTTGGCTCCGGAAGGGACAGGAAATTCTTTCCCCCTTACAACAGTGATAGTTTTTGCCAAGTAGAGTTCTGTATACTTCTTGCTGTAGAATCCCAGACAGAATATTTCAGCCAAGAATGCACTAGTGGAAGTGGGCTGAAATACAACTGATTTATACAAAAGCACTGGATGAGGACCAGTTGTTTCAGAATCCCCTTTCCACAGCATATTGGGGTATGTTATTTCACAGTTGGACTATTTGTTTATTGCACATATAGTTTTCTGCCTTCTGCTGTTCTCATCTTCAGATAAATAGAAGCAGCCATCACAATTTTCTAATAATGTTACTGTGTTCCTGGTTATACTTAGGTTTAAGAACACTGAAGCTATTGGAACAGAAGTGACCCGTCTGGTCCGGTTGGACCCCGGAGCTGTTAGTGATGTTCCTGAGGCTATAAAGGTACCTGTGAATATTTTTACTGTTACAGGGCCCCAGGAGACCCATTTCACTCAGATATGCTGGAAAATACAGTCTTGACTTACCACAGTGCATGTTCTAGTGCTACCCATATCTCTGGTAGGAGAGAATGACAGAACAGCTGTGCAGGTAGGATGCTGAGAGGAGAATCTCAGCAGTAAGAGGAGGTAGCCAATTAGCTAATAGTTGCTAATTGTACATTTTGCTTCTGGGTATTCTCACTGTACACAAAATGGCTCAAAGCTCATCACTTTCAGTACAACCACAATTTCTATTCCTTTGGCATAATAAGTGAAAAGATCACTGGATCAAGCCGTGATGAGTGCTGCTGCTGAAGTTATTTCAAGCATAACCTTTTCTGTGTATTCAGAGGCCAAGGTCTGGAAGTGAGGAAGGTTTATCGTGCTGATCTGCAGTAGAGCACTTTAGCCCTGTGAGGGACAGTCTTGTCAGAACTGTGTTCTGTACCTCAGCTGTAAAATAGATGGCAGGAAAATGGAACCTTTCAAAATGACTCATCCTTTGTTCTTTCTCCCTGTGCAAGAACTCCTGGATTGTGCTTTTAGTAACTTCATTTGGTGTTCTGTGAGGTCAGGTGATTCCAACAGCTAGGTTTCCATGGAAAAAAATGCATTAGATAAGACAGCCATAGTTTTGTGAAAAATAAAAGTTCCATATTTCACTTGCCTTGCTGGAGGGAGCTAGATGCCAGCACTACTGTCTGATGTGTAGTACCCACACACCCCTAATGTGTCTGATCTGCTTTTTCAGTACCTGGTTACCTGGCACACGATTGATGCTGATGCACCTGAGCTCAGCCACGTTCTGTGCTGGGCACCCACAGATCCACCAACTGGCCTGTCCTACTTCTCCAGCATGTACCCCCCCCATCCTCTGACAGCCCAGTACGGAGTCAAAGTCCTGAGATCTTTCCCTCCGGTAAGAAGAGTTCCAAGAAAGCCTCAGCACTCCAGGGGAAGTTATGGCCTGGTCACTGTGGCCACAAGTTTCATTTTAATGCCATGGAGAGGCATGTGCTAAATGGGCATAGCACACTGCAGAATGTGCACAGAGTGGGATAAAGGATTGAAGTTGATTGTCCCATGTAAACCTGGCTCATGTATTTGCAGCTTTGTTTTAAATGACACTGAATTCTTCAGACTGCCCTTCTCAAATCATCTCTTTGCCTCTTCTTTCAATGACAAAGTTGTTTCTTCTAAGGCAGCAGAAAGCACTTGTCAGGCTTCTATTAGGACTATGAAATACACAATTATCAATTATATTTTTGAAGGGAGTAACTAAACAGAATAATACTTAAATTTGAGAGAGTTGCATACATAGTTTAAAATGAAGGGCCAGTGGGATTTTGTTTATCACCTAACTGAAAGGAGCTTTTCTCTGTGTATGTGACTCATCTTCCCTTCTGACTACTAAAACAAAACAGTAAAACCCTGCCATCCCTTCTCTTTCAGGATGCCATTTTATTCTACATTCCACAGATTGTTCAGGCACTGCGGTATGACAAGGTGAGATTATGAATCAGCTGCATGTGAAGAAAACAGATTTTTAATGCGGTTTTTAGATTTAAAGCAGTAAGTAAACAAAAAATTAGGTGTAATCCAATGCTGCTTATTATTATCCTGTATTGAATACACAGAAGAAAATTTTTTGTCTCTAGAGGCTGGCTGGTTTTGGGTACACCTCTTTTATGAACACATAAACTTGAGAAAGGCTATGTAGCTTGTCTGTCAGAAAAGTGATTTTGTTATGGGAAACCCCAGGTAAGGACTCTGTTTGAGTAGAGCTTTTGGAGGTGTGCATGAGACAACCAGTAATGAAGTTAAATCATTACCCTTAATCATTTTGCTGTAAAGTTAACCAGAGAAGACATCCAGGAGTGTCTTGTGCTCTATCACATGTATGAAATCAGATCTCAGCCTTATCTCGCAGAAGCCAAAGTAAAGCTTGACAACCAAGTTCAGAGTTCATTAATGTGAGATCATTTTACCTGCCAGCGAGGCAGTGAACTCTGGTCAGTGCTTTATTTTCAGGTGAACATATTCCCATCCCATAGTGTAGGTGACTGACTGTAGTTATTCCTTGAGAACTCTGCAATGCAGAGCACAAACATCTGACACCTGTCTGTTAATCAAACACCTCTAGGAACACCTATAGACTACAAAAGTAGTTGTAGGTAGAGGAAAGGGAATGTGGCTGCTGGAAGGAGTATGATATTCTTGGACACTTAAACTTCCTAAGTGTCTTCTTACTTTCCAGAATTTCAGTGGAATTGTGCCAGCACATGCAGTTCTTGCCA
This sequence comes from Passer domesticus, assembly GCF_036417665.1. Lineage (NCBI taxonomy): Eukaryota > Metazoa > Chordata > Aves > Passeriformes > Passeridae > Passer > Passer domesticus. The sequence continues at coordinate 5,642,841 of NC_087490.1, forward strand.
CCAGACTGTACAGTCCCTTTGACACTGTGTAGGTTTCTGGTATTACAGGAGCACAGAGTGATGCCAGACAAGACCAGTCTCCCTGTTACACTGTGCTTTGTACAAATAGTAGGTGAGGCTCTGAGCTCAAAGAGATTTGAAATCCAAAAAGAACAGATGGAAAATGGCCTAGAGGTGGGGAAAGGCTGATTAGAATAACAGAATAGGTCAGTAAGAAAGCTGAAAACAGTTTAAGATCAGTTGTTACCTTTTAAAATACAATGTCATTCATGTCTTTTTAGCAAAGTGAGAGGTGCAGAGGTCTTCTTTGCATTCATTTAACACTTTCTGGGTTTGAAGAATAGCTGTTAGAAGCAGTGATATTGAGTCAGAATTGTAGAACTTTGATCCTTACTGGTCTGCATGTGGTTACAGATGGGTTACGTTAGGGAATACATCCTGTGGGCAGCTTCCAAATCTCAGCTCTTGGCTCACCAGTTCATCTGGAACATGAAAACTAATATCTACCTGGATGAAGAAGGACATCAAAAAGATCGTGAGTACATTAAAACTCCTTTCCTGTTCCCAGTCCAGACTAAATCTTCTTCCTGCTTCTTGCTTGTCAGGAAGAATTCTTTTAGCTGGGAAATTCTCTTTTATTTATAAAGGTAGGGCCCATTCTGCATCAGTTCCTGATAGTCTATCAAGGGAGACAGGGTGCTGGTTCCCTCAGTACCTTTATCTGAATACTATCCAAAGGTGCTGATTTCCATCACCCATAACATTTTACTTTCTGAAATAAGCTTCTGACACAGATGCTTCCTTTTTTTCACATGCAGCTGACATTGGGGAACTTCTGGAGCAGTTAGTGGAGGAGATAACTGGCTCATTGTCTGGCCCAGCCAAGGAGTTCTACCAACGAGAGTTTGATTTCTTTAATAAAATCACCAATGTTTCAGCCATTATCAAGTAAGAATTGTACTTCTGAAATTGTGCTCTGTCTGTGTAAGTTTGAAACAAATTTGAGGCTAGTGTGTAGAGGAATATATAATATGCAGATAATTAAAAGGTAATTCATTTTTCTAGGCCATTCCCTAAAGGAGATGAAAGAAAAAAAGCTTGTTTGAGTGCTCTGTCTGAGGTGAAAGTGCAGCCTGGTAAGATGGGATTTAGTTGTATAAAATTGTGGGCTCTTGTATTCAAGATGATTATTTGTTTTCTGCAAGCAAATCTTGAAATCCCTATGAGTGGTGGCTTGTAGAGATTTCAGTTTTGGTGCTGGTGGCTGTTCTTGTTCGGTTGTTTCTTTCTTGAAAAAAATTCAAATATTTTTGTCCATCCAATAATTTCTATATGGTGCATCAAAACTTACCCAAAAGCAAGTTAGATAATGCATATAGTGGATAAAAGTAGCAGTGTATGTCTGAAGAGGAAGGATAAAGAAATTCTGCTTTCTACCACCTTTTTTAAAAGGATGTGGTGTTTCTGAGAGGTTTTGTTATCTCAAAAATGAAGCATGTCCAGTTCCTTTAATTCTCCCCTTTCTTCCATCAGGCATTCCATTGAAATGTCATTATCTGAGGGTACTCTCAAATCTTGAACGTACGTTTTCCCAGCCTGAGTCTTCTTTTTAAAATGGAGTTTGTTGAAAGCTTTTCCTGACCTCTGACAGGTCTCAGACCTTGTGCCATGTGTTGGTGGCTGAGGGCACTGCCCACTGGGGCTGCTGCCACATCTAATTCAGGACTGTTGTAAGAGATGCCCTCTCTGTACCTTTCTGTGCTACAGGTTCTGCAGTATTAGCTCAAAACTGTATTTTATTAGTTTCTGGGAGCCTCTCACTAATGCAAAGGATACCACATCCTTCATGGCTCACAGACTGTAATCTTCAGTTCCTCTCTAACATTAATTCAAAACCATGTACTGAACTTGTAGACACTGACATCAGTTATTGTCCAGCTTGCATTGTCTCATTAGCCAGTGGATTTGTTCTCAGCTGTCTGCTGTTTTGCAGGCTGTTACTTGCCCAGCAATCCTGAAGCAATTGTTCTGGATATTGATTACAAATCAGGAACTCCTATGCAGAGGTACCATGCTCTTGTTATGTTTTTAGATATATATATATATATATATATATATATATATATATATATATATATATATATATATATGCACTTGTTACTTGTTAAGTTATTTAATGACATTCAAGTATTTTTTTTATAAATTTTTGGTTGGCTAATTGCACTCATCATCATCTTTGTTTCTTCTGTAATTTAGTGCAGCAAAAGCACCCTATCTGGCCAAATTCAAAGTGAAACGATGTGGAGTCAGTGAGCTTGAAAAAGAAGGTGAGTAATTGCAACTTAATCATTGACACTACTAATTAATAGGCAGCAATTCCTTTAAAACTGCCTGCTTATAGTGACCTGTACCACTGCAGAAAAATTATTTCCATGTTGAACTTTATCTGCCATGGTTCAGCTGAGAAATTGAACTGGATCAAAGAAAGAGAGAAGAAAATGCTGAAAACTTAATTTGTTTTTAAAGTCCCAAGAAGCAAGCCACATAGGACTCCTGAAGAAATTATAACAGTTACTTTAGACTAAAATAGAAATCACTGGCCTTTTCTGGGTTTTTAGACAGTAGCAAAATCCAGGTTTTGGCAGATTTTCTCTCACAAGACATTTTGTGGGAGTCTCCAGCTGGCTAGCTCAATGCATTTATCAGGTAAATCACAAACACTGCTGTGAGATGTTCTAATTCCAGAAGACAAAGGGAACTATCTTATGACAATTACCTTGTAAGGCAGAAATATCTGTGGTGCACCTGCAGTGGAATGCTGTGGGTTGGAGTGCAGAGGCTTGTCGTGGCAGAAAGTGAGGAGTTGAAGTGCATGTCTGGGTTTTGCTTGGTTCCCTTGCTGCAGGTCTGCGCTGCCGCTCTGACTCCATCGATGAAAGCGAGGAAGAGGATGAGGACAGTCAGAAGGTCTGCTGGCAGGCAGCAATCTTTAAAGTGGGCGATGACTGCAGACAGGTACAAAGCTGTTGGGCTTTGCACTTAGAGGAGACAGATTTGTAGGTGATAATGCATAAGAAGGAAGTAGTTTTAGTATAGAAATATTTTTCTTTGGACCTTGGGTAATCTCTGCTATTTGTGGACTGAGAGGGAGAACTGTGTGTACCCCAAGAGAAATTCTGGTATGGAAATAAAGGCCATTCTGTCAAGACAGGTTTACCAAGCCTTAAATTTTTTTTTTACAGAGTTTATTTTTCAATTGAGCTATTGGTAATATAGCTTTAGTTTCTAAGGTGGGATCTTGTACATTGAAGTTTGATTGATTAAGAGGGAATGCTGGTTATTATCCCTGGAGTTATTAATAGCCCTTTTATCAAAGGGTGATAGGCAGTTCATTCTTAGGTCAGCAGTTAAATCATCAGTGTTGCTTGCTGCCCACTCACACAGCATTTATCAGTTCCCTTTTTGATTTCCCCCATAGTGCATGCACAGGCACACATCTGCACACCTGCTTAACTTTATGTGCACTTCAGAGTTCTTCAGAGCATGTTTATAATCAAGTTTATGACCTGTAACCCCTGTAATGTTTGTGCAATTTTTTTCTTGTCTGACAGGACATGTTAGCTTTACAAATCATCGATCTCTTCAAGAACATATTTCAGCTGGTAGGCCTGGATCTTTTTGTGTTTCCATATAGAGTGGTGGCCACAGCTCCTGGGGTAAGTGGGCAATTAATATAGTGCTGTAGAAAATAATTTCTAATTCAAAAATTCTTTCTTCCAGCACACATAAAAATTCCATGCTACAAGGAAGTACTGCCCACATTACTTATTCCAAATATTTGGAGTACCAGCAATAGAAAGAGTCTTTCCTCTCCTGCTTCCTGTTTTTCTGAAGGTTTTGGCTCTGAAATTTTGCTGCTTGCAAATCTTTGATTTCTGGGACTATTTTGTGCAAAGCAGTGGGAAGTCACAGAGTTTGTCTTAGTTGCATGGAAATCCTAAAAGAGAGGATATACTTTTTTCTAATTAATAAACTAGAAATTCTGTCTTTGGTGGTCTATAGGCTTTCCCACATTTCTCAGAGAATCTGTATGACTGCCAAGAGCCATGAACAAAATATATATTTGGGAGCATGCCTTACAAACCCCTTCCTTTTCTCCCCCTCCAGTGTGGTGTTATTGAGTGCATTCCTGACTGCACGTCCCGTGACCAGCTGGGCAGGCAGACAGACTTTGGGATGTATGATTATTTTACAAGGCAATATGGAGATGAGTCTACCCTTGCATTCCAGAAGGTAATATCAGTGGGCAAGCACAGCACAATATCAACTGAGGAACATTCTACCTATAAGAAATAATGACAAATAATTGTATAATGACTACTATAATGCTGTGTCTAGTTCCTGATGCTGATAATCCAAGTTTAGCTATTAGTGAGTTAGCTAAAGAAGTAATTGCAGCTATAGATGTATGGAGAACGTCATTGGACATCACTTCAAACTAATCATGAATGGAAAAAAAAGAAAAAAGCTTTGTTTGTCAGTCTCATCTCCTGATGGAGAGTTATTAAATTCTGTAAGTTGTTCTGATTTGTTGTCACTTGTTGTTTGTACAGGCCCGCTATAACTTCATCCGCAGTATGGCTGCCTATAGTCTGCTCCTGTTCCTGCTCCAGATTAAAGACAGGCACAATGGCAACATCATGCTGGACAAACAGGGACACATCATTCATATTGGTCAGTCATATGCTCCTCTGAAAGTCAATTATTACCTTTGCTTTCTGCTCTTAAGTATTGCTGATAACAGCCAATAAGCCATTTCCCCTGTGAGATCCATCTGTATACTGGTTTCACTGTTTGTAAACATGCATGGAAGGTTTTCATGCCTTTTGTGCCAAGTGTTGTGTGTTTGTGTTGGCTGCTTCTGTGTAAATTTAGCTCTGCGAAGTTTTGTCAGGTTCAGGAAAGTATACCCACAAATGTATGGATGACACATGTTTGTGTAGTCATGCATGGATACGTGTGTGTGTATGTGTTTAATTATAGAAATGTGTCTTTGGTTTCCTTTCATCACTGCAAGGGTATGAATTAAACTTGACAAGTAAAGCTACATACTTGTGTGAGGCTGTAACCTCTGCTTTAGCTTTGCTTTTCTGGAACTGCACAAATATTTCAGCAGTTTATTTGATGTCACCATTCTTACATTTATTCTCGTGTCATGGTGATGATGCTTTTGTTGGTATTCTTAAACTTCACAAAAGCTTTTTTCCAGCTGCAGTTAAAATGTTTACATTAATACATGCAGTCCACATCTCTTGCTTCTGCCAGCTTTAACAGCACACAATTAACCAACAAAGCTTATGAGGCAGTTTATCTTTTGTGCACAGATTTTGGATTCATGTTTGAAAGCTCACCTGGTGGAAACCTGGGCTGGGAGCCTGACATTAAACTGACTGATGAGATGGTGATGATAATGGGAGGGAAAATGGAGGCAACACCATTCAAATGGTTTATGGAGATGTGTGTCAGAGGCTATCTGGCAGTCAGGTAAGGTGTTCTTAGCTGCTCAAAGTGGAAGTTCTTGCATGCCCAAAGCCAGATGAGAAGATAAATAATAACAAATGTTGATTTGTGGGGAGTCTGTGCCTGGTATTGAAACAACGTAATAATCCTGCTGCTTTCCAACTTATCTTTGTGGTATTTTTCTGTCCTTATGTTATATTTTAAAATTTTATATAGTCAGTTTATAAATGTGATGTTTCACACATTCCCTCACACAATTTAGTGCACTGTTAATACAATAAGAAACTACTGTCTTGGAATCAAGATAATTTTGGTTCATTGAGAGGAAGCAGTCTGGACAAAGTTCTTGTGGCAAAGCAAATGTGTCACTCGAGTAGCAGAGGAATAGCCTGGTAGATAATAAATGTTCTGAGCAAGAGGACAGGAAGGAGAAGGGAAACTGGGCTGACATAGCAAAGAATTACCCAGAGTAATTAAGATTAAAAGATTGTATATTCCTGTGTGGTGTTGCTGGTTTCAGCCTTTTGTACTGTTTTGGTGCACTGCTTCACCTTTCTGATGCCAAAGAAATGTTGTTTGCTAAAGCATTACTTTGCATAATCCTTCTTGAGACTTCATCTTGCAGCATTCTGAGTATCTGACAGTCCAGCATAAAGGAGTGACATTTAATTAAAGTGACAGATTGCAAGCAATGGTGTAGCTTCACCAGCAAATGTAAGAGGATTATCTGTGTTGATTTAATTACAGAAAAAGGTGGGATCCAGCTCGTTGAACTCCTCAGCTTGTCTGCTTTACCTGCTAAGGCTGCAGGAGTTTGAATGCTCTGTTTTTTTGTCCTTTTCCTCTAGGCCTTACATGGATGCTGTGGTCTCACTGGTTACCCTGATGTTGGATACAGGGCTGCCCTGTTTCCGAGGGCAGACAATCAAGCTGTTGAAGTAAGTCAGCAATATGTGTGAACTGGAAAATGTTTTTTACTAAAATGTTATGTCATTTGTACCAAGTGGTTTCACAAGAAGTAGGTACTTGCAGGAAGTGAAATCACACCTGGCTGAGCTTGTGCAAAGACACATTTCTACCGTGTTCAAAGGAAGGCTCACTAATTTTCTCTTATTTGATTGTGATTTTCTGTATAGACACAGGTTCAGCCCCAACATGACTGAAAGGGAGGCTGCAACTTTCATCATCAAGATCATCCAGAATTGTTTCCTCAGCAACAGGTTTGGCTTCTATGCATGTCTTCTCCCTATGGCTAAAGGAAGGCCATCAGGCTTTGAGCAGAGCTGAAAGAGTTTTACCAGTCAGATACAAAAATTTTTTGAGTCATTGATTTCCAGATAGTGCAGGATAGCAGCTTTGTTTCTGAATATGCTGCATCTCCTCTGTTTAGTGCTGGGAAGGAAGACTTAAGTCCATGATGGTCAAATAGCAAGGCTGGTTAGGCTAAAAAATAAATGTGATAGTTAAACATCTTAAGTGCATGTTTTATTATGCTAGATAATACAGACTTTGTGGGGTATATTGGAGAGTCTAATACAAACTGTTGTGTAGTTCCATATGGGGTCAGCTTGAGACCAGTGCCACTCACTGGCTCAGACACAGCACCACTGGAATGGAGGTTCCAGTGCTCACTAGTGCACCTGCTCAGAATCTTAGATTAATATCGGGGAATGAAGACTGTGTGAATGGCCAGAACCAGCTTAGATCTGACAAGCTTGAGCTTCTCTACCTGTGGCATGGTTAATCTGTGACCTGAATTACCTCTACCCGTGCATAATTGAGTTATCTGTAACAAGCTGAGATTTGTTTGCTCAGTCACTCATCAGAGATGCTGCTGTTACTGCTGTTATTTCCCCTGCACTTTTATTTTCATTATTAGCATTCTCCTTAATTAAGATGACTTTTATTTCCTCATAATCCTGTCTCCATGCAGCCCTGATGATCTCGATTCATTCATTATGCATTTCCTTCTCCTAAAACTAACTGCAAATGCCATGTGATGTGCTTGTGGCTTATCCAAACACAGGATCCAAGCTGCTGATGCTGTTGCCACACTGGGAAGTGTGGAAATACTTTTTTAAACTAGTTTAAACAAGAGCAGGATGTTTTTTGCTGTCCATAACAGTAACTGGCCCTTCACAATGCCTTCAAAGAATGGAGGGCTAGTTTTGATTAGCAGCTGATTTCCTTCTCCCATGTTTTGTCTCTGTGGGATCCTGATGAAAGTTTCTTGACAATGGGCGTGGTGATTTTTTAAACTTTTCCTTACTTCTGGTTTGCTTTTCTTCTGTAGGAGTAGAACATATGACATGATCCAGTACTACCAGAATGACATCCCCTACTAGACACTAGAGATCCACTGCCAAAGTGAAACGTGCAACCCCGTGCCCTCACTCCAAACTTGTGACAAACAGGACATGCTCTGTCACACCTCGCTATCTTCCACCCTCTGTGTATGTGTGTACATGTTGGGTACATGTTTCCTGACCATTGGAACAATCAGCTCTGATTCATTCCTTTCTCTATACCAGGTTATATATATATTACTGGCTTTCCCTGGATATTTGGAGTTGGGTTGCAATCACAATAAAAATTGCATTACAATTGTGAATGTGTGAAAGTGGTAAAGCTTGAGGAGTTCGATAATTTTTCATGCAATGCAAGGATTTTATAATATCTTTAAAAAGTAAATTAAACCCTTTCCTGCACAATCGCACAAAATGCCATGGAAGGGAAGGGTATGGATTTCTCTTTGGAAACAGAAATGTTAACTTGTTCCAATTTTACTGTAGAAAAAGCTTGATAATCATCCAAGGTGGTGATGTCTGTGTAGCTGTGTTCATATTTTGCACTGTACATGGTCCCTACTACATGGTCAGTATTTCATATGTACATGAAGAATGTATTTTTTCCTTTTGTGTGTTTTAAAAAGAGACTCTACTGAAGATATATTTAATCTATAAAATATAATAAAAGACCTTAGACTTCGTGTCTGTTGCAAATGTTTCGCCCTCTTCTGTTTTTAGTGTATATACATCAATCTGCACATTTGTGCACTGTTCATTATATTATGCCCTTTCTTTCTAATAGAGAAATCTGATTTCTTTATCAGCTGAAGTGACATTTTTTATTCGTAAAATAAAAGTTTAGTGCAAGAGCTGGAATGTAGGACTAAGGTGAAGCTCCCCAGTGTTGCTGACTAAGGACCTCTGTCCTGGGCTGGAACAGAGGTCTTTTGGTGTTTTTTCCCTATCTACATGCTTGTCCTTCTACATGAGCTCTTCTACACAGGGGCCGTGCCCTGTAGGGGATTTTTTCCCCTTTTTAGGGCTTTTTTTTCCCTTTTGGGTGCTTTTCCCGAGTGTCCGGGTTGTGCCCTCAGGGAAGGCAGGGAGTGCGGGGCCTGGGCAGGGCCCCGGGGCGCCCCCTGGCGGCGCCCGCCGCTGCGCGAGCCCCGGCGCGAGGGGGGCCCGGCCTCAGCCATGAGGGACACGGCCCTGAGGGACACGGCCATGAGGGACACGGCCCTGAGGGACACGGCCATGAGAGACAGCCAGCCATGAGGGACATGGCCATGAGGGACACCCTGCCCTGAGAGACATGGCCATGAGGGACAGCCAGCCATGAGGGACACAGCCCTGAGAGACAGCCAGCCATGAGGGACATGGCCATGAGGGACACCCTGCCCTGAGGGACACGGCCGTGAGGGACAGCCAGCCATGAAGGCCATGGCCATGAGGGACACCCTGCCCTGAGGGACACGGCCATGAGGGACACCCTGCCCTGAGGGACACGGCCATGAGGGACAGCCAGCCATGAGGGACACAGCCCTGAGGGGCACCCTGCCCTGAGGGGCACAGCCCTGAGGGACAGCCAGCACTGAGGGATACCCAGCCATGAGGGGCACAGCCCTGAGGGACAGCCAGCCCTGAGGGGCACACAGCCATGAGGGACACGGCCCTGAGGGACACACAGCCATAAGGGACAGCCAGCCATGAGGGGCGAAGGCGACATGGGGTATGGCCGCGAGGGCTGAGGGGGACACAGCCCCCAGGGGTGAAGGTTGGAGGCGTCGTGAGACAGAACAGAGAACCAGCCCTGAGGACTGAAGGGGACTCTATTCCAAAGCACAAATGGTGAGCAGGTCGCGGGTCAGCACCCCGAGGGTGGCTCAGCGCTGAGGGGCGGAGGTGTCGTGAGACAGACCCAGCCCTGGGGCGGGGCTCTGTCCTGGGGTGGGGTTCTGTGGTGTGAGGAACGCCCAGCTCCATTGCCTTGAGGGTCATGCTGTGGGATGTCGCTGTGACCCTGAGGGGCATGGTTTGGGGCTGTAGCTGCCCAGCCCGGGGCTTTCCTCAGAAGCTGGGCTCTTGTGGCAGGTCAGGGTGGTCTCTCTCTGATGGGATGGTAGGTCGATGGGCTGTGCCCATGCCTTCCCCTTGAGAATGTGCATTTCTGAGCACCTCTAAGTCATCTTTTAGTCTCCCGGTGTGTCCCTGGGGCCCAGGCAGCAGGAGCTGCTCAGGGGAACCTCGTCAGCCCGAAGCCAGGGTGACTGAGGAGGTCCCTGGTCACTGAGCTCACAGCTCAGGGAGCCTCAGAGGGGGCAGCCAGGGCAGTGTGTTTTGGCTCTGCTTTCAGGGTGGGTCTTGTGCATGGTGCGGTGGAGGGCCTGCACCTTTTCCATTGCGGGCTGCATTCAAAATTTACACCTGCTTTTGCCAGGGGTGTTAAAGTGGGTCTTGTCTCTTGCCTGTGCAGTGGGTGGCACACAGCAAAGTGGGCTCTGAGCCCCTTTTCTCATTACGGGGAGGTGCCATTGGCTTTCTAAAAAGGTTTGGAGGCTCATCAGGGAGAAGTAGCATGCAAGAACTGCTCTAATTATTAATTTAATTCAGATTTATTATATAACCAGCTGGGACATGGAGTAATTTTGGTGCTCTGTGCCTGCGGCTACTTGAACCTATTTAGGCTGCATAGGAAAGGAGCTGATTGACACTACAAATGTGGTAAACTTCCTCACACCTTTCCTTTAACGAGGAGCAGGTGGAGTGAGGAGATGTGAAGCTTCTCCTCAGGGGAGGTGGTGAGGAGTTCTAATATTTTGTTAATTCAAGTCAGTACTTATGTGCATGTACTTTCCTGCACCTCAAAATAAATGTACCATGTTAAAAATATCTAGGGCTAGAAGTGAGTAATTAGCTAGTGAATAATAATATTAGAAATAATAAATGGAGCTCTGGTAATCAGAAAGTCACTCCTAGTTGCAAATCTCAAACCACATAGCAATTTGTGTGTATTCTAGCATAGAATGCCCAGAATTTGCTGGAATACAATTAAGGCCATCCCGGGTTTTGTATCAGAAAATGAATGAGTTTGAGTGTTCTTCACAGTGCTTGCTTGCTTCAGTCAGGCTGTCTGAGAGCTGATGTGGTCTCAGTTTCTTCTCTCAAGTCTGTTCAGAGAAATGAAAGCAGCTGAAGTCAATTGAGTGTAGTTACTGTAAGAACAAGCTCGTTTGCAGTTTGGATTTCTGTTCTCACTGCAGTGTCAGGTGCACACCTGACATCCGCAGGTTTCGTTTTCCCAAGTTGACTGTGCCTTCTTCCCCTCCCCTCAGGGCTCCTTTCTGCACACACACATGGGAGAAAACTCCCCTGTAATGGAGTGCCCACTGAGATACGGAGGGGATTTGGCTGTTTACACTTAATCATGCAAGGCAGTACCCTGAAGACTCCTCCTAGATGGGTTGTGTACTGTGTCTTCCTCCAGGGAGACTGAGGAGGCGAGAACACTGCGATGCCCCACAATACTGCACGTGCTTCTGAGATGCTGAATCAATGCAGCTGGAGACACCACACACCTCACTTTCATCCTCCCACCAGGGAAGGATATGTCCTTGACACATGGAGGCTGGCAGGACTTTCAGAAGTTACTCAGGTAATTAAAACAGATAGAATTAAGACCTACATGAAAGTACTATGCAGGATTTTGTCTCTGAACTTTATGCCAGAGTATGTCCTGATGCCTGCGCAGCCTTAGGAGAAAAGACACATAAAAAAAAAAGGGGGGGGGGGGAAATTAAAAATCTGGGGAAATATGCTCCTGTGGTTTCTCCACTCTCAGAAATTCCCAGTCATGGTGAAAGACAGACTTCCTGGGCCAATACCCACTGCAGTTGTTTCTGCATCGGCCATGCATATAAAGAGCTTTTAAGAAAGCAGCAAAATTTATAGTGATTCATTTGCATCTGATGGACCCGGGGTTCAGAGCTGCTGGTAACTTGATCAGCACTATTCAAATGCTAATCTCATTATGTGTGTTAGAGACCGAGCTCAGCAATGCACCTCCGCTAGCACAACGTGCCTGTGAGATGTTCTGGCTGGTACGCAGGGTCGCGGTACCCCCTGCAGGCACCCAGCACAAGCTGCATAGCATCAGGGCTGATGTGGGCAGGGAATGGGAGCTCGGTGGAGGAGCCAATGCAATGAGTCAACACAGGAAGAGGAGCTACAGCTTTTTTTGGAAAAATGCTGGAGAGGGGGAGGGGATTGTGGCCAATGGAATGGTTTGGATGAGACTTTTCTTTTTTTTCCCCTTTGTATCATAAATATGTCCATCCTTTCCCTTTCCTTCCACATGAATGCTATTAAAAAATAAAAACAATAAAAAACCACCAAGCAAACAACAACACACACACAAAAAAAACCAACAAAACAAAAAACCCCGAAACAAACAAAAAAACCCACCAAACCCCACCAAAGGAAAAAAAAACCAACCAAAAAACAAAACAAAAAAAACCCCAACCAAACAAACAAAAAACAAACCCAACAATTTGTCCTGAATGTACATATAGTCTCAAGCACGGCTGATTCTTTGACTTTTTGAAAAATATTTTGCCTGTGCTGCTTGGTGTTCAGACCTGGCAGTTTTGCTTGTTTCATGTAACAAGGACTAAAAGCTGCTGAAATCACAGCATGCACAAGGGATCCTTTCTAGGTGAAGGCTCTCTGATAGAACCTTGTTACTGACATGTGCAAAGGATCTCTGCCTCACACTGTTACCTAGAGTTTGTGGGTTGGTTTGTATGAGTTTTTAGTGCCTCATCTGTTTCTGTAAGGATTCTGCTGCATTTGGGAGGCCACAGAGGTTATACTCCCAAAGAAGCAAGATTGGTAAGGTGACATGGTGTAATTATTAGATAAGCTACTTAGCTGGCAGGAGCAGATGAGCTCTGGTAACCTGCAGCCCTGGCACCAGCTGGTTTAGTAACTAGCACAGCCTCCCCAGAAGAACTGGGTTTCTGCTGGGCCCTTGCCACTGCAGCAGCCCTGTGTCTAAAGCTTTGTAGTTATAGGTGATGCCTTTGTGTTTATTTCTGGTACAGTATCAGTGGCCTAATAGCAGTGATAGTGTTGCTGGGAGTCATGTTACTCTAACACAGACCTCTCCAGGGTCAGCAGAGCCACGGCGAGCCTCAGTGCTTACTGTGGCAGTGAGAAATGTTCCACGTGGCTCTGCTGTCTGACAGGGGAGAGCAGAACAGGAGGGTGACACACATATGTAATCACACAGGCAAACAACAAAGGCTGGCAGTTCACTGAAGGGAGAGCTTACCTACCTGACTGTATTCAGATATCCCTTCCCAAGGAAAGCATGGCAGCCAAAAGGGGAAGGGAACTGGAAGTTGTAAGTGCCCACACAAAGACTGCTACATACCCTGATGCTCCACATACACCTTTTGGAACTAAAAACCCTTCATGGGTAATGGGCAGAGCTAGGATTGTATCTTGGTATGTTCTTAAGAAAGTAGTCCCAGCTTTGCAGTGACAAGCCTGACAAAATAAATTGTGCTCTGCTATTAGAGAGGAGAAAATATCTGAATTGTAGCAAATATAGGAGACAATTCTAGCTGTATGTATTGATTAGGAGTGAACATGTGGAGTGGTGACTTCTATCCAGATGTAAGAAGGGAAGACTCATGGAATTCCATCCTTGTAGAGGTGTAGGAGCAGTATCTCACAGAAAAATCTGACTCTGGATAACAAAAATAAGAGGTAAAATCATATATTACTGTCATGTAGTTCTCTTCCCCAGTGCAAGTTACATTTTGATTGCCACATCTCAAAATTTTGCCTGGTACTATTGGTTGTAAGTTAACAGAACCTTCTGGAATACCTGATATCTTACCACCTAGATAGAAACTCCTTCTGTGCAGTTTTCAGAGGCCTGCTGACCCCCAAAGGGATTCATGGCTCCCCAGATCTTGGACTAGTCAGCTTTCCTATTTTCCTTACCCATCACTTAGATGAGGTGGGCTGGGTGGAAGTGAAGAGGAAAGCTGCCTCCCATGGCTGCAAAGGAAGAATCCCAGCAGTGCCAGTGGAAGGGGCATATGCTGCTTTTTCTGCCTCAGATCCCAGATGAGAAGAACTGGGCAAGAGCTTTGTGGGGTGTAGGAGATGAGCTGAGGTAGAGTTGACCTGAAAATCAATTGTCTCTGCAGCCCTGGTGGGTGGCAGTGCTTTGCAAACCTTTAGAGCTCAGGCAGTCAGACCCAGAGGCTGAGCTCGGGGCCCGGCTCTGGTGAGGGCCTCTCATGGGCACGTGAAGCTGAATGGCGCTCACTGCTGCCCGTCCTTAGCGAGACCCCGCTCACGGTCCCGGCCTCGCTCCCTGCAGGCTCGCAGGTCTGCGGGCTGGGCGGCAGAGGGCACTCCAAAACAAGCCACCGTGCCTGGGACACAGGACAGAGCAACTGAGCAGGCACAAATCTGCCGTTCCTGTAAAGCGGGCAAGTCTGGCAGGGAAAACCTTGCCGTGACCTTTACTTGTGACATATCTGTCACGGCACGCACTGAGTGGTAGAGCTAGCGAGTACCTGAATATCAGATATGAAATTGCTCAAGAGCCTCGCTGCTTGTATTCCAGCATATTCTGCTGGGGAGGTTTTTGACCTTCCAAGGGACAAAAAGGAAATGTGTTTTGCTGGCTCTGCATTGTTGTCAGGTGAAGCCTTTAAATATATGGGTGTCCTCTGGTATAGCAAGCATGCAGAAATCCATAGTGCATTTACCAAAAACCCAGAGGTTTATGGTGGTAGCTCTCCTTGTTGTTATCACGCTGTATTGGATGAGCAGCAGCTGTAATCAGCTCCAGAGGTGGCTGTATTTCTGTGTTGCTGTGCATGCATGTTTTTGGAAAGCTTCTTTGGGATGAAAGGTTCTCTGTATGCAGGCTCTGATAAACTGTAAATTATCTGTTATTTCTAGGTTTGTGTATTTACTAAAAATTAAAACCTGCCCCACATAACAGTAGCTGAGCATTCTCTCTTAGCTTTGAGAAACTTGTCTTGGGCTTCACCTTCATAGTAGACCTAGTAGGTTGCTGGCACAATGAAGTCTTCAAGCTTCATAGAGGAAGTGGAACACAGGTGATAGGATGGAGGAAGAAAACAGATCCAAGAGAAGAAAGCACTTTGGTGCAGCTGTAAAGAGTTCATTGGTTTTGGATAATTCCTGTGGTCATTTTGAGTCCAGGCAAGCCGTAGCTAAAACTCTTCTCTATTCTGTCTGTGACCAAGGTGGAATGGGGTGTGTGGAATCCTCTGCCATGAAGACAGCCCTGGTCTGTGCTGTTACCAGGCTTAAAATTCAGTGTCTCAGGATAGATGCCAAAAGAAACCAGGGTTCTGAAAAGTGCTTTCTCCCTCTTACCCCACATATAAACTGGGATTTGAATGTCATTGTTTTTAGCATAAAGCCTGGCCTTTAGGCTGCAACTCTAGACAATAAAGAAGCAAATCTAGCTGTAGCTATGGTTGTGTCACAGATCAGAGCTCAGAGGGACACATAAATATACAGTAATTTCAAGCTCATTAGCTTGCAGACAGAAAGACTAGATCAGAGGGAAGGATTAAGCTCTAGGTAAGAAGACAAACATGCCAAGGAAGCACTTGAGATGGATCCATGATGAAACCTCAGATAGACCTCAGGAACCTGAAAACCCACTTCATTTCCAGGACAGTGCTGAAATTGGCAATTTTTTCTTGCCTCTCTGCTGACACTGGGATCCTTCTTCCATTTTGAACAGAGCTTTCTTTCCTTTGAGCTGCAGCTCTTATCAGCTTGTGGGACAAGTGACTCAGTGCCTGAGGTTATGGGAACTCAGGAGCTGATGGTGTCTCTGTTCCTACTCATCAGCTGAGCCTGGAAAACCAATCATGTTTGTGTTCCTACTTTGTCTTACCTGAAAGGTAAAACTCCTAAGCTTATATTTCATTGAATTAAAGCAAGACTAGGTTTAAGAGCAGGTACATCAGTTCCTATCTTCACTGAGAAGGAACTCATGTTGCCAGAACTCTCACACAGAGTATATGGTGGGTCAAATCCCTTTAGAAATGCTTGCAGTGAGACCTAAGGCACTGGATCTCTTGCAAAAGGTGTTCTGTGACTTTGGGAACTGCTTCAGCTGCACTGTTCTTGAGCTTGGCTCCAGTACAACATAAATTTGGAGCCCAAAAATTAGCTGCTCTTTCTTGAGATGTGGGCATGTGTGACTGTGCAAGAGAGCTCTCAAAGTACAAATTGAAATTGGAGCCCTTTTTCCTTTTGTATCTATTACTGTGATTTTTGAGCATTATTAAAATATAGGTAAAAGGGACATTTCAAGAGATGCAATTTCTTTACTGAAAATTACTTTTGAATGTATAACATATTCACAACTGAATTTGCTGCTGACTGTTGTCCCTCAAAGTTACTGTGGCTTGACCTTTCCCCAGGAGATTGTCTTCTAGTTGCGTAGAAGTGCTGCAAAGTTTTCCCCTTCACTTTATTTGGGAACCTTTCCAAAAAGCTCTCCTCGAGGTGCGAATAGCTTTTACTGAAATGGTGGAGCTGTTCTGCCTTTGAAAAAGGTGGTGTACTTTGGAAGACATTTACCGGACCTGCAACTGCACTACTCTGTAGGGATGATTGTGGAGGTGGGTACCGTGTGTGTGCCCATACAAGCTGTCACCACTAGATGACACCATGACTCTGGCAACAAGGTCCAGATGAACCCTAAAGCCAAGGCCATTTTGCTTGTTTTGGAGGGTTTGTTACAAACCCAGAACACGGGCTGGATCTGTGAACCTTTCTGTGAACTGGAGTCAACTTTTCCCTGCAAGCTGAGGTTTGAGCAGAATGGGCTCCGTTCCAGATGGCAGAGTGGGATTTATGATTTGGGGTAGAAACCATCTGAACATTTGACTTGCAACCAGGCTGATCTTGGCCATGGTTATGCTTGGTGGACCTATGTGTATTTGAAACAAAATCTCAGAGCGAGGTTTGGGCAATAGGAGCCTCCTTGAGCCAAAACCAGAAAGGGTTTGCCCAACCCTGTGCAGAACTGCTGTAAGAAGGTTTCACGTGACTTCACTGTTTACTCCAAGTGGATCTGGGCATGAACTCCAGAACAGTATTCAGACCTGGTCAGCAGTAGCCCCACTTCTCTTTTAACCCATTTTCTCTGTGGCTGGTAGGTAACTAAAGAGCTGCCAAGGAGCTGGCCAGCACACATTGCCATGCTGCTGCCATTTAACATTCACCACAGTGTAATGGTGGCTCAGCCACTATTTGGGCAGCCTTCTTTCCAGGAGCATGTGGCTTTCTGATCATCTGACTGACTCTTACCAGCAAAAGGGACCTGTTTCTCCCTGGGGCATCTTTCTGGGCTCTCACCCTAAATTGCACAGAGTCTAGCAGGAAAATCTCTGCAGCTGCTCATTGAGCTGTGGCGCTTGCTACCTCATTCTCTATTTTGGCAGAGGAAATGCTTTTTTATTCCACAGCCTGAAAAAACTTCATTCTGCTGTATTTACTTTCTATGTACACCTACTGAGGTTATCCTTCTGTTGCTCTTTTGTATCCCTTTCCATGAGACTCAGAGTATGTTCACATGAAGCATGTTAACAAACCAACCTGCTTGTCTTATGCTCTTGCAAAGGGCATTTCTGAATAGGAATTGATAATCTAAAGTATGTTTGTACACAGCTTTGTCTCCTTTGAAATTCATGTCTTTCCACTACCACCTCAGAACAATCCTCACATGCAAACTTGTTAAATACCTTATAGCAAGGAGTCAGCAAGACTCAGGGCATTTACCTGATGAGCACATTGTGTGTAAGTTCCCCCTAAATCCTGGTTGTCATTGTGTCTGTCACTAGTCCTGGCCTAGAGGTGTCCCAGTAGTTTGATAGATGGGTGGTCTTGTTATAACTGTGTCTTCCAACAGTGCCTGCTGATTTGGATTCTGTTTTAGTAAACTTATGGTGCATAGACATTTCCTTATTTGCTTCATAAAATGATTTTCTCACAGAATGCTCACATAGCTAGCTCAAACAAACTAGCTGTGTTAATAAGGTTGTCTTATGCTAATTTATTATGTGTGTAGAAAACATTTTCAAAATACCATTTGTTAAAGCTTCATTATTATTGTAAGGTTAAGCATCACAGAAAATTCTGCTCCAAATGTTTTGGTCTACTGTTTGTATTTTATAGACAGAATAGCGGAATGTTTACCTTGAATCATCCCAAACCTTTGCTGTGATTGGGATATATTTTTTATGGTTATCAGTTTTTATGGAAGGCTGGAATTAACATTTTTTGGTGTTTGATTTTGATATATTCACTGATGCATTCAGAGAATTCTAAATGTTTTTGCCAAGCCTTGGCATTTCTTCTAGAGGACTCTCAGGCCCCTAGCATTGCTTCTGTTTGTTGGGCCTGCTGGGATGCCAGTAGGGAAGAATTGTCATCTTCTCTTCTACAGCTGGCAAAACAGAAGCCTAAAAAGACTTGAGTCAGTGGTGCAGACTCCTACATGCCCAGCTGTAGCCCAAGAGCTGCTGGTCCCCATCTTGGAGGGTTTCAAAGCTGAAGAGCATAAGCAAGGTACTGAAGCTTTTCCTAAACTTTAATCGAAAGGTTGTGTGGTCATTCAGTGGGCCCCAGCCAGTGAGTAATCAGTAGGTAATGGCAGTGTCAGTTGGACAAACTTCCCTGATTCTTTATGAGAGTATAACCACAGAGAATGAAGAAGTAGGCACAGCTTGAAGTACTGTCTGTAGAAAAGGAGCTCCAGCAAAAGCTGTCACTCTCCCATTTGGTTTTTCTTTCTGTCTCTCATTCTTTCATCTCCCTGTCTGGCCATTTGTGCTGCCTGCCTGTTTGTTTGTTGGCTGAGTGCTTGCTGAATTATTTACCAACCTGACTGAATTAAGCAGCAGCAAAAGCAGGCGAGTGAATCCCACCTGAGACTCTTTCAGCAAGAGGGGGGTTGAGAAGTGGGGTGTGCATATGTGGGTGTTGATATGTAGTGCTTAATTAAATGTACCAGGAAAAACCTTGTGGGAGAAGAAACTCCTCTATTGCCCTGGGACAGGGCTGAAGGGAGCAGAGCACATGGCTGATGCACCAGCTCAGGTGGCAGCATGCCCCATCTCCTAGCTGGGCAGGGGTCCTGCCTCTGGGAGTTGCCTTCAGCCCTTGCCAGTGTCATCTCATCCTGCTGGGATGTGGCAGGGCTGTCAAGCATCCATTCCCCTTCACCGCATCAGTTGCGTTGTTTGTGATGGTTGTTGTGCTGTGTGGGGTTAATTGGGTTAATGAGCACATTGTACATTATTAGAGGCTGAATTGACAATTATGCTAATTATTGTGTCTTCCAAAGTGCCACATTACTGAGGATGTCTAAAAGGACAGGGATTCTTATACTATACACACTAAATCAGACCTAAGTACCTGGACTTGCTTTACCAAATGGAGGTGTTCTGTGTGTTTGATGTCAGGAAATGCCTCCTGGTTGGCATATCCCTTCCAGCAACAATGTGCAGGCTTAACACACAATCCTTAGCTCATACAATTCCTTGCCTGACTACGTGTCTCAGCTGTTTAGTCTTACAGACATAGATCTCTCTGTGACATATCAGATCTGGATACTCTCTCACTAAAGCATGCATGCTCCAGTGTAGTTGCTTGCTCCAAGCCAGTGCTCCTTACCCCATAGTGGACACAGCCTTTGGACCACAGCAGTTGGTCCAGATTCCAGAGATCTTTCCATGACTGTTCTTCCTATCAATTTCTGTTTGTGCTGAAAAGCAGCAATCTCCCCAGAGAAGAAGCTCTGTGACCTTCCCAGAGGTCACTATTTGCCGAGGTGAAGAAGCATATTGCGATTTGTACAGATGCTGGTTTGGGCTGCTCTCTAGGTTGCATGGCTTTGTCGTGCAACTGTTACTGTCATGCCACTGTAGTAATGCCATCCTGACTATTCCTGCTGTGCAGTTGTCCCAGTAAATATAACCCAAGGATGCATTTGTGCCCTAAAACCAGCTATGGAATATTATTTCTGGATACTGAGCAATTGCAAACTATAAAGCAGTATTGGGCTTGAATAGAGTTATCTTCCCTGTTTCCATGGGCTCACATGTAATGTTCACCAGAATTACTGCTGGCTTCAGTGGGAGCAGATCTAAGGCTGAGAATGGGGAACGCCCCAGTGTACTCCAAGTCATCTTTAATGCTGATCTGAAAGGTGTATACTCAAAGCAGTACAATACCAGTATGTGGGCTGCACAACCTTTCCAAAGTCTGGTTGGTATCTGGTGGCTCACCTGTGCAGGACACCGTGGCTGCAATGCCTCTGGTTACTCCTTAGGTGTAGCCATACTGATTTAGAGTAATTATGAACTGGGAGTGAATGTAGACTGAAGAATTAATGGCATCTGAGGCTTAAACAAGAGCTTTTAAATCTAGACTTCTATAGACTTCTCTCTTTCAAGAAAGGGTTAATCTCTCCCAGTTTAGCAGGGAAAGTCCTCTGTCCATGAAGTGCCTTGTGAAGCTAGGAGTACTTTGTGCATGTACAGTACAGAGCACCTTTGACTAAATCCAGCTGATTGAAAATTGGTCCACATCAGATCTTTTTTCCTCATATGAATGTACATGCTTGGGTATGTTAGGAGAGATTTAGCCCCTCCAAGCAGCCTGCTTGCACTTACATCTCCTGGACTTCTGACTTCTTAAAGTACCTCTTCCCTTCCAGAATGTGGCATTTCAGCAGAGGCAACCAATGCAGACTAGTCCTTATTGTCTATAGCACTAGTTTACTATATGAGGTAGAATAATGTCTCCAGAAGGTGGATAAAGAGGGAGCTGAAAATGGCAAGGAGAAGAGCACAGCACGATCAAAAGCACATGCCTCATGAATTTATCATGAACTAATTCTGTGGGACTTGCTACATAAATCAACTGATAACTCACCATGTAAAAGATCATATACAACAATTCAGCACTTCCCTCCCATTTCTGCTATAACCCTCTTTCTGAAATTCACTGTACAATTGGTGTGAGCATGCTTACACATTCTGCTCTGTTGCAGAGATGTGTATGTGGCACATCAAGGTAATGGATTTTTCTTGAATACCCTAGCAAGTACTGTCATGTTTTGCATCAACAAAAAGTGATTTCATATAGCATAAAGCAAGGAGTTTAAAGGAGCTGATGACCCTTTTTGGCCTAGTTCCAGATGGGAGTCGTGTCTGGGTTACTGCCCAACCTTTTCCAGTAAGTTAATTCCCACTCTTCAAATTGTAATGGCTGCACTGAGTTGTGCTCCTCTCCATAATGATTACTTATAGAAAAGAAAAAGTGCTTTTTCACTGAACTCCAGTATTCTTCCTTGTGCCTTGCCAGAATTTTGTGTAGGTATCCATACTTTATACTTGCTGTGCAAACTGAGGCGTCCTATCCAAAACTGCTGCTGGCATGAGCATACATGTTTTATTCTAAGACTCTACAGCAACATTTGAGTCTACCAGTTCTATACTGTCCACGTGTCTATAATTGATTTCATGTATTTCTTTAATAAGAAAGCTTAACTGTCTTGATTCATCAGCAGACATCATCTAGCTAGATTTCAGCAAAGCACTTTGTAAGTTATCACATAGGAATATTGTATTCAGAAAAAACAAGGATTAGCACGTGGCTTGTGCAGTAGAAGAGAGGCTCATGACAGGAGGCTGCACAGGAAGGAAAGTCCTAACAGTGGAATTCTTTCATTAAAAGGTTGATGTATTTGCAAATGTTAGTTCTACTACTTAAGTACAGATTCACCGGACAATATTAGGATTCTGCAGAAGCATCTGCACATACAAGCATATCAGAGGAGCCGGGGGCCCCTTTTCCTTTGCCTTTATACCCACTGAACAGCACTTGCCTGCTCTAGTCTCTGCAAGAGGAAATGACCCTTTCTGGTGCTGCCATCCCCTGCTGTGTTTCAGAGATTTACTGCTCTCTGCTCACTGACTGTACTCAGGAGCTGGTATAAAAGCAAATACCTAAGGGATGCATATGTCAGCAAAACTTGTTCTTCCTGATTACTCTGGTTAGGCCAAGGATGGCCCTTCTGTTAGAGGAAGGTTTGTAAGTCTGGATCTGCTTATTCAGATGAGGTCAGAATTGTCCCCTAAGTCTACTCCTGTCCACATGTCCGAGCGTGGAAGGAGAAGGGGATAGTCCTACCCAGCATGTCAAAGGAGGGACAAAGTTCCTGACTGATGCCAATGTGGAATGGAAAGCTGCTTTCTGTGACACGTGTGATTGCTGTTTGTGAGCATCAGAGTCAGCCTGCCTCACACTCACAATAATTGGTGCAGCCTCCACTGCTGTACAGTGGTGAAGTGAGCCATTTCCCTGTTTGGCAGACTTGGCAGAGAGGCGATGGAAGAGATGCACCTGGGGAAGCAGGTACTTGGGCTAAATGACTGATGGAGTCCTAGATAATACAAGAGGGAGAGATTCAGAGATTACAAGGAAGAAAATACCATGTGGGACTGGAAGAGAGGAAGGAACGTATCCAGAATAAAATGAAAATCCTTGTTGGAGGATAGAGAAAGGGACTTACATTGGCAGCAATCTGAACAGCATGGGTTTTTTAATTTTTGTCTTTCTCAACCTCTCATTCTTCCCACACAGATATCTTAAACATCTTTCCCCATGGCAAGTCAGTCCAGCACACATTCTGTACGGCTCAGCTCACAGTGACTGGTCAATCTGTGCTGGCTGATTTTGTTGAGATGCTCTTCTCCCTTTTCCCACTTTCCTGTGTGGGGATTTGAAACCAAGAATGAACCTTTTGCGTCTGTCTCAGTGACAGGAGGTGATGTGTTAACAGGGAGAAGTGAAGGGAGCCATCCATGCCGAGCATTTTGGAGCCTTTCCTGTCCCACTTACAGATGTTTGCTAAAGAGGTGTTTTGGTTTAACTGTAGTTTATTGGATTATGTGATTATGGCATTTGAATTCTTTATTAGATCTTTTCTATCTTGGTCCCTGGGGTTGAGAGGGACTTGTTTTCTGGCCTTTGATGTGTTTGAAAAAGTCAGGCTATTTGTATCGCTGCTTCTTTGCTTTGATTGTTTGACTCCTTCTCTGGGGAGCATTCTGATGTGCAGAGCTCAGCTTTGTGCGTCTGCTGCATGGGATGTCTTTGTGGTTTATTTTTGTACTGGGCACAAATCACCCCTCCTGCTTCCTTCTTTGCACATTGTCATGAAAGCAGGTTATTGCTGACCAGTTCATTTGGAAAACTTGAGCTTGCTGACAGCTGTACAGAAAATTCAGTATTTTAATGAGAGACATACTACCTTTGCTTGGAGGGATGGATGGCATTGCAGCAATTGTCCATTTTCCCCTCAGGCCCTTTCTCCTGGAAAAAAAAGTCTTATCATTATAATTCATTTATCAAAAGAATATTCTTCACATTCTGCTGTATCTGCTTTCTTGATGATTTTAACAGAGGTGCTAGAAGAGGACTCCTCTGAACCCCATAGTGGGAAGTGAGTAGCTTATACTCTGGTTCTTTGCCACAAAGCAGCACCCTGTGAGCAGAATTTCAGAGAAGGGAAATTTGCTTAGCTGGCAAGAAAAGGTCAGGCCCAGCTGGGTAAACCCTGCCAAGAAGGGTCAGTGTGGTGAACCAACTTAGGCTTCATTTGTCACCTGTCAGTGCTGAGCACGATACACTTAATAGCACGGCAGTGGAAAGGACAAAGGGGATTTCTGAGGGGAGAAGTGAGGTAAGCCATAATTAACTTGAATACTGAAGGAAAACTCCATCTTGGAGCTGCTGAGCTTTTCTTGTGAGCTTAGATGTTTTCACCCACACTTCTAACACACAGTACAACCCCTCCTGTATGCTCTAACACCTGTCCCTGGCTGTGTTCTCCACAGTGTCAGGAAGTGGGACCAAATGAAAGGGAGACTGAGTCTTTGTGACTGGTCTTTTGCCCATTACCTGGGCACAGGCACTGAATGCAGTACTAAGATCTGCAGTACAGTGCAGAGCTCAGGCTCAGTCTGACTTGTTGAGCAAGGAAGCAGAGAGAACTCTCCCACACTTGTGTTGGTACTGGGATTAATGTCCCCTCCCAGTATGGGTAAAAACAGAGCTTATTGACCCCAAGGAGAGCAGTTTTGTTAATTGTCCCTCCAGCAACAAGAAACAAGGGGTTCCCCTACACTCTTTCTTTCTCTATAGCATGAGCTATTGCCTATACCTGTAGCATCTGGTTTATCTATCACTTCTCCTGCATGAAATGTTACCACCATCTTCTCTCTTTTCCCAACAGAAAACAGGCAGGTTTTATTCTTTGTTCCTGAGTAGTTTCCAGCCAGTGTTATATCCCTCTAGATGTACCCTCATGTCCCCCACAGCACAGGCTGCTTCAATGTTGAAGCATAATCTGATTGGAAACCAGCAATTTGGTGGCCTCTTTTTCTCACCAGGCGTAGCTTGGAAATATCTCTGCAAGGGCTGCCAGTGCCCAAGCAGAGATTTGGTTCCCACACCCTGCTCATCCTATGTGAGAGCTGCTCTTGTTTTGCATGGCAACAACTGGCAGAGCAGGCTGGGAACCCTGAGCCTGCATTCTGCTTCACCCCCAGAGCTGGAGTGTAAGTGGACCTGAACTA
This sequence comes from Passer domesticus, assembly GCF_036417665.1. Taxonomy (NCBI): domain Eukaryota; kingdom Metazoa; phylum Chordata; class Aves; order Passeriformes; family Passeridae; genus Passer; species Passer domesticus. Next base: position 5,667,373 of record NC_087490.1, read on the forward strand.
TTTTTAAAGGAAACCATTCAATTGTCATTAACAACAAAGTCATAATGGTAGCCTCTGACACAGCTGGAAAACATCTGCAAACACTTGGAACAGGTAACAGTTTGATGAGGGCAAAGTTGTATCAGACTGCACACGGCTTGTGAGGATTAAAAGCCTTAGCTAGTGGGGTCAGCATGACCTCTGGTTTGGCTTGGAAGCTCCTTTAGTTCAGGAAATATTGGTAAAACATGGCATCTCCTTGCTTCTGGAGAGTGTCAGGGTGTAGAACACCAAACAAAAAGATAATTTACCTCACAAATGTAGCTCTGCTCCATGTAAATTTCTTGAATTTGCTCATTTTTCAAAAGTTGAATTTCTGTACCATTTTGAAGGGTAGGGAAATGAGTTTTTTGTTTTGTTGTAGGTTGTCTTTTAAACAGCTGCCTGCACTTGGTAAACTGCAGTCACTGTGGTTAAATGACTAATGTTTTACATTCCCTAACACTGAAAATAGTTGTGGTGCAGATTTTGCTGGGATTAGTTTTGTTGTTCTGTTTTTGTAAAAATCTTAGGCAAGTGGCTTTTTGCTGATGTAGACAATCATGGAAAGCATGAAGCTTCATTATTCACAGAAATTATGGCAAGAGTACAGCAATGACAAAAAGAGCCAAATAAATATTCCTGGGGTTTTTTTTTGCTGCATTTGTTTGGAGCAGTGTGTGTATGGCCCAGATGTCATGATTTTTGTGTTTCTCTATTTTGCCTTGAGGTCTATATAGTAATAAACTCTAAGTGAGGACCATGGTGTGTTGTGACTATAACAAAAAAACAGGGTTGTGTTTTGTATCCTCTCCGCCTGCCACCTTTGGATTACCCTTGTCTCAACAGCTTCTATTCTTAAATAATTTTATTTGAGATGCCAGGTGAAGAAGATTTGGAAATCTAGGTATTTTTCTGATTGTTATGGAGCTAATAAACAGAACTGCAATTGCCTCATACATGATGCTACTATTTTTGATGTCAGGAATGCCACAGATGCCTCTTTTTTTTTGGTCTTCTCAGTTTTCTTTCCTGCTCCTCACCTGAAGCAGGCACACTCTGAGCATGGAGCACCTCCTAAATACAAACAACCCCCAAACTTAGCCATTCTAGTAAAAGATAATACCTCACCAACTGATGTTACTCCCTACACTGGTCCCTGGAAGAGCCCCAGGCTAAGCTGAGTGTCTGTTTAAACAGTTTCAGTTGTTGGCCACAGCAAAATTGTTGGCTTTGGAGAAAATTAGGGAGTGTTCACAAGAAGTGTTCCTTTTGCAAACTGGTGGAAACACAGCCCCGGTAAAGACAGAAGAGATGGGAGGAGTAAGTAGCAGGTGTGGGAGGTAAGTGCTGCTTCTGGGTGACGATGGCCACTGTGCCACTGCAGTACCACTGCAGTGATAGCAGAAAACTGACTGCAGGTAGACACATCTTTTGCTATTGCTAATAAAGAAAGTTTCAGCAGATCTTAGATTACTTCTTTACCTCTCATTAAGAAGCCAGGTTGGGTGGATACCACTTGTATACAACTTTTAAGGTACCTCCCCAGGGTTATGGGAAATCAGTGACAGTGACAGACCTAGAAAGAGAGCATAGGAGTCCTGGCTCTTTAGCTGTCTTCACTAACCATTAGATGATACTTCCTCCAGATGTTTCAATAAGGGGTGCTATAAAAAGTTCTTTGCATTGCTGTTGCAATTCCTTATTTCCAAAGGGCTGCCTGCCTTTATGTTTTTAATATCATTGCTTTGAAGCACCATAGCTAGAAGTGACAGTGCCAGAAATAATAATAACAATAATAATCTGCATAGCACAACGGGCATTTTACCAGCATGCAGGAAGACAAAGGTCTCTGTGTGTTTTATATTAGCACAGTGAAAAAGTCTTATTGAGTCTATCTGGAATGCATAGGTGGGAACCTTAACCCCTCATATGCTGAGAAGAAAATTATATGCAGACCTGAGAGCTGAAGTAAATTAATAAAAGGGCACGAGCTTCATTCCTTTGGCAGTGGGAGGTCTTTCTGGACCATATGCCTTGACAGCTTTGCTCAACCTTATGTATTTAATATCCATGTGACACCAGTGTAGTTAATTTACAAGTATTTTTTTCCATTTTCTTCACTTGTATATAATTGTTCTTTAATATAGACCAGAAAAGACAGAAAAAAGGCAAAAGCCTAAATCTTTTATTTTCCTCTGCCAATTCAATTCTTATTTCTGCCATGGCCCATGTTCAAAACCCAAACAATAAAACATACAGCTGTGACATAGGGGAATTGTCCAAAAAGGACGATGTCTGAAGGTTTATGATTAGGTTTTATATTCCCTCTGTCTACAGAGCAGCACTTCCTGAATGTTTCTGTGGTGGGAAAAGCATCCCAGCCATTTCCCCTTGTGGATGATGGTGTAATTAGAGCTGTAAAGAAAGAACCCATGACACTAAAAGGCTATAAGTGCTGCAGATTTAGGACAACAGGTTTCTATGGAAACTGAAGTGAAAATAGGACCTTAAATGGGTGAATAACAATAATACAGAGTTCTCAGTTTGGATCAATCTGTAAGTTGCAGGAAAAGACAAGCCTGCCTTTCTGGCAGGTATTTGCATAATCTTTTCCATGGTGCTTTCAATGAAACATTGCTCCTCTAACTCTTAATTTCTATACAGAAACAGTCTTTTCTTAAAAAAGAAAGATGAGGATTTCCCAATTAATGGTATGCACCCATTTATAGATGTTATCAAAATAATTTGAGCTCAGTATAGGCAAATAAGCAACGTAAGTGATGGCATCTATTCTCATCACTGGTACTACTCACTGAAGTCCTTGGTAGTAGCTGAAATTTTTCCTGCATCAGATGGAATATGAAGTCTTCTTATATTCTTGTTGATGCACTGGAAAGATGAGGCAATGCCAGTGGTACCTTTGCACATGATACATCTGTCATTCACTGTCTGCTGTAATTGCCAGCTCTTGATAACCAATTGTCTCTGAAATTCTGCTGGATTGTTTTTCAGTCTAAGACTGTTTGCAGTGGGAGATCCTTTCCCTCAGCTCTTCAGTTTCTGAGGAAATTCGGAACAGTCTCTTACTGGCTGTTCCAGGATTTTTGGTAGAATATTCTGTCTTGCATTTGCTGCGCCATGCTTTAAACAACATCTGAAAATGCCACAGTTAGAAATGCTCCAGGAAAGAACAAAAGGGGACTTGGAATTCTTTGCAGTGTTATTTTTTCTTGTTGAGCATTTAACCACAGTGGAAGAAATGAAACTTCAGTGAGATAAAGACTGAACTGCTAATGACAGAAATACCCATATGGTCCTGTTTGTTTCTGTAGAAACAGCCATGCAAACTTTCTATAATAAATATAAAAACTCGGGAATATTTGAGTTGTAGATTACAGCTTTCTCTGCAATGAATCTGTATAGGCTAAATGTATAGAAATATATATGTAGCATTATTACTAAAATGAGAGGCAGCCAAACTGGGGCACATCTGTGCAGTAATTGACCTAAGAGCTTATCATCCCCATGGCACTCTGAGTGGTTCATGGTGCTCTACAGCCTGAAACATGAATTAATTTTGCAAGCTGTGGCTAAAAGTCACATAAGCTGCAGTTTAACTCTTTGCAAACTGTCCCAGAAGAAAAGTCAGCCTCATAATGTGCTGGGTCTCTTTTCCTGCCCTCATTGGTACCAAAATGCTATTCCAAGTGGGAACCACTTCAAGCAGTCTATTGCCAGTCATTGAGCCTGAGCCAAGATCTGGTTTGTGGGAGTGTCATCTAGAGCAATTCCAATGATTTCTGGCCTCAAACTTGTGTTCCACCATTTGAGTTTTAATTAAATAATACAGGCTTCCCTGACTCTCCAGCTTTGTGTTGCCATAAATGAGGGAGAATCTGTTTCTCTGTGCATGTGTCCAGAATCTCTCACTGCATGTCAAGCCAGGCAGATCCATGATTCTGGCTGCTCTGCTTGTGCAGGCTCAGGGCATCATCCAGATGCTGACACACTGGCTCCAGACAGGCTCCCCACAGAATAAATCGTGTTAAATTCTTGATCTGATTGGCAGCCCTGGGAATTCAATTCAAGTCCCTGGGGAGAGGCAAGAGAGCATTTCTTTTCTCTATGGCTATTGTCATGAAAATGAATAAATCCTTCTCCCTCCCCCCCATCCTCAGATTGTCACTGGCCCGGATTAATTTTGTGTACGTTTTTCATATTCCTTCCCTAGCTGCTTCTTGAGGAGGGGATGGCCTAATTCTCTGCTCAAGTTTAAAGCAGAACTGAGCAGCCTGGTAGATGTTAAACCAGGAAGGGAAGATAGCGACCTGACCGAAGCCTCTGCAGCCTGCTGGCTCTGTGGCTGCCTGGTGCCCCAGCTGTGGTGCCCCAATAAAGGCAGAGGCTCGTGAGGGCCGATGGGGGCAAGGCTGGTCACACTCTCCGCTCCCTTTAGCACATCCATCCATCTCATCGTCATTCTCTTCTTGTTGAGATATTACTGGGTGATTTGTCCATGGATTTACCCATCCTTTTAAGCAAACACAAGTTATCTGCAGCTGGGCTGGGGCCTGGTGTGCCCGCCGCGTGTGTGCCCCCGTTAGCCAAGCACGGGGCACGGGCTCCAGCACAGCCCGGTGAAGGGAGCGAGCCCCGCGCCGCCGCTCGGGTTGGGTCAGGCACAAATGGATGGGAGGGGAACAGCAGCTGGGACCCGCGCCGGGCTGGGCTGCGGCTCTCGGCGACTGCCGAGTGCCCCGGGGATCTCTGTGCAGAGCACAGACCGCGGGGAGCTGCCCGAGCACGCCGACCTGAGGAAACCCATCCAGCCTTTGTTTCAGCTGAGCATTTCAGCATGGTTAAGCTTCACGTTTACTGCAGTGCTTGCAGGGGGAAAATGGAAAAAGTAGAATTTTGTGTTCTATTTTTATTCGCTGAAACTTTCTGATTTGTCTTTTTCTTCCCTTTTGAAGGCAAAAAAAATGAAAAAAATTATTTTTGGGGAAAGAAATTTTGTCGTTTTGAATTTTTTTTTAAATATCTGATTTATTATTATTTTTTAATGACAATTAAAAACTTCCCCAAAGTTTTCTTTACAGAAGGAACCAGTATTTCTCAGTTTTATTTATATGTTTAAAATTACTTACATGTTAAAGTGTCTTGCTGAATCATAATTTAAGAAGATAAATTTTATCTTAGCTACAATTCCCATTTGAACTTATGTAGGACGTTAAAGTATAACAGTTATATGGTCTCTCTTTTATCTCATAATTATAGGTCTTTAAAAACCTCTTTTAAAAGTATATGTAATTATTATATAGAGCAGAGTTTTTACCTTTAAATGTCATGCATTTGCATAAAAATTTACATATATTAATGCTAATGAGGGACATAGGAAGGGAAACAGAATTTCGCTAAACTTTTTGCTTTGAATTAGGACACCAGTGTCAGAGGTTGGGCTGAAAAATACAGCTGTTGATACCAGCTGTATTCTCCAAATCCTTGCACAATGGCAAAATTATCTGACGTCTCTGTTGGTCATCACTGTCAGGCAGTTCGGGAGTGCTGACACCTGGGTTGCTGCTGCTGCACCGTGCTGTTAACACCTTGTTGAGCTGAATGAGAAATTTGCACTTCTTTTTAAGACAATTGATTTAATGATTTATAATCTGCGGTCTGGAGGCTCCCAGAGGTTCCTCTGAAAGCGCCAAAAGGAAAGTGAGCCTGTTGACACTGTGCTTAGATTTGCTATAAAATGCCTAGGACAACCAATGGGAATTTTTTTTGCATCTGCAACCTGGAAAAGGTTGTAACTGTTGATTGAGAGTGTCAGCAGTCTCAGCAGCCAGAGCTGCTCCTGGTTAAGATCTGGACGTTTCCTCTCCAGCCTTCACATGGGGTTCTGGGTGTGTTCTCAGGCATTCTGTGTTCACAAAAGCATTAAAAAAATAAAAATATTCAGGGAGAAGTGATTATTCTTAGAAACATGAGGGAGTTTACATGAAAAAATATTATTTAAGTTGGAGAGGGGGCAATAATGGAGAATTATTTCAATTCCAGAGGATTTTTTAAAAATTCCAGAAGCATGTGAAATTAGAACTAGCATGATGATGGTAAGGAAGCTCCCTCTCTACACTTTACAGTAGAAGGGGAAGGAGATAGTGGATTAGAGATTTTAGTTATAAACCTATGTTTAATAGGTAACATTTTTAAAACAGCTAAAGAAAATATTCTAGAGTCACGTGTTGCAGAACATCTTGACAAAATGTAGCACTTGGCAAGGAATTCAGCAGGATCCAAAGAAATAAAGAGGAGAAGTTTCTAAGGCAGGAATAACAAGGTGGGCATCAAATTCCCTGTGTAAGTCAATTGAATGTTGAGGCTGCATTCGTGATCTTGACACCTGCTTATTGTCTTTAATGCTGAGAACTTCAAGAGCTGGATAAAAAAGGATGAAGTGAAATACAATTATAAAGCTACAAGAACCATGTATGTCCAGGCATAAACCTCTGACCTGTGCCTGCTAGGAAGGAGCTTCCCTCTGAGGAGACTGCTCTGCAATTTGCCCACTATGAAGCTCCACACATCTACATCTTTGCAAGGAATTTTTTAGCAAAAAAGATAACAAACAAACAAAAATCCAGTTTATGAGGCACTGAAATCCTGGAGTGAATGAAATCCTGAGCTGCTGAACAGAATTTCACTCATTCAGAAGCATGGCAAAGGCACTGCTGTGCATGCAGCTGGAGCTGTGCTGCACTGTCTGTGGCACTCCCACCTGGCATTCTGACTTGGATTTGGAATGGGAAGGAGAGCTGAGAGTACTTGAAGGGAAAATTATTTTTCTGAACTTGTTAGAATGTTGATGTTAATTATTCATGTTTTGTGATAAATACTTGAGTATCTGGAAACTTTTATTCTCCAATAGTTAGTGAAACAGACCCAGGGCAGCCTTTCCCAGTACCTAAATATCTTAGAGAAGGATTTCTTTCAAAACACAAGCCTCTTGCATACAAGGTAAATAAACATCTAATTTAGGAAGCAATTTATGATGAGTTAAGGGCTGAAAAGGTAACTGTTACAATGGAGGCACTGCAGCCAAGTAGTGACAGCATTTGGGTACAGCATTGGTATCTGTAGATAAATGATGAGAGCATTGTTCAGTCCATCTGTGTAACATGAGAATGGCATATACACAGCTGACTGTAGGAAAGGAAACAGTGCTATTTTCTTTGAGATCTGCCTTTGTGCTATTTTAAGATGGCATCAGTTTTAAATACTGATAGTGGCAAGCTGGCTGTGGCTTATAGACCTTTAACTCAGCAGAGGTCCAGGATGAAAAAGGAGCCCACCTACCCTGCATCTTGCCTGCAGTTTGAATACTACAAAAGCAGGGCTTTTTTAGCCAAATTAATATGTAATAGCTGAGCTATATCCAGTTGTGAGACATCTGAGGCAATTCTAGCATCAGTCTTTGGGATTATGATTTACACCACATATTCCTTTTTACTGTGGCACAGAATAGCTTTAAAGCATGTTCTGGTTGAACTCGTGTTGCTGCCATCTTTGTACTGTTATGGGGACAATCAGAAGCCATAGGCATCTAAAGTAGAACTTAGTGTCTTTATTAGATGCACTTTTTTTCTTTATGGCTTTGATTTACAATTTTTTCTCTCTTGAGTCACAGTGAAAAGATTGGAATTTTTGATAATTTGTTTTTTAGAAAAAGGCAAGAAAGTGTTATGTTTCAAAATCTATAGTCATTGTGAAAAAGAAGTTTTAGTGCAGATGAAGCCTATGTACATTCAAGGAACATTTCAGAAAGTTTGGTAGATGACATTACTAGAAAGGGACACAAAAGGTAGATGAATGCATTTCACAATTTCCATTCGTGTGCATGATTCCACAGCCGTGGGTAGCAGAGTGTTCCAGGACAGCTCTGATTGTCCAGCTAGAGAGAAGTGAGCGTATCATCATGCCCATACCTTAGATGAGACAGGCAGAATCAGGCCCAGTGAATGCTGAGAGGCAGAATAAAGCTGGTGGTATTGCAGGGTCAGGATCTTGCTTTTGTTGCTTCTGGTGATATATACTGCTGGTTTATGCAATATACTGCAGAGGATCTGTGCATGTAGTATTGCTATAGAGGACAGTGCATGCCTTGGTTTAATTGTTGTTACTGCTCAGTGTTAGATCATTATACTAATTTGCTAGATGCAGAGCAGTTGCTACAGATTACATTGATGGCATCTGAACAGATTACTAGGACCTGCAGTTTGCTGCAGGGCAGCAACCCATGTGAGAGAGATTAAGTGTCAAATTCTGCTCCCCAGTATACCATTGTAAACATCAATAATCCAATTGATTTTATCAAAGTAACTCTGGATTTAAACTGGTGTAATTAAGGGCATCTGACCTCGTTGTTTTGTTGTGTTTGTTAATACACACAATACTTTACAGCAGAAGTCTTTGTAGTGGGCAGGACAGGAATCTATAAAGAGATTCCAGTACATTGCTAATATTTTTGAAGGAGTCCAAGTAACTAACATGAGCCTTTCATTCACTTTACTTATCCCATGTTTAAGTGTCTGAACATCTCAGCCATACAGTGGAAAGTGAAAAGGATGTTATAATGCAGTTTCATCCAACAACTGAAAGCTAATGCCCCCATTTCTGACAGAGCTGTGAGCATGATGCAGGATTGCAGAGACAGAATGATGCACAAGATATAGAACGCTGATTATGCAAGATGAACAGGCTGCAGTGAATACAAGTAACATTAGTGGTTACTCATGGGTTTAGTACTTGATCTTATTTCCACCAAAGCTTATAACAAATCTTCCCCCGGCTCCAGGGGGAGGAGAGCTGGGAGAGCACAGCCAGCTTGTGTGTGCTGCAGAGAGAATAGTGCATCGTAATGCAGATTACATTGGTTTGCTGCAGCGTCAGGGAATCTCCCGGCGGTGTGTGCACTGTAATAGAAATGTCACTCAGCCTGCCTGCTTTAATAAATAAGTGAGGTTATTTTAATACTACTCTTGTTAAATTTGCAGCTGCTAAAGCAGCTCTGAGTGGCAGGAGTACTCCAGCTTCACCTGCAGCCACTCTGGATGGCTGCAGCATTTTCATGCTTGTTCATTCAAGGAGGAATGCCAGTTTTCTTCTCACACCTTCCATCTGACCTTGCAGTCCTCTTGCATAGTAAATGTTACAGGGAGGCTCATGGTCAGGGTGTGGAACAGACAGATGTCTCCTTGCAAAGGGGAGCAACCTTTGCCTTGTTGTCCTCCAGCTCTGCTAAGTGCTTTGCCTCCCTGACTGGAAGGAGCCGGGAACGAACGCCTCTCGTGGCACCTCCTGGCAGCGTGGCTGGCAGTGTGGGAAGCTGGGGGTCACAGAGGAACAAGTAAAGGCCCTGCTAAACCTGTGTCCAGGGTCTTTTCATGTGCCCAGAAGCATTTTTGCATATGGGTTTTGTACCTCTGGCTGCATCCTGCTTTGGGGCTTTTTGCACTGTAGTAGGCCAGGTTGGCCAACAGCCACTGACTTACTAATGAATCCATAATGAATGTGCCAGAATTTAATTGGATGGCTATTGGGCCGTGTATCTGACCCCTTCAGGAGACAGTCTTTCTTTGAGCCTTGTGATCTTTTGGTCTTTGAATTTCAGGATTGTATAAGTTGCTGATTCTTCCTGGGAACTTGGTCCTCCCATAGGTGACCAGCTATCGAAACAACAGTCACAGACCTGATAATTGATGCTTAATGTTCCCTGGTGCTTCATACAGGAGAGGACTTGCCTCCTTTTCCATTTGCTAGAGGCACTCAATGCCAAAACACTGGTCTGGTTGGACAAAACAATGCAGGCCAGCACAGTATGATCTTACCCTTGTGTGGTGTCTTGGCAAAACCCTGAGCTGGAACACAAGAGGCTCAAGCTCTTTCCCAGACACATTTCATCTGTTCTATTGCCTCAACTCCTCAACTGTACGCCTTGTTCTCTACCTGTCTGGTGAAATGTTAAGATTTCAGAGCCAAAGACAGTAATAGGATATGTGAACATCTAATGGGGTATGTAGGGCTTTAGTCTTTGGAGTTTTTAGGTCAGGTGCAAATGGGACCATTGTTTGGTGCTCTCTCTGGTTGGTTTTAAATACCATATCCTGTGAGTCCATATCTCTTGCAGTGCCAAATGTTGCAGCAAGCAGTTTTCTAACGTGTCTGCAGGTGTTGTCATACAAATGATGAACAGGTCTCACAGAGGAGCACTGCAGAAAGGATGCCTTAACTCTTGAGATGTAGAAAAATGTGGCGAAATGTAGCAAAATATTCTTATTTTATTCATTGCTTGTCTCCCGTTCCACCCACCTGTTGTGCCTGTCATTAACTGAGAGTACAATCACTTCAGAGCAGTTGTTGTTTAAAAAGCAGACATAAATGTTCATAGAATTTCTGGCATAACAGCATAATACTACTTTTAGTGACAATACTAGCTGAAAGAAGCAACAGAAGTGTTTACTCTCTCTTCTCATCTCTGCATTATCTTAGAATCTGGGCTGTGCTCTGCTGAAAAATTATGAGCAGATAGATCACAGGGTCTGTCCTCTCTAGCCTGAGTCCCACTGAGAGTGATGGGTTACTTTAGGCTGAAGGATCTTTTTTTAATGCAGTTAAAGCACCAGTCAGAGTCAGGGGTGACCATGTGGCTGAGTTTGCCTCACTGACTTGGTCTGAAAATTAATTGTGTTTACACTCTGGTTCTGGAAGACAGCAATGTGGAGCCCAATGTTATTGATTTTAACTGAATAGAAGGAGTCCCCCAAGGAAGTGCTAAGGCTTTAACATCACAGAGGGGAAAGCTGTTGTGCAATTGCAGTGACGAGGGTACCAAGGCTGACTTTGCTTGCAGGCCTGAAGAGTTTCTGTTACCAGCTCCTCCATTCATGAAAAGAAAATCCCATTCACCTTTCTCATTCTCAATTCTACACTCTGTAGGCTACAGGAATTTAACCCACAACATTCAGAGTAGGGATTTGGAAGCAGACTCGTTTGCTTCCTTGACTGACCCATTGTTTTATCCTGACTAGCAGCTGTGTACTAGGACTGCTAACCTTCAGTGCATTTTTCTCTCCCGATTTTCTGCTCTCAAGAGCTAGGCTCTGTGATAGGCCAGGGAGGTTAGAATATCTGTGTGAGCATTAAATGGATTTATGCAGCTTTGACACAGCCAGAATGACTGCTGCTCAGCTCTGTCATTGTTACTGTAATAACTTAATTATTAGATTTCCGGTTGCTGCTGTGTTGTTGTAGGCTCTGTATAAACATACAAAAACTGATGATGGCCTGTGCCCTGAAGCTCTTGCAGTCTTGCGTACATGAGACAGCAGACTGTTGCAATGAGTGAATATAGTTGGACAATTAAAAGTATAAACCAAGAGCAGGGTTTTAGCCTCAGGTCCTCCTAGCTCTCAGGTGCCAGTCTCGAGGTTATGTTCAGGGTTGCCTTCTCCAGGATGCAGGGGGGCAGAGCTGCTTTTCTATCATTTATACAAGTGTATATATGTTGGTTTGTGTTTAAACAATGTAAAACATAGTGCAGAGCTTGATTCAGAGAAGAAGCCCAAGATAACTGCTGGGACACTGCCCTGTGCCAGATAGAGCTTGAATGGCTGTTGACAGTAGCCATGACAGATAATTGATGGTTTTCATTGCCCTGACCCAGTTTCATTACATAATCTGGTATGAATTATCACAATATCATCCCCATTATATCCATGGCTTCCTCTGCTGGCTTTCCCTAGTTATTCAGACCAATATAGCTTAGTTCATGGAAATGCTGGGAAAAGGAGACTCTTGCAGATGCTTCCAAGAGTTACAGACGTACAGAAGTATTCACACTGCAACAGCTACTATGAAGACTGATTTGGGTTCTGGGAGGTTACTAGTTAAGCAGGAGCTCCAGAAACATTAGTCACACTGGGCAGATAATAAATTCAACAAAAAACACTCAAAGTTGTGGCAAGTTGTTGGCAAATATTCCAGATAAGTAAGGTATTCCAGGAAGTATTGCAAGTATTCTGGTGTGAATCGTGTTTGCATAAATCATCAGATAAGGCTGTTAAAACGATGATTGGAAGTAGCTGTTTCTGGTTATTTTTTGGGGGTTTTTTAATGGTTTTGACTCGAAGGGCTTGCAATTTTAATGATTTAACTAATTGTGGTTAGGCAATATGACTTTTAATTGGTACAACTGCAGTGCTAAGAAGTCATCGCACAAAGGCAGGTACCATGATAATGGTTATTAATAGGATGTATTCCAAGCCAGGCAGAAGGAGGTGAGGATCCTGCCTGAGCTCAAGAGCCAGGAAGAATTGCCCTGCAGGGCGGCAGGATTTTGCCATCAGCTGCTTCCAATGAGCAGCTGCTCAGCTCCTGCCTCTGGGCTCTGACTTCCTGCAGCTGATGGGTGGTGCTTTGCTTCTGTGTGAAACTCAGCCCGTGAGCTTCATCCAGGCATTTCACATGCAGCTGTCTGACTAAAAAGAGGGAAGAGATGGCATAGCAGTGTTGCAAAGAGGGAAAAAGGAAGGGGAATGTCCCTCTGCATATCACTGTGCTTTAGGCAGTGCTGCAAGAGGTGACTGTCCCATGTTCCCTAAAGGAATAGGGAAATCTGCACAGAATGCCTTTAAGACAAGGTCTGCTTGGCTGGGGAGGTTTGTAGGTATCTTAGTATAACAAAGAAGTGCAGCTCTCCAGCACAGACTGAGCCCCAGGCAAGGCTCCAGACAGGAGCTGTCATGTTCCTGTTTGACGTGGTGTGACTTGCTTTTAGAGATATGGGGAGCCACAAGCTGCTTGGGCACTTGCTTCCTTCATGACACCTGATGTGCTCTGCATGACACCAATGAACAGGGTTAATCATTTCCATGAACATCAGTACCTCAAGGCACTAAATCTGATGAGAAGTGTTAGTACCAGTACCAAGCTCTGATGTTTGTGTTAGTGCCAGTGCTGGAGGCTCACATGTCATGGTTTTATGAACTGGCCTCTCTTATTTTCATGACTTCTTGAAAAATCAGTTTTTCTTCCTTTTCTTTCTTTGTTTCCTTGCTGATGAAAGCATGGTCTCTTCAAATGCATCATCCTACACTGCATCCAGTGGTTTTGGGTGTTCTTGATTTCAACAAACTTTGCAGAAGACGTTCTTTGTATCGCTGAAGTTTGCAGGATCTCACTTGTCTTCATCCATATGTAACTGGCAACTCTTTGATAAATAAAGTTCTACCCAAGTAAGCATATAGAATCCCATCGTGTTTGGAGTATGTGTTCCTGCTCCCTGGTCTTGAGATCTTAGCAAGAAACAAGGTTTTATTGGTACTTTATTTAACAGACAAAGGAAACAAGCCATAACACCAATCTCTGATTTAACTTAGCCATAAAAGTCAGTGTTTGTGGGTTTTGCGTTTGTGTGGAGTTGGAAACAATCACAAAAGTAGTTTTCTTCAACATTAGATATCTTTTCTGACACACCAGCCTTTTTGTCTTAACAGGCTTTTTTTGTGGTCTTGCTGCTTTCATGTTATTTTCATAAGCCCTCTTTGCTGACCCTAAACTTTTTTATATATTCAGCTCTTGAAGTACTAGTTATTATTTCCCATTTTGTTTTGGCTTCTCTGCTGTTGTTTTCTTATTGATGGTCCAGCAAACTTCTATCCACTGGCTTTTTATGAACCTTCTCTCTTTCTGAAGCTCCTTTAGAAATGATGTGTTATATATTGTGAGATTGTGTGTAATGAGGAATCCTTGCCTGCCTAGAGGTTTCTATCTCCATGGGACAAATTTGTGTCTGGGGCTTGCAGGAATGTTATGGATAAGGAGATAGTCAAGAATCCTGGATGTTTGTGCTGCAGTTGCAGGCTTTGGTGGGGAAAACATGAAAGGTGAGTACATGGCAAAGGAGTGTGTGTGTGTGAAAGCAGGCAGTAAGCTTTTTCTTGTCTTGAGTTGCATGTAACAGTATTTTTCGTTAAGATCAGTAGCAAGTGAATTTATACATGGCACGGGAAAGATGGCAGAACTGGCACCATAATTTTGACAGTAATGGGCTCAAAAAAACCAGCACTGAGCCAACAAGCCCTAATGGCCACATCAGGGAGCCTGTGCAGGAGAGACCATGCTTCTCAGGAAAGCCAATTGGTGCAGGCAGAATGCCATCCTGACACAGCTGCATTGCTTCTAGCTCCTCACTAGTGCTGAGCAGGCTTAGCCGGAATGATCTGCCTGGCTCTGTGGGGCAGAGATTCACCTCCTCACTTCCCACTGCCTTGGTTACTTCTCCTTTCAGGAAGAGATGAAAAGATGTGGCTTTGTGCCACCACAGGTTGCTGGGGCATCCATTCTGCTCTGCATTGCTGAGCCACCCCTGTTTGTGAGCCTGGTGACAGTGACAGTCCTTAGCAGAACCTTGGGACTGCAGCATGCCTTTGGGAACACTGCTACTAATACTGAGCACATACCTCACCAGTTTGCTAGGGAGGTGAGACTTGGGCTCTGAAAACTTGAGTGGGGTCTCAATAAACACTCTAGCAAATAAATGGTTAACCAATAAGACAAAGTATAGAAATAGGATGGAGGAGTGTAATTATCATGGGATAAGCAAATGATTAGAGTGTTATGATGCTCTAAGTATAGCCCTGGAGTCAGGTGCTTAATTATTAATATTATTATTCATGGATGGGTCTTTATGATGTGGGAAATGAATATTTCTGGCACTGGAAGGAGATGTAAGACACCAGTTTAATATGCCAAGCAGAGCTTATGAGAGAGTGGTGTGCTTCATATAAATTAAATCTGCCCGTTAGCCACGTGTTTTCCACTGGGGATGGATTCTTTATCTCCTTGCCTCCTAAAGCTGCTCGTAAAATGTGAAATTAAAAAAAAAATCTCCTTTTAATATTTTTGTGAGTAAATCAAAATGTTCAAAATGGAACAGAAATGTGAGAGAGGATATGGGTTGCAGCTTTGGTCTCAGGGGAGGCAGGGCTGAGAGCCTGGTCTTGGTGATGAGTCCGGGACTATTTTTCAGGTAGCACTGACTGTATTCTCTTTTCATTTAAGTACCTATGACCTCACAAATCAATGGCACATATGTGGTTAGGAGCAAATGTTGGAACAGACACTAAAAAACACTGATACATCTTTTGTGCTGACATAAGCATCAGCTGCAGCATCCCCAAGGCCAGGCACACCAATATTTGTTTTGGGACTGTTGTCAAATCGGATGTTTTGGTGTCTTTGTGTTGCATTCCTGTGTGTGCTGAACTCCTCCACAGCACAGGCCTGTTTGTCTGGGCTCAGCTGTTCATGATGGTGATTTGGCTGCTGTGGCTGTGGACCACTTTGGAGGCCACTGTGTAAAGGTCTGCATTAGTACAGATGGTTATTTGTACAATAGAATAGACTGGATTCAAATGGGCATCTCAAACACATCCAGGAGAAACAGCAGATGAGATTACTGTAGTCAAATAAAGGGAAAATGTTGCTTAGCTTGGCCTCCAGTCACTGAGGGCCAGTGTCAGCTTTTGCAAATGCTAGGTTCAGGCATTAGCTGTTATTAGAGCAAGGGGTTGTGTCACCAGGCAAATAGCACAGAATTTAAGAGACAAAGTGGTATATAAAGTGTTGTAGAGAATGGAGGCTGTGTGCATGCTGAGCATGCTGCCACCCTTCCAAATGGCTTCCTCCCTGTTGGTATCTGGCTTTTTGACAGTGTGGCTGTTGAAACTGCAGTCATCCTTCTGTCCTAAAATGATGGGCTCTTGCAAAGTGCCCCTGTGTGTGGTAGAGCAGAAGAGTGGGAAAGAGACTGTCTTCTTCTTTCCCTCTCTCTTTTTTCTTTTCTTTTCTTTTTTTTTTTCTTTATTACAATCCTGCCTTTTTGATCTTGCCTCCTGCAATATTATGAGGACTGCAATGGATTGCTATGGCAACTGGCCAACCAGGCCTGCATACTAAAGGAAAACACCTCCAAGAGGGCTCACAGGGGAAGGAGATAAAAGTGTAAATGATGCAAAAAAACAGCAGAAACTCCAAATAACAGCAGTAGTACCATGTGGATGTGTTATACTGTGAGATGGAATAGAAGAACATAAGGAATAAAGCACAGTATTGCTGGCCAGCCTCAGAGCCAGAGCATTTTGTCATGCACCAGCAGGATAGAAAACTCTTATTCTTCTGCTCCCCCATCTCTGCAGCCTCAGCACAAGCAGATACCCAGCAGACACGTGTGTCTGTAAATATGGGTGGACTGCTAATTTGCAGGGACATGGAGAGATGGCTGTGTGAAATAGGGGATGCAAATGTTCAATTATTGCAGCTTGACAGTGATAAATGGAGAAGGGAAGAGGGGCTGCATGGCTGGGTTCATCCTCTGGGTACTTCTGTTCTGGTTGGTCTGAGCTGCATCCCTGTACCAGTGGCTCTGGGGAGTGCTGGGCAGAAGAGGGGAGCATAACAGAAGAAAAATGCCTGTCTGGCATGGGGCAGGGCCAGCTGGCAATAGGATAGGTATTTTCTGTTCAGTAAAACAGAGAAGAGATGTTGGTTCCTAAATACCTGGCAGAGGAGGCAAGGAGGTGGGGAGGATGTATAAATTTTCTCCAGCATATTTGGCTTTATCTCCACCTTCATCTCTGCTGTATTGAATGTCCCTCCAGTCTCCCAGCCACAAGCCCATATGGCATTTCCCCCTCCCCACAACTGGAAGGAGCAGCCCTTTTTGCCAGAGAAGGAGGAGGGGAGTGTATGGGGGGAGGTTGGTGCTGCTGTTAGGGCCAGATGGCCCTGAAGGGCTCACTCCACACTACCCTCTGCCACAGACCCTTTCAGCTCCTTTATCTCTGCTTTTCTGCTCCCAGCAAATGGGCAATATCTGGTTTATCAAGCACCCCTTGAACCTGGAACTGCCATTAAAAACTCATGGGTACTTTTGTCTTGCTGCTCTGTGGGATGAACTGGGTGAGCCCAGATGTGCCATGTACAGAGGAGTTTCAGGGTTGTGTATCTAGCTGTAGTCCCAGGCTGAGGCCTCTTGAAGCTTGGCACAGAGAGTAGGACAGCCAGTGCCCTCTGAAGAACTGCAGGAGCCTTTCCCAATTTGCCAGTCTTTACTATCTGTGCTTTAGTGAGCACAGACTCCCACAGGATTGCATTGGTGCACAAGCAATGAGAATTTTGCCCTTCACCCAGAAGAGACACCACTGTGGTAAACCAACACATTTTTATAGGCAGGGCAGAGTGCTCAGTCACCAGGCAGCATCTTAAAATCAGGTGCAGAGACACAAACCTGATAAAGGAGCAAGTTTCCATGGAGTGGAATGGGTGACAATGGATGCTGGAGAAGGAGGCAGACCTGCTCTGCAATGAAACACAGCTATCTGTATAAATTCCTGAACCCTGCTGGTCCTCCCACCATCATGTAACCATGTACTCTTTCACATGGGTATGAGAGCACTTTGAATATTTGCAGAAATGCATCAGAGGAGTGGCATGCAGGGGCTAAAGCAGGTGATGGGGTCAGCCTCCTGTCTGTTTCAGAGTGGTATTGGTCACACTGTGATAGCAGGAAACATCTCAAATACGTGGATTAGTAACAACTACATAAATTTATAACTAGAGTTTCTAACAGTTTCTAACGTGTATTGAGGAGGGCAGACCTGTAACAAGTGTTCTGAATTAACCTTACTGCTGCACACAAGCCCCTTTCAGTGTGGTAGTTATGTAAAATACTAGATTAGTCTCTGAACCTCTGCAGAGGCTGGGAATGCTGATCCCAAGGCTTGAGTCTGAGGAACTCTGCAGGAGTCAGTCTTTGATTGCCAACATCATGTTCCCATGAAATTCTGCATCCTTCCAGAAGTTGGCTTCAACTCTGGCCCTTCTACAAAATATTTTCAGTTGACTTTTCTTTGCTAGTTTCAATGTGTTATTCCATTCGTGAGGCTGTACCAGGCTCCCTGTGGTTGGTAATTAAACATGCTGGAAATTCTTGTGCTTTCATTTTTGACCAAAGACCCTAGGCTGGCTGGCACAAAGGGATAAGGTTTGCTGACTTTGGTGTAGGAGGCCCTGAGTTCAGCTTCTCATCCCTTTCTCAGCACTTTTCTCTTTTTAAAGAAAACAATAAAAAGAAGAGGGATGTGATCAGAAAGCACTTTACAAGTGCAAAAATACTGGAAATGGGATGTTTGCTGCAAAAAATGGGATGAAGTTAGAACAGGCTGAGCCTTGAAATGGGCCAAGTTAAATAAACAGCAAGTCCTGATAACTTGGCCCTTTTTTTCCAAGGTTCATACACCCACATATGGGATCTCAAAAGGGTGAGCCAATGTAACCCTAATTGTATCTTATTTATCTTGGCTGTTTAAACAGCTCACCATGCTGTAACTTGGCCCCTTCCACAGTGATTGCATCTTTATACAGTTGACCTTTTCTTCCCCCTCCAGTTTTCTGTATGTGCTACAAGTTTTCATGTCAGATATAATTATCTGAACCCCCGTAGGCTGTGGGGATAAGGTTTCAGCCATTTTTGGCAATGGGGTTCTTTCCCAGGGCTGCAGATGGGGTAGGTGAACCAGATGTACTCAGATAAGTTTGTTGCGATTTCTTTCTGGTTTTTGAGTTGTGCTTCAAAGGATGGCCTCTGCACTTAGGGGTTAGTTGCTTTATAAATTGTAACTCATATTTTTGCCTTTGTGATGAGGGTACTTTTCATTTCATTGAAACCTGGCTTAAACTATCATGTTCTTGTAGATTCCTTTCTAGAACTTGGGGTATGATAGTTGAATGTATTTGCTGGTATGTACTTGGACTGAAGATGAAAAAGAAAATATTAAAATATTTTGGAAATCAGAGGCAGCTCCGCTGCTGCTGTACTGTATTACCTGCTGCAAGCTCTGTGTAAGGGTCTGCCCTGTAATGGGACCTTACTTGAGAGATAAAGACACTGCCTGGGTGTCAGAGCTGTGTGTGTACCACTGCACAGCCAGGCTTCTGCCTTCCCCTGGGCCCCCACTGCCCCCAGCCCCTCCTGCAGCTACATCTTAGTCTTGTTCTTACAGATTACTGATGGGCTGGAAAGTAGGCAGATTGGTGAGCTGGTTAATTAATTCTGTTTAATATTATTATTTATACTGAGAGACTACAAAGAGCTGTCAGAGGTCATGCTGACCCATTCACTAGGCTCTAGAAAAGCACATGAGCAGGACTTTGATTTGGTTTCTATCTCGCTAGACCAGGGTAGGGAAGAAGGGCAAGTTGTGACCCTGATTTTGCAGAGAGGGAATGAGGGAGATGGAAAGTAAGCAATTTGGAAAACGCTGTGCAGTGACTCTGGCTGAGCCAGGATGTAATACCAGCTTTTGCCTACCCCTGTGCAGGCCATCCTTGGCTCTCATCAAAGTTTTAGCTTTTAAAATTTCTCTATCTTAGTGTTTTAAAATTTCTCTATCTTAGTGTTTTCATGCTGAGTTACAACCTCTTTTCTCCACCCGTGTCCCCACCTTTCCCGTCTCTCGCCTTCTCTCCCCATCTCCTTAGACTCAGAATCACAATACTGATATTTGCTAGGAACAACATCATTTTGGAAACAGCACAAAATACATTTCAAGTGATAGCTCTGTTCAGCTGCACCATTTATAAGGGGTGGAAGGGAGGTGGAAAGAGCTCACTGGCCCTCTTTGTGTCAGCGAGTTGGTGGGGCTGTTTCTCCTCTCTGTAGATGCCACGCAGGAGCACCTCCTGCCTTCTGTTGGAGCCCTGTTCCCTGACAGGGCCACGGGCCCTGGGCTGAACTCAGCTGAGCCCCAGCTGCTCTGACTAAAGGCCGTCAGAGCCCCATAGTGCTCATACCCCTCAGGAATTGGCTGCAATTTTTTTTTTTTAATTTCATGTTTTTGTCTGTTTGGGAGGTGACCAGTGGCACTTAATGTGGGTCAAGCCTGGCAAACTGATCTCCATGGCAACCCTTAATGAATGCCATTGGCTCAGTGGTTCCATCCCTGCATCTCATTAAATTTCAATGACTTTCATGGGGCTCGGACATGTAATTAATATCAAACACATGGTATTCAGCAGGATAAGGTTTAACAGCAGGCAACTTGTGCAGGAGCAGGAGAGTGATGTGGGGGGAGAATGTTTGGGCTCTGTCCCCAAACATGACAGGAATAGACAGCCCGTGAAAAAGAAGGGAAAGGCAGAGCCTGGCAGTTGCTGCTCTTGGCCCGGCAGAGGCACTGATGGGCTCTTTAGCCTGACTGCTGTGCTGGAGCTGGGAGCAGTTCTGTGATCAGCCATGCCAGCTCTCACTTCGAGAGTGGCTCTCAGCTGCTTTGTGACCAGTGGCCATCTTGCTGAAGGCAACAGAGAACCACTGTAGAAAATGGGGTCATATGTGCTGGCTAAAGGAAACTCCTCAGAGGTTAGGGAAATCAGAGGAAGCAGCACAAGGAAGAAGACAGCTGCAGTTGCATTTCTTGGTTTTCTCTTCACTGTGAACTGGTACAACCTCTGTGGCACATCACAAACTCTCCCCAGCACAGCAGCATTACAGAGTAACTTCCAAAGCCATCACAAGGAGCCACCATAGATTGGGAAGAATCTTGTGCTTATCATTGGGGTTGGGTGAATCATATGACTCTTCAAAAACAAATGAGAAATTTGAGCTGGAGGTGGAGCAATAAGAGCAGCCACCACAGCGTTCTCACAGAGTCCACCTGAGCTTTGCCCCATCCAACTGCACAGGGCCAGGAGAGGCTTGTTCTCAAGTGGAAGGGACAGATGCTGAAATACAAGGGGGAGTGGTGAAGAGTGTTTTGTTGTTTGCCAAAATGAATTTGAATTTCTTAGGGTTTGCCTGCCTCTAGTGAAGATCTCAGTCATTTCAGTTGTATTAAAATCTTCCAGCACCTTATCTCACATGGATTAATGTTACCAGACATTAAATGAAACAAAAAGGTGGGGGGAATGGAGGAAATAACTTCTGCTAATTACTAATATGCAAAGTGAGTAACAAGATGAAGAAATAATGTGCTATCAGATATAATCCTGGGGTTTTAAAAACAAATTATTTCATCTTCAACTGCATTGCTGCTATTCCCCAAAGAATAATATACAATTCCCACAAGGATATGAGGATATAATTCAATGGCAGCTCTGGTGAAGTTATATTCAGTTTAATGAACGTCAGTGGGAAGCTAAGATTGAATTATTGCCCGAGTGCTCTGTCAGATTGCCTTGTGTTGTTATGCAAGATATAAAGAAAATTATTATTGACAATACTAAGGAGATTCATTTTGTCTGAGAGAAGGAGGCAAAGGAGGTGTATTGAATCTGTGACGTCGTGGGAGAAGGTTAATCATGACTGTAATGTGGGATGGGGAGATCGATCATGCGTGGATCACAAGGATGGATATTTAATGTGTATGTAACATGGCAGTGAAGTTTTACTGGCCAGGATGCATGGAAGGGACAGAGTTGGAGGCAGTAACTTACTGTGTGACAAATAAATACAAGGATGGTATTCAAAGATCCTTGTGCTCACTAGAAGGCGCAGCAGTGGGGTAAAAGTGCACGGCATTTCCAGCAGTATTTGTGTAAATTCAAGGCATCTTCCTGCGTGTGCGAAGAGGCGAGGCTCGCTCCAGGAGAGCCTTTGCCAGCCCGCAAATGGCAGTCGGCGCTTTAGGCGGGCGCCGCTCGCCCTCTCCGGCCGTGGGGTGGCAGCATCTTGATGTGCACAACGAGCATCCGCAGCGCCCTCGCTCCGGAGCAGCGAAGGTACCCGCGAGGGCTGGGAGCTCGGGCTCGCCGCCCATCGCAGCAGACACAGCGCCCACCTTCCCGCTTACAGCGTGGTGCTGGCCTCAGGTTGTGCCAGGGGAGCTTTCGATTGCATAGCAGGAAAAATTTCTTTGCTGTTGTCAAACACTGGAACAGGCTTCCCAGGGCAGTGGTGGAAACACCATCCCCAGAAGTACTTAAAAGATTTGAAGATGTGGGACTTTGGGACATGTTTTAGTGGTGGACTTGGCAGTGCTCCGCTAATGCTTGGACTTAAAAGAGCTTTTCCAGCCTAAATGATTCTGTGCATCTGTGGTGTTGCAAGTGAAATATAGCAGAAATGAAAACTAAACTGGATGCTCCAGTCACACACTCTGGGGAGTTTGCTCGCTGGGAAAATAGCTTGGGGACAGACCCATCCCGTGGTATTTTCATGGACAGTCTGGTCTTGAATCAGAAAAGAGAGATGTATGAACAATGCTAAGTAATTATGTGCAAAACTATGCAGAATTGGCAAAACCAGTTTTTGCTAAAGCCAGATTTAAGTATCTTTGAGATCTCTATATATGTCAAATTTAATTGACATTGGCCAATGACTTATAACTACTCAACAAAATGTCGGG
This sequence comes from Passer domesticus, assembly GCF_036417665.1. Lineage (NCBI taxonomy): Eukaryota > Metazoa > Chordata > Aves > Passeriformes > Passeridae > Passer > Passer domesticus. The sequence goes on from NC_087490.1 coordinate 5,689,857, forward strand.
TATGATATCGTAATAAATATCAATAAATCACACAATTATTAATGGGAAGACGTGGACAAACACATACTTAAGCATACAGCAAGATTGTGTAAGATTTGTTTTCTCAGGAAACCAACTGATAAGTAATGGATAGTTTGGAAAGAAGGAACTGAACATTCTCAAACTTCCAAGAAATGTTTGCTTAAATCTAGACATTAGAAATGCTTAAAAAAAAAAAAAATCAAATATCTTTCTTATCTTGCCCTTCCTACACAGGAAATTCATTATTTATTCTTCAGAATTCCAGGTCACACAATTCTAATCAAGATTTCATTATACTCACTCAGAAGGCAGCACTCATTAATTTGAAGAATTATTTGATTCATCAAACTTTCCATATTAAAAAAATGTAACTTCTAATTTTGACTACCATTAGGGTAAAGGGTTGTTTGCATCTGGAGCACTGGACAAGGCCCTTCTACAGTATGGATTCATGTCAGCACCTATTAGAAGAAAATGAATATATTGAAATCAAGTGCAAACTATTATAAGCAGAGCAGCTGGTGGTCTTGTTTCAGCAAATTCCATTAGCCTGCAAAATGGAAGGAGATCCATCCAAAAATCCCTTTCACATTTTTCCTTGTTATCCACAAGAAAACTTCAAAACCAGATCAAATTCAGTCTTCTTGGACCTGTCCACCACATTTCACTTACATATTTTCTTAGAAAAAAATCCTACAACAAAATATGGAGATGATTGTTTCGTTTGCTGAACCTGTCACTCACTGTGTTTGATGTGCACGCTCCCAGTGCAGCAGTTGCAGTCAGCACGTTTCCATTACAGACAGGACAAGTGCCTGGGCCACACCATCTACAGCTTCTCCAGTGCTGGCATTCTGAGCAACATGGGACATTTGATTGGTTTCCATCTGCTGAGGTGACAGGACTGATAGGCAGAGAAATACAAAAATAAACAAAACCAAATTCTTTAGTGGCCAAAACAAAGTATATTCTCATAAATCATGGAATACTTTGAGTTAGAGGAAACCACTGATGGTGGTTTGTCCAGTTTTCTCCTCAAATTCCTCATCAGATATATTTGATTTTTGATATCCTAGACCTCTCTGTCACATTTCTAGGCTTTTTTTTTTGCCTCAACATTTACCAAAATCCCATGGGTATTTTTCTTCTTTTCTTCTTTCTCAGTGCAGTTCTGCTTAGGGAGTCTCACATTCTTGACATTTCTCTTTATTGCATATAGTAAGAGATTGTCTTCAAATGCAAAATATGAATCTACATTCAGAATCATAATCACAGGACAGGTCTGTGCTAAGATGGAGCCAAAAGTTCACATTGTATGTCAGTAATTTAAAATACTGCAATATATATCATCCCAGAAGTGTGCACTAACGTACCAAGGGAATTCAGAACTGAGACGAAACTTTAAAGGAGCACAGATAAAGAAAGGAACAGAAAACCATCCAAAAATACCTAAATCTGCCTTGTAGAGATACAGATTTGTTCCTGTCACAGAGATCTGATCCAAGCTTCCAGCAGACAATTGGTGTAGAGCCCTGAGTTGAGTGTGTCTATTGCCTTGGGCATGGCAGTTCCCTTGTTTCCCATTCTGGGGCCCAAAGCCTTGGGAAGGATGGGAGCTGTGGTCATTGAAACAACTCAGGAGGTCTGGTTCCCACTTTCTGCTTCCAGCTCCCTGCCAGGGACTCCAGCTGAGCTGCTGGTAGTGTGGAATGAAAAGCTGGAAGCTCAAGGTTTCCCAAGGCTCCTGCCCAGTAACTGGAGCCTTGTCCCAGAAATACAGCTCCAGCCTTGTGTCTGGAAAGATGGTTAAGGCCCTTTTGCTATGCGTGGATCTTTCTCTCATATTATCCAGTCAGCGTGTTTGGAAGCTCTATGTATTAAATAGATTTATATGTTTAATAATTACTAATTTCAAAGATTTACAGTATCCTGCTGCTGTTTCTGTGACTCTGCCTCCCCAGGAGGTTAAGAAAGTGAAAATCCTTCATCGAGGAAAAAGAAAAAATTAGAAACTTTAAATTTTCCATCATTTGGAAAATAAGATGTGGAGAAAATAAAACCACATTCTCTGGATGTTGTGGATTAGGTGAGAGCATTGTGCATTACACACGTGTTTAGGGAAGATGTAAAGATCTGGATATGTTTATCTCCTCCCCCTTTGCTTTAAAAAAACCTTCAGACAAGTCAGGGGGTATAACCAGAGGAAGCTTCAGAGCTGCTCTGCCACTGTTTGGTTGTGCAGTGATAATTTGATAGAAAGAAGCAGCCTTCATTTATCAAGAAAAAAGGAGTGGGATTTACCAATAGGAAGATACAGCTACTTCTAATACAGCCTCACTTTTTTGTTATCTTCACAGCTGACTCTTGCTCTGTGCTCATATAATTTCCAAAGCTGTCTCATGCCAGAGCAAGTCCCACTGTGTGAACTGGCCATTTTAATCTTCCTTTCATGTAGAGTGAATTATAGTCACTATAAAAGCTAAAAGGAACACAAAGGGAATTTAAGAACTGAAATGCTTGTATGTGAAATTTATTAACATATTCCTGTCTGGGTTTGGTGCAAAACCAATGCAGTTTTATTAGATAACAATACTAGAGGCATGAGGAACTTGGAATGCAACTTACAGAAACTGGATTTGAATGATTCATTTTCAAATGAGAGATTTGGAAAGGAAAAGAGGACCGTGCTGTATTACATATTTATTATAGTAAAAGTCTTAATGAATTTCATGTTAATCCTGATTACCTACAAAAATTGGAGGTTCACAATAGAACTTGAGGAGAAGTAGCATAAAACTGGAAAGTGTTTGATGTTCTGGGAAAAATGTATATTGTGAAAGTTGAGAATCATACAGCAAGGAATTATGTTTCCAGAGTTTTCTTCGTTCCTGGACATTTCCAGAAGGATGAACATATGTGTAGACAATACCTAAGTTCCTGCCATAAAACAAGCACTAAATCACAGGTGTAATGGGGTTCTATGGAAAACCTGAGTAAAGAAGGGCATATCCCCCTTCTGATAAAGGGAGGTCTTCATTGTGCAGAACACAACAACGTGCTCTTTAATTTGAAACCAGCACTAGTGAGCGTAGACGACAAGAACTGCCTGGTGAAATAGCAGAGCTCTGAGAGGCAAGCAAGCGTCCTGACATCTGAATGTTGAGCTCTGCACATCTGCATACCCCAGCTCTACAGCCTCCATGGAATCACCAGAAGTCTCTGTCTTCTTCTGAGCTCTGCCCTGAGCGGTTCCAGGGGCCTTCATAGGAGGACCTGAGCTGTCTGACCTGGTCTGCACATTGTGGATTTACTACCAAGCTTGTACTGACATTACGGAGCCCATGGAAAAGAAGTTTATCTTCCAATTTGGCAGCATGGAGAGGTAGATAATATTTGAACGAAGTTGCCAAAATGCCCTCAGGGCCTTAGCAAATTGCAGCTTTTGAAGCACTAAGCTGCATTTTTTTCTTGTGATCTAATTTTAAGAATCCTTGTGGAAAAAATCCCTTTGTATGTGGCCTTGCAACCTTAGGCTGCTAATTCAGATCTGATCAGCATGGATGGGAGGCTCCCAAATTTTGGTTCATGAACAGCTGTCTGAAGGACAGGATAACAAACAGCCTCCAAAGCAGGCTGTTTATATGGAGGGCTGTTCCTAAACTTGGAGTAAGCTGTACTCTCAAAGTTTGCTTTCCTACTGCAGTAGTAGCAACTACTGGGGCTTTCACTCAGACACCCAACTCAAAGCAAGCTGACACTACTGTACTGCTAGTACATGACCTGGTCTGCACAATTCCTGAGTGAGAAGCCTTGCACTCCACCAGCCTCTTGTGTGAAACTGCAGAGCTATGCAGGACTGCAGAGTCCCTTTCTCCCTTCCATCACCTTATGCAAGTGTCAGTGCCCTGTTCACATTTGAGCTGAACCCCTTCTTGCACGTGTTACATTTTAGCAGCTTTAGGGAGTAAAACATCACACTGCAGAGGGGTGGTCTGGTCTGAAATGGCCGTTTGCTGAACTATGTGTGCAATTCCAAGAACAAGAACAGGAAAGGGACATATGGGGAAGAGAGGGATTTCTCTTTCTGGGAGGAGTGGTATGCCTACATGAGGCAGTGAAGATGGATGTGTGCACTAACATGCTTGAAGGTCTTCACTGTTCGAATATTTTTATTTATTATGCTGGAGCTAAGCAGTTGCTTTCTCCTGCTGCTGTTAGCTCTATTTTTTTTGCATGCTCATGACAGTAAACATGCTTGTCCATGTAAATAGTACATAGATATGTTTATGTGCCTACAGCTTTCAGGGGACAAATGAGGACAAAGGAATTTTCAGTATTCTACATAGTGCTTGCTGCAGTTGTCTTGTTTTGGGTTTTTTTCCCTCTAAATAATAATAAAAAAAAAGTTGGATTATTTTTTTGCACTGTGATTAGTGCTTATTGGCCAAAGATGTCTCAGCCCTCTGCAATCTGTCCTGTTCATAGCAGATGTGTTCAGGAGACTGCAGTGGCAGATGTACCCTTGCTTCACCATCACAGCCAGAGTGTTGCAGTCTGTGTCCCTGCCCTGGCTCCCAAATAAGTAATGGACAGATTGATTTGGATTTCCAAAAGCACTCTGTTCCTTAAAATGCTGGGGCCGAGGAGAGGAGATGCTTACCGGCAAGGCATTACTTAGGAAAAGAAGATTTTTGAGTCATCTCCTCTGCTTGTATTTTCCTACCCTTTTTGGCTTCAGTCTGGAGCTGCTGTATCTGTTTCCTTGGTGAGCCAAGAGTGGCTTGGATTAACCCTTGCAGGACCATCTCCCAGCCGAGTGCCTGTTGTCCTGTACCTTTACAGAAGCAGGATTTGTGTTTCCTTAGATGTGGCTGGAAGATGACCAGGATTGTCTGTGTCTCTGGCTCAGCTGTGTGATGTGTACAGAACCCAATCTCAGTAAGATCTGGATCAAAATTCGGCTCTGTTGAAATCAGTGAGAGTGATTTATTTGAGTTCATTTCTTCAACTCATCTCTGCCAAATGCTGAAGATTTATAGTAGTCTTTCAGAATATTTTTAATGCATTTGCAACACACTTCTAATATGACTACTATTTCATTTTTGACTGTCTATGGTCAGTGCAACTATTCTACTCTTAAGATAACACAATGTTATGACTTAATAATTTTTTAAATTTTGAATACTTTTTAATTGATTCAATTAAAATGAGAGAGTCACAATATTGGCATTATGTCTAATGCTAGGTATGCTTAAAAGAGTGTGGTTGCATTTAAACATTTCTACAGATGAAATGGAAATTTATTCTTTCAAATAGGGATGTGTGAGGAATATAACAAACAATAACATCCCCTTGTAAGAATGGAGCTCTGTAGTATGTTTTCCAGCAGGCCGTGCTCACTGAGAACCAAGACAGTTGCTGTTTATACAGCAAGTTCATTCATGGAAACACACAATGAATAGCAAAGGAGAAGAACAGTGATAAACTCTCTGTGCCTCTTGGGTGATGCTGAACGAGTTTCTGCACCCTCTGCTGATCTGAGCGCCTGGGATCTCTGGCACTTGCCATTTACAGCACCATCTTGTGTGGTGACCTGGTGACTCCATGCTGGAAAAGAGCACTCAGAGGATTTTGAAGGTCTTCTTTCTTACCTTTCTTTGATAGCTTTGCCTAGAAAAATGTAGGTATACCTGAGGAGGATTAGCTGCTATGTATCTGCACATTTTAGTCTTCTATCACTCTAAAGGGAGAATTGCATGCCAGCAGCTAACTGAATTCTTCTGTCGGGCAGTTGTGACAGTGTTAAAAGTAGGTCATTTGAATGCATTGCTGATAACAGTAATGGATTCACACATCAGCCACATGTAACCCCTGCCCAATGTCACCTCCACAGCGGTTCACTCCCAGCCCCTGGAATGTGCCATTTTGCTAATGCACATATGCAGAGTTTGCATCACAAACCAAGGAAAGCTGAGAGCTTAGAAAATGCCAACAAATAACTGTTCTCTGAAAAAAGTGTCTCGGATCTGGGCACTACCTGGCTGGGTTATATGGAGTGGCAGCTGGATGAAAACTTGCTTTAAAAGTTTCAAATTGCTGTGACGATGTTTTATTAAAAAACAAACAAACAAACAAAAAACCCATCCCACAAACAAAATAACCCTCTAGCTCTTTCTGGAGTGCACCAGAGGGTGCACGTTCAGTAACATCTGTGAGCTGCTCAGTCTTTGCAGCTCCCTCTGCAGCGCTTTTTCTTCCCCGCTCTGCAGCGTGCGCTGTGAGCCGGGCTGTGAGCCCCGGCCTCGGCTGCTCCGCGCCCAGCGGCTGCGGGCTCTGCAATCAGCACCTCTGCATCGCTTTGCATGACGAGTTGCTTCTTCCTACTTTCAGGATAGCTTGAAACTAAATTCTGAAGATTGAAATCTTAAATACTATATGTACTTCATTCTGCTGTCCCCCAAACAGCTTGAAGCGATGGCAACAACCAAAAGCAGCCAGGAGCCGTGGGTTACATTTGCATGTCTTGCAGTAGCTATTGTAAGCCCCTGGAAGCAGCAGGAAAGGCTTTGCTGTCCCCAGACCAGCTCCTCCACAAGCAGCACCGAGTTAGGGAGCAGCTGCAGTCAGGCTCGCAGATCAGAAAGGCAAGGGCAGGGTCTGGGCTAGAGGATGAGCATGACCCTTTGAACAGAACAAGAGCTGTGAGCAGAGGAACAGAGACATTTCTAGCCACTGTAACCAGCCTCTGGTAAAGCAGTTTTAGTTCCCATGGAGAAGGTAGCTCGCTTGTGAAGCAAAATCCATAACCTCTACTTGATGTCACCTAAGATAGCCACAAGAATTTTGGACCTGCTATCCAAAATGACATTATCTGTGGAGACACTGGGGAAATAGTTTGCTTTTAAACTGGAAAATGCAAAACAAAGCAAAAGCAAGTCTAATCTCAGAACCCACTTGTTCATATAAAAGACCAGGGCTAGGGTATGTGTACTTTGAAATGCAATTTAGGAAAATGAAAGAGCTGAAAACCTACAAAAATATAATAGAGGCACAAACCACCGAGTTAACTATTTTATAATTGGCTGTGCCAAGAAAGGAAGAAAGGATTACTCAGACTGTACACTATCTCTTTCAGTAGCAGTACTGGACAGCAGAAAATCTTACTTGATAGGTAAGATAGCTTGGTTAAGATCACACATAGCCCTTGCCTACTCCCCTAGATCTGCTACGATCAAGAATCATATGTGTCTTTTTGCTACTTAAAAATACTGTATTGTTGGATTCGCTTTTCCTATCTAAAGATTCAGGAATTGCTGATGAGACCAAAACCTGCAGCTTTAGAGAGAATGTATCTGAAGAGTCAGCAGTGATACGCTACTGCAGGCTGTTTCTGTGCATGCCTGTGGTAGGAGGTTTGCTTTTCCAGCACAGCATAATGCAGCAAGTTGATGGAAAGCTGAGTGTGATGCAGGCTTGGCTAATTGGAGCACTCCTGGGAGGATGTGAATTGCAGTTTCCATAATGAGTAGACAGAAAAGATAGTTTACATCCCCTAATGTAACAGCATCAGGACAAGATTAATAGCAGAACCAGAGCAGCAGTGTCGATCAAACACTTCATTATTAAAGGAACTGGGCTTCACTAATGGTATTGTGCTGGTGATGGGTGCTGTGAGTCAGTGGGCAAAATCCCTTCCCTGTGTCTCCCCTAACTTTCTTATCACCGAAGCCTAAGATTATAATGGACACAGGAACACAGAGATTTTTCTGTTAGGCGATGCAATTAAATTGTGGTTCACCTTCCAAACTACACTGGAAATTGAGTAATCTGAATGCACAAATGTCCATGGATCTTTTAATTCTGCTGCTGCTTTATAAAAGGTCATATCAGGAATGTTAATGAAGAGTCATTAATTTGAGGGTGAGGAGATGGACTGGATTTATGTAAACATGCAATTTTTCTTTCATATTTTGAGCACACTATAACTGGCAAGGTTCTCGGTGATACTTGGGCAGCACAAATTTGGAAAACAGTCACCTTTGCTGGCAATTATTGACCTGGAATGGGATGGCCAGGAGTGTCACAAATCAGCATGTAGGGAGGGGGAGGCTTTTGCTCTGAGACATACTGTAGGGTTAGAAACCAAAAGAGGTCACTTTGCTGTCATTTCAGATATTTATTAGAATACAAGCTATGGTGTTGTTTACAACCAGAGAGGGAAAAGACCTTTAAGTCCCCACTGCTGTAGGTGAAATATATGCCTTTTGCTGCTGGTTTTGAGGAAAATCACAATCAGCAACTTTTTATGATCTGTGCTGGCAAAAAGGCTGTGCATTTTTCAGATGCCCTGTTTGGGGGAGGTGCCTTTTTCAAGCAAATACTGTTTGGGTTAACACTAGATAAATCTCTAACCCAGAGCATGTTTGCTAAAACCTAATCCCAGACTGGTGAAGTGAAGGTTTTAGTGCAACATCAGATCAGTTTTGTATGTTAATCTCAATCTCCTACCCTTTCGTATGTTAATCCTTCCCCTTTGCTGGACAGATTTGTGTGTCTGTTAGCATAGCCCCCTCAGCAGGACGTGCTGCTGACTGCCCATCATTGAGGCCCATCAAGACTCTCAATGATGCCAGAAAAAAGTCTACCAATTCCAGTTTTTAGTATGATGATAGCTCCCATAAACTTGAAGGCCCCAGTTTGCTCTCTCCTATCCTGGCTTGGCATGCTCCAGCCTTGGCTTGGAATGACGAAGAAGGTGAATCTGAAGTGCAGTTATTATTTCTGAACAAATTTCTGTAGTCAATATCCTGTGTTTACCCAGAGAATGCAATGACAGTTCAACATTCTATCTGGTAACTGAGAGGGGAAACTTTTAAAGTCAAATTTACAAAAAGCCCTGAGTCTGCCATAAACAAATATAAGTGCAGTCTTCTGAAGAACTTTTCTCTGCAGTTACCATGATTTCACACCTGAGGAGCAAAGAAACTGAGAGTCTGGAGGTACTCTGGCATGCACACCTCCTTTCTTGTGGCATGTGTTCATCCAAAGATGGTCACTTAACCACTTGCTTGCCATGCTCTTCTGAGCTGAGCTCATTTGCTTCTTACTGTGATTGCCAGGTCATCTTGGAGAGCTTGTAAACAGAGCAAGTTTCCCTCTCTCTCTCTCTTTTTTTTTTTTTTTTTTCAAATGGAGTTAACCACAGCTCAATATTTGTATCATTCAAACTCAATTAAAAGCACACACAAAAAGTTCATGAATAGTCTGCTTCTAATGGAGAGGCTTACTTTCATAACAGCCGCTTTTCAAAGATACTTTTAACAACGAGACAGAAGGATTTACGATGTAAGTGTTTTAGTCATTAGAAAATTGGAATTGTTTCTTTGGAGAAAACAAACAGGCTCTGGGCTCTTCCTAAGAGCAGTACGAACTCAGCGGCTGGCAGCGAGTTAGCCCCCCTGCAGTATGAATTAATGATAAAACTGCTTTCGTTCAGAAGGGAATTTTATTGGGCAGGATGCCGGGTACCAACACAATGAGGTCTCCAGGCACCCCTCCCTCTAGGGGTCTTCAATTACACTTCGTAATGAGCACTGTTTCATTAGTGAGGAAAGCAAAAGTCTGCACTAATTAAAATTAAATTAGGACACACTCAAGTTGTGTCACACAGTGTGCTGAGATATTAATAAAAAGGAAGCTGCCTTGAACAAGCATGGACCAAAGGGTCAAGTGATAACAATTAAAATATTGGATATGATGTCAATGCCGAATTTTAGCACTCTAGTTTTGGCTTTGTGTATGGAAAGATGATGTCTGGATTGGTTTCTGTAAGTTGGAAGATGCATTGCATCTACATCTGTCAACATAATGTCTGACAGAACATTTTCCTAAAGCTTGCTTACTTGCCAGAGTATTTCACAAGAACACATGCATATGCACATGTGCCTGCAATCTGGTGTTCATGCATGCTGTTGAGCTGACGTGTGAAAATAAGATGTACATTCCACGTGAAAAGCTGCATAGGCTCCTGCTGACATGCAAAAGGTGCCTGCTTGAGCACTCGTGTAGCAAAGCAGAGCGTCTGCACTGTTACATATGTATACCATGAGATGAGCATTCATTTTCTATGTATCTATCTCACATGAAGGTGGTTTCTTCTAAGTGGAACAACTGAGCTCCAATCCCAGTCCTTGGCTCCCTTCCTGGGAGCATTAATAGTTCATTTACCTTAATGTGTGATGCTCTTGACAGGGATGTTCAGAGATTTGGTAGATGAGCTTCCCTTAGGTTTAGAGCATAGCTGAGCTTCCTTGCTGTACACTTTTTAAAATCTGCCGTTTTTACTTCTTTTCTGGGCCCTGCCTTGGTGCCCTGTGCTGCTGCTCCTTGTCCCCAGTGTGTGGTGTGGTGTGCTGCCAGGAGCGCAGCGCAGGCGCCCGCGCGGATCTCGCTCAGAGCCAGCGCAGGTCTGGCAGAGCACAGCCACCCCAGACCCAGATCTCCAGCTGCATCTGTCCCAGCCTGTAACTAATTGTTCAGACTAGTTGTTGTAAGCATTTTTGAGGAAAACTTAGTGCCCAATTTAACTGTGTTCAATTAAGTTGGTTCCAAAGGCATTTGCCAAAATATTAAAATATATTTGACCTTCAAAATTTATTAAATAGGCATGATGTTCAGCAAGGCAAATTACAGTGAACATCTGTACATTTTGTGTTTAAATATACACACGTGGAGCTTGCTGAGCTGATGAATGATATGGATTATTCAGCACATACAGATTCTAATCTAGAAAAGAATCATTCTTCTTAGTGAATATGTTCTTGTACATGAGTAAAATTGTGGCCAAGGCACCTCACACAGTGTGAATCTGTTTGCCTTGTCATAATTATTGATGCTTGCAATGGTACAGCAATAGATTTGCATGAGACTTCTCGGGTTGAAAACGGAAGCAGAAATAGCATCCTAGTGTTACCTAAGGTAATACCTCTCCTTGGAGATGCAGGCAACTGACCACCAGCCCACCCAAATGTCCATGTCTGTATAGCTGTGTATCAACAGAGCAGGCTTCATAACTGGAACATCTGTCTTTTGTGCTTTAAGTCTTCTTTCCCAAGTGTTAAGAGAGTTGGTACCTTTAAATTTGCTATTTGCTTATATGCTGGTTGGTTGTTTCCCTTTCTGAGCGTTTCCCATAGTGGCAGCTACAAAGAAAGCTCTCCATCCTGTGAGACTCTGCCTGTGCATCCAAGGTAAAACTCATAAACTATTCAAGGCCCAGCTCTGAAAGCTGACTACTTACATTTCCTTAATACGAATTTACAAGAGAGATCATGAAGCCTGTAAATATGTGTTACAATAAAAACACCCCTAATGTGTTACTGAATGCTCTGCCATAACCATTCCACATGGGCTGTTAGTCGCTGAGAGGGCAGCAACCTGTGTTGTAATAATTTCTTAATGTCTGCCTTAATAAGGGCCCTGATTTCTCTAGGTCACTTATTTACAATTCTATAGATGCTCTGCCTTTTTAGTACAGTCAAAACATGCACTGGTGTGTGTTATTGGGCTTTTGTTTCTTTTCTTGTTGTATTTGGTTATAATGACATACATTTATACTGCATTTTCCAAGGAGACAGAGATACAGGTCAGATAAAAATGTATATGACTTCACCACCAACACAGAAGTGGAGCAGAGCATCTGATGAATACTGCACACATACCAGTTCAAAGACTTTTAAGAGATGTTTTAATCCCATGCCCTGCACAGAAAATCTGAGCAAACAATCAAGGGCTGTTGAAATTGAATATTAAGTCCACTAAGCAGAGACTTGGTAATCTAGGGAAAGATGCAAAGAGAAAAAGAAATCAAATCACCAAAAAGCATCCCTTAGCACTTCCAGGTTTCCTAGATGGCTTCCACCCTATGAGACATCATTCTGATTGGCTTTGAGGCAGGACAGTCAGTGGCTAATGGATTTGCTCAGTGCTTCAAATTATTATATAGCTGTTCTTAAAATCTCAGACTGTGCTCAGACTCAAGTACCAGCTTCAGTGCTACTCTGCTGAGTCCTGGGATGCAGACAACATCCTGGGGGGAGAGTGCACTCTTCTGGAATACATTTCCAGTCAGTGCTATTCCTTGTCCTTTCAATCTGCACTGGGAAAGGTACAAGCAGGCACGCTGGGGATGAGTGAGCAGGCAGCACACCAACATGCACACGCAGCACTATTATGCTGCCATGCCTCGTGCAGGCATTTTCCTGCTACTTCCTCTTGCTTTTCACTTAACTTGCTAGAGATTGCAAAGGAACATGCTTCTGTGTTTGCTTATATTGAATCGCTGGATGATACAGATCTTTGTTACCTAAGCCTGCCTGGTCCCATTCAGGAGCAGAGATGTTTCTTTTTGTTGTACAGAGGTACTTGCTTTAGCCTGCTGCAGTCCTTTCTTAATGGTGAATGGAGAGCGAGTGAGTGTGGGTGTGCATGTGTGTGAGCAAGCTTTACAAATCCCCTCACAGACACCCCTTTGGCAACCTCTTTTATGAAATTTTTATTAGTATGTTCAGCAATGTGCATGTCCTCAGGAATAACAAACAGCACAGAGAGAATATATAGCCGCTCAGATGGTCCAGGGGCTTCAGAAGGGAGGTGAACAATGCTACTTTAAATATTGCAGGATGGTTTACAACCCTGAGGGAGGAGGTGTGGGGGAGGAGGGGGGAAGAGCAGATGGGCACAGTGTCCATTTAAGGTGGTCTGGCACAGTTGGTCAGCAACAATGTGATTTATATTTGGAGACTCATTCCAGCCCCTGTTTTTGAGTTTGCATACGTGTTTGTCTCTGAAAATATCACCATGGATTTCAGGAGGTTCGGCAGCTAAGCTGTGCCAGTCAGTGTGTTTAAAAGATTGACAGAATGTTTCAGTGACCATTTTCTTCAGACCAGCTGGGTGCCTGACGTGGCTGATGTGCCCTGTGTCGGGGCTGACACGGCAGATACTGCTGCCTGCCCCAGCTGCAGTAAGCCAGTCTCAAGTCACAAGAAGATGTCATGAAGATCTGCTGAGCTCAAAACCTCTGTCAGGACCCGAAAAACATTCAGAAACGTTACTGGCCATTATCCCAGACACCAGACTGGCTCCAGGCTGTGCAACATGGGGAATGAAAAAACTGTGTTATTTTGGGCTTTTGGCTCCAGGAACTTTGAAACTGCACGAGATCCTTGAATTGATGGAAGGTCCTGGTGTCAGAATAATCCTTAACATACCCATACTCATATGCCTTGTACAGGGCTCTTAATGTGTGCAGTTTTCCCTCTGGGCAGTGGGAGCTGAGGGTGCTCTTTCATCAGGATTTGAGCTGGGAAGGTTATGTGGATTCTGGCAGACTTGGCTATAAAAGGAATCACCAGACTGTGCTGCTTTTATATTCCTGAGTAATAATTGTGTGCTTCTTGCTCCTTTTTGAGTGCAGGAGCTCTGAGGCTTGTGAGCACTGAGCTGTTTCCCTGGGAGAAAAGGCACCAGGTATCTACAGCAGTGTAGCTATCTGTCTACAGTTAGGGCCTAGTTCATCTGCTAAATTTCTTTGGATAGGATTGGTTTTATGTTTGCCAATTCTCCTCCCTAAGTGATCCATTAAATCATGTTAATCCCTCCACTCCAGTCTGTTCTTCTACCAAAATCCATGTCTTCCTGTAATTTGCTTCTCATAATCAGCCCATACACCTGTGAGGTGGAAAACATTTAGGCTGGTGGTCAGCAAATGGACTGTATAGACCAGCAACAGGTAGGTGTTCATGCCTTCATTTTCACTCACGACGTGATCCCCTGAGAGACATACAGCTTTTGTCCCAGTTTCCCCATCTGAAAATTTGTTTATTGCACTGCAGCTTTAATGCAGTAAGGCCATCAAGACAGCTGATATAGAAAGGCTAAGGAAGAGCATTTATACTCACATGAACTTTGATATTGCCAATAAAATTAGCCTCACTCCCTTGGTCTGCTACCAACAGTAGTATCAGACTCCATCATAAACTAAAACTGTCTGTGTAAGAGTTCTGGTTTATCTGTTTGCACTGGGGTTATTCTGTTAATCATCATGCCAGCATGGTGCAATATCATCTAAGAGCATTACAGGTGAAATGGTTTTTTCTTTTCTGTGTCTTCAAGCATGTGTTTTGTGTTTGGAGAGACAGGCAATGATCTTTTAGTGGCATATGGAAGGAACAGGATTTGTATTTCCTTGAGTGAAAGATGATAGTACATTATCATGTATTCAGCTCATCACGATGCCACAGGAACAATATGAAAGAAACAGGACATCATGCTGAACAGGGACTGAAGTCTTTGGGGCAGGAAGCATCACTCTTTAAATGTAGACACTGTCTGCAGCATGGTAAGTGATGTGTACCTGAGATTATTAAGCATTCCATCAGAAAGACGTAATTACTGTCACCAAGGCCTGTGTGATGAGATTTGCAAAGAAAAGTCTGATATTTTAGGGTTATACATGCAAAATATCCAACAGTTGGCTGTCTACTGCTTGGAAATCCATTTTGGTTCTTATGCATTGACTTGCTTCAGTTTTTTCAGCATCCTGAGGCCCATGATAATAAGGGCTTTATGAAAACCTTACTCATTTTTCTGATGTGTGGAGCATACAGACACAATTAATCCAATGGAGTTTAGGGATACAGCCAGGCATGTACAGTATCCATCCACTAGAGTAGTCAAAATGGGTGTGACCCAACAGGAGGCTGGAAAACCGCCTGACACACTTGGCAAGTGATGTAATTCTCCATTCTCAGGAGGAAATTCTTTATTGAACCCCTCTAGCAATGAACTTTTGGCCTGAAGCTGGAGTTAGGATTGCACAAGCTCAATAAATGTGTAATTATAAATACCAGAGACACATCAAGCCCCACACCACCCCCTACAAGTAGGACCTGTTTTAGAAGTTGGGAAGGAGCAAACATCCAGCCAGTGTAAAGCCACAGCAGGAGCCAGCTGCTCTGATGGAGAGCAGCCTCTGCTCAGGGTGTGGGCCCTGCAGGAGATGGCTCCTGCCCAAGAAAGTGTCATCGGTCATCTCGGGCATTGTGGCAGCCAATCAAGCCAGCAAATCCATCAAACATTCAGCCTCCTCCTCAGGTCTTGCTGCTTTGAATTGGCTGCTTGACAAGTGTGTGGTAATTCTGCTTTTACCTGAAGTCATTGCCTAATTTAGAGTTTGTTTGCAGCTTTGCCATTTAGGAGCTAGAGATGGATGGGAAGCCCACGGCTATTGGGCTTCCTCTGATGTGGGAGATGGTATCACGCAGAGGGGGAGAATCTCAGCTTTCATAGAACTTCAGTCTCCAATCATGGTTTTTTTCTTCCTCTCTTCTTAATTTAGAATTACTGCAATGTAATGCAGAGATAGAGGATCCACTTTGATGGTAGAAATATATCTGCAGCAGCTTGAAGCTCAGCACTGGTAGACCCTACCCTGCTCCTCTCATTCCAAAGGAAGGATGCAGAGCTCATGGACAGTGTGGAGTGGTACAGGAAGAGTCTCTGCTCTTCTTCCAAAGTTGGAGTTATTGGTTTTGTGGGGTTACCCCAAACCATGTTAACTGTAGTTCTGCCTGCATGTAAGGTTTTTTTTTTTAAACCTCTGCTGGTTTGCATGATGGCTTGCTAAGCTTTTTATGTATAGGGTGGATCCAGCACTGAAATAAGCAAATGAAAAGGCTGCTGAAGGAAGGGTGAGGAGTGGAACCCAGAGATGGCATATTTAGTTCTTTCTGAAGGCCAGGAAGACCTGTCCAGCCTGCTCACTGCAATTATTGGATACCTAGAAGAACTTAGCATCATTTTCAAAAGTCTGATTTACATCTAACTGCAAATATTAGAATTAACCATCATTGAACAAAATCAGGCAGGAACAAAATATTGTTAGTCTTAGACTGGAGAGTGGAAAAACCAATCCTTGTCCTAAAGCATTCAGAGTAGTTACCCCTAAGCTGTGATGCACTGTGCAGCAAGGTTGTGTTTGGAAAGCATTGTGATAAATTTGGGGGGGGGGGGGGGGGGTGTATTTGTACACACACACGTGCTTTAGGGTGAGCAAATGGAAATGTTTCATTTCTACCTGAATAGAAATTTATCCTCCTGCTTTAACACACCTACCACCTGTTTAAAGGTGAGGGTTGTGAAGCACTGCTAGCAATGGCCGTTAACCAGGGCACCTGAGTGATGATCTCGGTGTGAACAGCTTTGTCATGGTTCTGTGAGTTTTCTCACCGTTCCTTAAAGCTCCAAAGGGCGTTAGAGGAGGTGCAGAATAGTCAGAATGTTCCTCTGCAGGACACAGCAGATCATAGCATGGCTACAATGGCTCTTCTCTTACAGCAGGGCCAGCAGCGTGCTTCCCCCTCAGAGGTTTATCTAGTTAGAGTGTTCTTCAGGTGTATGTGTATTAAACAAGAGTGACCAAATACCTTGGCACGCACATGTGCAGTTTGCTGAGTTTGTTAATCCTGTACAGGAAAGGCAATTCAAACATTCTTGTGACCATTTCAACCACATTGTTTTATAACACTTGTAACATTATTTTCCTTCAGATTCTGAAGGAAAGGTCATTCCCTTTGCTCATATTTTCTCTCTCTTTTTTTTTTTTTTTGGCACTTTCTGCAATTGTGAAACCTGAAATTAGGCTAAGATTTTTATATGTGCTAAATTAGTTGCATTAGCTCAGCAAAATATTTGTTTTAGCTGTAATCGTAGTACATACAATATGTATTATAATATAAAGTTAGGTTATTTTATTATTTATTATGGTGTATTATTGCAGTTAGTAAACAACACTGTCTGGTGTAATTACTATATCAATACAACCGTTTCAAAGATCTACCCATGTTTGTACTAGAAAACTAGATTTCAAGGGTTTATAATTCATCCATGATATATTTCCTGAAGGTGGAATATAACACAGTATGTACCAGTATTGGGGAAATCCCTGTTTCCTTTGTACTATCCACTGGATTGAGGCTTATCATGCTTGGAGAAAGATCTAACCTCCTAGAACTACAGCTGTGGAGGCTTATCTTTATGGGTAGGAATCCGTGCCAATCCCCACAACTGAAGGTAGATAGCTACTCTCTGCAGCTCCTAATGAATGTTTCTTCTTTTTCTTTCTTGATTTGCTATCCAATTGATTCGTTTTACACTTTCAGAGGAAGGAGTGATAGAGAAAGCAAGCAAGAAATGCTTAAGAGAGAAATTTGTTTCTTTGTCAGCAAACAGATGAGAGAAAAAAATCCTGGAGATGAAGTCTCGGCCCCAAGCTGCTAGGTGCTCCCTGATAGTCAGTGTTTATTCTTTATTTTCCAGAGCTAGGGAAATATAATGGATTATAATTAGTCATACTTTCATTTCCCTAATCTATGGGGGTGTTCTAGGCTGCCTTCTCACTCCATAACCCAAGGAATCCTAAATAGGATTTCTGGAGGGGAATTTGGAGATTTCTTCACAAATATTGTCCCCCAGGATCTATGTAGGGGCTCTTTCTCTTCTTCTCCTTTTTGCCTGTTCCTGTTTCAGTTCAGGATGACACATTCTCTATATCAACCTTCACCTCTTCATAAGGGGCTCCAAACCCACTGTTCTTTCCTTAATCCCTGTTGGCATGATAGTATCAGATACAGGTTTGGGTATTTGCCTATGGATGCAGATATATATTTATTTATTCCTGATGAAATGCTTGCAAAGAACCAGATGTGAATACCAGAAGAGATGGTGAGTCACAAAGGACAGGAGTGAGCAATGAGATGCAAGGTGCTGATGTTGGACTGTGGATGCCCTGGTCCAAAGGCAGAGTGCTGCACACACCAGGGAGCTCCTGCTGGAAGGTCCTGTTGGTCCAGGGACGTGCTGTGGCCGAGTGGCTGCTAAAGGGAGCTACTGTCCATGTGTGCAGAGGCACCAGAGCTGAGGGATGGGATCCACTGGATCCACGAGCTAGCAGTGGTGTGTCCTGCAAACCTGCTAAGATAGTTGTAGGAATAATAATAAGGATGATGGTGATACCTGGCAGAGTTCGAAGTGGGAGAATTTCAGGGAGATGTGATATGAATCTCTTGCTATATATCATGTCTATGTGTTGGCATGAAGGTGTGGGTAAATCTAGAGAGCAAATCCAGGCACAAACAATAGAGCCATACCTTTTCCCCACGCCAAAGCGGAACACGACAAGGATGAGGTTCCAGAATGGAAGCAAAATGAAGGAGCTTTCTGGCCTGCAAGTGGACCGTGATTGACTTCAGCTCTTTGAGTGCAGGAGTAGTGATGGCCAGTATAAGTAGGGTGAGCTGAAACCAGCTCTTCCCAGGCTGATTCAAAGGAATCTTCCCATGGCTCTCCTTTCGCCCATCCTCCCTTCCCACAGGCTGATGTCCGCACTCAGGCCGTGTCCCGTCCCTGGGATCGGCAGCCCTAGAACCGCTCTGCAATACCGCGAACTGGTGGCAGGGGGCGCGGGAGAGCCGCCGGCAGCGCGCCCATCCTCAGCCGGGAGGAACAGTCCTTCGCTTCACAGAATGTACAGCCAAGTGCGTTTTAAACACATTTCAATAAATGTGGTTTAGAGCCTCCTGGGTGACTGACCGTATCTCCTAGAATTCCACCTAATGAGTTGCACTTACCTTCAATTATTTGAAGCTACGTTCTTGCGGAGCGCTGCTCTCTCTGTAGGAAGCCACACAGTGTAATGGGTTAACTCAGTTATTCACTCCCTAGACTAATTCAACTGCCTCGGGGATGAAATACAAAAGTTAGTTAACCAATAAGACTTCACAGCAGAGTTTGAGAGGGACACAAAATGCTGAGATTTTATATCAATTGTCCTAGTGAAATCTGAAATAATTCCGTCAGCTGTCAATGGAATTGTTTGGTTTATACCCATGTACAAAATCTATCCTCTAAAATGTCTCTAGCAGAAACTACATCAAAATATTAGCAACAATTTGGCCAGAACATGGAAACTAAGGCGATTTCTGCTGGGAATGCAGGTCACAGATGTATTTAAACCAGCTGCATACTGGCTTAAATGCATCGCATATCACATACACATCTCTGTGTTGCACTCACAGGATAGAGGACAGTATGCATGTAAGCTAGATTACTACACTGGAAAGCATTATGGAACACAAAACCAGAAGGACAAAGCCTTCTATCTCATCCCAACATCATGTGAGACTGGCATGTACTCACCCAAGAGGCATTTGCCTTTGCTGGTCTGTCTGGTTTTACCACAAAAGGTTATGGTACCAGCAATTTGATTATGGTGCAAGTGGGGGATTATTAAGGGTTTCTGTTTCCTGTGTTAAAATTCTATGATTCCAATTGCAGAACTACTCTGCTTTTACTAGAATCATCTACAGAAAATACATTGAAATATTAAAAATTTGGCAACACTTGTTTTTTCCTCTTCTGTAGGACAAGTTCATCAATTTATTGCCTAGGGGCTTGCTGAAGAGCAGTACTCGGTGTCTCCATTTCTCTGGAAGTTAATTCTTCATTCTGCTAGGTGCCTTTTCTCTTTCAAACAACAGTAGTTGAGACAGTACCATCCACCTTATTCTTCTCTTGCCTTCAGTGTGCTAATATCTACCCCTTGCTTCAATAATTACCATGTTGATAGCACTTTGTAGATTTGTCATATGAGTATTTCCTCTGTTGCAAAGCACTCTGTATAGCAATGGAGGATTCATCGCTCTCATGAAGATATAAGGTACCTCTTCAGCAACGTGCTAAAAGGACAATGCTGATCTGAAAATAAAGCTGCCTCATTCAAATATTGAAGCTGGACAAATACAGACCAATGTATGGCAGAAGCAAATGTGAAAACCCATTAGATAAATCTGCCCTCAATAAAACTTTAATCTGGTGAAGTGAAGGCTGAGAGAAATTCTATAAATACACAGAACAGGAGAAAAAGGAGAGGTAAATGCCAGGGAGGAGGACAACTGCTTAGACTAAAGGCAATATTGGCACATGAACAGATGGGCATCATCAAGCCAGTAGTAACTTTAGCTGGTAATTAGAAGGTTCCTAACCTCAGAAGGGAGAGATTCTGGAGCAGAATTTGCTGTTGGAGCTTTTTTCCCCTACTTCTTGCTGTGAGGCAGAAGTCAGTAAGCTGGCATGAGGGGTTATATTATCTGATGTGCTGGCCATAGTGGGAATTAATCTGGAATGTTTTCATCCTTCCCATCCTTGGACTGTGAGAGGAGAAATAGCCAAGAGCTCTCTTTTTTTGTCACTGTGATACAATCAGTCTCAGAACAGGGATTCCTGTTTGAAAGGCCTGAAGATCTGAGGTGGCAGGAAAATTCACTCTGGAGAGTCTGTCCCTCTACAAAGGATTGTGGAGAGGTCCTCCCTCATGCTGGAGAAGATAAGCACGGGCCAGAAAGTCAGATTGAAACAGCTCCAGGTCCTCTGAAGCTGAGGTCTGTAGTATGAGCCTATCTCCAGTGACATCTCATTGAATCTGAATCATTTCTCCAGCTGCTAATGTATAACAGGCAGATGTGTATTCTCACACCTACTGCTCACCTGTGATTCTGTTTTTCTCTTCAGTAATTGTGCAAGTCACCTGATAATTCAGCTAAAAGCCCTTACGAGACATTACATAATGTCCTCGGAGAAACACTGTCTGCTGTAACATTGGAGAGATTATTATGCAAAACTTTCTCTTTTTTTCTCAGTTGTTTGGTTTTGGGTGGGGAGTCAGGCTGGATTTCCACTTGGCTGAATCTAAAAGATTTCAGGTTTACACTGGGTTGTTCCCCTGTTTTATTCATCTCTGGAGACTGTGCTGGAGCTGGCCTTAGTATCACAAGTGAAATGAGTTTGGCAGGGCTCTCTGGATCCAGGGAGCACACCTGGCTGTGATCTGAGGTGCAATTCAGCTCAAGTGGTAACACTTACTCAAAAGAGCTCTAATGTGATGATTTAATTAGCATCACTGGACCAGATCCATTGGGTAAAACCTTCCCCCAGTACTCCCTCTGGACTTCAGAGCCTTCTATTTGCACAAGTATTGCTGAGGGGATTCGGCATTGCTTGCAAACGTGGGCAGGAGAGCTGTGGGCAGGCCTCTGCTGAGGAGGATGAGTACAAAGAGTTAGATCCCAGCTCCCACTGAAACCTCTTCCCTGTGTGGCTGTGGAAGGCTTAAGCAGGACTGGCTCATTCACTCTCTCCCTTTTGCTCAAGCCCCTGTGGCCCTGCCTGCTCTAATGAACAGCCTGTGGGTAACACTGAGCTCCCATGAAGGTCTGAAGAAAGGTTAGAAGTCAACACCCAGAGCAGTGTGATTCACCCAGATGTCTCTCAGCATCCTGCTTCTGTCAGCATCTTGGAAAGTCTCCATCCCCAGCTGTAGGGCGGAGGGGAGCAAGCAGAGCTCTGCTGCAGTTTCCCCCAGCTGAAGGGTAACCAGCCATGCCCAGCAGCACTCGCTGAGCTCCAGCCCTGCTGTGCATTCCTGCACCAGCCTCCCATCCTGTCTGTGTCCTGCCTGGCATCCAGCACAGTTCATCATCTGCCCAAGCACAGAGCCCAGGAGCTCCTCAGGGCTGTGGTTTAGGCAGCAGTTTGTAAAAGGAGTGGGTGGGAGAGCAGGATGAGAGCCTTGAGGTGATGTCACGGGCAGAGGACCTGTGCAGGAACTCTGTTCCCTGAGCACCCCCTGCCCCAGAAGCAGAAGGGGAAACTGCACCAAAGCTCAGGTCCATTGATCTTATCACGAACTGTTTTCCTTTGTGTCCCGAAGTTTTGAATGGAATACATTTTCTGAAATACTGCTTTTGGCTGCATATTTCAAAGCAGCATGAAAAATTTCATTTCGGCTAAAAGTGTTCTCTTTGAATGGAGGTTTTGAGAGAACTTTTTCTTCTTGAAAACTGAGATTAAAGAAAGTCATCAGCTGCAGAATTTCAGTTAGGAAATCTATCCAAAAGTGCAAAATACTAGTTTTTTAAAAACTGCCCTATTGAGGGAGAGAAAAAACCCAATGATTTGTAACAGCTATGTTTTTTAAAGGGAATTTTTTTCCATTCAGAAAAATATCAAACAGCTCCATCAAAATTGTGTTTCCTTCTGCTTGTTCACGTCTCCTCTTCTTTGTTTTTATTTTATTTTTTCCCCTTACTTGTTGGTTGCTCCCACCAACAACTGAGAATCTAGAAAGCCTTTTTTTCCCCCAATGGTTTGCAAACCTTCTTGATGAACAAGCTTCAGGCTTGTCATGAAACCTGAACCCAAAGAAGGTTTCCAGGCTTCAGTCTGATCTTGCACATGGCTCTGGCTCAGAGGATTGCTTTAGTATTGCAGCAGGGATGGGAAATCCACTTGTGCAGAGGAAAAAAAGATGGAAAGTGTATGGGCTGCAATGTGGAAAATCCAGCTGCAGGGCAGCCACTCTGCCCCTGCTCCTAAAGCCCAGGCTGGTGCTATGCTGCAGTTCTCACCAGCTTTGGCAGCTGAACTGGATTGCTGTGGACCACCTTAAATGTTTTCCATGCCAGCTGAGCACAGAAAGCTGCTGAAATGGGTCTCTGCTGTGCAGTGCGCACTCTCTCTCAGCAATGCCCTCATGGTGACTCAGTCCCATTCCCCGCTTCTTTTAACCCACAGCAGGTCAAGAGTTTAACAAAGTGACTGGGGCTGGGAGCCAAGTCCCCAGAGTTGCAATCTGCAGCCAGCATGCCAGCATCTGGAAAGCGTTTGTGACCAATAAAAAATGAATGTGCAGACTCCGCCAAAGCAGCAATCATTTGGCATCTCAAGCCCAGATCTTTACAAGATGATTCTTCTGAGGCTTGGAAAGGCTTGCCTTAGTGTTTTCTAATAAAAACAGTTCTGGGCTGGGCCAATAGTCGGGTGAATAGTGCTATGCGTCGCCACATGGGAGACAGCCAGCCGGGAATGGGAAGGCATTGCTGGAGCCCAGCCTCTGGGGCTGGGGCTGGCTGCCTCATGGCGGTGATGCTGGCACTGGGGCTGGGGCCAGGGCACTGCCAGTGCTCCAGCAGCTGCACTGAGAGCACACCCTGACCCCGGGCTGTTTAACCTGCTGTGGGCACTCGGATGAGCGGTGGGTACAGAGTACCCTACTGCTAGGGCACAAAGCTCCTGGCCAGTTTGACAAGAGCTGCCAACCAGCTGTTAGACCAACCCCATGGATAAAGCAGTTTCCAGTATTCAGCAGTCACTTTTCCAGCTGGTGTAGGTTAAACGTGCCAGGCTGTCTCTGCAGGGTACATTTGCCACGTGTTTGTCAGTTCCCGACTGCAGAGATCAGCGGCTGTCAGGAGCTGCTCCCAGGCCTTCTCAAACACAGGTAACAGCACAGTCCATGGCCAGCCTTGAAGAGGCTGAAGAGGTTTAGTGTATATAGGGTCTTGGTACTTTGGAGTGGTACAAGCCTGATAGGGGGCATTCAAAATGGGAAAAAGCAGCACAATGTGAATGCTGCCATCGATGGCCCTTGCCAGCAGCCAGCTCATACTGCTGTTGTTGACTGCATCCAAGAGACCTTCTCATTGCTTCCAAGCTCTGTCCCTCAGGATGTGTTGAACTCAGCACGCTGCTCCTCCTTGCAGTCCTCAGTGGGATGGGTTTGTCTGTATGCATGTTCCTTCCCTCAGCTGGATTCCTTCCTTTCTGTTGCCTTCTCCCTCCTCTCTGGAGTGACCATGAGTGGCAGTCCCTCCCAGAAAAGCCTCTAGGGCTGTTTGGACTCCAACCACCACATACCCTGAATTCCACTGCGAGGAGAAAACCAAAAATGAGTGGAAGTTTAGTAATTATCTTGCAAGTTGCCAGAACACTTTTGCTGGAGCAAGATGGATGTTGTTCCTCTGGTGTCATCCTTTCTACCATGGAATCAGGACAGTGCTATGGCTAAAGCAGTGCAGCTGGTGTGCAAGAAACCCTACACCTAATCCCCTCTCTTAATTCTGAAGATAGTGAAAACAAACACACATCTGGTTGCTCCCCTGATTTGCAGAGGCACTGCCACCACAGAAGAAGAAGCTGGCATCTAAACTGCAGGATTCAAGCACAGATACATTCCAGATGCTCCATCATCTTGAATTTGATCTTGTCCTTGAGGGCATCAAATCTGATGATCCTAAGGAAGCTAGGAGGAAGAGGAATCCTGTAAGTGAAGGAATTTTCTTTTATTCATTTGCACTTCAAACTGCAGATACTGAAGTGGGTCCTCTGGGACTACCAGAGCTGTGCATAATACTGCCATTTTACGAAGTTTGGGTGTGACTCAGCACTGTTTGGTCTCATCTCAGTCCTGCTTACAGTAGAAAAATAAGCCAGAGCTAGCCAGTGTCAGCTGCTGTATGTGCTTTTCCATATATTCACAAAGAATAGGTTAGGGTGGCTGACCCAGGGTAGGTAACAACAGAATAACTTGAAGAGATGTTACTGGTCTGGGTCAACCTGAGGTTTTGCTACAACCCCCTGTTGTTTTGCCAGTCTTGGTAGGATTAACAAAACAAATCCTACCCTCCCCCCACACAACACCTTTTGCTTTGAATTTGTGTCACACATGCAAAATTCCTCCAAAGAATCTACTTTATTTCCCTTGGTTTGGAAACTTTAAATTGATCAAAGTTGGCTATAAAAGGTGAATGACTCTTGGCCAAAATCATCCTGATTCAAATTTCCACTGATGGGGCCTGTTGAGCTTCTCAGTGATAAAAAACTGCTTTGTTACTGCCCTGGGCACCCCGGAGGCAGTGGGGTGCTAGGCAGGCAGACCCATCATAAAAGAGTGAGGAGTTATAGGGCTGTGGCATATCCTGGGCAGTGCAGCTAGCCCTGGCTCGGATGCTGCATCTGTGGGATGGCAGCTGGAAGGCTGGAGCGGGTGACAGCCAGCCAGCAGTGGGATACAGGATGGCTGTATGGGAATGCTGAACATGCATCTCAGGAGGTGGGTACTGGGTACCTGGTGAGCAACAGGCAGGTACTGCGTGCACATCACAAGGTGACAATGACATGCGAATGAGGTGGCTCTTCTTGTGATGATCCTGGAGCTAGAAATATTTCACTATTTTGATTTCTGTTGGCCTATGATTGTTGCGGTTCATTTCGGGGGTGGGCAGCCCGGGGTGTCCCCAGAGGGCCCCCTAGGCTGTGAGTGGACCACAGGCTTGGGATATACCATGCATTTTGGAGGGGTCAGACAGAGCATATGATCATTAACCCTTCTGCACACAGCTGTCCAAGTGACCACAAAATACTTCCTTAAACATGTCCCAGTAAAGGCTGCTGCATTGTATCTAAGCATTCTCCATGGTTGTTGCACTGCTTATCTCTGTCCTGTCTCTCTGACAGTGAAGGGTTAAATCTCCCTTTTTTCCACGTGCTGCTGATGAACACTAAATATGCAGCTAGGACCTGTTTTCACGCATATGTCCCTTTCCATAATCCAATCTTCTCCACTGGAGGCTCTTCTGCAGGCAGCTCTGCTGCCATGGGATAAGAAGCAGTAGGTTGATTTACATAATCATATATGCAAATAAGCTAAATCATGGTCCTTTCATTCAGCTTTGGTTTTAAGGGGACTCTTTCCATGGGTTGAGAGCAAAGAGGTTTGAAATGATGGTTTTCTTCTCTGGAGCTCTTGTGACACAGAGCACCCCCTCAGAACAGTTCTGCTGTTGCCAGCCCTGTACAGCCCAATGGGTGAAAGTGATTAATTGTGCAAACCCACCTGATAGCCCATCCCACGCAATTGCACCCCTACCCTCCAGGCCTACATCATCTGTTCCCTCTACTGGAAGTGTGGACTGCATCCTTATGCAGGAAATGAAAGCAACTCCATCTCCAAGGAACAAAGGGAATTCATCTTTTCATCTGGTGGAACACTTAAAAGATGTTAAGAGCAGCAACAGCCTCACACCTGTGGCATACCAGATGAGACACGTGGGGAGGTCATTTCAATGTGTGCCCTTAGAAAGGCTCCAGAGAATAAATCAGAGCACGGCACTGTCTGTCAGCACTTGGAGCAAGGACTCCAAACATTTGTGCTTCTACTTGGTTCCGTTTTCCTTGGTCCTGGCATGCTGGCTGGCCTGATGTGGGCTTCTGGAAAGCTCCAGGAAAGCTCCAGGAAGTGATGTGAGCCATCCATAACAAACTCATTGATCAGTTCAGTGATCCTGTTTCCAGCAGTGTCCCTTTCGGGGTCCAAAGAGAATGAGGCAAATGTACCGGGTAGGTCAGTACCTGTTCTGGACTTGTGAGGCTCAGACAGGTACCAGCAGCATCACAGATTTGAAGCTGGCTGATGGAGTGCTCTAAAGATCTAACAGTGAAGAGACGAAATGTTTAATCAAATTTCTTTAATCCTTAAAAAAACCCTAAAATTAGTAAACTATTAATCTGTCTTGCAACAGTGGGAGTAGAGGTAAATTGAATGTGTTAATTAAACATTAAATAAAAAATGAAGACATTTTGTCAATTTTAAGTGCTTTGCCTTTGGAATTCCACTGACTTTAAGAGAATGTGTATCTTGCTGGGCTGTTCTGCCTGAGTGATCAACTCCTACTTGAATATATATGGAACTTTCCTATTTGTTTTAAGGCTTTAGATGAGAGACAATATGGTCAGGTGCTCTAGCTAAATGCCACAGATTAAGGGAAAAGATCAAACCCAAGAGATACAGTAGCTGGGTGCTGTTGACTCTTGTCCATTACAAATTCTGATGGTAGGAAGCTTAACAGTGGACATTCAAGGGTGGGTAAAGTTGTGGCTTTAGCTTTAGACAATCTCAGAGAGGGAAATTTATTTTTGATCATAGTCTGTGAAGCAGCTTCATCATTGTGGAGTTGAGAGCTGCAGACTCCAGGCTGTTCTAGGGGTGCAGTGAGCCATGTCATACCCTGCTACCCAGAAACTGGCAGAGCTGTGTAAACAGCTACTGGCACAACAGCTACTATGCCAAGGGCAAGCAGAGGGAATGAAAAAATGCCAACTGGATTGCTTTGGTGGCATTAGGAGATTGCCTCTGACATCTAGCTAAGTCACCTCTGCAGTCTCCTTACCCCTGGAGCAACACAAAGTTGCCACAGATAGGATCAGAGTTGGCTCATTAGGGGTGTGTGAGCTGTCCCTGCCCCGCTCTGCCTGCTGTGCACACTCTGTTGCACCCAGCATGCCTCTCAGTTCTCCTAAACCAGTGCCTACTGCCAAGTACCAACAGCATCACCCACACCAGCAGGACATCTGAGAAGAGCAAAGATATTGTGGTTCTTCTAAGAATTAGCTAGCACTGAAGAGAAATACAGCTTCTCTGCATTCCTGAGAACTGTTGACACAGATAGTGTCCATCTCTTGCAATTATTATGCTCATTCTGCTGAACACAGTGTTTCTGCTAGGAAACAGTGCTACTGTTAGAACCTGATCTGAGTTCATCCGTTCATCCTCTGATGCCCAAGAGGTTGGTCCTTACTGCTGAGATGAATTTGTAGAGCATTTTGCAGCACCAGTGCACACTGGGTAGAACGAATTAAGTCAGGCAGTGCTTTGCTTGAATTGGTGCATCACAGACAAGAAACTATTACAGTTTCTTCTTGACTCTGTGTGGATAAACTCAGGTGGTAGCTGGCACCTGAGGCAGGAAGAGTAGGGGATTAAGGGAGGACCCAGTGGCTTTTTTCCTTGAAAGGTGATCTTTTGAAAGTTAAGCTGAGTTTGCATGTCAGACAGAAACTGGGTGTGCCTGACACTGTGGTGTCATGGAGAGTCTGGGTCCGGAAGGCAGGGGCTGCAGCAGCTTTTGAAAGTGCTCATCCATGTAATTTGATTCTGTGTTTTGCTTCTACAGCCAGTAAGGAAGGATGTCTTTGCCATGTCTAGATCCTTATACCAGCCTGGACTGCAGGCATCACCCCAGCATCCAGCTTCTCGGTTCTGACCGAATCTCCTTTGGGTGGGTGGGAGGAACACTGACCAGCTCTGCTTCTACTTGCACAAGTATTTGCCATAGTGGAGAATCTTGCAAGTGTGTGTGTATTTATAGGGAGGCAGATGTAAACCACATTTGTCCCGTGTTTCTGGCAAAGAGAGAGCGTGAAATATTTGTGACCCGAGTCATTGGCTTTCCTGCCATTTGTATAAAAATTTCCAGATGTGATTGTTGATGCCTCACCTGGGACCAATTAAAGAAAGAAGGGATATCCAGAACCAACTGTGTTCATGTGGATACTTGACTTGTTTGTGTGTGCGTATGTGCATCTCTGTTGCAACGTGTGTGTTTTAAAGTAAAGCAGAATTTCAGTTCAAAGAACTTGTGTTCTCTCCTAGGACCTTCCTTTTGTCTGTTATCCTTTCCTCTTCAGATTTTCCCTGTCCCATAAACCAGCAGATTTTCCCTGTCCCACAACTCAATATGAATTTCTTAAATACTTTCCTCATACTCATCCTCACACCTTTTCTGTTCTACCTCCCACTAACTGCCTGTGGCTCACCTTGGTCACTGGGCTTTTCCATTCAGGCACAGCAAGTTCCCTGGAGGAGATTCCTGAATACTATAAACTTCCAGGAAGCCAATGTGAAATCTCCAGTTACACAACAGCAACTAACCAAAACAGAGTCCAGCACAGCATTTGGACCACTCACCTCCAAGTGAGCTTTATTCTCTGGTCTGTCTCTCCTGCCCTTGCTTTTCTCACCTATTACTTCAGTCTGTCAGTCTGCCGGGTCCATATTAATAGACTGTGCCTGGAGATGCCTGGAGATTAAACTCCTGGCTCTCCTCCCTTCCAGGCTGTGTCCACAAAAACTGCCTCCCAATCACCTGTTTGGTCTCCATTTTCTTCACTCTACTAATGACTGGAAACTTCAATCTATTTTGTTTATTTTCTGTCAAGTTTCTCTCTATGTTTTTGTCTCACCCCAGAGTCCTGACTGAGTGTATTTCCCAGGCTGCCTCCCTGCCTTAGTCATACTCTGCTGGAAAGCAAATCTGAAGCCATCCAATGTTCTTCCCTCCTTTTATAGTTGTTTTTGCAAGGAGAGTTCAAACAAACAAATACACCCTACCTACCCCAAATATCTGGTGCCTTTCAGGAGCCTTAAACTCATGGCCTGAATGAATATGTGGAAAGAAAGGCAGGATGGTGATCCAGCTAACTTGCAAAAACTAGGCACGGACCCAATGGAATAGACTTTTTCTAATTTGAAGTATCCAAGAACAAACTTTGTACTTCTATGCTTATCAGTCATGCCCTTTAGCCATGATCAAAAATCCATTTCTGTGCTTCCCTCCATACCTGCTGTCACCCACTTTGCTGTGGGCACAAGGCCTTCCCTGTACAAGCATTTATTCTAAAAGGGAAAGAATGCAGGGTCCTGTCTGCAGCAGGATTCATTGGACAAAAGGTCTGGAACCAGTTCTATGTAACTTCAAACCCAGTGTGGCAAGTTCCAAAGTGAACTTTCTTCTGTCTCAATTTTTAGCACTGACCAAGTGGATTTTGATGTTTTATGTTTCTTTTCAACACAGAGGATAATTAAAATACAATTGTCAATTCTAGTGTATGTTTTACACAGTAATTTGTTCATTAACAAATGTTTGCAGGATAGTTATGTTTTAGCTCTAGACTTTCAGCTAGGATTTTATTCCTCCAGCAACAGATTTTCATAGCTAGACTGAAATTGACAGTCTTAGTAGATGACATGTTAAAACAAGACTACAACTCAAGTGTAGATTTATATTTTCTGTGTTTGTTGGGAAGGGAGATATGCACTTTCTAGTCTTTCTCAAAAGATTATTTTTGTTTCCATGGACTATAGCAAAGAGAAATTATTTGGTGTATGGCTGTGCCCTGAAAAAGCCTCTAACAGTTAAAACTGTTCTGCTTCATTTTTTAAAATAGAATGGGGACAAACACGTTCAGAAAACAAGGACATGACTATCACTTGCTCAGTGAAGCTTTTAGATGTCTGTATGTATTTGAAGTGGCACTGTTTTGTTTTGAAGTTCTGGCTGGCATGGGTGTAAACCTCTCAGACTTTGTCCCTTGGTGTATGCTGGCACCACCAACCCTTTCTGCACTGTGGAAAGGTACATTTTAATTCCACTGCGATACTGTGTCAGGTGCTGCAGCTGCCTAGTATTGAGCCTCTCACTCTCCTTTTGTGGTGCAAGCAAGTAAGAAAATAAATGCAGTGATAGAATATTCCCCTATCTGCTCTGTGTCCTGCAGACATTCTGGCTACCCAGGGCTTTATGCCACGCTGCACCATGGAGTGAGCTACACACAGCTAGTTCAGAGAGGAAGGGTAAAGATAAACTGAAGCAGTGAGTTTAGCAATGCATCAGCCAGGTTATCTCAGCTTCCTGCAGGTGCCAAAATTTCTCTGAGTTGGCTCTTTGATACTTGGCCTTTTTGTCTTTAACCCTAGGAACGCCAGAGTGGTGGTTTTCACCCTTTCATGTGCTATGAGACTCTCAAAGGAGAGGGTGGGATAATAGTGCCCAAAGGGCAAGTGTGGAAGGAATGAGGCTGGGTAGCTGGGAGCCAGGGGGATGGGACACCGATGGCTCTGTGATGGCCCCAGGGCAGTGAAGGAAGACAGGGGCTAGAGAGAAGCTGTGTAAAACTGATCAAATGGAAGATAGAAGTGCATGAAGAAGATTCATGACTATATTAGAGCAGGGGAGTGGAGTGCTAATAGACTGGTGGCACGATCAGGTATCTGGCAGTGTTTCTTTGCAGTGAGGCCAAGCTGAATATTCTGCTGCATAAATGATTCCTTGCCATAAATGATTCCTTGCTTTGCGGGGGAATTTCTGCCAAGTCCCTTCCTCTTCTGGCTTCCAGGTCTGGGTGTCTTGCTCAAGTCATGGGGCTTCCAACCAGTTTCCTGGCCACTGCAGACAAAGGTGGTGCCAGTACTTCTAAAAACAGCCTCTGCTCTCTCCTCCTCCTCCTCACTTTGGCGAATTCCTGCCTCCTCCCTTTCAAGCAATGCTTATTCAGCTTTCTCTGCTACACTCTCGCCCACTCTGGAGCGTACAGAGTCCTGACCTGAGGAGTGGAGTAGGTAATGCAGGAGGGACAATTTTAGGAAATATTCAGCCTTCCCTGCTATTATGAGACAGGTCTGGCTGCTTTGAGCTCTTTCTACCTTCAGCAGTTACTTGATTGTCCCAGCAATGCTTAAATGCATTATTATAAAGCTTTGTGGGTTTTTTTTTCTCCTATCTGAAGGAACACTTGTGTTATTGAGGATCTGGCCCAGTTCCTGTGTACTTTAATCAACACTAAGCTGCGCTTTTAACTATAAGGGCTGGGGGGGCAAAGACTCCTCCAGGTACATGGGGCAGTTATGGAGGCTCTAAAGAAAAGTGAACGTCAGTTGTGGCTGCAAGCAGGCAATGCTCGTGCCCCACTGCAGCAGGGCCGGGGGCTGCCTTTCCCCACACACGAGCAGAGCCTCTCCATCAGCACAGCGAAGGTCCAGGCCCGTGGGGCAGGGCGCTCACCTCACCCTCTGGGGGCTGTGGGTGGTGCCCGCCCGGCCGGAGGGGCCATGGCCGGCCGGGATGGGGCCGCGGGCTGGCCTCAGCTCTTCAAGCAAGGAAGCGCCCTGTGCGACGGGGGGAGGTCTGAGGGTGAGGAGCAGAGCAGGGGGCTGCCTAAGGCAAGTGTCCGTCCGTGTTGTCTTGTGTGTCAGATTTGATTAGATTTGGCTGGGGCAAGGCCTCCACGCTGCGAGGGGTGGGGTCTGGCCGGAGGGGCAGAGCCAGATCCTCCTTTTATGTGCTGCTGAAAAGTGTCCTTTGTTGTGGGGTTGGCTGTCTTTGTCCCTTTCTGGAAGCAGTGCCCCTTTCTCCGGGCTTCAGCCCCGGAGAGAGGTGAGCAAACCAGTCTTTTTGTGTCAGATCTGAGCTCTGCCTTGTGCCGGTGTTGCACTGACCCTCCGGGGGTCGAGAGAAGCATTTTTCCTGCTAGTTTGGAGTTGTTAATTTGAAACTGCATTCGGCAAGGATCCAGCAAGGTGTTAAGCTACTTTAATCGGGACTTCCCCCCAAGTCCCTCCCCTGTTTCTTCAACCCTTTGTGAAAGGTTTAGAAGAACAACTGGAAACAAAATCTGCTCCTCCAGGCCTTTCTGCAGACATGTCCCCCACAGACTGAATGATCTGCACTCAGCAATTTCCCATAGGGAAATTAAGGCTTTGTTATTACAGTATTAATTTTGAGGAACATAACAGACTGGGAGTGAACCCCTGATGTCAGGGTCTGGTAACTGTCCACCCCCTACAAACTGCATACTCAAATCTTCTGCATTGGAGAGCTGCAAGATGTATACCCCACAAACCAGAGAGCTCACTGGGTGTGAAGGTAAAAGGTGGCTCTTCCAGGGAGCAATTTTCACACCCTGGATCCCAGGGCTCCTGTCTATCTACCGTGGGACAGACTGGACTGAACGTGCAGCTGTGTCCCAGGACTGCACTGGCAGTGCTGCATCGCTTCCCTGTCCTGAAGGCTTGGCTTGTCTGGCTGTTTGCCACCTTCTTGCCCATTGCATCTGCAACATATTGATCCCTATGCCGTGCTCTTCAGAGGGTTATCATGCATCATTTTAGCTTGTCCAAGGCCAGGTGACAGGACAATGAAACAATTTTCAGATGACAGCTGGATTTATATTTACTGTGTATATTTATTGCTTTGATTAAAATAATTTTAAGAGTACAGTATCTGGAGGGCTGGCTATCTTTCTCTTAATATGACCCATCCCTCCTGTGTTGCCTTTGGCAATATGAGAATGATGACTGATCTACAGATGCCTCCTCTGCAGACTAATGCTGTCATTGCCCTGGGCATGCTTAAAGGTTTGGCACTGCAGGGGTTAAATAACTCGAGCAGGGTGGAGGATTCTTCAGCCAAACCCAAACTGATTGCACCTGGTTTGCTCAACCTGTGAGTAAATGACACCGTGGTCTTCCCACCCCCACTCCAGCAAATGCCACAGGGGCTGCCAAGGTCTACGTGCAGGTAGGGCTGTGCGAGCAGGTGTGGGGCCCGCAGCGCTGGGAGGCTCCTGGCCCTGCGCGGGAGCAGCCCGGCCGTGCCAGTCACACGCACTCGGCAGCCTTGCAAACTGCAATCACCCTCAGCTTGAAATCTCCTCTTAAACATACACATCAGCTGCTGACAGACCTCAGCGCGGGCTGTCCTCTAGAGCGGGGGAAGTGCAGGTTTTGGTGAGCGTTCGTCGGGCAGCCTGCTCAGTCCGTGGGAGCTCTGACTATTCTTTGTGCCGTGATGTGGCTCTGAGGGCCCAAGGCTGGGCAGGGCCCGCTCCTGGCTTTGCTCACCTGTGCCTCTGGGACAGTGCTGGCTCAATGCACACAGAACTGAAAGCAACGAGCTTGCTCACACATGCGAACGTTGATTAGCTGTCCTCAGGGAAGTAATGAAGGGTTTAGGTCCATAGACTTGGGACTTGGAATTTAGTCTTTGGGAATTTAAAGGAATTTAGAGTCTTAGGGAATTGCTAATGAGGCAATAAATTTCTTATAGGAAACTAGTCTGGAAGTGTGTTCAGGGAAATTATGCTCCTTTAAGTGTGGGTGCCTTGTGCAGCAGTGAAAATAATCACTATCATGCAGTAGAGGGGCTAAAATTATTCACATTTATTCTCTCTTCCCCCACCCTAACTCCAGGTGGAGCCAGTCCTTCCATTTCCAGTTCATATTTACAAAGACAATTGTCACTGGGTCATCCTACTCTAGGCCGTGCTTTTTTACGGGTCAACCAAGATATCATTCATTTCTCACTCTGTGTCCACTATTTAGTCCAAGCATATGTCTGTGGGTGTAAACAAGACTGTTCTGCTGAATGTAAAGTCCCCGAGCTCCCAAAGGCTGACCTGCATATGGGTTTTCTTTGGCATTGTATAAAGACTCTGAGGTGAGTGGTAAGGGCTGGGGAGATTCCATGTTGTGGCCCAGCTGGCGTGTGCAGCCACAAATAATAATTAATTGGCTCTTTAAGAAGTCTTGCAAACTCTTTTTTTTGTCTGTCTGTCTTAAGCTCCTTTTAATTAACTTCAGTCATGTCCCAACACATCATCTTGGCTGAATCATAGACCTCACTGTGCCAGTTTTCTGCATTCCTGAAATACACAGGCCGCCAGTGTTGCGAATGCAGCTTGGAGGCAGCGGCTCAGAGGAAGTCGGGCAGCTCTCCTGGAACTCTGAAATTTTCAGGAACTGTTGTGACATCGAGAGACAAAGCAGACCAGCCTCTGCTTCAAACTCCTGTGCTGCCCAATTCCCAACAGCGTTGCTGGCTTGTGCTTTACCCGCTGACTCAAGGAGCAGGCACCTGTGTACAAGCAGCTTTGTTCCTTCAGAAAGCCCCTTATTCGGGTTACAGTGCTTGGGGCATGGAGCCTTTTTTCCCCATTCAAGAGCTTGTTTCTTTGTCACACTTCTTATTGCAAAGGGTCAGCTTTCAAGATTGTAGGGCATGTTAACAAGATACTCAGGCATACTTAGTCACCAAACAAAGTCTGTGTGGCAGCAGGACAAACTTTTGTGGCTCTTCACTGGAAAGCTTCAGGCCTGGTCCAAGGACCATTTCCTTTTTGGAGAAATTTGGGGTTCAGGAATGTCTATTGTATTATAACCTGCCTGTGCTCTCACCAGTGCTGGTAGAAATAATGCCAGTGTTTCCATTGACTCAAAGCTCTGCCAATAGTTTTTGTCCCTTGATCTATGTGTTTGGAGCTGGGGGCTTCTGCATTTGATAACTCAGACTCAATCTCAGCACTCCGTTTAACAGCATGTTTAATTTACTGAAAATAAGGGATGTCTTTTTGTGGTCTCTCGATACATGTTTAATGAGTGTAGTTTTGATCATGGAGTTGTCCAACTAGGGCAAAAAAGAGTGTTAACATTCAGTGGTTAACAGCAGCTTTTAAAGAACGGGGGTGCAGCATTACAGTGGTGAGGATCTTTATCTATTTGAATAATGTAAACTACTGTATTCTTCATTCCAAAGCATTTCTTGAACCAAGTTTGGAAGCAGTCTCCAAATAAAATTATCATATATAAAAAAAAGGGAGGGGAATTTATTTAGGATACTTCTGTGATCTGTGCTGAGGAATAAAGAATTGCAATTTACCTTCTACCCTAATGAGATAGGAGACCAGGCATTATGATAGCAGCTTCAGGTGGTGTGCCCCAGGCTGCAGGTGAGGAGCCATGAGTTGCCAGAAAACTTTTCCAGCAAATCTTCTGTTTCCATAGCAGCTCCAGGAATGACTGCTCAAAGATTGTTGCTGTGTTGCACGCTGGACTGTTTTGGTGGCAAATTTTTAAAATGTGTGAGGGAAAACAGATATGATAGCTGAGAAAAAGCAAAGAGGAAAAAGTGCCTCAGTCTTTTGGGAAAAGCACAGGAAAACCACAAAAGAGAATTTCCAGCAAGCATCAGGTTAGAGCATGGGAGCAACATCTGGATTGCTCAGGGCTATACAGAAGCACTAAAGACACAGGCACATTGCAAATGGATAAGAAGGAGGAGCAGCATTCAATAACGAGCAAGAAAGTAAAACAAAACTGAAAATGCTGAAATATGTCTCATCAGTTCTGTGGAACTCAAGCTAACTCCCTCTGCATCTGGGACATGACATGTCACTGTGTCTCCAGACACGGATCAGCTGCACCAGCTCTAAGGTGATGTAGAAGTTGCTTCTGTTGAAAAAAAAAAACTTGTTAGAAGTTAAATAGCAAAATATACTGACAGCAAAAAAGAGAGAGAGAACTTAATGAGCTGTTAGGGGGACGCTCAATTTTGTTGCCTGTTCAGGAATTAAGAGTCTGCTGAGACACAAAGGATTTGGGTCTTTTCAGTTGCAGCCTTGAGGAAAGATCAGGTATGCTACAGTGGGCAAGTTCAGGAATATATTTCCTCTGACATACTTTAGAACTAATGATTTGTTTTTAAGGAGCACGTTAGTCACTGCTTCCCAGGGAGAACATTGCCACAGATCTGGATGCTACCAGACCTGAGGGAATGTTCACTCTAGGCACACAGAAAATTGCAACCCTAGAATGGGTTGGACCCCCAAAGAGATGCATTTCAGAGGGCTGCCATACCAAAAGCACATGACTTTAACAAGAGGGTTGTAAAAAACTCCTGTCATGGATGTTACTGTAGTATTTTTCCTGAAATTCTTCCTCTCGTGAATAGTAAACACTGGTTTCTAAAGCACTTACTGGGCACCTGTCCCACAAGAAGTGCTGGAACAGCAAAATTGAAGTGTGCTGTCAGAGAGAGAGGGCTGGACTTGGCCTTGAGCCACTGACAGCCTGTTTAATTCACTCAGTGAGGTGCAGGAGGAGAAAAGGAAAACTGAGTCACTGGTTGTTAGAAATTATGAAAACAGCTACTGGGACCTGCTCACAAAGATCCATTGGTAGGTACTGTGCCTTTTCTCTGTGTAGGGGCAAGGCTACAGATCATCACCAAGTGTCATTAAACAAATCATACTGTGATTTGTTTGGTTGTTTGTTTGCCCTTTTTTTTCATATATTTTCACATTCTTTCAGCCATGATTTTCTTCCAACAGACCACTTAAGCCTAGGAAAACTATGAATCAAGTGTTGTTTATCCTGAGGATCTGGTGTCATACATGTGTTTATAACCAAAAATATCTGTGTTTTTGGAAGTGAAGGAGTTAAAATAGCTCTCTTTCATACTAGGTGAAGAAGTCACCTGATCCAGGAAGATAAAAAGATCCTTGTATTAAAGTTTGGGATTGCATAATGCAAAAAGTGACCAGTGGTAGGGGAAAAAAGAAAGCAGATGGCTCTCAGAACAGTGTGTGCTGACCATTCAGAGAGCTGACCGGGCAGCTACAGGCTTGCCAACTTCTTCCAGCGTGGCTCTTCCATAAAATAGTTACTGGTTCTGCTTCCTTGTGCTCCCCATGGCCCCCACAGGGATCCCCTGTGTGTACATGATGTGACTCACAGTACAGAAAAGGCTGCTTCCCTGTGTTTTTCTGTCTGCTTCCACCTGGGAAGGGTTCTCAGATGCTCTGCATGTTGTGTACCAGGCAGTTTCAGCCTGTGTTTCCATTTCCAAGGGACTTCAAAAGAGGAAGATACTCCCATTAATGTTTTGCATGATAACAAGTCAGGCAAGCATCATTTTTGGATGCACTTGATGGAAGACTGGTTACTGCCACTGCCAAGTGGGAGTCTAAGTTGAGACTATCAAATGATGTCTGTTGTATTAAATGCTTTGTTACATTTCCGGCTTGGAAAATTATGCATGTGTCAGACAGAGCTTTCTGTTCTGGCATTAAAGCAATCTTGGCACCCGGTGGAAACTGTTTACTTTAAAAGCTTAATTTTAAATATAGTTTTGGAACACACTTGGAAATGTCTGCAAATCAACAGTACCAGACAGGAGACTAAAGCACTGTTTCCTTAATTCCTGTGTCCTTTGAAATACCTTAATCTGCTTTGCTTTGTGTGAGCCGCTTCTGGTTTGTGCGTGATTTATTCACACATTGTTTCTTCCTGAATTGGACAGTAGCTGAAAGACAGGTAGGAGCCAACAGCACAAAAGAACATAATGCACAGAACCATTTAAAGTCTTTTTAGTATTATTTAACCCTTTTTTGTGATATACGAGTGGTGCAAGGAGAACATGTTCCACCTTGCCGAGCAGTCAACAGAGACAGCCTGTGTTGGGATCCTGAAGGGCACTCTCCAGTCTGCTGCAGAGCCAGTGGACATGCCAACATGCAGTGCCATTAATTTCCAGCTAGCAGAAAAGTTCTTTAGAGTGCCAAGCATGACGCCAGAATACAAAACACTTCATTCATCAAAGCCATAAGTAAGAAATTCTGTGTTTTTGGTTTTAGAAGTAACTTTTGTACATTTATGACTTTTTCCACATTAAACATCATTTATGGTTTGGAAATTGTTCAGGCAAGAGGCATGTGGTTTCTGCTCCTGAATATCAGCAGCAGTTTTGCTAGGTTCAGTCTCTATTTTTTGTTGACATTTTTTTGGCTTTTCATTTATCTTTTGGGTGGACCTTTTTGGAGCAAACTGCCTCAAGGAGAACCTATAACCTTCTTTCTAAATGAAGACTAAGTGATCTGTGTAAGGTGAAGAAGATTACTTTGGTGTAGGGAATTTGGGTTCAGAGCCATACTTTTGCAAAGTACCTGGTGAAGAAATACTTTTTCTGGGATGTGTCCTCAGAGCAGTTGCTGGAACAAATTGAGGAGTAGGAATTTTACACCTGCACTTTGAGACATAAGTTGATAGGTTTTTCCACAGGCAATGTGAGAAGTTATGGAGTAGCTGTTAAATTTTCAGTTAATTCTATTTGTGCTGAATGAATGGTAAAGGGATAACTCAAGATCCTGGTTTGTGATCTAGGAAATTTATAAATTACAAATTGTACAGAGATTTCAAGACCCTCTTTTTTCTGGCCTTTCTTTGCATAATTGCCACATTTCAAGGGGGAGTGGATGAAATTACATCAATATATTCTCTGTATGCATCAAAGCAGAGGTGGCTGCATAGATTGGATGTGCTTTTGTTCCTGAAGCAATTTGGATTCTAGTGCTAATTCTTTCTTTAGCTGACCAGGAAGGACAGAATTTAGAAACGCATGCTGGTTTTTGCCTTTCTGTATTCAAAGCTCTGTCCAAAATAACAATGTGTAAATGCTCTGTGGGGGTCCAGTTCTGCTCCTTGCTGGGTCCAGTTGCTCCACTGAGTCATGACAAACAAATGCTGTGGGGTGTCTGGATGCAGTGACAGGTACTACAGTGCACAAGCTCCCACAGCTGCTGCCAGCTCTAAATCAATGCTTTTGTGATTCTAGGGTTTATAAGAATCTAAAAATTGCCCTGCTGGGCCACACCACTGGGCTGCTTCCATTTAGCCACAGGTTTTGTCTCTAGAAAGGGCAGCAGGAGATGGTATTTAGAGGCAGCTTTCAAAGCTGGCCCCTGTCTGGGCTACACTCACACTTCTCAGGGGCTGACTCGTGTCTGTCCAGAGAAGCAACCATTGTCCTCTTCCCAGAATCTCTGCTCTGGAGCTTTGTGTTCCAATTGCCCCTGAGAATTAGAGACCCCTTTTATGGCATCATGTGGGACAGCAGTCAGAGGGCGTCCCTGCTGTCTTTCCTGAGGTATACTACCAAAAACAGGAGCCCTGAATAGAGGTCTTATTTTATTTCCCTGCTCCTGCCTGAATGAGGAATGAATAAAGACGTACCCTATGATCTATTAGGGGAGTTTTCTTCACTCTGCATCATGGCCCAGTGACTTCTAGTGCTGAGTGCCTCTGTCTCTGTTCTGGTGCAGTGATCTTTGAGACTGAGGTTTGTGAAAGCTCCCTCTAGCAATAGCCCATGAGAAGTTGTCTGGAGCATACAGCAAATGTTGCCTAGAACCTCTGGCATCTGGGATAGAAGCCTGCTTGGAGGAAAGAATGTTGCAGCTATATTTTAAAAATTGCTTCCTCTTTAGTGTTTGCCT
Organism: Passer domesticus; assembly: GCF_036417665.1. Classification (NCBI taxonomy): domain Eukaryota; kingdom Metazoa; phylum Chordata; class Aves; order Passeriformes; family Passeridae; genus Passer; species Passer domesticus. The sequence continues at coordinate 5,729,493 of NC_087490.1, forward strand.
GTATTCTTCCATTACCTGACCACGGGTATCCATCTGTCTGTTTTGGGCAAAGAGCAGGGCTAAACTTCAAGGAGAGAAACCAAATTTTTTAACAAATTCTTCAGTTTGTTTTCCTCACTTGCCTGAACTTTTTGCATGTGCCTACTTTGTATCCCAGCTGTTTCTGCAAGTCTAATATGCCTCTGTTTCTAAACCTAGCTTCTTCCTGGTGCCCTGGGCTAGGGGCTTGGAGCATTTCTCTCTGGCATTTCTCTCTGGAGCATTTCTCAGCCTGTAACAGAGGGGTTTCATTCCCATCCTCCCAGGTCAGGACCACAAGCCTACACGTGGTGGTGCAAGCTCTCCTAGCTCAGTCTCCAGCTTGATTTGTGATGGTTTCCCAATAATGGGAAGAGATTATGAAATCAAAGAGAGGTGCACAGATGAAGAAAGATATCTCAGGGCTGCCAGGGCAGCTGTTTGAGATCTCTGAATCAGATGGAGACAGAACTCCACCACCCTCAGCTTCCCCACCCTCAACCAGGACATCTCCCTTGTGCAAAGCAAAACCAGCCCCACCCCAGCCATGCCATTTTAGCTAATGGCCTAGTTAATAAATGGCAAATTCCAAGGGTAATCCTGTCAAAGCCTTCCTGACATCCTCAATTGATAATATTAACCACAAAGTGCTCCCCTGCTCATCTGATTAATACCAGAAGAATTCTACTTGATTAGATTATTACTGAGGGGAAATGTAGGAAAGATAAATATTCCAGGGAAAAATGAGGCTTTAGACAAGGGGGAAGTCCAGAGTGTCCATGGTTTGTAAAGCTTTTCACCTTGTGGGGAGAGAGAGGTTTGTGATTATCTTCTGCTCCCCAACAACCCTTGCAAAGGATGAGTGTCCCAGCCCTGCTTTGCCTGTAGCTCATTCGTATCATGCTGATGTGAGCAGTGTAAGCCAGGCAAGTGCCTACAGCTCTGAAGGGCTGCAGATTTAAATGGAAAGGCATAATGGCAGAGACCGTGTAATTGTTCTCTTGAAAAGTCTGGCAAGGTCAAATTAGTGCAATTTTTGGACTCTTGGCACAGAACTGAGAGTGGAGGGAGGGGCAGAGGTTTTTTTTCCCATCTTGTCCATACCATAGTCCTTCCCTGGAAAAACTGGCATAGCAGTTTGGAGGCTGGGTAAGAAATACAGTATTTTGGGAAGGATGCTGGGCTACTGCCCTCTTACCCTTTCCCACCCTATCCAGAACTGTGGTTCTTAGTTATCTTCTGTTGAGATGTCAGCTAGTCACACTTCTCAAACCACCTGCAGATTCAGACAGGCATCACAAGATTCCTTACACATGGGCTTTTGTGTATTTATCATCCTGCAGGCTTCTAGAAATGCTGGGGGGAGGGGGTGTCTTTTTAAATGGATGTCAAGATTGTGATACAGAAAAGGAGTAGAGCAATTCTTCATCCCTCTTTTCTGATGGTGCCTTTGATTGATGCTGCCTGCATCCTTGCTTCTTTGTTCCTGGGAAGTACAACAAGGTTTGGTCATGTAGATATGATCAGAACTGGAGCAAATACTTGGACACACCTGAGTGGTTGTTTGCTGTGTGTTTCCCTTGCAGCTCTCTAAAACTGGAATCTGCTTTGCTGATCAGCAGAGGCATTAATGGGAAAAAGACATGGGGAGGAGATAAAAGACAAAAAGGTTTTTGGAGTTGGGTATGACTAGCTGATGTGTATAAATAGTTGATGGGAGGAATAAAGAGGACAGAGACAGACTCTTAGTGATTTCTACTATAAGGATGTTTGAATATAGGAACTGGTTGCCAGAGAGGCTGTGGAGTCTCCATCCTCAGAGAGAATCCAAAGTCCAGCTGGACTGTTCTGAACACGCTCTAGTTGAACCAGTCATGAGCAAGGGGGGTGGACTAAATTATCTTCAGAGCTCCCTCCAGTCTCAGCAATTCTGTGATCCTTTAAGCAAACTTGCAAAATACATGTCAGAGGGTAGTTGGGATAAGCTGACTTGGGAGGTGAAACTAGCTTTGGAAATTCTCACAGATCCCTGCAAATGCCATAGTTGAAAGCAGCTTTCCATATTTTGGGGTTTTTTCCAGGCCATGTGAAACATAGCCTACAGAGTAATTGATAATCTCTTCTGGGGAGAGGAGTGAACTGTAGTACTGCAGCAAAGTCTCTGGAGAGAAGAAATTTTTAAGCTGCCTGAGTTATTTCAGACAATTTTGCATGTAGCTACACTTCAGCCCCTGCTCCAAAGTATGGGGCTGTGCCATTCTGCCTCATATAGCAAGCTTGGCATTTACCTGAAGATATGAGAAGAGCATCTAGGAGGTTTAGAAGGGGAGAACTGAAAGAGCCCGAGGCTCTTAAACAAGAAGAACTAAGGAGAAATGTAATAACATCATGGAGTAGTGAAGGGCTGGAGAGACAACATAGATAATACAAGGAGAATGGGTATAATTTGTTCTCCATGTCCAGGGCATGTAGGACAAAATTTTGATATTTTTAACTACAACAAGGCTTTGGGGAAAAAAAAACAAAAAAAAACCCAAAAAAACCAAAACCTTTATAACAGTAAATCTAATGAAACCCAGGAATAAAATGCAAAGATAGCTGTGGGGTCTATGAAGGAAATATTTAAGACACAATATAAAAATTTCAGTCCAGGATGGCAGACTGAGCTGACCTGCCTTGGGGCAAGCAGATGGACAGACCAGAAAGTCCCTCTGTCCTCAGCTTCTGTGGCTCCCTAAACAGTGGGAGTTCATATGCAGCAGAGAGCTTGCCTGCAGGAAGAGGTTTCTCTTCATGTCCCCCACTCTAGTTTCTAACTTTTAAAAAGCAAGAGAAATTAATTTAACCTTGTGGTTTTCTGACCCTTGGACTGTCTCAGAAGGTAAGATGCACCATCTTTTGTGGCTTTTCACATCTGATGATGTCACCAAGTTCAGAGTTAGTCCTGGGTCCAGCCCTGCCCTTTGCAGGGAAGCTCAGTAGCAGAATTAGCCTTTTTGTTGTTATTCTATTTGTGGTTGTTCTTCTCCCTTGTCAATAGCCTGTCTAGAAGATCTGTGCCCTGCAATCATATACCTTGCTGCCAACATCAACATGTGTAAAAATGTCATTGCATTCTACAGTGGCTCATAACATGGAACAATTCCTTAGGAGATGGGGTGTGGTGGAAAGACAAGCAATCTCCCTGGAGTGAGAAAGGCAACCACTGCTTGTTAACTGACCTTGTGGAAGGAGGGGAAATAAGCTGATAAAAATAATAGAAGTCATAATGCAGAATAATTTGGGCATCAATTTCTGTACAAGAAACCTTTGTAATCCACTGAAAGACTTTAAATCCTGATCTGACACATCCATAGGGAATTCCCCACCAAATATGTCTTATTCCCTTTCCTACTTGCACCCTCCCACACCCTGTCCCAGACCACAGATAACATTTTTAGGCATGCTCTGAGTAAGCAAGAGGGAATAGATCCCACTGGCAAAGCAGGCAGCTGGGGGGATGAAGTTTCTTGCTTTAAAACGTCTTCTCCAGAATCTTTCTGGCTTCAAAATCAGCTTTGGGAATTCACTAGCAGCTGAGCAGGGATTTTTTAGGCTTTCACTGAGTTCTGAGTTGTGAAAGCAAAATCCCTGAGGAAAAGAAGTTTGCAAGTCTCCCTCAGCCTCCAGGACATAGCACCTTTTCAGCCCATCTCTCATTTGCTCCTTCAGAGGAAGGCACTGGCCTCAGCAGTCTCCTGCTTTCTGCAGCCTGTGCTTTAGAGGCGCCTTCCCAAGTGTGGGTGAGCCCCACACTGCCCTGGAGAGCCAAACCCTGTAACGTGCTGAGAGAGCAACTCTCTGCTCCTGGCATTTCTTTATATTCCAGCCCACAGCCATTCCCTTTCTGAGAAACCTAACCACTCTGTGTCCTTTGTTCCCTCCCTCTCAGCTCCCTGGACACATCTACTGCCATGAGATGTCTCAGCCAAGGATTTGGAGCCAAGATATGAAGGAAATGCTTTAACCAGATGTGTGCCCATGCCTGTGACACTGAACTTTCAGATGCTGGTATTTAAAAAGATTGCCATCTCCCCTGCCTCCCAGCAGCAAGGTGAGTCATGGGTGGGACAGCAGCATATCCAGAAAAACACCTCTTTTTCAAATGGAAGCAGAGGAGGTTATAATTCGACTACAAAAATTTGCTCCAGGCTGAAAACTTGGCAAACAAAAGCTTAGCTTAGGAGTGATTTAAAAGGAAACAACAAAAAAAGCATAAAATAAATCAGGGCAGTCATTTTGGGTGGAGATGAGGGTCCAGAGCTTAAAGATCATTCTTTAGTGGGGGAGGAGAAGGAACAGCTCAAGACAGAGTTGCATTTGGCTCTCAGCCCTACTATAACTAAGCCTTTCAAAGCCAGGAGAATAAACTTAATACAAGTCCAGTCCCTAACCCTTTTGTCAGAGGAAAGTAAGGCCCCCTGTACTCTTTAAGGCAGAGTGGAAGCAGATATGATGGCATTAGCTGAATTCTTCCTATTGCCACTTTCTAAATATGGATTTCCCTGTACCTGAAATTATAAAAGCACATGAAGTTATTAAGACTCATTTTGCCCAAGAGGCAAAGAGGGGCAACCCTTGCCTTCAGCATTATGACTCTCCTGAGGCCCTCTCTCACTCTGTGCCATACCATGCCTGCTGCTCAGCATCCATGCCCTGCTTTTGCCTTCAGCATTGCACAAAGCCACTGCATAGCAAGCTGCACACCTGAACAAGGGGATGATTGCTCCTTGCAGCTCTTACATGGGGCTTGTTCACAGTCCCAGGCTGACAAAGCTTAGGAAGAGGAAGAGGTGGCTTCTGCATAGCAGCAGAAACCAGGATACTCTGGAGGGAAGGCTTTTTCAGACCATTATCTAATGTCTGAAAGGAGGGGAAAGAAGCTGATAAAAACATGCACGGCAAACATGGTTGGCAGCACACTGGGCACAGGCCTTGAGAGACAAAGCCACTTCCCCTGCCTTTTGTCATCTCCAGACCCTGGGCCCCTGCAGCCTGGATGCCCATGCATAATTGCATTGCAGACTCCCTTTGTAGTGCTGTGACTGGGAGATTTTCCTGATGGTCTGGAGACTCCACACATCATGTTAGGGAGAAAAATGTAATGGTGGCATTCTAGACAAACTCCTTAACCTGCAGAAAAGGACTTCACGTGAAGTGGGCTAAACACTGGAACAGGTAGGACAGCAAGTGTATGAAAGCTCCATCTTTGCAGATTTTCAGAACTCAATTGGATAAGGACTAGAGCTACCTGACATAGATTTGCTGCCTCTCCTTATTGCTATGCACACTTCTAAAACAGCCATCCCCTTGGTGGCCTGATGGAGTGCTTTGGCTCTAACAGGTACCAAAGAACAATAGGCTAAATGAACCATCAAAGGCTCCCTCCCACTGCATGGCTTCTCTCCCGTGTTTGATTCCATCAGCTTACAGTGACACAGGCAGTCATGGTTTAGATGGGATGCTATTTAATTTTGCTCAGAAGAGGCCTTCTTTGAAGGGCAGCACAATTTAAACCTCTCTGGCTTTGTAACAGGCTCCATAGTTTGCTTGCAAATATTTTTGCATGTGTTCACAGATCCTCCCTTCAAGCATCTCAGGGCTGTCTGAAGAACTTAGTGCTTTGCAGCAGCTGACAGTGCCTTGTTTTGCTTCATATAAAAGAAATGCACTTTAATTCTGTCCTTTCTCCAGGCTTAATGAGGCAGGGAGAACCAGCCACTACAGAAACTTTTAGAAATAGGTCTGTTTGTTCAGAAAGCCTGGAGAAACTTTGTGCTTTGCTTTGTACTTCTTGAAGTATTAAGAGATCTCTTACCTTTACTGCTATACTGTTTGATATGAGATGTTGAGGAAGGCTGTTTGAGATGCTGATGCTTTCATGTATTGCTATTTCTAGGGAAGACTGAAGCCATAGAGCATGGAATCCAGCCCTTCTAACTACCCAAGGGCAGTAAAAACACCTACAGCTGCTCTGGAGCACTGGAACTTCCAGTTGTATATGTTTTCAGGGCACAAGCCATCTCAGGAAAGCTGCTTTTCAAAAGGTATGTCATCTCTTGTTTAGACTAGAAAACTGAAAGGGGAAAAAAAGAAAAACATTTAGCTTTGGCATCAAAACAAAGCAAATCTTTCTTTTCCCTAAGCTTCTTTAATTGTTCTTCATGCAAAAGAAAATGACACTGTAAAAATGAATGGGGATGAAGGTAAAGACAAGGTACTGGCATTGGAGATAAGGTTAAGTCAGAGCCCAGCAGAAAGAATATGGCAGTGGAAGAAGTTTAACAAGTTCATTTTATGTGCCACTGTGTCATGCTTCCCTTTGTTGCTCGAGAATGTTGCTTCACTGGTTCCTAGGGGTGTGAAAGGGCCATGCTGCTGGGATGATGTGACCCACAGACTGCATGAGCTACTATTGGGCTACCTTTTTATCTGGAAATTGTTGTTTTACTTGTTATTACCATTTTGCTATGGACCAGGAACCGGTTTGGGCTTTGTACTCAGAGGTCTTCTGTAGTATGCCAGCTGGTGGAACAGTGCTGTGCAGGGCAAAAGTGCAATGAGAGCAGGTGGGCACTCCAGCTGAGTCAAGGGAAGTCAGTATGCCTCTGTAGAAAGCATTCACTGTGGTCAGGAGGTTTGAAAGTTCCCCATCTTGTAAAGGAGCTCAGAAGTAGAAGTAAATGCTTTTTAAAATAATGGAGATCCCTCTGACCTTTGCTTTCAAAGGGAGGAAGCAGGACAAGAGGTTCACAGACTGTATTGTGTGTACACATACACAGCAAAGGACAGGAGGAACCTCATACCCCTTGTCAGGAGGGGGAGTTTGTGACAAGCCCCGGCAGACACACACCTCCCCACTGTGAGCAAAGCTGTGCAGCTAGGCTAGAGCAGAGCTTACACTAAGGGCTGGCATCTCTCCCTCCTGCCAGTGTTTGTACACATCCTAAACTGCTGCTGCATGGTCTGGTGTGAGTCCTGAGACTGGAAGAGCCAGCTGGTAGGTCTGCAGTGCACTGCTAGAGAGCTTTAAGCCTGCTTGCTTTCCTTTCCCTCTTCCAGTTCCCACTGCACCCCCAGTCCTGGGACAAAGACCCCCACTGAAGAGCAAAGAAGTAGCTATAGTGAAACATTCCCTAGTTGCTGTCCACATCAGCTGCTGCTGCTCCTGCAGGTTGTGCCTGGTGTGATGGCAGCAAGGATCCAACTCCATGATTTTTGAATCCTTCCTCTTACTAAGTCTTTTGTATGGACACTCTTAGACCAGTTAGAGTGGCCAGGAACTGATCAATGTAAATTTATAAAAGAAATGGAGGTGGAACTCTGCTTCCCTTCTCTTTTTATGTGTTTCCTCTACCTAGAGGTACAGACCCAGCTGGTTGTTAGCTCAACCCTACATGTAAAAAATAAATTTAAAAAAGTGGTCAGCCTCCTCCCTCATTTGTTCTGCCCTCTGTGAACACAAAGCCTGTTCTGAAACACCTCTGTGTGAGCTCCAAGTAAGTCCATTGTAACTTCTCCTTCTACCCCTTCCAGCATAAAAGACACTTTATAGGCCTTTGCTGTACAGGACCACACTTCACATGTGACAGACTCAGAAAAGGCAAGGTAGGACTCTTGCAACAGCTGTAACTCAGATGTTTTTGCACACATATTATTTTTAGTTAATATAGATGGTGTTAACATTAATGCCTTAACCCTTGAGGAAGCTAGCTAATTTCCAGGTCGATATGGCCAGGGAGCTGGCTAATTTCCAGTGTTTTGGGGAGAGAGCCAAGAAGTGCAATGCCAGGGTGTTTCTGGCTGCTGGTGTTCCTGAGTGGACCACATCCGGGTCTGCACTTCATCCTGGGTTTCCAGCCCCTGTCTGCCACCCCACCACCCTCTGTGTGCACCACGGGCTAAAGTGTCTTTAACAGCAGGGCTGCCATTACCAAGCTGCAGCTGTGTGTTCTGATACTGTCACCAAAATGCTGAGAAGGGAACAAACTGGCTGCTTATTAACCGAGCTGCACAAGGCTGGCAGCTCACAAACAGCCACCTTGGTCTAGGAGTTTAATGTAAGATGTAGCAAAACAGTGACACCATCACCCATACATGTTGTTACTGAAACATGGGTCTAACCAGGAAAAGGCTGTGGCAAGCAAGCAGGAGAGGAAAAGGGAGGGGGGGATTTCAAACACTGCAGCCCAGAGAAAGAAAACCTTGCGTTTGTGCTTACGTCAGTAGCCTGTCTGTGTGCTGACCCCAGGCTCACCTGAGCCTTGGCAAAGCTCCCCTTTGTTCTGTGCTGGCGTTCAGAATCCAGAGTTATCCACCACTTCGTGACCCATTCCACCCAGACAGCCTGCCCATGATTGCTTCATAAAGCAAGACCAGGAATCAAAAACAGGGCATGTTTCCTGAGCAGAGATGGAAAACAGCTGTGCTGGAAAAAAGGAGGGGTTTTCTGGCTGAGCAGTGGAAAATACAGATCAAGGCCTGGTTGTGCAATCTTCTCTGGCTGGCCTTTGGCTGCTATTGTGGCAAGGGGACCAGCTGGACTTGGCAGGAGGCTGCTGCCCGGTGGTGGGGGTAGCAAGAGCCTCTGGTGACAAGGGTAGAAACCCAGAGCTTAGTTCTGTACATTTTACAGATGCTTGGGAGGCTGAGAACTGACATCTGGTGATGCTGCTCTCGCCACTGTCCTGCAGCCAGATCTGTCTGGCCAGTCCCAGATGGTGTTTCAATGGCCAGACCTGTTACTGCAAAGGCACAGAGCTCTGCAGGGCTACAGAACAGCAGCATCTACCCAGGTGTGAAGCTGAGTTCTGCCTGGTGCTCATAAAGTGCTCCCTGTGCAGCCAGAGCCAGGGGATGTGGTTATGTTGTCTGGCCAGGTTCCTGCGTCTGAATCCCCAGTGCCTGACTGGGGACTGTGAAGGGAGACTGACCAAAAGATCTTAGAGCTAGAATCTGCTGTGCCACTGCTGTCCTCTGAAATCAAGGGAAAGATGTGTCTTGATTTTACTAGCCTAAAATGCTGCTTGCTTCAAGCATGGCTTCTGGAATAGTTCTTGATTTTTATAAAATTCAAAATCTCAAATGAAAAGTAAAGGAACCAGCTAAGTATGGATCCAGAGACAAGGGGTGTGGGATTCTGTCTGGTTTTTTTTAAATCTAATTATTGTGTACAAGAAGGAGAGAATGGGCAAGAACAGAAAGGGAGAATTAGGCCTTTGCGTCAGAGCCAAATTATGCCAAAAATTACCCTCTTCTGCTGAGAGAGCCCTGCAACAACATCTCTCCTCAGTGAAAAGAAAGGGGCAAAATGATGAGAATGCAGAAGCAAAGGAAGTAGGCAGGACCATGAATCACCTCCTGGGCTGATACATGCCAGCTACATTGGTCTCTCTCCTTAGCACCTGGAACAGAGAAGGCAGTATGATGGATGTTCTTTACTCTGCAGTGTTGGAGCTCTGGATGTGCTGTAACTGCAGGGAGATTGTGCCTTCTTACAACTGGCTCAGCTACTGAGCTGAAACATATGGATCCAAACCTTGCTCTGCAGCAGCTTCCAGGAGTGTTCATCACTAAGACAGCACAACTGCAGGGCAAAAAGGCAAACCCAAAACTGATCACTGCTACAGAGCCATAAAGACAAGGAAGGAAGATGTGATATGGGGACCTGTAGCAGGGAGGAAACTGCAGAATTTAGGCAAGAGCAGTGCCCAGAGGAGATGCAGAGGAAAGCAATTTTGGTCCAAATAGCAAACTTTGGAGTATTTATGGTTCTGAGTTGGGAGCTGAACGTTATAAACACACCCCATGGAAGGCGTCAGAGACTTAAGGCTCTGCTAAGAGCAGCCAACCTCTCCTGTGGGATCCAGTTTGATTCTTCAGGTGCAGCTTATGAGGGCTGCAGGAGGTGTCTCCTACAGCACAAGAAAAGAACAAGACAAAGAACATTGCATTTTGCTATGGCAGTGCACCTGCTTTAGCTATTATTGGTTTAAGCCAGGTCACACTAAACTTGGTACACAGCAGGCTTTGCACAAGTGCACACAAAATCAATTTGCTGAAACCTGGACAACTTTGTAAGACATCCAGACAAACAAAACTCAGACACACAAAATTAATAGTTAGTAACTGCTTCAGCAGTCTTAGGCCTTTTGAAAATGTAGTATTACTTGCAGATGAAATCTCTAGTGCTTCTAGTCTATCTTCAATACAAAACAGGATGAAGACATATTTTGGAAATAATTTTCAAAGTGAGATGCTAGTCTTTCAGCCTTCACTGACCTGAAATTTTTTATTTACTAAAAAATTGTCCTTCCTTTTTAACTTTTTAATGTGGTACCAGTCATGATGATTCTTATGAAACAAACGAACCTTCTCCATCTGTATCTACTCTGTAGAGTCCGAATGGGACCTCAACAGTGGCTGAAACAAAATCTCATTTAAAAAAAATATTCCCATGGAAAAGTTCCAATTTTGATGCAATATTTCCTGCAAGAAAGCAAAAACCAAACCTATCATTCAAAGGTTTGACCCAATGTCTGCTCTTCAAGAGGGAGAAGGGTAGTGGAGAGGAAGCAAGTGAGTGTGGGTTTGGGAGAAAAGAAATCCTACCAATAAATGGGGGTAATGAAAGCAGAGGGAAGAAAGTACAAATTCCCAGGCATTCCAGACATATCTGGTATCCTTTACATCCTGCACTCTGCACTTCAGTTGTACATATTTCAGTGTTCCACTGCAGAGGCAGCTGCATTTCAGTTGGGAGTTCCTGTATGAAGAGTTTTGTATAGTTGTTACAGGATCTTATGAGATGAAAAGGAGCTGACCACGGCAAAGAAAGTAAAATAGAACATGCAATCTTTTAACTATGCTAGAAACCACTTATGCCACAGAGAAACGGGAGCCAGGAAGCAAAAACTTCCAGAAGAAATTAGAAATAAAAGGGAAAAACCAGAAAAAATCACTGGTAGCTGGGAAAAGACTGCAGGCTCATTACCACATCCGAGATGTTGAAAAACAGCCTCTGGTTTTCTGTAGCTCTTCATCTGTTTTTCTGTTCATTTTTGTCCTTCTCTTTAACCTTGCTGGGTAAAACACATCTCCAAGGACAAATAAAAATTATTTTCTTGCCAGTGCTGCTGACTTTGCAACCTGTCAGAAAACTGACTAAACTTGAAGCTCCTTCAGTCAGTCACTTTAAAATATAGTCAGCATTGTGTTTAAAGAAAAAAATGAACTGTATGAATTCAACACCAGGGTTACTCTGCTGTATGTTACAGTATTCTCCCATGCTCTGGGAGAAATGGCACAACGAGCTGATGAGTGGTGTTACAAAGGAAGTGCTGCAAAATATTAGCCTTGGCTCTTGCAGTGTAGTGAAGATGCTTTATTTGTTTCAATTAAACAGGTATTTTATTAAAGAATTCTTAGATCCAAAAAATTGGCCAGGGAACCAGAAAAGAAGACCATTTAGAACCCAGGCTCAGGAAATGTGAATTAATTTTGCTAGGGTCACATTTAACCTTGCCAAGGAAAAATGGCTGAATTGTAACATTGGAGGGGTTGTAATCTGCAGTGGGTGCTTCTGTCATCAATTACATTAATCTTTCCTGGAAGCATTTACTCCTTTTACCTGCACCATAGGTGGGTGGGAACTATAATTTCTTTTAGGAACTTTTCTGCCTCAGCTTCCTCACTGCTCCTCATAGTTACATTTAGAGCCCAAACAGTCTGGAGGGATTTATGGATGGCAGCTCCACCTACCATCCACTGTCTCTGGCAAACGCTGATTTCAGACTGTGGTGAGGACAAAACAGGGGTAACTTTTCAAAATCAGCTTAATCTTGCTCAGGGTCACAACAAAAAAAGTGAAATTATGACTGGTCCATTATCCATGGTCTGCACTGTGTGCCTGCCTGGCCCACACAATTCATCCCTTCTGATATTCTAACAAGTGGCAGATTTTGGCTCATGAGCCAAGTGCAGAGGTGCATTAAATGTGAGGTTGAGTGCCTTTTTTAGGCTGTATATGTGTGTGGGGGGGTGTCTTTGTGAAGTAGCTGGTTCAGATCCCTGGGCAAGAATAATTGAAGGAAAAACATGGAGAGAGTCAGCTATAGGAACAAGGTGAACTCTAGAGCAAGAGATGTAATTTTTCAATCAAGCTTTTAATGAAAAGATCATAAAATAACAGTTTCTCATCACTGTACATTAAGACTGCAAATTTCTGAATGCTGAGATCATATTATAATTTCTGTATCTTTTTATATGACACTTGAGTTGAAGCCACAACTATTGTGGCTCTGACCTGAATTCAAGCTCTTGAAGGAAATGAACAGAACATTGCAGCAGGAATGTTGGCCTTTCCCTTGACCTTCCCTCCTTTCCCCCTCCCCAGGAAACATCCAGGGCTTCCAGACTGACTGATAATTAAGGCTTAAAATGAAAAAAACCCAACCAAACAAAAAACAGAAACCAAAAGGGGTGATGCAACATCCCTTTTCCAGTTGTATCGAAAATATTAAAATAAAATGGGGGAAAATATCCAGCCAGCCAGAACAAGATCCTCTCCTCATAGAAAAGTTATCCCCAGCCAGTCAAAAGTCCTGTGGAAGGTCAGAGGAACAGCTGTACTGAGAGTGCTTCGATTGGTAACTTGTGACAGAGGAAGCCTAAACCAGTCCCACTCCTCAGGGAAAGCAGCGCTAGGAAGCGGGTCCCTAATGCCAACAAATGCCACATCCAGTGTGGTGGCTCAGACCTGCCCCACCACATGGCACAGCTCTGTTCCAAAAACACTGATCCCCTGATCCCTGTGTCCAACACTGGCCTTCAAAATGCTCAGGAAAATTAGGGAAGGGAGGAAAGGAGATGGTGGCAATAGGAGACAATGGAACAAAAAAGCATTTCTCTCTCTAAACTTATGTTTCAGGATCTTTGAGTTGTTAGTTAAAACAAGGAAAGCAGAATAAACAGCAGTTTTGATGTGGCAGAAAGATGAACTAGGGATGAAAGAAAGGAGTCTCCCTGACTTGGAGGACCAGCTAGGAACCTTACAGCAGAGCTGGAACTGCCTCACATGGGTTCCCAAATATTTTCCTTTTGCAAGGAAAGCAGCATATTTAGTGAGTCTAACAGGAAATAATCAAAGGTGAAATTTCTTACCCTATTCTGAAAAAATGCAAAATATGAGGAGGGGAAAGGGGCTGAGAAAGAGCTTTTCCTTTTGCCTGCTTGTCTCCTGCACTAAAATCAGGATCATAAAGTACCATGGGACTTAAAACATTGCAAAAGGCTACTTTCAGCTATTGAAAGCAACCCCTAAATTTTCTTTTTCAAGAATATGGCCAGTTCTGGAGTGCAAGAATAAGCTTATAAGAATAAAGGATTTTACAGTAAATGGAGACTTTACTGATGTTCAGCAAATAATTATTTAAACAAAAACTAAGGAAAAAATGCCGTAAGTCTCTTTAATTATTCCAGACTTACAGCTCTGGGTTCATTTAGATTTTAAACTCTTGCTTAAACAAATGTTTATCCAAACGTGCCATCTCAATGATGAGCATTTCTGCAGTCTGGGGACAGCTCAATGTTTGTTACCTAGAGCTTCTTAAACCCAATTAAAACGTAGGGAGGTTTTGTTTCTTTGTTTTTTATTTGCTTTTCCCTTAACTCCAGTACTGCTGATTGGAAAGGTTTCAGAATTTGGCAAATATCCAGAAATCAGCAAACATCCTTTCTTCGTGCTAATTGGTAAGGCTGTAGTAGGTGCTGACTCCACCAGCACTGGAACAAGAGGCTTTGGAAAGCACAGCTTCTCCCAGGGGCTCGAGCCCCCTGTGCTGTGGCCAAGCTGCTGCTTCAGTATGGTCTGCAAGGCCCACCGTGAGCTGGCACAGAGGCTGAGGGGTTTGGCACGCAGCTTCCTCTGCCCATCCCAGGCCTCGACTCCCCACTTCTGAGATCCTTATTGCTACCACAGTAAACAGTGAGTGAGGGATGAGGGACACTTTAAAAAGAGCTACATCCTGTCCTTCAGGCAGGACAGCAGACTTGTCTCAGTCACAAGCTGCAATCAGAAGCACACAGCTATTCCTCAAGTGACTTTTACCTTCTCTGGATTTTGCCAGCAGTCACCTCAGATTTCATTTTGTTTCATTAAGTGTACTGGATGTTTCTCTGGTCAAGACCCATATTCCTGCTTTTCAGAACTGAAGCAACATGGTAAAATACTGCCAACCCAGACTTTGAACCTGCACTGCTTGAAAACAATGCTTTCCACACACAAGAGAGAGAGGAAAACAAAAACAAAAACCAAAACAGGAATCTTAAAAGAGTGACACTGTAAATTGAAACATTTAAATACAGCAAAACATAAATTCCTCTTCTATGCAAAGCTACAAAAGTCCAGTCTTTGTATTGTCTTCACAGGTTATGGTTTATGGCTATGTTGAGTCTCTGAGATTCCTTTTTTCTTTTTTTTTCTTTTTTTTTTTTTAATATATTTTTTTCATTTTTTTGAAATCCTGTAGAGAAGACCCTGCGGACACATCTTTGTGTTTGCAACTTTCTGAATTACATTGCAAAACTGTGCATACAGAATCTGAGAAATAAATACATTCATTACTGCACATACATATTGATACAAAAACAACACTGTCAAATAGTGTTTGCACCATCTTTGTTAGATATTAAGACCAGGCAAAATTAATATTTCATTTTCCATCAGCCCCCCCTCAAATGTTTGAGGTGGCTTTGGTGTAGAAGGTAAAAGCTACAAAGGGTCAAGACTAATGATGGGGAGCTTTCTTAAACCTTTTTATTTTTGGCTTCAGCGTTATTTTAGCAAACCATCCTCATTGGTCATCTTTAAACTACCATGCAGACCGGCTTATCTTTCCACCTAGGCAGCCTCAGGAGTTTTGGTTGGGCTCTTTGTGCAGGACTGTAAGGTGTGGAGTGAATCAACCCAGCGGTTGCACTAAGGGGCCCAGAGGAGCCGGAGAGCCCGGCCCGGCCCGGCCCGGCCCAGGCCGCTCGGTGCCCGCGGGCAGGGCCGGCAGCGGGCTGAGCTCTGCCGCGGCCGCAAAGCCTCACAGAAGCTGCGTGTCAATAGCTCTTTGGTGCCTTCTGCGAGCTTTGTGGCTCCTGCCAACAGCCCCAAGTGCACTGAGCTGGGCCTCTGGGGATTTTTTTGCCAGGAATTTGTTTTTGGAAGTTTTGCAGTAAAGGACTGGAAACAGCCCGGCTCCCCATGGCTAAAGTTAAGGAGATGTGCTGGGTACAGCGGCTCCCAACATCTTCTAACATCATTTCTTATCTCTAGAGCTTCTTGCATCTCCCTTTGCCCTCTTGGTTCCCTCACACTCCTCTGAAGAAGCGGGAGGCTGAAATGCCTCTACAATAGTGCCTGGGTCTCACTCCCAGCAGCATCTCTCATGGATTGAAGGAAAAAAAAAAAGTTCTACATGCCATATTTGTAATTGCCCACCCTCTCCCCACCCTCCCGGAGCAGTGCTGGAATGCAGGCTGGGACACAGATTCCCCCTCCCAAGCTGGGGAACACTGCGTAGCCTTCAGAGACAAACCAATGGAAAAAGCAAAGATTAATTTTGACTGGCCCCTAGATCTGTTGAGGTCTGAAACTGTAAAAGTTTATGTAAACAATGAGATAAATATATTAGTACTTTTCTGAGCCAAGTGAGGTTCCATACTCATTCAAATGTGCTTTGGTTTAAAAAATAGTTTTGTGAATTTGGGTATGAGCTTCTTATTCTTTTATACAACTTTTGCTATTTTATCTTTTTTTCCTGTTATTCCGAAAACATTCTGGAACTAAGTGACTAAAGCATATACTTAAGCTGCCTGGCCTCTTTTTTTTTTTCTTTTTTTTTTTTTGTTTCCTTTTAAATTGGTTTTTTTCCTCTTGAGGCTCTTTGTGTATTTAAAAAAAAATTCAAAATAAAATTAAAAAAAAATCAAAGACGCAGCTCCCTCCCCCCCCACCCTAAAACTCTTAAAATCTTAAATATGAAACTAGTGTTTTGCTTTCTCATTAAAATACAGAAAAATGTTGATACAATACTATGTCGTACAAATGCAGTTGAGTGTTTAGGCCCCAAGCAGGCCTGAAACAGTCCCTGAAGTTTTGAGTATTATTAGTAATTCATTATTACTGTCACAAATTGGAAAATGTTGTTTATACTCAGTCTATGGAACACAACTTTACACAGCTATTTGAAAAAAGAACATAATTTCCTTTTGTACAATACTCTTGCTGTACACAGACTTTATGTCGTACTGTTTAAGTGCTGGGGAGGGGATTTAAAAAAAAAAAAAAAAAAAAAGATGCTCCAAAAAATAGTTTTTAAAAAATAGCATTGGGTCCTGAAAGTTCAACATAATTCTCAAGGCTTAAGAAACAAATGAAGAGGGGGCCTGGGGCAGGGGGAGAAGCTACATCACCCACACACATGTAAAAATGGAATTAAGAGAGCGGGAGCTGAGGAGCTCCGTGCCGCGGCTGCCGCGGGCTCGGCTGTGCCAAGGGGCCTCTGGCAGCTCCGGCCACTGAGGACAGGGCCCACCCGGCCGCATCCCTCGCTAAGGAGCTAAACCCGGCCTGGGAGGGGGAGCCGAGCGGGGTCAGCTCCGCCCTGGGCGGCTGCAGGGAGCTGAAGGCGGTATGAAAGCGCCCAGGAACTCATCTCGCACAGCTGTGCCTGGGCTCTGCTCAGATTCCCTCTGAGGGCAAGGTGGATGGCACGGCCTTCCCCGTCCTTCCCAAAGACTATTTCGGGGACATTCTCGGGGGCGGGGGGAGAGTTGATAAAGAATCAAGGAGAAAATAATTCAATATATATTCAAAAATGTGGAAGTGCTAAAGACGCTAAAAGCCCACTTAACCCCCGAAAAGAAAACAGCGCGTCTCAGCACAATTCGACAAAACCAGAAGTCCATGCCCCTCTGCCGCGCTGCAGTGCGGGAGCAAGCGGACAATGGCACGGGCAGAGGCACACGGCAGCGGCTGCGGAGGGGCGAGTGTTCCCTGTAACGTGACACCAGGCCAAGGCTCAGCGCCTCTGGGTTGTCTATTGCTTGGAGCCTGGATTCCAGTTTCCTCAGTTCAGTCAATTGACCCAAAAACTTCTCATGGACTAGTCTATCTTAAAAAATAATAATAAAAAAAAAACCCTAATAAGAAAAAATGAAACAAAACAAAACAAAAAACCAAGCAAAAAAAAACCCCAATAGAAAATGAAGCTTATATTTCTTTGTTTTAGTCAAACGTGCTCACTTTTTTCTTTTTTTTTTTTTCTTTTTTGGTCAAAACTTTAAAAAAATTGTTCGTTTTGTTTTTTTTTTTTTTTTTTAAAAAAGACAAAACGTGAGGTTTGGTAAAACTTACGCATAGAGACTATACTGGTTTGAGTGGAAAAAGAAAAAACAAAAAACAAAACACCAAAAACCAACAAATGAAAAAATGCAAGTGTAAACCTTAGTCATTTCAGAAGGGATGATTCTACTGGCTGTGAATTTTTACCACCACAGTCACGGGAGGCTTGAAATAAGCCATAGCTTTCCACAAGGTCACGCCAACAAAGTCAAGGGGGCCAAGAATCGGTGGGCAAAGTTCTCTGTCTTCTCTCCTAAACCAATAGCAGCTGTTGGCTGTGATGTCTTAGGCAGATGTTGCAAGAACATTTTGTTTCTTTTTCTTTTCATTTTTTCTTTTTTTTTCTTTTTTTTTTTGTGTGCGTGTGTTAAATTGTCTAAAAGGGAGGATATGAAACACTTTGGTTTGCTTTCTCCTCCTCTCCCCCACCTTATTGCACTCTGGATTCTAGTAAATTATAGGCTGCTATGCCCTCACCCTCTGTCCTGCCAGGTGTTTACAGACTGACCCAGATGTGCTGGGGGAGTGGAAGATGAGGGGGACATTTTCCCCTCCCCATAGTATCCAGACTCAATAAACAAAGCTGGAAAGGGCCCAAAAAGCTCAGAGAAGTTTTCTGCTTTTATCTAAAAGTGACTATAGACAGCCAAGAGACTGAGAATTGAGCCAGTCCAAGCAGCCAGCACAGCCTCTAGCTCAGTGTATTTTTTGCTTTGTCTTTGGCCAAGCTTTGCTTTAACATTTCTGTAGTTGACTTTTGATGGAAGGACGGGGTGGTAAAAATCCCTTAACTTTAATTTAGCTTCTACTTTTATACATTTAATTACTTACAATTAAAAAAAATGCCTAATCTTTCACTAACCATCTTATTGTTCTCATGAATTCAAGAGGTAGCAAAGGTAACAAGTCTGTCCACACAGACTTGCTCTTTAGTGAGGGAGGAAAGCTAAAAACATACACACACACAAAAAATAAAATAAAAAAATAATAAAAAAGTACCTATGGAACTTGTAGCAAGTCCAGCCTACATCAAACCCCCTCCCCACCCACCCACCCTAGAATTAACCTCCGACCTTCCAGTTCAAACATTCACATAAACGTTACAATGGTTTTTCCTTTAATAAAACAAGTACCTCTAAGCAAAGAATATTCATACGAAACTACTAGAAAAGTAAAGACGACCCCCTGCTCACTGAAAGAAATTCCCAGGGCATCCAGTCCCTGTTCAGTCATGGGTAAGGCAAAAGAGGTTTGCGTGTTTTATGGGAGAAGGTGGCACGTGGTTATGTGTGCCAAGGACAAAGACCAAAACCAAAATGGGGAGGGATGGTAAGGGAGGCTTCGCCATTTGTTGAAATGAATTACCGGGGCTGGCACAGCCCTGAGAGCTGCTCCCCACACCATCGCCAGCCCAGCACACAGGGCTGGGCTCCACCGCCGCTGTGGCTTCCCCACAGCCTGGAGGGGCTGCCAGCCCTGTGAGATGGTCCACAGACACAGCTTCTGCACTTGAGAATGCTGTTATTTCACAGCTACTTAGGCCACTGAAAAGGTGTATTTTGTTGGTTTTTTTTTAATGGCAAGAAATACCCCTACTGAGTTTGGTTTTAGGAGAGGAGGTGAGTACAATGACAGGAACACAAAAAGAGGCAGGGAAGGGGAGCCAGCAGAGGCTGAAAGTTCCCCAAGGTCCCCTTACCTGCTCCAGATAAACAATATGGCAATGAAGTTGATGTGTGCAAAAAGAAGAGGCATTTCTTGCCAGGTCATCAAAATTTGAAGGGAGACTGGGACTAAATGCATCAGCTTGGCTGTGGACCTTTCTTTTTTTAAAAAAAGGAAAAAAAATGAACTTTTTTTTTTAAATGTTAAAGCTACATTTGTTTAGGCCTCTCATGACTGAACAGAGTATGGGAAGTTGCCCCCTTTTTTTTTTTCTTTTTTTCTTTTTTTTTAAGCAGCAAGTCTACAGAAAGGTAAATCACTGCGGATGGGCTTGAAGCTCATTCTGGAGTCTTTGGCTTATGTGGGAGAGGTATGCATTCGCAGGTGGCTGATCAGATTGCGCTGCTGGGTGAATTTCCCACCACACAGTTGACATTCGTAAGGTTTTTCTCCTGAGTGGACACGCATATGCTCTGTTAGTCGGTACTGCCGGGTAAAGCGCATCCCACATTCCTCACAAGCAAAGGGCTTGAGCCCCAAGTGGCTGCGCATGTGCCGTGTCATGGTGCCACGCTGCGTGAACATCTTGCCGCAGATGTTGCAAGGGAAGGGCCGCGTCAGCCAGTGAGTCTTCTCGTGCTGCCGCAGTGTGGCTGGATCCTTGTAGCTCTTCTCACACACTGAGCACTTGAAGGGCCGGGACTCCGCAGCGTAGGACTGATTGGGGTTGGACAAATCCTCAGCTTCATCCTTGCTGCCGTATGTGCCTTCCTCCTTGATGTAAAGGTCTTCCTCGGTGTGCGTTTCCACGTGGGCATTGAGCTGCTCAGAGCTCGGGAAGCCTTTGCCACAGGGGATGCAGACATACAGGTTGTCACCATAGGCCACTGGCTCAAACCCCTCCTGCCGGTAGACATAGTTGGCACTGGTATGGCCGCCGCTCTCACTCTCACTCTGGCCACTGTCGTCACTGTTCTCCTTACCGTTTTCTACCTCCTCCTTACATGGGTAGGGCAGGTCTGCCCCGTAGGCCCCGGCCAGACTCCTCTCCACAGACTTGGACAAGGGCCCCAGCAGGATACCATTGGGCAGCCCTTCACCCTCGTCCCTGTCTTTGCCCCCTTCCTTTCGGTCAAAGGCGTTGTCTTTCTTGATCCACTCCTTCTTGCGGGACGAGTGCCGGAGGCCCTTGCGCTGGCTGCTCTCTGTCAGTGAGTGGTGGCACTCCTCGCTCAGATCCATCTCCATGGGGTCGCTGCTGTCCGCCATGCTGTGGGGGGCTCCGACGCCAGACTCGTCAAACGATGAGGCACTGTTGGCTGCAGGGGCTGAGGCAGATTGGGGAGAGCCATGCTGGCTTTCGCTGTGCTGCGTGTCATCGTGGGAGGCCGCGACAGGGAGCGAGGGGCTTTTTTTGGAGAGGTCAAGGCCTAGCTCCTGGTCACCGGTGCTCCCATTCGCACTGCTGCTCCCACCACCGTTCTTGCTGGTTCCCCTGCTTAAGGAGTGACAGTTCTCTTGGTTGGAGCTGCTGATGAAGACCTCGTCATCAGAGAGCTTTCCCTTTGACAGCTCCTTTGAGTGCGAGCCCTTCAACCCCTCATTTGACCCTGAATAGCGAGCTTGGATGACTGAAGCAGTGGAAAGTCTCTGACTCCTGGCAGATCTCCCAACACCAAGGCCACCGGCCTTGCCAGCAAAGGACTTGCCGTTCCGCTTCAGCTTCTTTCTGCAGAGAGCTGCCAGGTCGTGCAGTTGGAGGTAGCTTGCTGCGGTGAGGAGAGCATTAAAGTTCTGTTCACCAGGCTGGTCAGTCGTTAAGAGCTTGCCAGTATAAATAAAGTCCAAGATCTGCCGGAACACGGTGGGGTTCACCATGTCCGTGTCTAAGTTTATCAAGTTGTCATGCAGGACAAGGGATTTGAAATACATGCTGCTGGCTGCCAGGATGTTCTTATGGGCACGAAACAGGGCATTTTCTACCACAATGATCACATCACAGAGGAAACCTTTGGCTCGTTGCTGGTTCAGCTGCAGTAGCAGTTGTTTGGCATGATTTGGCAGTTCCATCTCCACCTTCTCTTCCTCTCACCTTCACCTTACCACCTGAAAAACAGGAGGATGAGAGGTGTGAGCTTGCTGTCTTCATTAGAACAGGTTACATTTAATAGACTGGTTTAACACAGTGCAGGCTATGTTAGGCTGGACACTGACTAGGGAGATCTGAGTACATTGAGCCCTGCAAGCTGTGATCCTGCTGGGAATACAGAGAAATATTTCACATGCTAAGACTTGATTCAAGTCTTTCAAAAATCAGATTTGTAATAATCTTTTTACAAAAGCAATTGCCATTGGCTGGAATCGCTATTCAAAAGATACCAGCATGGAAACAATAGTTAGGTACAGGTAAAGCTCTTCTCTGCTGACAGACTTGAAGGGAGGATGAGAAGTGAGAAAAAGTGGAAGAAAAGAGAAGCATCTACTTCACTGTCATTTGCATATCTGAGCATGTACAATAATTAGCATAAACTGCAGTTTCCTTTCTTTAATATGTAGTTTACTTCTTGGCTGTTACATGTTGAAATCTTGTAACACCTAGCTGCTCTGGGGTTGAGAAAATGACATGTAGCAAGTAAATCCATTGAAGATGGAATTACCCACACTGAGGTGTGAATGAGAAGCCTCCTTAAGAGTATGAAAAGCTGCTTTAAAAACCACTCCCCTGGCTGTGTCCATATCCCAATCCATTAACACGTAGGGTTAGAATCAACCCTCAACTGGCTGAAATTCAGGATGCTGAGCTAGCTAAATGTCACCACATGTCTTCATAAATCTGAAACATTTTTCTCAAGTTAATTTTGCTCTGTCTTTAATTTTGAAAAAAATTTTGTTTAAAATAACAGAGTCAAGTAACATATCTCAAGTCACAGTTTCTCTATCCTGAAATACTGTAACAAGAGAAAATTGTGGTTACCTGCATATAGTTAATGCATTTTACAAACAGTAGTCATGATGTATTTTAATTTAGATGTTTATATTGGCCTTCCCAGTAGTATGGACTGTAGGAAACACCCATGTTGAGATATGTCAGAACTAATGCAGTTGCACATTTGGGAGATGTTACAATCCATAAAACCCAGAATTCAATTTGGGATTGCATTTGGGAATCCAAGATAAATTTTAATTTTGTTTTTTCCTTTTTTTTTGTTTTGTTTCTCTGTGTGTGTGTTTGTTTGAAAGTGCCAACTACTGCTTGCATCTGTTAAAGTTGATTTAAAATAGTTTCTGAGGTTCAAAAGGAGGAATTAAATACCAAATTAACAACAACCACAATTTAGCCTTCTACTTCCTTTCTTCCTTTCCCAGTTCATCATATTATTGAAACATTTCTCTTATTGAAGGAGAAGCAAGCCATAAATACAGAGAAATTAGGAGCTTAGGTTCTCTCTTAAAATCATCATCAGTTGTGAGTCCCACTACCACGCTCTGTCCCATCAGAGTTCAAATGATGAAGCATTAGACTGCATTTTGTTCTCTCTGTGCCAAGCATAGGTACATAACAAAAAGAAATAAGGAGTGATGCAGTTAGTATAAAAAATTGCTTCCCCCAAATATGATTGTTACTATGTGGTGATAAATAGAAAGATTGCATTTGGCAGAAAGGTGGTAAATTTACATCATCCATTTCTGCACAACAGAGAAGTTTTGCTTTATGAAAAAAGCTACCAAAAAGTAAACAAATGAAATATTTCCTCCAGCATTGTTGCTTGACTATCCTGGTACTTTTCCTAACAGATCTGTCAAGCAGGTGCCTCCCTTCTTCCACAGCACACAGCTCTTCACTTATCTGCTGATCAGCCTGGTGCTTGCTTATGCTTTTGGTGGAATTTCTTGGTGGCTCTTCAGTGCAGCAGCACCTGATTTAGCATCCACACAGATCCCTCTGGCTCACCACCCTGACCCCCAGCTAAAAAGGCTGCTCTGCTTTCCCATTTGATTTTATTTCATCAATGGACTGCAACCCAAGAAGACGGTGGATTCACCACAGTGCCTCTGTGCTCATGGATGTTGTTCCCAGAGCTCGATGGCTTTAGAAAGGGTGGCAGCAAAAAGGAGGAAGTACAGGCTTGCCATGGTGCTACTTCCACCTACAGTGTTTCTGTAACAGAAACTCACCCTGCAAAAATCAGAAAAATGTGATAGGACAGGGGCTCCTGTCCTCCACCGAGCAACGCTGAGCACTTAAAAACCAAGTTTTGATGTAATTAGTCGCATCAGAGTTGCAGGATGGAGGATGCAGCATGTCTGGTTCTAGTGGATTGCTTCCAGAATTGCTGATTAAGGGGAAGAAGCAGCAGCACAGAAGCACAAAATACCCATTTTTATCTAGCCAAGCCAGTGAGAGCCCTTACTTCTGGGTCACTGAGATACATCGATAGGGGAGAACAAAAACATGGCTTGCAACTTAACAGCATCTTGCTATATAAATGCATCCTGCATTTATAGCAAGATACAGCCTAGTACTACAGATAGCAAGAAACAGCCTAGCACTACAATTTCACTGCAAACATCATGGTGCTTTTCCATGCATGTAGCACACAAAATCCCTGGATATGACTTTTAAGTGTTCCATAAAGGACAAATATGGGAAAGGAAGGGAAACAGCACAGCCAGTATTTTCTGCCTAAACAAAGTAGTAGTAGTAGTAGTAGTAGTAATAATAGTGTGATGTTACTGAAGTTAAAGTGGGCTTATTTCCCACGGATGTAGCACTTAAAGCAGAGGTCTAGAAATTACTGTATTCAAGTTGTCTAAGCCTTAAGGCTTACAACATCTATTAATGCAGAATATTTTTAGCATTTTACTTTTTTTTTTGTTTTACTTTTTTTTTTCTTTCTGCCTTAAATTATATTGAAACCAGGTAATGAGCCTGCAGAGAAAGCCCTGGAAACAGAGTTAGAATTCTAATTCTGCTACTGACCTTCATGAGAAAGATAATGTTATTACTACTGAGTATGTTCTGCAGCATAAAAACTAGCATAGTACAAGTTGCTTAAATTACCTCTATTTATCTCACATGTCAGATTTTACAGGACTGTTCATGTTCAAGACATATGTATAAGGCAGGCTATTACCTTCAGTAGATTTCAAAATCAGTGGCCAGGTGCAAGCAGTAAAACCCTGCCTTATCAAATTTGGATTTGTTAGCTGAAGTCTAACATGGATTTAGCAACCCCCAAAAAATTAATGTAATGAATCAAGGCAGCAAAACCTTTGACCAAGCTTAGAGCATTGTGTAAAATGTTGTCAGAATTGCCCACCAAGGGTTTTGACCAGGACAGGAGAATGGCTCAGAGAACACTCCTTTGGCTGAAGTCCCTTTGTTGACAAAAGCCTTATAGCAACCTGCCTTGTGTATCTTGTGCAGTCCTCAACAGAAATAAATCCAGTCCAGGTATTTCATAGAGGTGCCTAGTTACAAACCCTTCTTTGACCATGATGCATTTCAGAGGTGGAGGAGGAAAGGTGTGTTGGAAAAGTTGTTAGCAAAAGAGAAGCAGGCATTATTTCTTAACTTATGGCAATCCTAGAATCTCACTTCTAGCTGAAGGCATGGGACCAAGGACAACTGTGAGTTTAAATCCTGTTTAAAAGTTATTTGGCCAAACAAATGGCAGGTGCAGCCTCAGAAAGGCCTTGCTATCCATTAGTTTGCAGAGAGTGTTTCTTAACAAACCGTAACATTTGAATAACAACACCACAACCCCTCCAAAGTTCTAAAAAATCACAGTGAGTTTATACTTCTTGTATTTCAGTATCATTTTTAATAACCCTTCCTTTTCTGTTTTCTGGAAAAAAAAAAAAAACCAAACCAAAAACAACCCAGAAAAAGTATACTCCCAGTTCAGAGGAGCCCTGGTTCAGAAAAGGCTCAGGTGCATTTCTAGTAAAAAATCCAACTCCCCAGACCTCAAGAATACATAAATGTCTCACTGGGGCCACAGTCTTTAAACATTGAATGTAGTGTGCAAAATTTCACCCCTTTGCATTTAAAAGAGGATTACAGAAGGCTCTGGACAAATAGCAGCAGTAATGGTCTTTTTTCCAGATTTAGTTTGGTTTTCTCACATTCAAGACACACTTTTTTCCGAGCAGTGAACCTGCTCAAATACTCCCACGCTATAAGGGAATGAAACAAGGCTAAGGCTCTCCACTACCTCCACCATATCCATGACACTGAGACACAGCACATGCAAAGACATGAGAAGTACAGGGCACAAATCACAGAATACAGTAATGCTGCAAGCAGATGCCACACATGAAATAAAGCTTTGCAAGCTAAGAGCTGACAGCATCTTAATACACAATATTGCCCCAGGAGCTGGGCAACTGCGAGCTGCTGTGCCCAGCCTGGGGCACACTGCGACCCCGTGGGCAGCAAGGCTGTGCACAACACACAGGCTGCTCCTGGAGCTGTGCTGCTCTCACTACACAGCAGGAAAAACTTCATCTGCTCTTTGCACAAAGAGTCTGGACACCACAGAAAATGAAATTGCTAAATAGAGGAGAAGAGAAATCCCTTCACCCCTTTCAACAGTATAAAATCTACATATTCACTACAGGTTTGATTTTCTTTAATATCACTAAATCTCTACCTAAAAGTAATTGCTGAATGAATGCTAAATGTGTTATCATAGCAACCTCTGACAGGAGATGCTATTTGATTTCATCTCTGAGTTATAGATTGCAGCACATGAATATTGTTTACCTTTTAAGAAGCAACACCAGTGAAGCAAAGAATCAATCATAAACAGATCTAAGGAATCACTCATTTCACGTAGAGGATTTGTGGCTGGATGAGAAGGCTAGACACCAAGCACCTGAACAGTGAGTTAACAGTACTGCAGATAAAAACCAACAAACAGATTAGATGTGATGTATCAAATTAAGATGCTGTTAAAACATCAGCCTACTGTGCATGTTATAATAGACCCAGGAAGAGACAGTGGCCTGCTTACTTATTTCTCCACCTTCCCAAGTAGCTGAGCTGCACTGAGCAGACACTGCAGCAGTGAGCATGGAGAATAAGACAAAATGGAATCCACTGTTTCCTACACTGCTTTCTCCCACCAGTTTATGACATTAAAAATGCTGTGTCCAGCTGCTACTGGAACTGAGTGAAACTGAAACACATGACTTCTGCATCCTTCAGTTTCAGCTGAACCAACTTTTTTTTGAGCACTTAATGACCGCATTGGGAAGAGAGCTTTCCTGTTCCCCACTGGCTCATCTGATCTTCCTTTCCCCACGTCCCAACAGAACCAGGACCCTCAGAGGTATCAGTGTAGTGGGTGGTTCACAGCTGACCTGCCCCCAGGAGTTGCATTTGGCAGGACATTAGCCCGAGACTTTTAAAGATATTCACATTCTAGAACAGCAGAAGCATGGGGAGAAGTGCTGGAACTATGTTAGTCCAACTATGGTTCCCTATTCCCAGCCCCTTGGAGCAGTCAGACAGCAGAATTCAGAAGCTGAGGCACAAACATGCATTTTCATCACTGGCAGTGGAACAGCAAAAGCTCTGTGAAGAAGGCTCAAGCAGAAAACAGGATGCAGCACCCTTGTTTTTCTCACACAAATATTTAGCACTTTAAAATAGCTAAGACCAACATGTGAAGTTACTCAGGCAGAGGTCTGCAGAGCTGGGGAAGGGAGAGAAAACATGCAGGACAGATCAGGATGTGCAGCTGATTTTGCAGGTGTGGGCATGGAAAAGAGAAGGAAAATGGAGGATGGAGGATCATTTTGCAGAAGGTACCACATCAGCAAACTGAAAGTGGCCCTTGTTTAATTTGTTACATTCCAATTAGTGCCAGGCAGAACTGCCCTCCTGGCTCCCCGAGGCAGCTCTTGCAGGACTCCTGCAGAAATGGCACAGCTTTGCTTAAGGACATGAGCACCTGTCTGGTACCTCTGTGCGGCAACATTTGGATATTTTGGACGTGGGCAATACCTGCTCAACTGCTACCAGCTCCTGGCCCAAAAAGGAGAGAAAAAAAAGAGAGATGATTTCCCAGTTCCTTCTCTCATGTTCTAGAACAACAAGGAGAGCCTGACATGGCTAAGCCCTTCTCTACTGCATGGCAAACTTCCCAGGGAAGGGGAATCTCCATGGGTGAAAAGGGTAGGGGCTCTGTGTGCATGAAAGCACTAAAATCAGGAGAGCAAAGTGATTTGCAGTCAGTGCAAGGCTGCAGCAAAGCAGGAACACCTTGCTATACAAGCTGAAACTGTGAGCAGTAGAATGCAGATTTAACCGCTTGGTTGCCGCTTACCATGCCAGGTACATTGGGCTAAAGGCACCTCCATCCAGTGCTGCCCGACGTGCCAGGTACATCCCATGATGTTCCATTGAAATCACAACAGGCCATCAATAGAACGTGGCTGCACGGATGCAGAATGGAGAACCAGCAGGGACGCTGTTAAATGCAATTAAAATACTGCAATCAAAATTGAAACGTACATTTTAAAACAGCCACCTGCCTTAAATATGTAACTGCTAGAACAACCTCCCCTCCACCCATTTCCCCACAGCTGTTGAACTGTGACAGAATCAGAACAGGACTCTGCAAGTTTCTTACTGCTGCTCCCTGGCCACGTACATTCAAGACTCCCAATAGCACTGAGCTTCAGGGGGACCAGTTCACGTGTATCTAAAACCAGCAGATCCCAGGATGTCTGCACCAGCTTCCTTCTGCCCAGAAATTCAGGCAATGAAATATCACCACCATGTAGAAATGCCTCTATGACAAGAACAGCCTGGTGCCAGCACTTTATGGTCTCATTCCCAACATAGTACAGGCAGCAGAAGAAACACTTCAAACCTGATCCACTGTGTTGTCCCCATTTCCCAAGCCTTTGAAAATATCTTCTAGAGATGTTATGGCATTGGACCAGGCTGGATACTTCAGTGCAACATGGGAGAAGATGACACTGTATACCCTCTCCTATTTATAATGATGCTTCGCTGATAATTTCATCTCCATTCTTGGAGACTGGAGATCAAGTTGATTCACAGTGAACCGCAGCTTGTATGAGCGTCGCAAAACTTAAGATCTATAATTCCACCCTCCCCTGCCCAAAGGAAAACAACATCATCTTTTCCATGTCAGGGAAAGGCACATATCACAGGTTTGTATCCTCTGCAGTGCATATCCTTCCCACAAAGTTCCTCTAATCAGTTCCAGCGGGATTATCATGGAGCAGTCTCAGGGCAGATGCTAAGAACAGGTTCCTTTCTACAAGTGGTGATGCTGCCCCAGTGAAAACAAACAAACAAAGCCCAAACCCACCAAAAAACAGTACAGAAATAAACCTGCAGCCTGGCAGGGATTTAACATGGGTTTTTAGACCCTCATGGTGAAGTGAAACGTGCATAGCTCTTATCACATTGATGGCTGCAGGTTCCAGCTGTGTTTCTGGAGATAGAAATCTTACATTTAAAAAGCGAGAATACTATTGATTATCAGCCTTAAAAGATAAAAGGCCAAATGAAAAAGACCTATAATACTTAATGTTGAATGAGAGAGATCATAAAAGAGGACACAGGCCTGAAAAATGGAATGGGTTGTCATGAAAAGGACAGAGAAGATAGTTAATTCTTCTTGAACATCTGCTGGGCTTAGGCCCAGGACAGTGTTCCCATCATTCCCACCTGCATACTTATCCCCACAACTCTGTAACCTTTCACACTGAAATAATAGACCTTTTGTATTCAGATCACCCTGTTTTGACTGCTGTAGGCTGAAGATTTTTAAATCTTGTCAATACAATGAAGAAGTGAAATGTAAGCAACTGTTTGCCTACTGACCTGGGCTGTGCTCAGCCAAGAGCATTTGCTGAACTAGTCTGAACAGACCACTGCCAGCATGAACAGGCCAACCCACAGTTAACTACCACACTTAAAGCATCATGGCCCACAGCCCCAGGAATCCGGAGCTCCCCCCTCTCCAGAAGATCACGCTCTGCACGGCATTAGAGCAAGCTGAACTCTGGCTGCATCACAACTCTGCAAAACCCTCAGCAATACCAGCAATTCTCAGTTTAACACAGGCTGAATGCTGCATAAAGGTATTTCTCAAACAGCAGCTCAAACATGAGGTTTTTCCCACCCAGATTGCAATCACATTTGCTTCTTGCCGCTGTGAAGCAAGAGCTCTTCTCCATAGCTGTATTCCCCCTCTAGGGCAGAGTTTAGCAGAGAACTACTTCAACCAAAGGTGTTTCCTACTGTTAGAACATCTCACTGCAGTCAGAAATGAAGCTTCCTGCCAACTCCTAAAAAGAGTGCTTGTATATTATACATTTATTGTCACTGCTGACACATAGGAGACTAGAACTACCCAAACCTCTGCTGGGAGGAGAAGGGGAGAGGCATGGACATTGCAGAGCTTGTCAGCCAGAGTCTGGCATTAAAAATTCCTGCATATCTGCAGTGCACAGTTGATCTCAGGAGCAGAGCAGTGGCACAAGACAAAGCTTCAGAAGCTCGTGACCACTTAGTAACCAGCAGTAGACTCTGGGCTCTTCCTCTCATCCTACAACTGATCAAACTCAGTTTTAGTTGTACCTGCATTGCAAATAGTAAAGGCAACTTCAATGTCCAATGCTAATCTCATTTAATTCATTTATTTACTCCCTATTGCACAAAAATATAACAACATATTGAATGAAGTAGCTCAAAGGCCCCTTTGGTATGCAAAATTTTTGTTTCCCAGCCACCTCTGAGCCTGTACAGAATTCTCCCTTTACAGTGCAAGAATTTAGGACATGACTAAAGGATCGTTGTTTCCTCCCAGTTAGTCCTAGAGAGTGCCAGCCTTGGGCCCTGTCCCTCAGTAAGGCAGGCCACTTGGCAGGGGGTGCATGGGGTGGCAGCCTCATGCTGAGCATCACTCTGAGAGCAGGAGTACACCCAGCACTGTGGAGAAGGAGGAATGTCATGACCCCTTTCCAACCAAGACTGTCCTACAGGACACTCCCAGCTGC
The DNA here is from genome assembly GCF_036417665.1 of Passer domesticus. Taxonomy (NCBI): domain Eukaryota; kingdom Metazoa; phylum Chordata; class Aves; order Passeriformes; family Passeridae; genus Passer; species Passer domesticus. Next base: position 5,759,656 of record NC_087490.1, read on the forward strand.
AGCACTGCTTTAGGGCTCTGAGTCACCACAGGTACAAGCTGATAGCAGGTTGTGAAATGCAGTAATACTGGAGCAAATACATGACCCTTTCAACTGTCCCTGCAACTGGGGAGGGATCTCCAGGACAGGGATGAGGCAGGCAGCTGGAACTAGTGACTGTGACTCAGACTCCTTAGTTACACGATTTGTTAGAGCAAACAAAGCCTCAGAATACTAGGAAAAATGGGAACAGGTTTGATAAAGATCCTCCCAATCGGCCTGTTTATTTTCATTTCTTGTGTGGACTCAGCAGACGTTTATGCAGAGAGATGCAGTCTGCACACACAGTACTGCTAACCTCACAAGCTTGCAATAGTTAACAGCAAGTTTCCGTGCTAAGGGGTGTAGTAACTGTGTTGGACCAAAATGTCATCTCTCTCACCATGAGCCAGAGCAGTGGTGAGCACAGTGCGCACAAAACAAGCATTTGCTGTCTTGTTTTTTTCCAGTAAGAAAAAACCTCATTCCCTTTACCCATACCTCTAGATCCAGCAACAGTTCTTAATATGAATGATACCTTAAATATAGCACTTTTAGCACTTTCCCACATTTTTTCTTTGCTTTTCCCAAAAAAACTGACCATACACAGCCCCGTACACTTAGCAAAGATATCTTTGGTTTTAAGTTTCACTTTGGTGAAGTCTTTCAAGCAAACCACTCTAAGAGTTGTTTGCTTGAAAGCAGTATTAGGACTGTACTGCCTACCAAACATCCCTCCAAGTCAGATGCTTAACCCATCACCCGGAATCCTTTGTATTTGAATCTTTGCAGCCACCGAGAAGTCTCAGCACATCTGAGCCTGGCAAATGAGAGGAGGCCAGAAAGCCACTATTGCTTGTAAAAGCAGAAGGCCTAACAGACTCAAAGTTCTGCAAACTGCCTGTATTGCATCCAAATCTCTCCAAGCTGAAGATGACCTAATGGGAAAGCAGGGTTTACTCACTTTCAAAAGCCTTCATTTCTTTGACTGCTTTTCCTCAACCCCTACTTCTTATTTTGACTGTTTTATTCCTCTGTCTTTTTCACTTGAGACTTCAGGCATTATTTAAACTCAGTTCACAGACTGCAGGGAGGTCACTCTATGCATGTTTCCAAAATCCACCTCTTCCCAGCAAGGCTCCCATCCTGCTGCTTTGTCCTGCAGCCCTGCACAGCAGTGGTCCAGGGCTGCAGATACCTCGGGCACATTTGGCCAGCCCTGCCTGACAGACAGCTTCTCAGCCTGGGGGATTACAGCCCCAGGCACGTTATGAAAGGCAGCCCAGCAAGGTCATGGGGTGTTGAAAACTTTGCTACAGTCCAAAGCACAGGATCTTCCTCCTTTCCTTCCCTACATACTATTCTTGTCAAGGCCAAGGATTTCCTGGCAGTCCTCAAAGTACACAAATTATAGGCTTTTGTAATGAATTAAGACTTAAAACTTCTCTTCATTTTAAGAAAGTAGAAGGGGTGGAGCAAAGCAGGGGGAAAGGTACTTTTGCCCAAGTTTGAAAAGGGGATTGACAAACCAACCAAGTTGGTTTTGAAAAGGGGATTGACAGCCTATGTATGTGCTTTACCCTGTAATCTGAAAGCTTCTCAGGACAGGACCCTTAAAAGTATTTTATGCTGAACCATTTACAGAGTAAGAGAACTGGCAGCTGCCTGCATCCGTTCCAGTCTGCTCAGCCTCTCCTAAATCAACACTGCCAGAAGGCAAGACAGCACTATAACAAATTAGCACCGCTCACAATTTGTTGAAGTTGCTGTTGCATTGTTTGTTTATTTAAAACACGCGCAAGCACACACACACACAGACCTCCCGAGCCTGCTCTCTGCTGCCATCCCCCAAACTCCACACTTGCAGTCTCAGAGAGGCAAGCAAAGGCTGTGGATTAAACCCATGCAGAGCTACAACCACTGTGCTGGGATTCTGCTTGGGTTTTGCTCTTTCACTACAAGAAAAACCAAAGAATGCCCACAGTATTCCAGCCTGGAACATCATGCAGTAGAAATCCTTATTTTGGCACCTGACTAGGGAAGTGTTGTTAAGAAAAAGAAAGAGCCACAGGCTTGAAAGGACCCAGTGCTAATAAAACTCTTAGTGCTAATGCTATTTATGAACATCCAAGGGATAATCTGCACCCCTTATCAGCCCACAAGATTATAAGATCTTAAAAATAGGAAACATGTCTTACTTCATAAAGTACTGTATAAGCTTACAAAGCACAATATTAGTGGTAATAAATAATTGTCAAAGTCGAGCACAGAGGTGGCTGTAAAACCTGAAGCACCCTCACTGCTCCCATTTCATTCTGAGCTCTGTGTGGTAGCACTGTACATTCTTGCCTAAGAATGTACAGTGCTACTAGTATAGCACAGGGCACACTTGGTCTCTTATGCACCAATCTGGTTTTATTTTAAGGGATGGTTTGTGAAATGTGCTATGTTTTTACTCACAGTGGAGAAAGTAATGTTTGATCATGAGGTGATCACAATGAGGGTGATTTTAAAGAGCTGTAGTAGATTCTTATCCTTCCACCAAACAGTTTAGTTTGCCAGCCCGTGTCAGTGTGCCATGATTCCTCCACACAGCATTTCTATCTGTAGGCAATTATCACAGGGAGAGCACCCTACTATCAGAACAACTGCTCACCAGTTTCATCATGTAGCCTTTAGAAACAGCTTCCCTTTTATTTCTCTTGGTTTATATGACAATAAATTCTGGGCTGCTGCAGGCATAGTTTAGAGGACAGTAAAGTCAGCATAATCCACTCAAACACTTAGATGCTTTCATTCAGTTTTGGGGTTTTTTTCATTTTAGAGAAGGTTTTTTTGTCTTATGAATGCTCTGAATGTTTCATTTCTGGCTGCTGACAGATAACTGCATCATCCAAAGCATCCCTGCTCACTTGGGTCGAGCATGGCTTTGGTTTCTGGACAGGTGAATGCCACAGATACCACAGCTATCTCTGTCAGTTTAACAACAATTAAGGAAATTAAGAGATTTTCTATTCAGATTGAGACCTTTGCATAGAATTCTGCTGGTGCCAAAACATCATAATTTTATTCTCCAGATAACCCATTATTTATCAAATGTTTAAATACTCAAGCTTTAGTATTTCAAAAGCTACTCATTTTATATTTGTCACCTAAGGAAATTACTAAGCAATTTGTGTAAATTTTTCCCAGCCAGAAAAAAAAAATGCCTCAAAGAGCAGAGCCGAATGCATTACCCTCCTTCTTTCAGCATAATTAAAACCATCTCATTGGTAATTATTGTCCTCAAGGTGGGTGTGGGGGAGTGAAAATCTGTAACAGATTCTATTTTTAGAAGACAACCTTGGGAAAAACAGGAGGTACCAGAGAAACAGGCATGAGGGGTGAAGTTATGACAGTACTGAAACTAGCAGGAGACACAGGTGTACCAGGTGTCTGTGCCAGAGAGCTCTGAGAACACAAATGTGGCCACACCTCCTGCAAGATTTAGGCTTGGCTGGCAGGTTTCAGAGGCACCCAGAATTCACAGAGACAATTCACATATTTAAAAGTTTGAGCAAGAGTTTAAAAAAAAACAAAACCAAAACCAAACCCACACTAAAAGGTTATTTTAAAACTTTGCTGGATCCCTTCCCATGGAGTTCTCTGCTCTCAGCAAGGAAAGTGGTTAAAAGGAAAAAACAAAGCAAAAAGCCAAGCAGAACCAAACCCTAAAAACAGCCAGAGAGGCTGGAACTTCCCTAACACAGATGGAACAACACAGCAGTTTTATATCTACATAAACAGGATCAGAATCTGGCCCAAGGAGTAATACACGTACAAACTTCTGCTCACAGCCACAACAAACATCGATACCACACCTTAGAGTGGAAGCAAAAAGTAAAATTCTTCCATCCTTACCACTTCCAGCAGAGCCCAGTGATGTAACAGCATCAAGAGACACCCAGAGGATGCAGAAAGTTCTCTTAGTGAGGATACATTTGGACTAAAGCCTCTCTCTTGGCAATGTGCATTCCCAAACACCTGTATCTAGCATCCAGCTGCTTCCAGCCCCTGGTTGCACATTATTCAGCCACATGCAGTTCTGTCACAGAGAAGGGCTGAATAAATTGTGGCATTGTTACACCACAGTGCAGGTGCTCGGAAACACACACATCCCGAGGCTCGTGCCTCCCCAGCCATGGGGATGTTCTGATGCCACCCAGCTCTCCCTGACCCACCAAGTCAGTCCACCTTGGCTTAATCTATTCCCTTCTCCAGCAATTTTCTTGGCAGGCACTTCACTCAAAGAACATGTTTTAACAGCAGGAAAACCACCTCAAAATCCCAAACCAAACAAGTCAACACCTCTGAAGAACCTGAATAAGTCACATCCTTCTTATCACAAGGTATCCTCCATTACAGATGCTAACATGGCTTTCACACACCTGCTTTCTCTGGAACCTCGTGTAAGAAGCCTGACAGTAATGCCAAATCCCCAGACCCTTCCAGGAACAGTCATTGCACACCCAGACCCATTCCAGATACTCAAAGTCTTATAACAGGGTATGTAATGTGAAAGTTTAATCTTGTGCAGGCAAGAAATAGCAGGGACTTGCCTACTGAAAAATTAGGAGGTATACAGTGATTAATCAAATTGATTTAAAAGAGCCAGCTGCCTGTGTGAATGCTGGCCCTGGCAGAGACAATCCCTACCCTACACATTTGCTTACAGATAGGCAAGGTGCTTTGGCACAGCTACTGAATCCTTTGAAAAAGTTGGTTTTGACATGTTGAAAAAGGACTTGGATTTTTCAGCTGCTCTCTAAGTAGGAGGCAATTGAGACAACACACCCAAGAACTGCAGCAGACACCACTTTAAAATTTGTCTTCATTATGTTCTAATTTTTGCACAAGTTTCTAACATTAGCAATAGCCAGATGAAATTTTTCATGTTACTTAAAACAGAGGAGAGGTCAGGAAAACACCGTTACACATAATTTGTTCTTTCTCTAGTGTTAGTCAGAGTCCAGAGTCCTGGCCCAGGTTTTCTACTTACATTTTCCCTGTGATTCTTAAGCCAACAAACCAAATAGAGTTAGTTGTCAGGTTTAGTGGGTTTCAAAATAAAATGTGTATTAGATAGGGGATTTTTTTATCATATTATTTAAAGGATTTAGTGAGGAATCTAAAAATCTGTGGAAGGATTTGTTGGAGGGGGATTAGAAAGAGAAGAGCCTTATAAAAACAACTCAATCACAGGGTTTGTTCCTCTTCTCCACATAAAATCACAGAATCACTTAGGCTGGAGCAGACCCCTAAAATCAAGTCCAGCCATTAACCCATCACTGCCAAGTCCGCATCTAAACTGTGTCCCTAAGTGCCCCATCTACACATCCTTTGGATGATCTCCAGGGATGGCAATTCCACCATTTCCTTGAGCAGCCCGTTCCAATGCTTGATGACCCTTTCCTTGAAATTTTCCCTCATATCCAACCTAAATCTCCCTGGTGCAACTTGAGGCCATTTGCTCTTGCCCTATTGCTTGTTACTTGGGAGAAGAGACCAACCCTCATCTGGCTACAACATCCTTTCAACCTTGTTGAACCTCACCCAAGTGGCCTCAGCCCATGGATCCAGCCTGTCCAGATCCCTCTACAGAGCCTTCCTGCCCTCCAGCAGATCAACACTCCCACCCAGCCTAGTGTCACCTGGGAGCTCACTGAAAGTGCCCTCAACTCCCTTGCACAGATTTGTGATAAGGACATGCACACTAAAGCCTGCCTTCCATTAGGGAAACAAATCCAGAAGACCTGGAAAACACTGCACTGAGACACATGGTGGGGAGGTTCTGGGAAGCAAAGCAGCAGCTGAAGTTATATGGAAATAACAACAACATTCACAGAAGTTCCCCTTGGATACATGTCAGCATGTGGGAATGAAGGATTAAGATTGAGTATTTGCATTTCCCAGTCAGATGCCAAGATAGCAAAGCTGGCAGGCTGAGGTGTTGTGGCATTCCTTGAAGGGAGTCTCCAGCCATGAACACCGTGTGTACAGAGCTCTTCTGCTTGCAAATGTCCCTCTCTCTCTGACAGTGAGCATTTTGAATTTTTTAAAATGTGCTCTAGGTTAGTGCTTATAAAAGTAAAGCATTAACAGCCCCAGCACAGCACAGGCAGCTGGGCAAGCTCTGCTGATAGACCCTTGCCAACACAACCCCAAATTAATCCTGCGCTGTGCTCCCAACCCACACACAGCAAGCAGGTACTACTGTGGTGCCAACTGCTTCAGTCAGCACGTAAGAGCAAAGTGCCATGTTATTAACTCTTCCAAAGGCCACAGCAGAGCATTTTGATCCCTGCATACAACAGACACCTGAATAATTAGAATGCAGGGCTGAATCCTCTGGCAGACATGGCTTTTAAAATAAGACGTAGCACTTCTGCATCATGGCCCTCTACAACAGATCTCAGTGCTTTTATGCTGCTTTTTTAAAGGCCAGCATTAACATTGCCAATGACACATTACTTACCAGGTGGAAAAAAAATTCCAAACCAAACCACACAAAAATAGAGCCATCATTACAAAGGATGAGGCATCATGATCTGTTTTAAGGCATCCAAGTCAGAGCCACCACCTAAAAGGTCAGGTCTTGCCCTCTTTCTCCATCAGCCCTGGTCTGGCTCAGCCTCACAAACCCCATGGTCTTCAAGGCAGCACAACAGAGCAGGCAGCAAAGCACAGCCACGGATCAGGAACACTCTTGAACAAAGCTGGCTGTAAAGCCAAATCCTACATGTCAGAGGTCACAGCAGTAACTGAGGATTCAACCCCCAAAAGATCCTCTGGTATCCAGGAAGGCTGCTGGCAATAGGTGAAAGATGTTGTGAGACAGAGGAACAATGAAGAAAAGATTCTGGGAATTGTTGTTGACCGTGTGTGGTGCATGCACAGTGAGAAGGCAGAGCAGAGCAGCACTGGGACCAGGAAGAGCTTCAAGGGAATATTCCTGTGGGCCTTTGGGCCTGAAATTCTCCTCTCCAACACCCTGGCTTCCATAGTCAGAAGTGAGATCAATGCCTAACTACACAAGATGCTGCCACGTTTTAATGATCTTCATTTCTAGGTGATCAATTGTTGTTGACTTCCTCCTTTGGAACTTGGTAGCAGCCCAGCAAGAATGAAAGTCTGGACAGTCTCCCCAAAGTCCCCCAAATGCATCAGAAACTGGAATCTGCTGCAGGGCTGCAGTACGTTGTCTCAGCAGATTCAGTCAGTAACGAGGTCTTCTGAAACAAAGTGTAATCAGTGTTTCTGCCTGGACTTGCCAAAAGACCTTAATGCAAATAGAACTGCAGGAAAATTAGGGTGGACTCTAGTGGCTGCCTCCCCCTCAGGGTTTTGGTTTTTTTGGTGGTGGGTTTTTTTTTTTGGTTTTTTTTTTTTTTGGTTTTTTTTTTTTCTTTTTTTTTCAATCCTGATGAAATTCATTACAGTTGCATTTAAACTGAGGTTGTGATTTAAATTTTCCAAAGCAGGCAGGACAGGTTTGAAAGCCTGATATATCAGAGTGTGTGTGCTTCCTGAGAATCAAGGTAGTTGCAGAGCCTTCCCCAAGGGATGCCTAGTTGGTCCCCTCACCCCCTTGACATGTTTGCTGTCACACAGGCCAGTGGATTCCTGGCAAGTTGAGCAGGCTTGCTCCTTACAGCCAAGCAGCCCCACATTCAAACATGCCACTGCGTTCCTTGAAGGTATTTACAGTTTACTTTTTAGTGCTACTTTAAGTTCAAAGGGGCTAGTAAAGCCCCATTAAGCCATTTACATCAAACTGGTTAGTTAATTATCCTGTTGCAGGCTTTAAATTAGCAATTTATAACCCCTTCCCTGGAGATGCCAGTATTTGGAAACAACTCAGCCAGGACATTTTGCAGGGTGCAGTTAAGGAACAAAAACACCACTACACCAAACCACCCCCACGCCACCCCAACAAAAAAAAATATCTCAAAACAACCCAGAATAAATATCTTCAGTTTTTGATTGCACAGATATTAACTTTGGGAGAATCCAGTAGCAACAGAGGGGAGGGAGAGCCCGCTTTTCCCAGCTAGCAGGGATCGTGAGGCTGTGTCTACCTCAGGCTATGCAGCAAAATGTGATTTGCAGAGGCCCAAAGCCAGCCTGGGAGGCACCACAGCTAAAAGGGGGATGATTCTTTCCTTACAACAAGATATTCTGCTTCTCAGTAGCATCATCAAAGGTATTTTTACGTTCATATGTACAAAAATGTATCTGCCCACAAGGAAGAAAAACTATTTAAGGGTTGGATTTGGTCAAACTGAACACCAGCTTACAGCTGCAGTCCTCTTCAGGTCAGGGTTTAAAAGGTACATATTTATAGCCCCTTGTCATCAGGGTCAATGACCCCATGGGCCAAGTGAGCCTGGAGCTGAGGGGTCTCCATTCCCAGGATCTCCTTCCCTGCCAACAACCTTCAGTTTCTGAGGAGGAGAGTCTGTCATCCACTCAGGGATGGTTATTGCAGACCACCACACTCAGAGTGCAAAGCTGTTACAGAAGAGGATTGCCATCTTCCCCCCTGAAATACCTGACTGCCCAAACTAACCAGGGCCTAGAACTTTCCTCCTTATTTCCACCAGCCATTCCTCCAGTTCTGCAAACAACTGACATATGGGTTGTTTACCTGAAAATCTTATTTTAAATAAAAATAGGAGCGAAAGACTGCCCAGTCGCTACTATTTCCACACAACGAGCTATCAAATGTAAGAGAAGCCTTGGCCCCAGTCCTGGGAGCTGTCCCAAAGCAACAAGCACTTAACACCTCACCAAGAGCAGGAATCCATGGAAAGAAGGGTCATGTAGAACAAGACTAAGGCAAACTAGGAGATTTCACTTTAACATCAAAAAAGGCATATCAAATTTGAGAGAAGAATTCCATTCTACTTGAATGGCATGACAGACAGATGGAATCAAGTCATATGACAGACCCTGCAATTTCTTTTTCCTTCATCTTAATACATTCCCTTTTCAATAGCAAAAAAATTATCTTCTGCCAAACAAGTGTCAGATAAACTTCAGAAAGAGAGATAAAAATCTAAGCATTTTAATTCTTTATGCTATGCAATCATGAGATTTAGTTTGTATTTACTTGCTGCTTCTTATGGAGAGTAACTTTCACAGTAATTTTTGGGATGGGGGCAGATGGAAAGAAGAGAGAAATACACTCAGATTTCAAAGTGACAAAATATTTTTGTACAAAACTTGTAAGATGATATGAATTTCATGTGATTTACTGCTCTAAATTGCAAGACAGAGGCCTTATAATAAAAATACTGGTAAACACAACACAAAATCTAAATTATCTAAAGGACCGAAAAACCCAACCCCACACATAGATGACATTCTCCGAATTCTCTGCCCTTTCTCGGGAGCAGTTACACCCAAACCATCACTCAGACCAGAGGCTTTCCCTCCTGCAAACACCAGCCTGGCCTTTGAAACAGCCCGGTGCTCACAGGCTGCAGGGCTGCCTAGCATTAGGGAATTATAAAATAATGTGCAACTGGGAGAAAGAAGAAAGCAAAGCCCTCCTGAGGATAAAGTGAGAGTCTTCCCTGCTCCACCAAAACCTTCCATTTCCAAGGCATGCAGTGGGCAGCCCGTGCCTAGAACAGGTGTGTCTCCTTAAATACCTCCCATGTCACACTTGTGTCCCATGGACACAGCCCTGGGATTATATTCGTACCAGTGCATACCAGCTGGAGCTACCCCCGCCGGTGTCCTGTGACTGCTCGCACGGGGGGAGCCGCTCTCGCCGCAGGCACGGCCCCTTTGCCACATGATCCCGGAGACAGACAGACAGACAGACAGCGACCCTGCCACTGCTGCTTCCGAGCACTTGTGCTCCAGGGGCCGAGCCAGCGCAGGGACAAGCAAGAGAGCCCCCAGAGCAGGAAGGGGGCACTGCCGGGAGACAGTGAGCGCAGCCTCCAAGTATCCTTTTCTTTCCCTCCCCTGCGCTTTTTACCAGCAAATTCTCAACCAATTTATGCCAAACAGACACGCTGAACACCTCCTTTAAATAAAGAAAGATGCACGGCTAACAGAGCAAAGTCCACTCAGCCATTCCCAAGCAGAAAATGCTGACAGGGCACAATGCAGGTGTGGCTAAAGCAGGATGAAGGAAGAACAAAGGAGAGCAAGCCTCATACATCTTCAAGTCAGAGCACAAAGACACCCCTTGGCAATTTCAACTTAATTCATCACTAACCTTGGAGCATGCTAGCTGCTGGCCTAAGCAGCTGAAAGAGATAGTAAGAAAATTTTCATGGCAGCAAACACATTAGTGACATTGTTTTGTGTCATGAGTGGCACAGATAATACAAAAGGAAGAGTTACTTGGTTTTAGCTATAGCTCTGCATCACAATTCATGCTGAATTCTTCAGCATGAAGAACTGCCCCAATGCCATCCATTACGAAAGGGATCTTGTAGTACTGATCAGGGAGCCAGAGCACCAACAGATGTGAGAAGCTGCTGAGCAGCACACACGGGCTTAGAGGTGGAGCCCTGTAGGGCCCTTCTTAGTCCTCCTTAGCAGCCTAAGTGCTTTCATTTCCCAGAGAACAATTCTTCCAACAGCTTTTAGGAGAGAACGTGAGTAAAAATGAATGGGCCAATCTTGCTGAAAAACCAAACTTGCAAGGAATCTATCACATCCATTAATTATTACACTGTTTAATTAATTCCAATTTCCAGGTTCCAGTACACACCAGGTTTATCTGCTCACCCCTACAGTAAATGGCTCCAGGCATCACAGTCAGCTGTTGGGGATGAAGGCATTGCCAAGCTAAACGTTCTTCTCAAGTGCTTTTTCAGTCCACCTCTGCTTTATAACCCCTCAAGGACTGGGTGAAACAGAGGCTTCAGTGAACCCAGTTCATCAGTCCAGTGCAAGCTGGAAGCAAAGAGAAATTCTCACATACTTCACATCCCATTCATCTCTTCATCTCACTGGCCATTTCTGTTCAAATAAATCTAGAATAAGGGCATTCCATTATAGTTCATTCTCAAACATGTGAGCAGGACCTCAAAGCACCCAAATACATCTCCCCCTACAAACACCTTCTTATTACTGTCATTACTCATTTTCAAGAGGCCTCAAGTCCATAGCCATAAAATTCAGCATTAATTGCCAGGTGAACTCTTATTACTTGGCCAACTATTTATTATGCTGGGTCCTTCACTACCAGGCAAACATCAGTTGCAAATGCCACCCAATGTTCTCAGACACCAGGACTTGAAATGCTCAACAGCCTCCCATAACCAAAATCTAGCGTCTTTATGTTTCCTTTATTCTTTGCCAGCCAGTGTTAGGGACCTCCTGGCCAGTTAGCAGCCAGCCTGGTAAGAGCTCTGAACTTCACACATTTGTCAGGAAATCTTAGAATACTTCTCAAGCAACTGGAAACCAAGTTGACAAAGCAGGTTTGGGTCCCCAAAAAGACAAATGGAGGCCCAGCTGTATTTCATAACTGTGCCACATAGAAAATCTGCACTTCCAGGAACCTTGAGACTTGGTGACACACCTATGCAGAAACAATTACTTAAGAAGCCATAATTTAAAATCCCCACATTTAGTACAGGAGTCCAATCATTCACTTCATTTTTTCACAACCAAAATTTTTTCAGACTTTGGGAAAACCCGGCCTTCTTATGAGCAACCCCTCTGCAAACCCAGGGCTGTGTGTTCCATAGGGAAAGTCTGAATTTCTAGGTAAGACCAAAACAAAACAACTCCTTAAAGTGGGAGTAGCTGAGAACAGAGCTGTCCACGCGCTCTGTACAGGCCTCCATCCAAATTACCAACTCCCACTCCTGTCAGTACTTGCAAGTCTTTAATCCAGCTGAGGTTCTTCACCAACCTCCAGCTATTTCATGACGTGCCTGTCTTGGGGCATAAAATCCTAGAGAGTGTCCCCATAAATCAAGCACATTTGTTATATAATTGAAAAGGTTTTAAAGGAGAAAATGGAAAAAAATCCTGCTGTTATTAAGAAGAAAATTAATGATCTAGAGCACAGCAGCGATTAGCCAGATAGCTATTCTTTTTTATTGAGCAACCAGACTCATAATTAAGGTGTTTTTTCTTAAAATAATATATAAATAAACTACTGGAAAGTTTTATACAACTTTAACTGGTGGAATTTCAGAGTTCAAATAAATTACAAGCTATTTCACTGTTGGACTCTCTGTCTCTAAGGCCATAATTAATTTTAATGTTCAAATTTGCAGTGAAAAAACACGTGACCAGTAATAAAATAGGAAAAACCTCTTTAGGGCTCTCTTGCAGGTTGTATCAACAATAGAGAACACAGGAAAATAGGAGGCCAGGTGCACTTAAGTTCAAAGATATCTTAAGCCTTACATATTTTGAGAAGTATTTAAAACATAAGAAATTAAAAATTCCCTTGCCCCCATTTGGGGGTAGGGTAATGGAGATGAGAGAGAGGAAGGGGAGGAAAAAAAAAAGATCAACTGTTCCACTAGAGACTTCATATATGAACACACAAAAGGAATTTCCTTTATCTGTGTATCAAGCCATTGCAAATACAGGAAAAGCCAGGGCAATGCCAACAGCTAAATGTGCTTTTACTTACTTATTTATTTATTCAGAGAGCATTCAGTGGTAGAGGAGACTGGATTTAAATAAGAGTAATTGAAAGCTACCAATTTTAGTCTTGTTTTACATTTACACTCTAGGTCATGAAGAACGATCAGTGGCTGGTAACTACTAAGCCATATTGATTTAAAACCAAATATAAACTGCTCTCAATTTGGTCTTATTTTCTGCTAACCAGAGCTGCACTATCTCCAGCTGAAACATTTATTCAATTTCACAGGTATTTATGCAGCTGACATTTTTCTTCTTTTTATAATTTTAATAAACAGACAATGACTTTCATTAGACATTTTCTCATCTGAATCACAATGCCCAAAAATTCAAAAAGTCATGATCCATTGAGAATTTTTTACTTCATTTTTGTATCTACCATACTAAGCACTTAAGTCCAAACATGTTGAACATTTAAAACAATCTCTTTCAAAAAGAAAAGTAAGCTGTAGCTGATGATTTAAAACTGAATTCACATTGCCTTGTCCTTCAAAATCTAGAGCTACCAGATGCTGGCCTCCCATTAGATCTAGTTCTTATTCACCAGCTTAGAAAAGGAGAACAAGCATCCTGAACTTCTTAAGCTTTCCCTGTTTTCTCAACTGAAATATTTTACTGATTAAATTTTTTTTTTTAAATCTGCAAAAACAGCCTAAAGGTTGCCTTGCAAAGGCAGCTTCATCAGTCAGAATAAACTCTTGCTCCTCATGTACAGGGACAGACTTTCTGCAACTGAGCATTCTGCCTTTCCTTAAACCTTTGGCAGAACACAAGCAGTGCCTAAATACAGATCTAAGCTCATTAAGATCTATGACAATTGCTTAAGGCAGCCATTGTAATTTCATGTTTCTCTTCCTAGTTATTAAAAAGATTGTTCAATTCAGTACCTTTTGGTTGTTACATCTACAGTGCGTTTGACTTTTGTGCAATATCCCACAAACTGCCATCAAAGACTACTAAAACCAACAAAAGCAAGAGGTGATGCATCCATTTCCTACCATACACGTTCTGCTTCACTTTTCTTGGCCTGTGGACTGAGAGGCTGTGATTGCTTCTGTCCACATTTTGTTTAGCAATATATATTAGAGAAAAATCTTCTTTCCAAGAAAAATCTTAATACACATGCCAAAATAACAAGAGAAAGCTTAATTTGCTATCAGGAAGATGGCAGAGAAACAGACGACAGACCTTCACCGGATCAAACACAATCTTATGTGCAAAGTCCAGAAGAAACAGGTTTTCATGGAACCTTCCCACGCTACTTTCAAATTCATTTTTGCCTTCATAATCCATTATATTTCTCAAACCACTTCTGCACTAACTTTCTTATTTGTTTATTCCTTCCCACAATAGCACTTCCATTGATAAAATTCACACTTAATTGTTTGCACAGACCTATCAAGCTAAGGAAACCTGACATGACATCTTTCCTTTTGCCAGCTCTATGGTGGAGGATGCTGTTCAAGCTCATCCATGGCCACATATTCATCATCCAGTAATCTGGCTGAGGTGATAAAGCAGGAAAAGTAGAACTGTATTGGACACAGTGCCCTGGTCCTACATCATGCTGGACCACTGTCATGTGTGCAGCTTGGACACTGAGACAATCTCCCTGGATAATTTACCACTATTGCTGGTTTCAAGGTGTGGCTAGAGAGCAGATGCACAGAATGCATCATTCTGTTCTTAGGGATTTTTGACAAAAGAAACTCTGAATGCATTGAAGGAATAAAACCAAAAAACCTTCTTTTCTCCTTGCTATAAACAGTGATTTTGCTGGTGTGGAGGGGGAATAAAACTGCACATCCCTTCTTTAAAAGAAAGATGACTTGTAACTTGGAGACTCTAATAAGAACACTATTTCCCTTCCCTAATGAAGTTCCTTATCCAGTATTAAAGGAAAGTAGTCTTTCAGTAGCATTTCAGCCACCTCAAAGGGCTATTTAAAAAATAACATAGGGTTGTGATGTTTAAACAAGCTTTTCCACCGATTACTTAATAGCATCCAGAGGCTTCAAGCAAGAAACGGGACCCTTCATACCAAGCAATTTATAGTAGCAACACACAGTGAGGCAGAGGACTTGAAGGGAAGGAAAATGCTGGGGGCAAGGAGAGAGGGGAGGTAAAAACCACAAGTAAGACTACTAAGTATATCCAAAATCTAAAAACTGGAATAAAAGCCAATGCCCTGCACCAAAGCCCTCTGGATACACTAACATTAAAAAAAAAAAGAAAAAAGAAAAGGTAATTTCTTCTTTGTTCACCCCATCAGATCAGATCCAGCAGCCCACTCTGGAGAGCTCCTACCCCTCTGGTAGCCTTGTGCCCTGGAGTACTCCTGTGTGGCAGGCAATGACAGCTGACAGGTACAAACTCATTTGCCCCAGGACTGCCTGGCATGTGAACTCACAAGGGCTCTGTGAGCTGGAAGAGAAATCTCCCAAGAGAAGAAAGGAACTCTTGCTATTTTGCCTAGAAAAGCCTCCTCCAGAGAGCAGAGCCTGGAAGGTGGCGAGTGACGACGCCTGCGCTGCGGCCGCTCTCCTCCTGGGGCAGGGGAATGCCACGCTGCAGTGAGCTCAGCTCCTCGTGGAAGCATTCCAAGCTACTCAGCTTCTGACAGCTCTCCAACTGCTCTTCCACGCGGTATTGCTTTACATTACATTGCTTTCCCTGCCAGGAGGCACTGCTGTATTACAGTACAGTCGTCTAGCAAAATGTAAAACTGATTCTTTCACCTCCCAAATATCAAACGACTGTTGCTGCTGCACTCACGGCTACAAGCCCTCCTCTGTGTTACACTTTCCTGCTTTGGTGCATATACAAGGGATTTTAGTATCTTCAGCCTCCTTCCCAACTTTCTGCTTCCTCCCAGTCCTTTCTGTGGAAGGCAGCCATCCTCAGCTTCCAACCTAAGGTGTCACTGCTAGGCGAGTTAAAAATGCCCAAGTCATTAGGTGCATTATCAGTGACTGCAGCACCGAGAGGAGAAAGTGTGAAAAGTAACTGGAAACATTGTAGTTACTTACACTTCATTAACAAGCTCAGCTTCCTGTTAACTCAGAATTTTAAAAAATATGCCAGCTACAGAGGCATTTTATAACACATATACATTTTTAGGCATTTGACTCCTAATTTCTTCATTTCAGTGTGCTTTATATTAGCTGTGGGCTGCAAGGCAAAACTAGTTCCCTGCACTGCAGGGTAGCTGGTTTCCTTTCTAGTTTTGACCTATAAAAATAGCCAAGTTATAAGAGCAAAGGTCTATCTCTCTCTATTCTTCAGCAGTAGCCAGAATACAGCAAAAAAAAAATAGTGAGGGATGGCAGAGAGGGAGGAAAAGCAATGACATAGAATACAGGCAAGTCTTTTTCCTTCTTACACCCTGTGCAATTGTTAAAGATCTCCTGATCCAGAGGTTGCATCCAGGCCATCACTTTTAATAAGAACTTATCTGTCCTTCATCGATTTTTCAATCTGTTTAGACTTCTGCTATCCATAACACCCTGTGGCAATGAGTTTCACGTGGTAACTGCTGCTTGACAGAGTGCCTCCTCTTTGCCTGCTTTGAATCAATTTAGCAAACACAGGAACTGTGAAGGATCACTCCCTACTCCCCTTCCCATTCATGACAATACAACACACTGCAATTTCTGTAATAAGTCATCTCTTCTCTATGGCAAAGAGAAATCACAGGGACTGACTTTTTTCTCTGGACCTTTCCTAGCCCTCCATTACCTTTGAAGGCAGTGATTAGAACTGCACAGTGCCTAAGACACTGGCACACCACGGATTTACCCAGCAGCACACTGATGGTTTCTGTTTGGTTTACCAGCTTGGGTAAACATCCAGAGTTTGTTGTTTCTTCAGGGAGTACAGCATTTCCTCCCAGCTGCCCATTCGTCTCTCTGCAAGAATTTTCTGGGGACTCACTTCAGAGTGCTCTTAAGTAGTCTGCTGAGGTAACAGGTGACATTTTTCTTCTCTGTACAACTGCTGCCAAAGTTCTCTCAAAATTTTTACCCAATTCAAGTCAGTCAAAATCTCAGCTTTCAAATCCCTGCCATTTTTCAGTCTTCCCAAAAGCACAGCAGTTTACACTCACTCAAAGCTCATGGCTACTTTCTTTCACGTGCACACCCAGCAAGAAGATCCACAAAGCAGAGAAGCAGAAAGGACATGGTTCTCTCCAGCAAGCAGTGGGGGCATTGTTGCATTAAATTCTATACTGACAAACCAAGGAAACTTTCTCAGTCTTGTCCCAGCCAATATCCCAGTCTTAAGAAATTTCCCAGGAGGCCCCACAAACAGTGAGTGTCCCAAAGGATCAGTCAGACTTGGCAGTGCAATGCACAAATCTCTACCCTGCCTCATGAGCCCCTGCTAATCCCAAAAGATGTGCTTCACCAAACAGAGCTGCTCCATATAATTGCTTGGCTTATCTCCCCTCTCTTAGCTGAGCTACCATGGTTCCTAAAGGCCTTAAAATTAATGACAGATATGCTTGCAGATTAAAACCCCTCTACCTGTGCAGTGCTGTGTGCATCACTTCTTCACACAGCATTGCCATTCACAGTCCTCAGCTGTGGTTTCTCTGTGCTTCTTATAAACAGCTCAAGTGCTGCTGAATTAGCAAACACTGGGAGGAAACATCAGAGCAGTTTGTTTGACCACAGTTTCAGAATTTCTGGCAGGCAGTTGTAACAGATCAGGAGAAAAATTACAAAAAGCAAAGTTATAAACTGAAATACTGAATCTCAGCATACCCGACCAGAAAACCAAGCAGCTAATTTGAGCAGAGTCTTATGAACATGCAGTTAACAAAAGCAGCTCAAAACAAAATGTGTTTGTGCTGTTATTTTGTTCATCTAATTCCACAGTTACAAACCTCTGAATTTGAATGAGGTAACTATAGAAATAACAACCTTTGTACATTGACAAAAACCTACAACTACCCGCGAGCATAAGACTGTGCAAAGGCTGGGGGAACAAAGTAATCCAGTTCAGCATATTAAAGCATTCCTTTTGGATCTCTCATTTACCGAATATTTTGAACATAGTGCCTGCAAAATCCACTGGGTGTGTTAAGATCTGTGAAGAAGAATCCCTTTCCTTCAGTTTCCTAAGGAAACTATGTGGGATAGAACATCCTTTTACTCAATAGGATGAGAAATTGCACCAAATCTCTCTTGTTGGCGTTCTGACATAAAGGCAATTCAGAAAGTCAGCCAGAGACCTGCCCACACCCATCACCATAACTTTCCAAGACTGGAATGAAAAAAAGTTGTGTTTAAGTTTTGCACTCAGCTTCAAATGTCAGTCATCTCTATTTTCTCCTTTGAAAGATATGCACAATATACACACACATTTATACACACATGTACAGCTCCCTTCTGATATTTCTTTTGAAATCCCTACTCTGACACTTCTCATGGTGCTGAATCTGAGAGATGGTTCCCCAGTTCATTAAGCCCCTGTATTATAAATTGCTGCCATCCCATGAGGGAGCTTGAACACAGAGAACACCACAGCCTGCTCACAGTAAGCAGAAAGGTTATCACTTTGAAGCAGTTTGCAAAGAGTGCCTTAAACACTATAACAAGAAAGTGGCAGTCTGTTCAGAGCCACACCAAGCAGGGAAAAAAGTTTGAGTCACTTGAGTCACAGAGCTTGTTCTTTGCTGTTCTCCAGAAAGGAGTGCACAAGCAGGTGAGGAAGCAGATCATATCTCCTGCCATACACCTGGACACCTGTCAAGGCTTTGAGCTACAAAAAGTCAGCATGTACTGTTTGTTCATATCTCCTTTCTTTGAAAACCAACTGAGAAGCTGCATTCTTCTCAGCATGAAAATATTCAGCTCCAGTTGAACTTGTTTCATAGAATATCTGACTGAGAAGAATGAGGATGCCCTCCTTGAGATAAATGTTCTGGCCTCTTGTGGGCATAACTCTCCAAACAGGAATTGACAACTGATAATGTTATCACAGAAAATGCATTTAAGCTCAGTTCTGTTAATAAGGTCCTCTCCTAGTTGAAACTAAAGGATCTCTGTTCACCTGGTATCTTCCACGTTTATCCTGCCATTGCTCCAGAAGCAGAACTACTACTAGTGAGGAAAAGTCACCCATAGTAAAGGAATGGACTCTACTTCTAAGCCTCAGAAAAGGGACAATGGATGAATTGACTTTGCAATTTGAGAAGGGTACTCTTATCATCTAGGACATTTGCATGAAACAGCTTCTCCAGCTTTTGGGTTAATGAATAAAGGAATAAAATCTTTCAATATATGTTGTAAATAACCACAAAGATTTGCCATCTGAAAAAGCTATGCATGGCTCTCTTTCCATATCCACAAATAAAGATTTCTCAAGTGATCAGCTGGGAGAGCTGAAGTGGGCAGAGCTCAATGTGTAGCCAAATTGAATCATCAAGGAAAAATTTGGACAACACAATGTTGAAAGTCTTGGACACGGTTTGCAGTGGCTTCACTATGTTCAGTTTTTCCTTAAACAAATGTTTTTCTAGCAAGCTGGTAATTTTCCTATTGTATCAAATTCCTTGATACATACTTGGGAGAAAATGTAGTTGATCCATGAACATTTTCATGGCTTCTTTTAGCTGTGAAAAAAGTTCAAGTGAAGAGATAAAGAAACTTGCCTGAAGTAAAAATGGCAATTGCAGAGCTAAGGAGGGACTCTCATCCTCACTCCTCTATCTCCTTGCCATCCTGAAGCTACAGGAAAACACAGGCAAGAGGCCCTCTGCTGAAGGACAATGGTGGAGTGATCTGGCCTCAACCACCTGAGCTCAAGCTGCTGCTCCCAGTCAGTAGCAGAATCATCACATCCATCCCTTTTCAGAGCTGCCCAGCAGGCCCTGGGGAGAGCTACACCCCAGGATCTATCCAAGAGCTTAGGCAGAAAGTGGTATCCAAGGCACCTATCATGGTAACATCTAAATGCAAGTATCAGAACATTTTACAGACAAAAAGGACTTTCCCCCAGGCTGTTTAAAATTTGCATGTTCCTGTGTAGCACTGAAGACAGCAGCAATGGTGATTCATTAAGATAATGATTTAAGTAGGAGGCTTAAGAAAGTCGGGGTGGATTAACATCCAGAGGGCTGCAGTTGGAGCTTCTCCACTCCAGGCTGCCACCTTCCCTTTTAAGGGAATAGAGGAATTCCAAAAGTCAAGAGAACCATGAATTAACAGCAGCTATATCCCAACTACAATGTACTGAAGTACAAGAGCACCACCTCTGCTCAAGCCCATCCTCCTTAGCAAGGACAAGCACGAAATTTTATGCTGCAGGAAAACTTCCATGGCATTTAAAATTATCGGCAATTATAAATTACTGAATTTCCCTTACCTTGATTAGTTTGTTAGTGTAGGTTTTCCTCAAATGAAAGGGATTGTGTGAATTTCTTTGAAACCAATTTTCTATCCACCTTAAAAACAATACACATGTTCTTCCAACCAATTGTCTTTCCCCACTATTGAATAATCTGATGGGTTTGATAAATTGATTGCTCCCACATAATGATGTAAATATACACATTGGGAAAAAGCACACAAGTCCTTTCCACACCCCAACATTTAATCAAGTTGTGATCAGTTACAGGTTGAGACATGCATTCTGTCCGTAACGCCAGGCTAATGCTCAGACAGTAACAGGCAGCTCAGACTTCATCCCTGCTAAGACAGAGGCCTTCGTACTGTGATTTTCATATTTACTTTCAGTTGCCTTTTGGAGAGATGTACAGACAAGCAGTTAGGCTATTCTGCTGCTCACTTGGAATGGCTGCACTAGGGCATCCCGGTGTGTATTGCCCACTCACCGCTAGCTGTGCTTGGTCTGAACGTCTTCTAGGCACTCTATCCCATGCTGATTCAGAACAGAATAGCTTCCTGGAATGCAATTACAGAAACAGTGAGGGTTTGTCTTAAAAAGGGATTATTCCAGAACAGCTATTCCTTATTAACTATTCCAAATGGCCTCTTCATTAGGATGATGAAGTTAACTGAGAATAGCTCCTCCATTCAATTTGTAACTTACCTTGGTCTCAATCAATGACCCTGTTTAGATGAGCCCTTGGTGCAGCTTCACCAACAGAAACAGACTCACAGTTGCAATGAAAGTAGAGCTCCTGCATGAGCACATCTCAGCTGATTTTAAGTTGGGCAGATAACAGGTTCAGGAAATATGTTTAAAAAAATAGTTGTTTCAATTACAGATCTCATCGGTACTGTCTGTGACATTTTGTACTTTACAAGTCTTAGCATCTGCTTTGTTCAAACCTGGTTTATTCCTTAGATATACGGAGACCTTAACAGCAGGGAAATTTTGAGTTCTGGAACTTCTTTGTTTATTAAGTTCTTAGCTTGCAAGATTTCCCATCCAAAAGGGCTGAGAAAGTACCTGGCACATCTTCGATGCTTATTGAATACATTAAATAAATCAAACGCTTTATGATAAAATTCCACTCCCCCACACCAAACAGATGTAAGTGCAAGTCAAGGAGTCTTGAAAAATTACACTAAAATTGATTTTGCTCCAGTTTTCCCCAAAGGAAAAAATTTGAGTGTGGGTTGAGACAAAAATACGGAAAATTTAAGCTATCATGAACAACTGAAAAGAGAAATGGAGAAAAGACAGAAGCCAAAACTAAACTTCATATTCACCATGCATAATTTAGATTCTCTCCAGTGTTCTACATGAGAGGCATTCCTGGACTCACACATAAAGTGGGAGTCTTTTTTCTTGGGCTTACCATACTTCCCGAGAAAAATGCAAGATACCTTAATGCTGGTGTCTCCTGCCTACTCAGGGGAAATCACAAACCACAGAGATCCTGAGACGATGGAAAAGATAGGACTCAACACAGCTGAGGATGTCAGTACCAAAGGGATCCTGTGTCAAAAAATAGGTGATCCAGTCTGCCATAACTTGATCACAGTATCAATATTTCAGCCTTCTTTTACATACAGGCAATCTTAGTCCATGTATATATGGTACATGGGTGTAAATCAGCACAGTACATAGTATTTTATAAGCAGCTTTTATGGGTTCTTTTCCCCACAGGAAAGTTAAGAAAGATGTGATAGAAAGGGGTAAGAGCAAATATAAATATATGCAAATCAAACTGGGGTGGGGGGGAAAGCTGAAAGAAACTGAAACCTCTTCCAGTCTCTCCCTCCAATAAATTCCACACTCTCGTGGTCTCTGGCACCACTTCACAGTAACCCCAAAAGATATTCACCTGCTCCCACAGCACTACGAAAAAACCAGTGAGACATGAACAAAGAAGCTCCCACCTAGGATGACCAATGTAACCCCCTGAGAGCACAGTGCAAGGGGAAAACCTTACCATGAAAGCAGAAGAAAAACAAACACACACATGCACACACAGAGCTCCACTGCTGTGCACCATTAGCATCCTCCCCACTTTCTATACACATCCAGTATCAGGAGATTTATATTCAGGCCAAAAGCTCATGCTGGCAGGAGAGGAAAGTAGTTTGGAGAAGAGAGGAGAAGGGGAAAAAAAGCCTACAGTTTCTTGGCTTGTGATCAGCAGGCTGGATGCATTCTGTGGAACTAGGCCAAAGCATTGGTTATTATATTCAAGAGAACATCTGAATCCCAGCTCAAGGGAGCCGAGTCTGCGGCTCTCATTTATGCTGTATATCAATTGAATATCAAACCACATTTTCCGCCTTCTGAATAATAAAGCTTAATAGTTTGGGACTCCCATATGGTCTATTGTTAAAATATTTCCAAACACTGGCTGCTGTCTTATTTCTGAAGGAAAGATTTCTCTTTTTTCTTAAAGCTTTACTTGTTTAAAAGATGCTTGTAGCAAAAGCTAAATATATTAATCTTTTAAATATTTCCAGAGTTTGAACTAGGGCTAAAAAATGAGGGGATAAGGAAAAGAAAATACATTTTGAAACTAGCTTTTTTTCTTTTTAATGTCACATGCAAATGTTTGTTCCAGGCAGAAGCAGCTGGTGCCACCAGGCTCTGCTGTTTAGAACAGGGGGTGCAGAAGCTTTCAGAAGCCATGAGTTGCTCTAACAAAGGAGGGACCACACAGACTCAAGCCATTCACAAAAGGACCCAGGCCGATTATTTGACTATTACTTACAAGGAAGCTTGGCCAGTAACGTAGGCAATAAATACTGGAGAAACCTGTTCTGTGCATAACCCAGGTTTGTCTTTTCACAAGTCCTGCTCTCTAATTAGCTACTCATTCCTCGAGGGCACTGCTGATGGATGGAGTGTATCAATTTGGTTTATTTTTAAAAGTCAAGAAACTTGCTAAATAATAAATACTTTGCAGTGTTAAGAACAGTCACTAGTGCTTCTTCCTACTCCCACCAGAGAAGAGTATTCCTGTGCTTTCTACTTTGCAGAAAAAGACTCAGTGGCAGAGGGTCTGTAACTCACAAGGGCTGCAGTGCCCTGCTCAGAGCCAGGATGAGAACTCAGAAGTGCTCAGCTTTTGATCCTGCATTCACCCCTGCTCCATCTGCAAGCAGAAGTGAAACCCTGCAGCACTGCCTGGCCGTGCACTGCTGTGACCCCCAGCTCCACCTCACCCAGCCCCGACCTCTCCAAGGAGCTCCTCCCGTGCTCTGGGACAGGAGCTCTCGGAGTGGCACCTTCCCACACACCTGCTGGACACCTGGCCAAGCACAGGGTGCTGAGCCAGGCACGACCAGCAGTGTAATAGCACAGAAACAGAGCTGTTCTACAGCCCAGGGAGCCAAGAAGAAACTTCTGCTCTCTCCTCCTTATCTTTTGTTCTAGCCCTCATTGCTGTTTCTCATTCCTGTCTCCTACTTCCCTCCTTCTGCCCGTGTGTTCCCCTCCCCTCCATGGCCTATCTGCCCCTCCATCACCTGCTCTGCTCCGCTGTGCAGGGCTTCAGAATCACTTGTCCCAACCCTGAAACTGGTTGGTCTTACCCACCAGCTGCCTCCTCCCCAGAAAGGAAGAAATTCCAGTATTTCAACATTTGCTCTCATCCCAATTCGGGCAGAAAAACTGAAATTAGAGACTATGTAGAATGGAAGTTCACAAGTTTAAAAAGAAAAAAAAAAACCAACAAAAAAAAGGAAACGTATTTGTGAACACCAGTGCATGTTGTGTCATTTGAAATGGAATATTTTACATTACTGAAACCAAAGTTAGTTCATTTTGGTTTGGTGACCTGACCTGAGAAATTTTGTTCTGAGTCAGTGCAATGTTGAGCTGCTCTTCTTCCCACAGTGCTGCACTGCCCCAGCCACTGCAGCTTGGCAGCCTGGTAACCCTGGCCCCACTTCTGGGTGAGAGTCCCGTGAGGGAAGGCAGCTCCCAAAGCACACTCTGAGGCCTCCTGTGGCACAGCATGGCCCCTGGGACACCTGTGCTGCCACATGGCAAGGCCAGGGCCCTTGGAGCCCTGCAGAGTAGGTACCTCAGTCAGCAGCTCTCTGAGCAGTTAAGGATGACCTGGAATCCCATGCAATGGTTTGAACCAATCCCAAGTGAAGCCTTTTAGATCAGTTAGAGAAAAGCAAAACAAAGAGGTATTCCCATTCAGGCAGCTTAGACCGATCAGTGTAACATTTCTGGTAAAAGCTAGTTTATTACTTTTACAGCTGATCAGAAATCTAGCACTGTGCTTTTCTAGGAGAAAAACAATGTTTCCATTTTAAAGAAACTATGTTCCCTGAAAAAGCCACTCCAAGGAAAATTCAGATCAGTCTCCTACTGACCACAGCAGCATTCTTACAAACTGGCATAAAAATAATACCATGAACAAATCTCACTCCTGCAGAAACTTCCTCAGCAGGGAACTTAAATTATAGCAATATCAGCACCCTTCTGCCTCCTGCACAGCTCCTGGCATGACCTAAGGACTGTAGGATTTAGCTCATCAGCTGAGTTTAACGACTAGTTTGGAGTCTGACAAGTATTGAACCAGAGGCTTTGCAACAGATGTCTGACCAGTCAATACCTTGCAGCTTCAAGCCAAGGCACGGGCACAGCTTTTATGAGCAGTTGGTAGAAACAACTGCTGGTAGAGCTGCTGAAGGCTCCGACTTCTGCCCCAAACATTGGGGTGCCACCAACTCATGCTCAGCAAACAGTTCTTAAAACAAGTGGAGAGGACTCAGAGGGAAGATGCATTCACAGAAAGCTATTTTAGTAGTTTTGCTGCAGACTGTATGATGCAGCTCTTGTATTGTGTGTTCTTCCCCCGGGTCTGTACATCTGAGAGAAGGCAGAGTGTGTGTCTGTATGGATGGATTTGATTTGCTCTTCAAAAAAAAGAAAAGGAGAGACACTTAGCCTGTAGTTTCAGTGCTGGAAACTGCAATAAACCTCTCTTTTTAAACCCCATAACCTTGTGACTGTTTTATAGTTATAAGGAATCATAACCAGAGAAAGATTTAGCCTAACAGTGATCTGCCCTCAAAGACATTAATCTGTCACATCTAATAGAAGGGGAATAAGGAGACGAACCTTTCCTCTAAGTAATTCAAACAGATGGTGTATGGCTATGGTGGGAACTCACTGTAAGCTGCCCCTGTAACAAGGGTAAATTTGGCAATGCTGCACACCCAAAGATGCTATTTACGAGTCAGTGTGAGAAATATCTCTGCACAATTTCCTTGTGTTTTAAAACCTGAATTTTCTACAACCGTATCTCACCGCTTTTGTGGTTGACACATTCAACCAGCTTTCCACCCACTTTTTCACCCCCTTTTTGCCAGCAAGATTGAGTCTCTCTTGTTTGCAATTTTTAATTCTTCTCAAAGTAATTTTTTACTTTTGAGGGATCAGCAGAAGAAAATTAAGTGCTTCATGCCAACATGTTAAAGCAGTTTTCTACCAGTATTTCAAATAAAATTTTCTTTGTCTGGGTTTATAGTAGATTCTTTCTTACCCTACAACGCATACCAATGTTTTCAGTTTAGTTTCTCTTTCCTTCCTTCTTCATACCCTCTATAGAAAATAAAAGGTTATTTTCTCTCCTTCTCTCTTCCCCCACCCCTAACCTCAACCTCCAATTTCTCTTTTCTAGTTTTGTCATACAACTTCTCTTCCCTCAGAAGCACAAAGTTGCTTCTCCAGACTCACAGCAAGAAGCATTACTTGATCACCTTGCTCTGGGTTCCTGCCTCTCCTCTAGAGGAGCAACAATTGGCTCCTGGGACACTTTGCTCTGTTTCCTCTCTTGGAAGACAGCCAAGGCTTACTCAACTCTCTCTTCCTCAGGTCTGCCACTCAGCCCACTAACCTATCCCTATTTTCCACCCACACTGAACAAGACATAAGGTTTCCAAACTTGTCTGGAGAGCTTAGTCCCAAATTCAGCTCATTGTCCTATGAGAGACCAGACATGAAACCAATTCCAGTGCTTAAGAGTTCCCATGATATCTCAAAGCAGGTGAAGACCACTATTGTCAGATTCCTAGCATGCAACAAGGCTGATAGGGAGCACTGAAATATATGGGGTAGCAAGAGACCAAATCCACTGGCAGTGGCAGTCCAGGGGAGTATACTGAATTTAAGGAGCAATAAACTGAGACATTGGTTTTCCAGACTGGTCAGGGAAGGATTGGTCTTAGAGGACGTGAGGGTAATCCCCAGATTACCCTTCCCCACGCTCACGGGGAGCAAATGTCACCTTGCATGGTGAAGCATGCCAGCTCGGAAGCATGCTCTATGTTTCATGTTAATGAGTACTTGTGTGGAGCCCATCTTCCTTCCCCTCCCTAATTTTTATATAATTAAGGATCAGAATGAGCATTTTGTTTCAGTCTACAACAGTGACAGACAACAGCACTGTAGAATAATAGCAAGGGAGAGAATTAAGTAAAAAAATGCAGGTGGTAGACACTGTTTTGGCCACTCCGTGAAATGAAGGCTTGAGTGCACATTTTTGCCTGATTGCATAGCTGTTTCTGCTGCCCATCTAATCTGCTTAGAAAACTGGTTTTGAAGGATATGGTTCAGACATACCACTCGCATGGGGAGGGGGGAATGATGAGGGGAGAAAAAAAAAGTGCTGCAGCTGCAAAAGATAAAATAGAGACAACTAATTTTCTCAGAGCTTGCAACACAACCTCTCCCCCTCCTCCACATGCAGTCACTGCACTGGCAGGATAAGCTGGAGATTCTCCAGCGTAAGCAAAGAAGGCACAATAAGGTGTGCAGGCCCTTCTCCACCCCGCTCCCCGCAGGCCCGGGGGTACCACAGAGCGCGGAGGCTGGCAGCCCCGCTGGCAGGGAGGGGGACATTCCTCCGCCCGCTCCTTTCCACTGCGTGCCCATTTCTCAGAGGGGACGTGAGAAACACACAGTCCTGGATGTTATGCTGAGACAATAATGAGCGTAAGAGAGCTGCAGACTCCTGCTGTACCAATTGGTGGCTGGGTTCTGAACTCTCATTGTGTGATCCGATTTCTCCTGTCATTCAAGCCATTTTGCAAACTCCAAGCATACGTTCATTTAAGCCATGTGTCCTGAAAGCTAAACAGCTGAAGGGGATAGGGAGAGAGGGGTAGGGAGAGAGTAGAGCCACTGGATTTCTGGTGACAGTGTCTAAAATACACATTTGCACAAGGAAGTCTCACTTTAGATCGTCACTTAGCAAAACAACTACAGCTGCTGACAGGCAAGAGGTACAGTTTCAAGTGACCATCAGACATAAAATAGGCCAAATAAATTACTGCAGTCTAAAGGGAGTGGGTGTGTGTGCTCTCACAAATGTAACAGAGATAACAAATGGATTACTACTGGGTGACCCAATGTCAAGATTAGCAGCCCCAGTTCTCATTTCAGTTACACGTAGCAATGACATTACCCAAGATCTAGCAGAAGCGAAACTGAAATCAGAGTCCAACCCAGGATGTCAGGGAGGCAGCTGCTTTAGTTTTTTAATGCCTAGAATTTCAACCCAGTTTGCTTTGTTTCAAGAGCCTAAACTGCCTCTGGCAGAAGGGGCAGCAGCCTTTGCCAGCTGCCACGTGATCTTCAAGGATGTTTTCTAAATGGAATTTATTATTTTTTTTGACATGGGGTTGGGGGAGAGGAAGTAGGGGTTGTTAGTGATAGAGGTAGACAGCAAGAGAAGTATTTTGGCATTTTTGTCCCTTTCCTCAAAGGTATTTTGTCCCTTTACATCCATTCTGTGCCCATACATAGAGTTACCCTCTCCTCTGCACTCTCCTACACATACACCCATGTTTTCTTTAAAAGAATCAAGAAGGCCAGTTCTGGCCTTTGTGGTATCTTTGAGGAGACATTGTGTGAGTGGTTACTCCATCACTGAAGTAAAATACAAGGGGTTTTTACATATATACAAATAATTTTAAGCTTTCCAAATATTAATTGCTTATGGAAATTAAACATCTGCTAACAATAAACTCCCCAAACAAAAGAGAAGATAGTTTCAGTCTGACTGAAATGCTTTCCCTTGCTAATTGCTAAGAATACAATTTTCTTGTCTTTTACAATAGCAATTTCATTAGTTCTCCAATTATCCCAATATTTCAGTCCTTTTTCTTTCACAACAGAATGAAAAAGGTCTGATTCCCATCTCCAACGCAACTTTCAGAGTCCTGCAAAACCAAGTGAGAAACTGGCAATTACTAGGAGCCACAGAAAGCCCTGAGGGCAGAGACTGACTACGTGGGTTGCAGAGTCCACCTGCACACCTTTTCTTACCACATCACCCTCAGCCCCCTCCGAGCCTGCTGAGTTTTCACAAGTATCGTACTACAGACTACACCCCACTGTGGCAACTGGGTGCTGGAAGTGCAAAGAGGAGCTGAAATGCTGATAACCCACGCGAATGCTTAGAATAGCAGATGCCAGGGGGAGAGAAGGGGGCCACCAGCTGAATTTGCATCACACAAGGAAATAAGTCAGTTGGGCAAAAGCCCCATATGTCTGCTTGGGAATGCAGAGCTAAAAGGGCTTTCACTGCTTGGAGAACTGCAGATCTCCTCCAGCTTCTCATCTCACCCTCTGCAACTTGGTGCAGAAGCACACAGAAAAGATTTCAAAACCTCACAGTACTTTTTACTATACAAGACAAGCAACTAGTCCTTTGCATGAATATGTTTTCTGCATTTAAGAATCAAAAAGCACTCAGCTACAGTACTTGCCCTCTATCCACTTAAGGGATGAAAGACCCAGCCTAGTTTGCTCGAGGTCAAATAGCAAGTTCAGCAGCAAGAGATGACAAGGGCTCAGGTACATCCAAATCCCATTCAAGTGTTGTACCCCTTAGACTGAAGGGATGTTAAACACCCTCATGGCGTCAAGAATGACTAATGTCCTCCCAGGTCAGCTTGTGATGCAGAACTGGGAACTCACACATCTCCTTCCTCTTGCCTCCCACTCCAGTATTGTTGCAAAGCCCACGTGATGAGATTTTCCTAATCAGCAATTAAATAGTTAATGCTTCCATTACAGCAGATGGAACAGGAGTTGCTGCAGGGAAGGTATGCAGAGGGAAGGAGGAGAAAAGACACAGCAAGGAGGAAAAAACAGAGAAACAATCCTAAAGGAAAAGCAGTTTTCCCACTAAAAGGAGTGATTAGTTGACTAGACAACATAACCCTTAAGACTTTGTCTAGACTAGGATAAAATGCTATATTGTTGAAGGTGTTTGAGAGGTATAGTGTAGCTAAGGCTTGTGGCATTTGAGGATGTGGTAGCCAAGGAAGAGACTAATTAGGACATGTTCACTAACATGTCTTAATGTTCCATGTTTAAATCCTTGCCCAAGAACTCAAGGCTATGCAAAGCAAAGCTCTCATGCTCTTCTAATGATTGTAAAAGCAAAGCTATGACACAGTGCAAAAAAATCAGAATGGTGAGGAATTGCTGTAGTCTCACATCCCTCATTTTTTTATGCTCATTGAATGCCTAGGAGTATTTGCATCTTAAAATATTCACCAGCATTTTACCAGACAACCTACTATGACATTTTTCCTCTAAAAATCTAATCAGAGGCATAAATGCCAATAGTAAAAGAGACCACAGGCTAACAGCCTACACTCCTACAAAACTTATCCTTTTGCTCCAGTGTTTGCAAAGGCAGATTTTGGAAGGAGGGTGTGAGAGAAAAAGAAGACAGGACTATGAAGATTGTGCCCAAGGCTTCAGCAAAACCATCATTTTGATAATCCATTACCAGGTTTGTAATTAAAATCAAACCCCACCTCACTAGGACAGCCAGATGGATCCACAGAGACCTTGTTCTGAGACTTGTTGCACTAAATACTAGGAGAATCTCAAACGCTGTAGCTTCTTCTTAACCCTTCCAGCAGTATTTCAGGAACCACCTGTCAGTGTGAAAAACTGATCGCTTTTCTCCCAGCTTGTTGCAGGCTCTAGGTGTGCCCCTAACCAAATAGGCTTACCACTTAAAAGCTTAATTACACCTGTGGCTTAAACCTTATCCCAGACAGCACTCGGGAGCATTTGGATTTGGGTGTTTCAGGTGTGAGACTGGGGCCTGCATTCACAAACAGAGCTAGGCAAGTCAGAGTAGGAGCCCCTGGTAAAAGTGAGCAATACACTGGGGAGCAGGGAATAAAGATGTGCTTTTTCCATTTTGATCACATTTAACTATATTTACATTTCCACAGTTGGGCTTGAGTAATGTCCACCTCCTTGTTTGTGACTGAGGGCAGGTATTAGAGTCTCAGATTTCTTTTCCACAACAAAAAGATCAAAGTTTGAGCCACTTGTGCAACTTAGGTGTTTACAGTGAACTGGCCTAATTGCATGGCAAGCCCTTCCTCCCGTTATCAGTCTCACACTGAGCCGAGCTCCTTCATTCCAAAAGCACCAGGGAGGACTGAGAGGAAAGGGCCCATGTCTGGTGTGGATTATAACCCACCATCCCTTCTATCTGCTCTAACATGGGAACTAAAGTACAGCGTGCAAGGGAAAGGTTTAACATATTCAAGTAAATATTCACTTGGGATGTGGTCCGCAGGGCTGACAAAGCATTTCCAGGTTGTATTTTTAAAGAAGCTTTCTAAAAGGCAAGCAAGTACTGTGTGAAGAACCAGAATAAAAGAGAAGGCTCCCTTCACTGCTCTTCTCAGTATTGCCTAGGTAATACAGGATTATGGTGCATCTTATTGTCAAAGCAAACCTGTGCTGCCTTGTCCAAAGTTACTGGCAAAAGATAAACAAGTACAGCACAGCAGAATTCCATGCAGACAAGCTTCCACATTCCTAATCTCGTTTTGTCTCATGCAAAGGACACACAAACTTTCTTGGTCTTCATTTTATAAGCTATGAAATGGAGCTAAATTTTAGGGGTTTGTGAAATGGTTTTTAATTAATAATTGCAAAGCACACATCCTCAGATGAAAGGTATCATATAAATATTAATGAGCTCAGACTACTGGCAGTATGCATGTCTCTTAGGAATCATAAGCACCATGGATGGATCAAAGAGGACATGTAGCTCTAAGAGACAGAGTGGTGGGAGTTGTCTCTGTCTTTAACTGTATTTTAAAGTAGATCCTCAAGACTGTTGTGGATATGCCCTATCAAGTTACAGCAGCTTTCAATTAAAATGACATTTTATCCTTAGGCAAAATTCCATCGTGCACCTTTTAATATTAGCAGGGCACATTTTCACTCATGTAGATATTTCTTCTACATACATGCATTTCTAGATCTTTGTAAATAGGGGTCAAACCAACTGGGATATAGGGATTTTACCTTCATTTTCATCAAAATGAAGGTAAAATCATTTAGTTACATTGCTGAAAAACTTCCAGCTCCACTGCAGTGCCGTGACAAGAAGTAGGATGAGGATGTGGCAGTTGTTTGCTTCGCGGGGCTGGCAGCCCTTCAGACACGGAGCTGTCCTTTGAATGAACGTGGCACGAAATGCCGCATGGCGAAGGCTTCTGCTGCCCTGAGCAGGGGCAGCAGAGGCCGCGGCTGGGGCACGGCGGGGAGCGGTGCGAGCCCCCGGGGGCCGTGCGCGGGCACGTCGGGGCAGCACAAAGCGCGGCCGAGCGGCCTGCGGAGCGCGGCGGGAGGAGGCCCGCGGCCGCCTCAGGAATGCGGGGTGGCCGCGGGCCTCGGCAGCGTTTTCCAAAGAGGTGCCTGGGTTTGTTTCTCTTAGGGTCCAGCAGGCCTGTGCTTTTTTGTTGTTGGCGGTGGTGGTGGGGAATGAGGGAGAGTTGTGCCTTGTTGGGGTTTTTAAAAATACATCAGAAGGCAACAGGGAGCAAAGATATTTCTTTGCCTGAGGAAAATTCAGTTTTATCAGCTGCCTTGCTACCTTTCTCTGCTGTAAGACACCATGGACAGCTTTCTGCCCGCTCCTGTGCAGCCAGGCTCCTAGGGGCTTTGTGAGGCTGACACGTGGCCAGCCAGGGGCTCACAGCAGCCTGGGGCTGCATTTCATTCCCCACACCAGCCGCCCTCTGTCCTGCCACCTCAGGCACCTCTCCACACGCCCTGCTCTCTGCACTTGCTGCTAAGGCACTGCTGTAGCTGCCTCTGGTTTTGTCTGCACTGGAGCAACTGGGACTGATTGCTTCGTGCTGGTATTAAGAACAAAAAATGGATGGTGTAGGCACACTCAGTGCTTGTAATTGTGTCCCTGAGCTGCACAGAAGGAGCACAGCAAAGAGATGGCATTAAGAGGTCTTACCATTTCTCTGGCAAAAGAGATTGAAATTTGGAAGATGCTCAGAATAAATAACACCTTGATAGTTCAGAAAAAAATTCCCCAGAAATTAATTTCCTCTTGTGTTGCCAGTAGAAGATGGGGTGTTCACAACCCAGTGAGTGGTGTCCAAAACAATGATCTAATAATAACTTGGATCTACTTGCTGTGCTCAGTGCTAAAAGACATGATAGAAAATGTAACTGTGTTTTGATACCAAATAACATAAATCTGGACACCATGCCAACAATTTTTAGACAAGGAACCATGAACCCTACCCAGAAAGATTGGGAGGTTAATTTCTTCCCTGGCCACACCAGGGAAGTTTACACCTCTGTATGAATAATGTTTTCATAGCAAACCCATGCATCAGTCCTAGCAAATACCTCTCTGTAAACTCTAGCCCAAAAGAATCACTTTGGAAAAGGTCATACCACCTCCTGTTCCCAGAATTAAGTTAATTAGCACTTGTCCCTCTCTGTATAAGGTCAGGGATCCTCCCACAAAGAAGGTACACAACCAGATTGTTAAAAGATGTACATATGTCCTCTTAAGCAAACAGGTTTCTCTGTGGGATCACTAAGATTCCCTCTGGACATCCCTATAGAATGCCCAGTTGGAAGGGAAGCAGGCTGGGAGATCAGTGTAACCAGTGCTTTGCTAGGTACAAGGAGCACAGTGCCAAGAGGAGCTCTGATATTTCAGTACTAGGTAGTGATCTCTCTCCATCTGGATGATTTTTATTAGGTTCAACATCAGCCTTCATGTAGAATGAAGTATCTGAACTATGGGAATGTTTTCTCATTGAAGTTGAAAGATTTGCAATGCATTTTCCTCTACAACACACTTTATTCTTATTTCTTCTTACTCTATCTCCAGGTATTTGTGATATATATATTATGGAAGTATTTCACTTCCCCTCCATGTGACCACCTACATGCTTCGATAGAAAGCAAATCCAGGTAAGACCTGCTATCAGTTATATCTGGGTGAAACTGAAGTTTGATCAGCAATGAAGGTCAACACCCTGTTCTGTATTTTCTGTCCACAAAAATGTTACACAGTGCACTTATTGAAAGAGGTTTAAAAATAGCCTAGCCCACACAGTTCTTGGGCACAGAAATTTTGTCAAAGGTTGCCGGCCACAGAACTCAACTGCTGATTTACAGGCGTAGTTTAGGAACAGAAACCCTGACCTAAGTGTTTAATTACCAACATTCCCATTCCGATCTAACACAGCACAAACCGTGCAGGATGCTAAACTGCCCTTTCTGTCAGCCAGCCATGGCTGCTTGCTCTGAGCACAGCCTCGAACCTGCTAAGCAAGAAAGGATTACAGCAAGGACAACAGGCTCCAGTTCCCCAGAGAGAGCACTCCTTTGCAGGCCCATAAAAAAGGGTTCAGAGACTATTTGTGTCAACTCCCTAAACCACAGACCACAAGTAGCCCTCCCTCTGAAGCACTTGCATGCTGCTCCTTGCAAAGCTGGAGTGAGATATGTTGGCATTCAGATCACCGCCTCTGGGGCCCACCCATCCCTCTCGGTCTCCTTCCATCCCTTATCACAGACTTGCAGACCCTCTCCCCGGGCAGCAGCAGAAACTGGGGTGTATTTGCCTGCAGGTCTGGCACTCTTCTGTTTCACCATCTCCCTGTTCTTCTGACCCAGGGTGCAGCATGCCCACCCCGCTGGGTCCTCTGATACCAAGAGGGACAAAACACGTAGAGAATCACGAGTGAGAAATGTGAAACTGGCAACTCTGGCATTTGAAACAAAAGGGGATTTAGGATGCACTTGGCATTTCAGCTTTAAAGTTTAAGATAAACAAGGCAAAACTGAACTGTAGAAAAGGAATGGCTTATGGGCAGCTCAGACTTGTCCTAGACTTTCAAGCCAGTCATTTCCCATAAATACTCATAATTTCAAACATAAGAAAGGGGGAGAGGAGACAAAACAAACTGAGTCAACTGCTTACTGCCTTTCTGATTCAGACACCTCAGCAGATATAGGACAGAAATTATTCTAGGAAAAAGTTCCTTTTTATGTATCTGGGACAGCCCCCAAAATTTTTACCAGAGGGGAAGAAGAGGACAAGAACTAAACTGCAAACCTGTCCGCACCCTAGCAGGAATTCACCCATTTTTCACCTCCCACAGGTATCATTAGCATGCTACTGAGAGCAGAAAAAAAGCAGCTAAGATCAAACACAAGCTAGTAACAAAGCTCTTCCTCTTGTCATCCTGCGATGGGCCAGAATTTCTGGCTGCAGCTTGTCTTTCCCTGAAAGGCTGGGCTAGTTCAGAGTCCCTTTTAAAAGAAGTGCCACACTATGAACGTGCTACAGCTGTGACACAGAAAGTGCAGAAGGCAGGAAGTCTGACGTTCACACCAACCTCAGCCCCTTCACTCACACCTCTTTTCAAATAGCTTTAGCACATGGAGCCCACATTTTCACGTTCTCAGAACTAGCTTTATCTATCACACTGCGAGTTTAAAAGAATTTTTTTAAAAAGTCTCTTTTTTCACACTCAAAGACTCACTCAGCTGGGAGCAACTATTAAATTATTTCTGTAAACTGTTCTCCTCTCTGATTTTTGCAATAAGTTGCCACATTCCCTTTTAAAATAGTATATATAATGTTTAAAAAATAAAATACAGATTGAAACACCATACCAACTGTTGTCACAGTCCAAAAATGTCTGGATTTTCAAACTTAAGTCCACCACTGTGTAAAAAGGCCACACACATGTAAGTGTCAATCAGGCTCAGTGGCAAAACAGAAGGGACCCAGGCTGAGCCTGCAGAATGGCACAAACTTTCCTGGACAGAAAAAGAGTGCCAGTTCTCACCCATCTGGAATAATCTCTGCATTTTTCAATGCAGACCTTTGGAATTTGACCTTAAGAAGCCAGGTGCTTGATTCCTGCATCTCCTGCTTTGCTGTATTCTGTGACAGAACAGGAGGAGAGAGAAATAAGTAAAGTGTATTATTTTCAAGGCTACACCTTAATTACACCTAATATTACCATAGTGACTGTTTTTTCAGGCACCTCAAGTGGCCTGTTCTGTGCCCAAAAATTCTGTAGCTGATCCTGTGCATTTTTATCAGAAACACTATCTCCATTCCCCTCCTCTCAGCATCAGGATTAAAATAAAGTCACATTCAAAGTATTTGTGGGAAATGGCAAACAAATGGGTAGTAAAGCCTGGAGGCTGCTTGGCAGCAGAAATCAGCTATGGTAAGTAACTCAGTGAGGGCAACAAAACCCAGCGTTGTCCAGCACTTGGACACTCAGCAAAAGACTGATGAGAGAGGGGAAAGGGCCAACCCCACATGACACTGCCAGGTCTCAAGTACTATTTTGAATCAGGTAAACTAATATCTCCTGTACCTGTTCCAAACCACAGAGTAATACATGGTCTCTGTCTGCAAAGTCTGCTGGCTGCCCCCTTTGGACGCAGCATCTATCTTGGTGAAGATCTTGTATTTTCTCTTGGTCTCTGGAAAAGGATCCCAAACAAGTGGCAGGGACACAGGGGTTTGGAAGCCTTTGCATGTTTATCTTTACTGATAAGGCTGCAATCCTTGCTGCAAGCACATCTGCCTGTGTCTGCAGCAAAGCCTTATTCCAGTGGATGCCTGCCTTGAAACAGGCTTCCTTGGGACTGGGCAATGCCTTTAACCCCTTAATGCCCCATCTAAAGAAGCCTTAGTGTAGATTTCTTTTTCTTGCTTGACGATGCATCATGTTTTCATCCAACTTAAAAAACAAGCAGGTAAGTCAGACCTGCTTTGAGACAGCAGTAGTGCAGATTACATAGATTATATACCTCCACAGATAACATCAGAGCAATTTACCCTCAGAGAGTTTCATCTCCCCAAACCTCCTCTGGTTCTGTGCAGATCAAAAGAATTGTCCATTCAAAATAAAAGGATGCAGCTATCCAAACTGTGGGTGGAACACATAAAAATTCATTAAGAGGACTTCTTGAAATTATTTTGTCAAATTGATTGGAGACCTTCGGCCAGAGCTGTTTGGATTCTTAGAACTGGAGAATCAGCTATGATTCCCAGCCATCTGATCTTTTTCTAACAGGTTAACTAACCTTGTTGATGCAGCTTTGTTAATGAAATCTCAGATCACTCACTAACACAAAGTCGCTAGGGATCTCCCACAGCTCACATGCCAAGAGCTTGGACAGCCTGAAAATGACAAACAAGTGGCTTTTCTCTGACAGCAGGTTTCATTTATGTGC
The DNA here is from genome assembly GCF_036417665.1 of Passer domesticus. Taxonomy (NCBI): domain Eukaryota; kingdom Metazoa; phylum Chordata; class Aves; order Passeriformes; family Passeridae; genus Passer; species Passer domesticus. Next base: position 5,796,325 of record NC_087490.1, read on the forward strand.
TCCCACTTGCTCTTTCCCCATCTTCTTCCTACACCACTGAGTCAACCTTGACCAGACAGGTTTCAGTTAAACATGTGCTTTGCCAAAGGTGTTTTTAAATTATGTTTTTAAAAGTTTATTTATAGTACACACGCACAGTGCATGATGCTTTTAGGACTTCTGGAGTCAGGCAGAACTTCTCCAGGTGGAAGGAACTTGAATTAGTCAGCTGGGCCATGGAAAACCACCTTCTCCTCCTCACTGTGTCCATCTATGTACCCCAACTCAAAGATGGATTGCTATAAAATAATTTTTACTCTGTTATCTCTTACCCATTATTCATAACATCTATGATCAACATACTAGAAATTCCAATTGAAAAAATGTATAGAAATCCAAGTGATCCCCCTCCAGCTGATCTCTTACCAAAACCAGCAGCTCACGAGGCAATGCAACTATTCTACAAACAATTTCCCATTAGGGCAAGGGTTGGAAAACAAACTTTGCAGAAAATGAACTGGGTGAAACTTGCAGTGAGAGTTACATGGTCCAGTACTCCTTGCATGTGGCAAACAGTAAGTTTCATTTAGGCATTTGTCCTAAGTGGTTGTATTTGACCCATGTGACCAGTTTCTCTTTTCATAAGAAAAATGTAACATGACCCCAAGATCATCTCAAAGCAGAAAAGCAAATATTTTCAGGAGCAAGCCTCTCAGCTAAGTTCTGATCCTAAAAGACAGTTGTTCTCATGGTTTGGCTTCCAAATTATATGCAACACAAGTCTGGATTTATAGCACAAGCCTTTGCTATGCACAAGAGTTCTCCATGCTGCTCCCTGCTCTGTACCTGGCCTGGGCAGGGAACATCCACTGGACAGGCCCTTCAGATCAAAGGGTGTGCTCATGGCTGGTTCCGGGACAAGTTGAACTTTCCCTGCTCCAAAATGGTACAAGTTGCTGAAATATTGTTTCCTCAGCTGCACAGCAAATACAACCAGAGCAAGTTACTCAGAGTAATGGCTCAGAAACCACAATTTTAGGAGGTGGCACAGAGGCGTTCTGAGAGGAGAAGAAAAGGATGTGGTAGACAATTTGCTAATGCCCAGAAAGTCTCTGTCTCAGAACAAGCGAGCTGCACGCCAGAATGCCTCGGGACAGGGCTGAGCCCATTGCTCTTTCCACAACAGCAGCTTTTTCTAAATAAAGATGTCTTTACACGCAGGACTTGGGAAACTTAATTCAGATTAACTAAAGTTGTGAATTTAAAGTGAATTAGCTAAACCACATTGTATCTCTGTATAGACACCCTCATTCCGTGTTAAAAGGAACTTTAATTTCATTTATCTCATTCTACTAAATTAAGAGCATTTTGATTCTAAGAATGCCCATGCAGGGATTAGTGGGTTGCACATATGATGAAATTACATGCTATGCTGGAGCTCAGTGTGGCATAGGAAGTCTCCCCACTTCCATGCTAAAAAAATGCTCATTTCCCACAACTTATAAATAAACTAACTAAAATTATAAATTTTATTTTACTAATTACTCATGCCTGCAAATCAAAAGCTGCATTTAGAAAAACTTGCCTCTGGCTCTGCATGTCTTTTGTTTCAATCTATCAGACCACATGCATGGTTTAAAAATTAAAGTATCAGAAGAAAAAAGACTATTGATATAATAAAAAAAGTGGAAAAGACAACAGCACATAAGAAATATTCATGGCATTTCTTAAAAAAAGCCAGACATCAGACCCATACACATCAGCTGCAGTCTGCCAATGGACCTGGATCTAGACCATTCCCTGAGCTACTGATTTGACAATCTAACAGAGAGGATAATTCTCAAGTTTTAGAATTGACATTGTTATGTTGCTTGTTAGCAGCTAGGTATGTTTCCAGTTTACTAGGTAGCATGGACCTCTTACAGCTACATCATGGTCTTAAAACACCACAACCCAGATAGTGGCTTGGACAGAACATTTCTTCATCAAAAGGCTCAGTAGAAGTCACTTCACAGAGGAGACATGCCAGGTAATGATCAATCCCTAGCTGCCATTTGGGAACAGACTCATTTGGGAACAGACTCTGCTTCAGTTTACCTGGGACCGCTGGGAGAGCTTGCAGCAAACCAGAACCACAGACCATAGAAGTCCAGGGAGACTGACCAACTGCTTGAAGTGAGAGCAGTCTGGTAACTGTGGTTACTGAATAGGCTGAACCTGAAAGATCTTCCCTACGGAATACGTGCTACTTTCCATGCCACCCCTTTTCGAGCTGGAGAGAAAGCAAAATAAGGATAAAGAATTTTTATTATAGATCTTAGGTAAACAACGCTCCGGCTCCAATGCAATCTTCCACAAGAAAGAAAAACAACTTCTCAAGCAAGTTCAGATTGTTAAACAGGAGACAGATGAAAGCATTGCCTCAGAATGCAAGGAAATCCCAGGCTGGCTGGTTGGGAAAGAATTAGCAATGCGTAATTAAAAAAAACACTCTCCCCTTCCTCATCCCTGAGGTGAGCACAGGTCCTGCACATTAGTGACTTCTACATCAGCACCAGATGATGAAGCCATCACTTGAGGTCCTTCTCCTTTCTCCCCAGGCCTCTCTCCCTCATGCTTTCAGTTGCTGGAGGCTGTTTCATACCAGCTCCTGCAAAGGTCCCTGCGTGGCAGGACACACTGTTTGCACGTGCAGCTATGATGGAAGATTTGGCCACTGGAGAACACCAGGAGGGAGGAAGGCAGATAGCAGCGCTTATCAAGACTCGAGACAGAGGTTCAGTGGTCCCCCATGGTGGCCTTGATGGAGCACCAATGGAGCTCTGTCCTGCTCTCGTGTTCAGAGACAGGAGCAGGGCAGAGCTCAGATCACACGTCCTGAACAGAGTAAACCCTGTCACTTGGTGATACTGCCTGGAACCCAGTCTTGGCATCCTCTGCAGACACTGATATCAGTGACACACTGTGGGAGCTCAGACCCCTTGTACAGAAGTTGGGGACTGAGGACCACACCAGCACAGTGCAGTGATGCAGCTGAGCTCTGCTGTTCCTTGGCACCCAACTCCAGAGGCAGGGAGTGGCTTGAGTGCAAGTCTGTCATACATGAAGAGAATACCCAGCTACACACTCATGTAAAGGCTAGAAACTCCCTCACCTCAGGGTATAAACCAACCACCAACTTCCTCTATGCACAAGTTATACCATATTTGTTTGTTTTAGGAGTTCTTGTACCTTTCCCTCAAGCATCTGGTGTTTGCCTGTCTTAGAGAAAGGATGCCAGGCTAGACAGACAGATCATGGCTTCTTTCTGGTATGGCAATTACTGCATTCCAGCTTGGAAGGGGGAGAACACACTGGGGAAAGCAAGGAATGTTAGATGGCAAGTTCCAATAACACATGGCCCCATTAAACAGCCTTCCCTCCCTGTCTGGCCCTGCACAGCCATACCAGCAGCACACAGCAGCACAACTTGGCCCTTTGCACTCTCAAAGAGTCCTGTGCTCCACCACAGAATTTGGGAACAAAGCTGAGCAGGGCTCAAGCCCTCATCCTGGAAGTCCTCACATGTGCAAGAAGCAGGATGCTCCCATGCAAATAAATGTGTTACAAAACAAGGGGACAGAGCAGAATTGTGGTCTGCAGCACAAGTTAATACAAAATATAATGTTTAAAAACAACAGATCTCACTAGACACCGTGGTCCCTTAACAGCAGGTTGGATCAGTCATTGTCCTATAGGATCTGTGCCTTTAGGAAAAAAAAAAACAAAAAAAACCACCAACCAAAAGAGCCCCACAACCAGGAAACAAAACTCATCAAAGGTTACCTACAAAACCAATTTGTACAAACTTTGAGTAAGTCAACCAACTTCCAGAATATTAAATAACTGTATCGGTCTATGAACTAGGGGCTTGAGAGAGCATTTATACTTGAAATGGGCATTTAGCAAAGCCTCTTTTTTCCTGCTCTGGAGCCAGAAGGCTCCCAAGCTCCCCAAGACAACTGTAATTTGGGAGACTCAGACCTGCCTTTCTACCTAAAAATTCTTCTCTGTGTTGACTTTGGCTCTGTGCCAGTTTAGCCATCAATTCCAGGTCTCCTGATCTGTGTGTCAGCAGAAATTGCCAGTAGATATCTGTCCAGATTAGCTGCCTGGACACCATCTCACTTGTGGCCTGCTCATGGATACCCTCCTTGAAAGCAGCTGCTGCTGCTGCATTTATCCACAGGAGCCCTCATTTCCTCAGTGCCATCTGCTACAGGGGAGGCAGAGCCCCACAGACAAGACACAAACAACTGCCAGGGAAGACCTTGCCACACCAAACAATAAAGACCAGGAAATCCAAAGCCTGCAATTGCCTCCTGAATTTGTGCTGGTTTTTAAAAGCAGAAGAATGTGGATAAGCAAACAGAGATACGGTTGAACGACTTATCTAAGTTTAGACAAGCGGTATCTAAATAATGCTATTTTATCTTATTACTGTAACAAATACAAGAATTGATTTAATAACCTAATGTTGGTTTTGGACAGTAGAGGTCTGCATCAATGGACCAAGACACTAATTATATTATCTTATCAAATCAGTGTACAATAATAGAACTTCTCTATGCATTGATGAAACTAGGTTTAGCTCTGCATGAGAAAATAATCCCTGAAAGACAGGGAATGAAATAGTATTTAGCAGAAACTCCTTGTGCATAGTTGTTATTTTCTTTCTCTTTCAAAATATTATTATCTCCAAGGTATCACATGATGAGAAATTTCCTCAATAATCTTTATTGCTTGTTATTTAACCTCCCTCTATGTTTCTGAGAGATAGTCAATATAATTTTCCAAAATACTTAAGTAAAAGGGAAAGAACTACTGGTGCATATGCAGATCAATTCATTGTAAACTGACAATAAAGCTTTTTTCATCAAGGTACAAGCAAAATGACTTGCTGACATTAACTGGCAAGTACTTTGCATTCATATGATATCTTTCATCTACAGACTTCAAAGCATCTGACAGGAGGCAGGCAGGCCTTGTTTCGTCATCCATCCAAGAAAGAAGCTGCAGCACAGAGTGGCAAGGCTTCCCCAGAAGGTAAAACCATTAGCAGAAATCTAAATGAAGTGATTCCCAGTCCTTAAAAATGAACTACTCTGCCCCAGTACAAATTACACGTGCCCCAGAGAGCAGAGCTACCATTCACCCACACCCCTCTGAGCACTGCTCAGGATTCTTTAAGAATGTAAATTTAATTCATGAGAAACTAAACAAACACAGAACACAGGAATACTCTGCTACACACAGGGAAATGATGGGGATCTGAAGCCAATCCAGATCTGAAGTTCCGTAGTGCTCCAAGGAGGAGCACTCCTCCAGTGAACCTGCAGAAGCACAGGTTTTCATTCATGAGGAGAGGAAGGGAAATCCTGATACATACTCTAGCAAGTGTTTAAATAAACCTGTTCAGATGAAGATCTCTCCAGAGAAAAACTAGGACTGCAAGAAAGGTTATGGAAGTAATTTTTAAAATGCCATCTTAGAGAGAGTAAACCTCTTTCAGCTCTTCACCTTTTTCAAAGAGCTGAAGAATGCTGACTGCTTAGAGCACTCAAATGGCCAGCAAAAACTCTTCTTAACATAAATAGGGAAGAAAAATGCCTGCACAGTGCTATTTTAAAAGAAGCATATGGATTCCTCTAAGTTTGGAAACAGCAAACAAAAAATTATGCCAAGGCAATCTCTGGAGCAAGCAGTCTTTCAGCATTGGTCAAAGAGACTGCAATAGAAATATTTTAAAACCTGCTCTCTAGTTATGAGATCTCTCATGGCCTGTGGAGGTGGACAATATTAGAGGCCACTAAATCCTGAAGTTTATTTTTCTAAAAGTTTTCACTTCAAATAAAGCTTTGTTTTAATATGTATAGGGCCAACTGTTAGAGCATTGAGGTCCTGGTTATTAGCCAGCTAGAGCTCATGAATTATGTTTAGTGAGAAGTTTATTGGCTCAGTAAACACCATTCCAGTTCCCCTCACTCCTGAATCGTGGAAGCCAAACCAAGAGATATTCAATGCCATATTACCACTAGCACCAGAGCAACCATTATCTGATTACAGACATTTTATTTTTTGTAAGGAATTTGCTATTGCATCATTTAATACATGGAAGTCTTTAAATTTACCAAGGCAATGCACAAAGAGTAAGTAACTGTTTGGTCCTGTTTATCATCTTCTGGAGAATATTTGTTTCCATCTCATAGCTTTCCAAATCCAGGCATTACAGAAATGCAGTCCCTTTGTAAGGTAGAAGCTTGCTAAGGAGTTTTTAACAGGAGCAAGGTGCCCATGAAGATCTGAAGTGGAGCCAGAGCAGCCTGAGGTGGTGTTGGCGCTACCGGGCCTCACCCCATGTGGGCTGGCACCAGGAACCTGCAGACCAAAATGCAAGGTAGGCATCTCTAGAATAAGCAGGACTGATGAGTAGCTGTGCAAATCCAGAAGCAACTGCTACTTGTGTGGCTGGCTTTGTCCTAGGTTGTAACTGGTTACCTCTCACTGCCATGAGCTAAAGCCCCAAGAACAGAGAGTAAGCCATGATCAGTCAATGTGCAGTGACTTGTTTATGTGCTTGTTGTTCCAGTTCTCTGGAATAGCTAAGATAGCCAGAAGACTGTACAGGGACTCTGTCAGTCCTTGAGGCAAGGAAAGTTAATTTAGTTGGAAGAGTAAGGATGAAAAAAAGAGTGCTATAATAACAGCAGCCTATTCTGGCAGCAAAGTAAACTGCAACTGAAGGAGTTTAGGTAGGTTCTCCTCCTACTTCTCTACATCTGTCACACCACCTTGGCCAAATAATGAATCTGTTTGTGTCTCTGCTTCCTCTCTCCCCTTTAGCTGTACTATCTACTATCTACTATTATCTACTATTACTATCTACTATTATCTACTATCTACTACCATCTGCTATTAAGACTGGAACATTCTTCAGGGAAGAGATTGTGCTGGTACAGCCCAGTGACAGCCTTAGGGTTCTGCAGTCCCTAAGCCAAACATAGTCCAATTTACATAACACCAACTATGAAATCATGTATTCTCATGTAAATGCTTCTTCAGATGTCCTGAATCTGTCCATGTGACAATGAAGAAACTTGGCAGTACAGATCCTTAATGTCCAACCTATCCCACAAGGACATATCATCACACAGAGCACCTCTGGGGAACAGGCAGAGTTAAAATCTTTCCACCCCAGGAGTGGTGAAAGACAAGATACCCTTCTCTTTAAATTTAACCCTCTCCCTTCCAAAGAATGCCTGGAATTTGTACTATTTCCCAGCAGAGAGTAGAAGGCAAAGACTTGGCATGGGGCAAGACAGATAAGAGCAGTTGCCTTCTCTAGGTTTTGTTAACTCTGCATAATTGCTTAGGGCATGTGATGGTTAGGGAGAGACACATCTGCCAGAGACAGACTACAAATCACTAGGATGATTCCAAGCAAACAAAATCTAGTTTACAATGTGGTTGTGGTATATATAAAACACTTGTGTAAAACTACAGTATAATTCAACTGCTGCAGTTTCATTTACAAAGCAAGGATACAGTTTTCTCTCTCAAAGATTGGCATTTAGGATCACTCTGACATTGAATAAAGTCTTGGTGGTCCTCTGGGGCACAGGGTGAAGGCTGATTGTTGCTGGAAGTTTCTCTAAGGAAGCCACATTTAAATACCATGTTTTGCAAAAGGGCCCATATTGCCTTGCCTGTGAATTCAGGTTCCTTTACCAGTTTAAAATCTGGGTCAAAGCAATTTGCTTACATTTGGAGTCCTTTTCCAAAATTAATGGTGCGTGGTATTTGGAGTTGCAGATACAAGACAACTGGATACTCTGCTATTATCTGCTCTGCATCAAGCATCTACCATCTACAGTTTTCCTGCTAATCTCTGTTCACATGGACAGCCCACTCCTGCAGCAGTTGCACACTCAGCATCCTAATGATATTATTCTTGGTCATCCTGTTAAAACTCACAGTGTAAGGTAGATGCACAGGAGTGAGCCCTGCTGGATTCTCAGCAGTTTTCAGATGGCTCCAGATTACAGCTGGCCATGGGTGGAAGTTTTCATAAGCAGTGATGAAGTTCAGAGCTTTTCTGTTCAAATAGGATGCTGACTGCTGCTGTCTCTTATCCCTTTCACTTCTGTGGTGATAATTAGGTTACCCAAATGTACTGGGCTCACATCAGACCACTTGGAAGATCCAGTTAGTGCCGCATACAGCTGCCAAATTGCTCAGCTAAATTTCACACAGGGATCACACGCAACAACGGTGACAGTTGATGTTTGTTTCACTTTGCCATTCAAGGAGGTACTTTTGGATTACTAATTTATTTTATGACTTGGGGGCTGGCTAGTTCAGAGATTATTTTGTTGCATCCTGACAGGCAGTTAGCTGGACCCTAAGCCCTCAGCACACACATTTAAAATCTCTCTGATCTGGAAATCTGGGTGGCATATCTGCTCGGGAGTCCCACCAGAGTAAGGATCCTGCCCATGTTTATTTCAGTGCTCTTGAAAGAAGAAAGACAGAAAGGAAGGGAATAAGAAAGAATCCCAAAACCACAACACAAATTTACCACTTAAGCTCACTGACAGAACTGACCTACAAAGTACAAACAGTAACAGAGAATTATGATATTCACACTTTCTCATAGTACTACTCCAGATATAACATATAATGTTTCCTTAATACAAACCACTTCGGAGTAACAATCAATGAAATACATTAAAATACAATAAAAATACTGGGGTTAGGATAAAAATGTGGTTCCAACCTATGGGCTTGTAAAGGAAAAGTCAGCAGAGCCTTACTCCTCTTGTAGGTAAATTCTGAAGTTTCATCCCCTTGTTCACAAGCCAGGCGGAATAAAAATATCCACCTACACTAAACCAAAGGGAGCCACTCGTAACCCAGACACAACCACAACAGACATTCTCGACAGTCCTTGGCTTAATAAAACACTGCTTTGTGGTTATACCCACCACTAGGATTTCATCTTGCAAGTGCTAGCACGTTTAATTTATCCCAGGTCATACATCAAACATAATATTAAAATTTAAGATGGCATTTGAGATTCAGACTTTCTTTTGCAGTTTGAGTAGAGAGAACACAGTTGGGACTGTGGGTGCACGAGCATATTAATACATAAACACAAACCTGCAGCCATCACTCAAGAAAAACAATTGGTCTTTAAGAGGGGAAAAAAGTTGTAAAAAGAATCAATTCCATTAAATAGCTCTATAAATCAATTCCACCAAAAATCAATGGGAAACTACATCCACCATGTGCCAAGTAACTCCCACACATCAGGTGCAACTGTCCGTGACAGCGGCCACGCAGCAGCTCTGCCTGCCGGGAATTCAGGCAGCCCAGGGCTGAAGCAAGAACCCCAGCACTGCCCATGCTGCCTTCCTGAGTGCCCCAGCACTGCCCTCACTGCTCTTCTGTGAGCCCTGGCACTGCCCAGGCTGCCCTTCGCTGCTGCCATGGTGCCTTAGCCCTGCTCACTCAGGGGGAGCTGCAGCCGAGCTCTCCGGGAATGCAGCTGCTCCCTGCCAAGGCTGCACATCTGCTCCTGCAGCCCGTGCTGGGACCAGCCCCGTGCTCACAGAGCCATGCAGCCCCCACCAGACACCGTGGTGGCAGTCCCACCTAAAAATCAGTGGAGGAAAGCTCAGGTTTCTTGTTAGAGCCAGGCATCTTACATGCCCAGGTCTGAAATGAAGCCTAACTTCAGGATTTTCCAGCAGGCTTTGTGCCACATCAAGCATCCCCAAAGGGGAGCTGACTTAGGCCCAGGTACGGGGAAGGTGGGAGGGGAACATTAAGGATGTGGGGCCCATGAGCCAGCAGCATGCAGTAAGTCACATACTGCTTAAACAAATTACTTGTTTAAGCACGAGTTCAGGTGTACCACACTGTGTCAGTCTTGCTAGTTCAGTGACTCCCACAGTGACTGTGCCAGGCCACTGCCCTCTCACTTTCAAAGTGCAGCTCAGTTGCATTTTCACATTTATAGGTGGTGGGTGCCCCTTCAATGACTGGAGAAACCCTTGGGGCTTTCATTTTGTGCTGGCAGTTCTCAAATGACTTTAGAAACAAAACCCCTGGGGCTTTTGTTCTGTGTGGCAGAGCAGAGAGGGCATGGAAGATTCTGGCTTTGTTAAAACCTGTAGAAAAATTCATGTCCTGTGTCTTCCCCTTTATGTGCTTCACATGTGCTGTCATGTCTCTGGGGCATTAGAGACACACTGTTCAAGAAATTCAGACCTAGCATTTTTGCAACAGAAAAACTTGATGAGTTGGCCTCTGCTATTCAGCACTAAGTACCAAAACCCATTTTTTCCTGTTGTAACTGAATGTCAAATGTACCTTGACAGCTACTGCACACAGAAACACTCATGTCTAGTATTATGCATGTATATTTTAAACAGAGAAAGAATGCACATATATGTATAACAAATAATGAACAATTTAATGAGAGGGCTCAGGACTGTCCCTGGCAGGGAAAGAAATTATCTACTGCATCTCTCCAAGGCTCTGTGACCCAGCTGCAGGAGGGATATGATCTCTAAATTGCATTTTTGATCTTGGGCCTGATCTTTGCAATCAGCACCCTCAGCTTACTGATTTCAGTGGGATTTGAGAGCATTTGATATCAAACGTTCCATCAGTCACAAGTTTCCCCTAGATGTAAGGACATGCAGTTGTAGAAAGCAAGACTTTGACTTAGGCTGGAGGTTTGATGTCAAGAGTAAGTGGGAATTGTACAATCAGGGGCTTCAATCTAACCACTGGTATTTGGCAAGACAAAGCAGCAATACACTGAAGTCTGCTTCTTTTGATTTATTCCTTAAAACTCTGTCATATGACTCTTCTGATCCAGAAGAATTAATCAAATATTTAAAAGTATACTAAGGGAAGCTGAAGGCCATTGTCAAGAAAACAGCCAGATTTTCCTGCAATTAACAGTGGAAGTTCCTCATTTTCCCTGTTCCTAAATGCATCTGCAGTGATATTTCCTTTACTGGGACTTCAGTTTCATACAAGTCAGGAAAAGAAATATTTGTGGCAAGTGACCTTGCAGTATTATAATAAGGAAGAGCATTGGCAGAGAGTTTTGAAAGATAAATCCTGTTCTAAAGAGAGTCTCCATGCACAAACAGATGCCACACCAACACCTGCATGGATGTAACTTGCAACTATCTGGTGGCTCTCTGAAGTTATGCAGTAGCTTACAGTGAAGAAATTACTGTTGTATTTGTAAGGACAGCCCAAAGCATGGTGTAAAATTTGTGTGGAAAGAGACAGAGAAAACAGATAGGAATAAACACAGCCCAGGAAACAAGGAGATTACAGTAATACAGCAAATATGTAGGAATGGTTGGAAAAAGCACAAATGGGGAAGAAGAAAAGAATCCCACAGGTTAGATAACCAAAGCATAAATTTCAATAAGCAGACACTATGGACTAGGAGTTGAAGCCAGCATAGGGATCTGAAGTGTCAACTTATATTTAAAGGCAATCATAGTTAAAATCATAAGCCAAATGCATAATAGGCAAATGAGATGAATTGAAAGATTAAGCTATGGAAATTGACTCATAGAGAGGATTGTAAGGATCTTTTATTTTTAAATCCTGCTCCTGAACTCTTTTCTACTCAAAGAAAAAAAATCTTAAATCCCATTTCCTGCCAGTATAGGGCTAAAATGTTAACACCATATTTCATAACAGTTAACGTGAAACAGGATTACTGTGCTGACTTGTTCTTGAAGAGCAAATACACTCTGCAAACTAGATTGGGAAGGAGGTAGATTTCTTTCTGACAAATCCGCTGACAAGAAACAGGACAGAGAAAACATATTTTTCTCTATGACTTCTGGGGATGAACAGAATTCAGAAGTCTGTTGTCCTCAGTAGCATTAATGTACTCTTCCAGCTGGACTTTTTTTTGTTCAGTTATTCACTGTAGAGACTGACTTACTATGAATAACCATGCTTTTTTTTCCTACTCAGATGAACTGCTTACGCTCTTTTCAATGAAAGCAAAAAAAACGCCTTGTAAACCTTAAGTTCAAAATAAGCCAGAAAGATCTTACAAAGATCCAATGACCCATCAGAAGGAATAACTTCTTCATACCAGCCAGGCAACTGCCTCCTAAGAAAAATAAAGATTCAAACCCCTACCCAAGCAGCCTTGCCAGCCAGAGCCTTCTCTGACACCGCAGTGTGTCTGGGACTTCCCTGTGTCAGAGCCTTTTACACGGACAGCACTTAGGCAGCGGGTGTGTGACACATCCAGCGAGGCTCCTGATGTCTTGCCTGTTTTCTCTTGAGCCTCTGAACTGTGACCTCAAAGCAAATGAATCTGAGAAGAAAATACATTAATCAGGCATTCACTCAGCCAGGCTCTGGGTTTTTAAAGCAGGGATCTGAATCAGCTATATCGCCTCCCACTTCTTTCCTGATACAATTAGTCAGCATCTGCCCCGGCAGCCAACCCGCTGCCTCTCAGAGGGGGGCACAAGCAGCTGCAGCTCCCTTGCCCACTGCTACTTCCAAACGGGCTGCAGAACCACGGAGAACAGCTTCTGAATTCTGGCTGAAGGTTAGCATCCCTTCCCTGTGCTCAGGGGAGTGAGAGGAGCTGAGAACAGCCACCACTTACAGCCTCTTTGATTCCCTGCTCCAGCCCAAGTGCACGTTCAGACGTGTCCCAGCCACACCTCTCCCACCCTGGGCCAAGGCCATGCCAGCTCCACACACCTGTTGGAGGCTTCCCCACATTTTAAGGGAATCCCCAGAAGGGGATTTGCAGGTGCTCCACTCCCTTCAAAGAGTGTAGGCAACAAATCATCCAGGGAAATTGGACTCATAGCATTCAATATGGCCCTCTGACCTTTTCCAAAATGTTCTCAGCCCACCAGGCTGGCAGGACTGAACTTTACAGCTAAGTGTTTTGAAAGAAGCATGTGCTTTTAAAATCCAGTTGAATTTTTGCTAGGGCAACTTTACAAAGGCATCATTAGTGTATCCATAGGAGTTTTGCAATTTTAGGTTACAGGTGATTACAGCAAATAAACAGGCATGCAAGTCAGGGTCGGAAGTGGGCTTCTACTTAGAGCCTGCCTCACCAGGCACTTGGAAAATAAATAAACCCCCCAAGCAGTTCTGTTTTACCCAATAGCTTTAAGGCCCCACTCCTTGGGCTGGATTGTGCAAGCTCTTACTCCAGCAGTCACACCGAGTTCAAGCAAAGTGCCTGAGTAAGCATTTGCAGAATCTGACCCCCCCAGCCAGTTATCTATACAGCACCTATTTGGGCCTTGCACTGCAAGCTCTTTAGCTGGGGACATGGTCTGGAAGTATACTGTCAGCTGCAATGGGCTTTATCTCCATTTATAGCATTAAATCTAATTTTTGGTGCCAAGTGCAGCGTTAGCCTTACAATGACATCTATTAAAGACATTTTCCCCTGAAGACTGTGATCTGAACAACAGCCAGTTTGCACTGTTCATATTTTTATTTTATTACAAAACCACCATGTTCATATTATCTTTCCACTTCTCTAATTTCAAGCTTTTTCTTAAAATACAGTACAACAGGCACTGAATTACAGAAATCCCACACTCTAGCATTACATGGACTTCACTTGAGATGCTGCCATCCTTCCTTCCCTGAAGTTAAAATTAAAGCAACAAACTTGACTGGCTAGTCTCCATAATGTGTAAGTTTAGCAGAGGCAGACTTGTTTCCTCTGTGCCATCAGAAGCATTCCTGATGTCCACCCAGCCCCTCTCCCCCTGCCCAGACACAGAGGAGGCAGGGGACAGCAGCCTGGCACAGCATGGAGCAGTTCTTATGGGAAAAAAAATTGCAAGTTCCCCTGAAGTGCTGCATCCTGCATGCCTCAAAGGACAGCTGCTACCTTCTCACTAACAAAAATGTGACCCCAGCCAGTCAATCTACAGCACTAATGCTATCAGATACCCTCCCACTCACCACTTCTGATGGCCAAAGCCATTGAAATGCAGTGACTTCCCCTCCACCTCAAAAGGGCATGTGCTTTGCTTTTGCTCCAGGAAGTTTTAGGGAGGGTGCTTTGGGTTTTTCAGGTTTTGGTGAGGGTACAACCCAAGCTGTTTTAGATAAACACAGAGGTAGCAGGAGTCCATGTGTAACCACAGAGGAAGCGAGCACAAATAGGCAAATGTTCTGAATAATGGCAGTGCAGATGCACATGGAAACTTTCTTGAACTCACTTGGACTCCTTTCCCCCTTTCTTGTCCAACCAGTTAAAGGACAGGGAACATCCCAAGCCTCTGGCATATGGTATTAGATGCTCTGGGCATTAGGCAGAAAACTGATAAGTCTTTTGAAATGGAATAGTTGGTGTCATGTAGCAGAAGTCCCACTTCATATGAACTCTCAAAATTTGGAAAGGAGAAGGAAGTTTTATTTATTACAAGTGAAACAGAGGTGCTTAATCAGTCATTTGCCTCTAATGGGGGTGGAAGCTGGTTTGCTGGGCTATGGCCATGGCTTCTGTTCCGTTAAGGAAGAACTCTTCTGCAGCTTTCAGAAAACCATATAAACATCTCAGAAAAGGTTACATGAATATGCCAGAGACACAACTGTAAGTCACAGACTACTAATTATGAAAGCTTAGTGAGATCTTTGAGTTGAAAGGATGTCTTTTCTGGATAGGCAAATATTTTAATTCCATACTCCAATGATCAGTGTTTCAGCACGACCCTTAAAATATTTTTTCGTTCCATGACTGTCCTCTGTGGTTAGTTACACCTCCATGCATGATTTCAAGTACTACAGCTCTATCAAAAGTACTGGTTTTCTCTGCATTTGGTTCCACTTACAAGACTCTGAATTATTAGTACAGCATTCAGCTTGAAATCCTCTTGCACAATTAACTGCTATTAGAAAATAGCAGTTACTATTGTTATTTTCTGTTCATTAAATGCTAATGGAAATTCAGCCCATCTGCAAAATACTGTGGCTTTACACAGGCAGAGGTGAAGAGGTTCAGACACATGAAATTATTTTTCCAGATTCAAACAATCTATCAGTGGCAAACAAATTCTCATACTCAGCTCTGTTTTAGCCACCAAAATAGAGATTGTCAGAAGGATGCTGATGGTCCTCTCTCCCCACTCAGGTCACTTTTTCCCCTCACTCAGGAGCTGAGGAATATCAATACAATTAAACCCATCACCTTACAAGCAGCAACCAGAAACTGGGAAACCCAGCCTGACTGGAATAAACCAGCTGACTACAGCTGCTAAAAAGAGGTCCACACTTGGGCAAATACTCAAGACATTCCTTCTCCAAGGCACCACCCATAATAACAGGCCAACAGTCTCAAACACCTCTGCATTTGGATGGATATGCAGAACCGCATACATTAAACTGCTTTTCTTGGAGTTCATTTAAGAATGCTGCCAGCTTGTAAACAGCAGAGTCAGTTTTGCTGCCAACACAATTTCTACCTAGAGCAAACGGAAGTGCTTTTCCAAGAATTTCCAAGACTGTTGCGTCACGCCGTGCGCTGGCGTTGCACCATGCAACCTGGGGAGGCAAGACACAGAAACACAAACTGCTGCTTGCTGCATCCTGGAGGGAATTATTCAGAGGCATTTACTTATTTTCAGGAAGAGACTGACAGTGCAGAACAGACCTTCCAAAAACTCCCAGTGCTCACTGCAGGGGAATATAGTCTCATTAATACTTTCAGTGCTGTAGCAAAAAGAGAGTTATTTTTATAGCTGGCGTGTTTCAATTTTCATTACAATTTTGAAAGCCTTGTTTGATAAGGTACAGTGGAGACTAAGAAATGTAGCATTTCTGAAGGACTAGAGAGACTTCTTCTCTAACCTCCTTCCCCATCATGGGTTTTGCATAATTAGTCCTTTGGCAACTTTACCATTTTGAAGCTTTATTAGAATTATGTGTATGATGACAGCATTTACAGACTGTTGCTAAGGTCAGGGTCCCATTATGCAAACTTTTAAATATGATGAGCATTTATAAGATAAATACAAAAAACAAGCCAAGGACATCATATTCTCCATAATTTAAAGATGAAGAAAATTGAACTTGCTTAACTTCCTTCATGACGATAGCGTGGAAAGTTTAAATCAGGGATGGAAGCAGATTTCCTTGGACCACAAGCTCACCCAGAAGAATTAAATGGGGGCAAATATTCAACCACTGCATCAATTAATAAAAGCAAATGCTTATAACCAAGATTTCTGGGTAAAACTTTTCAAGTAATAATTTACATTACTTTTACAAAACACTCAGCCAAACATCAGTTTGCTGACATCTGAAGAATTTCAAGACAACTCTCACTCTCATGCCAAAATTCCCTTTATTGAGCACCCCAGTACTATGGTTCTGGCTATGTACACTTCATAGCTGTGCACACAAATTTATAATTTTTAGTGGATTCCTTGCCATCTACAACTTTGGTAGGTATTTTCCCTGCCTAGAAGGACATCCATGTTTTTGTTTGAAGACTGGGCATAATCATGTCATTAATATCACATTATCAAAGAACACTTGAACTGCCTAGAAAAGAACAAAGAGCTTTTTTCAAGGACTTGAGGAGTTTGATGCAAAAAGTTCCACAAGAGGACTGTTCTGGATACTTTATAAGGGTAAACAGAAACCAGGAATAACAAAGCACCTCACCCTTCCTTGGATAGGGGAAACAACATTAAATAAAAACAGCACAAGTTTAAGTCTCACTACACAGTGTCATAATTTCAAACCTTCTTTTAAACAGGTCTTGTTTTAAAAAAACATTCTTCAATTGTATGTCTTTCCTAGTGAAGTTTTGAGGACAATTTGTCCTTCCACAGCAAAAGCCACTACTTCACTGCTCCATCCACTCTGGGCAGCCAAGTAACCCTGTGCACCAGGAGCCTCTTGCAAGGGACAGAGAGGCTGTTTTTTCAGTGCACTTCAATAACCACTTCTTTCAGACTGCAGAAAGCAACTGAGATTTGAGGAGGGGCAGAAGGGCAGGAAAGCTGACTTCCCTCCAAATGAAAACTAGGTGTTAGAAACTAGTATCTGCTAGTTCCAAACTCAGAAAAGAGCAACAAAAATAGAAAATAATCCGTTCACTTTTACTCAAAAACACTTCCTTTTCTTTGCATTTAATTTGGAGCTGAATAAAAATCACAGAGTAAGTCATACAGGAAGGGACCTCAGGAGGTCATCAGAAAGTATTTTGATAAGAAAGTATTTTACAGATATTTTTATTTAACACTTCAAAATCTTCAGGTTTAACATTTCATTGAATTTTATGCTATATAAGAAGTTTCTTGAGTCACTTCTCAGAAACAATAACATAGTAAATTAATTTTGTTTCTTATTTGCATGTTGAATCATAGCCTGAATGTGTTAACCCTGTCCTTTTGCTTAACACGAAATTTACTTTAAAGTTATCTTAGTTGCACATCAACATGTCTTCATAGGTACAGACCAGCAGGATCCAGTCTTTCTGCTGGAGACAACCACCACATAGAAACAAGCAAGCTTTAAAACAAGGTTTCTTGTTGGCTGATTTCAATTCTCAGTTAAAACTGGCAATGCAAACTACTCTATTCTGTTCTTTATTGAACAAGAGAAAAGATTTTCAAACTGTCAAACTGGCTGGTGGCATCTTGACAGCAGATGGAAATGCAGTAAGTGCATGGCAGTGTCTACTGCCACTACATGGCAGTGTCTTTATGTGACTCCTAGAAAACTGAATCCCTCACTGAATGGCTCTTTATACAGCAGGAAATGAGCACACATTTGGGGGAAGGAATCTGCTGTACACCCCTGTCATCTTAAACGGGTCAGGAATGAATGGGACTAGCCCAGCATGAAGAGCAGTCAGGTTGTTTACCAGGAGGCCTCTCCCCACTCACTCCATCGTGTATCTCTTCTTACACTCGTGGCAAAGGACTGATGTGAAGACAATTTTATCTTGCACAGTGTTTGGTTCAGTGGGGGAAGGGAGTGGATAGGGGAAACTGATATATTATGGAAAGCCATCCCCTCTTCCTTTACCCAGGGGACTGAAGGACAGCAAATGCCTCAGGCCAGCGCACTGACATGAAATGTTTCCTACCTCCCATCCAGAACCTGGGCGAGGACAACACTGGCACATTTTTCCATCCAGTATCTAAAGCTGGAACAACAATAGGGGTTGTTCCTAACTCCTGCACTGATCTCTCAGAACACCTAGGAACAGAAGCAAGAAGTTTGCCTGTTTTCAGGGATGCTTTTATTGGGAGGACACCCTAGTGACTGTTTTGAGCAGGAAACCAATCCCTGCATTTCTTTAAACTCTTCTTACTGCCAGTTGAAGACTCTGACCCTTCTTCTCCCAGCTTAGCTGTCAGTGCAGGTCTTCTGACAGTTTCTGCAGGACAGCTCAGTTTGTCTTTTCTCCACATGAGAGAGTAAGTGAAGGAAGCTTCCTACAATTGGTCCATTTCCAAAGGCCCGCCTGAGGTTTCAGTTGAGAAGATCACTCTTTAGCCCCTTCAAATCCGCAGGGTGCACATCCGAAAATGAGATATAATACATATGTAATCCTGGATAAACTCCATTCCCCACCCCTTTCCATTAAGTAAAATCAGTAACTAGAATCCCTGTTTAGGATTTGTGATTACAAGGATCACAGTCCGCCCTACCCTGGTCAAACAATACGGGCTCTAGGAAAGCATGAGAGCCATCATTTCAATAAAGCAAAACCCTGTTGCTTCCACTCCAGAACAGCTGACTTGAAGTGCATGCTAGGCTGTGCTTATTAACAAAATGAGAAATCTGATACATAGAAAGAAAACACTATGTGAGGATTAATCCTGGATTGCAGTCTGTGGCCAGCACTGGGCCATCATCCAAACACAGATGAAAAAGAACAGAATTTCTCCCACCTGTCACTTACAGCAGGTACAGCTATTGCTGTGTTGTAGCCTCATCCTTTACAGCTATTGTAGCAACTCATTTTGTATCAGCTTAAAATTCAGGATTGACCTCACTGTTTCATTTCTTCCTTGTTTTGTGGGAGCCAGCACTGGAGGGTGAATTTTCTTTCCAGGAATTACAAACAAGCGTGAGTAACTTACAAGTTTGGACAGCTAGCACAATACACGTATGCTTCAAGGAAAGAAACCGAGCTTAAAACCAGCTGGAACCTGGAGATGCTAACTGAACAAGAAAATACAACTCTCAGGAACATCTTTTTAACATTGTCCTGCTGCTTCTGAGAGAAGTAAGCACGCTGTCACTGCTGATTGCAAGAGACCTGAACAAACCAATGCATTTTCTTTGCCAATGAGCTGCTGCTGCACAGCAGAGTGGAATCCCTACTGCAATGCATTGTCCCTGCTCCCCATCGTACAGCAAGACAAAAACCAATATAAGAAGGCCTAATGGCTCAGTCACTGGTGTTCAATACACACCAAACCAAAGAAGTCATCTTTATTTTTTTTTTAATATATTCTCCTGCTTATGGTTGGGTTGACACTCTGTTGTTGCAATGCCACAGCTGAGCCCTGTTAATTTTTCTCCAAGCCCAGCAGGGAAGGCATGTCTGCTGATGCTGAAATGGGCCCTTCCCATTGAGCTTTGCCTGTCACAATGCAGCCAATATAATGGCTATGGCACAAATGGGATTCTGCTTTCTTCCACTCCAGCACCACATTTGCTGCAGCACTGAAATGTCACTTTGTGGCAATGTTCTTCCCTGTCAGTTGGCAGAAGCTGCAGTGTTGTTCATGCACTTTATCAGTCAGATTTGGGTAGGATACGGGAAACCTGGTTTTTTGTGGAGAAAACATGGCAACCTCTTCCTACCAATACCTCTGGCTGTCAAGCTGCGATATGTTCATCAGCCTGGATGACAGGGTTAAATGCTGCAGTCAGCACAAACACTTCTGATAGGGAGGCAAATGCACCTCGGTTTTCAAACATCATCCCATTTCCCTACATCTATCATCAAAGAAGGCAGCAGGAGCTCAAGGAATAGCCACATACTATTTTCTGCAAGGTCAAAGGAATGCACAACGTACACTTTATGTTTGGCAGCTCTTAATTACTATGGGCTGTAAAGATGCTAGAAAACGACAACTCTCAGTGCAAGATCTGCTGTTCACAACTTCAAATTTCATGCTGTGATCACCAGTTTTGGGCTGTGGTGGCTGTTTTAGAGTTTAAATCCATTACACAGCCAAACTGCTTAGCATTATGTTGTTTTCCAGTTATTTTAAACAACTAATCAAAATAAATTGGACATGTACCCTTCTGGAACAAGGCCTCTCACCTTCTCTTTCTCTCCTCTCTCCCCCCACCCCTTGTCACACATCGGCTTCTGCCAAACAATTCAGCACTGACACTACAGCTCATCACGTGATACCAAGTGCTTCAAGCATCTTGCAATACTTATTACTATCTACACATCCATAAGTCATTCCACCCAGAAACGTATGTGAATACTAACGTGAGCTATTTCCTTATGCATTAAAGATTTAGAGCTCTCCCAGATCCTTGGAAGAAGCTAGCACCCTCAAATACTGAAAAATCATCCCTTTTATGTGTGTGTCTCATCTGCATTTCACGTAGATTAGGAAGCATGACATAAGGAAAACCTGCCATATCCTCATACTCTCCCATTCCTCCTGCTTGAGCTCCTGCAGCCACACAAGTCTGTCGTGATTAAGCAATGGATTTTAGATGTCAAAGAACAAGGCACTTACACAGGGTGCCCTTACCCATGTTAGAATGGAAAGTAACAAATGTAAGAGGTTGCTTATTCTTAATGCTGATCTCCTCCAGAGCTAAAATGATATGTCAGTAGCAGGTGTCAAGTTTGAAGACCCCCCTCCCCTCCTCTTTTTTTTTTTTTTTTTTAATAAATATAACAAAGGGCACACAGATTTGACCTAATGGGTCAACCATCAAAAGTTAAACTGATTTAAATAATTAGACCTAGAATGTCAGGCACCACTGCAAATAATTGCTCCTAATGCTTTTAGAATTAGATTGCTAATGAAAAGGCGCAAAAAGGAGGCCATTTGCAGTTGTGGAAATAAGTCAATTTTCTTTCCATATGTCATTTTCCTTATGTAGATTTGCTGTGAAATCTTAAGGAGTCATTTACAGCTTTCTCTCCAGAGCTGCTGTAGTATATACAATAGTTCTGACTAATAAAAAATAGCAATAAGTCATCATGAAATATTAGTTGTTTATACACTGTATTTATCAAGAATAGCAAACATCTGCTCATAGTTCTGACATTTTCCAATGAAAGTGACTATTGCATATTGTTTCCCCCTTAATTTCTGGAAAAACATGGGAACTATTCAAATATAAACAGCATTCCGCAACAAATTTAAACCAGTTTTGGTCAAAGGACAGTTCATTAGCAGAATGTAATTCTGATGCTCTTAACTGGTTTCTGGCTGCTCTCTCAGATTTATTCTAACAGCTCAGTAATACCCTGAGTGATTTCGGTAACCGTCTGCTAAAGCACTGGGTTCCATATATAATTCACTAATTCTGTGTGAAGGTGCGTGTACCCCCGCCTCACTCGCAGATTCTAACGCCAAGTTACCCGTCTCTGGAAGCGCCCAGGCCACCCGAGTTCTCAAAGGTTGCGGATTTCGCAGCAGAAAGATTCGAGAGCCCGGAGCCCGTGTGTACATTGGCGTTCTGCGGGCCGGGCGCGGTGTCCGGCGGCCGCGGAGCCCCCGGGAGGAGCGCGGCTGGCGGCCCCGATAACGGGGGGCGCGCCGAGAGCCGCCCGCCGCCGCCGTGCCCACTTCCACCTGGGACCCGGCCAAGCAGAAGTCAATAATTGACTTCCCCGCGGCTCTCGCCCCGTACCAAAGGGGCCGGGCACGGGCTGGGCGCTGCGGGCACCGCGGGGCTCCCGGGCCGCGCTCCGCGCCGGGGGCCGGCACGCAGCCTCCCCCGCCCCCACTCCCCCCGCCGGCTTTGCTCTGCTTTTAAATGCAACCAGAAAAAAAAAAAAAAAAAAAAAAAAAAAACACAAAATGCCCGGCTCCCCCCGCCGCCGAGCTGGCACCGGCACCGGCGCGCCGGGAGATGCAGAGCCCGGCCCGGCTCCGCGGCGCCGTGCTCCCGGGACCGGGCAGCAACCAGCCCTCTCGGTTCCCTCAATTGCGATGTCGAGCGCCTCGGCAATAATATTGCCAGCCTGGACGTACAATTTCTTTTTTTTTTTTTTTTTTTTTTTTTTTAACCGGGTGGACAGCTCTACGCTGGCTGGCGCGGCCGGGGAACGTGCATTTCCTGCGGGGCACAAAGCCGGCGGGCAGGGTCCGGGGAGCCCCTGGCCGCGGGAGGGTGCGCGATCCTGCTCCGTCCATTGCGTCCGAGATGGGGCCGTAACAAAAGCCAGAGACCCGCAGCGACGGGCAGAGCGAGCGGGGCCGGCGGGTCCTTCCCTCCGCGATCCCGAGCGGCCGAGGGGGGCGGCGGGGAAGGGGGGAGCCAGGGCAAAAGTTCACCGCGGTCCCGGTAGGGCAGGGGGTGCTCGGTGGGGCTGGGGCCGGCGCTGGGGTTGGGGGATGCCGGCCTGGCTCGTCGCCTCGCAGCCCGGCGGATGGACCGCGGGGGGCGGGAAGGAGGCGATGCAAGTCCCGGGAGCCCCTTTCCTGCCCTCTCCTCCACAATGCGGCCAGATCCCCGGCACAAACACGCCCCCCCGGCACCCCGGGGCTCCGCTCCCTCCTTTCGGGGGAAAAAATAAAATCAAATAAAATACAATACGGCTCACTTGAAGGGACGAGTGGCGATGGGGAGCGGGCGGCTGCTCCGGGGCTGCCTGCGCGCCCCGCCGCTCAGCCCCACGCCGGCCGGCCCGGCGGGCAGCAGCTGCGGCCCCCCGCCCCGAGCCCACTGCCGCCGGGGAAGGGGCAGCGCGCACCCGTGCGCACACACACAAATGGCACGGGAGGAGGGGAAAGTTTCCAGCCGCTTCAACCAAATAACCAACATTCGCAAGCTCCAGACAGGCACGGTGGCCAGCACACCGATGCACGCCCCGGCCCCCGGAGCAACGGGGCAGCGCGCCCGGAGAGCGAGGGGAGGGGGCCCGGGGCACGGGGAGAGGGGGGCAAGAGCCGAGAAACCATCTCGGGTTTTTTCAATGGAAGTACCGCCGGTGCCGGGCACGGCTGATGCAGGGCAGGGAACAAGGGGACACCCCCGCCAGCCCGGCGACTCTCCCGAGCGGACCCGTGCAGATGGGCAAATCACCGGGGCTGCGAATAAAGAGCGGGGAGCGGGGCTGGGCTGCACCGCGGAGCCCGGCAGCGCCCGACCGCCCCGCGGGACCCGCGCCCCCGCCCGCGCCCCGCGCCGCGTTACCTTCTTATTGCATCTGGAGCAGCAGCTTTTCTTCCCTTTCCCCTCTCCTCCTCTCCCTCTCCTGTCCTCTCGGTTTATACCAGCCTGTTCCTCATCTCACAGCCTTCCTCCCAGCGCCATCTTGCAAGCTTGTGACGTTGGGAGCCGCTCACCCCTGACCCACATTTGAATAGAAGCCAAAATGAAAAAAAGAAGAGGAGAGAGCGAGGGAGAGCGGAGAGAAAGAGGGGAAAGAAGAAGAAGAAAGAGCGGAACAAGGAGAGGCAGGGAAAGCAGCAGCTAAGCAAGTGCTGTGCCAGTGTGGAACAGCATCGGCTCTGCTCCCTTGCCAGCTAGTTTAGTAATAAGCAATTTCCTGCTTTTGCAATAAATGTTGCCGCGGCGGGGCTGGGAAAGGGACGGGGATCTGAGTAATTCCCACCGAGGGACCAGGGCTTCCCCCACCCCGAGCCGCCCCCCTTCCCTGCCACCCACACCCCGAAACCCAGCCCGGAGCCTGACCACTGCCTCCCGGCAAGCCAAATACTGCTGCTCCCTCCCGGGTTTTGAGCAATGAAAAAGGCATTTATTAAGATTATTTCTCCCATCACTGATGAGCTCTTAAGTGTGTGTTAAGAGAAATTATATAGATTATAGCTTGTAGGTGTGTTGGAATCTGAAATTAGTTTTACACACAAATTTTGGAAACATCACGCATAGCACTATTTGCATATTAGTTTTTTGTCACTCATATCTGTGTGTTAAGGACTGTCACTGCATTTTGCATTATTCAGGGCACATATACAGACATGGCCTTTGCACCCACAGAATCTGAAGTTTTGGTTTGTGCATTTTTTTTTTTTTTAGTTATTTACTTATGGAAGTATATTGGAGGGAAGAGTTATTTGTGTTATGCGTCCCTAGTCCTGCAAAATTTCCATTCATGCTTAACTTAAAGCACATCAGTGATCACACTGAGTAAGAAGGGCTACTCAGATGCTTACAGTAAGAGTGTGCCCAGCCTGCAAACTCAACCTATTACTTTGTAAAATGTTAAGTTCACTTAACGTTTTCTATCATAATCTTACTGACCATTGTCACAAAGTACAGCTGTGCAGAAATCTGAATTACCCCTTTGTAGCACTCTCTCCCATCCATAGCTAATTAATCTCTAATAACTGGAGAAATGCACATAAAGATTTTTATTGTCATCATGCACAGGAGTACTTCCACTATCCCACGTAAGAATCACTGTATTAGCTCCAAGTATGAGATGATATTTCCTCTCCTTCTGTGCCCTCACAGCCACCCAAATAAATAACCAAAATTCTCTGTAGCCTCAGCAAGGCGATTCATTAGTGCAGCTAAGCCTACGTTTAACACATGTCTAATAATTCCCTAATAGCCACCATGCCAGTGACTCTCTCAGCCACTTCCTGTGCAGATCCCTGCAGTCTGCATGCCCTTCAGCTGCATCCCAGCTGCAGCCTAAGCTCTCCATCCCTGATAATAAAGATATTTTCTAGTTGCTCATCCAGAGTTCAAAGTTTTTGCAGGACATGGTTTCTTCAGCTTTACCAAAGTGGCTTGAGGAGCAAATAAAGATAAGGCAAATCACAACAGCCGTATCAGAAGGGTCTGGACTGGTGGTTTGTTCACAGTGCACCCAATAAAGAGCAGAACACTAACAGTGGTGAGAACAGCAAACCTGACTGTCAGCACAAGACCCAGTGAAGTAGATAAGGATCAATTCAAGACTCTTCCCCCACCAGGAAAGTTAATTTGAGATCGGTGGTGCTGCTCTGAGCTGTATTTTAAAGCTAAGTGGCCTTGCAAATAGCCAGGGAGGTGTTTCACGCCATTTGTTTCATGCTGTGCCAGAGGAATTGGTAGGCAAATACACAGAAGTCCTTGCACTATCTAAACAGGGGCTACATGCATCATAGATATTTTTTCAGATAAGTTTAGACATTTGGGTTTAGAAAGAGCCACTTTTGTGAATCTTTGTGTGGCATTTCAAGACCTCAACAATGCCACCATCTGCCCTCATCTTCCTTCCTTCCGCTGAAGTTTTCCACCCCAGCACAATCTGTGTGCCCCTGCCAGTTCACAAACCAACATCTTTGTTCAAACCCGCTTTCATCAGACATTTGAACAAAGGTGCCAAGTTTTTCACAGGAATGGCTTGAGGCACAAGCATTTCAGCCTGTCTGCCAACTTTGCTAGGCAGGTGTTAACTTTTGAGAGTGAAGGGGAGAAAGAAGGTTGGGAAGATGGACAGAAACATCCTCAAATGTGACCACAAGGTTTAGTCTAAAAAGCTTTACTTGTATTTGAATCTTCTCTAGGTTTGGGAACTAACAGCTTGCAGTATCCCTCAGGAAAATGAGAGATAGACACATTTTCAGTAGAGAGGAGACTAAAAAAAGATAGAAATTAGGTGTCTGGCACCTGGAAATGATATGGTATGATACAGCACTGCATTCAGCTTCATATATAGGTGATAATTATAAGGTTGGAAAAGAACTAATGAGAAAGTTAGAGCTGGCACTGTCACTAGAACCAGGGACATCTGTGGAGAATCTGATGAGCCAAGTTGAAGTATGGCCACACCTACCTGGAAAACATCTACAGGCACGCAAGGCAGATACCATGATACCTGTAATGTCTCCAAGCAACCACAGCCAGGGAATTTGCCATCCAAACAGAGGGTACACCCTCAAGTTCTGAGAAATCACACCCACTGTGGGCACATCTGGCACTGGTAAAACGTGCCCCTGTGTGTGAAAGCAAACGGGTTGCTCAGGTGCAGGGAGCTGCATGCGCAGATGAAAGGCTGGATTAGAAGGGTGATGGTGGCACTCTGCTTGCACACACCGTGGCACAGTGGGCATGTTCTGGAGGGGGATTTGGGCTTGTGAATGTTTTGAAGAAAGAGGCTCTTCTTCTATTTCCAGCTGGACACTTGTCATTAACTTTGTTTTCTAGTCTTGTTTGACTCTGAGGTTTTTAGCACTTTACTGAAAAGAGCATGGAGAGGATGGCAGCATGAATTAATGAATTGTGCTGGGTGAATTGTGCTCTGCAGACACAGTTGAAAGCTTCAGCTTCCTCCTTGGTGTGTTGATGAGTACATTGAATGCAACACATCCAAGTTAGCTATGAAAAACAGATTTTTGCCCTACAAATATACAAAGAATTTAGAACAGAATCCAAAGAACAAGCAGATTGCACACCATTCTTGTATCTTAGTCCTTAGTATCTATTCACAATAGCTCTGTAATGCTGTTTTCAAGCAGATAAGTTTAATTAATTGTATTCCCCCCCCCCCATATAAGTTATTGTTTGCAAAATACTTAGACTCAAGTCAGTGACTGAAACCCAGAGGAACTTCAGGGCTTTGGTTTAATTTCAGTTTTTAACAAACTGATGTGTTCAGAAGAAGCTCCAGCCCTTTGTAGCAGTGCTATAACAGCAAGTTTATACTCATCCTAGAACAGGAAGAAGACATGGGTAGAATTATTGTAGTGGCAAGCGAGTGCTGTGGGTGAGGAGTGAAGTAATCTGAGCAAAGAAAATGCCATTGCAGAAAGTAAACAGAATAAGGACCAAAGGGTGGCCATGTGCCCTCACGGCTCTTCAGTGCCACCTGCCTTCAGCCCCGGCGCTGTGGATGGCCAGTGCCATCTAGCAGGCGAACTGTTGTTTACAGTGGCGGACGATGGGTAAAGCTGGGCAGGAGAGCTCACATGAAAAGCAAAAAACTGCAATTCAAGGAACGAAGCAAAATATGCAGGGCAGGCAATGCCAGTTTAGGGCTTATGACTGAAAGAAAGGTCAAAGCAGGGGGTAACCAGCCTGCTCCTCAAGAATAGATAAGGTTTTACCTCTAAAAATAAATTAAGACAGGGTTTCCAAGCAGAGATTTGCACTCATTGTCTCTGCAGTGGGGTAGTCCTGGCAGCTCCACGAAAAATGCTGGGGGCCAGGATGTCGGTGTGGAACTGAAAGAGGCTTCGTGTAAGGCATTGCAATGACCCAGGAAACTGCTTGAATAGCATCAGAACAGCGGGGGATAGCTCATGAAATGAAAAAGTTATTCCACTGTCCCCTCCATAGAAATATTCCTCTACAGTCAGGCACATGTGTCTGGAAGGTCTTATCCAACAGACTCACAAGTGCCCATGGAGGAGATTCCAATTTTATGCTAAGATGGGTTTGGAAAATTCTCTCTTACCTGCGAGTGTGCTGTGATTGAGTGTACATCCTGTGACTGAGTGTACATCCTCAGTAAAGCTCCTTCATCATTCACTGGATTAGCTGGGCTCCCCACTCTGCTACTTCTGGTCTTTGACTGCAGTCAGTGGATGATGCACAGAGCATTACATTATAACCTTTGTGTAATTATATTATCTTAATTTATCCTATCTGATCCTGGTTTTACTAATGCAGAACTTGATAGAACACAAATTTGAGAAGTAACTTTTCCACATCTAAAAATGGAAAGAAATATTTTTGGAAATTCATTTGTAATGAAGGAAAATCAGAAACAGTAAATGTAACCTAAATCCTTAGTATCAAAAATTGCCACAAAGGACCCCACTTCAGAGCTAGTTTTATGCTGTGGCTGGTCACAGGTTCCCTCAGCTCTGCACTGTTTTGCCATGTATAAACAGGGAACAAGAAAAGAACTGGTGCTACTTTGAAGAGTGGACAAGGAAAAGATTAAAAATACTTTTGTACCCAAGATCTAAATGAAGTTTTGCCATAGCTTTTAAGAGAAACAGTAGATTTGAAGAAGAGAGTAAAATGAACATTGATTAGTTGGAATGAGGGGAACACAATGGAAGTTATCACAATAAAAGTGAAAGCAAATCTAAAATATCTTAACATTTTCCAGTGAGGGAGACCAGTAATTTTCATCCCAGAACTCCAAAGGAACTAGTACCAGATTGATAGCAACCATTTGAAATAAATCTTTGAGTTGGAGGTTGTTCTTGCATGATTTGAAAATAGTAGCTATAATACTTTTATTTTTGAAAGGATTAGAAAGCTTTCTAAGAAGCCACTGAGTTCATTGGTTTTGAGACCACCTCAGACTTTCAGGAGAGTTTTGAAGAAAAATATATTTAACATGTTTTATATATATATATATATCTATGTATATATCTATGTAAAAGATGCCGAGAGAAGGTAAAAAGGATAAAATGCAACCACAATGCTGATTTTGCTGAGTGTCCTGGACACTTTATCTTTGCAGAGATAACTGATTGTCTAAGCAAGGGGAAATGCAGTAGATGTAATCTATATGGATTTTAGTCAAGCATTTGATATGATGCCACATGGGAAGTTATTCATTAAGATGGAGAAGATGGGGATTAGTACAAGAGCAGTAAAATGTGTAAGAATCTGTACTGAAGGAGAGATGCCAATAGATTGCTATTGGGATAGAGATTTCTAGTAATTATAGATTGAACTTGTTTAATATTCACTCTAATGATCTGTTGTCATTTAAGATGGAGAATGGCAAAGAAATGTTCTGATGAAAGAGTCAAGAGGCACCATCACTAACAGCACCAGAGTACTGTGGCTGAAGATGGTGAAAGTGATGGAAATGGGACACAGTTCCATGCAAAAACAAACATACATTTGGGATGCACTTCACAATTAACAATTGAAAATTAAGCATGTTCTTCAAGCTAATCTAATCCAGGGCTTCTTCTGGCACTGAAAAGAGGAAGATTCCCTGAGAGTGGAGGGTAATCCTGCCTCTTTTGAGTTCTTAATTTAGGATAAGAAGGTCTGTTGTGTGCATATATCAGTTTTTCTATTAACTGTGCAGAACTTTATGCAGAAGGATAAAGAAAAGTAGATCCTCTTTAAGGAAGAAAACTGACTGTAGTATTTTTTAAAAAAAGAAATCAAATCTCTGTATTAGTTTGTCAGTGGATGACTCTGAACCATCAGTGCAGGAGGCAGTGAGAGAAGTGACAAATGTGATCCCAGACAAGATTCTTGCAGCACTGCTGGCCTGCACAGGGCACTGCTGGACCATCATGACTGCTGCAGGATCTCCTCACACGTGTTCACACAGGCGTCAGTCTGTCAGGATGCTCCATGTAGTCATAAGAGACTTGAACTCCAACAAGAGGAGAGGACTTAAAACTATTCTTACAGACACTGATCCTGGCTGTGAGGCATGTACAACACCTTGCTGCTGGTGGCTGGGAGTTTCTGGGGTGCCAGGGTGTCTTCCAGTCTTATCTTTCTAATGCTAGAGATAGGAAAACATTAACCATCAAGAACATGTGTATGGTTTTGACCAGCTTCTTCTTGGTCACATTTTTGTGCAGGTTGGGTAGTTTGGTTTTTTTTTTTTTTGGTTTGGTTTGGTTTGGGTTTTTTGTTTACATATAAGTACATATATGTGTGTATACACACATGCATCCATAAGTATATATTTAAGTAAAGTTTTCCTTCTATCCTTTGTTGGGAAGCATAGAAACACAGAGGTATATTTTGTGTTTTCTGTAATAACCCACAGAGCCAGCCAATATTTGTTGATATGCTGCATTTCTGAGTATTTCTGGTGATGACTTTCAGGTCATAAAAATCTCTTCTTGTCCTCACATTAGGTAAAAATAGTAAGAAAACCACCACCAAATTCAGCTGTACATAAAATTTTTTCCCTTTCTTCATGTGTATGTACTTAGAGAGGCAATGTGTATAGTATGCATAAGTAATTAATGTTGCACGCTGGAAGAATGAATTATTGTCAGATGGAGGTAAAGCATGCAATATGGTCAAGTAAGCAGTTCCAATAATAGCTGTGCTTATAGAAGCAAAATGTAATAGAGGGCAAACTCTACAGGTTGCCAGAGTGGAGCTGTGTTGCCAGTTGGTGACCAGGGGACAGCAGAAGGATTGGTTTTAGCTGAATGCTTTTAAGCTTATGTGTTACCACACATAATGAGATTGTTTCTCAAGCAGTGGCACTTAAGCAAAGGGCAGACATAATTTTAGCTTGATTTAGTTGGTGGAGGTCTAACTAAAAAGCACATTTTCTTCTCTCCTAGCTTGCCATTTTCTCAGTGAGTGAGAACATGTTCTAGATGAACGTGAGCCTTGTCCTGTTGTTGCTGGGACAGCTGGATCAGAGTGACACATGTCTCTCCACCTGGGAATTTAGCTGAAAAAAAAAATGGAACTGTGGTAGAGCAACTGGGCAGTACAAACTCCCCAAAAACTGGCACTGCCCAGGGTAAAGTACAAACCCGGGGAGCACTCTGGTTTTGGCCAGGTCACAGCAGTGTTTTTAATTAGTGTGGCAGAGAAGATAATCACAAGAACTACAAAAAGACTCTTTTCCATCCAAAGTGGACACCTGAATACTGGATGTGTTGTATCCCAGCTGAAGGCTGCCCTTTAAATCCAACAGCCATGCAAATGCCACTCTTTATATTGTATAAGGGAAAGAAACCACAGAGCCCTTGAGCAGATGCACAGAGACATTGGTGTGCATTAGCTGAGTGTCAGGGGCCTCACAATCAGTGCCACACACTCAGGCACACACAGAACATGCAGGCACACACAGAACATGCAGGCACACGGGACAGGGCAGAGTCCCCAGAGGGTTTGCTCCCTCCCCTGCCCACTCTTCACAAACAGGCAGAGTTCAATTCCAGACTGCCCAACATACAAAGCTGATAAAGACTGGCATGGAAGAGCCCATGGGCAGATTGGCAGCCTCAGTAGTTACTGATATCAAAGGTCACTGAATGCTAAAAAATAAATATGTTACAGTGCCAGCAGGGCACTGGTGACCCAAGGTAAAAGGTTCTCTAGCACCAGAGATATATTTTCATGTTTGTTACCTATATAAACTGTATTTACTGTGATTTTTCAAGTGTTCATGAAAATATACAGGGGGGAACATGTTTTACTTAATGTTGGCAAGGGGATCTGCTTCAAAGGCCAGACCCTCTCACTCTAGTATACACTGTGCTGTTTTCATGGGTACACCTGAGCAGCAAAGCAAAGAAATTCACTGTTTATGACACTTCTGGCTCAGGGTTCTGATACTTCTCATTCTTTTTACTCTTCAAAAATGTAGTTGGATTTTTCTGTCCTAAAAGCACTTTTCTGTTTGAGTCTGACTTCACTGGTGCTGGGGTAAGTCTGAAATTACTGCACTGAACCCACTGGAATGGTATGGGTGAAAGGGAGAGAGACTCCAGCCCGCTGCCTGACATTGTTAAACAAGGTTATGAACACCATTGGTCAGTTCATATTCATCTTCTGTGATTAGTGCCAGCGGCAATGGAAAGCCTGGCCAGTCATTCCCTACCGTGTAATGCAAGGTGACTCTAGTTCAGGGGACAAAGGACACGAGATTGGGGTTTTTTCAGGGACACACAGAGGCTGGTTATGAATGTTTGGGGCGCTTTAGTTTCATTGTTGTCTGTATCAGCACCAAGGGCTGAGGGCTTTCTTGCAGATCTCCAGCACCAGTTCAGAGGCTGTGCATGGGAATGGGGAGATCTCTGCCCACCAGCTCCCTGCTGCTCCCTCTTTTCAGTATTTGCATTGGGGTTTTTTTCTTTCTGTTTCTCTTGGAGGCACAAATCTCCAGCAGTATTCTTGTTTTAGCTTAAGGACAATGCAAGTAAAAAAGCAACATACTAGAAACCCAGTTAAAGGTAGAATTCCTGGTGCTCTTCTTTTGCCCTTGGGCCAGTGCATCATTTACAGCAGCTTTTAGTCTGCTCTAACCAGTGATGGGTGACAGGATGGTGCAGGGACAGGCAACTGCAGATATCATTGACTGGGAGCACAAAAGACACCACAGTGGCCACCTAGTACCACCCACCTGGTGTTCACAGGCTAAGAGCATCCCTAGCAGGACTCTGGGCTGAATCAGAGGAAAATATTTTCAACTTTTGCTTAAATTCTGGTGACAAATTCAATGTTCTAAACCATAATGCTGACCCCACTCCTTGGTATAGCATTTGCCAAGTAACACTCTACTTACCCAAAATGTGCACTGAAGATCAACCTTAGCATAGAGAGTAAAACAATAGACATCATCAACACTATTTGCTGAAAAATATCTTTACCTTGTCAGTAAAAATGTAGCATTTTTCAGTGGCTTTACAAACACTGGAAAAGGATGCAGAGCAAGAAATGTTGCACTCATAATTGTACAAATAAAGAAACAAAGGAGTAAATATTTTTTTCCAAGTGCTCAGACAAACAAGGGCTAAAGGAAGAGTCTGGAGTGATGACAGACCAGAGTTGTGTGGTTGTGAAGCCAGTGAACAACGGCAGCTCTGTCCTTTGCATCCTGCACAGCAGATATGCTGCACTGGCTCTCCCAGAGGTGCTGAAGGAAATCCTGCACCTTCGTGCACAGCAGGGACTCACTCACTCTTAGGGGCTGAATTAGGGGAGAGCTGGATACACAGGAGAAAAGGCACTGGAACAGCTGGGCTCTTCTGCAAGCTCTTTCCCTTCTCCTGGAACCTTTAACAGCACATCTAAAAAGGCTTGGGCTTTATTTTGAGATTTGGGAACTTGCACAGAGGCTGAGAAACAACCTGGTGTGCCTTGGGCCGCAAGATTCCACATCGGAAACTGGTTAGAGCACAAGCATTTCTGCATCCCACTCCTCTGCTTAGATGAGCAGCCCACGCCTCTATAAATCACCCAGGAGGCACTCAAGTTGCTCCAGCTTTGTGTGCGTGCAGTAAATCACAGAGCTGTGCTGAGGGAGACCCATCTGCCTGCTGGCTGCCAGGGCACTGAGCAGGCTGATGCTGCTGCTGGTGACTGAGCTGCCACCGTGCCCTTGCTGGTTTTGAACAGGGCTTGAGTCTTCTGGCACAAAACAGAGTTGCTTTTTCCGTGTCTATTCTTAAACATGCATTCCAGCTATCTTTCCATCTGTTATGAAACACTCAGGATAAGATCACTGAGGAACCTGTAGCAAGACAACTCTGACAATTTCTGGATGCTGCAGATCTTTTGGCACTTATCTCTTAAATTGCTGTCTTGAATATGCAATAGAAACTACATTTTCCCACTCCTCTGTAGTTACTACACTCTCCTTGGTGGGTGTTCCCAGCCCCTGAAACTCCTGTCTCTTTCATTATCAAACATTGTGATGTGCTGCTGACTGCTCTGTTTTTATCCTCTCAGCCCTTTTGGACCCCCTTGGTTCTCTATGGGGCAGCCAAGGTGGTGGCTGCAGAAAGGGGGAAGCCTCTGTTTCTGACAGTTTGCTGCTTGAGCAAATCAAGTGCAACATCTCACAAGAAATTCATCTCACCAAGTGTCTCCACTTGCACTGGAACTGAGAATATTGTTTTATTCTCTGTAAGCACAGATGCTTTGAGACTTGCCTAATTGAGATGCTGCAGCTCCTTTTCTGCAGGGATTTTAGCAGTGGAAATCACCAGATGCAATCTTCACTTAAGGCAGGCATGTTTTCTCTCTTCTTCAGAAATGACTTTGTCCAAAAGGGCCCAGATTTTTTGGCTTTCAGGAAGTGAAGGCATGAGCAGTGAGAGAGATCTCGGTGACAGAGTGAGGAATTTGTTTGTTTTGTTACTGTGATTGCATGGCTGGATTTTTATTAGTTGCAATGTCTTGCTTGGCTCTGCATAGAACAAGTTATGAGTAGTACGGGACAAAAATGTTTCCAGGGGCACTGGTGAGCCATTTTAATGATCATCTAATAATTATAATAAACATGGTTCATCTATTACTTCTATTTTTCTGCTAAAAAAGCAAGAATGAAATAAAATATTAAAGCAGGAAAACATACTTTTTAAGACAAGCCGATAAACTGTTAAAAATGTGTGTACTTATATTGATGTTGCTGCTCTTTCTGCTTTAAACAACTGGCTACATTTTGTTCTTAATTATGAGTTAAAGGATTTGTATGCACGTCTACACTGGAGACCTCCAAGTGATTCTGAGATGAGGGTGAACTGAGGTTTTTTCAGCCAGTTGAATTGAAATTACTTACCACTTGAACAGCATCTGCAACAGCGTAAGGCACGGAAGCAATTTTTCTTTTGTAAGAAGATGAAAAAGAAATAAAGAAGGAGTCAAAGAGTAAGCGGGCTGAATGGGCCATTAGCACCAAACTCTAAAGATGTAGAAGTCAAATAGGATAGAAAAGCCCCATAAATTTTTACAACTCCTCAGAGAAAAACACTGTGATTATTAAAACATGAAACCTTGCTTTTCTAAAATGCTTAAAAGATTAATATAGAAATGTCATACTGTGGCTGCTGGAGGGATTATCCTTAATGGGAATGTTAGAAGTTATTTTAATGTAAAGCAAACACAGCCACCAAAGAAAGATCAAAAGTGGAACAAATTCAAGGCTCTTAGTTTCAGGAAAATGAAGTTTGTCAAGAAACTATTTTGACTCTGTTAATTAGAATGAATAAATTCTCCATAAATACTGTATATATATGACATAGAAAGTGATGACCTCATCTAATTAGTCATTACCTAATCCAATCACTAGCACAAGAGCAAGTCTTAGGTCTCTTTTATGAAAAATTTTGTTCCCATTTTGGCTTGAGAAAAAGTATATTTTTGCTAGTGCACATTTTTGTGAGGTCATGTGCATATACCCAAATAGCTTTGATGATAATCCACCATCCATGGGCAGGGGAAGGTCGGTCACATGGCACAGTGAGCTCCCAGAATTTGTGGTTTTTTCCATGCAAGAGCAAATTCAGTGACTTTTTGTTTTCTTTTCAATCTAGCATTGTTACTTTTAAAAAAAACATAAACTGACCACACAGCAACACACTGCTTTGGTCTCTATGTAAGCCTTTGAAGTCCAAATAAAAACTACAGTGTTGCTAATTTAGAGCAAAAAAAATGTCATGTTTTCTTTGGTGCTCAGGACAGCACTTCACTTGCTGTCTGTCCCAGTTTGGGCAGTGCTGCCATCAAACACCTGACTCCGTTAGACCCAGTCAGCAGTGCCAGACTATCAATTCCAGGAGCAGTAATTGCTTTACAAATTGTGCCACCATCGACTTGTTTTTTCCGCCAACACGAGGCACAAAACCACACTACAGCACGCAGCAGTGCTCACACATTGCTGTCCTTGTTCCCCTGCAAAAGGGTTGGACTTGCAGAACACAGTTTCTTTTAACAGTTATTTCTAAAAAGATCCATCATGCCAGTACTCAGCCCCAGCCTGCTGGCATTGCTAAAAAACTTTCCCAGAAAGTAAGAAAGTGCTAAATCATTCTATGCAGTGTGAAAATTCACTTGTTCAAATGTTTAGTGTCATATATGACAGCAAGGTTTTACTGAGAGTTAACAATTATTTTTTTAAATAATTGCCAATATTTATAGGCAAGTTTTTCTCAAACCTGCTGTCTCTTTCCCTTGTTTTATCCTGGACATAGAAATAAATAGCACAGAAATTAATGTTATTTTTACTTTGCAGCCCTGCAAGCAGCCAGCCCTCAGTTTGCTGCTACACAAGGTACCACCACCATGTGCTGGTGACCAATTACCAGTCAACAGAAATTTTGCTTCAAGCTGGAATCCATTTCTTAAGAGCTCTGCAAGTGCCAGAGAGCCCTGACAGGAAGGTACTGCAGTGCCTGAGGTGTGCTGAGGACTCAGCACATGGGAGGAAGGTCTTAGTTGAAATACAAGAATATATTTAATTGTCAGGATTTATCAAACTCCTAGCAGTTTTTGTTGGAAGATTCTAAAATGTGTCCCGGAATATCAGCTGTAGACTTTTTGAAACAGGGGCCAGAATGTACAGAACCAAATATTTCATTTATAACATAAGGCAAATTTACAATAGTTATGCACCAGAATTGTACCTAGCAATGCCTCTTAGAATTATTTTCACTTTCTTGCAATTCTTTTTAAAATATGGGAGTATAGTTGGTATCTAGCAGTTTTTCTCCACATAGTCTCAGGAAATGTGCTGTTAAGATAAATTGAAAATGCCATAACTTCCTAATGTACACTCACTTTAAGCTACCAAATCCATTAGTATTTTCCTCACCAAACTGGTGCCACAATGACAAAAGCAATCCATCTATTCTTTTGTTATGAGCCATAGGCTACAAAGCACTTTGTACAACTGAAGTGGCTGTGACAAAACACTCAAGTTGTATTGAGCAAGTGTGCACCATCCTAAAACACAGGGCTGTAATTCTTGCTTCCCTGGTGTCCCTTTAATTTGCAGCCATGTAGAATAGCAGAAGAAAAACAATTAGCAAATTCTACTCCCTCATTAAAATATGATTACTGGATGATGATATCAAATGCAGAGTAAGAGCCATTGCAGAGAAGCTCAGGATTTGCAGCCTTGCCTTGCAGAGCTTGTGCTCATTCTTACACATCAGTGCTCAACATCAAATGCCCAGCTACAGCAGCAGGCTGGACAGAGAACTTGATTTAGGGGTTGTGGGGTCCTACCTGTGAACATCTTCCTTCCTCAGTTGCATTCAGTTCTCAGTACTCATTAACTTCCTGCCTCCTCTCCCCCCCACAGTGTTCCCAAAGCCACTCATTTTCATGACTGACTTGCTAGCTGGGCTGGCAGAGCTGAATGAAGACATTTCCCAGTTCCAAGGTGCCAAATGCAGAGTGACAGTGCAGGGATCCCGTGCTGCCCCACTGATGAGCTGCAGGCTGATGGAGAGGGTGGCATGGAGGGGACAGGACAGGGCTGCACTTTCTTCAGAAAGAATCATAATTCTGGTCGAGTCAGTTCTAGCAGGGGAGCTCCACGAGTGGCAGCCATGGAGCCTGTGTTCCACTCTCTTACCTGTTCAAACCTTGTCCAACCTGCTGACACTGCCAGAAAGACAAGGTGCCATCTGTCCATGTATTTTTTTTAATGTGAATGTGAACTTGGTGGGTTTCATGTCACTTTATCCAAATCTGTGGAATGAAAACTTCCAGTAGCTTCCACTGAACATTTCAATGTTTAATATGTGCAAACACCCTGTATGATGGTATCTGTGTTTTGTATCTGACACCCATTTCTGCCTTCCACCTTGACACCCATGGCACTGAATCTTCTTGAAACTGGAGCCTGACACACTGAGGGGTGTGTTGTATTTCTTGGGGTCACTCTTCCAAATGAGCTATCACCCTAACAATGTTGATTTTTTTTTTCCTGGTGTCTTCTGATTTTCTTAGCTTTTAGCATGACACCCAAGACCTGGGTGTGCAGATGACACTTAATATCAAAAAGGGGACTACACTGTATCCATTTATTATCCAGAAACTCAGGAACTTGGCTAGAGAAGCAAAATAAGGTATTGAACAGGATGGGATTCCTGCTAGTCTAGAGCTGAGCTTAGCACCAAGGAGACTCAGAAAGCCATTTTTCATATATCAATAGCAGTACAGGACAATGGCAGAGTTTTGAAAATGTGCTTTTCACAACTCCTGAAAATGTAACCCAAGGAGAAGTGGTGGTATGGCACAGGTGATGCAGTGCTGAGCAAACAGTGAATCCCTTGCTGCACAGACTCCTGAGCAGAGCACCAGGTTCATGAGGATGGCAGACACGGCACCTTCATCTTCACAGCAGTTCCCAGACGCTCAGTGGCCCTGGTTCATCTCCATGGCACCACTGGTGCTGCCATGCAGTGTAAGTTAGCAGGGCTCACCCAAGTCAGAGGAGATAGGCTGGTGGGGAGTGGTGCAACCATTTGGGAAATCAGGCATGACATATTCTAGGAAGTGTCTTAAACTTGGAGTTGTCTAAAGTTGTTGAGCTTTTGCAGCACTTTCTGTGTAGGGCACTACAGCTTCTAGTGCAGAAAAAACAAGGGACTGACTCTTCCCTGCATGTAAATGACTTGTATTTCTGTTTACACCTTCACACAGAGAGTGATCAGAGTTACCAATTCAGATGGCTGATACCTTACAGCCAAAGCAAGGCTATGAGAAGAGTAATAAAGAACTGGTCCCTGAAATTTCCAGTTTAATTTGTGAATTGTGCAGATCTCAGCCATGCTGCCATCCTCTGTGTATGACAGCTTTGCACTTGGAAAAATTACTTCTCCATAAAAGAGTTTCATTCTTCAAGTATAGGCAAGTAAGTGGCAGTGTGTTGGTGTGAGAGGGAGAGGGATGCAGCAGGACACCATTTGGGGATTGACCTGACAGTGAGAACAAAATGGGAGTCACTTGGACAGTGCCCTGTCAACCCATGAGATAGATATTCATTATGAACCAGACTGGACCTGAAGGAATCGTTTAAAGAAATTAAATTAGATTAAATTTCCCAGCAATTGTGTACACCTCAAATACCACCTGCTGGAACTGGAGCTCATGGATTGGCCATTGCTGCTTTAGAAACACACATGGCTGTGTTCTGACTGCTTGACATGCAAAAACCAGTGCAGGGGTGTACTGTAATTGTGGGAAGAGGATTTATTCCACCAGCAGGATTTGTGCACAACACACAGTTAGTGTCTGGTGATCAGAGTATTCACTAGCAGAGTGCATGCAGTGAGAATGAAATGCATCTTACAGCCATCCCTTTCTATTAAAGCTGTAGCACACTGTGTTTGGATGCAAGCCCAGGC
The DNA here is from genome assembly GCF_036417665.1 of Passer domesticus. NCBI lineage: Eukaryota > Metazoa > Chordata > Aves > Passeriformes > Passeridae > Passer > Passer domesticus. The sequence continues at coordinate 5,835,339 of NC_087490.1, forward strand.
ACGGGTCTGTGTAAGATCTTGTTTACCCTTTCATCCTGAGCGTTCCTGCAAACTGCTGCTTTCTCACTTTCGACTCATTTTCAGTTTTACATGGGGATGCTGAGGCAGGTTTCTGAAAAAACAGTGGCAAATCAGTGACCTCACAGTGTGCTGTAAATGCCAGGAACCCTGTGGAGAATACAAACACAATTAACCATGTAAAGTGAGATATAAGAGAGGAACCTGCATGTAGATATACAGCAAGGGAGTTGGCAAGCTGTAAAATAGGGACTTGGGAAAAGTCATTAAAAAGGAGAAATTCCTCATTTTCTTGCTCACATCTTTTCATCAAAAAGCAGAGTGGTGTGGTAAGGATGCAGAATAGCACAGAGGGCTAAAAAATAATGGCAGGAGCTTCCAGGCTGCTCCCAGGCCCAGTGCAGAATGCCTTGCCAAGGCAGCAGTGCAACAGCCCAGCACAGCCCAGCACAGCTCAACACAGCACAGCCCAGCACAGCTCAACACAGCACAGCACAGCACAGCACAGCACAGCACAGCACAGCACAGCACAGCTCAGCACAGCACAGCACAGCACAGCTCAGCACAGCACAGCACAGCACAGCACAGCACAGCTCAGCACAGCACAGCACAGCACAGCACAGCCCAGCACAGCACAGCCCAGCACAGCTCAACACAGCCCAGCTCAGCACAGCACAGCACAGCACAGCACAGCTCAGCACAGCACAGCCCAGCACAGCACAGCACAGCACAGCTCAGCACAGCACAGCCCAGCACAGCACAGCACAGCACAGCTCAACACAGCCCAGCACAGCACAGCTCAACACAGCACAGCACAGCACAGCACAGCTCAGCACAGCACAGCACAGCTCAACACAGCCCAGCACAGCACAGCTCAACACAGCACAGCACAGCACAGCTCAGCACAGCACAGCACAGCACAGCACAGCACAGCACAGCACAGCACAGCACAGCCCAGCCCAGCCCAGCACAGCACAGCACAGCCCAGCACAGCACAGCTCAACACAGCTCAGCACAGCACAGCTCAGCACAGCACAGCACAGCACAGCCCAGCCCAGCACAGCACAGCTCAGCACAGCACAGCACAGCACAGCTCAACACAGCACAGCACAGCACAGCACAGCTCAGCACAGCACAGCACAGCACAGCACAGCACAGCTCAGCACAGCACAGCACAGCACAGCCCAGCACAGCACAGCCCAGCCCAGCACAGCACAGCACAGCACAGCCCAGCACAGCACAGCCCAGCCCAGCACAGCACAGCACAGCACAGCCCAGCACAGCCCAGCACAGCACAGCTCAGCACAGCCCAGCACAGCTCAACAAAGCCCAGCACAGCACAGCACAGCACAGCACAGCACAGCACAGCCCAGCCCAGCACAGCACAGCTCAGCACAGCACAGCACAGCACAGCTCAGCACAGCACAGCTCAGCCCAGCACAGCCCAGCACAGCACAGCACAGCACAGCACAGCACAGCACAGCACAGCCCAGCACAGCCCAGCCCAGCACAGCACAGCTCAGCACAGCACAGCACAGCTCAGCCCAGCACAGCCCAGCACAGCACAGCACAGCACAGCACAGCACAGCACAGCACAGCACAGCTCAGCACAGCCCAGCACAGCACAGCACAGCACAGCACAGCACAGCTCAACACAGCACAGCACAGCACAGCACAGCACAGCACAGCACAGCACAGCCCAGCACAGCACAGCCCAGCCCAGCACAGCACAGCACAGCACAGCCCAGCACAGCCCAGCACAGCACAGCTCAGCACAGCCCAGCACAGCTCAACAAAGCCCAGCACAGCACAGCACAGCACAGCACAGCACAGCACAGCCCAGCCCAGCACAGCACAGCTCAGCACAGCACAGCACAGCACAGCTCAGCACAGCACAGCTCAGCCCAGCACAGCCCAGCACAGCACAGCACAGCACAGCACAGCACAGCACAGCACAGCACAGCCCAGCACAGCCCAGCCCAGCACAGCACAGCTCAGCACAGCACAGCACAGCACAGCTCAGCACAGCACAGCTCAGCCCAGCACAGCCCAGCACAGCACAGCACAGCACAGCACAGCACAGCACAGCACAGCACAGCACAGCACAGCTCAGCACAGCCCAGCACAGCACAGCACAGCACAGCACAGCACAGCTCAACACAGCACAGCACAGCACAGCACAGCACAGCCCAGCACAGCACAGCACAGCACAGCCCAGCACAGCCCAGCACAGCACAGCACAGCACAGCACAGCACAGCACAGCACAGCCCAGCACAGCACAGCTCAGCCCAGCACAGCCCAGCACAGCACAGCACAGCACAGCACAGCACAGCACAGCACAGCTCAACACAGCTCAGCACAGCACAGCTCAACACAGCTCAGCACAGCACAGCACAGCACAGCTCAGCACAGCTCAGCACAGCACAGCTCAACACAGCTCAGCACAGCACAGCTCAACACAGCTCAGCACAGCACAGCCCAGCACAGCACAGCTCAGCACAGCACAGCTCAACACAGCTCAGCACAGCACAGCACAGCACAGCACAGCTCAGCACAGCCCAGCACAGCACAGCCCAGCTCAACACAGCACAGCTCAGCACAGCCCAGCACAGCACAGCTCAGCACAGCACAGCTCAACACAGCTCAGCACAGCACAGCTCAACACAGCACAGCACAGCACAGCACAGCACAGCACAGCTCAGCACAGCACAGCACAGCACAGCCCAGCACAGCACGGCACAGCACAGCACAGCCCAGCACAGCACAGCTCAGCACAGCACAGCTCAACACAGCTCAGCACAGCACAGCCCAGCACAGCACAGCTCAGCACAGCACAGCTCAACACAGCTCAGCACAGCACAGCCCAGCACAGCACAGCCCAGCACAGCACAGCTCAGCACAGCACAGCCCAGCCCAGCACAGCACAGCTCAGCTCAGCACAGCACAGCTCAGCACAGCACAGCCCAGCCCAGCACAGCACAGCTCAGCTCAGCACAGCACAGCTCAACACAGCTCAGCACAGCACAGCTCAACACAGCCCAGCACAGCACAGCTCAGCACAGCACAGCTCAACACAGCTCAGCACAGCTCAGCTCAGCACAGCCCAGCACAGCACAGCACAGCACAGCTCAGCACAGCCCAGCACAGCACAGCACAGCCCAGCCCAGCACAGCTCAGCTCAGCACAGCACAGCTCAGCACAGCCCAGCACAGCACAGCACAGCACAGCACAGCCCAGCACAGCACAGCACAGCACAGCCCAGCACAGCCCAGCACAGCACAGCACAGCACAGCACAGCACAGCACAGCACAGCACAGCCCAGCACAGCACAGCTCAGCCCAGCACAGCCCAGCACAGCACAGCACAGCACAGCACAGCTCAACACAGCTCAGCACAGCTCAGCACAGCACAGCTCAACACAGCTCAGCACAGCACAGCACAGCACAGCACAGCACAGCACAGCTCAGCACAGCTCAGCACAGCACAGCTCAACACAGCTCAGCACAGCACAGCTCAACACAGCTCAGCACAGCTCAGCACAGCACAGCTCAACACAGCTCAGCACAGCACAGCACAGCACAGCACAGCTCAGCACAGCCCAGCACAGCACAGCCCAGCTCAACACAGCACAGCTCAGCACAGCCCAGCACAGCACAGCTCAGCACAGCACAGCACAGCACAGCACAGCACAGCACAGCACAGCACAGCACAGCTCAGCACAGCACAGCACAGCACAGCCCAGCACAGCACGGCACAGCACAGCACAGCCCAGCACAGCACAGCTCAGCACAGCACAGCTCAACACAGCTCAGCACAGCACAGCCCAGCACAGCACAGCTCAGCACAGCACAGCTCAACACAGCTCAGCACAGCACAGCCCAGCACAGCACAGCCCAGCACAGCACAGCTCAGCACAGCACAGCTCAGCACAGCACAGCCCAGCCCAGCACAGCACAGCTCAGCTCAGCACAGCACAGCTCAACACAGCTCAGCACAGCACAGCTCAACACAGCCCAGCACAGCACAGCTCAGCACAGCACAGCCCAGCACAGCACAGCACAGCTCAGCTCAGCACAGCACAGCTCAACACAGCTCAGCACAGCACAGCTCAACACAGCTCAGCACAGCTCAGCTCAGCACAGCACAGCACAGCTCAGCTCAGCACAGCACAGCTCAGCACAGCCCAGCACAGCACAGCTCAGCACAGCATAGTTCACTGTTAGCACAGCACAGCACAGCTCAACACAGCTCAGCACAGCACAGCTCAACACAGCCCAGCACAGCACAGCACAGCACAGCACAGCCCAGCACAGCACAGCTCAGCACAGCACAGCACAGCTCAACACAGCCCAGCACAGCACAGCTCAACACAGCCCAGCACAGCACAGCACAGCACAGCACAGCCCAGCACAGCACAGCACAGCCCAGCACAGCACAGCACAGCCCAGCACAGCACAGCACAGCACAGCCCAGCACAGCACAGCACAGCACAGCACAGCCCAGCACAGCACAGCACAGCCCAGCACAGCACAGGACGGCACAGCACAGCACAGCACAGCACAGCACAGCCCAGCACAGCACAGCACAGCCCAGCACAGCACAGGACGGCACAGCACAGCACAGCAGTCTCCTGACATCTTGTGGCTCGGCCGCAGAGCACAGCCACCCCTTCCCCCACATCCCCAGGCACGGGTGTCAGCTGGAGCTGACCTTGGCATTAACTGCAGCCACTGGAGAGCCTGATATATCCCTGCATTCCTCGCACAAACACAGAGCCACTGCTTCTCCCTCCTGGGCTAGAGTGAAGGAGCTGGGTGAGACTGTTTTCCCTTGCGCTTGTGCATGAGGTTTACTCAGATTTACATCAGAGGCACCTAAATTGGCATCTAACACAGATAAGGTCTGCCTAAACTGGATCCCAGATTCTACATCTGTCATTAACTGGTGGAACAAAGCCCTGATCTGAACATCCCAATTTTGGTACAATCCCCCCAGCTCCACCAGCTCACTGATGCAATCGGGGTCTGCTGAGTGGAATTGTTCATTTCTTTTGGTTGCAGTGACCCAGCTTCAATGCCAGTCATGCATGGTCTCTAGAGGGAAGGATAGGAATTTTAAGTATTTAATAAGGTGCATTTATTTTTAGACACTGATTACATTTTTTAAAAAGCATGGGTATCTAGAATGTTAAATTTATACACATACATGAACCCACAGAATGCAGTCCTAGCCTCCATTGTCTAAAAATATAGCTGGCTCTGGAAATATTAATGGTAAACTCTTTTGTCTGCTTTAAGGAACCGAGACTGACTCTGGTATTTGCCAAAGTTACTCAGTTTCAGAACTGGCAAAATGATGAATACACTGAATTGTGTAAGCAGAGAAATCAAGTCATTTTCCTGGTGTTGGTCCCAATGAATCTCCTCTGGGTTACTCATTACACCAGGCTCTTACTCTGGGCTTGATTTGCAGTGGGAGGGCAGAGGACAGCCAGAGCTGGGGCTGGAGCTTTTGAACACCATGGCTGGGACTGGTGAAAGCTCAGGCTGGAGTTATAGAGCTGTTGAGTGATGAGGAAGGAGGAGGAAATGAACTTCTCAGCTTTTTTTTGCAAGTGTATTTCACGCATTTCATTCTACAGATTGGCAAAATATGGTGCCAAGGAAAGGGCACTCAGCCAGTACTGACCATTGTTCCCTGGCAGCCCTGGGTGCAGGAGTTGCTTCCCCACCCTGCTCCCTTCCCTCCTCTAGGAAGCACAGTTCAAAGAGGGAAGGAAATGGCATGGAAAAGGGAGAGAGGGCTCACGCTGGTGTGGAGACCTGGGGGGAAGCCTGTGGCCAGCAATAGGACTTGAGAAAGATTGGCAGCACTTTCCAAGATGCTTAGCAGAAAATACATGGAGAAAGTAATATGGTCAGTTTGAAAGAATTCATCCCCATTCCCATTCTCCTCCCATTCTTTTACAGTTTGGAAGTTAACCTCTAGGACACCCTTGTGCAGAGATGGCAGCAGAAGGAGGCACAGCAATGTGGCTGGGAAGCACTGTGAGGAGGTAAATTTCCTTTTCCCTCGTGTCTGTGGGATTTCCAGCACATCTGCCTCGTAGGGAGGTAGGAACACCTGTTTGGATAGCACTGCAGCCTCCCCTTCTCCATTTGGATAGACACAATTCCAGCAAGGGCTGCTATGGGAAAGCCAAGGAATTAAAGCTTCAGCTGGCCAGTCTGAGTTTGAAAAAGTGTGGAATGGAGGAAGTGGCACTAACACAAGAGGTTTCTCCCAATACTCTATTTTTCAATGTACTTAAAGCTTGTAATTTAAGAAAGATCCAAAGGAGTAAACTTTCACAAGTTCATACAATGCCTTTGAATGTGTCACAGTCTTGGCTGAAAACAGAAACTGAGCTAATGGGCAGATGCTGTGCTCTGTGATGAAACTTGCACTAAGGATTTACAAGATAAATTGCCCCTGACTTCATGTTGCCCACACGACAATTATGGTTACTGCAGCAGTGACAGCAGGACAGACAGACCATGTCCAGTTCAGCTCTATCAGTCCCTTTGTAAAAGGCTGCTGCAAGTAGACAATTGGCTATTTGTGGCTTGTGGCTCCTCTCTCAAGAGAAGTTATAAACTGAAAGTGATACCAAGTGTTATGCAAGGGGGACACAAAGCACAAAAATTGAAGGAATGAAAATTATTTTTAAAAATACCTACTAAAAAATGTAATTATATAAAAATGTGTGTGTATTCACACACTCACATGCAAAGCCACACATATGTGAAAGCATGCTTCATTGAAATTTCCAGACAAATTACATTTTTGAAAATATATATTCAGTGTTCCATTGCTGCAAACCAGAGTCATCTGTTTATCTTGACAGCTAAAGAGGGTGAAGGCAGCTGCAATTTGAGCTTCTCTGCACTGGCCAGCTGGTAGCTCAGAGCCAGCAAACCGGAAGGGGGAGGTGAATTATCCCCACTGGCTGGGCTTAGAATGGTCACTGTACAGGATAGCTGTGGAATTCCAAGGGTTATGATTCTCCTAGGAACTGTTGGGCTAAAATTGTTTTCTATTTTCTTAAGGCCAAATGGTGCCTGGAAGCACAGACAACCTCCAGCACCACACACTGGCTCAGGGCCACCAGGACAGAAACAAGCATCACTTGCTTTTTCCATACTTGCCATTTGTTTCTCTCAGTTGTCTTTGAATCACTGTACCTGTCAAGATGCTGCACGTGGTATTCACTTACAAACACCACGAGTACAGGATCACTGCTAGAATCTGGAAACACCAAACAGGTCAGGTGAACCTCCTCAGTGTCTTTAGAGGATGCCCCACTCTTGATGTGTATCTGGGAGACAGAAGTGTTACCTTGCCTCAGCAGCTGCCTCTGCAGGGCTGGCACAATGGCCTGGACAAGGGGCTTGTTTGAATGGGCAGCAAGAAGAAAGAGAAGGAAGGGGAGGATGTGATTAATATCCATTTCATTATTTTCAGTGACAAAATGCTGCAAATAATCTGGTTACAGTTGGATTTCTTGGGTGAGCCCAAAGCCCGGTGTGTGTGTGGCTCCCAGATCACCCCATGTGATACCTGGGGGTGGGAGCCCTCACATCAGCACATTTTACAGCAACATGCAGCCTGTTTGTCACCACTCTGAATTGGCTGGAGTAGTTTCTTTATTCATCCTTTTTCTACACACAGGTTTTGTAGAAAAAGATTTCCAAATCACAATGCAAAATCTCTTAATAAGCTATGTGGAAAAACAGTGTTGAATATATAGGCATGCAGTGTGTCTGGAAGCATTGCCATATTTTTCTCTGAAGAATTTGTTTAGGTTACATAAAATAAATAGACAGGAACCCTTGGGCTTTCATTTGGTGGTTCTCCCTCTGTTCTGCTTGGCTTCTCAGCTTTCAATAGATCCCAAGGTCAGGCTGTTATTTGTTGCTAGGCCAAAGTGGCAACCTCCCACCCTAACAATGCTGCTATCTTCATATCATCTGAGCTATGGGGGCCACATTGTGATGCTTTGGCAGTGTTGCTAGGGAGGTTGCTAGGTTAGACTGATGTCACTATGTGGGTTATAAATTGCCTTTACCCTGCTGGCCTTAACTTGGCCCCTAACACAATGATCTAGTAGATGGCATCAAAGTGTTCAGAAGAGACATTGGAGCAACATCTTCGGATCCTGAACTTGGCAGCAAACACATGTTGGAGCCATTCAGTAATCTAGAGAAGAAACTAAACAGTTGTATGAAAAGCATTCCTTCATGTCCAGAAATTAACATTAATGCAAAATACCTAGTTTTTACCCACATGCACATGCTAAACCCAAGGCTTTAATTTACCTTAATGCAGGCTGGGTGCCATCTACATGCCCCACTGGTAAGAGGAGGAAAGAATTTTTGTGATGACAAAAGTGAGACCTGAGGAAACGACGTAGGGGAACTGAGAATTTCCCAGCTTTGAGTACTGTGTGTCACAATTGCAACTCTACTAAAATGTGCCACCAATGCCTTTAATACAACAAAAATGCCATTTCACATCATCAGGTTATTTACACGTTCCTAGTTTGTGACCTCAAGGGATGTTTTAATCGTGCTTGTTTCAAAAAATAACAATAGCTGAAGAATCATTTTAATTGATTTTTCAACATATTAACATATCAAATTTTAAAATTCCATGTTCTGCAGAATATAGATGTGTGTGTGTGTGTGCACACGTGTGTATTCATGTGTGCATTTCATTTGTTTTGAAAAGGAATAAATAAAATTAGATAAACATGCGTGCCCTTCAGAGCTGTTCCGGTTTAATAAGTAAATACATAATTAGACAGGCTTTTCTTTATGCATGATGTCTTGATATGCAAGGCTTTAACTGCACACCTCTCATCAGCCTTAATGAAATTTATGTGGCTAAATCCCCATGCATTGTGTTGAATATACACCTTAGTATATTTGTAATTAATTTTTAAAGACTGCAGACCAGAACACAGCTCCTACAGTGCCGTGTGAATCCATAGGGTGTATACATATTTATAAATGTTTTAAAAATGCATATTATATTTCACCCACAGAGCATAACATCTCTGCTGGCTGGAAACATGTATTAAATAAGGTAACAAAAATCCAGAGGAAATGTCTTTGAAAAATAGTTAATACACATGGGCTACAGCTGCCTTTTAAAGATTAATTTCTTGGCCCTTTAAATGTGGTTTTTATTATCAAAAGCCAATGGACCATATTACCAAAATCTTGCTTTGTAAATTCCTTTTGTAAATTCCTTTTGTGCTTCTTGGGCCTGTTCTGTTCCAGAGAACTTGGTCCTTTCCTTGGCAGACTGACACTGTTGTTCACTCAGAACTGGCCTGGGGTCCCCCAGCTTAGTGCATGTCCTGCTTGGTGTCACTGGAGGAAGCAGCACTCCTTGTGTGTGTACTGAACAGTTAAGGGGAGGGAAAAGATGGAGATCTGAGTCTTTGTTTAAAATGTGGTTTGCAAGGCTGCAAACATAACTGCAGAGTCATACACATGGGTGTAGATATTTGCATTCATTAAATATGTGGAAGAGTTTAGAGAGCTGGAATCATACTTTTAAAAATGTGGTCTTATTGAAGCTGCACTAGTTCTAACTGGATTATTATAATTTTCTTCAGTTGTTGATTCCCTATAGCATTTGAAAATTAACTAAAGACTGTATCAAAAACACTTATTGCTTATTCTCTATCTTCTTTTTCCTTTTCCTGGCCTTCCCCTTTTTTTCTCTCAAGACTTCTAGAGTTTAGCTTAGTGCCACGTAGTCTTTCTTTTCAATATGGAACTGGACACACATCTCTGTACTCTGCAAATCCTGCCCTGTCTCTGTTTCAGCCTCTACACAGCAATGTTTCTTATACACAAACAATTCATGCTCTCTGCATTTCCTCAGATCCAATCCAGACCTTTTCAGGTTCCTCTTAGACCCATGAAAAACAAGGGTGGGAGTGGAGAGAGAGAATGAAGCCAGTAACTGTTAAATCCTGCCATGCAGTAGCCCAGGGAAGAGAAATGAAACTGCAGGCTCAGTGTGTATCAAGCACAATAAATTGCCCTTACCCCTTAGCAAGCCATGGGAGGATGGACAGTGTGCTGGGTGGGTCCCAGACATGGGCCAGTGCCTTTCCCAGAGCACAGGCTTGTCCTCTGTGACCTTGGGCAAATCATTTAACCTCTCTCCATATCACTGTTCTGTTTCTGAAATGAAAATAAACGGCAGTAATGCACCAGGAAAGCGAAATGTGCTGGTGATTACAAGGGGCTCAGATGAGGATGAAGGTGAGATAAATACTTTAGACAGATGAAAAAAAATCCTTCCTCTACTCCAGAGAAACCTTCAAACATTAAACTCAGCTTCTTGGTACGACAGACAGGATGTATCCCTCAATAAACAGGATGGCTTGCATTTTATCATCGCAGTGTAAGTAGATGAGGTTTTTCCAGGGCACTTTTGTTCTTATTCCTCTGGTGGCACTCAGAGTGACATTTCCATATTTGCAGCACTGGTGTGCAGGGCACTCCAAGGTGACTTATTTCAGCAGAGAATTCCCTCCCTGACTGGACCCATTTGTTTAGGTCTTTGTCTGGTCATACAGTGTCTGCATTAACACTGAAGTATTCATTTCTTGGAAAGTGTTAAAATCTAATATGTAAATGTTGATTTTTATTTTTTTAAAATGTGCTCCTGGGGCTTTTTCATCTCTGCCAGAATTAAGTGCAAAGGGAATTTTTACAGCCAACTTGTAAATTCCTGACAAGAGGAGTTTATAATAGCAGTGTTGACATAACCTTACCTACAGTGACAACTGAAGCAGGTTTGTTAGGGAAGCAGCAAATAATTTCCTTGCAGGAAGGCAGGAGTTGGGCATAGAAGGTGAGGCAGCTAAATTTTTTTCCCTGAGAATCCCCGGAGGCTATTGTGTGAGACAGCACGTGAAATGAAGCTGAAGCAAATCGCATAGCAGGCCGAAGAAAAACTCCGGAATTTGCTCATTTTCATGAAGAAGGTGCAGTTATCCTCTTATAATTTTTTTTACAAGCTCTGTTTCTCCCCTCAGAGGTAATCATGAAGGTCTTACAGCATGTCAGTGCTTGCTTTTGGCCTTACAGCTCTCTCTTACTTCTTTCTCCCTGAACACCTAAGGCAGTCAGGAATGAACTCTGGTGCCTCAACTCCATGCCTTCAACAGGAGCAGGAACCAGCCCTTTGTTTGCAATCTGTCTGTCTCTTACAAGTAATAATTTTTTTAAAAGCCACTAAATCTTATTTCCTTGAGTCGCCTGCAAGAATTCAAAACCTGAGAATTTAACCACCCAGCAATAGATGGACAAGCCTTTGTGCAGCCAGGCTGAGCCACAATAAACATTGCTGTCACTTAAACAAGAACCAAACCTACTGATAGAAATAGGTGATTTTAACTTAAACCTGAAGCCAAAGGAGCATGTGTAGAGTTGATTCTTAGTGCCTTTATTTTCCCAAAGTCAGTAGAGTTTTTTTTAATACCTGTCACTTCTCTCCTGGACAAGGGGAAGAGAAGTTTTTCAACTCTTCTTGCAGGTATGAAATCAGGCTGTATTCAGAAGTAAAAGTGCCTCTCCTCCACTTTCCTACACCCCTCTGCTGGCTACAACTCTCCTTGAATCTTTGGGTTTAACCTCTAAATGGTATCCTATTTCCCAAAAGGTTTAACAAAATCTTTTTTTACACCTTTGCTGAGCTGGTTGTGTGTGGAGGCAGTGCCCATTGGCAAGTGGCAGCAAGATTTACTGTGAGCTGTACAGAGCTTGGGTGCTGGGAAGAAGAGGCAATGCCTGGCTTCCTCCCTGCTCAGCCTCTGCCCTAGCCTGGCATGTTTGGCAAAATCCTGAAGTAATTTTCCTGGAAAGGTGAAAGGTCAAGGGACAGAGCATTCAACATAGACTAAATAAAATAAGCAGTTGTAAGCAGAGAGAAGGACAGCTCTGAAATGGGAAAGCCAGAACTAAACCCCCTCAGTATTTCCTAATTATCCTGGGACAGTTGTGGCCCACAGAGTGTGCAATCAAAGCACAGGAGCTGCTGCTGAGGGCAGGGGACTGAGCAGCGCTGCTGAATGCATTCTCTGAGTGCTGATGGATTTTTAAACCTCCTTTTCACTGCAGTGTGGTTGGAAGGGCAACATGAGCTGGTCTGGCAGGATGGCAGCGACACGGGAGGATTAACCAGTAAGAGACCAGTTTGCACAAAATGTAAAGAGAAACAAAGACTGCAGATTGTGCGTTTGCCTTCTCCCTTCCCATTAAAACAATATTTTTTTGCCCCTCCCTTTATTCTTTTGTTTTAATACATGTTGAAATACAACCCCTAGCTCATGGACACTGCCAGAAAACCTGGCGGAAATACTGCACCCGGAGCCGCAGCCACGAGCTGGAGGATATGGAAAACTATCACTTTTTCCCCTGGCAAACCAAACTCTCATCGGGGAAGCAAGGCGCCAGCGAATGTCTCTGCTTTTTTCCCCAGAAAGCTCAGGATTTTCTGTCAGGATTTCCGCTCTGGATGCCCCTGTGTGTGCGAAAGGCGAGCCGGCCAGCCCTGGAGCCGCGCCGGGGCGGGATCCCGGAGCGCCTTGCCCCGGGAGAGCGGGGCCGGCGCCGCTCCAGCAGTGCCCTCTGCTGGGCTCCGCCGGCCCGGAGAGCCCGGGGCAGCCCGGGGGAGCCAGCACCGAGCCAGCACCGAGCCAGCACCGAGCCAGCACCGAGCCCTGGGCAAGGGCACCGCCGAGATGGGCTGGGCTGGGCTGGGCTGGGCTGGGCTGGGCTGGGCTGGGCTGGCTGCCCTCGGCTCCCGCGCCTCGCCGCGCAGGAACGCTGCCCCGGCTGCCTTCAGCCGCGCGCTGGTCTGGCTGTATTTAGTGTATTTATACACACTCAGCCCCTCGCTCTCACAAGAGGATATGGCCTGTAGGGTAGATTTATACCAAAAATGAAATGAACAAGGGGGCAGAGGCTGTTGGAGATAAGTAGGTATTATTAAGACTGTGTTTTCCATCTCATGTTCCTAAATGAGGGTAGTGACACAAAGCGTTGTCAGCAACAAATTGGCGACATCCAGCATTGCTGCGTTTTGTTCTGTGCTTATGGGACTACTGGGACTGATTTCTCCAAATAGTCTTTTAAATTTTGAAAGGATCTGCCTCTACAGACAGCTGCTGTGTTATGGGTATCAGGATACAGAGCTGACATTGCCACTGTTACCCAGAAGAATTTTCCTATTTTCCTTCCTTTTTTAAAATTACCTTAAAACTGTCTTCCATACCAAGCTGATGTGACAGCAGTGTGTGAAGGAAAAGCTTAGGTGGCAGTTCTGGTTGGTCAGGGGGTAATAAGGCATCCCCTTTCTAGAGGCTTTCCAGATGAGATAGAGACTCAAAAATCATTCACTGAGGAAAATGTGGATGTTTGAGCTTAACTCAGAGCAGGATGGGCAACCACACACCCTCTTCCAGATCTTTGTTATGAGGCATAAGAACTTTTTATGGCAAAGGCTTTCATCCTCTGTCCAGACACTCACTTTCATGAAACATGTGGGAACTTAATAGCTTTGAAATATTTCCCTAGAAATTGGCCATCCAGTTGAAACATTACTGGGACAAGGAACAGGCAGACAAAATGACTGTACAGTCCTCATTTTTCTTGGAAGCCAAATACTGAGGGGTTGTTGCAGGTTTGATTTAAATAAGGACAGGAACTCTTGTGGCTGTGAGTGTGTCATATGCTTTGGCATGTTGTACCTGTTGGTGAAAGGGAGGAGGGAGTCTGAAATGCTGAAATGTTCCTGGCATTTCCTGATAATTCTGTGTTAAATTCTTTCATGAGAGTTTTCATAAGCTTCAGTTTAGAGTAAGGCCAGCACAGGCTGGATCTTCTTCTTCAGCCTTTTTTCCTTTCTCACAAATCAAACCTGTCTCCAATTCTTCTTCCCACCTCTGCACATGTGTTCACTCTTTCTGTGACCCCAAAATCCATTGGGAAGGAAGTGCTGGGAATACTGGAGAACAGAGTGGCAGGGGAGGCCTGGGAAGGCATGCAGGTGATGTCATGGGTGTGTGAAGAGATGCAATTAGGGAAAAGATGGGAAGGAGGAATGCTAAAGAAATTAATGAAAACCATTGCTTGTGGAACTGGCTGGAAGGATCAGGCACCAAGGTCTGTAGGGAAGGCAGCTCCAAGAGCTGAGCAGGTCTGTCAGAGGCCGTGCTCTTTGGTTATGCAGAGGAAAAAAAGGCTGAGTGCTGCCCAGATTTGATCACTGATCCCCTTTTGGTTCTTGGCAAGCTACTTCAGCCTCTCCACATCTCTTCATTGTGTAAAATGAAGGCAGTGCAGCTACACAGATAGGAATGAGAGCAGAGTCTTTTCCAGAGTGATGACAAATCATGGAACCATAAGGCTGGCAGAGACCCCGAGAGATTGTCTAGTCTGGCAGTCATCAAGTTTTTTAATCAAACGACTGCCCTGGAATTTTTTTTTTAAACTGTTCCATTGCACAGTGCCAGCAATGGTTTGAATCTAAAAGTAACCAAAAATTGTATTTTATTCTCTAAATTGAAGAAAGGCCCACGTTGAGCAAAAGTTTTCAAAAAAGCAATTAAAGCCAGATCTGCTTATACTTTAAAATAGGCACAAGTCCCTTTGTTCTGATTAGTTTTATCCTGACATCTCTTATTTTCATAGATGCTTATTAAAGGTTTTCTTTGCTAGTTAGTCCAGCTTTGTTGAAGTGTAGTGGAACCAGTGCACAAACTGGAAGTGTCCCACTCAGTGTAGCTCTCAGGCTGTAGGAACTCTGCTGCAGTGGGGTTACTTAGAGATCTTCCAGCAGCACTGCCAACTCCATCCTGATTCCAAACATTGCCCCCTTTATTAACCACCAAAAATATCTTGATGTTAGCATCATTTTTTAAATCCATTTATTTGGAAGGTCATAGAAGTTCCTCCATCTGACCAAACTTGAAGTGCAAATATTAATAGCAATTATCACTCTGTAGTGGAAACCTTAATGATGTTACTGGGAGGACCAGTCAGAATGAAGCCATGTTAATTCAGGGGTGTAATTACACAAGAAAATACCAACCAAAAATCACACCTTTTCATAATTGACTCCTGTGTGCCTGAGGAGAGAATTGCATCCATCTCCCTCCCTTTGCTCAGTCTGTTGACATGTGCAGAGTAACACACCAGCACAGCTGCTCTGCAGGCAGCAGAGCACTAACCCAGCTCAGTAATGAGGATGCTATGTGGTCATCTTCTTCACATTATGTGATTCATATCCTGTACATCCAGGAAGCACTGAGCACTTTATTAGAGCTGATGAATGTACTTTAACCACTCAAAACCAGTATATTCACAAGTGCACGTGGTACTGTGGTTTCACTCTGCTGGAGAGAACTGAGCAAGGTAAAGGAGCAAATAGACACTGTCATTGTAAATAAGCAGTTTCTGCAATCCTAGATGCTGGTAAAATTCTGTCTTTAAAGCAAGAAATTACCAGAGCTTTCTTTTGAATAGGATAAGACTGAATCTTCCTTTGGGAAAATAAAAAGTTCTGTGAGTTTGTCAAGTAAGCAAGCAGTTCACCAAGTTACCAAGTAGTTGGTAATGTTCAAGGTTCTAATCTGTATTTTAATCCTACTAAAACTTTAATTGGTAGTCTGGGAATGGCCAAGAGAAGACTGAAAGAATGTCACTTTCTGAGTTACAGAGCATAAAACAAAACCTGAACTGTTAGTTCAATTTAGTCCTGAGCTTCTTCCTGATGTGCCTCTGTCTTTCCCAGCTGCAAGGACCATACTTCTTTTGAAACATGACTCATAAGGGTGTTCAATTTGTGACACAAAGGGAGAGTATTGCAATTTAGATCACAAATGTTGTAAGATACTCCTCCTCTGGAAACATAGGAAAAGAGTCCTTGTGCTTTCAGCTTTACAGGATTAAGTCTTAATGACCAGTAGGATACTGCAGTGATTTCAGTTTGCTGTAGAAAAAGGGAACTTAAGCAAGTCTTAAGTGACAGAAAATTCCTGTAATTCAGAAAATGTCGTTTTATCACTGAGTAATAGAAATTGAGAGAAGTTACTGAACTGTGGCACACATATATATGTACATTTTCTATCTGAACATTTCCCCTATGAACACAGCAGAATACACATTTTCTGTAGAAACCATTCATTCCTTCACCTGGGCTTATCCCTATGTAAACTGTAAGATCCAAAACCTTGAAGGAGGAAACGAGTTGTGAATTGTCTCCCCTTTCTATGCTGAACATGAAAATTGGGGGTGATTTTTTTCCTCTTCACAAGCCAGCTGCCAGGAGGGAGGGCTGGCTGGACAGAGAAATCTTGAGTTAGTGGGAAGCTGAGTGATCCTTGTGTCCCACATGCCAGAATTCTGAACCTCATTCAGTTACACAGAAAAATCACCTTCTGACTGTACTTCTATGATTAGTTTGCTTTTCTCCTTGAAATGTGCACTTGATCCTCCACACTGATTTCTAATTGTATATCACAGAGAGGAAAGCAATAATATTTTGTCCATACAAACCAGCAACCAATTCCTTCTTTAAAGCTTAAATTAAGGATCAAGTACCCTGAGTGCTTCTTAAATCCACTGCCCTAGCTCAAAAAAAAAATATTTACACCAAGATTCATGGATATAATTTATAGCAAAAAAAAAAGAGTATTAAAAACCTAAATATGTCAAATGTGCATGTAAGCCAAGCCTCCCTTTGTGTGCTCCCAGAGGGCTCCCCCCACGTGCACACTCACCCCCCTGCTGAAAGAGATCCATTTTATGGATTCAAGGACAGCTCTCTCCACAAGAAGAAGGGACGTTGCCAAGATACCAGATGCGGTCCCATTCAAGACCACTCATAGGAGCAATTCAAGATGAAATCAAATTAGATGTGTTGGTTATACATAGTGCAGCCTGCTTGGGATACTAAATGACAGAGTTTGCCAATAATTAAGTGAAATCTCAGAGATGATGAGTCCCCAGAGCTCTCTAGGTTATGTCGGTCTAATTCTAAGTGTCATCATTATAGCAGCAGAGCAAAATACTCTGCATAGGCTACAGGGCTGGAATTTTACTGTGGATATTAGCTTCTCATAGCCAGTGCTATGGGGCAGTACTGAGCTTCATTACATGCCTTCTGTTATTATACTTCCTTAACCTTTTCCTGATATAAACCTCCTGAAACCCGACTCCCACTTAATAATTGATAGTTACCACTTACTATCCATAGCAATATTCATATTCAAAGCACTTTACAAAGAGCTCATTAATCTTTCCGAACCCCCTCCCCCTTGAGGTGTCCACTACAATTACCCCAATTTTGCAGAAAGGGAAACTGAGGCAGAAAGGTTGTGCCTTATCCTGGGGCTGGAGGACAGGGTGACAGCCAGCCCTAGTGCTCAGGATCCTCCCTGTGAGAGAGCTGGCTGAACTTCTGATGGTAAAAGCAGGTTGTTCTCCAATTTGATGTGGGAACAGAGGTGCAAGGAGGGTTTCTCCAGCCCTGGAGAACCTCCACAGGGAACTGCTGAGCATTCCCATTGCCAGCAGGCAGTGAGGAGCCAGAGCAGCCTGCTGCGGGGTGCTGTATCCTTCAAGAAATCCTCTTCAGATCTGCCTGGGTGGATCCTGCCCTGGGAGGAGGCTGGAAGACTATGGACAGGTGAAGAAAGAGCCATCTCTGAGTACATTGTGGCAAGGAAGCTTGGGCTGCCTTGGCAGGCTCACTGGAGACCATGGGCACAGACCACTGAGCACTGCTCTCACCTTCCCAAATCCATCCCCACAGCCTGCCCAGGGACCACAGTGAGCACACTTTGTATAAGGATTCAGAGCATGATCCTGGCCTGTCTCATGCTCCTAACAAAACCATCCTCCCCAGCCCTCTCACAGCAGTACTGAGCCCTGATAGGATCACTTCACCAGGAGTTTTAGTGTTTTAATGGTGCCCATTTCATTGTTAGCCCCTGCTCTGCTGCCAGAAAACTGAACATCACAACCATGCTCCGAAGAGGAATGTCTA
Organism: Passer domesticus; assembly: GCF_036417665.1. Lineage (NCBI taxonomy): Eukaryota > Metazoa > Chordata > Aves > Passeriformes > Passeridae > Passer > Passer domesticus. Next base: position 5,853,475 of record NC_087490.1, read on the forward strand.
TTTCTTTGCAAGCATTCACTTCCAATCACTTAGAGCTCAAATCATGTGGCACTGAATTTGTGATTAAGAAAGGTTGAACAGAAACTTTCCTAAAGAACAGGACCTGATTTAAAAGGAGATAACCTAAATATTAAAAATAAAGAAGTTAATGGAGGGCAGATATGAAAAGTCAGTCTGAAGCTGACTCTCAAGAAGGGTTTGCTTCAAATTTAACACTTCCCATGTACAAAGGAAGGGAAAAGTCTTAGGGACAGTGGCATCAGTGTTGCTATAGCCACTAGCAGCACACAGGAAGACAAAGCCTGCACCCTGTTAGCCCCTGGCTGTAGTAACAAAGGTGGCAGGGGTGGCACAGGGATTCCCACTGCTCTGGTACCTCCCCTGGTACATTCAGCCCCAGTTGCAGACACTTCCCTGCTGTCCCTGCTGTCCCTGCTGTCCCTGCTGCCCTGGCCACCCTCCTGCTGGCACCTCACTGTTCCTCCAGGAGCTGTGCAGGGCTCAGCCTGCCCTCAGCTCTGCGCCTGCTCCAGAGAGAGGGACAGTGCAAGGGGACCTGGGCTCATGCACAATGGAAAACAGCATCCCCAACTTGATTAGGAGGAAGTTATAAAATTTACAGAAGGTTCTGATAACGATCTTTGATAAATATGTTCCTACTGCTAAAAGATTCAAACCTAAGAGGTTTTTAATTAAAGACTGGGGCACTCAGAGCTAACTTACCAAGGAGGCAATAAAATTATTGACTAAGTCTCTAGCAAAGGCAACTGAAGCAAGGAGTTTAAATGATTTCCAGAGACTGTTGTCCAAGTGAAGGTTATAGTGAGGGAGCCAGCAGTGCAATTAAACCAAATGAGGTCAAGCATGTTGGGCCTTAAGGCCTCTGCCTGCTCCTCAGATTTCTTTTGTTCCTATAATTCAATTATAAAGACCCCCCCATAAGAAGCATTTAACTGTCTCATAAACCAGTTTGTAAACTTTTTTATTTTTCTGTAAATTGTCTCCTAAAAGTGGCTTTCAGTACTTCAGGCAGCATGGAGTGTGCATGGGTTTCACAGTGCCTTTTGTTCTCCTTTGAGCATCACGTGCCCATGGCTGTTCATACAGCCAGGGCTCTCCCAAAGCATCCCATGCAAAGCTGGAGGTGGTCACACATAAGAAAGATGTGATGAGGAGCTGGAACAACTGTGATCATTCTGTCTCTCATTCCCCCTTGCTCCATCCTCTTCCCCCCACCAGCTTTTTTTTATCCTCTTTCTGTGAGTCAGAAAGAGGGTCAGTTGTGTGTGTGCCTAATTTCCTGCCCACTAGGTCATGTATCCCAACCCTCAACATCATAAATGAGGGAAGTCTTCTGGCCAGCAGATGCCTGTATAGATCCACTATCAAAGAACCAAATACTTTTAAGGTATAGGGACTTTTTTCTTTTTACACTTTGTTCCAATTATTTTTGATGGAACTATAATTGTAGAATAGGGTTAGGTGCAAGTTGGGGAGCATCCAATTGCATGACTTTTGCAGACTGCAATTCTGTTGTTGACACTGTCCACTGACCAGAAGGGAAGTTCACATAACTTGGAGATTGCATGGGACTGTGTCTCATGATGCAACTTTTCCTGTTTAAAGAGGCAAAACCAAGTTATTTACTCCTTTCAAGAAAGAGAGCATTTGAAGTATGAAACCATTTCTGATTCACCTATAAGAATGCAATATAAGTCCTGAAGTGATTACAAATTCTTCGAAGCAATTTAAGCACAAAACTTTTGCTCAGATCATGGCTTTAGAGGGTCAAGAGTCTTGGGTTTCTGTCTGCATCATGAGGAGCTTTCATGCCTTTGTAAACCAAGCCCAGGGTAGCTGTCTTTAAATGAGCCACAAGTGAGAGCCTAAACCTCATACGTACAAGTGTTCCCTTGTAAAAATTCATATCCACAAGTGGCAGCATTCTTTCTGTCCTGTGAGATTCCAAGTGGCAGATCTCTGCTTGGAGATGAATTGAGTGCTAGAAGTGACTGTTGTAGTAGGGAGAGAAATATTTATTCCTCCTCTCTATTTCTATTTAATTACAGCTAAGACAGTTTGGTTGGGACACTGGAAGTAGGACTGACAGCTCTGCTTTCTCAGGAAGGTCCTGCAGAGATGGTGTGGTCTGTTCCCTCACTGCATATCAGCAGGAGCTGGGCAGCTCAATGCTCTGAAGTCTGTCAGCCTTCACTCTGTGGGCCCTCACAGATTGGCCAGTCTCTGTTCCCAAAACTGTACAAAAGTGGAGTTTAGTGGGGTGACTGCTCATCTCCTGGAGAGAGGAACACTGACCCTTCAGCAGCAATACTCAAATGACCACTGGTGACAGAAATTAACTCAGAACCTGCTCTGTGACTGATCCCTCCTACAAGGTTAACATCTTCTTTCTGAGTTCATTAAAATCTTATGCCTCCTTCCCCAAAGGAAAGAAATGTCAATACATGAGAGAGGAAGATAAGTTAATGCTACATTCAGGTTGCAGAGCTAGAGATTTTGGAACTGCTGAGGTAAGATGCCTGTGTCGGTGCTAACTCAGCCACATTGCACACAGACTGCACAGCAGCCTTGTTTCACCGGTCATGAGCATAGATTAATGCAGTTACCTTTATCAAAATATATCCCAAAGTAAAGCCTCTTGCTAACCTGTCACACTGTGGGTCAATGTTTACACCATGGTGGCACCTGTATGTGCTCAGGGAGCTCCATGCCCAGCACTGCAGCTCCCTTCACCCATGGGACGTGGATTTACTGAGAGCAGTCTGGAGTAGCTGCAAGCCCACTAGCACTTCCTGGATGGCAAAGGAGATTTTAGCTGAGAAAGTGCTTTTATTATTGTAAAAAATTAATGCAAAATGTCAAATATTTCACACCCAAGCCGATACTGGCAAAATGCCAGAAATATTTGGGTTTCGCTTGGGGTGTGAATATAGTTGATCATCTGTAATTCAAAAGCTTTTATTTCAAAGGAAAGAGACAGTGTGTTGCAATAGACTTTGCAGTGATAAATATCAACTGTGCCACTTCTCTCCCAAAAGGGATTTCCCACAGTTCTATAGTAATATACAGTTCAAAAGGCCACACTGAGATTTATAGAGCTATACATTCAAAAACTGGCATCCGAGGCGCTTTGCTCAGCTAAAGCAGATTTGACTTGTAGCCCTCACAGTTCTGCACAACTCAGAAAGCAGCCACAGGTCCAGGTGCCAGCAGGCCTGAGTGATTGGTGAATGTGGGTGCTTGGGTCACTCAAATCTGTACAGGCAGTTAATCTAGAGAGTCCTCAGTTCTGTGACCAGATACTCTGCAAGCTTCCAAATGTTCTTGGCCAGCACATCTGGTCAGATTGGAGTAAATGGACAGAAATTAATTTAAATCAAGACAGTTAGAGCAACTGATGGCAGCAGCGAATTTAGCCCTCTCCATGCATGTATTATAATTACAAAATTATCTATTTTCCTTCTTTTCTATTCTATTCCTGTTTAATCTATCATCTATTCCATTCTCTTTAAAGCCCCAACCACATTCTAATCCACTTGCATAGCAATAGTTTTTGCTTATGAATGTCCACTGAATGTCCCAAAACACTTTCTATGAAGACATAGGAAAATTAGAGAAAATTACAAAGAAAAACAACTTTATAGACTTGTCTGAATTCTCAACTTCATATAATGAATCTGCATTGACCCATTAGTGTTCTGCATATCTTCCATTGTTTGAAGATCTACAGATAAATGGAGTATCTGTCTCCACTATTTACAGACTTCCCATCTAATTTTAGCTGTGAGTCCTGAAGGACCTTGAGGTGTGGGAATTTGGGAGCCATGTGGAAATGTTAGATTTCTTAAATGGATGGGCAATAACTTTCAGCGGCAAATATGTGAATTCAAGCCTCTGTAAACAAAAGCACCTAGATTTTCAGACATTGGAACAACATTCAGAAGAGCAACAGGAGTTTTGTAATTGAAGAACTTCACAAGAATTTCATGCACAAAAAGCAAGATATAAACCAGGGCTGCATAACATCTGACCAAGAGCTTGTGTTGCCTGCCAAGAACTTTCTTTGACCCATCAGGGTGCTGTAGCAAACAGCCCTCTCTGGTCTGCCTTCTTACCATAGTCCACAGCTGGGATGGCACCAAGCCTGCTCAGCACTGGCACACGTGGAAATTTGGTACCTCTCAGCCATTTAATTAGCTGAAAATCAGGAATGATTTTTCCTCTTGGTTAGTAGCTGCATGGCATGAAGAGCTGTCATCCATCCCAGAGTGAATGTGTCTGCAAAAGGCACATATGGAAATGGGGGGTGGCTGCTCTGCTCAATTTAGCACTTGTGAGACTCGAGCCAGATTGCTGGATCTCGTCTGGACCCTGCATCTGAAAAGAGCAAACGTGGGGAGGCAGCAACAGAGAGGGAGAGCTAAAGCACCAAGAGATTGAGAAAACATGACCTGCGAGGAAAGGCTGAGAGAACTGTCTTCATTAAATTTGGAAAAGTAATGAGGGAAGCTGCAAGACTCCAAACATGTAAATGGTGTTTCTATTTTTTATTTGCATTTTAAAATCATGGCTCCTTAGGTACACTAACACAGGATAAGAGATAGTGGGCTAATTTATAGCTAATTTATAGCAAAGGGTACTATGTTAAATAGTGAGGCTTCCTTTCTGAGTGTGTGGATATTTGCAGAGGATAAACACAATCTCCTGTTTCCATATATATATATACATATATTTATCTCCTGAAACTGGTACGGTCTTGGTTTCTAACATTATGAATTAAGCCTTTCATGAAAACTCCAAAGTAATGAGACAATTTGTGTTCATAATCATACTTAGAAAAAGACATTTTAGAGGCGTGTCACCCTCAAACCCACAGTAAGCAATTCTTTATCTGCATTTGGCAGAAAAATCAGATTATCTAATTATTTTATGAACGTGTCAGTGTTGTCCCATTCCACCTCTCACATATATGTTGGCTGATCTATTCTGATTATGCCCCATTAGAATCACAATAGTACCTGGTTTCCAACACACACAGCACCACTTGAAAGATACACACTGATATTGGGAATAATGTGTAAAATAGTTATTGTCATAAAATTGAGCTGATTCTCACTCCTCAGCAGCACAGTCACTACTTTCACAGTGACTCTGAACATTTGAAGCTGGGAATTGAAATAAAAATTAAACTTCTTACAAAATTTGCTTTACAAAAGAAGTTTGGCATTTTTATTCAATCTTTATTAAAAGCCATCCAAGAAAAATACCAAGAACCTAGCATTGCAGGATAAATCATATTGGGCACAGATGAGAAACGTACAGAGATTAAAACAAATTTGCCACTGTTCCAGGCACTGAGGATGAATCTTGGTCTGACTGAACTTGCAAATAACAGGCCCCTGGATTTCAATGAGATAATAATTTGATCCATGCCATTGCTTCTGTCTCTTTCTTTGATATTTCCGTAATTGCCTCTTCTTCTTTTAATCCAAAACAACTGAGACAGAAAGGAAAAGACACATATGTTTTTATAAGAAAAGGGCAATACATAACATTAAAAAAATGTTTCATCAAAGGTGCAACCATTTAAAATGCAAAACAGAGACTAGAGAGGTGACAAATTCAAGTTCTCAGTGTTTTTATTTAAGATCTTTCAAGTATTCATTTGCCAGGGATACTTGTTTAATTTTTTTAATGTATTCAGTTAGTCATATTCGGTTCTCTTTTATGTCCAGTTCTCATGAATCACTTGACAGATGGACTTCTGCAAGCACATCCCTTTGGGGAAAGTAAATTTTAAGTGATAATAGGAACATGAGACATGCCATCCTGGATCAGAGCAAAGGTCTATCTCGTCCATACCCCAGATCCACCAGTAGCCAAGAGCAGTGTATTAGATTTTAACCATAATAACTTTGATCTTCCAGTGAGTATTAAGCTGGTGACTCAGCAGAAAATCAAAAGGGATCCCAAGAGCAGAACATTCCCAAACTCAGGAGAAAGAGCAGGTGAGGCCATTTCTGGCTGTGTCTCCCAGGGAGCAGCCCCCAGCACAGGGCACAGCACAGGGCACACGTGGTGGTGCCCCAGTGCCACCCACTTGATTTGTTCTCCTGCCCAGCCAAGTACAATGGCTTGGGGAACTGGGCAGTTGTTCTGCAAAATGGAAGTGTATAATTAAACTCCAGCAACAGGAATGAAATATGGAGGGAAAAGCAATGGCTGGAGGGGGAACAATGGACACCAGGAGGCCAGGGCAGGGGCAGTTTGATGCTGGCATGGGGAGCAGTTCTACCAAAAGGGATGGTTTGGGTTTGGGAACTTGGGCTTGCCCACAGTACCAATACTGGCAATGCCTAAAACCTGTTCTCTCATTTCCAGAGTCAGAGCTCCACTTGTTCCAGTGAGATTGTAGTTGAAAGTTCTCAAGATTTAGTTCATCTTTAATTGCTGCTGTCTCAATTAAACTGCATCTGTGATAATAACAGCCCCCCGGAGCCCCAACAGGAATTTAAACACGCTGTGAGTAATTTAAATAATTGGATAAATTATAAAGTTTATATCTACTGATTATCACACAAAAAACTATACATAGAGCCCATACTTTTTATAAACTTCCTACTTTAAGAAATCTTATAAAAAGGTGTTTAGCCTGCCAAAAATCTGCAAGGATCACTAATAATTTGTTGATCAGCATAAGGTTCATTACCTCTTTGCACTTCATTATCTGATTAATTCAGAGGCAGGTTTGAAATCAGTGATGAAATGTTTAAGATTCTACAGCTCTGGCCTCCACAACCTCCTGCAGCTCATTAGAAAAGGTAATCAGATAGAATTTTCCACCATGCTGTTTATTGTAGTCCTAATGGAAGACAATCACTTTAAAATTACACACTTAGCAGGTAATTTCTAAAAGCCATAAGCCATAGAAGCTCTGTTCTCCCCAGGCTCTTTGTCTTTCTTTAGTAGGGTAAGGTAAGCAATGGAGAATTCTGTTAGAATTTTGAGACCTATTTTGCAATATAGAATACAATGTAAATGCTCCTGAAAAATTATTTTTGTCTTTACCATGTTTCTTATCACCTGGGAGCCCTTTCAGAGATCATTGTTGATGAGTTTGATTTAAAACTTAAATGGTTTCCTACTTTGTGACTTGATTATTTGAAGAATTAAGAACTTTCTCCATGTCCTCTTATTTTGAGAATGAATAGCATTAATAAAAAAACAACTTCTTGATCTTGGAGTTTCACAGATCAGTTATGGACACTGTTGTGCTGGAGCTTTCTGAAGTGACTGGTGTAATCTGAAAGAAAATTATGACAATATTTAGTGATGAAGATCTAGAAATTAAGGTGACTTAAAAAGTATTCTTAAATTTTTAATAATTAAATCTCTGGGCACTATGAGAAGAGACAGCAGAAGTTGACAGTCATCACTTGCTCTGGCAGTACTTCTGCCAGTCCTGTTTTTCTGGAGGGGAATTGGGGAATGTGGAAGGAACAGTCAGCCCCTGAGAACCACTGCTATTCACCTGCTATGGAAAAGGTCCTTCAGGTAAAGCAAGTGTGAAGAGCCATGGACTGGGAGCCAGATGGAAGGCAGCAGAACAATTCCTCTGACTCATTCCATACTTTCTCAGTCATGTGGACAAAAGTCCACTTGTGGTTTGTCTGTCACACGTGTTACTCCCTTATTTTAACACGTGGAAGGATGGGCTCCCTGGGACTGGACAGACACCCAGGGAGGCAGGGGCTGGAGGCATTTGTCCCCTTGAATGCAGCCAGAATTGAACCTATTACAGAATGGAGGATGCCATTTTGATTGGGGATGTGCTTTTGGTCATGTGGGGGAAATAAGTCACGTAAGGATTTATTTTCTTTAGTGATTTATTGTAAAAAGATCCAGCCCTGCCAAACCATGTTCATCACATCTCTACCTACAGGCAATAAGGAGTAAAGGCATATCCACTGAACACCATGAAGAAGACAAGTAACTAATACAAATTCATTTTTTGCCAACCAGCATGCTGCAAATTTGCCAGCTTGAAGGGCTGGATTCTACTTTGTGGATCTGTGTTCTTGTCAGAGTCTATGAATAAGCAGCAATTGCTAATGCCAGCTCTAAGTCCTCCTTCTGCATGGATGTGACAGCTTAACAGTTGTGCTTGGGTCACAGGAACAAAATGTGCTGTGCAGGAAAGGTCAGGGGTAAAAGTCATAGCAAAGTGTATCCCCTTCAGTGGATGACACTCCTGCCTCCTGGCTAGAACAACATCAGGGGGTTTGAAATCCTGGAACAGTAAAACTAGACTTGGGTCAATGTTGTAGTTTTCCACACAGTCTACTCTGTCAAACTGAGCTAAGAGAGAGGAGAGAAGGGCACCCACCAGTGCACCCAGCCTGCGGCAGCTCTGCTGTACAAGAGCATTTCTGCAGTGGGGCAAGAACGAGTGGGTGGGCTGCAGTCCTGGGATCACCTCGGGACCACCCTGTGGATTGTCATGTGTCTGTGTCTGTGTGTCTCTGTCTGTGTATGTCTGTGTGTGTGTCTGTGTGTGTCTGTGTGTCTGTGTGTGTCTGTGTGTCTCTGTGTGTGTCTGTGTGTCTCTGTGTCTCTGTGTGTGTCTGTGTGTCTGTGTGTCTGGCAGACTCGCTCAGCCCTGGGCATTTTGCAGACCTGTGATCTCAGTGGGCTGGACATATTGGCAGCAGGGGAAAAGTATGAAAGTATTTTAAGGACTGGAAACTCTCTCGAGTTTCTATGCTGTAAGAAGAGCTGCAGTGTATCACACTGATGAAGAGCAAGTGTCTTGCTTTAAAAGTTCCTTTTTAAAATCCCCCGAAGGCGACACTGGTGCCAGGGAGGAGAGAGGGGACATTTGGGGCCCGGCGGGACGCGGGGCTCGTTCCCCGGGCTCTGCTGCCACCTAATGGTGTCCCCAGAGCCCGAGCCAGCCGGGGAACGCTCCGTGCTCCCCTCCGAGCAGCTGCTCCCTTTCCCCTTTCTGTTCCGTAGTCCGGGGCTCACGGGCTGTCCCTGCCACGGCCGGCAGTAAGGAACAAAGGGCAGGTGTGTCCCAGCAGAGAGGTGACGTTTCCTGCATGCTGTACCTCGCTGTAAAACCACCCAAGGTTCACAAATTGAAAAGATTCTTTAAATTACTGATGGAGCTTTAGGTGCTTTAGGCAGGCCAGAAGCCAGGGCAGTGTGAGTGTGGAGGATACCACTGGCACCCAAGTGTCCCCACCTCTGGAAGGACAGACTGACTTCTCCACACGAATCAGTAGAAGCCACACTAGACATTGTCACTTTTCATCTGCAATATCCTCTTCCCATCAGAAAGATTCATTCCTGAGTTAACCATGAAACTAAACACAGTGCAAGGGCAAGATAACTCTCATAAGGTTTTGCAAGTTTATCCAGGGGACCTCTGCCTCATGGCATGTACCTTCCATCAGGGTACACAGCATGTAAATAACTGCTGCTTGGCATCCAAGTGACCTCTGTGGAAACAGGATGATGCTCCTAAGTGTTAAACATTTCGGACCTATTTGGAAGTCTCTCCCTACTAGGATGGTGTGTTGCTTCTAACAGTAATTTCCTTTTTATATTACACTTTGAAGTAGAATTTGGTAGGTATGACTTTTCAAAATCCAAATCTTCAATCACTGCTTGAGTCTCTGAGCTGTCTGGCTATAGAAACCACATTTAATATCTACACAGCCAGCACAAGTGGAGGCTCCCAGCCAACAACAATACTTCTTCCAAATTGTTTGACTGAAGTGAGATTTCTTGGCTAAGGTACTGACACATGATTAAGGGGAATCTCTATCTCCAGGTCTATCAGCCAACACAATGACACAGATTTCTTTGTCAGGACCATCCATTTTTCCTCCATTGCTCATGCTTCTGCAAAATCTCACTTCATGATCTGCACTCTGCAAGAGCTCACTTGGCTACGGAGGCTGGATGCTCACCATGTCATCCTTTGAAACTTCTGTCACACTAGAGGGGACCTGCTCTCCTCTGCCATCTGTCACCTCTCCCTCAAATCAACCATCCTCATCCAAGCCCCAAAAGCTGTAAGGCACTTCTCCAGCAGTTAGAGCAAGCTCTGCTTCAGGGTGCCCCTTAGGTCCATCAAAAGGGTCATAGCCATGCTGAGCTAAGAATACTCCAAATTTTGCAGCCTATTGCCTTGGACACTCCAGGGTTAAGGAACACTTGTCTGTTACTGATTCCTGTGTCTCAGTGGCCTCATGTGAAAGGAGTCAAGACCCAATTGCCTTGGAAGTGATCTCATGTCACTACCTGTCTCTTTCTTGCAGCTGCTGGGCAGTAGAAGCTGTTCAGTTCGTTGTGCTGCTTTGCCTGCTGCCACACTTTGAGAGCTTCCCTCCCTCCAAGGCAGTTCTTATATTGAAGAACACTCCATAGTCCCTCCAGGTCCTTTAGGTCTCTCTGGAGGTGATTGTCCCCAACTATCACAGCTGCTCAGGGGTTTTTTCAGAGAGAAATGATCTTTCTGAAAAATGATATTCAGAGTTTCTAGCGTCATAGGAACCTGTCTCTGATTCAGGCTGATAGAAGCTAATGAAGCATGAATAGAAAGGAGCATAAAGTTCATGGTATTATTGTTGTAATACTTTACAATATACACATATATTGTAAATATACAATATATGTGTGTATAATACCTCACACTTCCAGGTATCCATAATTATGACCAGGCATCAACTGGAGATGATCATTCCATGCCTATTCTCTTTTTTAATTCATGTATAGACCTGTTACCCAGTTTGACTAGTTTCCTTTTGAACCTGCTGACTGTTGCCTTTACTACAGCCTGTGGTAGGGAGTTCCAAACATTAATTACCTGCAGTGGAAAAAGGCCCTGTCTTTGGGCAGTTTGTAATGCCTCATCAGTCTCTGTCTGACAAATAACAGCTTCATATTCATCCCAGCCCCTGCCTTTGTGATTTCATAAGCCTTTAACATATTTTCTCAGCCTCCTCCCCTGCAGGTGGAAGAGCTTCAGCCACTTTAAGCTCTCTTAGTACCTCACTGTTGCACTCTCTTGATCACACCTCTGCCCTTCTCCTTACCTCCCCTGGTTCTCCTGTGTTGTAGGGATGTCTCCCACGCATAAGTACAATGTGGGGGTACCAAAGTTTCATACAGCAACCAAATTATTCTTATTCTTTCCTCTTCCCTTTGGTTTTCATGAGACTTGTTTTCTTTCAGATGGCCATTTCATAACAGTAAAGTAGCCATGAGAATTTTTTCTAAAGTTTTCAGTGGGTTCTTGTGGCTCACTTGTTCACAAAGTCTGTTTGCACAATTTCTTTTTTAGAAGTGGAACAGTTATGTTGCTTTAAAAAGTGGAAATGTAATAGCAAGTTAGCTTTGGCAGAGGGCAGATATAAATATAGTGTCCAGTCTTTTGAAGATATTACAGGATAAACACTAAAATCTGCATTCTGGACACTCTTAAGTGTCAAGTAAAATAATGGATACAACCTAGAAACCACACCAAAAGGCAAGTTTTAAAATGCACAACCATCTTCCAAACTATGTAACAAATGGCCTGGATTTTGCTGCTGACAGGAGAGTATGAGGTATAATTGATGAAATTCTGTCTGGAAAGAAATCCCTGCTGCTTCTCCAGGAGTGTAGAACAGCGTGTCCTGACTGGTAAGTGCCCCCAGGTGAGGTCCAGCACTGGGAGCACGACTGCAGCCCTTGGTCAGGCACAAGATGCCCAGGAGTGTTGGCACCATCAGATCTGCTGTGCATCCAGCCTAGCCCAGGCACTGCAAGGATCCAGGGTACTGCCAGCAGCTGGGTGAGGTGTGCCCAGTTCTGGGTAAACTTCTCAGACACTGCTGTAAAAAATTATTTCAACATTAAGTGTCAATTTGTGGGGACAGCTACACTCAACACCAATTTCTTAAGAGCTGGCTGGGCTGTTGTTGTTAAATTCTTGTGTTGTTAAAGGAAATGTGGGTTATCTTATGATTATCCCAGCTACTTCTGACACTCTCTTACAAGCTGTAAATTCATGGATTAAAACTACAGATAGTAATTTCAGAATTCCCTGTGCTGTTTCTAATACTCTCTGGTGTTTGGTGGCTCTGTGTCTCAATGCAGGTATAGAGGAGGGACAGAATAAATGTATTGGGGGGAAAAAATCTGTAGAGAACACTCAAAGACATATGGTAGTCTTGGAAAACTGTGCAGTCAAATAAAGATGAGCTAAAGATATAAATAGAGTTTTGGCAAATAAAGAAATCAAGATAGTATCTGGAGCAGCTTGTTTTTCATATTTGTAGACATCTGGATAACCAGTTGTAAGAACTCTTCTTCCAAGTTACCATGGTATCAGATTTAGGTATTTATACATTTCACAATCATAGAATCTGAACTAGTTCTTTTATCAGATGTCAGCATTTCTAAATCTTCCTCACCATGAAGCATCCCACTTCAGCAGCACATCAAGAATCCTCAGAGTGCCTCTGCAGCTTCTGGATCTGAACAAGCTGTGCCTGCCTGGCCCGTGTGTAACTTCACCCAGGCAGCACAGGCTCTCTTTGCATCTCTGCACTGCTGCCCCACGAGGGTCTGCCTCTTTCAGCTTCCTCTGAGTCCATTTTCCTGGAGTAAATTAATGCAAAAAGCTTTACATACCTAACAGAATGAAGTTATCATGATCATAAAATATATTTAATAACTATTTACAAACCATTTCATAATATGTATGATGTTTCCTATAGGTGCAGTGTAGCTTATTTCATTAACAAATGTTGATTGAGTTTGGTAGCAATAAGCACTATATTAATGTAAATATTGATTAGCAAATAGCTTATCCAAGGGCTAATTTTAAGATTATAATCCTGTGCTTCATAATTAAAAACTTCTGTTTCATTTTTACAGGTTTTTGAAAGCCCGCAATAAGCATAACATTTCATTTTTCAGGTTGTATGAGTCTGTAAAGTTTATTTTAGAGCTTAGAACTTTGTTGGTGACTTGTTCTGTAGAACAAGTGTTGGATCAAGTGAGGACATGAACCGACACAAGGGTGGGGAAAGGGGAATTGAGGGCACACATCCAGAGTAATTCCTGACTACATCAGGTCAATGGAGAAGGTTTTAGGGAGCAAGTCAGGCACCTGAACACGGATGTCTGGTGGCATTTTAGATGTGATGCAGTAACTCGTGTCCCATGTCCATGCAGAAACTTCAATGTGCCAGCCCTGTCTGGGATGGCTGAGGGCACTGCTCTGCTGGGGATCAGGGCCGGGAGCAGCGGCAGCAAGGGCTGCACTAAGGGGCTGAAAAGCACACGGCAAACGAAGGACTGAGTGCTGCTGGCAGGGATTCCTCCTCTCGCACAGCCCTTCCTCGCCAACAGCACAGCAGGGCTGAGGCTGGGCCGGGCTGCTCAGGGACAGGGAGGCCAAGGGCTCCACCTGACACCAGCGGAGCTGAGGGTGGGTCTGTGCTCAGCTGCCTCTTCGGAAATCCCCTTCTCTCTGCCTTCAGTGTTTGGAGAAGCTAAGAAATAAACCTTATCAGGGGCTCTGAAGGGGACGTGGGCTCGTTTGGGAGACCTGCGACTACAGGTGGTTGTAGTCCCCGCCGAGGAAGATGGTACCGCATTTGAGGGATGCACGGTAAACAGGTAAAGGAACAGCAACACTTTTAAATCGGTGATCGGTGATTGAAAAGGCACCGCCGAGACCTGAGGGCGAGAGCCGGGCCGGGCCGGGCCGGGCCGGGCCGGGCCGGGCCGAGCCGAGCCGAGCCGAGCCGAGCCGAGCCGGGCCGAGCGCAGGCCCCGCCCCCGCGCGCCGCCCCAGGAAGCGCAGGGTTTAGCGGCCGGCCCGCGCCGCGATGCATTGTGGGGCGCAGCAGCAGAGCCAAGATGGCGGCCAGCAGGAGGCTGATGAAGGTAACAGCGCCGGGCAGGGCCGCCGGGCGGGCGGCCCCGGCCCCCGCGGCTGCCCCTCCGCCCCGGCCCCCTCCGCCGGCGCGGGGCCGCCTCCCCCGCCGCACCCCGGCGGGGCGGCCTCCTCCGCGCCCCTCGGCGGCGCCCCGCGCCCGAGCGGCCGGAGCGGGAGCTGCCGGCACTTGGGCCGCGGCCGTGAGGGGCCGCGCCGCCCCCGGCGCCGCCGCCCCGCGCCCCGGCAGCGCCCCGCGGAGCCGGCTGCCGCCCGGGGCTGGGCGGGGACGCCGGGCGGGCGCCGCGGGCCGCCCCGACCCCCTCGCTCGGGGGGCTCCAGGGTGACTAAGCAAAGAGGAAGGGACGGGGGAAGGAAACGCCGCCGCCCGGGGCCGGGGCATCCCCGGGGCGGCGGGAGGGCTCGGCGGCCCTGCCGGCGGAGGGCTCGGCGGGGAAGCGCCCTCTCGTCGCTCCCTCTCTCCCTGCGGGGGGAGGTTCGCCGCTCCCCCGCGCTCGCCCCGGTGAGGAACCGTCCCCAGGCGCCCGGGGATGAAATAATTTCGTTTTCGTTGTTTCGGAGAGTAACCTCTTCCTTGTATGAGTAAGAGGTTTATCACACAGAAATACGGACCTGGGTTCGGAAGTTTCTTCTTTCGCTGCGGACGTGGTAATGTTTTTGTCTTCACTGTTATTTGTTCTGAGCCATGGATGATAGTTGGAAATGCAAACTCGGCCCCAGCTGGGCTTTAACCAAGAGCACGTATAGTTTATGGTTAAATACCACTTGGGATTATGTTTGTCAGTATTTTCTTTGAGGAGGAAGCTACTTCTTACCAAGAAAATAGTAACCATTGCCCCCAAAGCACACAAATTTATTTTATGTGCTGTATATAGTTGCCAATTAACATCCCGAACTGTAAGCAGCAAGGTTTGCCTAGGACACACTACACAGTGGCATAAAATTTTTTCATCTGTAAAATGCTGTGGCAGAACCCAAATTTGCATGCCAAGTGCCTGTGGGGAAATCAATGGACTTTACAGGCCAGTCCTGGGAAGTGGAGGGGAAAGACCCCATAAGTGTTGAGCCATGTTTCAGCCTTATTTAAAAACCTGCCCCTGTGGGGTGCAGAGTAACCCTCCACTGGGGTTTAACAGATACTTGGGTGATTCTGTTAAACTAATCCTTTAATACCAGTTCTACAGCTGGCTTCAAGCACGTGGACCCCCAGTAGGGCTGGATTTCACCAGGACGTGTTCATGGCATGTCCTGAAGTTGCATTTCCTTGATGGTGCAGATATATGAGTAACCATTGTAACTTGGGTGTTTTGGAGGAAACCAATAGCTCAGCAGTGCTTCTATAAGAATCATTTTGTCGGTTTAAATATTCTATGGAGCATTTAAAAATGAAATAGTGGATAGATGGTGTGCAGTGTCATTCATATATATTAAAAATCAGTAGGCATAAACCTTTAATTGTCCTTTAGGGTCCTGGTGAGATGGAATTCATTTTTAATTTCATTTTTGATAGCTCTATATTTTCTCAGGGCTTTAGTATCATAATCACCATGTCTGTTGCTTTATACTCAAAAAAGGTTTCCCTTAGTTTCAGACATGAAGTTAAATGGTTGTTTACTGTTTTTGTAAGGTAGTTTTTCTTCCTGTTCTGAAATAATACATTAATTGTTCAAAAGCACATCACTACTACTCTGGTAGGAATAATATTTTTTTTCTTTTTTTTTGTTAATTTAAAACAGAAAATAAAAATCTCAAAGGCAAGAAAAATTGTTCTCAATATTTGCAGTGCCTCTTGCTTTTTAGCCTCCCTCCTCATTTTTACTGTACTTCTGAAACATTATTGTTTCAGTCTTTCACTAAAACACCTAAAAAGGAGATTGGATAACGTGACCATATTTTCCAGAAAATTGGTGTGGCAGTTGTTTCTTGGAGGGAGTGGTGTGGGGATGCAGGGCACAGTGATAACTCACCTCTTAATTTTCACTTTTGTTTTTGTCGCCTGACATCTGCGGGCTGTTGGTGTTGGTGTGGGTTTTGTGCGGCTCGGGAGCTGTGGGCTGCTCTGTCCCACAGCTTGCAGAGGCTGCGCTCAGCAGCTCCCTGCCTGCCCGGGGAGCAGGGCCAGCCCAGGAGGCTCTGCCTTTGCCATTCATCTGGGCAGGAACAAAGTGGAGCTCTGGTGGGGTGATGTCATCGGGATTGCTGCAGCGGGATGTGGAGGGCCGGCCTCACGTGTGTGTCAGCCTCACAGCCCTGCTGGAGCCCCACATTCACAGCACCACTTGGACTTCAAGTCTTTCATTGTTGAAGTTTTGCACTTGGGGAGAGTCTTTAGGGTGTCTTTGTCAGGGTCTTGGAATGATGAGTGATTATAACTAAAGGAAATAGGGTTTTTCACTGTGTCAGTCAATTACCTTTAAAATAATTTAGGATAAGCATTAACTGTCTTTTCTTTGAGCTAAATAATCAAGCTTGTCTTTGATAAATGAGACTAAACCTTAAACCTTTTATAGTTATATAAAATTAAGCAATTCCTGTTTCCTTAAGGCCTTGCCAACATTTTGAAGTACTGCATTTTTTCTGGACTCAAGTCATGCATCATAGTTATTCATATTAATCACCATGGCTCAAAGAGACTGGATGCAGTACATCCATAATAGCTCACTGTCTGCCTGCAGAAAACTGGGAGTCGTGTCCACTGTCCAGGTGGGAATGGATGCCCTGTTCCAGTGGGGGAAGCCATTTGCACCTCAGTTCACAAACCTCTGTGTGAAACAAGCATTACCAATTTTGGTACATTGTACTTGTACCATTCAATTTTAAACATGAATTCAAGTTCTAAAGACAACAAGATTGGCTTGTTCTGAGGGTGTGTTTGAACAAATCACCTTCTCTAGGCCAAAGACCTTTTATGGCCTCTTTGCCGAGCTTTATCCCATCAAATAGTGCCACCTAACTGAAGTCTTCTCCCCTGATTCACAGCAGCTCCATGGAGGTGTGTCCTTCCAGGAGTGCACTCAGCTTAGCAAAACGTGAAATAAACACGGCTAATGACTCATATTCCAGTGACTTCTGAGGTGGAGGTTTCATCTGTGAGCCACCATTACACCTTTTCAGAGAGCCCCAGCTGCTGAATCCTGACTCCTTGTGAGATGTGAACGCTGGGAGTGAAGCAGTCTTTGTCAAGGATGTAGTGTTGTGGACAGTCAGGGTTAAAATAGGCAAATATGGAGTGATAATATTTGGGAGAGGATCTGAGGCTTCTCTTTGAGGGGGTACTGGGCTTCATGGCCTTTCTCATGGAAAGGAAATTGTCTGCAGGCTGCATGAGGAGAACACGGCTGTCCCGGAGACTGCAAGGGGAGGCTGTGCACAGTTTCACCTGCACATGGAAAAGAAGCTGTTCATGCTGGACCTGTGGCTGAGTGCACTGAGGAGGGCAGAGGGAAGGCTGGCCTGGTGCTGGGCACTCAGTGCTCTCAGGGGTGGTGGTGCTGGGCTGCACCTCCCTCAGGGAGCCCTGGAGAAGGCTCTGCTGCCCCAGGTGGAGCTGGGCCCCTCCATGGTGACTGCCTGGGATGGAGCTCGGGTGTCTCTAAGATCCATGCTTTGGTTCCCTGGTTTTTAGATTCAAAAGTATCTTTAGTGGTAGAAATTGAAAACAGATTTAAAGAGTAAATAACACTTCACATAGGAAGTGAGATGTTGACAAATATTTTAGTTTTATTGTTTTTACTCTGCTTCCATAGTTGCATAGTCAAACATTTATGCAACTGTTGAACTCCCCCATGATAAAACACAAACATGGGACCACACCCAGGTAGGTGGCCTGCAATCTCCAGGATGCTGTGGTCCTGTAAACACTGTAGTGCTCCCAAAGAAAGGGGTTTTAAACAACTCTAATACTTGAGAAATAATTCTAAATTGATCCAAACTTCAGTTCTTAGTAACAAGGGAAGTATGGTTTTGAGCAATGTCTCTTTGTCCTTAGGCAGAAGTGAGAACATGGATGCATTTTCGTGTTTTGAAACTGAGAATTGACAAAAGGATTTTTAATTAAATGAAAATACTTTGCCAAAAGGTAGAATTGCTCAGTCAACAAGACATGAGTATACAGGGTTGTAATGTTGCAGAGGGAACTTACTGCTGATTCTTAAAAGAAATAAATTCTGTTTCTCTTTTTGGTTGGATTTGTGAAGGATTCTTTTTGTGTGGTAGAATCAGATTTTCAGGGGTTTTAAGACTTCCCTGTACTGTAAATCCAGAAAGTGAAACAGGCCAGTTCCTGATAAGTGTTTTGGATCCTGTTTGACTTAAATGCAATTTTTAGAGAAGGTATTCATAAACAGATAAATATCAGTTGTAATAATGATTTTGGGTTCTTTCAGGAAGATTTTGGTTTTATTTGTGAATTTTATAGTATTCTGGGCTTGATGCAGAATTTACTAAAGTCACTATGAGCTCTTACACTTACTCCCATATTCTGAGATTGCACTCTTACGAGTATTTGCCTTCACTGCATGTTCCTATCTGGCTTGTGCTTTTAGAGAAGTCCCAAAACTTGAAAGATGTGTGGACAAAACAGTTACAGTTCTTTTAAAAGATTTAGCTACATTTTAAGCTGGTGCCGCTTTTCTTTCTATTTTAAAACATTTAATTTTTTGTTTGAACAGCACAAATGATTACACAGTATTGAAAATTACAGTTTTAAACCTTTAATGGTTATATATGAGAAGTAGTATGGACTTTTGTGACTGTCTTCAGCATTATATGCTTGAAGATCAGTACCACCTCTGAAACAGTGTTTTCTCCATTTCACATGCTGTGTATAACACTTTGTCTGAACATTTCCAAATGACAAACATCATGTCTCAAGAGAGCCCCATGAACATTCAGACATTTCAGTTTTTCAAGTGGATAAACCAATGCAGCAAGGTCACCTGCAAGGTTGATAAAGGAGTGGGGAATGAAGATGGATTTAAATTCTTACTGCAGTCATCTAACCTTTAGTTACGCTCCTCCTGTGCTCCTTTAATTATGTTACTTGACAAAATTAAGGGGTGGAGGACAAGAAAAGGAATTAATCTATTTACTGTCTGCCTAGACTCGTAAGTATTACTTTGAAATAAATATCTGGACTGTATCTTTTTACCTCAAAAAGTAGTTTTTGTCCCTTTGGAGTTGCTCAAGCCCGTGTTAAACGTATTGTTAGCTTTTAATCTGTGCCGCTTGAAAGTATTTAGTAGCTCATTCACTTTTTTTAACAATGCTTTTATACTGCAGGGTCTGCCTCTGTAGCCCTGAGGCAGTTAGATCTTTATTATGGGTTTTGGCAGTTGCCAGAAGAAAAACAAAACAACCTCCCCTCACCCCTAAACTGTGACTGGTGAAGCTGCTGGACCCTGAGAGCGCGGCTCGTGTGCTGTTCCTGCCCGTGTGGGGACAGGGCTGGGAAAGCCCTTTGTAAAGAGCTCCACCACGGCCTTGGTTCGTTTGGAGCGACACACAAAGCCTGAAACACTCCTGGTATAAGAAAAGTGATTCTAGTACGAATTTGCATCTGTCTGAGCCCGTGGTCCAGGTGCGTGCCCTGCTGAGGTGGCCGATTGTCCGTGCCCCTGCAGCCGCGGCCTGTGGCAGGAGCTGCGGCTTTGTCCCGGCTGGCCTCGCACAGCTGCCACCTCCTGCCCCCGAGAAGGGACGGGACAGGCCTGGCACGCTCCAGTCCTTACCACAGCTTTCATTTTGGAAGTGGTTTCCTGCAAAGGCCTCACATGTCATTTTAAAGAGGAAGATGGCCTAAATTTTTGTCCAGTTCTTTAGTGCCTCTGTGCTGTTTAATTCCCTCTCTCATATGGTGGGCTTGAGAAAAAGTGGGAAACAATTTGCATGTTTATTTTAACTCTTCATTGATGGCATACAAAGTTTTACAATTTTATAATTATCTCTGCATGGGATTCTTGCATTTCTTAATTCAACATCCAATTTTTTAACCTGAGTCTAACTATAAAATATAGGTTTTTAATTTTCCAGCAATGTGAAGCTACACTTTTCTAATTTGTTGTGTTCATTTAATAAAATACCTGAATTATAGAGTCATAGTCCTTCCTTTTTTGCATCTGGACAATTGTTCTCTGGGCCAGCAGCAGTACAATGCTGTTGTCTGAACCTAAGACAAAAGCTCCTGCCTGCAAGCTGCAGGCCCACTGGGCATAATGGGGGAGACTTCTGTCATATGCATAATGCTTTTCTGTAGTAACTAGAAAATAGTCTAGACCCATGTTCCTTGCCTTCTTTTAGTATGAAGGCACTTGTGATGATGCACGTTTATTCATGCTTAAATACCTACTGCTTAATTAGTTTCTTTTGCTCCCAGTGTCTGATGTGTTACATCTAGTAACACATCCAGTGGAACGGAATTTATTCCTTTTACATGCTGTGGAGCAGTGGTGTGCCAGGACTTCACAGTTGTGTGTGTGACAGGAGTGAGCAGCAAAACTCAGTTCAGAGTTGCTGACCCTGTCAGGACAGAGGCAGGACCCGCCCGGCTCCCCCGGGTGCTGCTCTGTGCAGGAGCACTCGGAGCAGGCCCTGGGGGGATTTGCACTGAGTGATGGTGAAGCGCCTCTACGAGCTCCAATCATCAAGGTTATTTTCCTTTGAATATTTTGGTTTGCTCTCTATCCCTATAAATATGACTCATGGGATTATTTGGGGGGGGGGTATGTTTTCCTGCTCTAAGGAAATAGGATAATCCTCTTAGTGCTTTAAAAAAACACCCAAACTGTCTGTGACATTGCATAAATCGAGCAGCAGTGGAATTTGGGGATTGATCCATGGCTCTAGACTGGAAAGTCAGTGTTAGTGTCACGAAAATAGTGTTAGGCATCAATTCAGTATCCAAGCCTCCAAGGATAAACTTCTGTGTTCAGAGTATGCTCTTGCTTTAGTAGGTGCAGTAGGAATAGAAATGTTCATTTGCTGATACGTAGCTGTCGTGATTTTTGTTTCACATGCATTTGGAATTCTCGTTTTCCCTTTGGGTTTGAATTTTATCATGATGCTGAATTTATGCAAGAGGTTACTGCAAGTATTAAATCTGCCAGTCAAGTGAAGAAAGGTTGGATCCAAGATGAACATAGAGCTATTTTAGAAGAGAAACCATGGACAGCACTTGTACAGCAGGAAAACTGTTTGGTTTTGTTTTTCATTGTGTAGTGCTTTGCTTGTAATTGGTGGGTTTATCATAATTACATCCAGCCTAATTTTGCAAGACACCTGCACCCAGTGCAGAGCTGAGCAGTGTCAGGGCACCCCAGTGCTGCTGTATAAGCAACATTTTTCCTAACCTATGCAGCCACCAGACACATGCTGCAGTTTTGAAAGCACTGGGAAACTTTTATGTCTTCCTGTGCATGATTTTTGTATTCATATTTTGTTAAATTCTCTTTAAAGATAAAATGGCAGAGTTCAACCACAAAGGACTGTAATTGTTGTGGAGGAAATAAATATGGAACCTTGAGGTGTTTCTTTTTAGGTCTTATGAAATACTCCAGGAAGCAGCCCCTGCTGCAGGGCTTATATGTCATTTTAAATATAAAAATGCTGACTTTCTTATTTTGGTGATACATGGTTCATGAACTGATTCAAAGTAGTTTGACTGGTGCAGAAAGATAACCTTGCTCAAGACTGATGCAGCTTTAAAGAGAGGAGTCCTAATGTGTACTGTGAGCTTTGAGGTACTAAAGAGAGAGAAAGCTGAATCTTTACAAGTTAGTGCTCTAAACAAGGCTTGATTGGTATTTTTCTGGGTTTGGATGAATTTAAGCTGTTCATGCAGGAATTTGCTCATTTTCAGTTGAAATAATTGGCCTGTTCATTGGTTTTATCCCTGTTTAAAACTATTATGAAATAGTTCTTGCTGTTCTCTGTTCTCCTTCACACAAGTCCTGAGATGCATTTTGTTTCTGCACCTCACAATATTGTCAGTAGTCTGTTACCAAAGGCACTGATTTATTTTTGAGATAGAAAAACATTTTTAAATGCAGCTTTTTAATACTTCTGCTTCATTGTGTCTGTGATGATATTAATAACGAGACATTTTTCTGTTTTCCTCACATATCAGAAAATAAGAGTTTTAGTATCTCGTCTCAGATAATTTTACTTTTTACAGATGCAGAATTTTATTTCTTATTTGTGTGGGTTGCCACATCACTAATTAAAGAAAACCACATTGACCTTTAAACATTTTGAAAAGTAAAGTTGAGCATCTTGCTTAATACAGTTATTAACTTACACTTACCACTTTGCTTTGCTTTTCAGGAGCTTGAAGAAATTCGCAAATGTGGAATGAAAAACTTCCGTAATATCCAGGTTGATGAAGCTAATTTATTGACCTGGCAAGGGCTTATTGTTCCTGTGAGTATAGACTATTCCTTATGAGCTTTAAAATAAAATGAGGATCATTTGTATCTCATAAATCCACAGCTCAGTAGTGCTGCTGGTGACCATGAAATAATTCATTATTGTAGGTCTGGGCTGACACCTGGCTGGAGCTCTGTGGTTGCACTGGGCTGCTGGGAGAGGTGTCAGAAGGGGAAGCAGTGAAGTTTGGTTTTACATTAAGCCTAAAGTACAAAATCTACGTGATCAAAGGAAAAAGAAAGGATATATTAAATACTTTTACTCCTTAATATGTATTTCATTTTTATTTACTAGGTTTATTACTAGGATAAATCTGAGTATTGGGAAAAACTCAATGCAAGGAAAAGGTTTGGATTTTCTGAAGCGAGCTCTTTAAAAGAAAGTAGTATCTTTGTTTAGGCATTATTTAGTGCCAAAATAAACTTATTTTACTGATTTTTTTTTTAAAAGCACTTCAGTCTTCTTAGGCAGTGTTTGATTGAAGTAGGTAGCCATTTTATTAGTCAAATAGAGAGGGATTTGTTACTAAGGGGAAAGCAGGAAATGTGATGTGTTGGTTTCTTGGTTGAAAGTCACTTGGATTTTCACCTCTTGTATTTCCCACAGCTGTGGCCCATAGCAGTGGGAAATAGCTGGCTTGGCTCTAAGAGCTATTTTTAGTCTGCAGCAATAGGGGATGGGCCATGGGGGCAGCAGTTGTGGCTTTCTGTGGGTGGTGCCAAAAAGCCTCCCCAACCAGTGTAAGTCTTCTTTTTATGATATGAGTAAGACTGAGACATCTCTGCAGCAGTGCCTCTGCCTCCTTAGTCAGAGGCTGCTCTGGAGCTCACATGGCACAGCTGAGGTAATGGCTGGGCGTTCACACTTTAAATGCTGTGGAATACATCGAGGTTGCTGTTTACTGACGTGCCTGCAAGTGATTCCTTGAGTGGCTGACACTACTCCTGCAAACAAAGCAAGCAGGATCTGACACTGAAATTTGACAGAGCTGAGGAACAACTCCCTTTAATCAGTCACTCCGTGGTTTATGTGTAACAGTTTAGTGCTTTGATAGTACTTTGAAGCAGTGTAAGGTTGGTAAATATGACTAATAAAACAAAACAAACAAAATACTTGTTTACTCCTGTTGAGATCAGGAATGTGTGGTGTACAGCAGCTATTTTTAACAGTTTCTGCTCGACTGAGGATGAGCATGGTGTTTGCTTTGCAAAGCCTTGCAGCATCACAAGTGTTTAAATGTTGGTGCAGTGAACTGTGCTCCAGACCTGCCTTTTGATTTGTAATCTGTCCTGTTACAGGGAAATAGCCTCAAATTCACTGCTGGCATACTTAAGGGAGAATTTTGTTATGAAATTACACTTCCATCGTAATTTCAGATTTGTTGTTTGTGTTCAAAGAGTAGTGTAAGTTTTTATTCTGAGGTTATGCTACAGATGTTTTAGTGTTACTGTCTCTTCAGCTATTTTTGGTACCAGAGTTGATGGCTTATAAATGCACTACATGAGCTTATTGAAACTTTTTTCTCAGCATTTTTGCTTCACATGCTGTTTCCATTTTAGCAAATGCTCTTACTTAGTGTTTAAAGACACATCCTTGAGTAGGACTAGCCACTTGGTGATTATTAAATGCTGTAACTGGGCATTTCTTGGTCAGCTTCTTAATGAAGGCATGGAAGGTAATGTTTATTTTTAATAGTGTTCATACAGAATTACTGTGAAAGATACTGTAAAGGTGAGCTGTAAAGCTTTAAAACCTCTTGTTTGTAACATATTTTGTTCTTCAGAACAAATGTTAGTTTTTAAGGGTGCTCGCTCAACTGAAAAGCAAATTGAAGATACCTGGTCGATTTCTTTTCCTGTTATAAATTGTTGGGTGAAGTGGTTTGTGTCCTGTGGGTGGCCAAGGTACACTGTTTGTTTGATTTCAACATCAAAACAAGACTATGTAGCCCAGGCTCCTTGTTCATGTAAGAGGCACAGTGAAGAAAATGGATGTTTTTAAGGCAGGTCACTTCTTGTGTCAGTTCACTGAACATCCTCACAAATTACAGCACATGAAGGAGGCAAGAACAATTGAGCTATGGGGGAAGAGAGCAGTGGCAGCCTAAGCTGTCACCAGCACCACAAGTTATTAGTTCAACATCCAAAGCTTTATGGTTGCTTGGGTAAAAAGTGATTTTAAAGCTGCTGTAGTTGCCTCTCCCCCTGGCAGAAACTGCTGTATTTCTTACAAACACACAACCAAATTCTTCACATGGATGAACCTAAAATTAATTGCTTTCTGTTGACAAATATTTTAATAGAACACTCCCACCCCCAAGTATTGATAAATTCTGGAGTGGAATTGATTGCAGGGAAGGGTCTGGTTGCTAATGAAGAATGTGTGTGATTATACTTTACACCAACTGGAAGCTCTCATGCTTTGGTTCTTGTTCTCAGAGTGTTTGGAAAGGCTTCATTCCATAGTTAGTGTTTCAGTGCAAAATGGTGTTTTCATAGGCTTTAAATGTAGCAGTGGTTTATTTTTGTTCTGCCTCTCTTGTGCAGTATCAGAAGCATCAGTATCAATAGTCTAACAGGTTTTCTAAGTGGAATTCTGGGCATTGTTTTTTCTCTTTCAGCATGAAGAACTGCTTTGCTCGCTTCACAGTTCTCTCATCCTGCTCCTTCAAAACTGATCTGATAAGAGTGGGTGCTAAAACTGCATACAAATTCAGAATGTTCTCATCAGCAAACACAGTGAATATCTATCTTTGGTACCAATGACTGCTCAGCAGATTTTTGTGTAGTCAGCACAAAAACATTCTCTAAACATTTAGGGAGATCTGACAAACCAAATTGCTTTGCTGTTTGTGCCACCATGTTGTGAGACACAAAAATAACTGTTCAGAAACCCACTTCCCTTGTCAGGCTTGCTGTTTGTGTCTTGCAAAGGGTTTACTAAGTTCTTTGAAATACAAAGCTGGGAATAAAACTACTTACTAGAGAGGGCCTTGAGTTGGATGTAAATGGAGCTGGATGCTGTATTACCCATAGAAAAATCAGAAATGTAGGACAATGGCAACCTGCTTTTTCCAGGGTGGATGCAGACATGCAGCTTGTATTGCCTGTCACATGGGTTTTGATGTTTCCTGGCACATAAACCTGGCAGTAGTGTTGGTACAAAATGCCTCTCAAAGTGCTCATTCAAGAGATCAGTGAAAGCCAAGTCTGTACTATGCTGCTTTCCACTTGTGTCCATTAGCATGTGCCACACTCCTGACATTCTGCCTTCTTGTTGCAGGACAATCCTCCATATGATAAAGGAGCCTTCAGAATTGAAATCAACTTCCCAGCAGAATATCCATTCAAACCTCCTAAGATTACATTTAAAACAAAGATCTATCACCCTAACATCGATGAAAAGGGGCAGGTTTGTCTGCCAGTAATTAGTGCTGAAAACTGGAAGCCAGCAACCAAAACTGACCAAGGTAGGACTCCGTGAGGAGAAAGAACTGGATATTGAGAAACTTTGTAGTGTTTGAATTTAAAGCTGATAATGTTTCACTTGCCAGTTTCCCACTGCTCTGAGGTTCATTGTAAGGTTTGTGTCATGAATCACGTGTTGAGCACAGAGTACAACTTGTGGAATCTCATTTTGTTACTGGAATGGGAGGTGCTGGCACTGAAGTGGCATTTCCACCTCCAGGAAACCACAAACCTCTTCATGACTTAGGAGTTTATTAAGGAAGTGTCCTCAACAAACTAAAATTTTGCTTGTAGTTTGTGTGGGGGTTATTCTGTGTTTCTTTTTAAACAGTGACTTTAGAATCCAAAGATGTTCAGTAAATTCCTGGATGTTTGGAATACAAGGTCTAAAACCTCAAGGCTTTGTATATTTTATAATCTGCCATCTGGTTCAGTGATTTGAACATATGGCTTAAAATATCATGGGAGTCATAAACAAAATCTGAGATGATACTACAGATTAACTTGTAGTTCTTAGAAGATCATTGCTGTCGGGCTCGCTGTGTAGAGTGTCTTTGATAAGAACCTAAATATTGCAAGGGAAAAAGTTTTGTCAGGTTCTGTGGCAGACCTAAGTGTAATATAAGTAAGGGTTTTTTTCCTGTTGTTGCTTGCATGAGTTGTTGGGGTGAGAACTTCGTATTGTCTGGCAGGTAATGTTTAGTTGGGTATTAAGCTTTTATTATTATACATATAGAAAGCAAACATCCTTGCAAAAAAAAAAAGCTTATTTTTAAAGAGTATTAATTGAAATGAGTAGCAGTTTAGGGCAGTGCTAGAGCTTCAGTGGCACTGAAGTATCTTGTTCCATTGGACAAAATACTTCTCTCTTCCAGGCTCTTCTTAAAGGTTATTTTCACATGTTCTGTGTTCCTGATAGGAAACAATGCTGTACTTAAGATATCTTTTTTCTGTTTACCCCTGCTTGCTAAAGAAAGTACTTCTGGTTGTGTGATCTTGCCAAAAGACAAAACAGGAAAACTGTAGTTGTTTTAGAGGAGATGAAGCAGATGAATGTTGGTGAAAATGGAGGTGGCAGCAGAAAGAACCTGTGAAATAAGACTGCCTAGAGCTTAGATTTGTTGTAGATTTATCCCTGATTTCACAGGACAAAGACCCTCAGGAGAGAGGAGATGGAAAGAACATGTGGAATGTTTCTGTTCCACACCTGAGCAGCTGTCTTGGTGCTGTCAGCCTTTGGTAGTTAACTGAAGGACTGACATGTCTCCACCCAGCTTGAAAAACAAGCTGTCATTAGCTGGAACTACTGAAGCAATTGTTTGCATGCAGAAAATAGTCAGTGTCTCCCTGAGAAGTAGCAATTCCATTTTTATGTGAGAGAGTGAATAAAAGCTGTGCTAAAATCAGAATTTGGAACCAATCCTGGCTATCAAAATATTGCAAATCTCTCATGGTCTGCTGTGTTGTGGTTTTTTGTTTGTCTTAACTCTTTCTTCAAGTTGTTTTAGTGTTACTGCAGGGTTGTATTAACCTGTGGCAATATTACTAAAACCCAGCTTAAATGTCTATTCCTTTTCCTTCAGATTTCTTCTTCACTAAAAAATCACTTCTGGCTTTTCCTAATGAAATAATGTGACATCATTAGCACAGCATCAAAGTGATTGGTTTTGTTCACATAGGTGTCAAAAAAGTGAAGCAATTAAGTCCATCATAAATCACTAACTTACCTTTGTATACTACATGTGCATTTTACTGCTGCACTTTTTGTTAATTTATGCTTAATATTAAAAACAACTGTTAATGGCAGGATAGTTTTCAAGCTCCGTGGCTGTGGGGGCAGCTCCTGTTCTGCCAGGCCTGTTTTTTCTGGCTTGTTACTGTTGTTAAGGTTATTGAACACACATTTTCTCTGTAGTGTTTTTGCATGCTTTGCTGAGTGAGAAGGGATTGCCACTTGGTGTTTCTGCTGTTTTCAGCAATGTCATGGCAGTTGTTGTAAGGCCAGGACTGGTGAGTTACTGTGGAGGAATCTGGTATCAATTCTACATTCCTTAGATAGTTTGTTGCAGTTTAAACTTGGATTTGTGGTGAGAAATGCTCCTGTTTAGCAATTTAGAGACAAATGTCAGATTTGGGCATGGCTTTAAGTATTTGTTATGAGGTTTGTTCATGGGTGGAAAAGACTGAGATCAGTGCCCCAAACAAAGCCACTCTGGTGTTCCAGCATCTGCTGGAATGATCATCATTCTATGAGCTTGCATTCCTGCCCAGAGAAAAGTGTAGCAGTAAGTGGCACTGTGGGGTGTGAGGTTCCCTGTGTGTCAGGTGCACTTCCATTTCCTGAAGAGGCTTTTCTTCAGGAAGTGACAGGGCCATGGGTGGCATTGCTGTGAGCACCTTGCCACTCTCACCCCGTTGTTTGCCCAGTGCGTCTCTGCTGGTGGCTGCCTTGGGACGTTGAGAGTAAAGGGAAGACATGCCTGCTGTTCATAGGAGAAGTGAGAATCATAGGGAAATGAAGCTGGAAAAAAGGATTTCCAGAAGAGGAAACCCTCCAGATGTCCAGCTGCATCCCTGTGACAGGTGTTGGGAAATGCTTCATGGTGCAAATTCCATCTTTACCAAATCCCTTCAGTGAACCTGCGAGCTTTGATTTGTTCTCAGCCATAGGAGAGATTTTAGATGGGATGCCAGTTACATGGGAAATCATTTGTAGTGCACTTTGGTCTCTATTCATGTTGATTTTGTTTACAAATACGATTTTCTGGTGTTCATTCATGGTCATTGAGCTAAATCTTGGCATATCACTGCAGCTTACTCACGCCCTGCGCTTGAAAAGGCCCCAGATTTATGGGGATGTATTTAAATGCAGTTAAAGCTCTTTCCTTACAGGGCAATTTTGCTTACAGTTTGATTTTGAAAAATTAACCATCTAAGTCTCTGACGGTATTTATACTTCTTTTGACAGTAATCCAGTCCCTCATAGCACTGGTGAATGATCCACAGCCCGAGCACCCCCTGCGGGCTGACCTAGCTGAAGAATACTCTAAGGACCGTAAAAAATTCTGTAAGAACGCTGAAGAGTTTACAAAGAAATATGGTGAAAAGCGACCAGTGGACTAAAACCTGACACAAGTGCTGTCAGCAGCCTATGATAGAAGATCGGAGCAGTGCATTTGAGACACCCCGTAAAGCAGGACTCTATGGAAAATTGACAAGTGCCACCTTTCGGTGTGAACTTGTGGCTGTTACTAACTTTCTACAGTTTTCTTAATCAAAAGTGGGCTAGGTAACCTGTAAAGAAAGGATTAAAATTTAAGATGTTCTAGTTCTGCTTTCTTTGTTTAAAAATCACTGCTTCAATATACTTTAAAGTATGCTGTTTTCTTTTTCTTGTCAGAATTTATCAAAAATATCTTAGACTTCTATTCTGCCCTTAAATTGAAAAGGTTGTGGCTGTCATTTCTTATTTTTCCTTGCAGTTCCCACTATCTTGAGTTCATTCATTGAATTTTAACCCCCTCCTCAAAGTGATGTCTTAGGAAAAATATCCCAGTTCTGGCAGAAAATGATTGAGTGTTTGGCAGTTTCGTTTACTTTTCTTTCTAAATGTTGCACTGTGCTTTGTGGGACTTGTCACAAGTTCCCTTGAACTTCAGTTTGTAACATAATAAACAAAATCCAACCCACAAAACCAATCAGAAATAATGTCTGGGTCTGATGTAAATCTGGCCAATGTCTATTAAACGGGGAAACCCAAGTTTTTGTGTGCATCATTGAATTAGAATATGGCTTATGTTCTGCTCTTGGAAAACTTTGAAAAAAAAATTTGTAGCAAACAAGTATTAGAATGTGATTGCAAACTTCCTTCACTTCTATCTTTAATACCTATGCAGAGTAGTGAGAAACATGCACAGAACAACATTGCAACCAATCCAGGAGTTCCAGAAATTGGGGACCAAGAGGTACCAAAGTGACAAACTGTCTTTTGAATTTAAAATCATTATTTTGGAAACATTAATTTTGAATTCAAGAACTAAATCTGACAGCACTGCTGTCCTCTCTGGATATTTTCCCTCAGAATGCGTCAGGAGCATCTGTGTTTGTGGGATGGCCCTGGAGCTGTTCCCAGCCCCAGGCCTGAGCAGTGAGGTGTGACAGAGTGTGCTGGGCTGCTGCTGCTGCTGCTGCTGCTGCTGTGCTCAGCACACAGCAGGGCTCTGGTGAGTGCTCAGTGTCAGCCCAGCCCCTCAGCTTTGTCAGGCAGAGCCCTCCTGCGCGTGCTGAAGGAAAGGAGAGGGAGCCTTTCCCTTCAGAGCTGAGCATCCTCTGCTGTGTCTCTGCTGCTTCTGCTGCCTTTCCTCCCAGCCCAGAGCCTGATCCTAGCTCCACAGTCAAACTGCCACACAGTCAACCTGCTGTCTCCCCTTCTGCAGCTGGGGGCTGCTACTGAGTGAATGGATTAACTCCAGAAATCCATGGGTATCTGGGAGCACATATCATTTTGATGTGCAGAAAGCTGAGTTGAAAAAACCCTGACACCTAGGTGGTTGCCTGTACTCCTAAATTCAGTTTTAATACAGCCTCTGCCTTTGCAACCTTTCAGAACTAGTGTGTCAAGCAGTAGATCTCTCTTGGTTTTAATGTCTTGTGTATTTGCTATTTCTTTATTCGTCCCTCTCCTCTGGCTTTCATTTCCAATTTAGTGTAAACAATGACAGCCCAGTACCTCACCTCTGTTGAAAGTAAATTTTTTTATGAGTTAGGGAGCTAAGAAATTTTATGTTTAAGTGTTCTTAGACAGATTCTTTGGCAGGTAAATAAACCACATTCACCTTATTTACGGAAACTTGCATTTCCTAAGTGTTTTCAGGCTTGTGAGAGCACTATTACCAAATTTTCACATCTTTGTGTCTTCATTTGCAGAAAGTTGGTACTGATTTTGTTTCATTCACGCTCACTCAGATTCATAATAAAGTAATGCCAAATTATCTGTCAAACCGAAGTGTGTAACTTCTGCATCACCTGAGTCACTGTACCTTTGATCATGTCTGTTGGCATGGAAACTTACCATTCTCTAAATTTTATTTGAAACCAAACTGTAGCACTAGTTTGCTGCCCTCGTTGCTACTCAGTCGTTACCGTGTGGTTGTAAAGCCTCTCAGGTCAAAGGCTGCGCCCGGCTGCGCTGGCTGCGGCGGGCGGGGAGGAAGGGCTGCGAGCCCGGGGAGCCCGTCCTGCTGCAGAGCTCACACGGAGACAGCTCGCTCTCACTTCTCGGTGTGCCCTTCATAGTCCAATTGCTAAACTGTGAGATGTGTAAACAAAGCTCTGGGGCAGCCTCTGAACAAAGGGATCCGGCACCTGTGTGGCTGAAGGCTGAGGAGGAGAAATCCAAGTGCGAAGTCCTAAGATAACTCAGGAAATCAAGCTCTTGTTCTCTCTGGTTCCCTAAGCCATGCTGAATTTTAAACGTGCAGTTGAACATCCACAATGAAAGCAGCGCACTGGTGAAACTACACCCAGGAGTACTGGTATAGGCTTTCTGCAAGTCCATTCTGCTACCCTAATAAAAATTGCTCTCAAAGGCTTTGTGGCATGGTTTTATTTTCAGAGGTCTGGGAATTAACTGGGATTGTAGTAGTGTTTTAATTTCAACTTGGGTTGTCTTTAAAGCTTTCACAGAACTACTGAGACATTTCCTTTTCTCCTTATCTCTTACGCAATTGAAAGGTTCCCTACTGCATAGTCTTAGTATTTCATTATTCATTTCTCTAATTAAACGTAAACTTGGGGTTTAATGCTCTTCATTTAAAAACAACGAATTTATAAAATCTCTTTTTTTGCAGTACAGTGCTTGGGTAAAGGCTGCCCTCAGGTCTCCAGTGCTCAGCTGTGAGGAGACGCATGCAAAATCCCACAGGTGTGTAACTCCTGATGGGTGCGATCAGAGCCAGCCCAGCGCTGAGAACACGGGGCACTTCAAATGTTTATAATAAGGTTTAAAAGCATCCGTGAGGACGCGGTGGCAGCTCCACACCCTTGGAGCTGTTCCAGCAGCGGCTGCAGTGCGGCCCGGGGGGCGCGGGGTGGCGCGGGCAGGGTGAGCCGAGCTCCGGCCGGGCCCGTCCCGGTGCCCCCGGCAGCGCCTTCGGGCCGGGGATCGCCGGGGGCAACGTGCCCTGCTCCCGCCCGGGCCCGGCTCAGGCATCGACGGCACTTCGTGTAATATAGGAAAGAATCGGGGAAAACACTTTCTGCAGCATCCTTCATTTCCTGCTACAGGACAAAAACTTCCACGTGTTATAGGAAAGGTCAGACAGTTCCCATTAATGACAGAAAGGGAGGCCCTTCCAGCGACGTGGGAGCAGACAGGTGAGTGGGATTAGTTCACTGATGAGATGTAATTAAACCCAAAAGCCTCCTGAAGCTTTGCAATAGAAAAGGTCTGAGTTTATTTTTCATTTAAAAGAATAATGATGATACTGATATTTTTTATATTAAAAAATACGGTTAGCAAAACCAATTATGTTAAATAGATCACTCTTGTGCAGAGAATTTTTCCCCATGTGAAAGTCCTTACAGGAATGACAGGGCTGCAGTTCAGAACATAACAGCACTACTGGTACTTGTTGGACCTTGAATGCTCTGGTGACAGGAATAAAAGGGACAAACACAG
The DNA here is from genome assembly GCF_036417665.1 of Passer domesticus. Taxonomy (NCBI): domain Eukaryota; kingdom Metazoa; phylum Chordata; class Aves; order Passeriformes; family Passeridae; genus Passer; species Passer domesticus. The sequence continues at coordinate 5,886,023 of NC_087490.1, forward strand.
GGACCTTCTCTGCTCACAGCCGTGCTCGTGGTTTCCTGAGGGGCAGTGGGTGGTGCAGGAGCAGTTGCTGCTGCTCTCGTACACAGCAGTTACTGAAATAGAAGATGGGTCAACAGTTGCTGCTCCTGCAAAGTCATCCAAAAAAGAAGCCTCTCCAAAAGGGCTACAGCTACGGGGGGGCTTAACACCAAGAGGCAACGTAAACAGGCAGACACAATTCCTGCGGGCTGAGGCGGCTCCGGGAGGTGGCTGCAGACCCTGCTGGGCCACAGGTGACCCGACTGCTGTGACCAGAGGAAGGCTCTGAGGGTGACGTGTCCCTGCAGCCCTCACTGTCACTGAGCAGGTACGAGTGGAGGGGCTCCAAAGCAGCACCCACTCCCCAGCAGGGCTCTTGTTTTGCCATCGAGTCTGAAAGGAGAAGGGCTCAGACCCCTCAGGGTGCTGTGCTGCAGGGTCACAGCCAGCTCTGTCCCTGAGCTGCTCCTTTGCTGGCAGGAGCCGAGCCCTGGGAGCGTGTGCTGCACTGGGGCACTGTGGAGGGGGTGTCACAGGAGGAGTTTGGCACATTTTGAGCAGATGTTGTGGCCTTAAAACTGCAGCTGGGGCTCTGGGGTACTGCCTGGAGCTGCTCACAGGGTGGTGGTGTCCATTCCCAGCTGTTCACAGCTCCTGTGAGCTGTTCAGGGACTGTGACACTGATAACAGTGATCTGGCTTCTCTGGATGTTAGCAACTGCCTGTCTTCAGAGGATGGATGGATGGATGGATGGATGGATGGATGGATGGATAATGGATGGATGGATGGATGGATGGATGATGGATGGATGGATGGATGGATGGATGGATGGATGGATGGATGGATGGATGGACGGATGTCTGCTCATTTATTTAAAGATCTTTGAATGAACACAGCTGAATGTTCCTGCTTTTGTAATGGCTCTGCAGCTCTGGCTTAATTAACGTCTGGAGCTCATGGAGGCGTTCCCAGGACTGTGAGAAGTCGTCGGGTCCTTCCCCGCAGCCCCCGGCGGGGGGCACGCTGGGGTAGCCCGGGTGCACCATCAGCTCGATGGCGGCGCTGCTCCGCGGGGCCCCGGCCGAGAGCTGCAGCACGGCGCTGTCGATGGCGCTGCGGATGCTGCTCACTGACATGTTCCTGCCCATGGTGCTCAGGCCGATGTAAATGTCTGGCCACCTGCAGCCACAGGAGGGAACGCTGCTGTTAGTGCTGAAGAGGCAGGCAGAGAATTGTGTTACGTCCAGTGGATTAGGGATCAAAATTTACGATATAAAATTGGGAGGAGTTTTAAAAAACTTTTAACTATAAACAAAAGTAAACCCAGGACTTTTCCTGACTGAAACCAGGATCCTATTTCAAGCAGCAGTTCTGCAGGAACAGCAAGGCCCAGCACAGCCCAGCACTGTGTTTGGCATCTGTGAGCTCACAGGTACATTCTATTGTACCAAATAAGAGCAAAGAGCAAAGAGCAGTGCTACACTGAGAAACGCCACACTATCAAAATTAATTAAGCCTGAATAATAACCCTCAGCTAAGTAGAAACAAAAGTGACTGAAATAAAATGGCAACCACCCAGCTAAAGAATTCTGCCAAAATATATCAAAGAGCCATAATGACTGGACAAAATGTTACTCCTAGAGGACACCACCTACACGCTGGTTCTTAGCTTCACACAATTCTTTGTTCAAGTCTGGCTGTGTCAGTTCTAAGTGTGGCCTGGACGAGTCAGGAGAGCTGAGCCACTGCATGTGAGGGCAGAATGAAAATGTTTTCAGAAGAAATCAAGGCTGGAGTCTTTATCTCAATGATCACAGAAGAGCCCAGCTCAGCTGTTCTTGAGAAGGGGATACAAAAAAAAATTAAAATCCCAGAATATAATGTTTCCAGTGGACTGAGGAAGTAATGACATCTGCCCTAAAGGACAGGTGACTGCAAGGGTCTCTACTGAAAGGCCTTTAACCCATAAAACACTGTCCAAGCTTTTAAGAGAAGGGTTTTACTGGGGGAAGGACTGAGCTTGCAGGGTTTGGCCCCTCGGGTGCAGGACACTGACAAGGCTGTTTGCTTACAGCAGTGATCACAGCTGTGGTGCTACCAGCTCTCAGAGCTTCCCTTAACAAATACCTGCTTCTAATTAGTCTCATTCCTGCTACTTAAAACTTTCTCTACTACAACAGGAAGATGAAAAATTAGTTCTTAAATGCTTTCCTTAGATAACACTTTTAAAATTCCAGCATTGATGCAGCATTTCTCCTGGTATTCCAGATGCTGGGCTGATGCAGCTCAACTAGAAAGGCTGAGAAGCAGAATAGAACATTCCTTTTCAAGTGGAAAGTGACTCATGTCTGTTCAAACAAAACTTCCTAAGCCCTTGTGCCCCAGGCACTTTTGTGCTCCTCCTGAACCTTTCTCTAAGTCCAAAGAGGAAAGAGAAAGATGGTGTTCCATTTTTGGAAGATGCTATCAGGAACTGATACAATCTTAATGTTTTACTAGAAAAAAGGATGAGTAATACCTGTCTTACCTTATTCCATGCTTTGTAAACACATCCACTGTGTTAAAAGAATCTTCTTCTACTCCCAGGTAGAAGTCCATCAGGGATGGTGGAATCCAGTCACAGTTCTGAAGGCCTGGCTCAATGGGCACACGTGTGTACTTAATGCCATATTCCTCTAACACCTCTGCAAAGACATGCCTGACCTCTGGAAGCAAAACCAGACACTGCAGTCAGGAGTTGGATAAGCAGCTTCTCGTGTCCCCTGCAAGCTGTCAGCACAGAGGCTTCTTTCCTTTCTGTGTTTAAGAAAATAAAATGCCATTTGGTTTATCTTCTGCTGAAATCCATCTGTATGGGAGTCGCCTTCTATACTGGAAACATTTCTCCCTGAACTTCTGCTGTAGGTGCCTTGTCATCCTTCCTTTCAGCACTGAGCCTTTAGTCCAGCCCCCTTCTAAGTGAGTGACTCTGGTCTTAGAGTGCACCAGAGGTGTCTGCACTGTCAGGAACAAATTCTTCATCAAGTCCTTGCACAGCCAGAGCAATGTTACCTGGAGGCAGTTAGTACTGGAGTGGGAAAACCTGCATTCTTTTCTCACTCCATTTTCCATCTCTGTACCACAATAACTTCATTTGCAAAAGAAGGACAAAAGATCCTTGCTCATCTCTAAAGCTGAGACCTGCAGGCAGGGACTGGGGTGGGAACACAAAGGACAGGATGGAGTTCTTGTAGCACCTGAAAGAGCCACCAGCTACTGCAAGCTCCAACACTGCAGTTTAAACTGGCCAGTCTGCTGCTGCCTTTGGTCTGCCTCCTTCAGTGTGGGTGAGAACATGGAATTAGGGTGCTGAGGAGAATTACTGGGCCTTGGAGGAAGAGGTGTAACTTGGCCATTGTGTCATTCATGCCCTGGTGCTGCTATGGGAGGACCCAGGGCTCCAAGCAGGGTTTGGGTCTGGGCAGGACTGTGGGGCCAGGTGGGAACCCTCAAACTGCAGCTGCCAGCAGGTGTCTCGTGGTGGGGGAGCTGTGGCAGGGGGAGTCCCCTCTGAGCTCACTCTCTCACCTGCTTGGTGCTGAGATTTCCTTCTTACCTGGGAGAACATGGACGTGCTGGTGCCCATCCATGTGAGGAGGCAGGTGACCTGTCAGCTCTTGGAACAGCTCCACCTGGGCCTTTAGCTCCTGCTTCACCTGTGCAGCAGAAAAGGGTCAGAGCCAGACCTGGCAGAGGCTGAGAGCAGGTGAGTGAAAGGGCTGCAGGGAGCCCACAGGCAGGAGGCAGGACCCAGCTCTGGGAAGCAGGATGGGCTGTGGGTGTACAGGGATGTGCAGCACTGCTGGGCTACCCAGAGCCTCCTTGGGCACAGGGCTCTTTGTGGCACTGCTCATGGGGATGTTCTAAAGACATAGGGTATTTGAACACTGCACAGATGCAGTTCTGATCACCTGAACGTGTTCATCCTTGCTCACAGGGCAAAACCAGCCACCTCCCTAGAGGACCAAAACTTCTCACAAGCTGATGAAAAGCCTGGTACCTACTTAGGACTTTTCTGTCATTTGCTCTTTACTGATCTCTAGGTTCTTTGTAAAAACCTGTCCCAATGCCCCTTCTACCTCCTCAGATAAATAGTTAACAGTGTATACAGGCACTGAATCAGGGAGGAGTGGGTTCTCAAAGGCTGCAGAGCAGCTCAAGCTGCACAGGCAGCACGAGCAGGGCTTTAAGCCTGCTCATAGCTGGGATCTGGGAAAGGTCCTCAGCTGTTACATGCTGGGATAAATGCAGTCTGATTTGTATCAGGAAGGCATGTTGTACAACTGTATGTGGCCTTTTCCTACCTCTGACATATTCAGGAGACCTTTTGACAGAGCTGTTCTGAATCCCATTTTTCCATGGAAGAATCCATCTTGGTTGAGCAGAGAAGAGTTTGTCTTGAGCACCTCACACACAGGGGAGCCCTCGGAGAGGTTGGCATGCAGGCCTATGGGGATGTTGTATCTGGAAGAGAGTGAAATGTCTGCCAAGCTTTGCCCCTCCCTCACTGTGGTCAGAGAGGGGGAGATTAAAGTGTAAGAACCAGACTGATCTTAGAGGTGTTGCAGTACTCACTGCAGTACATCTTTGAATCTCTGCTCTGCCAGAAAGGATGGCAGAGTGACCCCAACCAGAGCAGGCATCTCCAGGTAAGAACCCTGAGCACTCTACCCAGGGCCAGCCTCTGAGTGCCCCCAAACCCTGGCTCCAGCACGAGGTATCTTGGGCTAAATGCTGTAACTGCACTGCAGGAACTGCAGTCACTGATAACCAAAAAATCCAGATCTTGCAGCATTTTCTAAAGTGCTCCACTAGCCCTTGCCAGGTATCCCCTTGAATTGTTCACCCTGTTAAAGATGGTACATTTATGAGACATTCAAGTTTTTTTTTTTTTGATGACTCCTAAAGCTGCCCTTAAGTAGAATCCAGTTACTTATACCTAAGCAGAGCCCAAGGAAGCTGTCATGGCAACAGCACAGGCTACAGGTGTAAATACCAGGGGCTGCAGCTGGAATTGCCAGTGGCCAGGCTTCTGTCTGCAGGAGCAATCACTCAGTGAGTGGCTGTACAGAGCATCTCCCTGGCACAGCCAGAGCAGGAGTAGTGCAAGGAGGCCACAGTGAGGTGCAGAGCCTGGCTAAGGAGTCACAGGGGTATGATTGATTACCAGTTGCACACTGTAAGATTCTTGGAAAAAAAGAAAAGGAACTATGGAGCTGGTGTGGCTGCAGAGCTGCCCTCAGGGCTCAGCAGAGTGCTGGTGTTTCCTTCTTGGTCTGTGCTTGGATTCCCCTACAATGAGAACAGGACTTGTGCATGCTTGGATTTGTGCTGGGTCTCATTAGCATTTCTGGAAATCCTCAGAATCAGTAGCCAAAATGATGCTTTGAAAGTTTTCCCAAGACAAGCCGTGGCCTCTGGCTGACCCGGTGAGTGGATGACAGAGCTGCAATGTTCCATCTGTGCTGCCCAGTCTGAGTCATGGTGCAGAGTGAATTTCAAGGCAACAAGTCTGTGATGTTTAAATCCTTCTTGGAACTTCTGCACGGAGCTGTTAAAAGTGGGTGTGGTCTGTCCCTGACACAGCCCTTGTACCACAAGGACAAAACAAAAACAATCTCCGTTGAGGCAAAGGGTGCAAAACTGAGACCTTGCCCTTGTCTGACATCTGAAGCTGACTGGTGAAGCACCAGCCCACTGCAGACAGGACTGTGGAGGGACTGGACCAAGTCAGAGCCGTTTAGCTCATTCAGGTCCCAAGGCTGTGGCCCTTGAAGGACTGAAAGCCTTTTTTTCCTGACTCTTCCATGTCTTGTGACCCAGGTAGATGGTGCAGTCAGTTGCTAGATGCTACTTCTCAAAGACATAAATGTTAGGAGTTAAATTGTATGCACAGCTCTGTGGAACAAAATTAGTCCATTGTGTGGTTAAGGAGCTGGAATGTTTAATGGAGCAAAACAGCTCCAGTGGAGATAAAGGTCCTCTCTGGCTTTTCTGATCTGGTGATTTCTGGGCAGCAGGGCCCGATTGTTTCACTGATGATAAATGTTCATCCCAGTGGGGCCTGAGCACATGTGCACACCAACTCCTGGCTAACACAACACGTGGGAGGAGTGTCACTGGGCTGACAGGCTGCAGGGCAGCACAGGAGGCAGCCACAGGGCACAAGGGGTGCTGAGGCAGGAGGGTTCCCCTCCATCCATGACCAGCTGGGCACCCTGCACTAGTCCAAAGGCAGAGGGGAAGCCTGTGGTTTTGTTTGGGTTTTCTTTTAGAAATCCACCCCGGATTCTTTATTCTGTCTCTGGGAAGCTCTTACTGCCTCAGCTGGAGTATTATTTATACCACAGCCAGTGCTGCTTGCAAGAAAAAAAGGATTCCTGTGTTACCATGAATCAGCAGATGGACTTTTTCTGTTGAGTACTCTCTTCCTCATGTGTTGTGGGAGGGCAAGAAATGAACAGCTGAGCCTCTCAGTGTTGTCTCCCAGGAGCATCAAATGAACTGCCTCCAATTGTGCAATGCCTCAAATGCTGTGAGGGAGGCTGTTTCCAGGAGCCTCTGACAGGTGTGGGACACCAAGGAGCCAAGGGCTGCCCTGAGGAACATGAGAGCAGCTCCTGGCCAGGGCCAAACCCAGCCCCAGAGCTGGGGAATGTGCACAATGTGGAAGTGCAGAGAGAGCTGGCCTTGTCCCTGGGTAAGAGGAGACCCTGACTGTAACATTAGAGCATGTTTCAGAGCCTTGCCTAACACCAGCTGAATATCTTAATAGTTTTCTGGTGGAGTCAGTCCTGGTTTGACAGACTGTGCATGCTGAGGCATCTGCAGAGGAACTGCTTGTGTGTAATGGCTCTGGGACTGAGGCACTGAAAGCAAAACTCAAAGTGCTGCACATGAGAAACTTGTTCAGAAATATTCATCTGTGGGGGGTGCACAGAAGAAGGCATGCTGGAGGGCTGGAAGGATACAAGGAGAAGGACAGATCAGGAGGTACAGCAGAGTTCTACTGCAAGCTCGCAGGGAGAAAAGTCAAGGTGCAGCAAAATCCTAAAAGGCCCCACTTTTCAGAGCACATATGATTGTTTCTGCTACAGAAATATACTTTGTAGTTGCCCACGTCTTTCAAAAGACTGTAAAATAGCTGCTAATTTGTTGGCTGAAATACTGAGGCAGGGAGCAGCAGCTCAAGCAGCTTACATAGCATGTGATGCTGCCCTGGGACCAGAGCTCAGCTGTTGTGGGTTTGGCCTCACACTCCTCTGCCCAAACCCTTTCCAGATGGGACAGGGTGAGCCCTGCTGGTCACTGCTGGTCATTAACTGCTAATTGCTCACACAAGATGCAAAATAAAAGGATTGGCATTGGGCTTCAGGCAACTGTTTTGTTTCTGCACACTGCCAAAAAAAAAATGATGTGAAGAATCTACTTGGTGTCCCTAAATCTTTTTTGGTGACTCTTTTTAAGCTGCAATGACCCTTCCCATCTGTTTGGAGAGTTTGCAAGTCTGTCCCAGTGCCCAGGGAACGCAGAGATGAAGCAGGATTTAGCACAGGGGTTCACTCCTGAGAAAGGCAGAGGACACTGGCTACAGGTGAGTGCTCCTACAGCAGGAGTTAGACTGAGCTGCTTGGGAGCTCCAAAAGAGGTTCAGGCCACAGAGGTCAATGCACTGGAGAGCTGTTTGCACTGAAAGTTGGCTGTTACCTCTGTGGGTCTCTTCTCAGCATTCTCTGTAGAGGTGGGGAGAAAAAAAGGAGAGACTTGTGCAGGAGGAAATATCCTTACAGCAGGTGCTAGAAGGAATTCACCCTGGAAAGATTTCTGAGTCAGCACACCCAGTCCAGTTATCAAAGAGAGAGGAAATACAGTAAGTTAAACTGCTTAAACTGCTTCCTTTTCAAGTAGTTGCTTGTTTTGCCACACGAGTGCTCTGAATAAATGTCTCTGCTGAGGCAATGTGCAGCTGCAATCCCTGTTCCCTGGCCCTGGAGATGGGCACTGCCCTGAGTCACTGTGCTGGGTGGATGAGTACCAGTGTCCTGGGTGCTGCCTGGCCATGCCACAGCACAGCTCCGTGGCTCTGGGAATGATGGGATTTGCCAAGCACTGTTCCAATTGCCTTGCTGAAGGCTGGATGCTCTGGCATAAGCATGGCACTTCACCCTTTCCCCTAATGGGTAAACAGATCCCACCTTCAACACCTATTTGTGTCATCCAGGAACCTGCTGATCATCAGGTTTCAGCCCAAGTGTGACCCAAGCTGGAGCCTCGTGTAAGTATCTGTATCTCATCATCTCACTTCAGTGAACACCCAAGTGTCTGAAGCCAGACAAAGCAAGGCTTTGAGTACAAATGTGCACTTCTTAGTTTCCTCATGCTGGCATTTGTATACTCTCTCACACACACTTTTACCATTCAGTAATACCTGTCTTTCATCAAATAGCATATTTTCTTGCTGTATTACTGCTAAAAACCTATTTCTTCTGCCAGAAATGCTCTAAAGCCTCTGCAGTGTTGAGAGCTGGTGCTGTAACACAGCTTAGGGACCCGGGTCTCTGTTGTCACTGCATCTTTGCATCAAGTGCAGCTCCTGTGTCTGTAGCCTTGCATCAGTGAAATGGGCTGCTGCCAAGGAAGTCAGTGTGATCTGGGATTCTAGTGTAAGGCTTCAGATTGGGTCCCACCCCTATCCAAACAGCTCAGCAGAGGAACTGTCTGCTGTGTGATTAACAGTCACACACAAGGGTTGATGAGAAGGCATGAGGGATTTCTAAATTAGTCAGATGTTAACTGGGAGGGTCAGAATTAAGTCACAATTTACACATACATTTTGCAATTAGTGCTGATGGGAAAGGAAGTGAAAACAAAGAGAGTAATTAAATGTGGCTTTGTTAGATCCCTCTGTTACATGTACCCAGATGTTGTGGGGGCTTTGGCTGATGTTCAGTATTTAAACTGCAAAAAAACACCCAGGAAGACTGAGGCTGTGTTCTAAAATATGTCACTCTTCATAAGCTATTTGGACACAAATGGAAAAAGGTCCTAAGGCTCAGTGACACCTGAGCTGTTTGATGTAAAGGGGAGGGGTGGGAGGATATAGCAGCAAACTGTCTTAGATGTCTCTGTTTCTATCTCCAAGGAAAAATTAAGGCATCTCTTCATTTCAGGTTACAAAATAACCCTCCCAGTTTCAGGGAAAGGCTCTGGAATAATCACCAGGAAGTCTGGCTGACTTCAAGGCAGGGCCTGTTAAGTAGAAAATTGAGATTATATTATATGGATAAGCAGGAAATCACAGTCAGTCAAGGCCCCATAAAGAGAAAAGTTTTGAGTTACTGAAAAAACCCTCAACCCACAATGGCAGTCTGTTCTCCCACCTGCTGCTCTGGTTATGTTCTGCCCTGGCAGATGCTATCAATAGGTTTGTCATTTGGTGATGGATCAGACCTCTGCTGAAACTTCTCTGCTGCCAGAAATGAGCGTGCCCCTTCTTTCAGCCCAGTTGTGACAGTGGATGAGGAAAGGCCAAGGTGCTGAGCCTGAATGTTAAGGAAGGTGTATCTTTTACTGCTTAGTTCTGCTGTTCTGCAGTTGCCTTGTGTTAGAGCTGCTACAAAGATCTGCTGACTATCATCACATGTCTGCCAAGGCTTTTAATCAACACTTAGGGCAACAGATGGTATACCCAGAAACTACAGGATTATTATGAAAATGAAAGGAAGAAAGACATTTCAGAGGAACTGTGTTCCTTTCTGAAGGATACTGAGTCCTAACATTGTAGGGCAGCATGAGGTGCTTAGGAAGGAAAAGTTGTCTACTTATTAATTAACTCTGCCTGTGTCCAATTAACTTAAAACCAGGTGAGGAGTGAAAGCTTAAGACTTGCAGTTACAAGCAATCATGTAATAGACAGTTTATCAAGAAGCCATAAAAGCAGTCCATCATTCTGACAATCCTGGCACCATGTGTGTGAAAGACCAAATTCCACAGCACTGAAATGTGCCCCAAGAAAGGAAAAGCTACTTGCTCCAAGTCTCTTCTCTCAGCTGGGGATAGATCCACTCTTCCTGCTTATGGCACTGGTCAAGGCTGAATAGGGGAAGACAAACATGAGGAGAAGAAAAACAGCAGGCAGACTTTCATCCCATAGTATAAAAAGCCTCAATATTTACAGTGGGATGGGAGATGTCACCAAGCAGGGGAAAGAGGGAATAATATTGCCAAGGCAGTCAAGCAAGTGACACTTTCCCATTTCTGCACCACAAGATGAGACCTCAATGACATTTCTAGCAAGTGTGACCTATTTGTCATCTGGGTAGAGAGAGTTTGCGTCAGCCTTTGTAACATGAACAAACATCTCGGGGTGACACAGGGTTTGTTTACACACACAGGTGCCAATTAGCTGGGCCTGCATTACAACATGAGGAAACCTCTTCTCCATACCTGCTAATGCTCCTGCCAGGGCTGGGTAGGGTGAATACACCTGCAGGGAGTTACACAAAGGAGGAACTGGAGAACCTGGGCTGCTGATCTTCCGAGCTGGCAGATGTTCCCAAAGTCACCCTGCTTATATGCTCAGAAACTAATTTAAATCCATTTCATTCACACTAACAATTCAAAATTACATTCCCTCCCAAAAAAAATCAAATTGTAGCAGCAGGCTGCAGCCTCTGCTGTCCCCTGCCCTCCAACCTGGCTTTTCACACCCATATCAGCTGCCAGCACCAGTGTCATGACCTGGATTCAAAGATGCTTTTCAAACCCCTGATTACATGGCCTACTTCCTGGCCATAGAAATGAGGCCAGGTGGATTCTATTTTAAAAGCCTGCTAAAGACCGTGGCTAAAATAGCTGACAACATTACCACACCACTGGGGCTTAAAGGGTTTCACAGTGCCTGTGTGTCTGAGAGATGTGCTGGCTTTATCTCTGTTCTATGTTTCATTTACTAATAGGATTTTAGGAATCTTACTGGTGGTGTGCCTCTCCCCTTCTCATTCCCAGGCAGTTCCTCCCTCGATGTTTGTGGGGAATCTCTAGCCTTTTTACAGACTAGATTTCCACTAACACAGCACCCTGGCTTTCCTCCACCACCCTACTCCAAAGAAGCTATAAGCAATTTTCAAGTACCCCTAAAACCACAGCAAACTGAGGAGAGATGCTCAGTGAGAACAAGGTCAGCAGGACTCTCATGAAACTCAGCAGCTGTGCTTGAAGCAGAATGTCTCAGTTTACTTAGCAGCAGTACAGCTCCTTTCCTTTTCTGCTGTTCTAAATTGTTTCTCAACCCTGATGTTCTCTCTTTCAGGAGATATTCCTACTTCCAAGCACCTGCCCACACCAGAGCTGGAGCATTAGCTGGGTTTTACCTCCTAAACACAAATAATGCTTCCTATTAAAGGATTTGCTGGACTAGACCATGAGACTTCCACATAGCATTTAATCCACTGCAGAGCTACCTATGCCAGCAGCCTCTGAAGTTGGTGAAGAAGTAAAGGTGGCAGGTACAAGGTATTGTCCCTTTTATTATGTATGCATTTTTGCAGATATGTTTATTAAGGATAGAATTAATAGAAATACTGCTGTGCTTTTTTAAAAAGTTTTACAGGGTGGGGGAAAAGTCAAGTTTTCCACTGCCCAGTTTTATAAATAAGCCTTTGGAGAATCACAACCTTTGCCTGATTCTGCAATGAGCCTGGCTGACCTCGTGCTCAGCCTGGGTGAAATGGATCAATCAAATGAGATTTAAAGACTTGTGCTTTTATGCTCTTATACTTTTAGGGGTAGCAGATTGGTCTGAGTACATAATGTGTACTTTCCTTCTGATGATGCATTTTTAGAAGTGTGGAAGGAGAAAGTCTGACAAACCCAAATTCTATAGCAGAATAGTCAAATATTGGAAATGGCTTTCTGTTCTGAGGGGGAGAAAAGGTGCAGTGGCCAATACTAGAGAAAGACCATTACTGGTATTAGTTAGCAGATCACTGGTTTTACTATGAGGAGTCTTAGTAAATGTGTCTGAATACAGTTTTCTTATACCAGCCTGAGCTATGATACAGTATTTATTCTGGGGCTACAAAATACTAAATTTTCCAGGCTTGGTTTTTCGTGGAGGCTGTCCACAAAGGAGCTAAAGAAAGTAGCTTACCTCCTTGCCAGCTTGGCTGCATCTGCTGCAGCACTTCCGTTGACTAGAAGGGACACGTTAGACACCGCACCAGCCAGGAAACAGTCCACAATGCCTTGGTTTCTCCGAGGACAATAGCCGAAGTCATCTCCAGTTATTATTAACTTCACCTGAAGCATCCTTAGATGTCATCCCTGGCAAAAAAAAAAAAAAAAAAAAAAAGTAACAGGAGGTTAAACCGGAACACTCGGCAGCCTGCAGATCACAGGCAAACAGGAAAAGACAGGCTTACCGCGGGCGAACCCAGCCGTGACTCAGCCCCTGACTAAGCCCTCCTGCTCCAGCTGAGCCCGCCGCAGTCTCGCGGCTCGCACGGGGCAGGATGTGCGTGTGGCCGGCGGGCTCACACCGTCCCTGCCCGCTCCTCCCTGCCAGCCCCAGCCGTGCCCTCCCCCGCGGGGCCAAACCCCGGCGTGCACCGTGCAACGCTGGCGCTGAGCAGCGTGCGGAAGCTCGGGGACTGCCCGGGATGATTCGATCGATGCAGGGTGCGTCAGAGGGTCAAATTCCATCCCGCGCCCACCCTCGCCCGCGGTGCCCGGTGAAATGGCCCGGGTGCGGATCACCTGAGGCAACCCTGCAGCCGTGACGCCTTTGGGCCACCGATGCCGGCTGCATGGGGCGCGGCCGCAAGGGGAGCGGGCCGTGTCCCCGGGCAGAGCCGGCACGGAGCGGCCTCCGGGGGCCCGGCCCGGCCCTGCCGCTGCGGCGGGAGCGCGGGGGCCCGCCAGCCGCCCGCCCGGGGCGGTGCGTACCTGCGCTCCGGCCCGATCCGGCTCCCGGGGCCGCCGCCAGGCGTGGGCGGCCGGCGCTGCGGGTCGCTGGCCCCGGCGGCGGAGCGGTGCCCGCGGCGCCCGGCCGCGCATCCCCCCGGCCCGAGCGGCCCCAGGCGGGAGCTCCCGCGGCCGGGCGAGCTGGGGCCGCAGCGCCGGCTCCGAGCGCGGCGAGCACCGGGGAGGCCCCGCCGGCGGCCCCTGGCGGCGGCCCACGGCACGGCACGGCACGGCACGGCACGGCCCGGCACGGCCCGCCCGGGGCACCCCCGCCGCTCTCCGTGGCGGTCGCTGCTCCAGACTCCCGAGGTGAGACCCGCCTGTGGCTCAGGGTGGGCAAGCGAGATCGTGCTCTGCGCTGGCTTCAGCGCAAAACTGATGATCCCCCTGATGCCACGGATATGTAACCCTGCAGCCAGCGACCGTCACAGCAGCCACTTGCTTGTTTTCCCCACCTCGGTGTGCTGCAGGGTACCCTCAGTCTGACTTCAGAGCCGCAGGGCAGCAAACCCTGGCCAGGAGGTCCCATGGCTCTTGGTGCTGGGCTAGAGAAGGGCAGGGAGAACAGATGAGAGTTTCACCAAGGACAGCTTCTAACATGCTGTCATTCAGTGCTGGATGCAGCCAGTTCTTCATCAGGCTGCATGTAGAATCTTATTTGTCCTGGCATTAAACTGCTTTTCTTACTGCAGAAAAGCTATTCTGGATCTACCAGAATGAAAGTGCCAAATACTCAGCTTGAAATGGAGAGTGGAAGATACAGTTAGCCTGTATTTTTCACCTGTGGAAGAGGATGAAGTTGTATCTAAGCAGAACAACCTCTTCTTGGTCTGTAGTGCTTTCCCAAAATATTCACCCACTTCTGATATTGCAGGAGAAACAACAAGCTCATGTTTGAGGTAGGGAGAATGGCAGCTTGGGAAGTGCCGTGGTAACATGTGCATGGATCCAGGGTAGCTCTCTTGATGTCTGCTGTAACTTGTTCCAGGAGGCGGGGATCATACTGGGACTGGACTCTTCCATGGATAATGGTGATCTCCACCTCTGAACCTGTGCCAGCATGGGGGTAAGTGCAGAAACAGCTGACAAGCCAAGCACTGGCTTCCTGGAAGAGCAGCTGGAGTGAAATGGGTTGGAAAAGGCTTTAAGGATCGTTTCTGTGGGAATGGGCTGACAATCCTGCTGCTTAATTTATGTATAAAGAAACCAAAGCCTCCAGGTGTCTCCTTTTTCAGCAGAGTTCAATTCCTAAAGACAGCAAGCGAGCCCCTGCCCCAAAGTCAAGGACATGACTTGTAGGCACAGCCCGAGACTGACCATCTTCAGCAAAGCAAGGACCATCAGTTTGGAGACAGAAGCACACTTCAGCAGAGGAAATCGCACCCTTTTCACACCTGAAGTTTGAAACATCTGTCTGGGGGCATGAACACCTGTAGGAGTAGTGGTTTTCCAGGTCTGTCACCTAACAAGGAATTTGGAATCACTGAGTTGAGGTAGGTTGCAGCCCTGTTGATCTTTAGGCTCTCATCAATTGCAGTCCATGTAGCAAACTGCTACCAAACTTTGTTTCCATTAGCCTGAGGGCACTTTGAGGGGCAGCTAAGTTTTGGACAATAATTTGTAAGTTTATTTTGCTACTTTGAAGGAGAAAAATAAAATCAGAATAGGTGGTAGCAATATTATTCATGGTAGAATTTGGTTCCTACAGGCCCCAAAATGGGGCAGCACTGGGAGCACAGGAGACTTCTGCTGCATCAAGAGGGGACATCAGCTGTTGTCACTTATTCTTTCTTGCTCTTCCCTGCTCATGTAAATGAGCAATGACTACTGGAAATGATGGTGAGAGCTGGAAGACAGCCTTCTGCCTCTTCAGTGACATTTTCTCTTAGAAAAGAATTATATGAAACGAAATTCAAATCAGATCATGCTAAAATGCTGTAGACAACTTGCTAAATCTTCATTCAGGCAATTCCTGTGAGCTTTTCTGTCACTTGATAGTTGTATGGCTCTGTTACAGACAAGTTTTTGATGTTCTGTAAAGGTTTTCAGTGCCCTTGGCATTTCAGAGAGGATATCTGTGCACCTGCTCCTTGCTTCCCCTTCTGGGAGATGAACGTCACAGCCTGCCCACGTTCCCCAAGAGGCTTCACTTACTGATGAGTGCTGTTACTGCAACAGCTGAAGTCAGCACAATTCTGAAGTAATGGCATGAATCATAAAATAAGCACCTCCTCTCTTTGCCAATGCAAACTCTGGGGTTTTCTGCCTTTTTCTAGAACTGCCAGTGCTCCCTGACTCTGCACAAGTGAGAGGCACAACATAAGAATCTTAGACAAAGCTTGGCTTCTCAGCCTTCTTAACCTTAGTATGCATTTAATGCTATTAACAGTAACATCCTTCTTAAATATTTAATGCACTTCCTGGAGGCTTTTCTTTTCTGATTTCATATGTTTATCCAGCTCTCCTTCCTGCCACTGGAAGCAAATATTCCCCAGCAAGCAAACCTTGCCCCTGTGGCACATGCCCTTAGCAGCAGTGCTCCCTCTGCAGCCTGCACTCACAGCTGGCTGCCAGGGTAGCCCTTGCAGCTGACCCCCACAGAGCCCAGAGCTGAAAAGCCCTTAAAATTCAACCTGGAGCTCAAAGGCAAGGCAGACTTCCTCTGGACAGCCTCTTCTCTGCAGTGAAGACAGGCACATTGGCCAGGATTCCTGGTGGAGCTGCATAAGCCAGGACAAGCACTAAGGAGAGGCTGCATCTTCCAGCTTAGCTAAAAACACAGCCCTACCTCAGCTTAGCTGCAAAAGCCAGCAGGAGCCCTCACCATCCTCAAGTGCTTCACTGCTTTTGAGCTTGAATTTTTTTTGCCTGAACTTTGAGTTAATCAGTAGAAATGCTGAGGCTTCCTGTATTTCACAAAAGTGTTTTCTAACAATTACTGCTTCCAACAAGGCATCTGTTTACACATTGACATAAAAAAAGTGTTTTCTTTTTCTTGTTCCCTTGGCTGCAGTTAGTTAGCTCATTTGGGATTACAATGGTAGCACAGTAGGACTTTGTCTTTTCCTTGCATGAAATTTTGTTGAAAGTGTGAACTCTAAAAGGCATTGAAATGAAAGAAAGTAAAATCCATTTTTTAAATTAAACGACGTAAACATTTTCTTATCTGTCCCAGCCTCAGAGGTTTTGTAAATCTTTGAAGTTCAGTGGCTTCTGTAGAAATGCTTAAACTACAGGTTTTCATCCATAGAACAGGTTCCTCCAACCTCCATCAAAAAGGGTTGAAACCCCCAAACTCTGGGGGATTTCACTCTGCTAGGAGTGAAAGGCTTCCCTGGTTATGATGTGACACAGGCAGGCAGTACCTGTCACCTTCCTTCACCCATGTCTGAAAAACCTGAATTTACACCAGCACAAAATAATGCCTGGCAAGGTGTGAGGTCCCAGCAAGGTGGCTGAAAGGCAACATTTGCCATTGTGACCTTCTTATTAACTTGACATTTGGCATTAAATTATGGAGGACTGCTAAAAGCACCAACCTCAAATCCCTCCTGATGCACCTAGGAGGCCTCTGGTCCTTGGTGATACTGTGGCTCATGGATGGTGAGTTTTTATCCACTTTCCCTTTTTTCAGAGGGTTATTTTCTCTCTGGTACATTTCCTTCAGTGTCTAATGTGTGGTAAAAATTAATATTTGAATATGAACTAAGCTACAGCATCTGTGACTTCTAACTGGGGTTAAGATGATGTAAAGCCTGCACATTCCTTTTCCAGATACCTTTTTCCCTGATGTTGAAGTCTATTAAATATACAAAGACACCTGGTCAAAAAAGAGTTGAGATAGGGAATATTTCCCCTAGGCAATTAAATGATGGGTCCAAAATAGGTACTGTTTAACTGTGCACATTAATAGCTAAACCTAGACTGTCTGATTCCATTAACTGTTTGATTGCATCAGGAATTCAGTTTGACCTCTCTGAAAGTTATTATAAAAGATGCATAGATGTTCTGTGGAATTTTCAGAATGACATTAATATTTGCCTTCCACTGAAACAGATGTCTAGAAGTTTTTTCAAATCCCATGAAGACCTAAGTTGTTTTAAAAGCTGCCTGAACTGATGTAACATACATTGCATTTTCACATTCTTGTTCTAAAATAGAAGCTGATCATCAAAACAACAATTCCAGTCCATGCCTACAAATTCTAAATAACTTCCTCAGCTTCAACTTACACTGTCTAAACAAAAGCAGAGTTATTGATTATTGCAAATGTTGATCAGGAGTCATTAAAAAAAATTAAAGATACCAGAGGCAGGTCCTTAAGGGAAAAAAAGAATGAATTAATGCAAACATGAGTAACACCTCAGCACTATTACTACACAGGAAAGTTCATCTGGCAGATCACTTACAGTGATTGTTGTCACCTCCCAGCATCACTGAAAAATGTGAAGAATCCCAGTTGATGGAATGGAAATGCAGGTTAACTCCTCTGGCACTCTGAGGGGAGATCCCCTGCTCTTGAAGGACAAGCATCAGGCAGGACAGTGGCTGAGACATGGTGACAGTGGCAGACACATTGCCAGGACTCTGCAGAACTTCCCAGGAAACCCTCTCTACCTCAAAGACTAGAAATAGAAGACAGCAATTAGAAAATATCAAATCTTCTCCCCCAGATGAAAAAAATATTCAATGTAAATATGTATATGTTAATACTTTTTTTGTCAAATGTCTTCTGCTTATTTCCTTACTCTGCTTATCCTTACGTTATGTTTATATCTACTGAATGCAAAAATCTGAGTAAAGTATTTTGGTTACCTAACCCTTAAACAGCTTAGGTTGAGTGATAAGAAACTGGAATTGTATAAATTTTTGGCAAGCCATTTTTTATCACTTGGATTTCTCCCCGGGTGACACATTCTATCATTATTACTCCTGCTCACTGTTTGTGTGAGGCTTAGGGGTCACAGTTGGAAGAGCTCTGTTGTAAGGCATGCCAGTGGAGACAAATGTTTCATCTGAAGTGAGGTTTATAACCAGCTGTTCCTCAGTGTGGAGTGAAAGAAGGACACAGAAAAATCACAGAATCTTTGCAGACCTGATTGTCTACAGCTACTCTGTTGAGTTCAGTACAATTCATCTTTATTGACATCAGAGAAGGGACCAGATGCAGAGAAAAGCCAATGGAAGAGCTCAGGTGGGCTTGTTTCTGTACCAGGTACTAAAGGCTTCAGAACTGTCCCTGTCTGTTTTGCCTGAGGTTTGTGCTGGTCTGAGAAAGAGCCCGGGTGTTGCTGCAGTGCTCTCCATAAATCAAGGGCTGTCTGTACCAAAAGATGCACCGGTACATTTTGGGGTGTAGGTCACACCCAGGAGTTGCCAGCTCTGCTGTCTTGTTGTCAATGACTGCTCCAGTCATGCAAAGCAAACAGAAAATTTAAAGCATCTTAAACAAAGGCCAATATAAAAACTATATTCTTTTTCTATAATCTATTGCTTTGGGTAAGCATACACCCTCTGAAATTTCCTTGAGCCACAGATTTTTCACTCCTGCATGCTAAAAGCGTTTGGCACTGCTCAGGGAGGGCCAGGATACACCTCCAGCTGCACCTGATGGAAACGGTAGGAGTTTCCAAAATGCTTGAAAATCACTTGTGCATAAGGATGGGGGGGAGTTTGAGTGATTGAAGGCTTTGTAGCTACATTTTACATTCTCCCCTTTTACAGCACCGTTGAATTATTTTGTTTCTGTGCATAAACAAGAATGATAAAGAGATTCCTACCAAAAAAAGTTGATGTTCCCATGACCAAGGTGAAGCCACATAATTTCTGAGGCAATTTCACCTGGAGCTTACAGCAATCTACCGGAAACAACAGAGGGCCTGTGGCAATGAGGTGGTTGTTAATTGCCGTGGGTGTTAGGCATTGATGGCTCTTTGTTGGCAACCGTTCTAACCCAATTATGTTTCTAAAGTGGGACTGAAAAGCATTGTAGGGAGCACCGTGTAAACGGCACTGAATGCACTGAGACTGAGCGACCTCCCAGAAAGACAGACAGGTGCCAGCTAAAGCCCCATATGATTGATTTTGCACGGCTAAAATGGCAACCACAGACATCTGGTTTTGCCCCAGTTATAACAACAGAAGCAGTGCTGGGCTGGTGAGTTTTGTTTCCCATGGAAAAGGGCCAGCATTTGTGTCCAGGTGCCTGTGACCCCGAGTGGCTGGCACCTCCCAAAATTCAGAACAGCACAGGACAGCTCCCAGACCCAGCCTGCTTCCACTGAGGACCAGGACAGCCCTGGCAGTGCCAAGTGCCTCCTGCAAACTGGCATCAGGAAACTGGTTGTTGCTGTCTTAGTTAGAACCGCAAGGCTGCTTAGAATGATATAAAAATATTGCATTTGACTATCAGTGGGGGAGCTTTTGCTTTTCTGTGAGTAAAGCTTTATACCTCCAGCGCTAGGAATTGAGCTTTAAGTCCTGAAGAAAGCAAACTCTGTGTGTGTATAGACATGAATATATGTGACCTGTGTTTAGTACTTGGGCTTGTTTTAATGCTGGCCTGGCACTTAAGTCAGAGATTTTTCTCAAATGTAGGTATAGCTATGGAAAACAGGCCAAAGCCAGCACAAAGAAACTAAGCATTTGATTGAGGGGTATCACATGGGCAGGAAAAACCTTGCAGCTTCAGGAGTGGTGGAAGAGAGAGTCAGCTGAGCATCTTATGATGTTTGCACTACCCAGCAACACTAGTGTGCTTTCTAAATCATCTTGTAATATCAAGTACAGTGTTTTAGTTCTTTGCTGCTGCAAGGACAAAATACCATTATTGCAAAGATGTAAGTCCCAAGATGGGATCCCTTCTACCTGTTTCCTTGCCACTAAGATCAAAATCTTTTCTCTTTTGAATTACTTTGAATTATTCACAGTTTTACATGGGACTCGCACAACGCTGTGATGTGGTACATGGGTCAACCCACTGAGCAGTTTCAGAGGAAAAAGAACTGTGTAGGAGTTCAAGTGTCCTTTGCCAATGGCTGCCTCTTATTGAGATTTTTTTTGGGGGGGGGGGTTATTTCTTCAGTCTGCGCAACTACGCAATAAAGGACTGTATGTGTGTTAATTTATGCAGATTTTTTCTACAGAATAGAGCTTAATAATCTCTTAGTTATAAGAACTTTGCAAGAGATTGAAGCACAGAAGGTGTAAAGGAGAGGTGTTACATTATTGCTACATCTGAATGTTACAGCAACCATCGCTAGTTCTTCTTTGTGTAGTGTTTATGCCATATAATCAGAAGCTCTAATATAATCCAGAAATTACCAGAGCTGTAATGTATTATCATCCGAGTCCCTTCACAAACATGACTCCCCTTTGTTTTTCAACACTGTGTTACTTTTCCCTGTAAATCCCCCAAATGGGTAGATATTCACTCCATTCTAAGAGCCAGAACTGCGGGGCGGAGCAGACGGGGCTGAGTGACCGGGCAGGGCAAGGGCGGCTCCCGAGGCCGGTCCGAGCCCGCCCGGGCCCGGCCTGGCCTCTGGGCCGCTCTGGCAGGACATGTGTCCTTCCCCGGCTCTGACATAACCGCACGGTCCTGCCCGCAGCACGTGTTCCGCCGAGGCCCTTTAACAATCCCTCAGCCTGACCTGGCTGTAATTTTTATACACGTTAGACCAGAGGGTGGCAGAGACAGACCTGGCCTCTCCTCCTACGTTCTCAGCAAGGGCAAACTGCAGAGGCGTGTGAGCGCGGCCCCGGGGGTGCCCAGCAGCCGGGGCTGACACCGCTGCGGGCCCGGCGGGGGCAGCGCGGCCCCGGGGGTGCCCAGCAGCCGGGGCTGACACCGCTGCGGGCCCGGCGGGGGCAGCGCGGCCCCGGGGGTGCCCAGCAGCCGGGGCTGACACCGCTGCGGGCCCGGCGGGGGCAGCGCGGCCCCGGGGGTGCCCAGCAGCCGGGGCTGACACCGCTGCGGGCCCGGCCCCGTGAGGGAGCAGCACCCGCACTTCTCCTCCGCGTCCTCACGGGGTAGAGGGAGGGGTGCCGCCACGCCGCGCTCTCTGATTGGCCACTTCCCTCCTTGCCGGTTCGCCGTAGCCCAATGAAGACGCGCGGCGGGGCGGGGGGCGGGCGGGGATTGGCTGAGCGCGGCGGTGGGCGGGGCGGTCGCCGGGCCCGCGCGGGGGAGCGGAAGCGCGGCGCTGAGGGCGGCGGGGCCGAGGGGGCGGCGGGGCCGGCCGGGTGCGGCGCGATGCGGGGCGGCCGCCGCCTCTTCCCGCTGCTGCTGCTGCTCCTGGCGCTGCTGCCCGGGCTGTGCCACGGCAGGGAGGCGGCGCCGGGCGCCGTGACTTGCGGCTCGGTGCTGAAACTGCTTAACACCCGCCACAGCGTGCGGCTCCACTCTCACGAGGTCAAGTACGGCTCCGGTGAGCAAGGCCTGGCCGGGGAGCTGGACAGTGGCGGGGCCGGGGCTTGAGGGGCCGAGGAGGCGGCGGGGGGCAGGTCGTGCCTGGCAGGGAAGTGGCGGGGGTGGGCGGCAGTGGGGGCTGTGGGGAGGCGGAGGACGCTGGAGTGTCCCGAGGTTCTCTCCGTGGTGCCGAGGAAGCGGCGGGCCAGGGATGGGTGTAGGGCTGGGCTGGGGACACGGCACGGGCGGGGGGAGGCTGAGGCCTGTGCGACAGGAAGATGTGCCAGCTGCTCTGTGGGCCCCGGAGGCTGGATGTGACAGGAGCGCTGTGCCCTTGTCCCTGAGGTAAGCCCTGCTCTGTGTCAAGGCCCCCAGCAGTATCTTGCCCGTTCTGGCAGCGAGGTGTTGCTCTGATGGGGATCACGAAGACCTTGATGGTATTTTTGATAAAGGTGGGATGTGTGAATAGTACCTGTCATGGATCAGATTTTTTTCTTGTGTTCACCATGAACTTTGACAGTTTGCATCTGCTAACACATGCTGTGTTTCACTGCTTGCATCTGAAAGGTGATTTGGTACCTGCATTCCTTTTGCAGTCAGTAAATGGACTGGGAGAATTAAGCACCTCATAAATGTGACAGCATGACAACATTAAAGCAAATTTCTGTAGTTTGCTCATGTCTTTTTGAACTGGGGAAGGGAGATAAGTCTGGTGTCATTTAATTTTATTCAAACAGGAAGTGGGCAGCAGTCAGTGACAGGAGTTGAAGCTTCAGATGATGCCAACAGCTACTGGCGGATCCGTGGGAAGAGTGACAGCAGCTGCCAGCGTGGGACACCAGTGAAATGTGGGCAAGCCATACGCCTCACCCACGTTAACACTGGGAAAAATCTGCACACTCATCACTTCCCATCACCACTCTCCAACAACCAAGTGAGTTGGTTTAAATCCTAAGCTTTTGTACAAGTAGTGCATGCTATTGACAATAGTCTCTCCAGTTATTTGGGTTTTTGGAGAATCAGGCTTGAGTACCAGCTGCCAGAAGCAGTATGTCTGTGCATATCCAGATTCAAGTGTAGGCTTTTCTGCATCTTAAAATTATGTATTTCAGTTCTTGACAAGGGTAATATAGTATGTGCCAGCATTGGTATTTCACAGTACTTTTAACAAATCTGATTTTTTTTTTCTTTTTCTGCACCGTTGCTGCTGGGAAGGCTGTTCTGAAATGTTTGGTGTTTTCTAGATGCAGGGGATTGAGTATCTCCCTCAACATTGTGAAGATTGCTCTAGAGCCTGGCAATTACTCATGTGTTATAACATTAGGCATTCCTATGTCCGTGTTCCTTGGTGATCCAGTCTGTTAGTCTCAGTTGTCTTCTTGCTATCCCTATTTCATTTCACTGTTCCTGTTTTTCTGTCCTCCTTCCACAGGAAAACTGAACTGCTCTTGCAATCATACTTAATTATAATTTTGTACATATCTAGAAGAGGATAATTTCTAACTGTAATTCAGCCCCAGAACAAATACTTCTCCAAGATGGAAAATCTCTTCTAAATAATGTAGTTGTTGGAAGATTTTTGTTGTTAGTCATGTCAGTCTTCCATCAGGCTGTGTAGATAGGTTGTTACATTCAAACTTGGAAGCTCTGACTCTTTGTGGAAAAATTCTTTTTTCACCATGAGTAAAGTGGCTGAAACAATAAGGTTCAGCTCTGTGTAGGGTGTCTCAATAATCTGATTATGAAAAGAAGTGATGGAAAAATAACGTTTCAAAACAGTTGTTTAAGGGAAAGATTGACTCTGAAACCATCCCTGAGTTTCATTTTCAGTGTAGACACTTCATATATTGTCATTAAGGTAAGAATGTTCAGCTGTCATTGTGGGGTTTTGTTTTGTTTGGAGATTTTTCAGCACTTTTTGCTCAGATGACAGGTTGGAGTTTGTTGGCACTTTGTGTTCAGATTGTCTGGTAGAGCCTTACTGCTTCTGCCTTCAGTAGCTGTTGGCAAGGCAATACAGCAACACTTCTTTCCCCATCCCTGCCTTTAACCCTGCTGACCGTGCTTGATGTGTGTGTGTCCTGGAGGTGTCTGCTTACCCTTTCACTCAGGAGGCTTGTGTCTCTAACAGGAAGTGAGTGCCTTTGGGGACGATGGCGAAGGCGATGACCTGGATTTCTGGATTGTGCAGTGCAGTGGCACTTACTGGGAGCGGGAGGATGCCGTGCGCTTCAGGCACGTGGGCACGGAGGTGTTCCTGTCCATCACGGGGGAGCAGTACGGGCACCCCATCAGGGGCCAGCGGGAGGTGCACGGCATGCCTGCTGCCAACCACCACAACTACTGGAAAGCCATGGAGGGAGTCTTCATCAAACCCAGTCTGGACCCTGCAAAACATGATGAGCTCTGAATTGACACGGGAGCCAAATTGCTTCGTTTGACTCCAGTGTTTGGAGATGCTAATCCTTGGTCTCTTCTAAGTCCTGCCTTGCCTGTGTGACTGATCTTCTGTGTTACTGAAGGGCATTAGTTCATTCTAGAAATGCAGCACTTCTCTGGGGAGTGGCTTCTGCCAGGTTCAGCCACTGACATTTATTTGGTGAAGTCCTTTCTGAATTTCCAAGCTTTATTGGTGAAACTAGTTCATTCATCTGTTAGGTTTTGTTGTCATTTGTTTGCTTGTTACTTTTTCTCGAATTCAAAGGAAATGAAAAAATGAAAGTAGTACTTTTCTCTAGTCTCAAGTACAATGAAACTTTGTATTTTGTAATCTTTTTCCAGCTATAATTAAATATTCAGAAACTGATTTCTACATCCTAGTGAAAGATTGTTATTGATGAGGAGATGGATTGTGTGTAGAAACAGAAAAATGGTTCTAAAATATGGTGGTTTTTGAATGACTTGCAGTCAACTATTTAGTCTTTGAGTTTAAAAAAGTATCAAATTGGAAATTGCATCCAATGTCTTATGAGAGTTTCAATCTGTATTGTATTGGAAGACTTGAAAATATTGTGTATGTTGGAGTAAGAAGACAAAATTTTAATAGTTTTACTTTGTCCAAGAAATTCAGATGTTCTGGTAGTGGTGGTACAGCTGATTGTCCATTGGTAAGGCTGCTCTGCTCTATGAACAGGTGCAGAAAACTGCTGCTTGCTTAATTAATATTAGAATTGTACGGAGTTTCTTATGGTGTAAAGGAACAGTTAAATTTGGCTTACCTCTGTGTCACTCTACAAGATCAGTATGACAATCCAGGTGAATAAATAGTGAGGCATACACCTCTGTGGGGTTTTTATGTGTGAATCCAGAAGAGCAAAAAAAAAATCTGAATGAATGGTTTGGTCGTGGATTTCTGACAGAGTGGTATGCAGTGGAGTGCTAGCAAGGAATCTTCACTGAAGTTGAGAATTTCTGTGGAAAGAAATTAATTCTTCAGTGCATTTTTTACACAGTGTTTCTGGTAATACTGATTAAAATTCAAAATACCATGTATTTGTGATTTTGTCTCAAATTGCAAAGCTCAAGGAATGAGTGAGAAAAGTCAGAACATTCAGGTGTTCTTGTTTCCATGTGCAAATTGTTTACTGATTACAGTGCTCATCAGTCAATCAGTTAAAGAAGCAGGAAACTGATTTGCTGCTCTTACAGCTGCAGCTGGGAGCTGCAGTGTTGGTGTTGTGTTGAGAGGGTGCAGTAGGCAGCTGAGCTCAGCTTTACAAATCCAGCGGGCTGCTCTGTGCTCCTCATGCAGGAGTGCTGCCCAGGCAGGCTCCAGGCTTTATTTAAGGATTTCCTGCTAGGGAAGGTCTGTCCAAACCCTATGGAAAAAGGAACCTCTGTAACAGCATTTCTGTGTACCTTGCTATTTTTCTTCAAAGGAAAAGGTAAGAATGTTTTTCTAGTAATTTTTGTTGCATGTGTGTATTCAAGGATTGTAGGCGTTTTGAAAATTAGGTAGACTGGCTTTTGCTGTTTTGTATTAGAAGTAAACTTTCCTGTGATTAATATTTCAGGTTTGCTGATACTCTTGACTAATTGGTATTGAGGTTATAGCTATAAAAGGATAACTATTTAAAAACAAAACAAACCTGCATAAACAAACTTTTCCCTTATTAAGGAGAGCTTTCCTTTTGAAGGTGGCATATACATAAACACAAAAAATGTGATAGCATTTGACAGGAGGAAGAAATAGTCTTGGCAATGAGTTTTCTAAGTTCAGTAAGAGCTACACCATATGGGCTTAGTGTTTGTGCACCTGTGGAATACTAAATTGGCTGAGAAGGGGTAGAGCTGTGGGGCTCATCTGGGTCTGTGTGCCAGGTATCATCCCCACCCAATGCCTGTCTGTGCCTGGATGTTTCTGTCCTTGGCAGAATGGTTTTCAGTCTTATTTGTTGTGCTTGAGTGGGATCTCACTGGATCTTTGGCTTTCTGGTCTGGATTTGAACCAAATTGGTTTGGTGAAGCTGCAAAAAAATGATTTTTAGTCCTTATTGCTTACTTTCTTATGTTCTGTTTTGAAAAATATTTGTACCTTTTGTTTCTAAAAAACCAAGCTGCCACACACAAATATACTCATGAATGCCTTATTTAAAGACATGTTCAACAATATTCATGTGAACTGAGTTTCCTCCACTTCTGATTCTGACCAAAGTGTAAAGGTCACTTAGCCTAAATATTTCACTTGAATGTGTCACAATAGTTGGGGGGATTTTGTTTGGTTGGGATTTTTTCCCCCAGTTTTTGTCACTGTAAGTGGTGGTCTGAAGGACTCTCAAATAAGGCTGGTTGAAGTACACCTTACTTTGGAAAGGTCTAATATAGTACTTCAAGAACTACTGGTACTCCTAGCATGCTGAATTCTGGCTGCAAAAGTCATGTTAATGTAGGAAATGCAGAAATTACAGCTGTGAAAAATGATGGCTTGTGCTTCTGTGCAAGTACTGAGATTTCAGAGTGTGAGTCAGGTGTTTTTATTTACTTTGGCTGCTCATAATTCAACTTTTCAGTCCTGCCCCCATGGGTGAGTGTTAGAGACCTGGAGAATCTGGTTTTGTATTGCTATGTGGTGGTGTTTGTTTTCCATATGATTTTACTGTCTAAAGCTGTTGGGGCTCTAGGGTAAAATCTGTCAAATAGTGCATTTTACACATATGTATATTTCTAGTTCAATATGAAATGACAAAGTTCCTTAGATATGTTAATTTCTAGGCAAGTGTGTGCCTACAGATATTTTTACTCTATTTCTGGAAGCTCTTTAAAGCTCTGTACAACTGCTCTGCATATGAACACTTGCCACACATTTTGACTTTTTGGTCAGGATGAATGAAACCTGGGTTAAGTTTTTCCAAGGTGCTGGAAGGGATGTGTTGCTCATTGATTCTTCATTCTGAATGTTGAGGCTAAATATAAACCAGTGTTTGTATTCAAATGGTATAACCATAATTTAATTTATTGTGTTTAGGAATACTAATTGGGTATATCTGTTCTTATTAGGTTAAATTTGCATATCTTTTTAAGGAGAAAAAAAATACAGTCAAAACCAGCCTGTAACAATGAATCTTACTCAGCAGTATTTGTAAGCCTGTTAGTTTTGCTGAATCTTCTGTCTTGTGCCTGCCTTCCCCAGCACTGAGGCAGTAGCTGACAGTGCAGATGCCTCAGTTTCACACCTGGCCCAGACAGGCTGAGCTGTGGCAGTGACTTCTTCCAGCAGCAGCATCCTGCTGGTGTCCGACTCCTGCTTGGCATCCTTGCTGCCTCTGTGCTAAATTCCCTGCTGCCAGCTGAGAGCCTGTCAGAGATTTGTGCACGTAGGGTGTCTCATGCTAATGCCCCTTTCCTAGTTTTGAGTTTGCATCTGTGCCCTTTTGGTTTTGCAATTTTCTCTTTAAAAACGTCTCCCGTAATCCAGCCCTGGGCCACCAATCAATTATCTTTGATAATTGCTTCATAACATGGCTGTTTATCAGCTGCCTTTCAGGAACTCATGTGTTTGGGGTTACAAGACAGCGCTTGTGGTTGTGTCATTTAGCTTTTTAAGGAAGCAAGAAAAGAAGTTAAACAGGAATATTTGAGGCTAAGGAAGTGCTTTCCTCTTCACTGTGCTTGGTTCTATCCTGTGGGGTGGGAAGCACAGGGGATGGTTTTCTTCCTCAAGAATAAAACATTCAACCTTACCAACCTGGAGTACGTAGGAAACACAAAGGAAATTTGAACATTACCTTAGGGTTTATTATGTATGCAGGTCACAAACAGTAATAAACTTTAAGCATTTTGAAAAACCTTAGGAGACTAAAGGAGTAAGTATTTAATACCCCTTCCTTTTCCTTCCAGAGATATTCTAAGCATCTTAGTGCTCCCATATTTATAAATTCTTTGATAGGGTGTGTGGTAATTACACATAATAATTTATTTTTATTTTCTGTGCAAAAGAGGGAAACCCAGCATTAGCTCCTTCTCATCTGTTTCCTGAATCAAACTTGCTGTAATTGCAGTAATGCATGGAAATTGATTGAGACATGGTCAGCCAATTCCTCTGAGGACAGTACTGGTTTATTTTGGGTGTGTATGAGCAAGGAGGGGATATAGTGAGCACCTTGAAAAGTAGACTTCAGCAGCTGCACTGTTCAATGCTTCAGTCTATTTAAATTGCTTCAAACTGAACTGATTATAAAAACCTTTTTACTATATTTGGTATTGTGCTAATTCTAAATTAGCATAAAGTTCACAGTGAAATGCTGTGATAGCTCTGATACTGATTCAAGCTGCTGTTCTGTGAGGGATTCATCTGTCTCCTGTCCTTTGGGAAAATGGTGTCCTGCTTCATTAGGATAAGAAGTGTTAGAAGCTGTATGACATCTCAAGGGTCCTGAACCCTTACGAAACACATTACAAATTAATCAGAATGTGTACAGTTTGTAAAGCTGTGTGATTATTTCCTGTGTTCTTTTTTTTTTTAATGGTAAAAATAATGTGTTGATGGCTTTGGCTGTGTGGAGGACTGTCGAGCTTTGGCTCGGATCTGTGGCTCTTTGCTTGATCCTCGTGATGGTTTTGTATTTATCCACCTCGGCTTCATTTTCTGGGAGTACTCATTATCAGTACAAGTGTGTGCTGTACTGAAAATCAAAGTAGGTGGGGTGAATCTAAGTGCAAGTCAAACCACAGCTGAGCATAAGACGCAGTAGGTGCCCGAAGTTATTTTTCTTCTGCTGATGCCCTCGCAGCCCCATCTCTGCAGCCTGGAAGGGTCGGGCTGGCTTCAGCCGCCCTCCGCGGCTGCCCGGCTTAGCCGGTGCCCGCAGACAGCACCTGCAGGAGAACTTCTCTTCTGCGCGCTTAAATGCTGCTGGCTACCCTGTCCTGCCTGGGGAGCAGCCCTGTGGGTGAGCTGGATAAAACCTTGCGTGGGGTGGATGCGGGCGGGCGCGTTGCGGGGAGCCGCGGCCGCTAGTGAGCGCTGCTCCTCCGCCTTTGCTGCCTGCGAGCCGCGTGCCTCCGGCAGCCCGGCAGGGCTTCAGCAGCCAGCTTTGATCGCCGCAGATTTATACTCTTCGGGGGGAAACAAATAACATCCGCTTCCCCCGCCTTACACTGCTGGGGCGATCAGCTGCTGCAGGACCGCCCGTGCGGCCGCGCCTCCTTAGGTGCGCTCTGCCAAGTCGTGTACTGCTCGGTTATTAGAAGGGAAGTTTAAAGCATTAGCATAAGCTCTGAAGCGGTGCTTCAAGCGTTTCTGTTTACTATTTTTCTTTAGGATCGTTGAAGTGCGGCCAAGGATGAAGTCTGTTTGCTTACAGTGTACATTTAAGGCTATTGTCTGTATTGTGAAATTAAATACCGGTTTCTGCTCGGTGGGGGAAGAAAACGCACAAAAGGATCGTTAAAAAGGGAGCTCTCCTTGTCCTGTCATGTACAAAAATACGCATTGCATTTCGCAAGATCTCGACAGTAAAAGCTAAAACGAAACTGTCAGTTCCTAACTAGAATAGGCTGCACGTCAGTGGTAGTTACAGGAACACCTCTTACCCCCAACATAGCTCACCTGGCTCTCCTCGGCTCTTGCTGGACCGCTTCCCCTGGAGTAGATCCTGTGCCATCCGCCGAGGATTCCCTTTGGCATGAGGATGAAAGCCGAGCTGCCATCTCTTACCGACACGATATCGCTTTGCGCGAGATTTCTCCCAGCCACGCTGCGGGGATGCCGCTCCCGCTGGCTTCGTGGGTCACCCACATCGCAACCCACGGGCTGTCCTCAGTGGGGACAGCAAGCGGCGGCTCCAGCTCCCCTTCCTCCCAGCGCAGTTATTGCCGAGGGCTTTGTTCACGCGCCAAAAGAACGTTTGGGTTTTTTTTTTTTCTTTCATGTCTGCCTGACGGTGCAATTTGCGTTTCTCAGCATCCGCTGCCTGCCGATACTCCTTCATGTCTAGCGGAAAGATGCTCTCGCAGGAGCCTTCAGGGATTCCGGGTACCAGTATTAGCGTGCCAGCCGCTGCTAACGGCGATCCTTGGCTGCTGGCAGGAGCCCCTCATTCTCGTAGAGAAATTGTTCTCACGGCTCACTCTGCCACCATCCCTCTCGTCTCCTCTCTGCCGGGCACGATCGGCGTCTCTTTATTCAGCCTCGCCCGCCGCAGCGGGGCGTGGAGGGAGCGGGGAGGTGCCACGGTGCGCGCCGGCCCCGGCGGAGCCCCGGCCGCGGGCAGAGCCCGGCCCCGGCGGAGCCCCGGCCGCGGGCAGAGCCCGGCCCCGGCGGAGCCCCGGCCGCGGGCAGAGCCCGGCCCCGGCGGAGCCCCGGCCGCGGGCAGAGCCCGGGCCCGGCGGAGCCTGGGCGCGGCGCTCTCCCGCGGAAGAGCTCCGGGGCGGCCGGGAGCGGCAGCGCTCGGCCGCGGGGCTGACGGGGCTGCGCTGGGCAGTGCCGGTGTGCCATGGGTAGGCGGAGAGGGCGATTCCTCCGCTGTCTGCACCCGACTTCCTCTGCCCAGGCGGCAAGTTTAAAGCTCAGTAGCTCAAGCGCCCAAAAGGCTGCAAAACCGAATGGTTGTGCCTTCTTGTGCCGAGAAAACACAGCGGCGACTCAGTCAGTACCTGCCCGGGAGAGGGAGCTGACAGGCTCTCGGGGGCCCTGAGTGCTCATCTCGCTTCAAGGACGCTCGGAGGCCTTAGTGCATAGGGGTGTTCTAATCGTGCTTTTATACGGCTTGTGAGAGGGCTTCCGGCCCTGTCCGGCTGCTGACACTGAGAGGAACACGCCGTAATGCATTCTCAGCAGTTCCCATCCTTGTACAAACCCATCAAGCTCGGTAGCTGGCTTCGGCGGGCACATGGAAGGTGATGCGGGAAAATAATCGCATAGGCAGTTTTTTAATCACCTGTCTACTCCCCTTGTACCCTCCCTGCTTGTTCAAAACGGGAAGGGTCATGACGCGTGCCAGCAACATCTTACACTGGACTAGCGTTGAGTGTGCTTGTGACTCCATTGCCAAAGGGAGAAAATACAGAGCTCTTACAGCATTAAACCTGTGCGGGTAAAACAGACCTCGAGAAGTGCAGAATGCAAGGCTTCTCCTGAAATTGCACCCAAGGGAGCACCATCTGCTCTCTCTTGCAAATATTATACTTTTGAACACATTACCTCTGCCTTTGCTGGGTGCGGATGTGCAGATGATTGCTGTCGAGCTGCAGGCAATTTTCTATAAAGCTGCACAGCAAAACACGTTTATGTTGTGCTGCGTTTCCTCAGCAATACAAACCCACGGTGAGATTGGCTCTCTGTCGAGCTTAGAGACTTCAGTCTCAAGGGCAAAATAGTTGAAAATGTTAAAATATTTGTCTCTCTCTATGTGCGCTGTTTTCCCTCATGATATGGGGGGCTGTTTATTGTGAGCAATTAACTGAAATCTTGCTGAAGAAATCCCAGCAGCCTCGCAGCCCCTCGGTCTCGTCTCTGGGGGGAAAAGTGCTTCGTGACGCCCCTTAGGAAAGCTGCCTTTCCCCGGGCTAAAGCCGGGCGCCGGAGGACAGGAGGGGTGCTGCTCGGCAAAGGGCGGGGAGGGGCGATCCGAACAGATTCGGTCCTTAAGGGGTAAATTCGCAGTTGGGAGGGCTCAACTTCCCTCCTCCCTACTCAAAAAGGGTGGGGTACTTGCGATTTTTTGGAAGCGGCAGCTGGAGGTGAAGGGACACCGCCCTCCAGGAGAGCAGGAGTGGGTGGCAGAGAAAAGCCTGAGAGCCCTCCCAAGACTGGAAATTTGACATTGCAGCTTTTTTCGGCTTCCTCCCCAGCGACACCCGAAAGCCGAGCCGGGGAGCGAGTGAACCCCGCAACTCTTGTTCTGCTGGGACGGGAGGGGGGTCCCGAATGTGGGGAACATCAGCACAAAGTGAACGTGCGTGTCAGTGACGGCGAGCGAGGGTTCCGAGCCCGGCGGTGCGCAGGGGCGGGGGCTGCGGGGGCAGGGCGCAGGCGTGGAGCGGACCCGCAATGGGAGCTGGCCGGGGGAGGCTGCTTCAGCATCCTCGGCACCCCCCTGCCCCGGCCCGGCTCCTGCTCTGCCCACAGCACGCTGCTCCTTGGGACCCCGCGGCGGAGCTCCGGCAGCCGAGGCTGCACCGGCGGCGTGCCAGGGCATTGGCTCCGCCGGGGAGGAGGTGCTGCGCGGGGCGGCGCTGGGAAGGCTGGTGCTGAGTGGGATGCTACATTAAAAGATGCTTTGAAGGGAAGATAATAATAAATGCCGAATGTCGCTTTTCTTTCCAACCTGCTTTCTGCGCTCTTCTGCATAGGAAAGTTACCCGGTCCAGATTGTTCTTGTCAGAAAACCACCACAATGCTATATCATATTTTCTTATATCTGGTGCCTTGAGAAACCGAAGGAAAAGTGATTGTTGTTCAGTCTGAGACACTATAGTTTATACTGAAAGAATTCCTTAGTACTTAACCTAAAATAAAATTCCATCCTCATAAAGTGTTAGCTGAAGTCCAGGGATCTTTTGGAAGGAATAGGTAGAGCTATGATTAGGGTACTGAACTGGAACTGATGAGCAGTACTCAGTTTGCAGCTGCAGAACTGAGTGATCCCAAAAACGTGTCGGTGCTTCTTCGTCCCGTCTGGAAGAATAGGTTTTCTTTGTCTGTGAGCAGTCAGTGCTCTGGGTTCAGGGGCAGGTGTCCAAGAAGCCAGCAGGAGGATTGGGTGACATGCCCAGGTGAATCCCTGCCCTCCCAATACCCGTCTCCCGCAGCCCCGCCGAGCGGCAGAAGCTCACCCGCTGCCTCTCTGCGGTGGGCTGCCCGGAGCACGTTAGAATGGCCCTGTCCCTCGAAGGCAGGGACTTCTGCCTGTCCGGCTGTCCGGGGGCTGAGGGGTAACCGGGGATGGGGCCGGGCACGGCCGCTACCGCCCGGCGGAGGGAGGCTGGGTGTTCTGCCGGGGCCAGCCCCTCTTTGGCCCGGGGTCCTGTGGCCCCTGCTCGAACCTGCGGGGTGGCAGGGGGTCCCCACGCCTCGCAGCCCTTCTCCGCCCGGTGCTTTCACCGCCGGGACTGGCCGGCTGCAGGTGGGAGACTCTCACTCACCTCCTGAGGGAAATGCGGCAAAACAGTGCGGGGGCTCACCCCCAAGCCCCCCGGAGGGCCCGGGAGGTGCTGTCCCGACCGTCGGAGCAGCAGCAGGCTCCCTCCAGGCTGGTCGCTGGGGCATTTATGTGCATCAGTGCATTTAAATTGAATTGAGAAGAGGCAGGGAAGGATGTTCTTGGATTTCGGGCAGAGGTATTTTGGGCAGAGATAATCGGAAATGTGTGACTGAGTAGCCTGAGCAATCCTTACTCCTGCTGTGTCGTCCCCCTTCCCCTTACAAGTTTATGTTTATTGTGTGCCTCCAAGTCAATAACAACAATTCAAGACGTCTATGTCGAGAAGGGTTTTAGCCGGTGTCCCCTTTGCCCCCGCCCTGAGCCTGTCCTCCCCGTCTCTGCTGGGACTGGCGGACGTGACTTTTCGCCTCAGCCGTTCACCCAGGGGATGGCAGTGGCTTCAAGCACACCTTCCCCGACGGAAGGGGGGCCGCCCTCTGCCTCCCTGTGTCACGGTGGGGGAAGATCCTCAGGCTTGAAGCCCTCCTTTTGGTCAGAGCCTGCGAACAAAGCGGCGGGACCGACCGACAGCGGGCTCCTCCAGGGCCCCTCGGAACCCCCAAACCATCGCTGTGCGGGGCCGCTTCACCCGGCAGCACTGTCGGGCTCAGCCGGCTGCGGTGCGCTGGCCTTGCCGAGCACCGAGAACGAGCCCCCGGCACCCAAACCCTTTCTCCGTGCCGGCGGCAGCGCGCCCGGGGCTGCCCGTGCCGCTCGCCCGCCCCGCCCGGGGAGCCGCTCCGCCGGACGGGGAAGGCAGGCTGGGGCTTTACCCCACCCGCGGTACGGCCGAGAGCCATTCTTTCAGGCAGTCCAAGCTTTAAAGAAGACTCCTTACCCCACTGCCTTCCATAATACAGGGTGCAAGTGGAAAACAGTTCGGCTTCACTTTTCCCGATTTAAGTATTATCCAGATTCTCCCGCCCCTAATTAAATTATCCCTCCTTTTTTTTTTTTTTTTGGTGTGTGTGTGTGTCTGAGAGAGAGAGAGATTTCGAGGGATGGGGAGGAGATTGGTCATTGTTTGTTAAGTTTTCTTCCTGTAACTTCCTGTAAAAATTTACTTTTCAGTAAGGTTGTCTGTGCATGCACAGGGAAATGAGAGGGAGAAGGGATCTGATCAGAGAATTCAGACAGACATTCAACCAAAACTACTCTTTCAATTGCTCCAAACACTGCTATAAATGTCCTAAGTTAATCACTTGGTTTTTGGGGATAGGCAGCAAGAAATCCTTAGCTTTGCTCCTTCTTGGTGTCTGCAACAGCTTGTACATGAAGGTGACCTCCATACTTCTCCAGGATTGATGAGAGATCCCCTTTTCCCTCAGAATGGGAAGTTTTTTATTTTCTCCTTCTCTCAGTACACAGCCTCCCTTTTGTTTGAATTTTTCAAAATAATTTAAAGATGTGTAAAAGGTGTATCCACTATGAAAAGAAAACCAAGTAACAGAAGCTTGTGCTGGAGGGCTGTGTAAATTCAGATGGCCATCACCCCAACCTTGTTCTGAAATATCACAGGAATTTACAGTGGTGGAACAAACCAGTTTGTTTCTAGTACCATGTGATGGTGGCTTTTGTAGTCAGTGTAACTCCCCATAGATTTTAATTGGGCAAACTGCTCACAAAGACAGTGGCTCCTGACAAAGGTGTTACTTGTTAGTATATCAGTGTTTGAGGAAGGCAGGGCTCTGCTATTTGTTGCAGTAGTAGCAGGGCGATTCTATAAAATATTTGACTTATTACATTAATGGAAAATGATACATTTGAATTTGCACAATAACAGCAGCTTATCCCTCTCATCTGATTACTGTGTCTCAAAATGTTTAAAAGGCTCAACTATCTCCCAGGTGAGTGAGTAAGCAGGAATTTTACAGAGTCAGTGTCTGCTGCTGAGCCCAGGAACTGTACCTAGTTTCCTGCAGTGCCACAAAGACTATTTTGGTTTGCCCCAAGGAACTCCCATTCTCAATTAGCCACCCACCCGCTGTTCTGCTAGTTCCTTATGGCAGAGATCCCTGCCCATGGAGCTTCTGGTGACAATACACTAAAGACAAGAGCACTGTTTTAAAGCTCTGATGCTTTGAGACTTTTCTCCCCATCTGTTCACTTCTGAGCAGAGGGATGCATCCTTTGCAAGAATGCAGGGCTGCTAGATCCCAGCTTTGCCTGGGGAAGCTTTCCATTCCCAGGAAGGGTTTAGCTGGAGTCTCAGAAGTTGTGTACAGATTTAGCCAGGCTTCAGCTGACAAGCTGGATAGATAATGCCATTGTCAAACCTCCAGTGGAGCAGTTTGGCCACCTGCTACTCCCTTTGGATGGAAACAGGATGTTTACTGGGGGGCTTTTCAGGAAGGGAAGGTACTTTCAGGTACCCCATCTGAACAGGTTTCTCTGGAGGACTTAACAGTATATACCTTTCTTCCTGATCAATTACAGCTAGGATTTAAATTTTTTTTATATATATGCTTCATCCTATTTTTTAGCACTTAGTTTGTTGTAATTGCTGGAACATGTCCTGCTCAGTCTGTGCTGAAATGAGTTCTGAGGACTGGATGTGGAGCAGGGGCAGGATATGGCCCTAAAGCCCAGCTGTTTGTGCTTCCTGCAGGGAAGTGGCTGTCGATGGCAGGGCAATGTACACCCTCTGCTGCAGTGGAGTGAGTGCAGTGCAGACCAGCAGGACTAGGGAAAAAATTCTATTGTGCCTTAGTTTTCAGTAAATATGCTACGAGCTACCTACTGGTATTAGGTCTAATCATAGGCCTCAAAGCTGTGGCTGGATTTATGTTGATCACTTTAAAACAAATCTCACAGATATATTTAGTAGAAGAATGTGTAAAACCCCAACCCCCAAATGGTATTATGTAACCAATACAGTATTTAAGTGCCCCCTGTGTAAACTAAGTGAAAAGCCTGCTGTTTGCTTTCTTTGCCTCTGTTGTGTATTGGTCAAGCGAAGCCGGGTGCTCTGTTTGCTGTTCTGATTACTATTTTAAAAGGAAAGATCCATAGGATCATGTTATCCAGAAATTGAAAAAGAGTTAAACCCCTCTCACTGGGCTTAAGAGAGGGGTCTGGGGCTGAGTGAGAGCCCTCTCGTGGGCTGCTCAGGGTGTCTATTGCCAGGGGAGCTTGTGCCATTTGAAAGCACACATCAAGGATACAGCCCTGCACAATGTACTTTGTCTCTTTATTTTGGCATGTGCGGTGCAGCCGTTGTCAGCGGCCTCTGCAATCTCAGCCACAGGGTTCAGCTGAGCTCAGCAAAGATGAAGATGTGTTAGTGTAGGGTCAAGGAGATGGTGGGAGCTCGTGGGACAACCGGGAATGTTACTGCTGCTACATCTAGAGCTGGTATCTGGTGGAAACAAGAGGTGGATTTCCTCTTGCTTTGAACCAAGAGGACTTTGTAGGCTTTCCCCCTAATTTACTGTTATTGATCTGCCATCAGCTCCTTGCCCAGTTAAATCCTTTATTCAAGGTGCTGGATCTTAGGAGCACAGTGGTTTCCCATTATTGTTATAATCTTTTGCCAAAGAGAGATTCCCCCTTCTCAGTAATGCACCAAAGTGGAAGTAATCGCTCTTTTTTCTTCTTGCATTTGTCCTTTCCTGTTTCATTCACCGATTGAAAAATGGCTAAAGAGCAGCCCCCATTTCACCTCCCCTTTTCCCTGATTGACTCAGCAGCTCCTGGGACAGAGAGAGGAAAGGGGCCTCGAGGTCACAACCTTCACAATCTTCAAAGCCCCTGCCGCTTCCAGCAGCTGTCACAGCTCTCACTGACCATATCCCCAGAAGGTCAGCAAAAAAATAAACACTGGGGCCCGACAGGTCCCCTTCTCATGCAAACTGGCCATTTCCCTCCCCAGCTCCCATTCCATGCATAGATTACACATTGGAGACCCCCTTGGATTTGCACAGAGCTATGCAAGAGCAAAATGCCACAGAAAATAAAAGCAGAAGGGCTTCCTGGGCAGGCAGGGTGGGAAAAAGAAAAGCAGCTTCCTGAGCTCTCCATGCCCACCCACAGGCTGCTGCAGCCATTTTGTGTGCGCAAAGCCTGAAGGTGAAGCTGGGGAGGGGGCTGACTTTTCCCTGGGAGAAAGACTGCAGGGAAGGATTCAGCTTTTGTATCTGCTTGTGCATGTGAGGGATGGAAGATAGAGAGAACCCAAAAGAAATAGGAAATTAAGCATAGACTGTAAAAGCCTTTTCATCAGGATTAGATTGCATCCCTCTCTGACAGCCAGTCTGTTTTCTGCACTCACCTTCCTCTGCAAAAAGTCATGATGAAGCAGAAATAGTGCCAGGGAGAAGCACAGGTTCAAAAGGCCAGTGCAGGAAGGTCCTTTGCAAAGGAAATACCCCTCCCCAGCCCTCTTTTATAGAAGTATCCATTTCACCATGACCACTAATAATCAAAGGGCTATTTCCTGGCCTTCCCAAATGCAAAGCACTGTTCTCATCTTCATTATTGCAAACCCTTCCCCTCCCGCCCCACACTCACTTCCCTACCCGTGCTCTCCCATGGCTGAACCCAGCACTAGGGCACGACTCGAGTTTTTCAGGCTCCGCAGTGAAGGAAGACGCTCGTTTCCTATTCGCATTTTCGGCCTCTCCCCACAAGACCAAACGGGTGAGCAGCACACCGGATCGCAGGGCAAAAACTCGTCCAGGGGATTTGTATCTGCGAGGGGCTGCCAGGGAGGCAGGAGGGGCTGCTGACCTGCAAGAAACCCCCCAGGAAGAAAAGGCAGGGACAGGGGACTCGGGGGTCACTTTTATTTATTCGGTGTTGGCCGGGTACAGCAGAGGAGCTGCCCCGGGGCCGGCGGGGCGCGGAGCGGTGGCGGGCCCGGGGCAAGCGGTGCGCGGAGCCGCTCACCTTGTCCTGCCCCTGCGCGCACGCTCTCCGCCGCTGCGTGTTTAAACAAAGAAAGTTGCACAACCAAAGTCCGTCCGTCAGTGTCGTGTGTATCCCCTCCGCCCCGTTAAGGTGGCTCTCGGCTGCGGCGGGACGTCCCCGTCCCCGCGCGCTGTCACCGGCTCGCCGCCGGCTCTCGCCGCTCCCCGGCGCACTGACGCCCTTTCATTATTGCACTGCTCGCTGCGACCGTGACAGTAGTGCAACAGGGAAAGAGGGGCAGCCCGGCCGGTGGTCCCAGCGCTGGCACAGCAGCTGCGGCGGCTGCCGGGCTGGGGGCACAGGGGGAGAGCCCGACTGGGGTGGGAAGATCCTGGCTTTGTCCCCGAGCTGGCCGCCTCCCATTGGAATGATGCTAGGGGGCAGCTCGGGGTGGGTGGGGGGAGAGTTAAACCGAGGGTAGCGGCAGCCGTACAAGGGGGAGGCAGCGGGCACGGCCCCGTGCTGTGTCCCGGACCCTGCCCCGAGCCCCGCCGCCCCGGGGAGACGCGCGGCAGCGGCCCCGCGGCAGCTCCGCCGCGCCCTGATCCGGCCCTCAGTCCCCTCCCACCACCCCTTTCCCTGGGCCCCTGAGGTCCCGAAAGGGACCGCGGGGACCACCTGAAATGGAAGGCAGGGCCACCCACTCGGCCATCCCGGCTGCTGTCAGCCCCCAGCTGATCCTCACAAAGCGGAGAGGAGATTTAACACCCCCATCCCTGCTTCGTTCCCACGTACCTCAGAGAGCAGCTCTCGGGAAGGGCTGGAGGCAGTGCCCGGCCCCGCTGCGCCGCCCGACCCTGGAACAGCCCCGGGAATTCGGGGCACGGCGGCGGAGCCGGCGGGCCGCACTCGCCGGGCACAGGCATGAGCTTTGTTTCGCCGAGGTTATTGGGATTAGAGCCTCGGCCTCTTTGTGCTGTGCTCTGCTTTGCACTACACTGGTTTTCGGGCTGGGATCAGGCACAGAAACAGCAAGTATGGCTATGTATCTCCTCCCATCCTTCGGTGGGTGTTTACATCAGTGTGTAATATAGACACCCTTCAAACGTCTCAGAACTCATACTATTTTAGAAGGGAACCATGATGGGTTTCTCTGGTTTCAATCACTGCTTGTGTTTTAAACACGAAGCCGTTTTGAATCCTGTGTGATAGCATCAAAAATATGCCCATTACTCACGACCTGAGTCACCAGAATAGCACGATTATTTGTCACAAATAACATCTCTGTGCAATTACTCGCCTATCTAACCGCACTCAGCATTTCACAACTTTTCCCTTAACTTGTTGGGCATATGGGATTATTTTGTCCTGCTGTGGCTTTCTTCTTTCCATGAAGAATAACCCTCAAAAGAAAAGACCCTATAAGCAATATTGCACTACTACCCTGATCACAAAAGCAGAGGCAATATTGATAGGGTCTCATCCTTAAGGTTAGGAAGCTGAATGTGTCTTGCAGCAGGTGACTGGAGGGAGCTTCATTCCGTGCCTGCAAATGGGGAAGGGGTAAAAAGTTAGAAAGCAGTGCACTGCCCTGCGGATCACAGCACCATGTGCTCCTGGGAGAGTGGGGATGCAGGAATGGAGTTAATCTCTGACCCACAGAATCCGTGCATGGGCACTACCCCTTTCTCCCAGGACACATTTAACTCCAGTATGGCTTTTATCCAGGTTTCTGTACCTCCATCCCCAGTTCTCACTTTCTTCTGTGTAAATTTCTCTCCTTTATTAATAGCCTCAGTCAATTAGCTGCCTAGCTGTCAGAGGCTGGGAAGTGCTATTTATTTGATTAACTGATAGTTGTATTTTGAGCCTCTTAGTAACAGGCATCAAGCCCTCAGAGAACTTCCTTTCTAGGGCTGTCCTACTTGGAGAGCCCAGTGTTTTAAATATCCCTCCCTTCATTGGAAATCACGGGATTAAGTACACACCAAAAATTAGAAAGCAAAACAGGATCTCCAGGGCAGGCTCTCCAGCACTGACTTCACATTTATGCACACAGGTTAAACAGTGTTTGAAGACGCACGCGTGTTTTGCCCTAGCTTGTTTTGTTTGGCTTTTTCTTCTCTTCCCCCTCCCCAGCACCTTTTCTGTCCAAGGCTGGAAGGCACAATCTTCAGCTGGGGCTGGCTTAGTGTTGAACACACTAACAGCCACAGAAATTACTCGCAGGGAAGGGCTGAGACACCTCCAGCTTCAGGGGTGCTTTGCCAAGTAGACTCTTCCTCTGCACTCCGGCTCCCAATTAACCTGCCCCAGCGCATTTGTCACGTAGGAACACTTGAGAGCCCGGAGGAAGGGGAAGGAAATTTCATTCCCAGGCCATCCCAAACCAGGTCATGATTTTGACACATTAAGCTTCTCTTTCCTCAGTCTGCTTTCCAGTGGATTAAACTGGAGTGTAATGAAGGGACAATCCCCTAATTCATGGATTCCTGGCTAATTTATCCATGCCACATGGATCTGGTGTTTGCCATTGCAGGTCCCTGGCTTTTGGCGTGCTGGTGTAAGGCAGCCCTGCATCCTCTTTGATGCTGCCTCCCTTGCCAAAGAAAAAGGAACTAGGCAAGCTCCATTCAGTGTTTGGTTTTGTCTAATGCCCAATAATCAAAATCTCCAATCTGTCCCAATCCTTCCTTTTCCCCATCCTTTGTGATGATTGTGGAACAGGGATCTTTTTTCCACATTATTTATTTATATTAAATCTTTGCTCGCACTAATTAAAAGGCTACATTCACAGAGATTGCTGAAAACAGCTCAGAATTGAGCTTTATCAAACTTCTGTATTCTTGTTACCTTGGCAAAACCTCAGGTTTAATCCTGCCATTGCTTCTCAGCAATCCCTGCAACCTAGACATCCAGTTGGACTGAGAATGTAAAAAAAGATGCAACTAGGCTCAGCCTTACCTTTCCATCTATTCCCATCCAGTCTATTTTGTTTATTGTTTACCATGTCTTTTCCACTCTTCAGCCTTGATGTTATCTCAAACAAGACTTAGGACACAATACACACAATTTAACTTCTCCAGTGGCCCAAGAGACAAACCTACTGGCAAGCTTACAGTGGAAACACACAATCTGCACATGAAGTGATGTTACTGATGCATGGATAGTGTGGGGGAAAGCAAGATTTGACAACTTCCTCACAACTTAAATACTTCAGTAGTTGCAGAAGCTACAACTGGCAGGGGAGGGTAAGGGATGTAATTAGAAATGTCAGCCACAAGTTCCAAGCAGAAGCAATTAAGTTACTTTATGTTTCTGGACCTGTGCTGAGAGCCTAGATGTGTCTCAAAAATGTCCTTATCTCTAAGTGGTGTATTGGCACAGGCCTCCCCACACATTGCCTTTTTTTTTTCTTTTAACAAAACAGAAAAAAATAAAGACTGAATCAGCCTCCAATAGTATTCCAATAGTATTCCACCTAGTTTGCAAATGATATGCAAAGCCTGGGTTGCACTATGTCCTATAGCAGGGAGACTCTCTGGAATGTATATGGGGGTTATTTTAAAATAAACGTTTAAACACGAGATTATGAAATGCATGCTATTTATACACTGTGAGGCTCAGCATCTCTAGATATGTTTAGAAACCTCTCTTGCCTTTAATCACAGTTATAGAAACTAAATGGAAATGTCACCCAGACTAGTATAGAAATAACACTTTATACATTGCTCAATAATGGAAGCTCTTTTTTTGGCAGTGCGTGTGGGGGAATCTTACTGTAGTGGAGCCTTTGCTATGTGTTTAAGTCCCTTTTTTCTGATGTTAGGAGACAAATAGACTGAAGTGTCCTTACGATGAAGCATTGGGATAAATAAAGTAGTGAGCTGAGTCTCTGGAGCTGAGAGGCCTCTGCTCTTTGTGAGATCAGAGCTCGCCTTCCCTGGTTTAGCTTAGGGAACCATTTCTCCTTCCCTTTGTTGCTGTTTTGTTTGTTTATTTTTCTTGTGGTTAAAGATGCCACTGGGGCAAGCGGTTTTTTTTAAATTTTCATCTCAGTTACAATCTCACAAAACATAGAAGGGCACAGTCCAGCCTTGTTTCCCTGGTCACAGCCAGTTCTCTAGCCTGAGGAAAGGAGACCATTTAAAAGACATCTTGCAATTAAATACATTATATAGTTTACAATATATTTTCTGCAGCGGAA
The DNA here is from genome assembly GCF_036417665.1 of Passer domesticus. NCBI lineage: Eukaryota > Metazoa > Chordata > Aves > Passeriformes > Passeridae > Passer > Passer domesticus. Next base: position 5,928,150 of record NC_087490.1, read on the forward strand.
TTGACACTATCACCAAAGGTCAAAGCAAACACTTTAAACAGCTGTAGGCTGAAAGTTGATTTAGAGTTTTCCATCCTATTTAATAAGTTTATCATTGTTTTAAAACTGGGAAGTGTTGCCTTTTTAATTTTTTTTTTTTTTTTTTTTTTAAGAGAGAGAAAATTCTTAGCATTCCAGTCCTGGCTCCTTAAGTCTATCTAGCAAGTTTGTACAAATCTGTCCAGAAAAAAAGGGGATTCTTGCTTCCATGCAAGAGTCAACTTGTCCAGGTGTGAGACTCCAGAGAGTAAGGGTTGATAATCCTCTCTGAAAACATCACCTTCCCAAATGTGTTTCGCCCACCGAGCTCAAGGATTCTGTCACCCACAGCCACTTACCAATACGTTTCCCTTCTCCTGAAATCAGGAGGGATTACACTCCAGAATGTCCTGCCATTTGATTCTTGTTCATAATATTTAGTTTGTGGGTTTCAATAACCCTTTTCTCAGCAGCAATATTTCCTCGGCTGGCAGAACCCAGATCTGCGTCAGTGAGCTCCATTAAAAGGAATGACAGAGCTCCTTAAACAGCCCAGACTTTGTAACCCCACAATACGGCTTTTCTGCATGGTGTTTACCAGCGCTCTGCTGTCTGACGGAAAAAAAAAAAATAAAAAAGACGACTTATGGTACTAAATGCAGGAGGAAAATAGGGCTAAATACTATCACCCTGGAAGTGCCGATCCCACTGTTGGCCTGTGCAGGGCAAGTGAAAGGCCTTGTAGTTGCCTCGGCTGGGGAAGAGAACAAGCGAGGCTGATGCTGAGCTCCCCCAAAGAAGCTGAGCTCCCCCTTCCCCCGCGGCAAGGGCCAGGCCCCCCATCGCAGCCCGGCTGCCGCAGCCCGTGCCCGCCGGGGCAGGGCTGTGCTCTCTGCGGGGCCCCAAGCCCGAGCCTGCCCCGCCGGGCCGGGGGCACCGCGCCCGGGGAAGCGGCACCTCCTGCCCCCGCCCGGCCGCCTCCCTTCCCCGAACCACCCAAGAGCGGCCAGAGCAGGAGCGACCTTAACACAGATCTAGCACTCAATGCAATGACTCAAAAAGTCCCCCTGAAAAAAAAAAAAAAAAAAATCCCTCTGAAAACTTAAACCATCTGATTTCACTTTCCGCTCCAATTGGTTGTGTAGCCAGGGCGCAGGTCTGGCCTCCTCCACCACACTAATACCCTATGTGTGCTGCCTCCACAGAGGAGGGGTTCTTTTAACAAGTTTATGCAACAACAGGATGGAGGCTCTGCCGGAGCCCTTCCCCCCGCAGCCCGACCTGATTCCCCGCATTCCTCCCGCGCCCTCCCCCTCCGACCCAACTGGAGACAAACTCTGGCATCTCCACACACATGCAAATGGTTTCCCTTGCACAAATACAGACTCCTGAAGGGGCCTTTGCTTCCGAATCCCCCCTCTTTTTTTTTTTCTTTCCTCCAGTGCCTTTTTTTTTTTCGCTGTTACATTCCTCAGCCAGGCAGGGTTAAAAAAAAAAAAGTGGGGAAGGGAGGGTTTGGAATGTGTAACCTCCATCCCAGGCCCAAATCTGCAGGGAACCCCGTCCTCTCCCCTCACGCCCCTGGGGCCTGCCTTCCACAGAGCTCAGCAAAGGGCGTTTGTGGGCTCCACTGCCCAGCCAGAGCCAGGAGCCCTCAGAAGGTTGCCCCTCTCCCTTTCCAAATGGGATATGGTCCTTGTCATCACACAGGCCTTTCCCTGTATCACACGCTTCAGATTCCCCCCACGCCCAGGGGAGGTTTTGAAGCGTAGTGACCATATTATTTTTAAAGACATAACTTCATACAGGAAAAGAACTATGCATCTATTCCCCCTGTGATTTCTCCACCTCCAAACAAGGCAGGCTCACATGTCTGAGAGGCCATCTTACAGCCCAGCATCAGCCCCACCAAGGCTTTCACTAGCACTTATTTCTATTCGCTGATGGGCTCACACGAGCGCACACACACACAGAGAACAAAGCGTTGCCCTGCTCCAGGGTGGCTTCCAGCCCCTCACTGGTCCACCCTCCTTCCCGTTCTCCCTGGCCAGGGGCAGCAAAGGGCCCTTCATGCTCCCACTCTGGTCGCTCTTACACTCTTATTGATTGCAAGGGGGGAAGACACCCCCTAGCAAATCCCTCAGAGATTTCACTTTCCTACCTCTTCATTAATCAAGAATTAAAAGGAAGAAGAGGGGAAAGTGCCAAAGCTAAACAGGCCTCCCCGTTCCTTAACACACACAAAAATGGCAACTGTGCTACACTGCAGAGATGGATGAAAAGAAAAGCTCTAGAGAGAGGGAGCCATGGCGGCTCGAGTTTCCTCCACTGAGGCCTGGGAATGCACCGCATGGGCCACCAGCACCATGCCTCCGGATCAGGCATGGAGGCTCTGCCTTCTCCTCTGGGCGTGAAAGGGACTCAGCCTCCAGCTCACCCCAGAGACAGAAGGGCTGAAAAGGTGTCTTTTGTCTGCTGCCTCGGTCATTGGAGAACTGGAGTGCGTTATTGAGGATTCGGCTTCTCCTCAACTGTCTAAAATGGGACATGCTCCCCCCGTTAGGATGTGGTCCTCCATTTTCTGCCTCCCCATGGCTCGCTCACCAGCACATCCTGGCCTGGCCTGGGATGTGCTGTGCGATCTGAAAGCACTCGTTTACCTAGATTTGATTTCCAATATGACGGCTCTCCCCACCCCCACCCTTTGCTCCCAAGGTAACAGCTCAAGGCTTCAGGAAAAAAAGAGAGAGAGAGAGAGGAAGGTCCCATCCCCCAGCCCTCCAAACCCCTTTCTTAGCAGCTGCAAGCGAAAATACCACATCTGCCTCCAACTACACCGCGAGTGACAGTCACCAACATATTGTTATTTAAAGATCAATTCTGAATGCAGTGTTCCTGCTCCTAGGCCTACACCATCCTCGCTCCACGTTGCTGTTTGGAAGTGCAGGGACAGATTGTCTTTCAAATCCTATTGATTATTATTTAGGTATCTTGTACTATTTTTTTTTTAATGAAAATGAAGGTATCAATATTCCTTTAATCTTAACAGTAATTTCTCTGAAAGTGAAATATGATGGAACTTGAAAAATACGTCAATAGGAAGCAAAAATTAAATTGTCTGCAAATACATGGGTATATATTAAAGTCACTGAATTCTGTACACAACAGTATTATCCTTAGGTTCATAAATCCCTAATTTTTAGAGCAGAAGGAAGAAAATATTCAAAGCTGGTCAGGATATTTTTGATAGTGGTGATTGCTCTGAAGGAGGACAAGAGGGCTTTAAAATGTGAATAGGCCAGCTTTTTATTTTACAACTTGGACACACAAACCCAAGCTAGTGGCAGAAAGGGCAATCCATTTTGTACACTGAAGCAGTCAAAACGGGGAACAAAACCCAAGGAATTTCCATACAGACCACTCAACCCAAACACAAAATAAACAAACAAACACAAGGGTAGGGATTTTTTAAAGCAATTTCTACATGATCTTGGCATTTTAATGCTCATTTGAGCCTTTGTGGTGGAGGGAAGAAATCAGAGTAGGGGGCTGGTTCCCTACTAAAATGCATTAAATAACTACAGAATGCCATAATGTCAGGGGCTGGGTGTGCAACAGTAACTGATCATAAAGGATGTATTAGGACTGGAACCAAATGCTTTGACAATATTATTGCACTGCTTTATTTGTGCAGACAGTAGTGCAACATTGTCAGAGCCAGCGATACCAGCAGCCACTGTCACGTTCTGCACAGCTGTCCCTGCATCCTTTTGTAAGGGACTGTTACATTACAGTGTTAACCACAATAACGTTTTTATGTTTAGCCCCAATAAAACTCTGCATGACAAAGTTTATTTGCAATCGTAATTAGACAAGGTAAAAAAAGAAAAAAAAAAAGAAAACAACAAAAAGTTAGTTTAAAAAATGACAGAGAGGAAAAAAAGGGATAGGGATAGAAAAAGACCAGTTAGTATGGCTTGTTAAACAAACCATTCAAGTCTTCTGCTACATGCCCAGTATATCTAGGCACGGTACGTTATAGAGGTTTTATACAATAAAATATTTTTCTATTGTAATGGAGAATAAAACAAGAAGGGACATAATTCAGTATCCCCAAATGTGTGTGCTTCCATAAAACCCAAATTGGTCAGTTAATGAATCTGAACTAGACAATTTAAATAAATCACAGAAAGTGCCAACCCTTTCCTGTGCTTTCAGAAGTTTTCTTAATTGTGCTGTGATTTTATCATGGTTGACCAATACCGATGAAAAAGCCTGGGGGGTGTGGTGTATATATAGAATGGTATAAATACACAGTGCTTTGATTTGCTATGGAAAATGATGAGACCTGGGTACAAAAATATCTGGTGCCTGTGCTTCAATCTCACACATATCTCTGTGTGTGTGACCACTCAAAAATTACAGCACAAACACCACAGATTTCTAGAAACAAATCAACAGCATTAAATCCCTGTAGACATTGATAGGGACCACCTTAAACATATAGGAGAAAGTTTCTCTAAGGGGAAAAAGTAAAGGAAATCATAAAAAAAATTCAGTGTAGATATTGTATGGAAGAGTATAGAAATTAGTAACTAATTACTCACAAGCTATTGGTAAACAAAGCAAGTAATGGATGCCTTAAAAGCTCTCAGAAATGTTTGGAGCTTATGTATGGAGCTTATGGAAATAGGATGTTTAAATTATTCCAGCCCATTTCTATACAGACACATAAAAATGTATAACCCAAAATCTCTCTCCTTATTTCAAACCACTCCCACATGTATAAAACCTTATTTCACACACGTGCATAAATACACTGGAGGAGGCATCTATTTTAGGGTTGTTTGCCCACTCTGAAGAGGGTGGGCTGCTAAAGGGGGTCATGTTTCTGCCAGCCAATGCCCTTTTAATATTGCACTGCTCATCATAATTGCCAGTAGTACAACAGAAAAAGGGCTCTGGACAACAGCATACTTCAGAGACTTTCCAAAATAAATGATAAACCAGTTAGAAACTTCTCCAAGTGATGGCTTCTGTGCATGTTTTAGTCTAAAACAGATTTGTTACATTCAAAAAAAAGGAGTTTCTTTAACAACCACATTGATTCAATGTCATTCTTTAAAATTAATTTTAATATTTCACAACTGCTTCTTCAATTAACTTCATCAAGAATTTAGGTAAGCTTGCTTTAGGGACTTTATTTTCCTTATCAATAGTAAATGTACTGCATTAGAGCATGTGAAAGCAAATACCAGAATTGGGATTGTCCTCCTTGTATTTTAGCACCCCAGTATTTTACCAAAGTAGGTATAATGAACTAAAAGACACAATGGAGGATAAGTTAATATCCTTTCTCTCGCTTTCATCTGAACCAGCTGTTAAAATAATTGGTATTTATTACATACATGCTTCTAGTACCTTAAATTATTCACTTCTACTTGCTAAGGAAGTCTTGCTATTTTAGAGGTATCTAAACAAGCTTTCAAAACAACTGCCATCCATCCAGCAGTGAGAAACCTTTAAAAATCACCTACTTGCATCATGAAAACATTATTATTGTAATTTTTCCTTTTTCAAAAAGAATATATGGGTAGTAAGGAGAAAACATCAGTTAATCATTACAAATCAGACATTCCAAATAATTTTAGCAATAAGTAACATTTAAAACTCAACTTAGTATTTAGGTTTCAACTGTTTACCATTTGTTTCTCTAGACATTTCAAACTTAAAGCTGGAAAATGTAACTATTTGTTAAATAAGAATCACTTGAGAAATTACAAAATTATTTTATTTCAAACAATGCAAAGAAATTCTATGCAAAGAAATCCAAACTTGAAAACAACTTTCCATGAACTATATAGACAAGTAAGAATCGTACCAGATGCTAAAATAAATTAAACTAATTCGGTTCTGGGGGAGTTTGGGCTGAGTGAGAAAATTCACTACATGAATTCTAGTTGTCACTCTATGATAGTAGTATTAACACAAAGCCAATTGATTTGGAAATGTCCCAACCCAATTACAATCTTAAATTGTATCATTCCTGCTTTCTCCCTTCATTTTAATTTTTTCTCCCCTTTTTTTTTTAACAATAATTTACCCCTAATCCAGAAACCTAGACTGGCTTGGAGATGCATTTTAAAAAAAATGAAAAAAGAAAGAGAGAGAAAGAAGGAAAGGAAAAGAAAAAAAAAAAAAACCTAAAAGAATTTGTGTTAAACCTTAGGAAGTTTTTTGTTTTTTTTAATTCCAGAGCCCCAAGTCTGTGTTTGAGGGTACAAGCTTTCCTTACACAACTCAAAGACCACACACTGGAGGGAAACGGAGCGGAATTGGGGCAAAGTGCAAGAATGCCAAAGAAACACTTTGGGTTGCGCACCCTGGTTTATTGCAAAAACTCTGGACTATTTAAGCAAAGCACTACTTTTACGAGATTTAAATATTAAGCCAATATAAATAGTGGCTGGAGATAGCATGTGACTTATTGCCTCGCTCTTTGGGGGTTTTAGCAAAAAAAAAAAAAAAATCCCCAAAAACAAAACAAAACAACACAACAAAAAGAGGGAGCTTCTAAAACAGGATCTTTTACCAGAACAATTCTACGCGGTATCTAGACAGACCGGAGTTTTGCTAGGTTTAGAAATGTGACTCGTATCTCGCAGGAGGAGCGCTGTGGCACAATGAGAGCGGGCAGCGGCCGCGAGCCCTCCCGCGAGCAGCCCTCGCGGGGCGGGCAGGGAGCGCCGGCTCCGGCCGCCGCGGCTTCATTCCTGGGATCCCACTCGCTTTCTCGGGACTGTTCGCACAGGTGAAATGTTTGAGAGGAGGAAAAGGCGGGGGGAAAAAAGCTCACCACTATCTAGAGATTTCCAGCCCAGTCCGCCGGCACTCGTGTCTCTGCCGGCGCTGCTCGGCGCACGGCGATGCGCTCCGCGCCGTCCCCGCTCCGCTCCCGCCGTCCCCGGGCGCCCATTCCCCGCTCCCAAGTTTTATCCCCGGCCCCGCTGCCGCCCTCGGCGGCTCCGGCCGCCCGCTGTTTCCAACGCCTCGTATCGATCGCACGCCAGAACGCAAACCGACCAGCCAAACTTCGCTCGGGGAATCGCCACACTTACAATGCGGGGGGAAAGGGCTCCCGCACCGCCCGCTCCGCGGGGAAGCCTCTCCGGGAAGCGCACGGCCCCGCCGGGGAGCTTCCGCACGGGAGGAGGGCGAGGGGCGCCGCCGGCTCCCCCTCCCCCGCCCGGCCCCGCGGGTCCCCCCGCCCCGCGCCCCCGCTGCCCCGGGCGGGGGGCGCCGCTCGGGCCCCGTCCCGCCGCCGCTCGCCCCCGGGCCATTGTCAGCGCCGCGCCCCCGGCCCCAGCGCCCCCCCGGGCCGCGCTCCCGCCATTTCCGCCCGGGCGGGCGGATGCGGCCGCGGGCGCGGCAGGGCCGGCGGGCCCCGCGCGGTACCTGGCGGCGGCAGGGACGGCGGACGGTCCCCGCGCCGCGGGGGGGAAAGTTGCCAAAAGAGGCGCAAAAGAGGCGGCGGGAGCGGTGCGGCTCCGCAGCCCCCCGCCCGCCTCCCGCCGCCGCCGCCCCGGGCGCGCCTCGGCGCGGGTCCCTGATCGATCGGAACGTGGGCAAATCCTCCGGTACCAACCTCATGGCCTCCCCGCTCCAGCCTCCATCTTTGACTAGTTGACATTCAGCTCCTGCCTGACCAACTCCTCATTAGCATACCTCCCCCGCCATTGGCCCGGCCCTGCGCTAGTCTTTGCCACCGCCTCCGCCATTGGCTCCCGGGGAGGATGTTTAAAAATATTACCCCGCCGCCCATTGGCGCCCCGGTGGCCACGTCACGGCTCGCTCTTTATTTTAACAATGAATGCACAAACACATTCTTCCATTCACAAATTTTTTTTTTTTTTTTCAGTAGTTTGCCCGCCTTTTCTCCAACTACATTTTCATTGATTTTTTGTTTCAACTGAGGGGGTCCCGGTTGTAAACAGATAAATCAAAGGCGAGCAGAGGGGGGACCTGAGCAAATATTATTTTCTCTCTCTTTTCTCTTTTGTTCGGCAGTGCTGGTGTTGGGGGAACAAAACTGATCCCCAGCCGTCCCGGATCGGAGAGGTGTGGTCGGGGGGGTGGGGGCTGCTCTGCCCAAGAGCTCGCAACTATTTTCTGTCTATTTCGGTTTCAAAGCTGGACCTCTTCCCCGCAATTAGAAAAGCAACCTCTGCCGGGGCAAAAGAAACCGCTAAATTAGTCAAATTCAGAATAGCAGTTATTGCTGTGGGTGTGGAGCGGTGGCGGGGGGCTCGGGGCTCCGCTCCCCTCCCGCTCCTCCCGCAGCCGCGGGCTCAGCCGAGCCGGGGATTTAATTGTGACCGACTGCAGCACACCAGGTCACTCCAGTGCACTCTCATGACAAGAGCTTTTTCCTTTTGTACGCGCGGTTGAGCTGAAATCGGGAGATATCAAAGTTTAAGGGCTAGGGAGGAAAGATCTCTAGCATTTCTCTTGCCCTGCAAATTGTAAAAGCCAGGAATCGTTGAAACATTAATCAAAAAAGACTGAGTCATTGACTCTGAGAGTCCCTCTCACAGGGAAAAGTCTCGGTGAGTCTCTTTTTTGGAAAGGTTTCTGCCATATTGTTAACTAGCAAACTCACGACTGTGCAGTTGCTTCCCCTTCCAAATACACAGTTCCTCAGTTCTTCAACAATTGATTTCAACAGATGTTTGTAAAATGGAAATGTTTCCATACATCAGCAAGAACAATTTGTCAGCAAACTGAGTGAGAAAGCACTAAACTTTCATACACTTTTGTGGGTATGAAGGCTTTTTAAAAATTTCGACTGTATTTATTGACATTTTGTTAAGTTGCCTGTCTTTAAAAACAAAACAAAACAGTGTATTTTTTTTCTAAATTATTGTATTATTTTAATTTTAAAACATTCTTTCCTTTCATTTGTTCTCTACCTTCATACCAAATCCAGCCCAAAACCAAAACTTGTGTCCGTGTGAACGAAAAATTTACATTATAAAAGAAGAAAGATATTAGCTATTTTTAAAAATAAACTAAACTTCCTTTGTATCTATTCTTGGGCTTGGGGGTTGGTTCTGATTTGGATACTTTCTCCATATATGTATGCACATGTGTGTGTAGCCCCCACGCACAAACATTGAGCCCAAGTTGTAAATGCTGGATCTGGGTACTAATGGGTGGGGACTTGGAGCAGTGGATCTCTGGCAGTGTTTTTGGAGATGGGAGAGAAGGGCAGTGGGCTGTGAAATCACACATTCCTGTCCAATGGAGCTGAAATAATGGTATTGTTCTCTGGAAAAGAGGTTGCTTTTCTCTTCTCCATTCTTCCCCTGATCTGCAGGGACCTGATTGTGCAGTTAATCAGCAAAAAAGCGTTTGATGTAAGGCAGGGCGTGAATTCAAAAGGGCCAGGGGGGATTCAAGAGGGATTCTTCTGTCTGTTAGAAAATGTTTTTCTGATTTCAAAATGGTAGGCATTTGAAAAGCTGCACTGGTCTCTCTTCAGAGATCCGAGTTTTAGTAGGTACCAGCACTAATTATATCTCTTCCTTTGTGGGTTTGACACTTTACTGCTTGGGAAAAAAAAAAAAGTTAAAAAAAAAAGTAGATATCTTACAGCAAAAAGAAAGATGTCCTTCCTGGAGCAAAGGTGAGCCCATACCCCTGCAGTTAATTCCTTCAGCTCGCTATCAGTCGCCAGAGAGTCTCCTTATGCCTTGCCACACGTTTAGCATTGCACGATTCAGAGTAAAATAAAGCCCGTGGGGAGCAGGTAAGAACTAAGTTGGTTTTGTAGCTCTTTTTTGGTGACCTGTGTCCTGAGCGTGGCATCCACCTCCCCGAATCTTTAAACACTGAGCCTTTCCTGTCCCACACACTTCTCTGTAAATCTTTCCTTGCCAGACCTGTCTTGAATGCCAAGAATATTTGAAGCCTGTTTCTTATTTCAGTGTGGTCACTTCCCAGACTTTAACAAAATGCTTTCTGCCGATTTCTGGTGCTATCTTTCATATGCACAGCGTCTATACATATGTAAATATGTAAATTCATTGCTATCCCTTTACTTAATATGTTATTATAGCTACACAGGAAATGACACATCCTAGAGAAAGGCAACTGCCTTGGATGTTTACGTGAAAAATGTGTAACTTTACAGCAAACTCCAAACGGATTTGTCAGTTTAACTTTGAACAAACTGCAAATAAAATGAATGGAAGGTCCCCATCGCCCACCCTCGGTCCCCAGCCCCAGATCTGTCACTTCCACAGCCCCTTCCACGGTTTTCTTGCTGCTCTGCGAAAGGAGGATTGATCTGTTGTAATGTTGGATTAATTGACTGAATTTTAGTGTTTCAGGGCTGGGGGATACTGGGGAATTCTTTGGATTTTTTTTGGTGGTGTTTTGCTGCAAGTGTGCAGTTGTGCTCTCCCCTCCCTTTGGAAGGGAAGGCTGTGGAAAGACATTTGCTCTGCTGTTAGTTTGCTTTCAAGAAGGGCTCCTTGCAACTGGCCAATGCTGGAGAAGCATGGCATTTTATAATTTTTAAACATGAAGGAGGGGAGGGAGAAAAGCTGATTTTTTTTTTTTTTCCCTGCAGATCTTGGGGTGTTTTTGCAGTGTAACTCAATCTGATGTCACTGGGGGTGGAGTCTCTGCTGCGTTTGCTTAAACTGGAGCTGCCTCAGTTCAAGGCCTTGTGGCTGAAAGTTCTTAAATCTGTGGCAGACAGGCATGACTATTCCTTAATGAGACCCCCGCTGCAATAACGCATTTTGTATTTTAATCAGCTTCTTAATGCTATTAATTACGATTTCTTTCATAACACTCTCCCCATCTGCAAGGTTAATGCAGTCCCACACGAGCAGCACAGCAACACGCTCCGGCGTTCCCGTCTGTGTGAAAACACATGTACAAACTCATATAAACCCCTCTTAATTAGGTCTTGAACATGCATATGCTTTGTGGGTGTGGGTGACAGGCAGAAACAAAGAGAAGAGAGGAGGGCAAGGAAAATTTCACCAAAGTTTCCAAAGATATTTACAGAAGTAGTTATAAATTAACTTTAAACTTCATCCTTGTAGAAGATTGCTACATATAGGAAGGATAGATTTGGGGTTTGTGTTTTGTCTTTTATTCCCAGCTCTCTAGCTGCAAACATTTGCTTCTGTGGATGAAACTATAAGGTTGGGTTTAAAACTAATTGATAAAACTCCATGGGAGACAGGAACAAATAGATTCATAAAGTGTTCACAGAGCAGCATTGACTATTCATGTTTAAATTTAAACAGATTGGACTTTTGGTTTGCTTCAACTTCGAAAAATCAGCACTACTCCTTCAGAGGGGCTGGAAATCAAAGATCCTGTGAGATCAGCTAAAATCATAATTCTCTTCTCATTTACCACAGCTACCTTGACTTTTCTGTTTTAACACACTAACATGAAAAATTAAGTGGATCCTTTATTTAAACTTTGATTTGAATGATCCTAAAACTTGTGCCTTAAATATGGGAGGTTTCACTATTCCCATGTTTTCACCAAGTAGTTTAGGAAAAAAAAATTCTTTGAATGGGTTTTCATTCAGACACATGAGACTAAAACAGTTTAAAGGTATTATTTGTATGCATATCCCTCTCCAGATATATGTGTCTGTATATCACTGAAATTCAAATTGTTTCTTTATTTTCCCCCAGATTCTTACAGTTTTTCAACAAATGCAACTTGTTAGAGGCTTTTTTAAGTGAAAAAAACCCACAACGAAAAAACAAAAACCAAACAAAAACAAAAGCACTATTCACAACAAAAAGGCATCCCCCGAAACATTTTAGTAATTTAAAAGCTGTCAGAAACGATTTCTAAAAGTTTAAAATGCACCCAAACTCACTCCCACCAACCACATCTTTATTTAGACCGAACAATCGTTTTAATGTGATAAAAATGCAATATTTTCTTCAGGATATTTTCCTGTCTGCAGGATTGAAATCAAGAAAGGCAGAGAAATCTCGTACCTTTTACTAAAACCAAATAATCTTAGTAATTTCCTAGCTAGCAGATGGCTAAAAATACCTTACATGTTTCCATAAACATATCCAATCGATAGCTTCAAAAGTGATTGAATGTAACCGAAATGCAGCCAGCCCAAAGAGCTCAGCTCTCCCCTGATCAAACCTCTACAAAGCAGCCTCTTGTGCTCGCCTTGACAGTGTCCGAGAGGGAGGGGAGCGGCAATGAGAAAACCAGTCACTAAATGCGAGTTATGAATGAGGGATTGGATGGGAGGGAAAAAAAAAAATGGGGACGCAGCATGCAAAACTCAGTTTAATTCCATCGCTTTTACATTGATGTGCTTTTGCCCCCGGATCCCACCGCGGCTGCGGACCCGCGGTTAAACCCATCTCCAGCCCAAAGCCCGGCACATCCCCGCTGCAGGAAAGAGGGGCATTGTGCTCCTGGGCTCACATTTTCTTCTCCCCCCCCCCTCTTTACTCGTCCCCCATCTCTCCCCCCTCCCTCTTTTGTAAATCAGAATGAGGAGGTTTTATAGTGAGTCTAATTCTCACTCCCTCCATTTCCTTCCTTTCTGCATTTTTTATCCCCCTTCCACCCCGCCCCTCCTCCGCCCGCAGCCCTGGTATTGATTAACCACTTCGCTGCTACCCCCGGGCGCTGCCTCGCTCCGGGCCGTGCCGGGCCGTGCCGTGCCGTGCCGTGCCGGGCCGGGCCGGGGCAGCCGCGCTCGGCAGCGCCGGGGCCGCGGGCGGGAGGCGGCCGGGGCTGCCCCGGGGCCGCGCTCCCGCCGCTCCGGACCGGCCCTTTGAAGTCAGCGGCACTTAATGGCATTTAATGAGGCTGCCGCAGCGCCGGCAGTGCCCGCGCGGCTCCGGCTGCGGGGAAAAGTGGTCAAAGCATCCGCCAGAGAGCCAGAGGTGGGGGGGTCAGCACAGCACCGCAGCCCCCGGGAGCGCGGAGCCCCGGGAGGAGCGAGGGGGAAAAACCCGAGCACCGAAATAGTTAACGGCCCCTGGATGCATTGATTAGTATTGATGGTTTTGGTAGTTTTAATGGATTTGTTGTTTGTGGGAGGTGGGGAGCTTTTCCCTTGCTTTGAATTCTAACCCCCTGGCTGGGAGCTTGCTCCTAATTGCATGCACAGCATTCCTTCGGAGTGGGTGGTATCACCTTTTACTGCTGCTCCCTTCCACAGGGAAGGCCTGTAAAAAATCCCTTTCATGTGCCCGAAAATCAATACCCAGGGCTCTGGATGGCTGCTGTAAAAACAAAACAAAATCCTGTCCCTCCCTCACACAAAAAATAATTATACATACATATATATATAAGTATATACACACCTATATCTATATAGGGAGAGAGAGGGGGAAAAGAGCCCCAGAAGAGCCACCCCTCCCTGCAGACAAATGCAGGGGGCAGTTGGCTCCTTTTGCCAAACCAGGGCAGAGGCAGTGTCAGGCTGGTGTGGAAAGAGTCCCTATTTTTACAGCTGTTGGGGACACTTTCAGAGGGGGCTGCTGTTGGGAGCTGGAGGTTTCAGTGTGGTTCTGGTCAATAAAAATGGATGTGGCTTGAAAATGCCTGCTCCAGTGGCAGGGAGGATGGAGGGTCAGAAGCAGTGCTTAAAAGGTTAAAAAGGACCGTGTGAGTGGGAAGTTGTAGGGTTATGGGTGGAGTTATCCCCACTTTTTGAAAAAGCACAACAGAGTAAACAAATTCATCTTTCAGCTAATGTCAGGATGGAGGTAACAGTGAAAGTGTGTTGTACCTCACTGTGACCAGCACTGGGCTTTCTGAAATTAAAAAAAATTGAGACACTTTATTGGGAAACTATTAAGCCAAGTTTATTTTTCATTCTGTCCCCAAATTGTGCAAAAATGATTCCAGTCTAAGTTACAAGTGAACTTCACGTTCTTCTCTCTCTGTTGGATCTTAATTTCTTTAGCACTGAGGGGAGAGGGAATGATTGTTAAGCGTTTAAAAATCCATGCAAAATAAATCAATGTGTTTCTGCCATCTACATTTCAATTCAATAACATCGTTTTCATAGAGCTATTTCATTAGGATGGAATAACTCACCTGTAAGTAATTACAGCTGACTTGCTTTCTAGCAGAGACCAGTACAAGTCCAGAAAGGGGATAAAGGTTAGCTCAAAGAAATACTGCAGAGGTTTGGCATGGGTATAAAAGCCAATAGTTATGTTCTCTCCTTAGAAAGCAAGTAATTTTGAGTCATCATTTAAAATAAAATTCATAGCTGTGCCTTGAAGCTTCATTTTAATCTAGAATTTTAAACCAAACCCTAACTTGAAAGTGTTTCATCAGTAAAAGGTCTGCATTAAACAGAAAAAAAGCTCCAAACGAACAAACAACCCGAAGTTCCTATAATAATTGTTTGAGAAATCCACCTTTCTCAGATTTCAGAGAGGCTCAAGCAGTCAAATAGTTTGTTTGGTATTTGTTGTTGTAATTCTTCTTCTTGTTGAAATTGTGTGTTGGCACTGAGTAACATTTGTTTGAAATTAGTTTATCAGTGTAACACTAACTTAAGAATGAGTTTAGTGGTTCAAAAGTGCACTACTTTGAATGAGATAATTTAAGTGGAGCTGTACATGGGAAAAAAACCCATGAAGAGTATTTAAAATTATTTTTAAATCTAATATTCTCTATCAGATTTTAAAAGTGTGTTTCAAGACACAGTTTAGTGCAAAAATCATAGGTCAAAGTTCTTATTTAAATCCTAGTTCAAATGCTTAATACTAATTTTATTTAATGATTTTATTACAGCAAACTGCCCAAACATTTTGTATTAATTCATACTAGTGTGCAACACTTATTTCTATCTTGTCCAGAAAATGCAGTAGGAAATTTTCCAGGACAATTTCTTATTAGGAAAATGCCATGTTTCTTAGTAACAAACAAGATTTTAAATAGAAAGAACCTTTTTCATTATTAGATAATTTCAGGAAGTTCATCCTTTCAACATTCTACAAGCTTTTGTACATACATTTTAAAACAAAATACTTGCAAAATAAAATAGCTTTCTAAAATCCCTAGGACATGCTCATCTCCAAAATTCTGTGTGTTTGTATTTTAACCTCTTTTGGGAACAAAATTTAAAATGTCATTTTGTTTTAGCAAACAGTTAAAATGTGCTTTCAGACAGGCAGGGAGAGGAGGGAGCTGGGCTGTGACGGATTTGAGGCATTGTTTTAGGAGAGCACTACAGCTACAAAACCCACACTGCCAGCGTTTCAGGAGTGTTCTCTTTGTTTTAGTGTTAAGAAGAACATTCAGATTATTTTATTTTATTTTATTTGTTTTTTAAATTAAGACAGTCCACAAAATTTAATCAGAAGCAGAACATAGGATTCAGTTCTTTCCTTCTTTCCAAATGTGTTTCTTAGTTGTTTTTTTCGCTAAATAGTTAAAAAAAACCCTCAACACCAATCTAAAATAAAACAAAGAAAACGACTTGCAGTTTAGAGAGCATGAAAAAAAAGAATGGTTATTTCCTTCATTCACTGAATTCACCTTGACAAACTATTTTGGAATTTCATTTGTTTGAAAACTGCAGCATATTTATCTCCCAGGCGTTTTAGGGCACTAATCTGTTTGACATTCAAGAAAAGTAACTGAAGAAAAACCCACCTCTTTCCCACCCCCAAGCAGCATCGCCAATTAATATGATTTTGTTAGTCCTGACCAAATGGGAGGAATCAGTGAGGTATTCTGGGAGATTTATCAAAGGGTCACATCTCACTTCTGAGTTAAGAATTTAATATGAAAAGAAATAATTATAAAGGTTTTCTCTTTCTTTTGGTAGCTGTAAAATAGGTGCTAAACATGAAGATACTTCTGTGCTTGTTGAGGTGTCAGAGCAGTCTCTGGGCAGAGTTAGCAGAGCTTTTTGTTTCTCTGCTAAATTTTGAAATCAGTTTCCCCTTTTCTAACTCCAAAACCCCACCAGTAAACATTTGTGCAGATGCACTTGGTATATTTAAAAGGAGCTAATCTATACAAATGGAATTATGAAATTGTGGTTTACTTATCAAACAGTTTAGTTTAAAGGGCTCATGAAGTTCAGCTTAAATTTGGGTGTTTTAGAGGGGTGAACATGGGGCTGTGGTCTTGGTTGGACTATCTCCTAAAGTGTCCTTTCCAAACGAAGTAGAAAACTGCAGACAGAAATGTTCACAGCTTTGCTTGCCTTGCTACTGAACTGCAGGCTGGAGCTGAATTGCAAACTCAGTTCCATTGCTTTTAGCTGTTAACCAATATGACTTTGTTTTAAGCTTGCAGACTTAGTGAATGCTTCCAAAGTTAAATTTCATCTTTGTATTCCTCACTAGCACCAATGAAGCTTAATTTTAAACAATATTTATTAAAAACTTTGTTTCAAGATTAATTTCCCCTTCCCTTACAACTTGTGTGGTTTGCTCTTCTCACAAATCCAAAACAATAATTATTGTCATTTTGCTAAATTATTTTTTCTCAAGTTGTGTGCCAGTTATTCAAGTACATCAAGGATTAATGGTTCAATTATATTTAAACTATCATTTATAAGTTCACACCCAGTTTTCAGGCACCTCTGGTTAACCAAAGAGAGCACCTACCTTTCATTATAATTTAGTATTCCTCATCACTTGTAATGAAAGTTGCTGAATTAGTTAAGCAAGACTTTATTGGCAAAAGAGGAAAAATGAAAATAAATGAATTAACAAGCCCTGAGAAATTATCTTTGTAATTGCAGAATTTCTTTGTTTCATATCTCACACACATTGTGCATTTAACCACAGAAAAATGGAGGGTGCTTTAGGTGTAAAAGACCCTTTAGAAATATTTCAGTCAACACTGCTAGCTCTTGAGCATGTTTATGTTTGCCTTTCATGTCAATGGGGGAAAAATAGCAATGAAATTTTGGTGTTTATACACCTAGGAGCTGGGAAGTCCTGGTTAAATATACTAATCTGGAGCTGGGAACATTTATGTGAGAATGAGAGCTTCTTTGTGCTAATTGAAATCTGTACCTGGAAAATAACAATCCACAAGAAGAACTAATTTTTCAATCAGAGCTCAAACTGGTCAAGAGCCTGTGACCAAAGCCAGCACAAATTCAGATATGTATGGTGCTCTATAAACACTCTCTTACAGAACAGGAGCTTTTTCTATCGTGGAATTCAGATTGTAGAAGTAATCTGTTAAGATCAAACAGATAACAACGTCTTTTCCAAACATTTAAAAATATTCCTTATCCACACTGTTATCTTTGTGACTAAATGATTTTAGCAAATGCTGCAGGGAATATGACATTAGCTAACAGAGTGCAAAGGGTCCCTGTTTGTCTCAATCCTCTGAGCATTCCCTGTAGTGGGCTGAGTCCACATTTAAAACATTCAAATGCTTTTCCCCAAATGACATCAAAGACTGTTTAAATCAATATTTGGATGATCAGGGAGCAAATGTTTGAATTTGGGAAGGAAGGGGCACATGCAGCCTGTGCGTGGCTGCTGCAGCACATCCCACTGAGGTGGGCAAAGGTTGTCACATGGCAGAGCGGCAGGAGGGACAGCGAGGGACACAGGACCCAGACGGTCACAGGAGCTTTGAAGGGTTTCATGACTGGGCAGTTCCACCAGGCAGATTAAAACTGGGAGGAATTAGCACTACCTTCTGATTTTTGTGTGGACAGTATTAACAGGGAGCTAGAGATCCTCAGGGCAGAACCAGTTTAGCAATTCTTCCAAGTACTTGATTTAATATCACCAATGAAGAGGTGTCTTTGTGGCAGAAACCAGAGATAGCACGTTTTTTTGATCTATGCTTAAAAGGAAACTACTTTGGTGCTGTGAACATCACCAAAATCCTTTTAAAAGTCCAGAATTTAAGAGAAAATTTGCTCTGTTAAGACCTGACAGTGGAAACTTCAGGCATGTGTTCCAGCTCAGACAGTTTTTCTCTTTGCCATGTAAACTTTTAAGAGAATAAAGGTGTAGAACAACTGTGATTTAAACCAAAACAAAATAAAAGAAGACAAAAACAAAACAGAAAAACCACCAGGCAGTAAGAACACCTTGATAATATTTTAAACAAACTGTTAAGGTTTGTTCCAAATACACACATAGACTTTGTTCTAACAGGGGAAGACTCAAATAGAGTATCAGGTTTGTTTACTACTTTTACCTGTCTCTTGGCAGACCTACCTTGGCTTCAGCACAACCTTCAGAAGTCCCTGGCATCCTAAAATTCCTCTTAATTTGTGGCTAAAAATACTAACTAGCTTTTCTCTGCTGCTCATATAGAGGATGTGCACTCTCTGCTTCACTATTTCTCACTCAAATTAAATTTTTTATTAAAATGTATCATCAAAAGAAATCCCTAAAAAGTTTAGGGTCATTATGTGACAGGATATTTGTTTTTATTAAGGGTATGTTAAACTATCCTGATCCAAATAACAATCAAGATAACATCTCTTTAAGCTACATTAATTCAGACTCTTAAAGTCCCACATGTATACAGCAAAGTGTGCAAATTAATAGCTAGAGGATGTTGCGCATGTAAACCACACTTTGAAACAACAGACCATTCCAGAGAGATTGTACACTCTCATCTCATTTAACTGAAATTAATCAAAATTAAACAAATTCTCAAAATGTCAGAAGCGATTGTAAAAAAACAATGTGCATTGCAAACCCCACCACCTAAACAGCCATTATGTTTAAAGGAAATCTGTGATCTGCAACTAATTAGGAGTAAAATGGTTGTAAAATATTTAATTTGTGAGTAGCATTTTAAATTCAGTAACAGCTATAACAAAATGGGTAAGTAAATGACATTAATCACTCCTGATACTAAATTATCCCTATTTTGCTTCTAGGACAGGAATCAGACTGGGCAATGTTTTCTATTAGTTAAACACATCCATAACCCAGTGAAAGCCTAGGAGGCCCTTTAGCTAACGGGGATTCCAGCATCCTTGCTGTTCCTTTATTTTGGGTACTTTTAGAAGTCATATAACTGTTTTAAAGAGTCACCTCTTGATTTTTCAGCAGAGGTAGTGAGCATTATTTTCCTGATAAGAGCTATCAGACAGGTAGAGCAATATTTCCTGCAGTGGAGACTAAACACCAAGCTCATCTGAAATGACTTTAACAACTCAAGGAAAATACTGCTCTCCAGCCTGCAATACCCTTTTCTTCCTTTTTGGTTTTGTTTCAAAGAAGAAGAATATTTGGAGATTGTACTAAATGATGCAACAAAATCTAAGTGGTTATTTCCACAGTGAAGCTGTTGTTTCCCTCAAAATATGGTATCTTCTTTAGCTTTAATATATTAATGGCAAGTGCAGCAAGTGGGTGCAAGTGCTCAGCTTCTCCATCCCAAAACACTCCTGTGTGGTGTCTCCTGCATGATCTAAATGACAGAGACATATGGTCTCACTCTCACCTGTTTTCCAGTTTTTTAACCTTCTGGCTGTCCATTCCTATTTCTCATTTCATGAAAAGTAAAATTGTATTTTAATATACTTTTAAAAAAGAAAATAGACCCATTTTTAAAGCTCATTTTAATTCGTGAACATCCCAGATTAGATTCAGCTTCTCAAGATGAATTATTTCCTGCTTTTCTTTCTTGTAAATATCTTCCACCACCAACCACCTCCTGCAGATAAAACTTTACCAATTAGTCATTTACAGACATAAACTCACAAGGCAAAAAACAGCCTTTGCAGCTCTAGGCCTCTTTGATGATGATGATGTTTACAAATGCTTTCACTGCTGGGCTAGTAATGTGCACTTTGCCATTAGCTCTCTGAAACTGTTCGACACACAAAATGTGCCTTTCAGCAAGGCAGATGGTAAGAAAGATTGTTCCTTTCATTATATGCAGGACACTTGTAAAATAAATAATGGCTGGGGTGAACGTACCGATTTCTTCAGACTGAAAAAAGCTGTCTTGTTGTTCAAAATGATTTCACAGGCTGAACAGGTCACTGGCATAAATATCTGTCCTGGTGAGATTTCCACTGTTCCCACATTGCCACCGTGCCTCCCAGCGTGGATGGGGTGGGGGCTTCTGGTGCCAGGTGCTTTACATGTCCATTGTAAGGCAACCCTGGTCCAAGAGGTGGGATTGAAATCCTCCTTTTCTCTACCATGGCTTCTTCAGTTCCTATGAAAATTTGCAGTTCCCTCCTTTAGATGTCAAGTGCATGAGGACGTGCTAGTTCCCAACAGCACCGTCATACACAACAACCAAAGTTCTGCATTTGATGGGGATACAGGAGCTGAAAAGGGTTGAGTCAGACAACAGAGACATGAATAATCTGCACTGCCCAAACAGAAGCAGAAGTGGGCTCCTGAACTGTGTGTCTTGCAGGAAGGGTAAATGAGAGAAATGTCAGAGCCCAAGCAGCTTGCACTCATTTGGGAGAGGAATAGCAGTTTCAGTAAAGCAGAGAGTGGGAAAAGCTTATCCTGTACAAGCACCCCAGGGGTTAGAGCCCTTTTGCTGCTGCAGGGAGCCTTGGCTGAACAGCTGAGTGTCCGTTTGGAGTCAGGCAGAAGCAAACACGAGGTATGTCAGCTCAGCTGCTCTGTGCCAGAGCGTTCTCTCTGTGCTCTGGTTTTCCCTCGAGTGCTGGCTGGCCATTCCCACTTCTGTGACTTCTCTAAAGCTCAGGCAAGGAGCTGATCCCAACACAACCAGTTTTTGCTTTGCAGGTGACCACGGCAACACATTGAGAGCAGGTAGCACATATAGCTTCCCATCTAAGTACCAGACACTGACAGAAATCTGGGGGTTAGAAAGATGAATCAGCTGCTCTCTCATTCCCTTCCTTCTGCTGTTATCCACAGGAGTACCCGAGCTCCAGCAGAGTTTTGTCTGAATAGCCATCAAAATACTTTAGTAGCTAACTTCGCCATTTCAAGAAAGAGAAAGTAGCTAGAATGAATGAAATTGAGTCTTTGACTCTGGTGCAAAACCCTCTCTGTTAGACTTCCAATCACTAAACTAAAAGGAAAGCAGTAATCAATTGTAAGAAAGGAACTAAAGCTAGGACAGGTAAGAGAAGAGAACAAATGATCGAAAAGGAGGGATGGAAGCCTTCTCCAGACCAACCTAAACACTTTCAAACAATGACATGCAAATAAAGACTTCAGATGTCTCCAGGCAGGGAAGGAGCAGGTTTCTAAAATCATTCTGCTAAGAAAGGGAAAGAACTTGGGCACTTCTTGGAGAGAAGCTCCACTTGCCTTTTCCTGTGCTGTACAGCCATCACTGGCACTTTGGACCTAGCTCAGCTGGGTAGAAAGATTCTGAGGGGAATGTTTCCACATCTGTGCTTCTGTCCCTCCATCCATCTCCCACGGGGGGACATCCCCACTGTGACATGACTACAGCTAGGTCGTGCATGATCCTTGTGTTTAGATGCAAAAAGAGAAAATAAGTAATACTGGGTTCTGTGGGTCTGTCACTGGGACATTTGCTTCCTTCTTGGAGGATGAAACCACAGACATGTCTTACCCTGATCTGTCCTGTCCTTACATGTTCCAGGGAAAAGCAAACATCTTGGTCTTTATTCATCATATCCATGCCAGCTGGTTAGCTGTGTGAGGGACATACAGCTCTCGGGAGAGAAGATGGGAAAGGGAGCTGAAGTTTTAATCATGAATCTTATGAACTGTATCTTGGTCAACAGAAAAAATAAATGAGAGGATCCTCAGAATGCAGATCTGCTTAAACACATGTTCTTAGCACTTGACACTGAGATTGCCAATGATCACAGTACCCTGATGCTTTCCTAATCTGGCGTGTCCATAGGCCAGGCTTCTCAGATTTCAGTTATATCCTTTTGTCTCATGTTTGCAGCTAATGCAGGACAGGAGTCCCGTGGCTGAATTCCCAGAGAAACATCTCTAGAATTTGACTGAGACACTGTCTCCTGTGGGGAAAGTAACTGTGGGATTCTGAGTTCAGCCCAAGGCTGGACAAAAATGTGGTCCAGCCTACTGACAGGTTTTCACTTGCCTTTTCTTTTTTGACATTGTTTCCCAAAACCTCCTAGGAGTGAAACAATAAAACATTTCATTTTTATGATGAGTCTGATGCTGTTTCCACTGCTGCACATCTGTGCAGTGGGACTCTGGCTCAGCACTACTGCTGAGTTTTCTGAGTAGTACTGGTAGGAATGATGGATATTTGCTGCTCCTTGGGAGGATCCAAACTCCTGCATGATTTCTGTGATATCCTATCATCAGAGGCACTTAGGCCACAGTACACCAAAAGAATAATCTACTTAGGTTTGTCCCAAATCAAGAGACTGGTTTATTTTAATGTACCTATAGAACCTGAGGATGGGGAAACCTCTCTCAGTCCCTGCAGTCATGTTTCAGCTGTTACTGGGACACCCTCTGCACTGAGAGATGCAGTTTGCTTTTCAGAAATCTCTCAGCAGCAGATGGGCATTATGAATGGAAAGTGAGGACTGCAGAAGCCAAGTTTCATTTCCCATGCTCTGCACAGACTGTCAGTAATGCCAGATCTGGGAACTGACCAGATTTAGCAGTACTGTCCAATGTAGAGGGGTTTCTGTTTTTCTGCCTGTGTACCAGCTCAATGCTTTTCTGTCCAGGTTTGTTTTATACGCTGTGTTTAGAAACGGTTCATTTGTCATGTTTTAAGAAGACACAGAGTATCACTGTTTCCAACTCTTTGAACATGGAACGCTGATTAATTTCTAATTTGGACACTTAATTAAGATTAAGAGCTTGGAACAGTTTCCATCTGAAAGCAGTGAGACTTTAGCTGCTGATTTTGAATGCAGGTAGAATTACACTGTCAGGCTGTGTCAGTGCAGCACAAAAAGTACACCAGAGTGCTAAAGAAACAGATTTTCCGCTGGAGTCCAGAACAGAGGTCTGGAGAGCTTCCAGCTCCTACCCAGCCAACAGTATCTCCTGTTAAAATCATTGATGTGGATCAGTGTGAGGATTGGAACTGCGCTTTTGGACAAAGCAGTTGTGGTTGAGGAGGCTGCCTGTGTGTCTCAAAGGAGAGTGTCTACTCAAACACTGTCCTCAGTGCTTGCTACAAGATGATTCTTTTTTTCTGGCAAGACCAGAGACCAAGACATTGGTAGCCTGTTCCAGGTGTCCAGAGAACAGCAGCCCAGGATGAAAAAGAGGCAATAGAGAGACTTAGATCATGTCTTGCCATCACAAGGATGGCACTTGCTGGCTACAGAAACGTGCCACATTTCAGAGCAGTGTCTTGCTGTTCCCTGTGCTCTACAGCAAAGAGACACTTTACTCTCATCCTCCTGCAGCAGAAGAGGCCCACTCTTGCTCTCTGCCACTGTTAGCCCTTCAGGCCAGAAGTTATTTCATTTGAGGACAGACAGACAGCTCCTTGTGCATCACTTGCACAGCTCAGAGTTTGGTGTGGGGAGCAGCAGTGGGGCAGCCAGGGCTGTGCCTGGGGAGGGCATGAACTGAAGCAGCCCCTTGGCCCTGCCCCTGCAGAGAGCTGCACTGACAGGCAGGAGCATCCTGTGGCAGAGACCATCCATTCACACAGGCCAGCCCAGGAGCAAGTACATGAAGGTCAAAAAAACTGATTGGTCAGGGATCCCTCATATTCCCTTTTCCCTTCCCAGTAAGCTGTGCAGTGCCTTATCTTGCCTAGGCTGTAGGATCACCGGGTGTTAGTGAGCTTTGACTGCAGCAGGCAAAGCCCCTCTGCATGGAGCCTCCCATTATGGGAACTGCTTCCCAGAAACCCCACTGCACTGGGGTTAGGTTTTAAGTTTGGCAAGTCCAGGGCCCTTCTCTTTATTCTGACTGTTCCTTGCTGCAGGTTCCTCTCTGCTTGCTGGTGAGTGAGTACCTTTAGCCTGTGTTACTTCTCTGTGTTTAGTTTTTTCCTTTGTTAGACACAACGTTCATCACTCAGGAGCTGTAGTTATCCCAGGTTCTCCAAACACGTGGATCTGCAATGACAGACACAGACACAATGCTGCTCAGAGTAGCAGCTTGCAGCTGTAACTCTCTGGGCATTTTATGCAGGTGATTGCTCCTACAGCACAGAAGCGAAGCTGCCTGCCCTCAGACACCTCTCATGGGGGACAGCACAGATCGTGGAGGGCAGATCTCAGCTGCACTTGCTCTGTTTGCTTCCTCAGCCTTGCTGTGCTGTGCTTGTGCTGTGGCAGCACACGAGCAGGGTCCTTGGAGGGAGGCAGGATTGCAAACACCCCCACACCCACAGGTGGAACTTGAGCACGCTCTTTCAGAGCAGTGGTTGGCACAAAGTTCAGGTATCTTGTAAGGAAAGCCCTGTGTGTTTGTGTCAAATAGTTTTGTTGTTTTCTCTGCTTTCCTCGAGTGTTCGTTCTCTCAACTCTGAACGTCACCACAGACCTTACTGCTGTAATTGCTCTGCTTCTTCCTTGTGTTGGTCTAAATTTAGTTTTCAGATGATGGTGTGTATTGGATAAATGAGGAATTGTTGTACGTGTCCAGGGTCTTGTTTTAAAATATCAAATGGAATAATGGTACCCAGCTGAAAAGTAACAGGACTTTATTGCGATTATTTGATCATTTTCCTTTGAAAGAAAGGTTTTCCAAGCCCATCAGCACTTGTGAGCTGCAAGAGAAAATGATCAAATGACAATATGCTCAGGAAAACAGCTGCTCTTGCTATAGCCATGAGTCAAAATCTGTTTTACTGTAAAATTTCATCGGCGTCAACTGGAATTTTGCCTGAGTAAGGTGCTCGAGATTTTTCTTCAAGTAACTTTACAGTTATTCAACATGGAGAATTGGGAATCACGTGACATTCCTGACACAATATTATGTTTCCATTCTTGCTGCATGAACATACTTATCTGAAGAGTAAGTAGATTTTGCACTTTAAAAAGTGCATGCTCATGCTGAAGGCAGACAAAGACCTTGGAGCTGTTGTTCTATTGGAACTTCATCTATTTATTCAACTGTCCACCATGGCAGGAATTTTTCTCTTAAATATGTAATTCCCTACTTTTTTTTTTCTTAAACAAGAGAACCAGAGGGTGAAAGGGTTGAAGATTAAAATGTAAACAGCAAAATTTATTATAATTACAAGAGTGTTTCAAATTATTTCCTTAAACTGCAACATAATTTACCTCTAGTCAAGGTCTCTATTGGTGGTGAAAGAGGAAACTGCTTGACCTTGGGGTGACCTCTGGCCCCCGGGGGTCAGCGCCCGAGGAATGTGCAGATGTCACGGTTCATAAGCAAGGACAGAAACTCTCAGGTTTCCCAGGCAGAGAGGCGCCAGTTCGGGGATGGGGCCAACATGTGCACCTCCCTTTGAAGCAGCCACTCATACCTGCAACCCCACGGAAAGCAACACGCAGGGCTGGAGATGGGGAAGGCCCAGGGCTGCCCTGGTGGAGGCTGGTGCCAGCGGTGGCAGAAGCAGCAGAACATAACGGAGGGAAAGATGCAATTTCCCTAAAGAGGATCAGCATCTGCACCACTTTTTACTTGTACCCAAGGAATGCTGCAGGCAAATGTGACCTGCAGTGCAGATCCACGTGCAGATCCTGGCTAGGAGCATTTAGAGGAGCTTTGGCTGCAACCAACGGATGCAGCTCATTGCTGTTGTAAAAACAAGTGTCCTAAACTCCTAAAAATGCAAAGAAAGGAATAGAAGGATTTACTGCCCATATACTTAATTAACAAAAACTGCACGGGCTGAATTGGTGCAGTGCAAATTGCTGCTGGGGCTTTTGCAAAGCCTGCAGAGATCCTCTCAGTAACCCTGCCTGGAGTCAGTCAAGTGCTGCTGGATACCTTCTCTCTGCCCCAGAGAAAGCCATTTGTGCTGCCAGCCCATCTTCTCTGAGCAACAGTACAAAAAAAAAAAAAAAGCACAAAAGAAAAATTTTCACAGCTAAAAAAACCCCCAAACCAACAAAACAAAAACCCCAAAACAAAACCACAACACCTTTATAAAATTATTCTTAATAAAACAAATGAACAAGGAAAGTAGGTTTAAGCTAAAACAAATTGTGTGGTAAATATTAAGGTCAGGGAGAGAAAATTATACCAGAAATAATATTCAAAGAAGAAAAATAGGATGAGGGAAAAAACAAACACAAGCTTAATTTTAATATTTAAATCATACCTTATATATCAAAATATAATTTATATTCAAGGAAATTGTGAACCCAAGAGGTCCTTTCAACTATTTGCAGCCTACAAACCACAAGTTGTGCTAAGCATGATCAAAGTACTTCACAATTAGTTAGGGTTTAAATCACTATAATTGTCAGCCTAGGTTGTAATCAGAGAAACATTGTTTTGAAGCAGCAGCAAACTTGCCCTGGTTGTAATCTGGGGAAAATTCAAGAAAAACCTTGGGATCTGCTTGGTTAACTGTAGCCCAGTGCTTGGGGACAGAGTTGTGTTAAACGTGTGGGACAGCAGAGAGGATCAGGGGATCGGGAGAAGCCCCCCTGCACACTTTGCTGCTGTGCAAAGCCCTCTGCTGCTGCTGCTCTGCTCTGCTCAGCTCCCAGGAGGGTGGGCAGGACATCAGAAGCCATCAGAGCCTCTGCAGAAACCAGTCCTGAGGTGCTGTAAAAATCACGTGCTCCAGGTGATCCTGGGAGGTGCTCGGAACATTCGTGGTGGGGATGGCAGGAAGAGGCAGCCAGTGGGATGAGCGGTGCAGGATTCAGAATTCTTGGATGGAGGAGGCTGCAGGAGTGCCAAGAATGACTGCAATGCGAGTGCAAGCCTGCTCCAGCATTGCTCTTTTAATAAAGCTGGCAGCGTGTTATCTGGAAGCTGTGATGGGTTTCCTAACAGATTCCTTGGAAGTTTCAGGTTGGAGAACTCTTCCAGGGGCTCTGCCAACACAACTGAATAGAGGATGAGCTCAAATGCTTTTGTAATTAGGAAGAGGGTATTTCTTGAAATTAAAAAGATCTTCTAGGAGTACAGGAAATAAAGGCTGTCTTTGAAGAAATCATGCTTTCTAGACCTTAAAAGGGTAAAGGTAGCTTTAATCTGGACTCTGCTATGGAGAAACTGGAGGAAATTTCCCCACTTGAAGCCTCAAAAAGAGAATTTGCTCAGCAGTACAAATGAATAAAACAACAAGGCTTTGTGCTTGAGGATCTCAAAGCGTTTTCTGCTCTGCACCAGGAAATGTAATACCTCCTGGGAGCTGTGCTAAATTGGAAACAGGGACTTTCTCAAAGCTCGCTCCACTCCGCTCTGGCTCAGCACAGCCATGCTTCCACCAGCGTTGGTGGAAAAGACAAGTGATGTTTTGACAACTTGAGTCTTCAGTCGTGACTTTTCTACAGGGATGCAGGAGATTAGCAGGCAGCATAGATTTAGTGAAGAAGCAGTTAAGAGAAGAGAATTAAATTTGCCACCTTATGTGCAGCCAAGCCAGAGACTTTCTTTGGGTTCAGAATGACAAAAAAAAAAATCACCACCTCCTTTACAGTGACTCTCATGGCTTGTAGAAAAATGGGGTCAGTATTGGGGTGGCAGTGAGTGAATGGACTGGTTGAGGAGGCTCTGCTGGCAGTTTCCCCTGCTCTGTTTGAGAAAAAAAAGCAGAACTGAACAAAGTTCAACCCCCAATTTAGTTTGTATGAATCATCTCCTCTGCTTCTGTTCTCTTCTAGTCACCAAAGAGGTATTAGGGAAGAGAAGACTAAAAAGGAGCAATGGGCGGGTGAAAGTGAGGGCAAAAATTAGTAGAAGAGATGAGGTTTGTAAGAAGCAATTGGTACATCAGATCTTCATCTCTGGAAGGGAAACCATTTCCCAAGAACCCATGTGGATGCAGGTGGTGCTGGACTGAGAGAGCTCTGGGCATGACTGCTGGGAAGGAGGGGATTGTAAAAAAGCAGAGGAGCTCATGGAGAATGGTGTACTGTGCTCCCCCAGTGGAGTGTGAATGGATTGTAGCTCTTTTTGGTCTACTTTCACAAAATAACTTATTGAATTGTTTATTTAAAGAAGTCACAGTTAAAGTAAGTAAAGGACAGTGACTCAGGTGTCATCAGCACTGCCAGACTCTGGGCATGGCCATGTGGTTGTGGTGAATTCCACAGAGCACCCAGCAGGTGCTTTGCTGGCTTTGCACGCCTGGCGTGGCACCAAGGAAAAGGCACAGACAGGTGATGCCTGACCTGGTGTAAAACGTCTCAACACAAGCACTGCCCTAGCAAGCTGTTATGAATTAAGAATTCATAGATTGGATTTATATCCAAGCAGTGATTTTTATCAGATTATGGCTTTTCTAAATGAATGATTAAAACCTCCCAATTAGTTTCCCTCTTTATTACTGACTTGTCTAAGAACAAAGTAGCCCTTTTGGCTTTGCTCTCTGTGTCCAGAGGTATGGGACATCCTTGCAGGTCTCTGTTGCAGAGATGGTCCAAGGGTGTACCAGCTAAGGTGGGATATCATGGCTCATTACCACAGGGTTTTTGTTTATTTTAGTGTGAAGAGCCTTTATGTTCTTGCCCAATTTTGACTGTGCATATTAACCAGGGCAATTGTGAACAGTCCCAGTAAAGTGTCAGTGATGCATGTGTGGGAGTAAAAAAGAAAGAAGAAGAGAACCAAGACTGAATCTGTGATTTTTTTGTTTGATTTGGTTTTGTTTTTTTGGTTTGTTTGGTTTGTTTGTTTTGGTTTGGTTTTCCCCCTTTTCAAGAATGGGTGAGCATCAGATGGAAAGAAGGACAGTGTTTGGAAATTGATGATGGAAGGTTTCTACCATTGACTGGCTTGACTCAACAAACAAAATCCACATGGATCCACAGAAAGCAGAGGACACAGAGGGAGAGAAGTGATAGTAAAGCTGCACCCAGCCCTCTAGCAGCAGCAAAAGCCAGATGTGGAAATTGTTCCCTGGGCAGACAGGACCCAGAGCTGTTTCTTTAGCTTTCCTTTGGCTCTCCTAAGATTTTCTTGCTGTCGGGAGGAACTGGGTGAAAAGGGCAGCAAGAGAGGGGGCTTTGTGCCATTCTTCCCCTTGAGTGTAGAGAACAGAGAGCAGGAGGTGTGCTGAGAAGCCTTTTAAAGTGGTCGTAGATGTGTGAGGTCTGATTCTGTTTTCAAAAACCTATCTGTTAGATGTAAGTGCACGGGAGGTCATTAGAGCTGTGCTGCCTTTCAGGGGCTGAGGCAGGAGGGAGCAGGGCTGCGGGGTGGGCAGGCAGCAGCATCGCTGCCCTGTGAGCAGCAGCCTCCAGCAGGGGCACCGGGCTGGAAGGCTGTGCTTCCCTCTCCTCAGCTGATGTTTAAAATCACACCAGCTTGTGGTTGTGCCAGGAGTTACTCTGGAAATGAGTGTGGCTGGCTGGCAGGGTTTGAAACAGAGCAGTGTTTCTTTGGTGGTCACCCAACATCTTGTTATTTACTGGATCTAAAAATAAACTGTGTTTTCCCAGAGCAGGGAATGCACCTTGTAGGAAAAGGCAGGTATTTCCAAATTGCTTTCCATGTGGTAGGTACTTCTGGTTCATCTAACAACCCTTGCCACTCCTCTAATCCTTCTCAAGTCCTTGCTTACTTTCCATGGATGGGGACTGGGGGCTTGCCATGCAGCTTTTTATTCAATAAGGAAAAACAATTATTTCTTATATACAAAGTTATTTCTGAGGGAGAGACAGGTGTTAGAGAATATGTGATAATTTTCTGAGTTTATTGGAATAGGTACCCCCTCAGAAAAAGAAAGGAATGGTCTGATATTCACTCTGCACAGACACAGTGTATTTCCAATAATGCTACTCACTGATACTAAGATTCTTGTTGCATCTGAACTAACCCACAATAAGTCTGTGATGGGTCACAAGTGAAGACATAAAGGCACAGATATGAAAGGAGAGATGTGATAGGGTCTCAATTTAAGGTTGGCCATGGGCTGCATGTGACATTCTTGTAAGTAAACTGACAGTGTCCAGGTTTATAATAGCTAAACTCCTCAGTTTCCTTTATGTAAACATTTCACTCTAATGGAACATTATACCCAGGACCATGCCTCACCAGACATATATGTATATGAATTGCATAAAGATAGAGCAATAGATAAATAGATATCTGGATTTAATAAACACATTCTAACAGTAATAGGCTGGTGAAATCTTACAGAGAGGGAGAGAGGGACTGAAGGAAAATACAAAATACTGACGAGAGTTTACAGACTGGCACAACTGGAAGCACTCAGCATCAAAAGAATGAAGAGAGGGAAAGGCCAAGATGGATCAGGAATATTCTGTGCTTATTAGTGTTTTCCCATCTTGTAGCAAGGGATGGTGAGCAAGCCAGTGGGGTGGGTGCCTGCTATTTCTTCAGAAGGGAAATCATCCTCATCCAAATCATAGAGTTTTATTTATGAACTATGGAAGATTCAGACACATTTTTCCGAAGCCAGAGGATGTCTAGGAGTTTGTATTCCTTGAAAGTCAGGTAAGTGCCTTTCAAAATCTTACTTTGACTTCTCTTGGAAGCAAAAATGTTTCTTCCAGTAGGGATAGATTACTTCAGATCAATAATTTTCCTGTAGACACTTCTTGACATCTTCCCAGTTGTTTTTCATCAAAAAAAGAAGAGGGAAAAAAGTGACAAACAGAATCTTCCATTCTCTGTTCTGTCCCAGAAAAATCTCTCTTGCAATTCTTGGTCTGGGAACCAAAATCTTGTAAAAATGGTTCAGTTCTACTGAACTTGTTGAAAATTGACAGGATATGGTCCTGATGGCCAGCATGGAAACAGGAGGATTCTGAATCCAAGAGCCTGTGTGGGAGGGCTCAAATAATCCCCATCAGTTATTTCCCATGGCTTCAGAATTCAAGGTAACTAGGTGAGAAGAAGGAAGAACTTTATGACAGTGAATGAGCAACAAATCAAACAAAAAAAAAGAGGGAAAAATAATCTCTAAGTTCCAGCTTGCTGTCTTTTAAACAAGCATTATC
The DNA here is from genome assembly GCF_036417665.1 of Passer domesticus. NCBI lineage: Eukaryota > Metazoa > Chordata > Aves > Passeriformes > Passeridae > Passer > Passer domesticus. The sequence goes on from NC_087490.1 coordinate 5,959,201, forward strand.
TGTTACCATGCAAGGTCAGTGCAATTATTGCCCCTGCCCAGACACCCTTTTCCCCTCATTTTCACAGTGCTTGGGTTTATTTTACTTCCCTCTGCTTGGCTCCGTGCCATTTTGTTGCTAACCTTCACCTTGGCTGCACACGCCAGGGAAGGGCTGCTCACTTCTCTCCGTGGCGTGCCCACTCTTCCCAAACGGCTCGAGCCACCGATTCCTCCTGCCACCTGCCTTTTGGGGAGCCAGCGGCTCCAGAAGCAAACCCCCTTTTTAGCCGGCTTCAATTACTGTTCTGAGCTAGACCAAAGCACGTATTTGTCTCCTCTGCACAGAGGAAGCAGTAAAAGGGTGCTGCCCAGCACAGGGAGGGAGAGCAGGGCCAGCAGAGCCCCCGTGCGCGGTGCCCACCGGGGATCGGGCAATCCTGCAGGCGTGAGCTGCCTTGCAACGGCCTCTCGGCTGTCATTCTGTCAGGCCCGTTTACAAACCACATAACAGGTCTAATTTTGAAATCTCTCTCTTCTCCCCCCTCCCCGCCTTGTTTTTGCTGAAATGGATTTATAATGAAAGTATTTGAAAAGGAATAATTATCTATATGAGCAACAGCAGCACAATGCCTGCAGCGGCAGGGTGGGCTGCGATCAGAGGAAATGAGCTCTGAGTCTGAAATCTGCTTTTATACATGTGTACGTACTTAAAAAGAGCCAGGTATTTGCAAATACCTATAAAATATTTGATGGATATGGATATTACACAATTTTTAAATTCTGTGGGTATAGATCAGACATGCAAAGTCTGATTTGTTGCTTTTGTTGTGCTAAATGCCGTATCTTAAAATAAGTCTCCAACCATTCCACTGTGTGCATTTTATATCTGAAGTGATATTCCTCAAGAAATTGGTTACCAAAACCTTGGAAATGCTTTCCAAAGCATTCCAGCCCAATTTATGTTTTTAAAAGGGCAGCCAGCTCACAGTCTCAAAGTGCGGGAGCGCCCGTTTTATGCAGTAGTGGACATGGAGCTGAAGCTTTTTCTATAGTCTCTGTCCATTTCTCTCAGTGAATTGAATCCAGTCAAAGGTCAAACTGGCCAGAGGCACTTTTATTGTCATGGTAACCATGACTTAATCAAACAATCCTGAGATTCCAGGTTTGTGGGAACAGGCAAAGATCTGAAGAGACTGGAATGAATCAATCAAAGGGGGCAGGAAAGAAAATCCTAAGATATATGACTTATCCTTCCAAATCTATTACTCTGTCCTTAAACACACAAGAATTATGCCTTGGACAAAGCCTCTTTTCAGACCAAATACCTCTGATTTTTGTTTTCTTGTCCTTTGCATCAAATTTCCTAACATACCTCTGTCCTACAGCAATCAACCTCAGCCCAGATTTAACCAACAAGAGGAAAAGAGGGGAAAAAAGAATTTAGGAAAGAGAAAGATTATTTTGTAAAAACCTTCTTAAAAAAAAAAAGAGGAAGAGGAAAACTGAGGCAAAATGCAATCAACCACCTTTGATTTGAAAACCTATTTAGGCTTGTTAGTAGTGATCTAATGCAACTCTACAAGCAGTTAATGAATTTTTAAGGTTTTTCTCCTTTCTGGGCAGCTGCTGTGTCTTCTTGGGATGCCAAGGCTGTGGGACTTGCTTGTGTCTCATGCACTGGAGCATGCAGGGGTGCTGAGTTCAGGCAGCCTCTGCTCTTTGCTGGAAGCCTGGCAGCTCCAGGGCTGTCTAGAGGCATCTGGAGAGTGCTGGGGCAGGTTAACCTGGGACTTGGCTGGGGCTAAGGCTGCTTTGAGTCTGTTTGTGCACCTTTGTTTTTATTCCAGAAGCCATTTGCATGTGTCTTAACTCCTGTATGCGCTTGTGAGTCCTGGCTGCATTTCCTGGTTGGAGGAAGAGGCAGACATGTTCCCTCTGCTCCACCACCTCACTAATGGGGGAATGTCTTGGGGGTTTTTGGAACCTGACTGCAGTCTATGTCCACAAGCCCTTAAGCCTCTCCTAATAATTCCTACTTTGGTTTCTAATAGAGTTAATCTCTTGCTTTGGCTTCCTCTGTCCTGAGAAGTCATAAATAGTAAAATCATGGGGATATGGGAGGAGTAGGAGACACTTTGCTGAAGTGTTGGTGGCAGTGTGTTTAACTTGTCATACCTGGTTAAGTGGAAATATCACATGTTCTTTTCCAGTGCTGGAGAAGAATTAGCTAAGAATCTGAAATATATTTGGTCTTGGAGACTTTCCTGAAATTGGGTGTGTGGGGTTGGGGTTGCTTGTGCAGTGTGTGTGTTTAGTTCCACACTTCCTGATACACAGTCACGGGAACACGGGGGAGCTGCTGTGCCATGCTGGAAAATGGCTTTGTAATGTCACACAGAGACGTTCACCTCCCCAGCCTGCCCTCACACGCAAGGCAGGATATTTTCTGGTGACTGCCCTGTGTGAGGAGATTGCTGCTGAAATTCTCTGTATCCATGTTATTTAAGGAATGCAGGTTGTGGCTTGCAAACCCCAAACCTTAGAACTGTAATGACAATCAGAGTATGAAACAAACTCCTTGATTGATGTTTTTTAATGTAGAGGAGTCCTTACCAGAAAACGTCCTCCTAATGGGCTCAGCAAACAGACTCTGATGGGGGAATTGTCCAGAAAACAAGCTCCTTCCTTGCTGCTGGATAGTTGGAGTGTCCCCTACAGAGATAGATGTTGGTAGGTAAAATATGCAGAAAAAAATTGTGTAATAGAGCTTAGCAAATGGACAGAATTCCATGGATACTGGCAGGACAGAAAATAAATTACTGAAGCCTGAGCATCAGACAGAGAAATGAGTAGCTGAGGAGGTCTGGAAAAAAGAAACACTGACCTGTGTCCAGGGAAGATGTGATTTTCAAGAATAAGAAGAAAAAGATCCCCTTTTAGCTTGGCTGTAAGAAAGTCACTGCTGCCTCTGATAGTGGTTGTGGAAAGGAGAAATTTCAAGCCACATGGGAGGAATGGAAAAGCAATTCAATGTAGAAAAATAGCAAAGTTTGGAAAACAACAGGAAGGAAGAGGCAGAAGGCTGATTATGTCAAGAGAGCCTTTTCTGAGGTCTGTACATGTAGGAGCAAACAAAGGAAACAGAAAATAACAGCGAAGATGAAATGAGAGAGATGTACAGGGAGATCAAAAATGGGAATTAGAGGACTGGATGAGCAACTACATGAGCAAAGAGAGAGTGACACATCTGATGTGGCCTTTCTTAATAGCAGAACAAGAAGAAAAGTTGAAGAGGAAGAAAGGCTGTGCAGGGCCTGCTCTGAGAATGAACAGGGCCTGTGGTTAGAGATACTGGGATCAACAAAATTGAGGAGAGTTCTGATGGTTTTTGATAGGGAAAGGCTTTTCTTCATTTCTTGTCCAGTGTCTCAAATAATATTTCAGACCAGGGCAAAGAGCAGCACAGATAGAGATGAATTGCTGCCTCCTGCAGCAGTGCTGAGCACCCTTTCTATCAGGAGTATGAGGAGCAGCAGGCACTCAGCACCACTGGGAAAGAAACCTCAAATCTTCTCAGGACAAGACTGAGGAAATTGATGAGATGAGCAAGCATGGGCAGGTTATATAGGGAGCCAGCACTGCACATGACCTGTGCTGAAATGAAATGCCAGTCTGGTAGGTAAAAGCCCCTGCCAAACTCCTTCCCCTCTGCAAAAATACCCTCCAAGTTAGCTTTAACACTTAAGTACCATGGTTCCTGAATGCTACCTTTAAAGGTTAAAGCATTTAAACTATAGGAACAGCCAGGGGCAAAAAGAGGCCCGTTTCAATTTGATATGTTGAGGTCCTGCGAACAGCCAGGCTGGGGGGTCTCTGAGCTCTTTGTCCTTTCCTTTCCTCCTGAACCTGAGATGGCCCTGAGGCCCAGGCTGGGCTGTGTTTCACTATCCTTCTTCCTTTCTCTCCCTGTGTTGTAGTAAATTAGCCATTTCCAAAGGGCTCAAGCAGCAGAGGAAGTTCTCCATCCCTGACTCGCCTGCTGCACAGGCCAGCTTTGCAGGAAGGAACTGAAAGTAGATCAGGAAAGACTGGTGCATGAAGAGAAGAGCTGCACTTCTCCCAAGGGTTCAAAGCTTGGTTGAGACAAACAACAGCCCTCTGCCACCATGAGCATTGCCAGGATGGGTGGAACTGGTCCCAGTCACCACCAATTCCCAGGGGGAGCTCATCTGCCTTTCACAGCAGGTCACAGGACACCTGCCTTCCCTCGAGGGATCAGGGTCTGTCCCAGCATGCTGTGATCAACAAACAGGGGGTTTTTCCCATTTCCTGGCCTTTATCTTGTAGCTGTTTTGAGGCAGGTGAAGGCCTGGCTCTGGCAGTTTCTCACCCAGGGCAGGGCAGGGCCTGTCGGTGTCACTGCAGCACCAGCAGCAGGACGGTCCCGCTGCACCGCGCCTGCTTGGCTTGCAGAGAGAGGAGAACACCCTGCAGACTTTACCCCACCCTCTAATCCAAAGAATTCTCCTCGGTTTGCTCTAACCTCAGCCTTCCTGCAAGCTGCTGCCTTTCACAGCGTTATCTGCTGTGATAGCTGTGGTATTAATAGCAGGACCCTTCCTTGCAAGGAGCCGACTGCAGCTCGCGCCGTGCTCCTGCGCTGCTATCGCTGTGCAAGGAAACGCTTCCAGCTCTGCTCCACTGCTTGCAATTAATGGAGATCTCCATCCCTTTATCCCTCCTCATCATAAACAGTCCTATCTGGAGGTGGTGCCTGCTGTCAGCTCCCACCCTTTAAACAGTGCTGGAACTTCCTTGTGCTCAGAGATGTGAGTGAAGGTCTCCAGCACTTCTAGGCAAGAGCAGGGCTGAAGGTGACTACTGGAGAATGGAAGTGCAAAATCTTCTTTCTGGGAGCCCTACCACAGAGAGATCTTCTACTGTTGTGTTTCCCTCTTTTAAAGACGTCCCTTTAAAAACCTCAATGAAAATAGGGAGGGATTTGCAAGCAATCATTTAATGGATCAGAAAAGCCCAACGACTTGATAAAGCTCTTTTACCTTTAGTAAAGCATGTTGGTACTGGAAGGCTGCCATGTGCTCTCCAGGGTTATCCTTACAATGAGATGTTTTAGAACAGCTGCTGTTCAGGAAAGAAGGATAGGTGTGTCTTACCAGGAAAGCTTTCTGAGGGTCTCTTGCAGGCTTGCTTTTCTCACGGGAGCAGAGCAAGGTCCAGGAGTCACTTCTCTGTTACCCTGACAGAGCTCACTCCTATTGCTGTAGCTGTGCTCAGCTGCACAGGCAGGCACCAGTCCTGGTGGGTCTCTCAGGTGGGGAGAACTCTGAAAAATGCTGACTACTGAGTGCTTAAAAACAGACATTCTGGAATACAGTTTTTTGGGAGAAATGTTATCTACACCAAGAAAAGCCTATGAATTGTGTTTATGCCATAAGAAATGTAGTGTCCAAGTCCTTGGCAGAGACCTTCTCTGTCAGATATTTGTTTTCTCCATCCTGCCCTCAATGCAGCCAGGGACTGCAGCTTTGCCAGGGAACTCTGAATTCCACAAGTTTCTGCTTCTGCTAATCTCCAGTCTGACACTTCCATATACCATCATTCAGAACAAGATTATACTAAAATAAAATAATTTCTTTGTCAATCTTCATTTAATTAAGAAAATAGTTCTAAATCATCACAAATTCGGATCTATAGCACTGAGCTGTCTCTCCAAAAAGGTCCCATGAAAGTATATTATAGATTTTAATCAGATTTGTTAAGGCATAGAAGCAACATGTGAAGGTGATTGGAAAACTTTAGGCATGGAGGCATTTTTTCCAAATGATGGATGTGCAAAATCTTTTGTTATGGATCTTGAACCCCCAGAGGAAGGACTAGGTGGATGGCCAAAATGTCTTGCTAGCTGATGTAAAGAGAAATCTCTAAAAATTTGGTATGTGAATGTTGGAGTGGGAGGAACCTGACTCAGTTAAGTCAGAGGAAGATGTCTGATATCTAAATATAAATAAATTCCTCCTCCTCTCAAAAAAAAACCCAACAAAAATAACCAAAAAAACCCTATTATTTTTTAGAGAAGAAATCTAATTCTGCTTCCTTGCATTTTTATTTTAAAAACCCCAACAACTCACACACACAAAAAACCCTCTAAACCCTCCAAAAAAAACCTCAAACCCCAAACCAAAAAATCCCTACAATCCTTCTAAGCACACGAAAATAGAATTGCACTTCTATATGAAGTGTGCAGTCTTATTCTGACCTCACTTTACGGCAGTGTGTGAATATAAAGTTCAGCAGAAGTTGATGAATTTACACCCCTTAGTGTCCACTTGCAGAGTGTGCAAGTCTTGAACCAGAGCCCCAGCAGTGTGAGCCATGCAGGCAGGAAGCTGCACCAAGCTGCTTTTGAGGAAATCACACTTTTTGGATAAATATCAGTCAGCTGCAAACATTTTTCTCTCCAGGATGTGTGTGCTTTTCTAATGTTTAGAATAAAAATGTGGTGCTAGGAATTGGGAATATAGTTTCCACGTATTTGATTACTCCAGCATTAAAGCAGCATGATAATATTAGTGGTAGCCTTTAACATGAACTTTGTTCTGTAACTTCCAGGCTTCAAAAACTAATGAGGAGTAAAATTGGGGGAAAAAATGTCTTCCGACAGGCTGGTCTTCAGCACCTTTTTAATGGATAACAGATTTGCCATCACCACACATCACTTGGAATATATTATGACAAGACACACAGGCTAATATAATGCATTGTCTACGCAAGGCTACTATGTATTAGTGAATTTCTCTTTAACTTGATACAGGATGGTTCAGTTCCAGTTACAGAAACTTCCAAATTCTTTTCCTGGAAATACCCAAACCCAGGACACCTATTCAGTGTAACCAAACAACATCAGATGCTTTGTACAGAAGTTGCAAAATGGTTTCCTTGCTTCTGTGAAATTCAGGAGGAAAAGCATGGACAGAGTTTCTAACTTTCAGCACTTAGTAACAAGATTTCAGGGAAGCCCAGGGCACAGAGAGGCGATCAGAAAGGTCAGATTTTCACTGGGTTCTGTTCCAAGGGATACAGGGGCTGACTGCACCCTGAGGAGGCTCATTTTCATTTCCAATATTCAGATGTGAATCTGGATAGGTGTTTTCAAATGCTTCAGCTGTCTGAGTGCTGGGTGCTTGCTGTTATCACAGGTTTGGCTGTGGAGGTAGTGCATAGAAAGTGTAAAAGCACCAAAAGCTCCTTCCCAGGGAAAGCAGGGTGATGAAAGAGATGTAAACTTAAAAGCAAATGTCTTCTTTTATTAAAAGACCAGTACATGCAAAGCTTTTTTTATATATTAAAATATTTTGATCAACAGAACAAGATTGGCAGATGTGAGGGCAAACTTAATGCAGCAGGCACAGCCATCTCTGCCAGCTACAGACAAGACTCCCTCTGTTTTTTCCCTGGCTGTAGATGGCAGACCTAGAAGTTTATCTCTTGTCCTGGTTTTGCCGTTTCAGTCATGAAAGTACAGGACAGACTTAAAACATTTTTAAAAGTGTTCTTCAAACTTCCCCAGGTATGTTGATGGATAGTTGGAACTGGAATGACTCAGGAGCATTGAATCATCTGCTGGCATTTTCCCCCTTCTCTCCACTTCTACAAGCAATGATTTGTTTTCTTCCTTCCTCTTGATTAGCTCTATAATATACTCAGATTATAAAGTGAACTCGATTTTGTGTCTCTTATATTATCTGTAGTGTCTCATTAGCCTCAGTACCATCATAACCCTTCTCTGAATCACCATTTGTATATGGATGTTTGACATATCAGCTGATTGTCCCTTTTTCTCTTTCCTTTCCCTTCTCTTCCAAAAGCCAATGAAGCCATTTTTGTTGATACTTAAATATCACAATTTCTCCCACTATCACTAATAGCATAATGGCATTATGAAGAACCTTTCTGCAGTGCATTTTTGTATGACGTAATGCAAACAAGATTGAATTCAAGGAAAACATCATTAAATGTTACCCTCTTAAATTTCATTTAAGAATGAGCAGGAAGTTTGGACATAGCAAATGCTGTTTTTCAGGGTCTAAGCATTGAACAAAGTATTTTCAGGATAGTTTCAGTCAGGGCAGATTCAATATGGAGAAGGCACTGTAATGTTTACATGCATATGACCATAGAAAAGGCTTGAGTGCACAGAACAGAGGTGTCTACGTGCCACTGAAACCCTTGTGCCACAGAATTAGTCCTGGTTTTCCCCTTTTCATAGAGTGAGGTGAGAATAAATTCCCTAAGGCTTATAAACAATTCTCCAGATATAGGTAAAAGGGAGTTCAGTGTCTCCTGCTTCTATATAATACAGAAGTCAAAGTACCACCCCCTGTGAGCATTCTGCTCTGTGTGATGTAGTGTCAGATTCTTGCATGCATATTGCTTTTTTAATGTTTTCTTGGCACCCATAGTCACAACCTGTTTTTCTCTTCTTCCGGAGACTTTTGTCCAGGGAGCTGCTACTTTTTAAAAAAATCAAATTATTAAAGCCATTGTTACCCTTTTTTTTTTTTTTAAACTCAGGATAACAAATTCTGGCAGGTTTTTAGTACTTGGTATCCACAGGAACTAGCACTGCTTTGCAAACATCCTCAGATTTTCAAGATCTTGTTCCACCAAATACAACCTGCATTTTTCTAATATTTTCCTTTGTTCAGTTTCCCTGTTGTCTCATTCCATGTGGTCTCACTTGAGTCTTGTTTTAACAATGATAAGTTCTTTTGTTTTCCTATTCTATCTTATCTTCACAGCCACATTTATTTTTCCTATGTAAAGTTAGGCAAAATGTCTTGGTGTTACAGTTCTGATGTAGGGGTGCCCAGAAAGCCTGAAAATGCTCCTCAAGAAACACAGCTTGTAGATACCAGCCAGGCTGGGTGCACACACAGCACTTTGCTGGCCTGGGCCTTTTCCTTGGTGCAGTTTTGCAATGCATGTGAGCAATTATTTTGCTGAAGCAATGGGACACTGAGTTGTCAGGCTTTGCTCATTCTGTGATCTCCTGAAAAGGAATAGAATGAAGAACCATCTTAGGAAATTATAGCTCTTTGCCCTACAGGATAGGGAACACTGAGCTCAGTTGGGATCCTTGATGTATTTGACTTCTGAAGGGTTTTGTTCTTGTGACAAAAAAAAATTGTCCCTAGTATTTCACATTAATTTAGAGGCTTAACTTGAGAGAAGCAGTGCTTGGTGATGTCACCTGCCGGGGGTATTGCAGAAAGACCTGCTGCTGCTGCAGACCTGCTGCAAAGGTGCTGTGCTGGCCCTGCCTGGGCTGAGGCAGCAGAGCAGTGCCTGCAGGGTCAGTGCTTGGGGGAGCAATGGGCACTTCTGCACAAAAGTTTATTGCTCAGCACCTGCCAGGCTCTGTTGTCCTCTCTGTGCGTCCTGGGAAAAGGAAAAGCATTGGCAAGCAGGGCAGTGAAAGGTGACAACGAGCTCATCTTTCCTTGCAAGGCTGTGAAAGCAGGTGCAGGCTTGAGGCTGTGCTTTTCCAAATGCAGAAGTTTTGTCTGTGCATCCCCTGGCAAGTCACTCACTGGGGACAACTCTGTTCTTAGTTTTTTAATTAACATGTGGGTGTTACTTTGCACAGAAATTAGAAGTCTTACTTTCCATCACTTGCTTTATTTTAGCTTTTGGAATGAGTGAAGATTTGTTTTCCTTTCTGGAGTAGGCACGCTGTTATGATGGAGAAGCTGAAGGGTCCAATTACCCTCCCCTTGATGTTGTTTGTAAAGCAATTAGAACGGGCAGCGTGTGATTAAAACCAAGAAGTTATCACTCCTTTCTCGAGGCAGGAGGGGTGACTGTTTGCAGATGAATATGCACCAAATCTACAACAGGAGTAATTTCCTCCCCCAGTGTAACCCTCTCCTCTGTTACTGACTGCAGGTATGCAGCTGTATGGGTTTTTGTGCATGAATTAACACTTGTAGCTAATAGCAGTAAACTCACAAATGGACTATTACTTTTTATAGCCCTTTAGCAGAGTCAGCCCACTGGAGCAAAACTGTTAACAAATTAAGATATGTTTGACAGGACTTCAAGCAGGAATCATAACCCAGGACTCACTCATTGGGACATAAATGTAAAGTTGTCTGTAGAATGAAGCTGTATCTCATCTGTTGTGTGGTGGCAAGTGCTAAACCACAAAATAAGAATTAAGACCAAGAGTTAATCTTGGAGAGGTTTTCAGAGCAAGGAACTGACTTCCTTAATGATTGTAAAGAACTTGTCATATTTGTAGTACTACAAGATATAAAATAACAACAGTCACAGTAAAAATAAGTTGTGTTTGTCTACTTGTGACACTGTACATATTTTAGACATTGGATGATGATGAGGAAATCTGATCTGAGGGGAATGTCTCTAAACCACAGACAGAATATATTTGACAGTGCAGATGCAGGGCTTTTGTGGGGTTTATTACTTGAGCACAAACCAAACTGGAGTAAGAATGGCTGTAGGAACTATCAAATGTGTTTAAAACAAGTCACCTTTTCCAGCAGACACCCTGCTACAGCCAAACAGGGTGTGGGATTTATAGTATGTGGCTTCAGCTCCATTGTTTTTTTTTTTTTTTTTTTTTTTTTTTTAATTGAGGAGGAGGAGGAGGTGCCTGCACAGAGGCTGTGTTTGCAGAACACCTGGATGAGCACTGGCTCCTCTGGTGCGTGGGAGTTAACAGAGAGTAGTTGCCCACCTCAGAGCTTTCTGCCTCTCCTCATCTGTGGCTTGCAACCCTGTCGTTCTGCTTTTTATTTGAACTTTCATAGAGTATCTAATATCTCTTACCTCATCAAACCCCATCTCAAGGATGGGGTTTGATCTTTTAGTCAGCTCCAACTTTTCCCTTATTTTGGAACTGGTTGATGGGGCTATTACATCTGGCATTGTTTCATTTTCTGCCTCACCTTTCCACTACTCGACACTGCATTTTATAAGATAGAGATGCAACATATGCCTTGAAGCCCCAGCACAAGCTGTACCCTACAGGAGGCTTTTCTCAGTGCATTCTTATTTTTGGGGCTTGTTGACTCTGTGCAGCACAGCATCATGCTCCTGTTGAGGAGTTCAGGAGAGTTCAGTTTGTCACCAGCTCCCCAAAGGCTATGCTTGTAAGTAACTTAAAGTCCAAACTTAGAGACATTCAGGCTGATTTTACTCCTTTTTCTCTATCTTGAATCTTCACTCCCCACCAGGCTTGCTAAAACTTCATTCAACATAACTGAAGACTCATTCTTCTCTTAATTCCTTGTGATATTCTGCTAAGAACACCCAATGTTACAGTTCCAGCATAATTATATTTTCCCATAGGTGTAAAACGTGTCTGCATCAATGGCTTATTAAAAGAGTGTAATAAAAATTATGACCCCACAATTCTGCTATTAATATAACAATTCTGAGCCAAGAAAGCTTCTTGATCCTTCTTATGCATCTGCTGTAACATGGTACAAGAGCAGAACACTGTAAACCAGTTTAATCCCTTCTTTTCACCCCCTAGCAATATACATTGGCCCAAGAGAGTAACACGAATTGAAAGTTTAATTTATTAATATGCAATAGTGATAATGTCAAAAGAACAATATATAAAGCCCACACAGAACAGGATTACACGGTACATAGGGGAAAGCCTAGAGCTAATATTTAATATAGCAAAACACAGCCAAAAATAACTTCTCATCCAAGGAGCAAAAGAGGGAGAGCTCTGCAGGTGCTGGAGCAGAGGAGTTTGCAAGCAGCCTCTGCCTTCAAGTGCACAGCTGGGCCCAGCCATCCATCCTCTGCTGAGCTTCCTCTCTGCTGGGAGCACAGAGATCGTGGGGCTTTCCACGAGTGCCAACTGTTGGGCAGTGACTGAAGTTCCCAGCTATCACTTTGTCTACTTTGAAGTCTCTCACTGCTCCAGTTTAACAGTGCACACCAGAATCAGAGCAGCAGTCACAAGCCACACGGGTGGGGAGCAAGCCACAGCAAGAGGGGAGCCTCAGAGCACTTCTGCAAGTGGAGCATGAGACCAACTGTTCACTTCAGCTAAATTGTTCATTTAAGCTTGGATGAGCAAAATTTCACCAGTAGGTAAAGTACCCTGCAGCCTTAGCAGAAGTACAGCCACATTAACACGTCACTGGCTTTGCCTGAAATGAGCAATTTGCCCAAGAGTCCCAAATCAGTCCCAGTCGTGTGAGTGGAAGGGTATTCAGCCTCTTAGGGACTGGCAGGTTTCTCACACTTTGCTGTCCTGCTCCTTCCCTAAAATGAACAAGGAAGGGAAAGACAAATGTGAAGGAATAAAACCCAGTACTTCAGTACTTCAGTACAGAACCCTGTACTGAGGGTTCAGTGTACAGCCAGGAGAGCAGAACTCACTCTTGGAGGACAAGTTGAGAGAGGGGTGAGATGGGAGACTCCCTGGCTTCCCTGCAGTTTTCCCACTCTGCCACATGTTTCTTAAGTGGTGGGATGAGGTCCAAGCTGACCATCTATCCTGCCTGCTGCTTGGCACTGCCACCTCCCTGTGCACACACACCAAAGAAACTGCAATAGCAAATAAGTACCTGGTCAAAATATGGGACCTACTTGTCTCTGTTGATTGAAGAGTGTAGGTCTGGCAGCCAGGGCTCTCTTAGCTGTTGTGTCTGCAGATTCATCCCCTGTCTGATTCCACTTCCAGCCTTCCCCAGCTCTAATCTGCTTGCTGTCCTTCCCTTTGCTGGAGTTGATTGCTCCCTTCATGGCGTAGTCTGATTTAGAAGAGCCAGGTCAGCTCAGCAAAGCTGTTCTGCTTGAAACTAACTCACCTCCTCTTGAATGCCACACAAGATGCTCAGCTCTTATACAGCAATAATCTCTAAAAGTCAGGAGGAGGCTGTGGAGATGAGAAATGAGGGCAAACCAGGAAACCTAGCTCTCAGCTGAAACACCAGCAGCTGGGAAAGGCTGTGTACCCCCAGCCTGCCTTGGCTGCAGGTTGTACATCAGAGTCCACAAGCACAGCAGGAGAAGAAAAGCCGCTGGGGTTGCCCTGCCAGCCCCTTCCTGAGGAGGGATGGATAGAGGAGGATGTTTGTAGCAGCGGTTCTTGTACGAGTTTGTTGTCTCTAAAGTTTTCTCACTGGTGTTTTTCAAGTGCCAGAGCCAAGGCAGGTTAACACAGGTCACAGCTGCCCTGTGCGGAGGTGTCACGTCATGCTGCCTGCTTTTTATACATGGGGCTTCTGTGATTTATTTGCTGCTTCTCTCAAAAGCTTTATTTCTCTCTAGCTGGCTAAATTAATGTATTTGTAGTAGTTCAAAACGGGTGACTAACAGCAGGCTGGGCCCCTGCTGAGTGGAGGAGGAGAGCTTTCCCCCTTCTGCCAGGAGAGAGGGGTCAGGAAGAGCCATGTGTCTGTCTGGCCTCTGCAGACTTTCAGGGCCTTTGTGATATTCTCCTGCTTTCCTCCTCTGGTTGCCATTGCTCTGCAATTTCCTGTACTGTCATAATTTTTTTTTTTTTGAGCTTTATTTTGATACTCATTAAATCTGTGACTGTATTTTACTTTGCTCAAAGCTTCGTGTGGTGTGTGCCAGGGTTTTATCAACAATAGTTAGTGCATTGGACTGACACTTATCCAAGGGAAAACCAAGGCTCCAAAGAGGAGGTTTGCCCAGGGTTTTACACATAATATGTGGGGTAAGTGCCAGGGAAGCTGTGGGCAAGGACAGGACCAAGTCACTTGGAAGGGCAGCTGTGAGTGCTGTGTTCAGCCCAGAGCAGGGCGAGGGGTCAGGCAGCAGAGCACACATCAGGCTTGTGTACTGGGTGAAGCTGTTGCTGGACAGAAAGAGTGGTTGTACCTGCTCCACTGCCCAGAGGGACATGAGACTGGAGACAGGTAAGTGAGTCTCACTGCCAAAGTGAGTTTTACATCAGTGAGTGCCCAGTTGTTTTTCCTTCCTCCAGGAAGGAAAAATGGTTTGCACAGTTTCTGTGGTTTTAAACATCTCATTGTGTTGCATCAGTCAGATGTGGGGATATGAGAGATGGGGTGAAAAAGAAATGTGTGAAACAGAAAATGAAGAAAAGTGCCATCCTGTTAGTACAAATGGTTCTGCCCTGGGCTGAAGAGGGCAGGAGAGAATACAGACAAGGGCTCAACCAGAGTTGAAAGGCGAATCTGAACTAGAGGAAAAAGGAGGGAGTGATTCTTCAGCAAAAGAAAAAAAAGATTAAGATCTGACCTATATACAAAGACCATTCCCATCCTGCCCCCCATTTGCTAGGTCAGGGGAGGTAATGAGAACAAGACTTCCCTAGGACTGCTACAAAATTCTTCCAAGGTTTTTTGCCCACGTAAGGAGGCTCACCAGGAAACACAAGGTTGTGTGAGCTGGAGTCTGCCTGGGTGCTGGGTCAGGTTCAGGGGATCTAAACCCGTTCACTGCGTGTCCCCATTCCTCAGCTCCTCACAACATCAGGTAAAAGCCAGCAGGCAGAGGATGCTGTGTGGAACCAGAGGTGACTGTTCTGTCAGCCTGCAAGTGAGAGGCTTTTACTCAATGCTGCCTTAGCAGCAGCACCTCAGCTCCCACCGTGCTCAGGATCTGACCTCCTCAGCTCTTTTCATGTGCTTTTCCCCTGTCCTGGGAAGGGTCAGGCTCTTGCTGTTGCCCATTTCAAAATAAGGGTGTGTAGCTCAGCTGAACAATGTACCCTAATGACAAACTGCCAGTAGGTGATGAGTTTAAAAATATCAAGAGATGTGATGAGAAGCAGCAGAAGAATAGAACTAGGAGTAATAAAATGAGGTTGATAAAGGAAGAGTCACCTGAAAAGTCTCCTGGGAGGTCTGCTATGCTGAGGCATGGCCTCTTGGATAAATGTGAGCCTTCCTATGAAACCATTTATAAATTATGTGAACTGTTTGCTTTTAAAAGCCTCATAGCAGACACTGCCATCCATATCAAGTCACCTGTTAACTCTTGATATTTCCAGCCTCTTTTCTTTGCCTGTTGCCAGCACAGCACCCTGATTACATGGCTTTCTTACCCTGATGAGTTATCTAGCCTTATCTGCCCTGTATGGAGCTTATCCACAGGAAATTTAAAAAATATTGCTCAAAATTCAAACCATTTTACTTGGCCTTTGCTCTTATGTTTGCATCCTGGACTTGAGGGAAAATTTTAAATGTGCTCAAAGTGACAGCTAAGTTCCAGCTTAATTTTTAAAAGTGACCTGGATGCCTCATTCATGGTGAATTCAACCCATTTGAGTTTGGGTCCATTTTAATTCTGGACGAGGCTTGGATCACATACACCTTCAAGCCTGGGTCTCTGATTGTAACTGAATCCAGGCTTTTGTGCTTAAACTCTCTGGTGTGAGCTGTGAAGGAAAAACATGCACATGGACACTGTTGATAAAACCTCTGGGTAATGTTAGGGTTTTTTAATGGAAAAACATTTTGCATTTGTTTTTCACTGGTCTTTAGAGACTGACAGTGAACACAAACCCCCTCACATATAACAGGAAAATAAACCTTTTATCTGCTGGGTTTTTTTAAAACATGACACACAACACTCTTTACCATTCCGGAATTAGAGAAAGCATTAATTCGATCAATTTAAGTGATGAATGCCCACAAAATGAAACTTTTTTTGTTTCTGGAATGATGACCTTGGGCAGATTAGAGCAGCTAGGTAAGAAATCCAGCAAGTATTTATCAAAGGTTTCTAAGACAGTGCAAACTCTAGTGAGTTCAAAAGCAAGAGACTTTCAGTCTTCATACAACTGACAGGGTCATAACGTTTCAAGAATGTCAGGAATCCATGTGGCTGTTCCATTAAACACCCCTGATTAGTGAATGTGCTGATAAACTTAGAGAGTCAGAGGTCAACATTTCGGAGCCCAAGGTACCCCAGGTATCTGAAAAAGTCTCCAGAATTCCCCTGCCTCTCATCCAGTTAACCCCTTCCATCACAGCACCCATGGAGGCTAAAAAATGGGAAGAGACTGTCTCACACACAGCATTTTCCAGACAATTCTGCAGAGAGGTTGAGCTGCTCTGAAAACTATGGAAAAATTACCTCAGGCACCTCCCATGGCAGTGTTCATGACAGCTGGCTGCGCTGTGATTTCAGCTCGAGCTCAGAGGCAGTGAATGTGCAAAACCCGCGTTGCGCTGGCTCACCCAGCTCCCTGCCCTGGACTCTGGGTGATGCCACCAGGGCAGCAAG
This sequence comes from Passer domesticus, assembly GCF_036417665.1. NCBI lineage: Eukaryota > Metazoa > Chordata > Aves > Passeriformes > Passeridae > Passer > Passer domesticus. Next base: position 5,975,472 of record NC_087490.1, read on the forward strand.
GCTGTGCATTAAAACTCCTCCAGAGCTATCACAGTGCAAACACGGCACTGGTTTCAGCACACCACCCCGTCACTGCACCGAGCTCTCCGCTCTGCTCAGGTTTTGTTGCAAGAGCTACAGCTCTTACTCCTGCCAAGTGCCTGTGGCAGGCAATTGGGAAATCTGTGAAAATATGGGCTGTGTGCCTGAGCGCCGCTTTCGCGGGGCATTGCTTTAACTGCAGCACAATCAGGAGAGTCCCAGGAAGGCTGAATTATCCCAGCAGTTCCCCTGGGTGTTAGCCCATTTTCCAGGCAATTGCCCTAACTGGCAAGGCCCCTCCATGGACGTTGTTTCTGCCTCAGTCTCCCAGGCAGAGATGCAGAGTTTAACTGGTCCTGCGATATATGGCTTTTCATTCCACGTGCTGATTATGAACTGCTGGAGGCACTACGCTTTCGTGTCTGCTGAGGGCCACAGCGTGACCCCATCAGTTTCTTTGAAAATCAATAGGAAAAATGTTGGAGAATGCAAAGGAAGCAGGAACAGTCAAAGTAAAGACAAGTGATGTCCTGTAATGGCTGTAATGATTCTGAAACACGCAAGGTCACAGATAATCAGGAATCTAATTCTCCTTTGAAAGAATCTGTCAAGTTACTTCCCTACCTCAAAAACAACTGCTGATTGATGTTATTTATGGGCTAACAAACTCATTGAAGGCAGTCTGAATGGAGGTTGTACAGCCTTTACTATCCAGGTGGAGTTAGGTAGCCTCAGCTGTAGAAAAAAAAAAAAAAAAAAACAGGTAAAGAGATTTTCATTGTTGCAGTAAAACACATGGATAGGATGTGTTTCAAAAAGTGCCAACACTGCTGCAAGCCAGAGCCACACTGCAGCAGTTCTGTTTATCAAACTCTCAACAGTTTAGGCTTGAGAGATCTCCCCATTCAGCTGCTTCACTGTGCTGCAGTTCAGAATTGTTGTGAAGTGGGGAAAAAAGACCCAGGAAGGATGAAGGTGCCTTGGGACTGGGCAGAAGTGTGCAGAGAGGTCAGGGCTGGGCAGGCACTGGCATGAGCCTTGCAGAAGGAGCCAGTGTTTGGGGCTCTTTCTCAGGAGGAGCTCTGCAGGCTGTATCTGGGAGGATTTTGAAGCCAGTTTGTAGCAACACACCCCAACGTGCTGGCTGGAGCTGCAAAGCAGGACAATCTGTATCTAACACTAAATGTCAAACCCCTGCTTCTCTACCAGCTCTACCCAGCTGCTTTTTGGTTCTACTTCAAATTGTAAAGAGCAAGGGCAGAGCTGTTTCCTGCAGGAGTGAAGGGAAAGGTTTATCACAAGAAACTGGTTTGGTTGACAGGAGGGGCTCTTTTCCCAGGACTGTGTGTGTGCTTGGAGCTGGTGGTGAGGGAGCTATGGCATGGATCCAGACCCAAAGCAACCTCCAAACAGTACAGATGCAAGGCAAATTTGGACTTCAGCACGAGCGTGGGTGTCAGCTCAAAATGGATAATGCAAAATCAGCTCACAGCTCAAGGGCCAGGGCCACAGCAGGGAAGCAGCAATCCCAGAACTCACAAATCCTGGGATTAGGCTGGATGGCAAATTCAGTCAGCAGAAGGAAGAGGTCATATGAACCTCTCATGTAGGTATAATTTAAAAAGCATTGTAATTTTGAATTGCATTCTGAGAGGTTTCTTGTAATGAGGGGTCTTAGAGTTTGTTGGCTTGGGTTTTTTTTAAAGCTGGTCCTTAAATTTTTCACAGCTACTTCAACCTCAGCAAGCTGCTAGACCTGAGGGGAGATGGGTGGTCCTTCCAAAGAAAGAGCAGTGCACTTGTTTCAATCATTTTAACTTCAAAGATGTGGAGTAGAGAAAGACCATAAGAAAATGTGGTTGCAGCAAGAAGGAGAGAACATATGAAAATATGTGATGAGTGAGATGTGAAACTCGGGCAGAAATGAGATTTTGGCTGGCTCCAGCTGAGTTCAGCTGGCCCTTAGCACTGAGGATTCAATGCAATTCAAAGAAGAAATTCCAAATTCCAAATGCAATAAAAACTGTTGTTCAAAATGAAGTTATTTCTGCAAAGTGACAGTCAAGAATTCACCTCAACTCTCATTTACATGACTTGGATGTTTAGAAAGCAGAGACATGAATAGTGAGATAGACAGTAAACATTGTGATGTCTAAACCTCCTTGTATGGTTATGAATTACAAATTACATATTTGCTCACATCCAGGTACTATTTTTTGGCAGTAAGGTTGTTCATGGCATTTTGTTATCTAGATTTTTCTATCACTTGAACGAGAACTTTGAACCTGCAAATATGGTCAATATCCAGTGCAGGCACAGCATGGCCAGAGCACAAGAGAGTCTGTTGTGCCAGAGCAGTGCTGGGGCTCTGACAGGACAACTGTCAACAGTCGAGATCCAGTGATGTGTTGTGTGTCACGTGTGTGCCTGTCCCAGCAATATCCTGTTTCATCAGCATGCACCCTTTTCTGGCCCTCCTATTATTCAAAGGTGTTTTAAAGAAAAAAGTTCTCATAAAGGCACGAGCATAACTTTCACTCCAGCATGAAACACTTCAAGTGCTGGTGTTGCTCTGTGTGTAGTAGACTCTGTCTCCTTCTTCCCAGCACTGAAGTATCTGGAGCCCAGATTTGTAGTCAAGATTTCAGGCACATTTTTGTGGCCTCATAGTTCTTACTTAGTTTTTTTAAAAGAAAAAGAAAAAAGCTATTTTAATAGTCTGACCTGCATTTTAATAATTTCTGATGTCTGTGGTATCCATCCAGATGTGGTTTTGCCTGTCTGACCCTCCTGTCAATACTTATTAATTTCATGACAATCTTTTCAAGTGTGTTTGGAAACAAACAGGGAAAAGTTACTCTAAGGTCAAGAATGAGCCCAGGGAGGTGAAACAGGAATGATCATGCTCATTACAATAGAGAGCATGATATTTCTGCAGCTTTTTCTATCTTGCTCTTAAAGTGAGCTCCATGCATAGATCAGTAAAAGATCCCTGAAGAGGGAAGTTGCTACTGGAGTCCTGGAGGTGAGAGGAGGAACCAAGGCGTGTTACTGAAGCAAATCAGTGAGTCAGTGGCAGAAGGAGGACCAGGGCTTTAATCCTTCACAAGATCTTCTGATGGACAAGTGAAATATGAATGTCTCAGTCAGGGTGAGGGCTTTGACTGGCTAAATAACAGTGCATGGGAATAACTTGGGGGAAATTGGTGTTGAAAAACTTGGGAGCCAAAAAGGCAGCAGGACTGGTGAGGCTGAATGTCCACAGTGTGCAAAGTGAACTACCAGAATGGTAGTTTCTTGATTTGGTACACTTACCAAGTTGATGTAAACCAAAATACTAATTATTTAAACCTAGAAACTTTCTTCATTTTCTTTGAGGAAACCAGAGGAGAAGCTGCTTATTTTGGGGTTTCATTATTCTGCTCTGTTGGTACAGCTGGAGAGACTTCAGATGTTCAAGAGAAAAGTGGAGGAACACCAGCCAGAGCTGGGTGAAGTAAAGGATGGCTGTCAGTCCTGGATGCAGCCTGCCCCAGCTCTGTGAACAGCTGCAGTGTTGGCAAACACGGACTCTTCTCCCTGGAGTTTCCCCTGTGGAAATGAGGGTGCTTGCCACGGGGCTGGGGGGTCTTTTTGGAGCCTTTTCATGATGGTGAGAAGCACCTCGCTTGGCAGAGCGGCCAAGCCTGGGCTGGCAGTAGCACAGAGCCCCTGCGAGGAGGCGGCAGAGCGAGCGAGGCTCCGCGGGGCTCCCGGGGCTGGCCCTCCCCGGGAAACACCGCAGCTCGGAGCGGAGAGAGCACCGGGAAGGAGCCGGGGGAGCGGCGGGAGGGATGGCAGCGGTGACATGGGTGATAGCTGTGGCATGGGTGACAGCGGTGGCAGCGGTGAGATACGGGTGGCAGCGGTGGCAGCGGTGGGATATGGGTGGCAGCAGCGGTGGCAGTGTGATTTGGGTGGCAGCAGCAGTGTGATTTGGGTGGCAGCGGTGGGATGTGGGGGTTAGCGGTGTGATTTGGGTGGCACAGCGGTGGCAGTGTCCCCGCCCGTCCCCGCCCAGCGCTGCCGCTCCCCGGGGCCCGCGGCGGCTCCTGCGGCGGCAGCGCCCCCCAGCGGCCGGCCCGCCCCGCTCCCGCTCCCGGTCCCGCTCCTGTTCCCGGTCCCGTTCCCGCTCCCGCTCCTGTTCCCGGCCCCGTTCCCGCTCCCGTTCCCGGCCCCGTTCCCGTTCCCGGCCCCGTTCCCGTTCCCGTTCCCGCTCCCGCTCCTGTTCCCGGCCCCGGTCCCGCTCCCGTTCCCGGTCCCGTTCCCGCTCCCGTTCCCGTTCCCGTTCCCGTTCCCGTTCCCGCTCCCGGTCCCGTTCCCGTTCCCGTTCCCGGTCCCGCTCCCGTTCCCGGTCCCGTTCCCGCTCCCGTTCCCGTTCCCGTTCCCGTTCCCGTTCCCGCTCCCGGTCCCGTTCCCGTTCCCGTTCCCGGTCCCGTTCCCGTTCCCGGCCCCGGTCCCGCTCCCGTTCCCGTTCCCGCTCCCGTTCCCGCTCTCGTTCCCGGTCCCGTTCCCGTTCCCGCTCCCGTTCCCGCTCCCGTTCCCGGCCCCGGTCCCGTTCCCGTTCCCGTTCCCGGCCCCGCTCCCGTTCCCGGCCCCGGTCCCGCTCCCGCTCGGTCCCGTCCCGGTCCCTTCCGCGCTGCTGGGGCTGGTGCAGCTCATGCCGGCGGGCTCGGAATGGGGTGAGGCTTTCCGGGCGATTTCCGAAGCGCTTCCAGCTTTGTGTGAGCTGGGGGCCCCCGGGATCCCTTCAGGCCGGGGATCCTCCGTGGGGAGCAGCCTGAAGCAGCCCAGGGGCGCACGGGGACTCCGAGCGGGGAGAGCCCCGCCTGTGCTGTCCCGGGTGAACGCAAGTTGGAATTTCATGTTTTGTTGAGCATTCAAAGAGAAAAGGAAGGTTGGATTTTGTAGAGGGCTTTTACCAGAGGAAATTAAAAAATATGTATCTGACATATCTGAAGACTTGGTTTTAACTTGCGTCCTGATTGTTCCAGATGTTCCCCAGATGTCAAAGGGAACCAGGCATTGAAACAGCAGAACACATTTGTTTTAATACATTCTAACTTTAGTATTGCCCAAGAATTAAAAGGCCTGGGTTTGTTTTGATTTTCCCTTTCGCTAACAACTTCAACGTCTATTAATTGTCTACTAATCGAATGGAAGGTGAATTAGTTCCTTTTTATTTCAGACAGCCTGAGGTTGATATACATCCTGATCCTGGCTGCTTCCCAATCTCTGCTCTTCGGGTTTGTATGGTACTGAGCAGCTCTGGGAAAAGTGCTATAAATATTGGCAACAATCGATGCGCAGCCACAGGGGTAAAAATAGAGAGCTGAGCTCTTCCACAAAGTGCTTATAAAATCCATCAACTTGGGGCTTCCCTCTTTAGCTCTTCCCTTGACAGATTTCAGGACGTGTGGAAGAATTGAAAGCTGCAGAAGAGGTTGGAAACAGCTTCAGCCCAATGGCCAAATCTCCTTAACAGGGCCCAGCATCCCTAGGAAGCAGAAGACAGGGCAAAGAGCCCCTTGGCTCTCTGGGGAAAAGAGCTGCAGCTCTCAGGGGCAAAATCCCCTGGGGCAGCCCTTGCCTTGCCCCTGGGGAAAGGTGGGATAAGGGAAGGGTGTGCTTCTGCCTGGCCTGAGCCTTCTCTTCACACTGTCTTTTCTCTTCTTTGTAATTCTGCCTAAGCAAGACATCAACGTTCAACTAAAATTTAATGTGCAAAAAATGCACTTTTCCAAGAATCATTTAATATTGTTTCCATTATCTCATCGGGGGGCAAGGGAACCAGGTACTCTTCAGACTCCTAAGGCGAATTTATTTGTGTAGAAGGAGATGCTGTCAATGACTGACACTGTTTGAAGTGTTTTGGGTCTGTGGAAACTGGAACCTGAGTGCCAGACTGGGCACAGGCACAGAGACCCGTGTCGCCGGAGCACAGCAGGTACAGTTTGTGTGCGTGCTCTCAGAGGAGTTTGGGGATTCACGCTCTGTGCCCTGCGTGGATGAAGGAGGGGGAATCTGCGCACCGCACCGCACGGTACCAGCGCTTCCGCGGCACAGCTCGCACACGGGCTGCGGCAGGAACGGCTGGCGGTGCCGGTGTCCCTGTGCCGGGACCGCGAGTGGCCCGAGAGCGCCCGGCCCGGCCCGGCCCGGCCCGGCACGGCCCGGCCCGGCACGGCACGGCCCGGCCCGGCACGGCACGGCCCGGCACGGCACGGCACGGCCCGGCACGGCCCGGCACGGCACGGCACGGCACGGCACGGCCCACCGAGAGCACGGGGGCGCCGCCAGGGGGCGCTGCGGCGGGGGGCGCCAGCCCGGGAGGGGCCCGGGTGTGAGAAAGTGTGAGAAAGTGTGTGTGTATAGACATATAAATACATATGTGTGTGTATAGACATATAAATATATATGTGTGTGTATAGACATATAAATATATATGTGTGTGTATAGACATATCAATATGCGTGTGTATAGACATATAAATATATATGTGTGTGTATAGACATATAAATATGTGTGTGTATAGACATATAAATATATATGTGTGTGTATAGACATGTAAATATATATGTGTGTGTATAGACATATAAATATGTGTGTGTGTATAGACATATAAATATATTTGTGTGTGTGTATAGACATATAAATATATTTATGTGTGTGTGTATAGACATATAAATATGTGTGTGTGTGTGTGTAAATGTCCATGTATGCGTGTATCTGTATCAGTGTGTGGGTGTATGTGTGTAAATGTGTGTGTGTCCACATATGTCTGGGTGTGTGTCCGTGTGCCCGCACATGTGCCTCTGTGTGTCCGCACATGTGCCATTGTAATATGTCTCTGTGTGTGTCCGTGTGTCCGCATATGTGCCCACATGTGTGTGTGTCCGTGTGTGTGTCCGTGTGTGTATGTGTATGCCTGTCTGTCCGTGTGTCTGCACATGTGCCTGTGTGTATGCCTCTGTGTGTGTCCGTGTGTGTGTGTCCGTGTGTCCGCACATGTGCCTGTGTTTGTGTCCATGTGTCCGCACATGTCCCCGTGTGTGTATGTGTGTGTGTCCGTGTGTCCGTGTGTGTATGTGTGTGTGTCCCGCGCCCGCCCGCGCCGCCGCAGCCCTGCGGAGCCGCCCGCGCCTTCCGGCGCCGTGACCCGGCAGTGACGCGGCCATGGCCGCCCGCTGAGGCGCGGAGCGCGGCCGAGCCGGCGGAGCGGGGCGGCGGCGGCTCCTCGGCGGCGGCGCTGCGTGCTTGGCGCTCGGGTGGAAGCGGGTGCGGCCGTGCCCCTCGGCCGCGGGGCTGCGGGAGCGGCCGTGCCCGGGAGCGGGCGGGCTGAGCGGCGCTCCGTCCCCTCCGGCGCGGGAGCCGCCGCGCCCCAGCTCCGCCGGCCCGCGCCCGCGGCTCCGCGCCGCAGCGGCCGAAGATGAGGACCGTGCTGATGGTGGCGGAGAAGCCGTCCCTGGCGCAGTCCATCGCCAAGATCCTCTCGAGAGGTAGGGGAGGCGGGGCGTGCCCCGGCGCTGAGCCGGCGGCACCGGGAGCGCTCCGGCGGCGCGGCCGGCACGGGGATGGGAGCGGGCTCCGGGGTTGTGTCAGTGCAGGGAGGGTGAGAAACACCCTGGGCAGTGGCTTGGTTCTCTTGGGGCCGGAGCCTCCTGGGAGCGGTGGCTTGGGACAGGTTCATAAAAGAACGGGATGTCCCATCACCTTCTGATTGTTTTTATGGATCCCTGTTTAATCCAAAAATAAAGGAATCTAGTTCAATATTTTGTGTAGCTCTAGAGTGCCTTAGTGCATACGGTGTCTGGAAAGTGCCTATCGAGTAGCTGAGATTTTTGAAGTAAAAGTTTAATAGATCTGGAAAATAAATTGATTATAAGTGTGTCATCTAGAAAACGAGCTGTATTTTTGTAAGGTTTCGTGGTGGGAGGGAACGGCTGGTGGAGATAATGGATAGTTAATTTGAAGATGGAATATATTTTAGGAAAACCCTGAATTGATGCTTAATGAAATAAAAGTTTGATCAATGAGTAGAGTTTTGTGATCAGGAAGACCCTAGCTGTAAGAACTAAGAAAAGGGGATGTAATTTCACACACAATTTGTTTCGGTAGCTGGGGTTTTTCCCTCATTAATATTCACGATGCTGTTCCCACAGGGAACATGTCCTCTCGCAAGGGCCTCAACGGCGTGTGCTCCGTGCACGAGTACAGCGGCTCCTTCCTGGCACAGAGCGCCCACTTCAAGATGACATCGGTGTGCGGTCACGTCATGACTTTGGATTTCATCGGTATTGCCTGCTCATCACATGTTTTAATATGGCTTCAGAAAAAGCAGAGAGGTCCCTTGGTTTACAGTAAAGCAAGATGTGTTACTGTAGAAAATTTTCCATACAAATTTTGAAGGCCAAGTGTTTTGCAAAGTAAAGCTGTTTGTTTTATAAATATTTCTTCAGAGCTTCACTTAATATACTTTTGCTTTTCAGGAAAGTATAACAGCTGGGACAAAGTGGATCCAGCAGAACTTTTTAGTAAAGCTCCCACAGAAAAGAAAGAAGCTAATCCCAAACTGACCATGGTGAAGTTTTTACAGGTATTCTTTCTTATGAGTAGTATTTAGACTTATAATTTTCTGTGTTCCTGAATAAGAATTCCTCCAGAGAATAGCTCTTTGTCACAGTTAGATCTATTTTATTAACATAGTAGAAATTTTTTTTTTTGCTTGTTCTTGCACTGTCTGCAATCTTTGTTAATTCACTTTTCCCATCGCCTTCTGAGTTTTTTGACAGTTGAAATCCTGCTTCTCAGAATTGGATGCAAGCTTAGCTGTAGCAGCAAGTGCAAGGCACAGCTTATAAATGCCTTCTTTGAAATAAGTCTGTGTTGGTTACTGTTCACACTTCACACACCTGCTGAAACCAGAAAAAGAAATATATAAGTGGGGGGGGGAGGTGGTTTTTTGAGCTGCTGAAGAACTGTGCTAATTTTTCTCACAGGTGGAGGGAAGAGGCTGTGATTGTATTGTCTTGTGGTTGGATTGTGATAAGGAAGGAGAAAACATCTGTTTTGAAGTAAGGCTTCCATTTTTCAGACTCACAATACCTTAATATATGTCTGACAAGACTATTAATGCACTGTTTTATGAGTATAGAGTAAAATTCAAACTAAAGTTGAATAAAGTTTTAAAGGCATAGAGGGCCTTGGTGGAAAAACTCACATGCTTTGAACTCTGTAAGACGTCAGTTAAAGAGTATAAATAAATTTCAGAGGTGTTGCTCATCTCAGAAGAGCAATCAGGCCTCCTAAATGTTAGAACATTCCAGTGTTTCAAGAATTCATCTGTATTCCACAGCTGGAGTAGTTATTCTTAGGTCCTTATAAAACTTCACTGCTGTTATCTTTTGTTTATTAAGCAAGTAAATGCCTTAGAGCACAGAAGCTGCTTGCAAGTGTAGGCATACTGCAGAAATTTGGCCTCTGCACATGAAAAGCGTAGAACAAAAACTTTCCTTGGTGTTTTTTTTTTTGTTTTTTTTTTTTTTTTTTTTTTTTTTTTTTTTTTTTTTTTAACATCCTATTCCCAGAAGTCTACATGAAGAGTATTTGTTTGGAGATTTTCTTTAGATTAAAGAAACATGTTTTCTGAAGTGATTGTTTTAAGTTCTTTACATACCCCTGTACCATTCCTGTGCCTTAGCCATGAGTGGAATAAACCCAGATAGCCACTGGTACATGTTCACTGAAAGGTGCTGCAGCTGCACTGGTGAATGTCTTTGCCCTCAGCCAAAAATACTGATTTGCTCCCAGCAGTTGCTGTATAGTAGATAAACCCTTCAGTTTTGTTAATTCTTCATATGCTTTTGAGTGGATGCACAAATACTCCTCTGGCTTATCAGTTAATGTATTGGCATGACATCTTCTGAATTAAGAAAGCAGTGACACAGAAATGAATATTTTGTGGAGAGTGGGGTTTTTTTTATCTTTCAAATGCTCTTTAACTATGCTTCTGATTTTGCTTAGGTTCTTGATGCTGTTCTTCCTGTCATGAACAAGCCTCGTGGCACGGAGAGGACGATTTACAGAGCTAAATTCAGTTCCATCACCGACACAGACATCTGCAATGCCATGAATCACTTGGGAGAGCCCAATCGCAACGAGGCTCTGTCCGTGGATGCCCGCCAGGAGCTGGATCTGAGGATTGGCTGTGCCTTCACAAGGTGACAGCACAGCCTGCAGACGGTTTTGTAAAGGTTCAGGAGCTCGTGGTTTAACCCCAGCCAAGCCCCACACAGCCACTCACTGCCTCCCCACCTCTTGTGGGGGAGAGTACTGGATGGGTGGGAGTGGGAAAAGTCATGCCTTGACTAAAGACAGTTTAATAGGTAAACAAAAACTGCACACACAAGCAAAGCAAAATGAGGAATTAATTCAGCACTTCTCAGGGTCAGGCAGGTGTTCAGCCATCCCCAGGAAAGCTGGGCTCCATCACCCACTATGTTTATTTGGGAAAATAAATACCATCACCTCAAGTGTTCCCCCCCTTCCTCCTTATTCCCCCAGCTTTATATGCTGACCATGATGTCACATGATCTGGAATATCCCTTTGGTCATTCAGCTGGGATCAGCTGTCCTGGCTGTGTCCCCTCCCAGCTCCTTGTGAAGCTGTAATTTCTCAGAATGCTCTTTTCCTAATGCCTGAATGATTTTATACATTACTCATATTTTGTGCATGTATGATGACAAAAATTTCTGCTTTTCATGGGAATGAGGATAATAATGTGTACATTTCTCATTTGTTTTTTCCCTCTTGCCCTTCTCTTAGGTTCCAGACTAAATACTTTCAGGGGAAATATGGGAATTTAGACAGCTCCCTCATCTCCTTTGGGCCATGTCAGACCCCAACACTTGGATTCTGTGTTGAGAGGCATGACAAAATCCAGTCATTTAAGCCTGAGACTTATTGGGTGTTGCAAGCTAAAGTAAGTTTTACAGTACTTGATTTTACAAAAGAAATGCATTTGTATTTTGTTCATTCATAATTTCTTAGCTGCTGACAAGAATTCACAATGCCTGTAGTTTATTCATGTGTTCTCATTCTGTTCACATGTGTGTCACCACTCTCAAGAACAGATTCCAGGATATCAGTTTTGCATTAGAGTGCTTATTGTCTGCTGCTTATAAGAATTCTTCAGTGCTAATCATCTAAGCTTAGATTCTGCCAAAAAAACTACTTAAAATGGTGCTCTTTTGTTCCCTGGGGTCCTTGGACTGACTGTTGTTAATTTGAATCCAGGAATTAATTAGCCTGCCAACAAACATTGGCAATGCTGAGTATTGGAATTTCAAAGCAAATAAAATGCTCATTGTGTTAATTGGCAATTGAGTCCTCAGAGTACTTTGGCAGCTTAGAGTAGTTTAACAGCCTCACTGCTGTCCAAGCTCTGAGAGCAAACCAACAGGGTTTTATGGCTTGTGATCACAAGGATTTTTTAAGCAAATAAGGGATTCATGGTAAAAAGTTGCCATTTTTGTATTTTAAAAGTAAAAAGGTAAAATCTAGCATCTACTGTCATCTGTTGTGATGTGTCTTGTGTGTCATGCTGGGAAACACTTGGTGCTGTTTACAGAGGGGTTTGTGTTGGTCACTTCATACTAATTTTTGTACATGGAGCTGAAAACATGACCTCGTTACAGTTTAATACAAAAGATTGATTCTGCTAGATCAAAATGGTAAACTTTGAATTTCTGCCTATTTCAGTCTTTGCTGTTCCCAGCACTAAACAAGGACAGCATTTCAGTTCAGTCAGGAATAGTTCTGGTCATTCCCCAGACCCCAGAACTCCAAGTGCTCCATCCTTCACAAAAGCCCCCCAGAAAAGAGCACAACTGCATGTTTGAGCACTGGTGTCCTGGTGTGGGTTTGTCCTAAGTGTGTTCTAACAAATCCTATATGTCCTAGGGTTTGCTTGCTGGACTCTTTTGGGAATATTCATTCTTACACTTCAAGGAGTAGAGTTGGTGGGAATGAATTAATTTTTTTTTTTTGTCCAATAGGTGAATCCTGAAAAAGAAAGTTCTCTCACTTTGGATTGGGATAGAGTGAGGGTGTTTGATCGTGAGGTTGCTCAAATGTTCCTGAATATAACAAAGATGGCAAAAGAAGCAAAGGTAAGAATATTTACCATGTGTCAGTAGAGCCATATTTCATATAAAGGAAATACAATTTAATGTTTCATTTGCTGCATATTGAGGCTTTTGGTTGTTTTTGTTAAAGAGTGTAGAATATTTTGGTTTTTACTTCATTCAGCTTTGTGTAAATGAGAGTAAAAGGCAAGAGATTTTTTTTGTTGTAGATTGTACTGTGCTGGTGTGGTCATCTAAGCAGAAGCCTCTTCTTAGTATTGACTTTGGAAATACTCATCACTCATGATAGGAACTCTTCATTACTAAACCTGCTAGGAAATACTGTTCAGATGTCTCCAAGCAGACCTCTTATTTCCCATGAGACATTGAATAAATTGGAATTTAATTATGTGGAGGGCAATATTCCCGCAGTTAAATATTTAATCATGTATGGTACAGTCTTTTTAGCCAATTAATTTATACTCTGCTCTGTTCAATACTTGTTTAACAGTGTGTTTGGATTTAAGTGCTTATAGACATCAAGGTTCAAAGATTGCGTGAAGCTTTAAAAAATCTGCATTCTTATAGTTAGGGTTGTTGCTTGGCATGAGCACTAAATCCTTGTAGCACTGAAAGTAGCTGCTGCTGGGGTAAGTGGGAAGTAAGGAGAGCAATAAGCTGCCTTGCTGTGTTCCCAGTTGGTTATAGACCTGATCTAGTCCTGGCACAAAGGGACTTTCAGACTTTAATTTTAGAACTTGATAAAATTACCTCCAGTCAGATTTTCTGAAGTAAAAATATACTGGTGGTTACTGTTTTAAGAGAACAAAGCAGATATTATAAGAATAGACAATGGTAAGTATGATACATATTTATAGACATGATTAAAATTATGCATTTACCAAATGTCAGAAGTTTTACTGTGAAAATGCTCTTTTCTAGGTAGAATCTGTGAGTAAAAAAGAGAAGGTGAAGCAGAGACCACTGGCTCTGAATACAGTAGAAATGCTCCGAGTGGCCAGTGCTGCTTTAGGTAGGTACAAAAGTTCAGATTTTCACACTGTTTAAAGCCCAATATTTTGGCTTCTCAAACAAAACAAATAATACATCGTTTTGGGCAAAGAATCAAGTTAAGAAAGCTGCTTGTCAAATGTGAAATGTTTGGCAAGATCAAGGTGACAAAAGTTGTATGGAAAGGACAAATAATTATTTAAATACTTTGGGTAGGGTGCACATCCAGGTGCAGCAAACCATAACCACAGGGATGTGTATATGATTTTTGTTTTCTCCTGTCCCCCTCAGGAATGGGTCCCCAACATGCCATGCAAATAGCAGAACGTCTGTACACTCAGGGTTATATCAGCTACCCTCGAACAGAAACTACCCATTACCCAGAGAACTTTGACCTGAAAGGATGTTTGAGACAGCAAGCCAATAACCCTTACTGGGCAGAAACTGTGAGTACCTGAAGCAAAGCTGTGCTATCATTCTCTAGTCTGTTTCAGACTAGATCTTGATTCGTGTATTATGACCTACAGGCCTTCAGAAACTTTAAATATCTCTAGTTTCTTTTATTTATGTTGTATTGCCATGGATTTGATGTGAGTAAGCCATTTCTTTCTTCACCCAGGTAAAAGTATTGCTCTCAGAAGGCATCAATCGTCCAAGGAAAGGCCACGATGCAGGAGACCATCCTCCCATCACCCCAATGAGAGCTGCAACAGAAGCAGAATTAGGTACAGGCAGATTCAGTGGTATTGGGACACTGTGTGAGGAAATCAGGCCCTTGAGGTGTAAGGTTTCAAAATTACCGAGTTTCAACAGAAAATAAAATTATTTGAATAGCAAGAAGTGAAGAGAGAGCAAACTTGATCCTCACTGAAACTTCTGGTGATGGTGAAGTTCGGAGCTGCTTCAGCAATTGATCCTTGGGACTATAGTACTGCCAAGAAAAAGAAAACAACTTAATGCCTATGTTTCTAGGAGAAGTTTGTCCCAGAATAGTAGCTTCCATGTATTGAAATTTGATTCTGTTTTGTGGCTGAGGTGTTGTTTCTCCCCAGGTGGAGACGGGTGGCGACTGTACGAGTACATAACTCGGCACTTCATTGCCACTGTCAGTGCTGACTGCAAGTACCTACAAACCACCATTTCCTTCAGCATTGGCCCTGAAAGATTTACCTGTGTTGGAAAGGTGGTAACTTCACCAGGTAAGACAAATCAGAAGAAAGTATTAGCTGCAGATTGGTTTTTTTCCCCAATAATACACTGAATGGATATGAAGGTGAAGCTTTGGGGACAAGTGCAATTGTGAAGAATTTTTTGAGCTCTTAAAACCAGAGGCCAAATCTTGACCTAATTTTCATACTTCAATTATGATAGAAAAAGTGTTATTTTTCATGTAGTAGTCTCATAGATTTAATGCCACATTTGCCAGTGTGAAGACCAGTCTTTTTACAAACAGTAAATGCCTTTTGGGGGATAAATTACACAAAGGCAGCTTTTTCTTGGGCATCTGTAGAAACAGTGTAGCAGCACTACTCAGACTTTTATGGTAAACTTCCAAGTTGTTTGTTTCTTTACCTACAGGGTTCACAGAAATTATGCCATGGCACAGCATCCCATTAGAAGAGAGCCTTCCCCACTGTGAGAAAGGAGATCTTTTTCCAGTCGGTGAAATAAAGTTGCTGGAAAAGCAAACCAGCCCTCCTGATTACCTGACAGAAGCAGAACTGATCACTCTGATGGAAAAGCATGGCATTGGTAGGAACTTGCATAACTTACATTGTTCTGCAGTACATCCAGCAAGAGTGCAGAGTCTGAGTCACTCCTCTGCACTGTCTCTGTCAGTGATGAGCTCTCAGTATTCATTTGGATATGTACAGTGATCATCTCTTCCCCTTTAAACCACCATGCCATAGCTCCCCTCAGCAGATGGTAGATTGTTTCTTCCCCCACGTTCCTTTCCCTTTCTTATCCTTGTTTTGAGTAGTTTCTGGTTTCTGGCCAAACATTTCTGGCCAAAGCAGTATCCTTTCATAACACATTCCTGTCACTTCTCTGTCAGAAAGAACTGATGTGTGGAAGGAAGCACCTCCTCACTCTTAGGAATGATTTCTTGTCTTCACAGCTTGCTTTAGCTTTGCTCTCTTCAGTAATCCTTCTGTATCTTATTATACAATTTACCACAATTCTACTTTTCTTTATCAGTCTGACTTGTTTCTTTTAATGTATTCTCATGAATTTGTCCTGTCAGAACAAACACAGTCTCTTACTTTACTGTGTTTTTCCAGAGTAAATAACTTGAGAGAATAGGTGTCTTCCCAACAGTAATTCCTTGGAAGAGATGAAAGGATTAAGGTTAAACCATATGTTTCAGACTTATCAGAATTGCAAAGGAACATCAGAGTTACTAGAGAGGGAGAAGTTAGGCACTGGAAGTTGGGGAACAGTAAGAAGGTATCTGAATTTAAGCAGTCTTAGGAGCCCTGTAATTTGACAGTAAACCAGAGGAGCCAGAAACAAGTCATTTGATGAAAACTGTTTTGTTCAGGGTGGATCTATTGTTTTCCTTTGTGTGGCAGGAACTGATGCCAGTATTCCAGTCCACATTAACAACATTTGCCAGCGAAACTATGTCACAGTGGAGAGCGGTCGAAGACTAAAGCCTACAAACCTTGGCATTGTTCTGGTTCATGGTTATTACAAAATAGGTCAGTTAAATGCTCTTCCCTTTCCATCTTCTTCCCTTCCTTTCCCTTTATTATATCAAAGGCTGATGTCAATGTCTAAGTAACATTTCTGTCTCAAATAATGCTTATTTTGATGTCAGTTTATGTGTGAATGGATTCCTACCTCAATTTTTGACCTTTCATTGCTGCTGTCTCTGGTTTCCTGTTAGATGCAGAACTGGTTCTTCCTACAATCCGCAGTGCTGTAGAGAAGCAACTCAACTTAATAGCTCTGGGTAAAGCAAATTATCATCAGGTCCTGGAGCACACCCTTGACATTTTCAAAAGGAAGTTTCACTATTTTGTGGATTCTATTGCAGGTAAAACTTTCTACATGTGAAGTTCCCTCCAATTACTTAGTTGTTGCATAGAAAATGCTTATATATTAGGCTCCTTTTAGAGGTTTAGGCTTTCTGAAAAGTTGTGCCAGGACTGGAAGTTTCCAGCCAAATTAATTTGCTCTCCAAAGGGAGATGGACTGAATCATGTCTCCAAAACTGTACTTCAAGTTTATTTTGTGCCTGTGCAGTGGTGAGTTTTTGAAAACTTGAGATTAGCTGAACCAGTATGCTTGAGCATGCTCAGTGCAAAATGCTTTGTATTTGTCTTTGTAGACAAGGAAGAGCATTGTGAGTAAAATACTTTAATTCTCACTTCTTCACAGGTCTAGAGATGATTTTGTGCAAAGTTTCCTCCTAAGAACTAGAATTCTAATCGAAGTGTGATCGTTCCTTTTGCAGGTATGGATGAACTGATGGAAGTGTCTTTTTCACCCTTGGCTGCCACAGGCAAGCCCCTTTCCCGCTGTGGCAAATGCCATCGTTTCATGAAGTATATTCAGGTCAGTTTACCTCAGACTTGGAACTGGAATTTCACTCGCTGTGGGGCACTGACTATAAACTTCTTTTCTGTTATTGAACTTTGGTTCAAATGCGGTCATCACGAGTGCCTTTGTAAAACAAAGAGGCTGATAGGGTTTTGCCTTGGGGAACAAACCAGAGAGCAGCTCCAGCTGGGTTTACCACAGGTTTTAAGCTCTGTTGACCCTGCAGTGGCTCAGGAGATTTGTGTTCTGTTTCCAGGCCAAGCCGAGTCGCCTGCACTGCTCTCACTGTGATGACACCTACAGTCTCCCCCAGAATGGTACCATTAAACTCTACAAGGAGTTGCGTTGTCCCCTGGATGACTTCGAGCTGGTGCTGTGGTCATCTGGATCCAGAGGAAAGAGCTATCCACTGTGTCCATACTGTTACAACCATCCTCCCTTCAGGGACATGAAAAAAGGTAGGAGTTGTGCAAACATGCAGGTATCATCCTCACTTGACATAAATTAGGTATAGCCTAGACAATGGGCTTTTTAGGAGTTTTTAAATCAGTGTTGCATAGTATAAAGTGCTGTTCAAATTAGGCTGTAGATACCTAAAATTCACATTTAACTCACTGACTAAAATGTATTAGTTAACAAATTTTTAAAGTTTTTTTTTTTCATAGAAGAAGTAAGAAAATAATTTACTTACATGCACTGTAGGTGACCTTCACAACACTCAGCATGCTGTGAAAGACACTAAGATACTGATGCATTGCAAATTTGAGTAAGCTTGGATAGGAGTATAAACAAAGACCAGGTCTTGGGAATGTTCTGATAGAGATAAATTTTGTGTTAAAAGCTGTTGAAGGATATTAGAAGAGATAGAAGTTGCAGTTAGTTTAGTAACTGTGGGGCTGAAACTTAAAGTAGCTCACTGAAGTTTTTCAGCATCTTTTTATTACCATCTTTTAATTAAAAATATCTTGGACCAACAGTGAGTAGTTCAAGTATAAAATAACAGTTAGGCAGGAGCCATACATTTAATTGAAAACGTAATGAGTTTTCATCACTAATCTGTCTAAACTGCCTGTACTGTACAGTGGCAGTACATGGCAATTTGAAAACCATTATAGGAAAATTTTTCAGCAGGGGATTATTGTGAAACTGTGAAGAGGCAAGTTGCCATTTTGGGAGCAGTTCCATTCTTCAGTGATTTAGAAAATCTACAGTATACTCAAGTGTCTCTGGCTTCTGTGTCTCACGTCCTTCAGACTGGAGAGTAGTGAGATAAAGGGTGGTGTGGTTTCACTCCTCTTCCCCAGGAATGGGCTGCAATGAGTGCACCCACCCCACGTGCCAGCATTCCCTCAGCATGCTGGGAATTGGGCAGTGCGTGGAGTGTGAGAACGGGGTCCTGGTGCTGGACTCGACGTCGGGTCCCAAGTGGAAGATGGCCTGCAACAAATGCAACGTGGTCGTGCACTTCTTCGAGAACGCCCACAAGGTGCGGGTGTCGCCCGAGACGTGCGACGTGTGCGAGGCGGCGCTCGTGGACGTGGATTTTAACAAAGCCAAATCTCCCTTACCCGGCGACGAGACGCAGCACTCGGGCTGTGTGTTCTGTGACCCCGTGTTTCAGGATCTGGTGGAGCTGAAACACGCGGCCATGAGGCACCCCATGCACCGTGGGGGACAAGGGAAGAGGCAGGGGCGGGGAAGGGGCAAAGGCCGGAGACCTGGAGGAAGGCTCAACCCAAAGAAACCCAAGGACAAAATGGCAGCTCTGGCTGCCTACTTTGTATAATGGCTACACGACAGGAAAATAAACTTCTTATAAAAATGTCTTTCTCTTTGAGTTCATTTTTAAGGATCTTTGATGTTTCACTGCTTTCATGTTCTTAGGACAGTTAAACACCTTAGGTTGCTCCCAAAAGAAACTATTCTGGATGATGTGTCAGTAACTGAGTAAGCCTTTAAGCTTTTAACTGGGATTCATTGATACAATTAGAGCTCACAAACAGTAGGGAGACTCAAGAAGTCGACTTGGACTGTTAACTCTGGCTAATATAAAGGAAATGGAATTTGTCTCTTCTGACATTTCTGGGGCCTTTGTCAGCAATGCAAGTGCCAGGAATATATGAACTGATTAAGATCAGTGTTATGCTGCCATAGTCTTTAAGTGTGACATGAGACTTGCTTCATCTGACTTTGAATCTTCAAAAATAAATTATAAGTAGCTGTCAGATTTTTAAATTACATCTGCAATAGCAAGAGCACTGCTTCAAGTCTGTCGTTCTGCTGCATAACTGAATAATGCAAACAGACACACAAAATGGAAATTATAAATGTGAAGGGGAATATCTGCCTTGAGCAGTGATTCCCAAGTTATGGCTTGCACAGACAAGTTAGTATCTCACGGTCAATGGGGTCCAGAGACCTCATTGAGGGTCCTGAGACCTCCTCCTGCTGCTGGAAGACAGATTGACTATCCATGCTGGCTTATTGCTCTGTGGTCACACAGCAGATCATGTCTGACAAGGTACAGTTTGTCCTGTGTGTTCCCTGAGTTGTCATTTCAGTGTTGGTTAGCTTTGGTGTCAAAAGGAGGGTGTCCTCGTGCCTTCCTGTGGAGCTGTAGCTAAGCACTGCAGCCCTGGGTGCAAAATCTCACTGTACAAATATATAATACTCTCTCCTTTCCTTCCATGGGCTCATGGCTGAGCATGAATGGTCATCTGGTCAAGTACAGTTTGTGTCATCGATAGCCCCAGAACAGTTTCAGCACTAGTTGTGGTCAGATGGGAGGTGCAAAGGCTGCTGCATTTCAACACAGAATGTGCAGAGTGACCTGACATGGGATGCACTGGCAACAGAGAGGAAAAACAAGTCCCTACAAAGGTAATTTATAACTCTGCTGTTTTAGTTGGCACAGTGTGCATTTACTGAACCAGAGAACAGAGCCCAAATACCACAGCACCACGTCTGTTCCTCTGATCAAATGTTTGTTTATACACTTCCAGCTCAAACATGAACTATGTTTTACAGTACTCCTTAGAAGATCCAGCCATGGGTAGAAGATTTTTTTCTGTAGTTCTTTTAGTTCTCTCTGGTAAAAGCAGGCTGGAGCAAATAGCTTCTTTTCATGAAGAGCTACAACATTGTTTTAAAAATCAAGTTGATGTGGTGCCTTGGAGTCATAGGTGTTGGCATAAACTACAACAGCTGCCAGGGTGCTTGTACTGAATCAGTTCAAGTCCTCTCTTAGCTGTAGCCTGGTTTGTACACCCTGAACATACCTGAGTGCCCAGCTGGCTGCTGCTGCTGGCTGGGAATTCTGTGATGCTTGGAGATGATCCTGCAACTGTGGGAAACCTGTCATTGGTCATTCTTCATGGCTTCCCAGCTGAGTAGGAATGTTTTCCTCTTCCTCCAAGCATGGTTTTTACTGTTATTATTTGCACTTTTGGTTGTAAAATCTCTTTGCACCCTTCCTGTTTACATGTATGTGATTTGTCAGGATGGGTAATTCTTCATAATCTAATGAAAAGTATTTTAGGATAGAAAAGCCACTCACCTGGGTCAGTACTCACCTTGAGTACTGTGCAGTCTTGGGCACCACAATGTTAAAAATACATTAAACTATTGGAAAGCATCCAAAGGAGAGCCAGAGGATGGGGAAGGGTTTGGAGGGGAAGCCACAGGAGTGGTGGACAATGCTGCCAGGCACACGGTGAGATTTTTGGGGTGATCCTGATGGTCCCTAGAATAACTGAGGTTATTCCAGCATTCCACGAGTGCTGAGCGCGGGGGGGGCTCTGCAAAGAGGCATCCCTGGGAAACGCCTTCGTGCTCCTTCCTGCTGCTTTCAGCCCTTCTCTGATGGCAGAGGGTGTGTGGAAGGGGAGCACCAGAAGCGGCGGTGTGCAGAGAGCGGCCCGGGCCGGGCCGGACCTGGCCATCCCGCCTTGGCCATCGCGCCCGGTCCGTCCCGGTCTCTCTCGGGCCATCCCGGTCCCGCCCGGTGCGGTCCATCCCGGGCCATCCCGCCCGGTCCCTCCCGCCCGCGGGCCCGGGAGCTGCTGCCGCATTCCAGGCATTGTTTGAGGCTCCGCCCCCGCGCGGGCCCCGCCCCTCCGGCCCCGCCCCCTCGCGTCCCTTAAAGGGGCCGGCAGCGCTCTCGCACCCGGCCCCGCCCCGCTCGCCCCTCCCGGCCGGGCAGCGCCGCCATGGCGCTGGAAGTGGAGCCGTCCGCGGCTCCCCTCAGCTCCTTCCTGAGGGACTTCCCGGCGCCGCTGGGCCCGGGGGAGCCGCTGCCGTGGAGCTCCGCGGGGAGCGGCGCCCTGAGCAGGGCCGAGGTGCCGGGCGCGCTGGCCGAGCGGGCGAGGAGCCTCCTGGGCAGCAGGTGAGGGGACGGTGCGGCGGGCGGGGGCTCCGGCCGGGCCGCCCCGGGGGCGCCGCTGGCGGCCGCCGTGAGGGAGCGGGGCCGCCCGGCTCCGAGGCCGCAGCAGGTGCAGGCGCGGGAGGCGCTTCCTCCTGACGCGGGGCCCGCCGGGGGCGGGGGACAGCCCTCAGCGTCTCCGGGGAATTTTAGGTTTGGAGATTTATTTATTATTGTTATTCCCGCTTCTAAATTACTTTTGGTGACTGTTATTAGCATGCTGCTGTTGAGGCCACAGGCCTTTGGCCCCGTGCGTTCATGGTATTGTTTGTGTGCGCTTTTCAATACTCCCCTCCCGCTCCGGAGCGGGTTCAGTCCGCAGTCACGGCCGGGCCGGGGCTGTGTGGGCTCGGGGCCCGCAGGCCCGGGGGAGCAGCCCGGAGGAGCCTGCCAGGGCTGCCCGCGGGAGGAATCGAGCCGGCTCCAGGGGGGTTCAGCTCCCCAGCCCCGCGAGTGGGACGTGCTGGTGCGGGCTGCTCAAGCTGATGTTTTCTTACAACTTCAGGAGCGCAGTCACACCGCTGCTGGAACACGCAGCGGCTCCTCGGTGATGCTTCTGTCATCCCCTGACTGCATCCTAACAACTTCATCCTGAGCAGTTTCGCCTTCCTCTTTAATGCTGCTAAGAATTTTAGTGTGACTTACTTTTAACAAGTTCACTTCACTGGAACAGGTTATCTCCCACCAATTTCTCCTGATACTCTGCTCTCCTATTGCACTTCGGCAGTAGGGCCTGTGCGCTGCAGCTGTTACAAAGTTCCTGCCACAATCTGCTTCACTAACCTGCTTTTAAAAGCCAAGAGCACTGATTGTGCATGGTCTAAAAGAGCACGAGTGGTGATCAGGCTGTGCTGTGGTACTGGGGTGTGGAGGGGGCTGGTTCTGGTTTGGTATGTGCTGAATGTTACCTGGTTACTAGAGGAATTTGATAAATAGTAAACGTGGTTTGAATTAATTGCCTTTTAAACTATCATCCACTGAGTTTAGGAACAGTAACTAGATTTTTTTTTGTTGTTGTTGAAAATGTATAGGTCATTTTTAGATATTTAAATTGTCCTGGAAATTTGCCTTAAGTTACTCCTGCATATTACAGAGGTTTTTATGGACATAATATCACTCAGTTAAATGGTATGCCTAAATCTGAAGATGAAAAATGCATACCAAAGAAGTGCAGTTTCTTAGTCTGTAGTTTTAAAAGGCCCTGATAATCATTGCATTTTTTAGTTGTGCTTTGACTAGATTGCTCTTGACCAAAACACAGCTGTGTTTTGTTCCACAGTGAGATTACAAATTCATCACATGCATTGAATCTTTGAACTCTGTGGAGCAAGAGTGGTTCTGGGTGAATGCTTTAAGGAGCAGGGTAATGCCAGTCTTGAACAAATACTTATCACATGGCACCCACTGTGCCACGTGGGCCAGGCTGGTGCTCTCTACACTTGATGTAGAGAGGAAGGTATGAGGCTGTAGAGTTGTGGGGTGTGTTACTCAAACTGCAGTGCTTTAAAAATCAGCATTTCTGAGCTGCATATCTGCTGACATTCTGCTGTTGTCTATTGGGCACAGCAACAAGTGGAAGCAGAAGAGGAATGATGGTTTTGCAATGCTTTCACCTCACCTGTCACTCCTGGTGTTTACACAGAGGAGCCTGCCAGTGTCAGAAGCTTCATTTTTCACATTCCTGCCCTGCAGCCAGTTCTGGCTCCACAGCCTCTCTTGTGGAGCTGCCCGAGTCCTGAGCTGGCAATTAAAAAAAAAAAAAGAGGAGGGGAAAGAGAGCTAAAGAAAGTAAAGAATTGAAGTGAAGCAATCTACTTATTAATTCTTCTTTTCACAAAATGTTTGTGAAAATCAGAAACAGATAAGAAAAGTGTTTTTATGAATTCTCATGGCTGGCTGCGGGCAGCTCTGCGTTTGGGTGAAGTTGTGAGTTTGGGTCTAATGAAGTGTACCTGAAGTGTCAAATGTAGGGATCCCTACAGAATTATGGCTCAGTTTTGGACTCCTAAGACAAAGAGAAACCTCATTTTGCAGTTGCAAAAAGGCTGCATTTTCCTGTTGGGTAGGCTAAGTTCTTGCATGTGGAGAAGAAGACTGATACAGCCCAAGGCCAAGACAGGAATCTTGTGTTTTGAAATTGCAGGCCTTCTTCTTGTAATCCCTGTAATTAGGAACTAAAACTAAAACGAAGTCTCTGATTGTGTGAGAAATTGCCAACATAACAATTTTTTCCCATGTTTGTGGATCTATTCAAAATACAACTTTGAAGGCTAGATAAACTTTTCTGTTGATGTCAAGATGAGGGAGTAGTAAGTAAATAAGAGATATAAGGATGTTAAAGATTTTAAGAAATGGAAAAATAAGGGTGAGGGCTGGCATTAGAAGACACTTAAATGTTTGTATCAAAGTTGTTGAAGATGCAGAAGGGGGGCCAGATCAGTGACTGTGCAGGAGGTCACTGTAGCTGGGACCCAGCAGCCTGTCATGGCAGCATCCAAACACGTGGAGGGCAGCTCAGTGAAAAACACACACCCTCAAATATCACTGTGCTATTCTACATGGGTTTAACACTCTGGAGGGTTATTGGATGTACCTTGCTGACTTCTGGCATTGTTGCTTGATCTCTGTTTCCTGAGTGTGAGATTTCTCTGACACTCCAGCATCACAGAATGTATTTTACATGGTGATTAGTACTGATGGAGGATTTCTATGTGGATCAAAGTGTTATTGGGAAGCAAGTTTGACACTCAGTGCTGCTGTTCTGCTTTTCATTTCTGCCTTGTCAGGTACTTCATTGACACGGGCACAGATGTTTGGGTCATCTTGAGGGCCCAAGGCCATCAAGGTCCATAGCCCGTGAAGGCCCAGCAGTGTCCTTGGCTCACGAGACAGCATATGGTGATGTTTAGCTTGTTCTGCCAGTTGCTTGGAGGCACAGACTTTTGTGCCCTTGCAGTGAGGAGCGTTGTTCCTCCACGACTGATCAGGATTTTTGCTGAGAAGAGAATGGGCCATGAAACAGCTTTGGTTGGGTTCAACAAGGAGTTTCTGAATGCTGCTGCTTCTCCAAGGCTGCACGCATCTTTTTACATGGAAGCAGCTGGGTACATCAGGCTAATCCCTGAATGACCTAATCTAAAATGAATTATTTTAACCAATTTCTGCTACCATGGTGAAACACCAGCTAAAACAGCAAACCAATTTGCTCTCTGGCAGGCCTTGCCCCTAAATCATTAATCTGGTAAAGTTTTGCAGATATTTCTACGTTGGATAGATCATTGATAAATAAATTGATGAAACTGCCTGCTGCTAACTGCAGCTAAACACATGCATAACATTTTGAAGAATCAGAGCAGACTTAAATAATCTTGTTTTGTAGAACTTTAATTAACATACACTTTTGGGTAATAGCTGTGTTCTGATAGCCTATGAAAATAGGTGAATGTTAATGAAGTGATCATTAGTTACTTCCCAAGCTTTAGAAATTAACCTGAAATATTCCTGACTTTCACTGCAACAGAACATGAGATGAAGTCAGACCCCCAAATATAGAAATTTTGTCTTCCCCTTGATAGGAGCTGAAACTCGTATGGCCATCCTGTGACATATCCAAAGAACAATGTGAAATTGCTGCAGCCTTCCTGTTGGAGGAGATTTACTACAATAACAGTTGAGAGACTTGGGCTTCCTGTCCTGCCCCCTCCCAAGCGATCTGCTGTTGCCTCAGCATCCTGTTTTGTGTCTTTGTGCTTTACACTCTAGTGCTCACACCAAGGTGTGGCTCTGGTGTCTTTATTTCCAGTATTCCCTTCTTTTAGAGTAGTTAATTCAGCAATTCTGATATTTTGCTGTCCAATGTGGTTTAAGTATGAGGAGGGGGAAAAGAAAATCTTAGCTTGCTTCTGATTTCCCAATCTCTTCTTAAAACACTCTTTAGTCTCTTCCTCTATGAAAACTACTTTCTACTGTGACCTCTGCTTTTAATAAATTTCCCAAAACTTACTTCCTTATTCCTAATTTGAACAATTTGATGTAATGCACTGGTACTTCTCCTTGCTTGGGAACATGTTTGCATATTTTGCTCTCATAACCTGTGTGAAACACCCTTTCTGTTGTTGTTTCAGGATAAATACTCAATTTTGAAACAACATGTTTAGGGTTTAATTGAAAAGTGGCATTAAGCCTCTCCTGTTCTGCTGTGGGGTTTTTCTTCCTGCTGAGAATAAAATGGAAGTAGCAGGTGACTCTTCACTGCACATTTTGTATAAAAACTGTTCAGTAATGACTGAAGGGCCTGAACAGATGGATTCTGGATTCTAAAGCTGCTGCTTCTGGTAGTTTCATAAGAAAAGCTGGAAAAAAACTGCTTCATGTAACCATAAGAGATGGAAATTCTGTGTGGCATTGTTTATGTATTTGTTTTGATTCTCTCTTGTTCATCTCCTTTAATGACCTGATGTTGTTAGCACAAGAAACAACTTCCTGTGCATTGTAGAATGTCAGATGTTCTCTCCTTAATGGATATATATTTGTACTTTTCAGGCCACCATCACCCTGGGAACTCTAGGTACTGCTCTAATAAATGCTAATGCTTAAAGCTGCTTGAGTGGAAACATTCTGTAGTTGATTATAAGAACAAAAAGCAAAAGGGAAATAAAAGCAGCAGATTGGGGAGAAAATACTGAATACAAGCAGCTTTTGTTTATGAGGAAACTTGTGACCTGCTATTATTTTGGCAGTGTGAGAGGATCTTTCACTTGCTGGAGAACTGCTGGCATTTGCAGATCTGCACTAAACCCGCTGCTGATAGAGCTGCAACATGCTGGAAACACACCCCGAGCTGTGTGTGATCTTCTGTTCCAGAGCCATGGAGCAAATAAGGGCACCTCTTCCCTCAGATGTGAGGCAGCTGCAGCTGACTTGTGCTGGAGCTTGTGCTTTGAGATATAGCACTTCTTTCTGCCCAGCATATGTGTGTTTGCACAGTCTGAAGGGAAAAGAGGATTACACACTGGGGCTCTGGCCTGCAGCAGCGCTGCTGCCTTGTTGCCATGACTTTGGTAATAATGTCTAGAAACAAAATTAATCACTTTTTTTTAATCTGAAAGATAAGTGATCAATACTTGGCCAAGACAGTTGGTAATTTCTTGTGCTTTATTTTATACAAAGAGATTTCCTGACAGTACAGTGGGAGAATGTATTTGGAGTGGGGGGAATATGAATCCTTTTGCTTGCAAAATAGGTGCATAAAAATGCAGAAGGCTTTGTGTAAACATGGAGTGTTTGGCATATCCTAGAGAGGCTGTGTACCACCCTCCAAGGTGACACAGAGCTCATTTCTCTGCTCCCAGTGCTGAGGAGCATCTTTTTGGGGTCTGCCATCTGCTGCACAACTCTGAGTCCTCAAAGCAGCTGTAAGCTGGGCATGGAGCACTGCAGGAAGTCTGTCAACTGTTTTCAAGCCTTCACAAAAAGTGTAGTTGTAGCTGAGGCTCTGGCCAAGGTGGTGACCTGACCTTTGATGCTCTGGATGCTTCCCCTTTACCCAAAAAACTCTTTGCTGAATGCTTCTGAATGTACCTGCTTAAACTGGAGGGGAAGAGGTGGGAGCATCTTTGAGCTGGTGACTTGTTTGCAACACTAGCTGCAAGTGTACTGGGGGTTTAATGACCCAAATAAAAAATGAGTGAGAAGTTATCTTATTGTGTTTCTGCTTTCCAAAAGAACGTGTACATATTTTGGTGTTTTTCTTTCTGAAGACTGGTACTAAAAGGGTCAACAATAGTCTTATGATTGACCTGACATACGTGATTACACTGTGGCTGTGGTGGTGTGACAGCTGGACTTTTGACATGAAAAAATAATAGATAACTAAATTGTATTGCAGAAGAGAAACAAGGTGAACAAGAGAAGTAAGTTCTGTTCTGTAATTTATGCCAAATCTAAAGTATGCAAAACATTATAATTGCATTCTACTTCTGTGTGTAACTTTATTTTGGCCTGGAGGTATGTGTATCAACAGGAGCTTTGCATAGCTCCTTTCACCAGTACTGTGTGTGTCCAGTAATCCAGAATCTTTCAAGGAGGAGGGTGACATGTAAATTTAAGTGTCATCTTTATTATCATAAGTATTACTTTACTCTTTAACTTACCTCTTTTATCTGTACTCAGGTTTTTGAAACAAGTCTTGTATTTTGCTGTGAGTAGCTGGAGGAGATGAGCTCCATGCTCCAGCCGCTGTTGATCTGACTTCAGCTGCTGGTGAAGCTACGATGCCTCGTCTGCACTGTTACGACATGCTTTAATTCTTTTAAAATATTTTTTATTGTGGTCAGAGCACACCCTTTATGTTAGCAAAGAAATAGCCTGCAGCAAAGAAATTCAAGGTCTGTTTACTACTAGCCTGTGTGCTGAGGCTGAGTGTTTAGTGTTGCGTGTCAGAGGAATGGGGCTAACGTGTTTCTTCTGAGATTCCCCTAAAGCAGCATCCTGTGCCTGTAACACACCCCACCAGCTTTTCTCTTCTTCCCAGTACAGTTGGTTTTCCACTTTAGGAAACAGCTACAGTGTTCCTTCTGATTCATGCAGATTAAATTATGCTTGGGTCAGCTCATCACCAGGGTGTCTTGGACTTCTTTGAAAGGAAGGTTTTAACAATAAGTGACATTGTTCTTTGCTTACAGGAAAGGTTTGAAGTCTGCAATGGTAATTGCAGTGGGTTACTTTTGCACTGGTTGCCATAGGTACTGTGGCTGTTTCCAGAGACTCTCCAGCCAAGTGAGACCTTGTAGCTCTCAACTAAAACAGTGGTTCTTGCTCTTTTTTAGTGACACATTTTGTTAACTCTTAAAGTCTCTGATTTAGAAGGTGAACTTAGAACTGGTAAACATTTAACCTGAATGAAGGACGCCATTCCTTGGAGCTCCATTTACTTGAGCTCAAGTGGAAAGCAGTCTTGCCAATATGTTGATGCTGTGATGAAGATTTAATAAAGTAATCACAAATATGTTCTGTTCAGAACTGAGTGTGAACTAAACAGGTTTGGTAATTTTTAGACTTTATCTTTTTTCAGTGTCAGAATCAATTGTTTGATGTCGTTGCTGTCTGCATAATAACAAAATCCCAATAAACAACCACTGTCTTAAAGATTTGCAGAACTATGGAGTGGGAGGAGATACATAGGAAGCAAAGCTGAATGAAGCATATCAGTACTGAGGAATCACAAAATTTCCTTTCTAGGAACTGGGTGGCAACTGGAAAAAGTTGAAGGATGTGACATAATTGGTAATTTTTCTCTTTGTTGTAGGCATCCTGTAAGCAGAGGTTTGTACATGACTTGTGCATTATAGGACTTAGTAGATTTCCTTTTGTTTAAGCTGCTTTTTATGGACCCAATTCAGTAATTCTGGACTCTGGAAAGCAGAAATGTACAGAATTTAAAATCAAAGTATTAAACCCTCTTCTGATGCTGAGCTGTGAACCCAGGCTAGATAAGATTTTTTTTTCCTCCAGTATAGCAGAGAAATTCTGAAGATGTCTGAAGCTGTGGCTCTCACTGTGCAGCTAAATGCATTGCTATTTTCTTAATGTTCCTTGTCTCTATTCTTGGAGCTGAAACGTGCTTTGACTAAAGCTTCTGACTTTCAGCAGTGTCAACAACACATCTGACATTGTTTATGGGCTTATATTTTCACAGCTCTTTCTTTTTCTCTTACATGAACATCAACAGGAAGAAGGATTTTGGAGGGCAGGGGTGCCTTATCTGTTTTGGATGTATTTCTTGCCTGACCTTTTAAAAGGTTGTCTGTCAGTGCCAGAGTCATTATAAGCAGGCATTGTTACTTTAAATGAGCTAGGAAAGGAGCTACCTCCCCTAAGCATATCAGCCTTAAAAAAGAAATAAAAAGCCACATTCTGTTTTCCCTTGATGTGACATGACTGCAGCTAGCACTGAAAGGACTGCAAACACGTTGCCATCTATTTGAAGTACCGAAATAACTCATTAAATTGGGCCATCACTGCCACAGAATGCGTGGCATAAAGCAGGCCTGTGTTGGAGCCTGCTGACTGACACAATGCTTTCTGTTTGCTGCCACAGGAGGTACTCATACATGGCTGTGAGGATGTGACAAGGCCCCTCTTTCAGGAGCACAATGGCAAAATGCATTTCAGCTTGTTGTCGCTGGGATCTAAAACCCCGTGGCCTTCCCCTCCCTGCCCTTCTGTACATACAAACCACTCATTGCTGAGCAACATCACAGACCAAATGCTTCCACCATTTCATACTCCCCAGCAAACCAGTTTTGTGCAGAACTTTCTAAATGTTTCCTGGGAAAACAAAGTCTTGTCCTTGACTTGCACCTTAATGTGGTATTTGCTTTGGCTGGGTAATTCAACACCTTGTGGGAATCAAACACTCCATGAACAATGGATAAAGTGGCTTTTTATGTATGTTGATGCTTATTCTTCGTTGTGGTCGTAGAAATGGCTGGAACACATTTTGTATGTATACTGTAGTTGTTAGTGCTTGCCATGAGACTGTAGTGAATATAGGAGTTATTTTATAGTAGCCTCCTTTTGGAGTCGGATGGGATTTATTTGTTAACAGGTTGAAAAACATTATAACAAGTGTATACTTATAAATCATGTGGCTTGAATAAAGCACTGAGTGAGCAGGAGATGGTGAGCAGACAGTGTAGCATTATTGTGTTCTAGATGCCTACCTAAAAGCTTTGTCTAAAAAATGAATCTTAGAGCCTCTTTTTATCCTAGTCCCCAGTCTCAACTCTGCACCTTTTACCTGGGTGGCTTCTTTGGAAAACTTTCAGTCAGAATAAACTGAATCATAAGGGCTGTAGGTTAGCATTAAGCATGACTTTTCTTGTGAAGGGAAGGAGAGTTCCAAGTAACTTTTTTAGAGATTTGCATCTACCACAATGCTGAGCTCTTGATACTGTCTGTGGGGAGACTGTTGACTGCAAGCAAGAAATGCTGTGTAGTGAGTAGAAACAAAATGTGTGTGTTCAGAGGCTGCAATTGAAGGTAGCAGTTCCCATCTGAGCACTCAAGAGAAAGAGGTACCATCTGTGACTGGAGTGTGAGGCAACAGTTTGAAAATATGATTCATACACTTCTTCCTCTTTACATTCTTGAGAAAGCAGTTGTCTAACTGAGACTCTTACTAAAGATTTGTGTGAATAAATATTGAACATATGGTTTGCTCTACTAGTTTACTAATGAAGTTTGTATTATTGTGTGTAATGGTTTCTAAGTCTGAGGTCACCAGACTCACTGTGAGGTTGTAGCTCAGTTTCAGCTAATGGTGTCTATTTTGCTTTCCCTTCCTTTTCTTACCAGCAGAGATGTTTCACCACTTCTTGCAGCATCATTGATCCATGCTGCAGTTGATGAAGTTCTCCAAACAGACTTGACTGACTTTAAGCTGCAAAATGTGGAAACAGAGGGAGAAGGAGATGAGGAAAGATTCACCTGTAAGTACACTTTTTCTTCCGTCTGTGGTTTTCCCAGAGGCTGTCTTTCAGGAGAGCTCAGTGTTTTGAAATGCTTCCCGGATTTATTTGGTTAGGCTGCCTGGCAAGCAGCAGTGAATGGAACTTCATTTTCTTTTGCTGTGTATCTGTGGGATGGGATGAAAGGAAGATGTGCTTGTTTTGTGGGCAACATGCAAACGCAGTGTCTGGAGCCCTGACTGATCCTGTGTGTTGCCTTTCTGAAAGGGAGGAGTGTGTCCATTTCCCTTTGGCAGAGTGACCTTAGCTAATTATTCCTGTTTTGACATTGACATCACCACAATTGTACAGCCAGACCAACACCTTCAATTCATCCATATAAACCATCTTGCTTTTGTCTTGGCAACAGATTCTGGCTCCTCCACATCTTAAACATCCTGAAACTCCAGATCTTTCTTTTGACAAGTTGCTCGATAGTCTGGGTCTTTATCAATTATTTCTTTTCTTCCCACTCTCCCCTATAAAGGTGGGATACTGAGGGAAGAAGAGTTTCTGTCTTCTACCTGATGCCTGCATTTTTTCTTGAGTGAACTGGAGAGAACAGGAGAGAGAACAGACCTTGGTGACTGAGTACTGGGTTTGTGCCTTGTGTAACAGATGGTCCTACTGCATTTACGTACTGAAGTGTTTAACATTAGACTCCACCAAACCTTTAGTCCCAGTGCCAAGAATTTAAATGGAGCAGGATGCAGGCAGAGTAGAAGATAAAAATGGAGAAGAGATATCTTAGGCAAACCAGTCTGTTCTGTAAGAGGAAATATTCACCCTTCCATTTTTTCTGGGATGGGTTGAAAGACAGTTCAGCGTGCCCCAAACAGAGCAGTGCAGTGGCCAGGATATGACACTTCCCAGAAGCCTCTTTCAGCATTCATGTCCAAGTCTGAAACGGCAGGAGGGGGAACTCAGTTAATTAAGTCGTGCTGCACCCTGATTATGTCATCCCTTGCCCTAATGCTTGTGGCCTTCACTCACTGCAGCTAACCTGGCCTGGGGCAGGATTCTGCCTTGAGGGGGAGCTGGCAAATATGAGCTCAGTGTGAGCAGGTCACTGCAGCCTCTACAGGAAAGTCAGAAGCAGCATATTGTAACTCACCTAGGCTAATTACGTGGGTTTGCACCAAGCAGTTGGAAACTGCTGCCAGAGCACCCTGCAGTCACTGTGCTGAGGACTCTTCCTTGACTCCCATGTAATTGTCTTTGAGGTGAACTATAGCAGTAATACAGGACATGAACTGCTATACATTTGTGAGCCTAGGATTGTAATCTGTAGTTCTGTGTCTTATGTAAATCTTGGGCCCACAAACCAAAATGAACCCTATCTGAATAATAAAGAAATAATGTTTAGGAACAAGGAGTAATGAAGGACTTGGTAGGACATGGACATGTTCTTGGTCACAAGCATCTGATGTCTCTGGTTATATTGGGGACATATGTAGAATATTCAGGTTGCTGTTTTGCTCTGAAGGCCATAAAGATAAGACTGGAGTCTACTTTTAAGATAGTGCAGGCAGAGTTGGAAAATCCTTGGATGAGTTTCGTGTTGAACTAGTTCATGTTCGCTCTCACTATTCCTTGTTGACAAATGCCCCAGAGCCCTCCCTGTTCTGATGGTTAAAACCTTCTTTAATTTCCATTTTATATATTCCTGTCTATTTTGTTTGTTCATTCTTGTCACCATTGCCATTTAGATCAAATCTCTACTGACCATTCATTCCCCTATCAAACGGGATGGAAATTTGCTCATTGCCCAGGTACTTGTGTTGCCCAGTCTCAGCAAGGAACAGCTACTTAAAGAAGCTCATTTTCTGCCCCCTTGGACTGTACTTCTTATCCCCTATCTTGTAATTGCTATTACATCACTTTAACTGTACAACTAGAAGGAAAGCTGTTCCTCATGCTACAGCACAGTATGGACTCTCTTCCTGCACTGCAGTAATAAATCTGCCAAAAAAAGCATTCTTGGAATGAAAGAAGTGATTATATAATAAGCAATGGGGGGGGAAAATGTGTGCACGTGTGAGTACCACTGTTTGTGGTACATTGCAGAAGCATTTCTGCTGTTAAGATACTAAATTCTTTGTCAGATGTCACAAGCTTAATATTTAAGCAGCAATATGTGTCTTCTGGTCAGTATTAGTCTAGACATTTACAAATATGTAAACTAACAGCTGTAGGCAAGGCTGTCAGAGATGCTGTCCTATTTAGTTATTTTGTGTATGGAATGATTTAATATCTCAAGGTTTTTATAGCTTGTCTCTTAACACCTACATATTAAGCAAATCAAAAGTAATTTTGGTGAGTATGTAGTGGCTGCTAATCAAAGATGTGTGTTTATATTTAAGCTTTCAATTCTCCAGACCCAGACATGCATCTGAAGCTGGCCAGCCACTGTTGTTGAAGAAAAAAAAAAAAAAAAAGCTTGACATCCTGGAGTTATAAAAAGGAGTTCTGAGGAGGCTTTAATGCTAGCAGTGTTAGCAGGAGTCAGGATAAAATAGATATAGGAAAGATAGTTCATGGACTGCAGGTCTTTAGAGTATACACTTGTCACAAGCAAATTATTTTTGCTCTATAAATGTTCTTTTCAGTGTGTTTTGAGGTTAGTTGATTTAGCATTGAGGCAGGTTTCCTATTCAAATAACAAAACTTTAAATTGTTACCTGTTTGGAAGAATACTGTGTTGCAAAGCTAGACACAATGCCAAGCACCAAGCCATTCACTGATGAACAAGTTTGGATTAATTGATCTTTGGGATCTGTCCAGAAGAGGATTTGAGTGTCTGGCTGGAGCTTTTCACGCGGTGCCCAGTGGGTGTTTACAGTTCTGCTCTGTAATGACAACGCTGGAGAGCAGCGGAAGTGTTCTGTCCCTGCAGCTCCTACAACCATGAGTATTTAAAAAGATAAAGATAACAGCTTAAAATTCTAATCTGTTCAGCTCAACTATGAGTTGAGCTATTGGCCTCAGCAAACAGTTTCAGACTTCCTTGTTGTTTCAGTGGAAGTGGTTCAGTAGGACATAACCTGACCCAAAGCCAGGCCAGTGCTTTTTCAGCCCTTGTGTTCAAGATAACAGTAATGTAATCTTGAAGGGTTTTTTGCCCATTTGATGATTCCCTTTTACTTTTCAGTATGTACAAACTCCTACCAATTTATCTTACTGATTTAACTTATGTAATAATAACATTTATGTCTAATACAGTGGACTGAGTTTTTGGGTCTTTGTTATGATTTTTGTAATGTAATCACCTGCTTGATAAACTTCTATTTCGAAAAAGAACTAGCAAGTAAAGAAGCTGCTATTATCCTTAATGTTACATTTCTTCCATGGCAACTTCCTCTCCACGTTATTCTCAGGACCTCCTTTCAATTCTTGCAGAGCCCGTAAAGGCAGGGTGCTGGATGTGTGTATGTAGCTGTAGGGAAAGAAGCTTGAAGGAAAGACAGGCCAAAAGATGGGGTAGCAGAGGAAAGTGGGACAGAGCCCTCACCGTTCTGTCTGTGTGCTGCAGTGCTGGATGGGGAGCAGCTGCAGCGCTGCTTTTTCAACAAGCTGCGGGACGTGTGCTCCGCGTGGCAGGAGCAGCCGCCGCCGCTGCGGCCCCTGGCGCGCTTCCTGCTGGTGTCCATCCACGCCATCCGCAACGCGCGCCGCAAGATGGAGGATCGCCACGTCCTGCTGCCGGAGTTCAACCAGCTCTTCGGGCTCTCCGTAGGTCTGGGCACGGCGGGGAGGGTGGCTGGGCAGCTCTGCAGCATTGCTGTGGGCTCAGGGCCCTGGTGATGATGATCTGTGAGTTTGTTGCCATAAGTTATTTGTCGTGTCTGCATTGGAGCTAGGACTTAGTGACTCAGACTGCTGGGGGCCAGCTACTGCCCTGATAAAGAGGTGATGCAGGGAGGATCTTGTGACTTTGGGATTCCTGTCATAAGTTGTGGTATGGGAAGATGGGAAGTTCACCTAGTGTTGTGTTGCTGGAGTTACAATGTTCTTGTGACTGGCACAACTTATATATGGATTGAGAGCAGCCCTGAGGAGCAGGACTTGGGGGTGTTTGTTGATGAGAAGCTCAGTGTGACCCAGTGATGTGTGTGCCTGCAGCCTAGAAAGCCAAATATATCCTGGGCTGCATCAAAAGCAGGGAAGGCAGCAGGCTGAGGGAGGGGAACCTGCCCCTCTACCCTGCTCTGGTGAGACCCCACCTGCAGAGCTGTGTCCAGCTCTGGAACTCCCTACATAAAAGTGGGAAGGACCTGCTGGAGCGAGTCTAGAGGAGGCCACAAAGATATTGAGAGGGCTGGAGTACCTCTGCTATGAAGACAGGCTGAGAGCTGAGATTGTTCAGATTGGAGAGAAGAGAAGGCTCTGGGGATGCGTTATAGCAACTTACAGTGCTTAAAGGGGCTACAAGAGAGGGGCTTGAAGGAACCTGCTCTAGTGGAAGGTGTCCCTCCCCATGGCAGAGGGGCTGGAATTAGATGGTCTGTAAGGTCCTTCCAACCCAAATCATTCTATGATATGGAGAACAGCAGCTGTACAAGTGCAGTTCATGAAACTGCTGGAGGACAATATAACCAACCAGCAGACTGCTGCTTCAGTGCCTGGTTATTTTTAAGGACATTAAGTGACTAACAGTGAACAAAGAAAAGTAATTGGCCTGCAAAGTACCATTTTATCCATTTTGTACGTGTGTAAATGGACTCAAATTGCCATTTGTATGGAAGAAACCAGAATAAAGAATCTTTGCTTGTTGGTACCAGTCTGAGCTATTTTGGTTTTGGACATGAATGTCTTCCCGTCTCTCCTCCCTGCAAAAGGATGATGTTGATCGTGCTTACTTCGCGGTGTTTGATGGCCATGGTGGAGTGGATGCTGCCAATTACTCAGCAACCCACTTACATGTGAACGTTGGGTTACATGAAGAGATTGTTAAGAATCCAGCTGAGGCCTTGAAATGCTCTTTCCAGAAGACAGATGAAATGTTTCTTTTCAAAGCCAAAAGAGAGGTGAGTAGGTAGAGATGAATTCCATTGTATTTAAATAACACTGAGCATTGTTGGACAGTGTGGTATTATCCAGAAAATTCTGACAGTACAGTTTATTTGAATCACTGGCTTCTTTATGAAATTATGCTACATATAAAGATTTTGTTTAATCACATTATTTCTTATTTTGAGGAAAACCAGTGCTTGGGTTTAAGATGAGTAATTGAAAAGAAGTGCTAAAGTGATTTAAATGATTCTGACATATCAATTATTTGAGAGAATACTGGTGCCTCCTTGTCTAAACCAGGCAGCCTCTAGATGTTCTGCTGTCTTACCTCTTACCTGGGAAAGAGATTTTTTTTCTTCCTGATAATATGGTTGCTATCTTCCTCTTTCTTGTCCCACCATTAGTGTCACTGGTGATTGTAAATGAAAAACGTGTTCTATGATTTAAATCAGACTCCTCAGTTCATTAAACTTATTGATGAAACTTTGAATTAAGTTGGTGCAATGAACATTCTTTCTTCGAAAATACAGTACACTGTTTGAGAGCTCTTATTATAGCACTGCTGTGGAAGTACTCATTGTCAATATCTTTGTTTCTGTCAGTGAAGTAAGAAAGAGGGACCAGCATTTCATAAGGTCTGACTCTCACTAATCTTTTCAGGGAATCTAGGACAGTTGGATGTTTTTCCTTTGTTGACATTCTCATTTAAATACCCAAGGATAAGGAGATCTGTGTGCAGCAAGGTATCTGTAGGGTGGAGAATGTGGAAGTGATTGGAGAGATGTTTGTGAAATGTTCATTCTACTGAAATTCAGATCCTTTTGCTTTTCTGCGTGACTCTGTTTTAAACAACAGAGCTCTTAGCCTCCTAGATCAGTTTTGGAATTAATAGCAAGAGAAGGAAGAACATAAGAGACAGTATTTATCATCTGCATATTAGAAAATACATTTATAAATAGTTTATTTCAAATCTCTCTACTATCTTCTGCCCGTTTTTCAAGTACCTGAATTAGGATTAGCAGGTCTAATTTGCTGCATTTAGTGTGATTAAACCGAAGTGTTCAATATTGCCACACATCCTGGTAGGGCTTGTTGAATATTCACCTCACACACCTGGTTTGTTTTCCTTCTGTAGAAGCTGCGCAGTGGCACAACAGGTGTGTCTGCCTTGATTGTAGGGAACAAACTGCACATAGCATGGCTGGGGGACTCTCAGGTGATGCTGGTGCAGCAAGGGAAAGCTGTGACATTAATGGAACCTCACAAACCTGAAAGAGAAGTAAGTCTGACTTGTTTTTTTCATTTTAAGTGTGTGATGTCAGATTCTGTCTTGAAACCTTTTGGAGTCAAGCCCTTTTAAGTGTTTGGTGCTTTACATAACTACATATACTGTATGTTAGGATGCATGGAATTAACAATTTCTTGTTTTGCTTCCACTCCTGTGTCTTGACAAGGCAATCCCTACACCTTACCTGCTTAGAAGTACTAATGAATGGTACTGATAGTCCTGACTTCAATTCCTGCTCAGACTATTCAAACTTGCAGCAATTACAGGCTTTCACAGGATTTTTGTGTGTGAATTTAAATCTGCCTGTTATGAAATATCTTACTAATTTGAGATTAATGGAAATTTAAAATATTAGCATAATGCAAATCTTTCATTATATGCAATACTATCATTGAAAAACTAATGTTAATCTGTTGGCCTAACTGGCTTAAAGTGTATTGCATATCCTATCTATTTTAAATAGCCAGATATTTTATTCCATGAAATTGGATGGGGACTTTGCAAATTTAACTGGCATTGCATGACCCTTTGCCTTCACTGCATGAATATTTGTAACAATTGAGTAGTTAAAGGAGTATCAATGCAAAGACTATTGTTACTTAGGTTAGTTATCATGTATTCAATTCTGAACATTTATATATTCACCCAACATGGGTATGGAATGGGAAGAAGTGGCAGGAAAATTTACTCATCCATATAGGAAAGCATATGATGATACAAAAACTGGAGAATTCTGCTTTTTTGTGGCCAAGCCGTAGCAGGGATGGAAAGTAATGGCTTGTTTCAGTAATCCTATGTGCCTGTTTCTGTGCTAGATTCTGCTATGTGTCTTTGCTGTATTCATTGGAGAAATACAGAAGCTGGTGCAGCAAACAAAATGTATTCCACTGTTTTTCAGGATGAGAGAGCAAGGATTGAGACTCTGGGTGGCTGTGTAACCTACATGGACTGCTGGAGGGTTAATGGTACCTTGGCTGTTTCCAGAGCAATTGGTGAGAGAAAGCACCACAGTCAGTCAACTTTGGATTCAATTTGATTGAAACACACCACCTGAGGCTGTGTTTACTGTAAATGGTGTCTTGTTCAGCATCAAACAAATAGTGAACTACTTACTGTCCTTCCCATAAGGCAAGGACTTACATGGCTTGCAGCTACATCAGCTTATTGGTTCTACCATGAGCATAAAATGTTGTTTTATTTTACATACTAGCTATGATAGTCCTATTCTTTTCCTACTGCTAAGATCTTGCTTCCTATAAATGCCTGAAGTACTGTAATGTTTTATAGTAGTTTAACAAATATGCAGCATTTAATTTACAAAAGTGGAGGAAGCAATAAATATTTGTCAAGCCTTTTTTATGTGCTCGAATGTCTGAATTGTGAGGGGATTTTGTCTACTTTAATGTGAATGAATCTTTCTCCTGACTTTGGATCTTTCTGCTTAAGTCAAATCACTGCATTCCCCTTCAATATCCAGCAATTTAGGGCATTTTAATTGTAGTATTCTCACAATCTTATTAAACAAGCTTACTTTGCTAATTGCCAATTAGGGCAATTAGAAAGAGAAATAACTCTGAGTAATACAGTAGATAAATGTAATATATGAGTAGGAGCAGATTAGTATGGAATTTGTATAATGCTATTTGGATCAGTAGCAACCCATGTTTGGTAAGTATGTCCATAGAAAAC
Organism: Passer domesticus; assembly: GCF_036417665.1. Taxonomy (NCBI): domain Eukaryota; kingdom Metazoa; phylum Chordata; class Aves; order Passeriformes; family Passeridae; genus Passer; species Passer domesticus. Next base: position 6,014,134 of record NC_087490.1, read on the forward strand.
TGATAAACTAAACACAATGAGCAGATTCTTAGGGCATTGTGATGTATATCTGGATAGCTGAGAAAAAAATTATTTTCATGGCATTCTGAAGGCTGTACAGGAGGCACATCTGCAAAATGAAGTCCTATCTCCTCACACAAATAGATTTCTGAGAGAAAAAACTTAGGAATAAATGCCTTATTTTCCCTGCAACATTAGGGCAGTTTCTAAAGAGTTACTTCAATTTTTTACTTTCTAAGGAGTTACTTTTAATTTTTAAATTAAAGCAACTCCTTAGAAACCCACTGGATTTAGGTAGGTTCCAAGCATCCTTAAAGAAACAGAAGTCTTCTGTGCTTATTCCATGGATTTTGACTACTCTCATCCTTTATCAGGTACCTCTGGAACATGATCTGACCATCCCTGGGGATGGCAAAAGCAGTTGGTGGGTAAAGAAGTACCTGTTTACATCTGAAGTAATCAAGCCTTTGCTTTGTGTCTGTCTCAGGTGACATCTGCCAGAAGCCCTATGTCTCTGGTGATGCAGATGGAGATTCCTTTGAGCTGACTGGCTCAGAAGATTACCTGCTCCTTGCCTGTGATGGGTTCTTTGATGCCATCAAGCCCCATGAGGTTGTAGACTTGGTCCTGGATCATTTGATGCAGACCAAAGGAGTGGGGCTCAAAGCAGCAGAGAGACTGGTGGCTGCTGCCAAGGAAAATGGATCCAGTGACAACATCACTGTTCTGGTGGTCTTCTTGAGGGATCCTCAGGACATCCTGGCAGACTGCCTCAGAGACTCTAAGAGCCCTAGGGCTGATGATGATGCTCAGAGCTCACCCTTTAACTTCCTCAGCTGCGAGGCAGCACCCACACAGTGACAGAATCTGTTTAGCCCAGAAGTTTCAAGTAAGTTCATGTAAGGAACTGCTTTCCATTGAAGAAGCCTCTAATACAGTAGGCAAAATGTATCAGGAAAAAAGACAAATGGACAAATGTGGAACAGAAAGGCAAGACCTGTTTTACTGAGTTCCCATTTGTCTTTTCCTTCTCCCTTTTTCTCCCCCTTCCCTCAAAAAACACTGAGCAGATGTGGAGATTTGTACAGCTCTTTCATCTCTGGGAGCAGACACTGAAGTGTGTCCCAGGGCTGTTGGTCATATCCCTGTCCTGGAAGGGTGAGAAACCATACTAGGTATAAGCTAATGGATGAGAATATGCATTTCATGAATTCTGAGTGAAATTTTGAATTAGTGCTTGAAAGAGCACTGTATGTTGTATTTAACTGTGATGTTACTTTGGAAGGTGGAGGGGAGAAACTGTCCCCACCACAGAAAATTTTCTTCCTGTGTGTGTTCTGTAGGAACAGACTTGGGGTGCAGGGACTGGGTGACACCAGTGTGCTGTGTAAGGTGCTTTTGGTTTGTACCAAAGATAGTACAAGAATGATGTGGCCTCTTTATTCAAACACAAACATTTAACATTCGTGTGTATGGAGAGGAGGAAATAAAACTGGATGCTCCAGAAAAGCAGGAAAACTAGCTACAGATATCCCAGGGAAAATTATAGAAAATCAACTGCTTTCTGGGATGCTCTGGTGTATAAACTGGAATCTGATATTTCACTGCACTGAGTTGTTTCTCCCTAACAAACATGCTTATTGGCAATTTGGCAACCTGAAAAGACCCCTCTTGTGGTATTTGAGAGAGATCTTTACAGTTTGTGTGCTCAAGCAGGTGAATGTCCTCTTCCTGCCACTATTTTGTGTACTATAACAAAGGAAGAATTTATTTTTTTGTAAGTGTTTATTTGTTAATTTTCTGAACTTTACATTTGTGGAATGTTTTGCAGTGTTACTTTATTTTGTTGTGAGTTTTATTTAAACTGGAATTTTAAAGTGGCTCTGTCTTTATTACCTGATGTAAAAAAACTGACTGTCCCTCAAGTGCCTTAAATATTTCACCCAAGGATTTCTGGCTGCCTATCATAGTCTGGTGAGCCAGTTCCTAATTTTTAAAATGTGACTTTTTGTTTTCATTGATGCACTTAAATGTTTCAGTTTGTGAATTATTTTAGTGGTAGCTAGGTTTCAAGAAAACATCTTTAATTGTTGCCAAATCTTGTGGTTTGTAGTAAAAGCTTGACTGTGACTTACTCCCTGCCCTGTGCAGAAAGCTTTAGGGGTTTAATCATAAAGTAACAATCTCAGTAATTATTTCCCTTAAAAAGAAGTAACTTCTGGCCTTCACAAAAAATTTAGTAACACAAACTAGAAACAATGTAGTAACATTTTTTTTCCTAATGGAAGGTTAATTTGGCCACACTTCATGAACCTTTTGGGTCAGAATAACTTTCTAAGGATCTGTGAAGCTCAGAGGATGAAAGAAGTGTAATGAATATGTGAGGGTGTTTGCACAAGTGCTCTATTCATGACGTGCTAGAGCCTGTGGTTGTGTTTTGTCTTGCCTGGCTAGCAGGACTCAACAAGATCTGAAGGCTCAATGGTAAATTTGTTATTAATTTCAGTGTCTAAACAAGAAGTGCTTTGCATCTGGCAGCAAGATTGTATGCCACATTTAGAAGCACATGTCACTGCAATATGTCAGTCCTGTTGATTAAAATATGGTGAGCATTAATGTTGCTTGGGGAGGAAGTTGAGGCAGAAGAGTTGGAAAGGCTCAGAGGAAGAACAGAGCAGCACTGTCTGTGTCCACAGCCTGGATCCTTGGCTGATGTGGGATGGTGCAGTGACCCAAGGCTTTTGCTGCAATTGCTGTGGATGATCCTACAGTTTTTGATGTAGGAACTCCTCAGTGCCCTCCTCTCCCACTACACAGCAGCTGCTTTGTGTTGACACAGGGGCTTTTCTGCTGTGAAGGTTGAAAGCAGTTTTCCACCCTACATTTTGGTGTCTCAAAATGTATGGGGAAGGCTTTCCATGATGGCAGCCTGGTGGGGTGGGCATCAGTGTTTGTAGTGAACCTTCTTCACTTAAGGAAGCTCTTAGAGTTGTTCAGCAATCTCCTTGGATTTATCAACTCCTCTGTCTTTGATTTCCAGCCAGATACTCAATTGCATGCTAAATCCTGATGACCACTAGTGCCTCTTGGTGTCTTAGAAATAATTCTATTATTAATATAGTTAGAATCGTGCAGAATTGATTGACATCTGAGGGTTATCAGGAGAGGAGACAATTATTGTGTTTATGAAGGAAGGTGTGAAATACCTGTAAGTTCATTATATGGTTTCATTTGTGAAATTTGCCAAATTTCCTCAAAGGTGAAAGGGATTGAACAAGCCAAACTCTTTATAATGGTTATTTTTTTCAACCTTTTCTGGGCAGATTGGCATTACAGAGGAAAGAAAGTCCTAAGTCTTTTGATGGATGCTTGCAGCTATGTGAGAATATCCTTTTTTATTTCAAATTTGATAATTTCTGTTTTATGGGAGTTAAGTGAAGTGGGCCTTTAGAAAGCTGTCTGTGGCAATCATAAAATCTAATTCTCAAGCAATGCTCTAGGGAAGAAATTCTGCATTCTTAAAAGCTGTTCCCTTACATTTGCATTCATTCTGACTGACATAGTGCTTTATTTCTTTGAGATGTAAATGAATAGGAGCAGTCTTTGAGAAGTCATAGAGATTACAGCATGGATTAAAAGTGTTTCTCTCATTTTCAGATACTTCTTACTAGCTTTAAAAAGTCTGGTTAGGTCAACAAAAATTGTAATGGGTCAAAAAAGGCAGTTTGTATCCCACAGCTAGAATAAGTAATTCCTAATGTGTCATCTGCAGGAAAATCCCAAATACAGTTTGGGGGGAAGCTGTAGAAATTAGCTGAAGGATTCAAGACAAATGTTCAATAATTTTCATGTCTTACTAGACTCCAGATGAATGTCTGCTGAGTGCATTTTAGCACTCAGTAGAAGAAAAATTGCTCTTTAGAGGAGCCTGAAATTTTAAAACAGAGCACACTTAAATTCTTTTGTTGCTTGGCTGGAAACTGACTTCAGTTCTGCTTAGTGGGTATCCAACATCTCTTTTGCTTATGGGTAATTCATGCTTCTACCTTCCCTTCCTTTCCTCTCCTTCCAAGCTATACACCTAAGACAGTGAATATTCTGGGTCTGACAGAGACAAGATTAAAGTTTTACAAATAACATTTGAGGGGGGTTTCATTTTGGCTTTTTTTTTTTTTCTGAGAATATGGATGATAGAAATGCAGGAGAATTCTTAGAACAGAGGGAGATTAAGTAAAATCCACCCTCTGAGTGATGGAGGAGTGAAAGAGAGAGACAGGAATGCATTTAAGTATTATTAATGCCTATTTTAAAAAGGAAGTGGGCTGGAAAATAGAGCTACAAATGTCAGTTCTTTAGAGTGAAATACCAGTGCTTGAAAGAATTAGAAACACACCCATTAAAAAGGCAGAGCTCAGCTGTGGTAACTCTTGTCTTCAAACAGCCAGAGAAGGAACAGCACTAAAGTGTCCAAGGTGACTTTCTGTGACCCCTCAACGCTACCCTGGAAGCTAATGCTCCTAAATGGATTTTTCCAAACATCCTCCCGTGTAAAGTGGTGCTAAGAGGGAGCACCCAGCCTCTGCAGTTCCTGGTCACTGTGCAAGTGCTGCTGTGAGTAAACCTGGAGTGTGTTAATGAGTGGAGGGGATGGTGAGCCCTGCAGGATGAGTAATTGGGCACCGAGTGGTTACAGCAGTGCTGGCAGCTGAGTAGTGTTAATCACAGTGATGACTTTAATAGCATTTAATAGACACTTATCTCAATTCAAAGTCAGATGTGATACTGCTCTTTTAAAAAGCATTTCCAGGGCCATTAACCTTCTGTCATGAGGAGCCACTAAAATTTCCACTTTTTTGTTGGATGTTGGGAAAAGTACTTCTCTTGTTTTCTGAATTCTGGAGACAAGTTGGCTGTCTGCACTGGAAAACCTGTGTTCAGTTGATAGCTTAAATCAGTTATTTGGGGTTGAAGCTTCCCTCCCAGGCAAAAAAAACAAGTCCTTGAAACCAAGACCTAAAAACTAACCTAAAAAAGGTGTTTCCAAAACAAGTGGCTGAGAACTTTTGCAAATGATATTTATAAATGGCATTGCACGAAAGGTAACCAGCAAATACCCTCAATCTATAAAGGGCATAGACAGCAAAGTCCAAGTTAATGTTCCAGCTCTACTCTTAGTGCAAATTCAACTCTGTAGGTTAAATTATTTGTATTCTCGTGGGTGCAGGTACTGAATGTGCAGCACCAGCCATTGTTTCTAGTGTTATAGTACTGAAGTACCAAGCAAGTGCTTTAGGGAGAGGGTGGGGGGATGTTAGCCACAACAGAGCAGATTGCAGATGATTCATGTATAATTTAGCTCTGGTTAAGCCTGAATTAAATTTCCCTGCTTAGTTCTATTACTGTCCCTTTTGCAATTGGGCCTGTGCCTTCAAACAGATTCTTACTAGGAAAAAATGGTTCATTCCCCCTTTTTGAGGGGCAAACCCTTCTGATGAACAAAATGCCACCCGGGAAGGATTGGGGAAAGAGAAAAATGAGCTTTCAAATGAATGTGAAACTACCCAATCTAAATGAAGTTATGTCCTCTCCCTAAAGACAAATTTATAGCAGCTCTGGTTGCATTTGAGTAGTACTGGAAACCAGGGCGGTTCTGCCAAGCTCATCAAAACCTTTCAAACAGCATCAAAACCAAGGGGCTGGCCCTTTCTGTGTTGCTAAATCGAGCCACTCAACCAGCCAGCCCTGTGGAGTATTTGTTTTGCAGCATTGACAGCTCTTAAGAGCTAAGCCAGAAACTTTCTGCATGTATTTTGGTTGGATTTTATTTAAAGTTATTTTTATTTATATAAGTCATGTCAGTAAACAAATGGAGACTTGAAGGAGTGACTGCACTTCTGAACATGTGTCTGTCATAGACACTTGTTAAAGTAATGCCTTAAAATGAGTTGGTAGGATCTTGTGACAGATACCCTTATCTCTGCATGGAACAGGAAACCAAAATCTTCCAGAGAATCACATAAACCTTTATTTTGGTGAGACCTATCAGACCTGAATGCTCACAAGCTCTTCAGTGTTCCTGGTTTAATGCACGTTCCAAGCTGCACATGCTGCTGCTGCTGATGAACACAAAAATAAACAAGGGACAGCTGTGTTGGCCACATAGAAATTTAGCAAGATGCAGCTTTTGTTAAGTAGAAGAGGACAAAATCAATAGGAAAAGAAATGTTTTCAAGCTTCTTGGAATGCAAACAGTGGAATTAAAAAAAAAGGCAGCCTAGAAGAGTTGGCAGTGCACTGTCGGCTGAAAACCACTGTTTCAAGCAAATGAATTTGGCTGTGTTGTGATGTCTGTTTTATTTTGATAACAAACTCCTCTCAGAGTTTTATGTCTTATTATGTGCCTTTTAGCTAAAGAGACAAGAGACATTCAGTTCCTTAGAGAGTTAAATATATCTGGGCTTTGTGACACGCTAGATTATTGAATTTTCTCTCAACTATTAAGCCTGATTACTAATTTCCAGGAGATATTAATATATCAAATACTGAAATTATTACTGATTAAATAGTTTTTGGGTTTCCATGCACAGGAATGTCATTGGTCTTTCCTGATCAATTGGATCACTCCGTGAAGTTATTTATCCCTTTTGAGGCCATACATTAGGCAGGTAAAAGGTTTGTTGCTTTGGCAAATGGAACTGGAATGTGTGACCATCATTCCTGCCAGGAGCTGTTTATCCTTTTATCTAAGCAATGATGCTTCTTTTTGGATATCCAAGGATAGAGAGATAATAGCTAGCAAACCAGGGTGAAACCTTTGTGAAAAGGCATTTGGCTGAATATTGCATGATTAATGCTGCTTTCTTTGTCTGTTTTTCCCACTTTTTTTTTCTTTAGTGTATTCAATAATAGCAAGATTTTTTTTTTATTTGGAGTGAAAACTTCATACTGACAAATAAAAAGGCCAGTATGAAGTTTTTATCTCTAAGTTCCTTTTAACTTAATGTCTTTAATTACTTTTAACTTCCTCTTCTCAAAGAAAGTTCTGCTGTGTCCTCCCTATTTTATTCCCAATTTTCTTTTTCTCTGTCTTTTATGTCCTTTTACATTGTCACCATCTCTCTCCCAAAAACACTGCTTTTTAGGCTATAAAATCTGTTGGCTGCTAAGTCAGTTTAGCTGCCACTTTGTAATTTTCACTTCATCTGTGTCCATAGTGAATTTGGTCCAGTCTTTGGAGGCCTGCAATACCAAGAGTGTAAAAAGAACCATGTCAGCTAGGAAGATAAGAGACTACAGTAACTGTTACTTGGGCATGGACCAGTATTGGATATGTAAGAGGAAAATCCTGTTATTTGCATTTTACTTCATAGGAATACTTAAGCTTATTTCAGGTAACAGTAGCTCTCACCCTGATTACAGGAGTTTTGAAATGTTCCTGTCTCTGTCTTTCCTTATTCCTGCAGATTGTTTGTTTTCAAACATTTGCACTGTTGAGAGTGGGGGGAAGCCTTCTGCCTTGCCTGCCCTGTGTGCCAGCCCAGCTGGGAGCAGGCAGGGAGGGAGCAGAGCACAGCCCCAGGCTCAGCAGCCTCAGTGCCCTTCTTCAGGGTCTGCCTGTGCTGTAACCCCAGTCCCTGCTTGAGGAGTGGTGAGTGAGACCTCTGTAACCACTCCTGCTGACTTACAAATATCTCTTCTTATCAGTATTAAAACAGTACAAGAGCAGAGCTGTTGCTTTAGGCACATTTCTTGCCACTGTGTTGGCTGATGAACCTTGAATGGAAGTAAGAGGGCCAGTGACTTTGAAATAGGAGCTGTTAGCCAAGTTTTGTAGAATCATAGTCCTTATTTATTTTATATGCTAATCTGCACTTGTGACCCTGAGCAGAAAAGCTGCAGTACAGCAGGTTTTATAAGGTGTGGCTTAACCAGTTATCTAGTCTCTTAAAACTCTTATTTAAGCTGACTGGTTTTATGCACAAGTTGAAAACCTGTTGTCATTGATCATTAAATGCTATGCATATTGTACATTCATTTACATGGATTGTTCTAATAGTGCTTGTTGTATTATGCTACATTACCATATATTTTATATATGTATGTATTGCATGAGGTTGAATTGTTGGGAATTTTTTGTACTGTCACTTTTGTATTCACACAGTGCCTCATGTATCTATTTGCATATTGCAAGAAGTTGTTTCAAAACAGTGATTGGAAACAGGTGGGGATAAGAACTTGCCACTGTAGGATCTGATGGTTCTGAAGTATTAATAAAGTAAAGTGACTCAAAGCACTGTTTGTTTCTTTTCTTGAAGATCTATTTCGTTCTAATATTTCAGGTGCCTCACATTGCAACTTTTTTTCATGTAGGTCATTCATGTTGCACATCTTTGAGTGGTTACCCTGTCTCACCATGTTACCTTCCTCCACAGGGCTTTTCTGGGAAGAGAGATCAGTGGAAGCACTAGAAGGAAGCAATCCCTGGGATTACACAGTGTGCTTACTTGAAAAGATGAATGTCACTGAAACCATTTCAGGACTGTGTACCACTAATTCATTGATTTGATCTGTTCCTTCTTTTTCCCAGCTGACCACAGTGACAATGCAGGTTAAATGGGCTGTACTGGTGGTGTCCTGCAGTAACAGGATAATGCTCTGAAAGACCTTGTTGCAACCAGACATGGTGACAATTTATTTGCTTTTATACTTGTTAAAGAAGTGGTCTTTGACCACTGAAGTGGGAGGCTGGAGAACAAATTCTCAGAGTATGTTTGGGCTAATTTACTACAGAAGATAGAGAAGCTCTAAGAGGAATGGCAACCTGAAATACAAGTGAGGCTTGGAAGCTAAGCTAACCTGTGTGATTGTTTCTGAAGTGCAGGTGTTCATATTCTTATGAGAGGAAGACACAAAGAGAGCAGCACAGAGATGGGAGACTTGACAAAAGGCAAGCTTTAACAAGGGGATCTGGGAGATGCAGTCTTTCAGGAAGTTTGTCTAAATGCTTTTGTATTTATCCTAGAGAGAATAAAAGTCTGCAAGAACCCAGAATGCTGCATCACAGGGAAGCAGATGAAGTATTTCTTGAAGTACAAAAATAAGTGTAACCATAATGAATCATCAGGTGTGTTCTGGTCAAGATGTTATGGGCATGCTTGAACCTACTTCAGATCTTGAAGTCTCTTGAAAATATCTTCCATTTTATGGTTCTAAATGTCCTTTTTTGGTTTGTTTTTATTTTATTTTTTTAACAGAAAGAATTGCCAGGGTGAAACTTTACTTGTAATAATCTCTAAAAAAGCAGTAAATTCCCAGAAAAGTGTCGGCTGGGGATTTGCTTGACTAGGTTTAGTAGCAGTTTTCCAGCCTGTGATTCACTGGGCTCACCAGGGAGCACAAGCAGCAGCTGACTGCTGCTGTTCTTCCATGGTTTTGTAAAGCAGCTGTGGGAATCCATCAGCCAGGTAACTCCACAGTCCAAAGGCAACTCCAGCTGGTCTTTGCCAAAAACAACACGGAGCTGAACAAAGTAACTCCAGTGTCTCATGGGAATCCCTGGTGCTTCCCTTCCCAAAGGGCACTGCCTTCCTCTGGGTCAGAGCCCATTCCAGCTGCAGTTGAGAGCAGGACTGGACAGCACTGTTGTTTCTCCTTGCTGGTACCCAACATTGGCTTTGCTGTCTCCTTTTGAACATAGGAGATGAAATTCAGGCATTGCTGATTCTTGGCTGTGCTGTTGTACTCGTGACTGTTTTCTTTCTCATCCAACAGATCCCCACCACCCATGTGTTCAACATGGGGCTCAGAGCCAACCTTCTGCTCCAGGATTCCAGTCATTGCAGTGTCTGTTGCTGAAGGGTTGGAGCAAGAAACAATCAGTAAGCCTGTGGAAGTGAATGTGGAGGAACAGCCTTCTGGCCAGTTTGGGTCAGCTGCTGTGGCTGTGCTCCCTCCCAGCTTCTTGTGCACCTCCTCACTGGCAGAACCCTGAAGACCGAGATGTCCTCGATTTAGAGTAAGCACTGCTTAGCAACAACTTAGAGCATCAGTGTGTTATCAACATTATTCTCACACTGAATCTAAACTATAGCACTGTACCAGCTACTAGGAAGAAAATTAACTCCATCACAGCCAAAATCAGGGCTCTGCCAACAGCCTGGAAATGCCTGTCCTTTCCACCTGGGAAATGGAGTGAACAGAAGTGCTTCTTCAGAGACTGGGAGAACTTTAAGAAATATGGGTTCTCCTAGTAATGCAGACTTCACATCTCTGCCATTTGGTGAGGGATAGATAAAACATTTTCTGCATCTAGATCAAGTTTGCTATTCAAGTAGCACTAATGCAGATTACAGGTTTTCATCTTACTGCCTCTAATTTCTTTTTTTTTCAAGAAATCAAGCATAACCTTGAATATGTCATGGAGAAAGTTGTTTGTAAATTACATGTAGAGACTGTAATGGGTATTTACCTGTTTCACCAAACTGATACATGAGCAAAACTGCAGTAACTGTGCAGGTCTTTTATGGTCAATATCTCTTCTATTAAAAAAAAACAACAACCTTGGTGGGTTTTTTTCAGTGTTGAGCTGTTCTTGCACTCTTATGGTTTGGATCACTAACAAAATCTGTTATTGGTTGCACTACAGCAAATTCTTAATATCTTGTTCGATGCTTTTTGGTGCGTGTGTTTTGTTTTGGGTGTTGTTTGGTTTGGGTTTTTTTTTTTTACTAGAGTCAAAATGTTTTGAAGTTTGGGTTCTCATGTTGTTATGTTGAGCTGTTTGGAAAGGATCTTAAGTCCTCATTAGAATGGGAAAATATTTAAATGTTTAAATGCTGCAGCTGTTACCTAGCCTTCAAATAGAAGTAACTCTTGGAAAGGACTATTTTGAACAAGCCTTGACAAAGATAAAGCTGCTCATTTTATCCAAGAGTTCACAGTAAGGCAAAATCAAGTCCTTTTTGCATAGCCTAGAAGAAAAAATTCCAGCTATGCTGTGGTGAGCCAGGCTAGCTCCAGAACTGCTGTTTGCACTTTGATGTTCTGTTTTCCCTGAAAGGATTGAACCAACCACAGAGAGAGACTTCCCACATCATATTCCGGGCTGTAGAGAAGCACTTCCAGGAAAAAACCTGGGACTTCCTTGTGCCCAGCCTGGTTTGCTGCATAGACCTTCAGCTGCTGAGCACTTGCAGGTGCCAGGACAGCGCTCCAGTGCCCAGGGAAGGCAGGAGGGCTCGGCATGGAGAAGACGAAGGGCTCAGCAGGTGCCCGGCCCCTCCAGGGCTCCGTGTGCCACCCCTAGAGGGCTCCCGCCTTCCTTCGGCCGGAGCGAACCGAGAGCCTGGCAGGGTGTGCGGGAACTTGGCACTACAGAGCCCTCCGCCTGTGCCCTCCTTCCTTCAATGCTCACTACAGAGCCCTCCGCGTGTGCCCTCCTTCCTTTAATGCTCACTACAGAGCCCTCCGCGTGTGCCCTCCTTCCTTCAATGCTCACTACCGAGCCCTCCGCCTGTGCCCTCCTTCCTTTAATGTTCACTACAGAGCCCTCCGCGTGTGCCCTCCTTCCTTTAATGCTCACTACAGAGCCCTCCGCGTGTGCCCTCCTTCCTTTAATGCTCACTACAGAGCCCTCCGCCTGTGCCCTCCTTCCTTTAATGTTTTCTCTTGCGGGTGAGCCCTGGAAAGCCGAGTGGGAAGCGTTTCTTTGCATGACTACAGCTTCCTTCCTCCCCTGTGTCCTCTAAGAAGTTGCCATTTTTCTGGCATTAATTGTGTGGCTTGCTTTTTACTGGTTAAGATCCAAGCAGTTGGTTCAGGCTGGGGCCCAGCTGCCTGATACCAGATCTCCGATAACAGCAGAAATCTGGGGAGGATGCAAAAAGCTTTTTAAATGGGAGGCAAGAAATAAATCTTTCCTATAAGGACTGGGACTAAACAAGTGTAGCTTAGAATGATACTCCTTTTTGCATCTCTTAGTCAAGATTAAAAAATTCTGAAGCCTTCTTCTGAAGCCTTCTTTCTCTTTATATAGGATATAAAAGGTGTTTCTCTGTGTGGTTTTCTACAAAGAGATGCCTCTTGTTAAATCTTCTACTTGACAGCCCAGTTCCTTTATGAAACCACATTCTGGTGTCAATGTGGGGAAAGGAAAAAATAATTCTAACAATGGATGAGAAGACACTTCAGGCTTTCTGCCTAATTAATTATAGTCATTTAAAATCTTGAGCAAAGTCTATGCTTGGAGAAGTTCTAAGTTATAATTAAGCCAATTAGATGGATCTAATTGTTGGGTTACAGACAAGCACAGGTAACACAAGTTGGGCCACTGACAACAGATATTTTACCCCATTGTTTTCTGTTGATGCAGCTAATTCCACACAACTGTTCCAGCAGCTGGAATGACCAGCATGAGGTGAGTGTGGAGGCACGTCAAGAGTTTTCCCTGACAGACTTAATGGCACAAGGTCACTGATTTTTACAGGTACCATGTCCTCCTTAGTGCTGGCTGTCAGAAGGCTCCTGGAGCACAGGTGCTTTAGCCTTGCTCCTGTTGAACCCCTACCATGATGGACTTGGAGATGGGAGAATCTGCCAAGTCTCTTTCTACCCCATGTCTTTCTGAAGAGCGCAGATGTTGCCATTGAGATGAAGGTCAAATTCAACGGTGCAGGCAGGCTTTGGTGTTGCACTGGTGAGTCAGCTTTCAAAACTAAACAGTAATCCTCTCTCTGTCCCCCCTCCAAAGGATTTCGGTCTCTTCAGAGTGACAGAAATATCAACTCACACATGGACAGACCTTGCTTTTACTACAGACCATGGGCTGGTTGCCTGTACAATTGAGTGTACTGATGGATCAGGACACTAAAGTGAGTATCACATTCCAGACATTCAGTACCAAGGTTACATTTGAAGCCTAAATACAAAGTGTTTGAAAGTTACCAGCTAAACCACTGAGACAATGTTCCTGCTGCACAGTGCAGTGATACCAGGAAATTGTAAGGAGAGTATTTCAAGTTCTGGATTTAGTACTGACACTAAAACCTTTGGAAAATAGTTTAATCTTCCTCCCCTCACCAATTGTGTTCTTTCTCATGAAAAAGTTTATAAGGCTGGGTTTTGCCTGAATTGTAGCATTTCAATTTGTCTTGGTTTTGTTTGCTTCCTAAGGTAAAGAGATTATAGATCTGTGTTGCCTGTCTTAAACCTTTGTAATTAGTGGTTTGTACTTTTTTATTTCCTTGGTAATGCTAGCAAGAGATTGGGAAGGACTGTTTTCTGCAGGGCAAATTAGATATGAAGGGGATCTGAGCAATTTAGTGTTTTTTACTTTTAGGTAGTTTAAGGAAGACCTAATGAATAAGCCCTAATACAAATACTAACAAAAACTGTTTGTTTCTTCCCCCTACTAATAATCACCTTCTGTAATAGAAGACACATTGCAGAGGCTGCCCCTGCCATTAGAAAATTGTCTTCTAATATTTTCTTGTTAATGACCTTTGAAGTCAGTGAGCTATTCCCACTAGCAGTTGGCCAGGCCAGGATGTGCATTAGCAGGCTAATGGCAGGCGTCCTTGCTGTGTCTCATGGCAATCCTCTGGAGCTGCTGCATCACTTGGAGCACTTAATCCTGGCTTTAGCTCTGCTAAAGCACTTCTTGTGCTCCCATCACCTCCTTTGGGAGGCTGCTCCATTGACTAATAGATCTCACTGTCAGGAAATCTTTCCTGTTCTTCAGTCTTACTGATCTCAGCTCCAAAATATATAACTGTAACTTCTTTGACTACTCTTCAATGAAAAGTTAAAAAAGAAGAAAAGGAAAGAACAAAAGTCATCACACTTGTATTAAAAAAAAAAGTGAAACTAGCCTGGTTTCCAATCTTCACTGTAAAACTTGTAGAGCTTGGGGTTTTAGTTAAATGCTGCTTGCAGACATTTTTGGCTGATGGCAGCAAGATCTTGAGGCTGGCTAGCATTAAATCCACTCATAAATAAAGCTGCTGTGCCTTTGGGCCTGTCAGGGACCGATGTGTGTGCCTGTGTCATGTACAAAAGCTGGCAGCTAATGAAAGCCACACAGAGCTGCTCAGGACAGTTAGTGAGGTTACACAATGCACTAGCTGAGACGTCACAGGAAAGCCAAGAAGGGCTGGGGGCGTGGAGGGAGGACCACCAGGCTGCATTTTGCAGAAAAATGGTGTCAGCACAAGAGCAGCCTGCAGAGCTCCCGGGCTGGGCAGTGGGAGCTGCTGCAGCCCTCGCCAGCCGGGAGAGAGGCTGTGCAGGAAGTGGCTGGAGAGGGGTTTGCACAAGGACCTGTTGTTTGGTTGCTCAGATTATATCAGTGTTCTGGCTATTGAGAGGGATTTGGCCTTTGGGTTTTGCTTTCAGCTTTATTTATTTTTGCCTGTTCTCAATTCTCTTTGTGAATACCAATATTCTGAGTCACCCAGAATGATTTCTGCCTTCATTAAACATTCCTTCCAGCTCCCCTTCGACTGCCTGTAGGCTGCTGCCTGCCCCTGCCTCCCCCTTTGCACTTTGCTGCACATATTTAGCTCTCAGTATTCCATCACTTCTCAACTCCTGCAGCTCTGGCACCTGAGTACCTTCTGTTCTTTGCACAATTTGTGTTCTTCACCTGATCTCTTCTGCACTGTCCCACGTGTTTCCCAGCATTTGAGATTTGGTATTAGGCTGGAGTTTATCCCAGTGCTATAGCAGCTCTGTATAGAGCTGATTGAGTGAAATGCTTCAACATGGAAATGAGGCATCCAGAGCCTTTGGACTGTTTCTGTTACACAGCTCCTTCTGTGTCACCCTGGATAAATCCATTTACCTATTTGTCTTAGTTTCTTTGATATACATTGGTGTTGAAACTGTCTGTGGTATCTACACCAAACAGTCAGGGCCATGTTTCTTGAAAACCAAAATTAAAAGATGCACTATACAGAAAATGTAATTGTATAGTGCTTTAAGGGGTGTGCTCCTACATGAATTGCTGAGCTCTGTCACACTCTAAAGCTCATGTGTAAGAAAATACAAATCAATAAAGCAAATAACCTGGGAAGGAGGATGGGTCACTGTGTCAGTACTGTAGCTGCCTTAGTGCTCGTTAATGACTGTCCCTAATGGTATTCAAACAATCTACATTTGCTTTAGCTTTTTTCAAAGTCCAGATGAGCTGCTCAGAGCTCTCTTAATGATGCGAATTATTTAATGCTCATTTGTATGCAGTATGTTCCTGCTTTGAAAGTACTTCACAGAATTGGAGCCAAATTCAGCCTTGCAGCTCCACTGAAGTCAGTGCTTGTCTCTGCATCTGTTGGTCGCTTCTCTTTTTGGTTTTGATTGAACAGCTAACTTCTTGTTATGCTGATAATATTTTTTTAAAGGTAATATTTGGAAAGGATTTTTCATCACTCTTCTCTCCTCCCAAAAAATCAGCTGTAAGTACAGGAGCAGTTCTGCTGATTGTCACATCTCCCTCTTAACCCCTGCAAAAGGAGGACAAGCTAAGCAGAATACAATTTTGGTGTTCTTTTCTTTCCTTTACTTTGCACCTCCTAAGCACAGTTTCAGTGATATCTGGCACTTCTCCTGAAAATCATTCTGCAAAGAATCTCTGCCATCTGATGTATGCAAGATATTCTCTGTGGCCCATTTCTGGTTTAACACAACATGAACTGATGGAGGCCAAAGTCTTGTACAATTCTGCAGGTTGGTTGTGCTCAGTATACAATGTTAGGATGTATTTTCTTGTTGTTGAGAGCAATAGGCACAGAAGCCTACCTGAAATTTTGAATTAAAGTAGCTGCTGAAAGGTGGAACAGACCACCTTTAGTTCAAGCACATCCTCATTTTCGGTTAGACTTGATAACTGCAGTATTCTTGTAATGTAGTTTTTCAGTCATCCCAACTATGTTTCAACACACGCATTGAAAATAAATAAAGAATCATTGCAAAAATATTGTTCACTCCCTCTGGGTAATGAGTAGGGCATGATTTTCAGCTTGCAGCACAGACCCACAGCCATCTACTGCCTGCACAGAGGAAGTGGGAGTAATGGAACAGCAGCCTTTCTACATGTGCATGTCACTAGAATGGGCAGAGACGTTTCTTGTCAGGTGTTAGATTTGCTGGCAGCACAGGGATGAGTGCTGAGACGTGGGAATAATGGTTTCATTTCCAAGCTCCACAGATCAATCTAGATGCCCTGTTGCCCTATTTTACATAATGGAGTGTATGACTGCTTCCCCTCTGCCTTTTCTGCAGTACTGCCCTCCAGCTCCTGCCTGGGTTACTTTGGATGTTCTCTATTGCTCACTCCTTCCCTGCTCTCCTCAGCTCCTCCCTCCCCACTGCTTGCCCATCCCTTTTGGCCTGCATCTCTTCACTCTCCTGCTGGGATGGATGTAATCCCCAGAGGAATGTGGCCCACAGGCCTCTGCAGGACTTGGGTGTGTGACTCTGGAGAGCTGCTGATGCTGAATGTAAAGCAGGAAAAAGCAACCTCCCATCACCTGGCAGCCCGGGGAGGGAAGAGCTGGATCTCTGTGGGCTGTTCGGTGTGCCTGGATGTCCAGACAGCTTATCAGATGAAAAACAGAGGCCAGACTTTTCGGCTTCATGTGCCATTTCCCTATTCATTGTGTCTTGGTGATGTATTCTCTGTCTGTGGTTGGAATAAATATCTTTCATAGCTACTTTCTGCTTCAGTCCCCCTTGGGACAGCTCTGTCCAACTCAGCTGCATCAGTGTGCTGAAGATGTGAAGTCCAAGTGTGTGGAACAGAGGAGAGAGGAGAGAGAACTTCATGCAGAGCATGTAAGAAGCTTTAGCTTCAATCATATTTCTCTGAAAGCTGCTGCATGTAACACAAGCCTTTCCTGCAGTGTAAGTTGTACACAACTCTTCGTCAGGACTCTTCCATTTCCTCTTTGTATTTATATGTCCACAGAGCATTCAAAAGTATTTGCAAGGAGAATCCCAAGCTACTGGTAGGACCCAAACTTGTGATGGTTTTTTATAAGGCTTTGCATTTGGGATGTTGCTGTGTTAGAAAGTATCCTGGAAAAGTAACAGAGATGTAATGGGGAAAAAAATCACAATTTCGTGTGGGGAAACGGAGTTTTGTTTTATGTAGTAAGCACCTATCTCAACCCTGCTAGAGCAGAACAAACCCCCTTCTCTAACAGAAACCCGAGTTGTTGTTAATTAACGTCTTGCTGAAAATGAAGTCTTTGCCATCTGTTCCGCCACCTCACTACGAATGTGCTCTCATGTTGATTATGTAAGTAAAAATGAAAATATATTTTGGTAGAGTGCTGCGTGGCACTGTGCTGATTCTTCTCCTGTTTCTATTTACCATTCCCTGCCCCCATCCCACGAGGAAAGGAAAAGGCCACAATTGTTTGACTCCTCAGCAGCTTTATCCTGGAGCTGCTGTCCTGGCTGCCAAGCCCTGTGTGTTGTGGGAGCAGCCACCTCACCCCTGCTGTGTTTGAGCTGTGAGCCCTTTGCAAACCCTGCTTATTATTGGGTTCATGAAAAAGCCATGGTGGGAAGATGCCCCTTAAGCTGACGCTGCTCTAAATTCTTGTGAGGGGTTAACATGAAATGCAGAAGAAGAGAAGTGAAAAGGAAGGCCCGGTTACTCTATAAGTGATAGCCTGACCTCTGGGAGCAGCCTGCTGCTCCTGTTACAGCCTGGCCTCTGTCTGTCCAAGGGTGGAGAAGGAGAGAAAGAGGAGGGGTAGCTTTCCTGTAAGTGGGTTAGAGCAATTACTGAGGTCTCTTACAGCAAATGAAGTTGTCAGTGTGAGTCACATTGCCTTTTTTCTCTCACTGCCAAGTTTTAGGTACTAACCAGACAGAGGGAGAAAAAAATAAGGAAAAGCAACAATGGGGTAAAGTTGAACTGGAACAACCCTTCATTCGGGGTATTGTTTGATGTTTTAGCTCTGATTGTACATAGAGATAAAGGATCTATAAATATCCTGTCTGCTGAAATTCCTTATCACAACATCGCCTGTCAGCTGAACAAATAGGTTAGGTTCTCAAATAATACATAATTATGTATGTAAATGCAAAATTACTGATTAAATCCCTGCAATGCCACATGCAATGGAGCCTCATCACTGGAGAGGACATTAACCTCTTGTGGTGCACTAGAGCTGCCTCAGCCTCAGGACAGCAAGTGGCACATGTAGCTGTTACTGCTGAAACAGCAGGAGCTTGGAGACTGGGCTGGAATAAGCAAGGAGATATTTATCTGCATGACTAGAGTAGATGAAAGCATCTTCTGACACTTTTTGAAAGTATCTGAGCATTTAGTTCTGTTTAGCAAATGTCTGGAACCTTTTCTACTCTGCTTTAGAGCTTTTAATGAAGCATTGTGATTCCCATTGTGGTCAATTGTTTGACACTTTTATTATTACTGGTATGCAGAGCGTTTTTTAATGTTTGACAGCTGGAGAAAGAAGTATTTTGTGCATTGAAACTTTTAGCACAAAGCTGCTGTTTTCCATTCTGCCTTTGTCTTTTATTCTTGCTGATGCAAATCAACGAAAGACAGAACTGATTAAATTACATTTGTTTACTTCTTCCTTGATGATAATAAGACACAGCCTGCCTTTTATAAAAGGCAGAAATAGAGGATGTGACTGTTTCTACAGTATTTCTAGAAAGGCTTCCCCCCCCCCTTACAATATAAAGGCATTTATTTGTTTCTAATGTCTTGATTTACCAGATAATGTGCACTTCCTAATGTGTGTGGAACAAGAATAGAGCTATGAAGGACAGTTAGCAATGGATTCCATTTGGAAAGCTTCTATCTTGTTATTTTTATTAATCCAACAGTATAAATTAGCAGAACACATCACAAAACAAACACAGCAAGATACTTCTGTCCTTCACAGCAGGGCTGCTGATCATTGCACAAAGCAGTGCCCTCCATTGCAGGCTCTGGGTTTGTGCAGCCACAGTCCTGCTACTGGGTCCTGCCTTCAGGGCACTGGTACCACTGGAGAGAAAGGAGAGGCACAAATAGGATTCCCAGGATTGTTTTGGTGAGTAATGTGCATGTCTTGAGGATTGTGTAATACTTTTTTTTTTGTACACTTGTCCTGAGAAAGGAGGACTGGGTTTGTCTGTCTTGCTTGTGCAGTTTGCAAGGGAAAATTTCTAGTGAAAAGGCTCTCTTGATCCAGGCTGCTGGTGAGAGGGTAGGACAATGTCACCAGGAGCACAGAGAATTACAGCTGGGAGACTTCGGGAAGCATAAATGGCAGAAACAGGAGAGGCAGAGGACAAGAATAAAGGAGGTGGTTAAGGAAGTCATTACAAAACTCTCCTCATGATTGTTTTTTCCTGCATTTTTCAAAAAGAGAAAAAAAGTGCAGCAAAGGATGGCAAAGGCAAGAGAAGTGTCTGAAGGCTTCTCAGCAGTGCAGTCAAACCTCCTGATTTTACAGCTGAAACTAGTCTTAGGGAGTGATATCACCTGGCAGCTGAGCCAAATCTAAAGGACTGCTGGTATCAAAATGATGCTGCTGCTTCCAGTCATGCTGCTTTCTTTCTGCAGGTCTGGTGCTGTCTGAGTCTTTAATGAGCTCGTGCAGCTCAGTAAACTGCAAGAAAATTAATTCAGTAAAAAATATACCAGTCCAGGAAAGGAGAAGAATTGGACACTGTGAGAATTGAGACTGCAGTAAGTGGGAGAAGTATAAACATCAGAATTTTGCTGCACATTTGGGGTGTTTTGGGGAGTGCCTTGCTCCTAGTTGATGCTTAACCTCTCACTTCACCTCCTAGGTGGGGCTTCCCTCAGAAGGGCACGGGATGAACATGCCTGAGCAGGGAGGGAAGGTCACTCAGCAGCACCAGCCCCTGGGGCAGAGAGAGGATTGAATGGGACTGCAGCAGGATGCTGGCATGGGGAAGAGTGTAGTGCAAGAGGAACCAAGAAGGAAAGGGGACACGTGCAGAGTAACCACAGAACGTTACTGCAACAAGCACTGGAAAAATGCTTGAGTGAAGGGTAATGGTCCCATCTTCCTAATCTGGCTCTTAAAGGGTTTATTGTTGTGTATCTGTGGAGCTGCCCCTGAAGGTGCTTATGTCCCTTATTTAGCCATACATTTCTCTAAATTGGGTTTTGATAAGAGGACAGCTGCTGCATTTTTATTATCTGTGACAAGCAGCAGTAAAATCTGTTTAGAGTTCGTGATGGAAGTTTATCCATATATTGGCATTTTTCCAGCTGCACTTCACAAAGGTAAATGGGACATGAGAGTGGTGCACTGCCCCCTTTTAATCCATTTTCTCTAGATGGGAGCACTTTGCCTCTCTGCAGGAAAGGCCAGCACAGCTACTGTGCTAATAAACACTCATTCCTCACTGCAGCATCTGCACTTCCCAGACTCATAAATCCAAGCAACTTGTAGTTGAATAGCAATTAAATATCCACGTGCATTTCCATGCCACGGTCTGGTGCACAAGGCACAGGCTAAGTGGCTGCACATCTGCTGTCTGCTCCCCCACACGTGCTGCTTGCCAGAGCGTGATCACTTAACCTTATCCTGCCACCAGAAATGGTACTTGGAAAATTGGATGCAGAGCATCATCCTGTAGATATTTTGCAATATCTTTCTAAAAGAATTATTGGGTTTTTTTTCTGTTTTTGGGGTTTTTTCTAAGCAGCCTTTATTGTTTTTCTCTCAGGATTTCCAGGCCAGGGATTCACTTGTTAATGTCAGTTGGAAATGAGACATCATATTGAAAAGTTAGTTGATATTCAGGACACTGATATATCCTCACAACAATTTTGTGTCACTTGTACAAAATCCAGAGACTTGGTAATGCAGTAAGATAAATGTAGTGCCTGATTACAGTGGATGTATTGGACTTATAAAAGGCATCTCTTATCATGAGGCTCTGTGTATCTGCAGTAATAACCACCATATGTCAGGTAAGACAAAGATAATGTGAGCCAGATCATTTTCCCATTGTTAAAACTTTTAAAATCCAAAAAGCTACAAATGTCTTAATAATTAATTCAATTTTGCTGCATCTAGTGCTGGTAGCTGGAGGGAACATCTTTCTGAGGTTCAGTCTTTCCTCTTGTCTAACTGATAAGTCTGTGTGGCAGAGTTTTAAATGCTATAGCCATTTAAAGAAGGAAGAATTGCACACAGTCATTGCCCATCTTGCATTTCCATGCAGCAGGATTTTACCACATGAAACTGCAGTTCAGATGTTCCCATCTTGAACAAACAGATAAGCCTTGTAGTTTGCTTTGAACTGAACAGTGAATTTAACAGTGGTGAAGCTGTATGAGGCACCAGCCTGTCTTGTGTCTGACTGTACAGAGTTGTTGTTGTACAGCTGCCTATCAAAATGCTTCCCATGGAACTGGCAGAAACCTTGAGTTCCCTCCCCACCCCCCCACCCCGTGTGTCTGTCAGCTGCAGACCAAGTCCAAGCCAGATCATAAGAACATCCTGAATCAGTCACAATAATTTGCATTTCCTTGCCAAAGATTTTATCTGCTGGGGGTGCAAATTTTGCCATCAAGGTTGCTGGTGTTGAAAAATCTCCACGCTTCAGCTCCCCAGCTCTTCCTTTCCCAGCTAGGTTAATTTATCCAGAAGAATTAATTGAAGGAACAAAGCTGATAAGTTAGAAAGGCCACACAGCAAGACAGCAGCCCTCTGAACATCTGCACAGTTTGTGTATTTGATGAGGTACCTCAGCACTGGCAGACTATTGTTGTTAAAAGCAAATCTTAATTTTGTCGTTTTCATACAAGACTCTCCAGCCATTCTGCAGATGTTTGTTCTCTGTATCCCCCCATGACATTTTAAAAAATGACAAATGATGATAGTAAAAATTACACTTGCTCATTCAAACATCTTGCTGTTTACATATAAGAAGAATCATCTGCTGGGGTGCAATGACCTAATAAGAGCTGTGACATGGCCTTCAGCAAGAGCTGGATGGGCCCTCAAAATCTGCTGCTTTCACAAATATATAATGAAAACCTTATTTTGTTTATAATAACAGATGCCACAGGGGTTGTATATTTGGGTATTATTTTTTCTCTAGGAGTGTTTATTAACAAGTACTTGCAAGTTTTATGATGTGGTGAAAACTATATCTCTCATGATAAACAGGAAGTGCTCAGAGGTATTGCATTACCCCATAATGCAACACAGATTCCAACAGCTTGGCTCTTTTTCTCAAAATATGGTGACACCACTTCCTTTAGGAAATCTCTCTTCTCTTCACAGCTTTTATCTGCTATAGATGTGCAAAGCTGCAAAAGAAATATATATTTTTAAAAATGATGATTCATCAGTTTTGGACTGTAGAAGCTGATGTCTATAATTTACACAAAATCTATTAAAAATAAGCAGTAAAGACCCATTTGGGCTGTCAGATCAGTGGACTGAACAAAGTGCAAGGAAAGGAGACTGATACCTGCACTCCCTCCAGCAGCATAAGTACAGACAGCAAAGATGCAGATTTCCCTACAGCCATAAACCTGGAGCTGCCTCTCCTGCAGTTCCATGTCAGCAAGGTCAGGACCTGCCTAGCAAAGACAAGGGAATCCTGTGTCCTTGTCACATGCCCGGGAAAGCCCAGTGTGACAGTTTGTATGTGGAGCCTTCATCCAGAGCTGCTGTGCTACAGCCTCCAGCTGGCTCCTGAGGGCTGCCACACACTTGTCATGGCATGTACAGCCATCAGTGCTGGCTGAACGTTCAACCCTGGTGAAAACCTCAGAATGCCATCAGTGAGCTGTCCCCTTGTTTCTGTTCAGCCACTGCCCATGGTTTAGATGACATCTAATAAGAGCAGAGAAGCAGGACGTGTGCTTGTGCCATGGGAGCCACCAGCCACGCGCGTTTGTGGTGAACGTCACCCCAGCAGACGCCAACGTCAGGGAAAGCAAGGCCTGGTGAGCTCTTTTTAGAAGGCCTGGCATCATTCCCCAAACTGGTTCTCCATGAATAGACTTGTGTGTCTGCCAGGAGCTTCACTTGCACATGGCCAGATGCAGTGGGGTCTGAATATCACTGCTCCAACCAGGACCCTTCTATTCCCACAGCTCAGTCCCACTACCTGTTCATTTTAATTTACATTCTTCCCCCCCACATTCTCCTTTATTCATTATTGCATCACCCTTTTTCCTCTGTCCTCACATCAGCCAAGTTCCCTACATTTTTAGCTATGAGCAAAAAGCATTAAAAATGCAATATTTGGACAACACAAAATCCTGATAATCCCGTTTCTATATGCTTTGACTTCTGCCTCTGCTGGAGGCATCACTTGTTCCTGCCTACAGCTGAACCAAGAATAAGTGTGGGGGAAACACACTGCATGTTCTAGTATTTGTAAATTATTAGACTTCTGAGGTTATGCAATAATTTTATCTCCTTTTTTTTTGTTTTCTTAGCAATCAGTGATACCAGAAATGCAGAGATCAAGAGACTGATATTATGTACTAGCTAAGTCTTACTGTAAGAACTTAATAGCCTTCCAGTGTATAAGGCTTCAGCACAAGAAATCAGGGGTCAGGCAGCAGGACCTCAGTGAAGACTCACAAGTCGCTGTAATATGCTGCGTAAATACTTAATATGTGTATGTTTCATTTTGTCAGTCCTGCAAATTAACTTCTATCTGGTGATTCAATTCTCTTATCATCCCCAGCTTGTTTACTGAATTGTAAGTCTTGGGCAAGATGAAGCAAGCTCATGAGGAGTAGCTGGTTTTCAAAAGATACAAGCTCCAGATAACTGAGGACAAGTAAGGCACACAACAATATTGAAATCACTCAGAGTTTTATTGCAGCTGACTGAGACAGAGTGTGCTTTGAGGCTGGGAAATTTCCATTACTGAACTGCAGGACAGTGCCTGGATACTGCTACTACTGCAGTTGAAAAATAAAAGAAACTTAATTTTATATAGACAGCAACAAAATGTCAGTATATTAATTAAAATAGCTAGATTTATATGATAAGTGTCTAACTTTGCTGTAAAATGGATCCCTTTAAAAATATTTAGCCTATGATTGTAAACTACTTGTTCAAAACTAAGGAACATAAAAATGACGTGAAATTGCAACTGTGTTTTCAAACCATATTTGTGAACAGCAAAGCTACCCAGAACATGATAGATAATATGAGACATCTCCTACAACAGTGACAGGTTCTGACAGTGACAGAATGATACCCAGTGCAGGATCAAGGCTGTTACTGTCAGAATCACTCTGCAATTAATAATCTTTTGTGCTCCCCTTGGCATGCACAGAACAACCACAGCAATCTGTTTTCTCATCTTAACTCCACGGTGTCTACTCCACAGTAAGCTTCACGCAAAGTCCATCAGAATGTTGAATGCAGAAAAAAAAAGAAATACTGGGGGGGGAAGTAAATTTGTTCTGCCACCAAGTGCCCAGCAATTTGGATTGTTTCTAACCTCCCAGTAAAGATCCTCATTTTCTTTAAAGTCACTTTACGCTGCCAAAGCAGGGGTCAACATTCACAGGAAGATCAGTCTCAAGGGATTTCTGATGTGTGTCACCTGTTCAGTCAAGCCCAGGTAGGTACTGACTAGAAGTTATTACCGGCTGATGCTCTTTATGAATCTTAGGATAGTTCCCTGTGGATCAGAGCTCATATCTAAGCAATTTCAGGAACCATCACCATGGTTCCTGAGTGCCTTACAAGTTAAAATATATCTTTATAAAACATTTTAACATGTCTTATTTCTCTCTCTCGTCACCCCCGCATAAAGGCTTGAGGTCTTTTTAAATAATTCTGGTAAAACTGTATGTTCTTAATGCCTGTGTTTGGTTGGGATGATGGGGAGGTTCAGGTTCATGCTGACATGCTCGTACAGCAGCTACCAAGAAAGCCATGGCAGCAATGTCCCACACAAACCACACAACCGGTATAATTACGATGATTTTTAGGAGATGTGGCTTCAGTTTTAAAGTAGCACAAAGATCTGAGATGCCTCCCACCCCCACTACGGAGGGCACCATAGGGCAGCTCCATGGTGTTTGTCCCCGGCCTGACCCGGCGCTGCTGATCCCTGGGCTCAGGGCCTGGTGGTACAATGTTCCCTTTTCAAGAGACCTATTTACAGAACAAGAATTAACAGTTAAAGCAGAAACCAGTAACAGCGCAGGGAATTTCTAGATCCTGATTGTAGGATGAACTCATTCATGTGACTCCTGAACTTGACTGAGGATGGAGACAGTCCAAACCATGACGTATGTACACTGACTTAGCTTATGGCTTAGCTTTTTCTTAATATTCCTGTTTCTGCTTACACAAACTCTTCTCAGCAGTGCTTTGATTTCTGTTTGAAATAAAAAGATTTTTTTCCTTTTGCTTCTCATTATCTGCCATATTTTTTTTAGTAAGCATCACCTCCCCCAACACAGCCCTTTATTTTGATCATGGAACTCCTAATTTTCTTAAAACACGTTTATGTGCTTTCCAGAATTGAGGCTTTGATGTCACCTTGTTAAGGCAAAAGACCCAACATTAAGTGCAGGTAATGGCAGTGTATTTAAGTAGGCTGAAAACTGATTGAGACCACTCCCATCTGCTCTGCCTATCTCAGCAACTGCAGAGCTTCCCTGAAACACTGCACCGAGTCACGGGAGGAGTTGTTGGGAGAGCGTGCCACAGCCTCTGACCACTTATTCGGGCTTAATTGGATTAGACATATATTTGAACACAGCTCTCAAAGGAGCTGACAGTCCTTCCACAATTTCCTGGCCTGCCTGGTCGGTTTCCTTTTTGATCAGACACATCCCAGTGAAGGTAGAAAATAATCTAGATACACACGAGTTTTTAATTAAATTTGGTATGACAGGCTGTGTTTAAGCTACATTCTCCATAATAATTTGTTTTGCATTTGGTGATGACAGATTTATTTATGTATGTAATCAGAACTGTAAGCAAATTTTCATTTTTTGAGAGCCTTTAAAATAATACTTGGTTTCAGAAAATTTAAATGCTTGCATTTCTGCAATGAATAATGCTGTGTTTCTGAAGCACAGAACACCTCATGAAACAAAAACCATTACACATAAAAATTAATGCTTCTGATGTATTATCCCACTCAAATACACAAACGCACGAGCGGTAGAGCTGAATCCCTGTTGAATACAGAGGGGAGTTTGTTAGGTTTTGGTGCTGGCAGCTTTCCCTCCATCAGCCGGGGCTGGGTGGCAGCCGGAGCCGTGGGGACCCCCGGGGGTGCAGCCAGAGCGGGGACAGCCCTGCCCAGAGCGGGGACAGCCCTGCCCAGAGCGGGGACAGCCCTGCCCCGAGCGGGGACAGCCCTGCCCAGAGCGGGGACAGCCCTGCCCAGCCCTGCCCAGAGCGGGGACAGCCCTGCCCCGAGCGGGGACAGCCCTGCCCAGCCCTGCCCAGAGCGGGGACAGCCCTGCCCCGAGCGGGGACAGCCCTGCCCAGCTCTGCCCAGCCCTGCCCAGCCCGGGCAAAGCCGGCCCGAGCCCCGCGAGGGGTCAGGAGGGGTTCGGGGCACAGGAAGGCGGCTGGGAGCGGGAAGGGCCAGGAGGAGGTGGGAAGGCAGAAATGACCCGGGGAGAGCAGGACAGTGTCAGGGACACGGTGGGGACAGTGAGGAGCAGCGGAGATGCTGGCAGTGAAAATGTCAGCGGTAACCAAAGATTCGTAATTGTTGCCAGGGTCACTAGAGAACTGCAGGAAAAAAGGCAGAAGGGGAGTAAAGATCCTCCTGCAAACAAGGAAAAGTATTTTAAAAGCTGTTTTTTAAAACTCTGCCTTGCAGAAAAACAGAAAAGGTAAGGCATTGTCGCAATGACAAACCTTCAGCTGAGATTTCACCTCCCCTACAAAGTTTATTTACATTTATACGGGAAGCAGCGAACAGGAAAAGGTAATTACATGTAAAAACGACATGCTAAAGAGAGTTCGCAAAGCTGTGCGCTGAAGCCGGGGAGTGCCGCAGATGCACTCGCCGTCACGGCAGTGCCCGGGCCCCGGCGCACGGCGGGCACTGAGGGGCACTGAGGGGCGCTGAGGGGCGCTGAGGGGCGCTGAGGGGCGCTGAGCGCCGGAGGCCGCCCAGGGCCGGGCCCGGCTCCATTTCCCGCCCGTCACCTGACGCCTCTAATGGCGCCGCGCGGCCACGTGACCCGCCGCGCGCCCCACGTGACCCGCGCCCGCCGCGCCCCCTCCCCAGCGGCTGCGGTTACCGCAGTCCCCGGCCCCGCCCCTCGCCCCGCCCCCTGCCGCGCGCGGCCCCGCCCCGCGCCTCTCCCTGCGCGCGCGCCCTCGCCCCCCCCGCTCCCCCCCTCCAGCTCCCGGGCCGGGCGGTGCGCGCGCGCGGCCGGCGGCGCCTCCTCAGAGCGGCCGCGGCGGGTTCGGCGCTGACGGGGCCCACGGACCGAGACCGGCGGAGCGGCCGGAGCGGGCGGCGCCTCTTCCTCCCTCCTCCTTCTCCTCCTCCTCCTCTCTCCTCCCTCCCGCATCCTCCTCCTCGGCCCCCTCCTCGCCCGCCTCCGCCCCCCCGCACGCAGGCACCGCGGTTCCCGGCACGGACAACATGGCGGCGGTGTCGGGGGCAGGGGCTGCGGGCGGCTCCGCCAGCGCCGGCGGCCCGGAGATGGTGCGGGGACAAGTGTTCGACGTGGGGCCGCGCTACACCAACCTCTCCTACATCGGCGAGGGGGCCTACGGCATGGTGTGGTGAGTGCGGCCGCCGGGGCAGCGCCCTTGCCCCGGACAACTCCCTCCTCCCTTCCCTCCCTCCCTCCCTCCTTCCCGCCGCCCTGCCCGGCCGCGGGCCCGGCCCGCCCTTGCCCTCGGGGAGGGGGAGCAGCTCTGTGTCGCTCTCCTCAGCTCTGCCTCCCCCTCCGTGCTCCCGAGGTTGTCTCTCCGGCATCACCCTTCTTGCCTTTCCCTCCCTGCACCCCCATCCCTCCGTCGGTGGGTGCAGCTGAGCGTCTCGTTTCGTTTCGCCCCTGCGTTTATTTTCTTTAAGTCTTGTGCCTCTGGAGTTGGTCGCTCTCGTTGTTTCCTCCGTCTCCGTAGTGCGATTGCAGACGTTCAGGAAGGGGGGAAGGCGGTAAATCCTGCTGGCAGCCCGCGTCCCTTGCAGTGCCCTGCGAGGCTCAGCTGGCTGCAGCAGCCCGAGGTCGGGGTTAGGATAGAAAGGGGGAATCTGAGCGCAGGAGTTGCTGCCGCTGCCTGACTTTGCTCAGGACGTGCTGTCGGTGCTGCAGAGCCGGATTAGTGCCTGCGTTAACGCGTGCAGGTGAAAGTTCTCTTCAGCTGTCCTAGCTCTGAATTATATTGCATTGTAAGGACTTAGCCCGAGTCTCGCTGAAAAGCCATCGTGTGCGTTTGCTGTGGGTAGCATCGGTCTTACAGAGCGCCGTGAACGAACTACAAAAACCGTGAACTGACTGGATTAAGAGTGTGAGGTGGATTTTTTAGCAGTCTCGACGAGCTGGGGTGATGCTGTGTGATCTGGGTATCTAATGACTCGGTTATTAACATAGTATGCTCAGGCCTTACTTAGGATTTCATATTTTATCTTCTATTAGTTTTTTACCCCAGTAGTCCTGAAATAACTTAGGGGATGCAGATGAAAAACTCTTTTTTGTTGCGGTTTTATCAACTTTCTTGCAACACCGACTCTGTTTCTTCAGTATGGTTTTTGACCAGAAGTACTAAAAGCGACTTACAGGCTGTGACTTCATGAAAGCTTTAGCAGCAGTAGTTTCTCTCTCTGATGAGGAATCTTTTGTAAAGCAGTGCATTTCTCAGCGAGGACACCTCACAGCCTTCAGCTGTGCGCTACAGATTTTTATAGCTGTAGGTTTTTGCACATAGTCACTGAATTGTGCTGGCCTGTCAGGATGAAGTCATTGTGTGTTTCAAGGAGGGAGCTTTCATCTAGGCCTGAGTTTAGCTGGGAGATGAGCCTCTCTCTCAGAGTTTTGTGTTGTGGCCTTCACTTTTTTTTTTGGCTGTGGGAAGAACCTTCAAAATGTAAATCAGAAATCCCGTTTGCAGTGTAAAAATATCCTTGTTATTGTTTCAGTGTTAGAAATCGCAGCAATATATCTAATCCAATACTTGTTGATGTAGCTTCTGGTACAGGCTGTATTTTGTTATGGTTATTTTATCATCTGAACCAGGGTAAGGAAATGAGTGCAGATAATCTCAGGAGTAGCTGTGCTGGTTTGCACTCACAGTCAGGTTTTTGAAGGTCCTGGGGAATAGCATTGCCGAGGTGTGTGCTGGGGACAGTCCAGTTCACTTTAACGAGGTGTTAAAAACTGTGTTTCACAAACAAAGCGAAAAGCTAAAATATTTCACCACAGATCAGGGACTGCAAGAAGCAGCAGGATGGCAATTGATGCCCTTTTTTGGCATCCCTGTGCCAGTGAGCAGATCCAGGGGAAACAGGGCCACTTCTGCCCCTCCAAATCGTGTGTGGTAAACTTCTACACTGAAGCTATTTCCACTCCAGATCCAAAAGCTTGGTTTTTATTTGAAAACTTCTTTTGATACTTTGTGTGTGCTGTGAATGCTGTACACAATCGTTATCAATATTTCCAAATCTCCAGTTCAGTTGAAATATGCACTTGGCTCCTGTGTTTTCTGCTATAAAATTATTAACATAAAATGCCACATTATGTATTTTGTGCTCTTGATTATTGCTCTTGTGCCTTGGGTGTGAAGTGACAGGGAGCAAAGTCTCAGTTCCTAGGGTGTACTCGATCAGACAGTGTTGGATGCACTTGCAGCAGAGCCGTGGCAGCTGTGCTGTGTGCTGCTGGCTGCCATGAAATGCCATTGCCATCGGTCCCAGCCGTGCCGGCTGAGCAGTTCTCTGCTCTGTGTTCCGTGTTTTGCTCTGGTTGCTAATGCAGTGAGGATCTGCAGAAGCTTCTCCCTCAGGGGGTGGGGTAGAGGGCAAGCTGTGAGTGTGCAGATGGAGATGTTTCCTGCAACTGCAAAATCCATTTAAAATTGCACACTCTGATAAAGGAAAGCAAAGCAGGCCCTGATGGTTTTGTTTCAGACCCACAGCTAATGTGGAGCTCTTCGGAGATGATGGTTATTTACAAGTGCACTGTGCCATAAGGCTTTTACATGGCAAACGAGTGTCTTTTGACTCTTAAATCCTTCACTCTCTCTCTCGTTTTTAGCCTAATTCTTACGTTTCTGCATTGTTGGATTAGGGATTTGAAAACAATAAAATGCTTTTGATCATAGGAGTAAAAGGGCAAATGAAGTATTCTTAGGATAGTGCTGTTATGGTCAGTCTTCCATTTTTATTTTGCAGCAGAGAGAATAATGTTTAAGAAATATTGATCACAACATAAAATGCCAGTACAGGAAATAGAGGAAGATGTTGGCTGAAGAGACTGTACGTGAATGTTCTCTCATCTGGATTTGAAAACCCTTAAAGGCATTTAACTATTTTCCTAGTGCAGTCATTTTTTTACATAATCAGATTTTGAGTAAAAATAAACTCAGCAGAGCAGTATATTTACTGCTGTGTTGTGGTTGCACTTTCTCAGCTTCGTAAGCAGAAAGGGCACGTTATCAGGCCAAGCCCCATCCTAATGTCCTCCAGTTCAACTCTGCCAGAATCGTTCAGCCTGTGATTCAGGCTTTTGCCTTTTGTTGCAGAGGGTGAGGTGGTAGGAGGTGGATCCCTGTCAGAACCCCTTTCTAACCCGTTTTTGTTTTGGTCATTCTGCCTGTGAAACTAAAGGCTGAGCACAGAGCAAAGTGTGAGCCAAAATCGTCAGCACTTCCTAGGTCTGCAGGACATTCTTTGAGCAATTACTTAGTCATACAGTCATGTTTGTAACTCTGACTTAATTTATCCAAATATATGTAAATGTTGTGTTGCCTTCCTCTCTGCTTTCAGTTAAGAATTGTTAGTTGTTTTGAGGGGCATTGGGGTGAAGTTCTTTGGGTGACTTTCCCTTTCATTCAGTGACAGATGTTACTGACATCAGAGTCAGATGGAACTCGCTTTCAGACCAGGTCTGAGAGTTTCAGAAATACCTCTCAGACACAACAAATTGGGAAGGTTGTGGGGTTGTTTCTCCCCTTATGTGGGCTTGGTTTTATTATTATTAGTAGTATTGTTTTAAAGCAGCCTGTTAACAAGCCATACTTCAAACACACTGGAACAGCAATAAAAATGTGATGGAGTTGAGCTTTACATTTCCAGTGTGACTCGTTCTTCCTCCAGTTGATCAGTGATAATTTGGCAGTAAAAAACAAATAATAATTTTGGAAAGAAATGGTGAATTGAATGTGATAGGGATGTTCTCATTTTTATCCTAGCTTTTCAAAGCTTTTTTTGTCATCAAGCTTATATGAATGTGAAGTAATATCAGTGCTGCAAATAACTGCTTATAAATAAGCAGTTGAATGCAGATGAGTGCAGTTGGAAGAAAATAATCTGCAAGCTCAAATTTTGGATTCCTTGCTCTGAATTTGCCGTGTTACAAAGAGAGCTTTGTGTTACTGATGTGCTGTGAGAGTGATGTTAGAAGTTTAGGTAGTCAATAGTTAAATGTTAAAGTAATACTGAACAGAACACTTAAAACATTTGGCAGTAGATTCTTTAAAGTTACACTTCTCTCTGCTGTCTCATGGAACTGCCCTACTTTTAGAGCATCAATAATTTAAAATGAAGAGAAGCATATTAATAAAGAAACTAAAACCAGAAGGAAATCAGGAATAGAACAATCTGCAAGGCATAGATATTGATATTAAAACATGAAATTTGAATGGAATTGATGGTTGCATGATAGTTTCTTTTGAGTTACATGAAAAGGTGGCTTTTGCATCCTCTGTGGGGGTCAGCATGGTGGCTGGGGTGGGCTGCTCAGTGCAGTGATCAGAAAGAGCCGTTCATGTTTGTTCTGTTGCCTCTTGCCTTGATCCAGAGAGACAGAGCCCCTTAATGGTGGAGCCAGTGCAGGGATCCGTGCCCCTGTTTGCGTGTGCTTTTAGGGAGCCCAGGTTGGGTCTGGGTGTCAATACCTGGTAATTAACATGTTCTGTCTGTGTGATAAAGAGAGCAGGGAGCTGATACAACTCAGCCAACCCGCCCCAGTGCAAGGATCAGAGGAGGGAATTAGGGAGTGTAATTGGTGGCTAGTTATCAGCTTCTTCCCTCTGGGGAGAAGGCAGATGTAAGCGCTTCCCTTCAGTCACTCAAGCTGCTAGCACTTACCTAACCTGGCGTGGGAACCCCAAGGAGAAATTAGAGCTGCTTTTCCTGCTCTCCCCGGTGATGGACAGGCGGCCCCACAGGCTGTGCAGCAGGGCCGGGCAGCAGCCGCTCGCTCCGGGCCAGAGCTGTCGTCCCTGTTCATGGAAGATGAGAGGTAGCAACTTCTGCTGTCAGCCCAGAGCACTGGGATACTGGCTTAGCTGAAGAGTGCAGCTCATGGACACTTGCATTTTATGAATAAATACACATTTTTCTAGCACAGCATGATCCATCCCGTGGGAACAGAGATAACTTATGGGTTTTCTTAGAAGAGTGCTTTATTAAGGAAATAAGTCTTATATGTTCACAGCATGTGTATGTGTCCATCTCCATACCCATACACATGATTCTAGTACCTGCTGCCTGCCTTGCATCAAATCTGACAGATGGTAAAAGTCTTAAAGATGGAAAGTTATTCTGCAGGTTTCACAAAAATAGGTATTTTGCTCGAGTGAAGAGATCCTGTATGCTGCTCCACTGGGGAAGGGATTGTATTGGGTCACATGTGAGAAATCAGACTCCCTGAGGAGACATGACATGCCCCAATTTCACAGATGGGTTTATTGCTACTCCTGAGACTAGAAATGTGTATTTGTAGGACACCAGGCTCTGTTAGTTCAGTGGCTTCTTGTTCAGGGGTGGGGATCTACAGCCAGAGAAGAGTTGGTGCTTTACCAACTGAGTAGGTGTAGAGCTCAGCTTGTGTTGAAAACTAGTACTTTGCCAACATAGAAGGTTTTTAAAACGTTTTTTTCTGTTGATGCTTTGTCAGTTTTCAGCTGTGATCTAGAAATGAAAATAACTGATTGATTTGGTATTTAATGAAAATATTTTATGGCATCTTGCTATGGAATATTTCACAGCATAATGTAGGTTGAAAGGGACTTTCTGAGGTCGTGTAGTCCAACCTCCTACTCAAAGCAGGGCTGATGTCAAAATTAGACCAAGTTGCTCAACATGTCCACTCAGTATTTCCAAAATCTCCAGGGATGGAGATTCTACAACATCTATGGGCAACTTCTGGTTTTAGTGTTAAACCAATTGTCCAGTGATACTTTTCCCCTTAAAAACATGAGAGTTTGCCTTGCTGCAACTTGGGACCATCCCCTCTTGTCCTTCGTACTCTGTCTCTGAGAAGAATCTGGATCACTTTTAGTGATTCCCCTTTAAGTAACTTAATAGAGTAGTTGGATGTTTTCCACCACCACCCCTTTTTCCTGTCCTAGCCTATATAAACCCAGTTTCTTCAATTTTTTTTTCTTTCATGTCACGTCCTTCAGCTCCCCATGCATTCTAATGGTTTTCTGCTGGATTTGGTCCAATACTGGAGGAGAGGAAAACTGGATGCAGAATTCCAGATGTGCCCTCACAGCAGGAATTAGTTCCCTTGACCTGCTGGCTGTGCACATAACACAGCCCACTCCTTGGTCAGCTTCATCACTGGGAGCTGGCACTGCTCATGGATGAAGTTGGATGGTGTTCTGATAATTTGGAGAAGGCTTTCACTTAAAGTGAGGCATTTTAGGAACTTCTAATATAATATCTGGAAAAAAATCCCAAACCCAAAAACATTTTATTAAGTGATTTCAATTGTTTTTGATTTTCAGATCACTCAAATGAAATGTATGGAGTGATAAATGTATTCAAAAATGTAGCTTCTATGGTATTGTGTTGCAAGGTAAATAAAAATAATAGTGTAATAATGTGAAATTCAGCAGTATAGTTCATTTCAGGTGATTTACCTGTGTGAAATCTGTGTCCTGTTAATTGGCAGGATGGTTGTTGAAGACATTGGTTTGCTTGTGGATGAATCTCCTTTTCAGAAGACAGCTTGTTTTCCTTTGCTTTAGTACAACTTTTGGGTATATGTTTGAGCTATTCTCAAACTCATATTTTTGCAAGGTGCACAAAAACCCAAATGCAGTTCATTGTCAGCTTTGAGCAGGTAGATTGGTAAGATAATTACAGTTTATAATAGATGTCACTAATGCAGATAGTGTTGTTTTGCAGTTTGCAGTAGATGTCACTGATTCAGGTGGTGCTGGTTTGCAGTTTGCAGTAGATGTCACTGATTCAGGTGGTGCTGTTTGATGGCAGGTCCCTTGGCAGGGTTTCCTGTGCTCCATCGGGTGCAGGAGTTGCTTTCTGTTTCACGACATTCCTGTCTCCACCCGTTTCCGCTGGGGACAGCCAGTGCAGGGACAGCCTCAGCTCCTCCTCGGTCCTTTCTGTGCCCTCCTGTGCCCCGGCTGCCTCCACGCTGCCCCTCCAGCCCAGTGACCTCTCACTGGTGGTGGATTCAGTACTGGTTTGTGTGTATATGTCTTGTAGAAAGGCTGCAGTGGAAATATTTTTCTGTTAGATTCGGGCAGAATCTTCATGACAGCTCAGTTTTAGCAGAGTTGTGCACATGCATTTACTGTCCATCTGTTTGCAGTACCCAAAATCACAACCACCCAAGTTCCCCTAAGAGGAAATCTCTTCCCTTGGAAGTTCTTCTTTTGTATTTTAAGAGAATTTTCATAAAATACTGAAATACTCTGTGGTGATTAGGATGCAAATGAGAGTTTTTGTTACATGGTGGAAAGTAATTCGTCTGTGTTGTGGGTATGTTTTAAGTACAAGCAACTTGCAATTAGGCTACAGTTTATAATGTGCAATTACTTCATTTTGCAGTTTTTCTTAACATTAGCAGCTGCCACTGCAGTACATTACTTCTTGCTTGTTCAGAAGGAAGGCAGATTGCTTCACCAAATATTGCTGATGTGTCCTGAGTAAAATTTCAGGTCATTTGAGCACTCCAAATCAATACTCCCCAAAATGCTTCAGTCCGGAATTTGCCCAATTTTACTGGGATTTGGATGTTGCAAAATTTCCCAAATGACATTCAGGTTGACTTTTATATTGGATTTTTTTTGAGTGTTTCATAATTGTGAAATAGCTTCCTTCCAGCTATTGGAGCCAACATGTCTTAATGCTGATACCTCCTCTGAACAAACCACCAGGATGTGAATATGCTGAGGGTTTACTGTTGGCATGTCTTTTTAGAAACATGGGAAAAACATGCAGAAAATGCCTTGTAATCTGGTATGAAGGGAAGTAACTTCTGATAGTGGTGGGATGCACACTCCGTGCTGGTGTTTGGTTGTTTGGGTTTGCAAGTGAAATACTGAACCAACCAAGGCAGAGTGGACAGTAGCAATGACCTTGTTTTCATCAGTGCTTTGGGATAGTTTTCATTTTGCATTGATGTTTCTACATCAGGTTTAGGAAAGTCTCTGCTTTTGAGTGTGCATGGATGATTTTCTTCTATTTCTGTTGGAATGAAATGCTGTGAACTATCTCTTCTGAAGATTTATGTGGTGTGGGATCAATTCAATAAGCTGATTTTAGGAGTATCGGGGATATAAGTCAAATGAGAACCTTAGCAGACAAAAGACTAAACCTCAGTGGAGGATTTGTTAATCCTGTCACCACTCACAGCTCTCTGGTGGTGCTCTCCCTTCTCTCTAGGAAAGGGGAAGTGTTTCCTGCACACATTTATGATTCCTGCTTTGTTGCTTGGGGATGTGGTGGTTGTTTTCCAGGCTCTGGAGTAACAGTGATGATGTTGCTGACCTGTCCTTTGCTCTCCTGGTGGGTTGTTGTGGCCCCTTGAGGAGCCTTAAGCGCAGGGGGAGGAGGAGGGCACCTCATCCCTGTGTGGAGGCTGAGCTCTCCTGGGAGGCCCAGACTCCTGGGCTGAGCCTTGCAGGGCTGAGCCTTGCAGGGCTGAGCCTTGCAGGGCTGAGCCTTGCAGGGCTGAGCCTTGCAGGCTGCCTGTGCTGCTCTGGGGCTGTGCTGCTGCTGCAGGGGCAGCTTTTCCTTCCATGCCCCTGCTCTGCCCTCCTTCCTCCTGTGCTGGGGCCTGCACAGCTGGAGCATTTGCTGTGTTGGAAAGCTGGTTTAGCTGAAGAGTGACTTCATAAAAAATAAAATTGAAAGGTGAGAAGTTGAAATGATGGACACAAAGCCCTGTGAGTGCTGGTGCTGACACAGGAAGGGAATAGGACTATGCAGGTAAAGGCTTCTTTACTGTTCCTGCTTCAGCTTGGAGCTGCTTTGGTTCTCTGAACTGACACAAAGGCACTGCTCCAACCAAGAAAGTGAGAAAGGGCAGGGATGTGAGGCATAAAAGGGAGAGTGAACCACAGCCCCTCCTTTGAATTCACTGAGACCTTAGGTTCTCTCATGTGGCCGAGCTCTTACAATTTTAGCTCAAAATTCATTCCCACAGGAATTTATATTCAGAGGAGAAAGATAGTGGTATTTAATATCATAATATTTTATCAGAAGTAATTGGTGCCTTTGC
Source organism: Passer domesticus (assembly GCF_036417665.1). NCBI lineage: Eukaryota > Metazoa > Chordata > Aves > Passeriformes > Passeridae > Passer > Passer domesticus. The sequence continues at coordinate 6,050,810 of NC_087490.1, forward strand.
AAAGAATTTATTTCACAGATGCCAAGGGGCCTTTAAACATAGTGAAGTTTGTTAAATTTGGCTTTGATGCTATCAAAGGAAATACTGACAGTGGAGAACCAGTAAATATCTAAAATAGGGAAGGGAAGTGGGAAGGGAAGAAGTGGATAAAGTGAGATGTAAGAGTTTTCTATTTTCTGAAGACTAACTTGAAGTGGCATAAAACAGAGTAGGCATATGTTGTGGTTTGAAGTCAGTGTTCTACAGCTAAAGGTATGGAAAGAAAAATACACATTAGAAGAGATTGAGAGAATTTTTTTTTTCCAACGACTAAGATTAATCATTGCACCATAAAATTAAATAATGTTTTTAGCCAAATGGTACAGAATCTTGGGTAAAATAGCCAGGATTTTTCTAATGCCAGTATTAAGGTGTAGTTCTAGAACTGCTGCTCTTCGTAGTTCTGTTTAGTAGGTGCTAACAAAACACAAATCATCTGGTCTGCCACACCCAGGATTATGAATTGACTGAGCTTCTGGCAAAAGTAATTAATTTAACAGACTCCATTTTGCATGACTAGCTATTCGTTTTCAAAATACTAGGAGTGATCTAAGGAATTATACTATTAAGTAATTATTATGTGCATGGTAAGTAGCTTAAAATTGAATTTTTTGCAAGGATCCATCAAATACTACTTTTTAAATTCTGAAAAATAAAATTGTGCCTTTGTAAGCTGTTAGAGCCTAGAATAGTTTGAGTTGGAAGGGACCTTAAGGATCAAGCAGAGGCAGCCCCTGCAGAGATACCTTCCCCTGGACCAGGTTGCTCCAAGCCCTCTCCAGCCTGGTCTGGAAAACCTCCAGGGATGGGGCACCCACAGCTGCTCTGGGGAGCCTGTGCCAGTGTCTCACCAGTATTCATTGGATTTGAGCAGATACAATGAAACGGAATGAAAGCAAATCATAGGAAGTTATGAAAGTGCCTTAAGAATTTGTGGTGTGAAGGGCAAAAACCTGTAGTAGATCAGATCTGAGTAAAATCACCTCAGAGTAATTATTCACCTTTGTCACGGGAGGAAGGAGTTGGCGTAATTGTAGCAGGAAGCTTTACTCTCAGGATTGCTTTGGGTTGTTACAAGGAAGGTGACTGAAGCAGTAGGTGGGAGAGGTGAAGGCAGTGCTGCTCCAGTGTGACCCAGTAAGCCTCAGAGGTTAACTTAAAGTGGAGTCTGCAGCTCCAGTTCAGCTTCAGTGGGCACCTTGCTATGGACTTGTGATAAAATAAAGGGCACTGATTCAGAAATTACATTTCTTTTCTTCCTTGTTGGGTTTTTTAGTTGTTTGCTATTTTTTAAAGAATATAATAGTGAGTTAACTCCATTTTCATGGATTGCTGACTTTCCTACATGGCAGGAGTCTGTGAAACGAAATGTTTAATGGAGAAAAGTAGAAATGAATTAAAATGCCCCTGTTTCTGTAGTTTTTTTCCTAAATTCTCAGGTGGCAAACCTGAGAAATGCTTTGTTATTGAGATCCTCTTCTAGAGAAAGCTGAGTAATCAAAATGGAGCTGTGACTTGGGTTGTCTTTTTATGAACAGATTTCTTGAAACGTGGCAAATGTACCCCAATATAAGTAGGCACTTGTTCCTTCTAAAACTAGGTGCTGAGTTTGTAAATTAGTGCTAATAAAAAGTCTAGTGAATAATACACTTGTCTTCAAAATATTATGAATAAATGGAGGAAAGTAACAAATATTTCTAGTAAACGTAGGTGTTTACAGTTGGCTACAAAAAATACATTCAGCAGTGTAAAAATGACACATTACTCAGTGTCCTCAAATAGTCTTTGACTATTTTTATCCTTTTTCCAGTCTTTTCTCTTTATTAAAAAAGTCATACACTGTAGCTGTTCTCTGTGGTTTAATCATGTAGAAGAAGAAAGTAATTATTCTGAGGAGTCTGAAAGGGTTAACATCCCATTATTAAAAAACCAGCTCCAAACAAAAACCCCAAACTCTGTGCAGATCTGCACTTCTGCCACCACCTTCCCCCATCCCCAAAAGTTGTAGCGAACAGTCTGTTAGGGTGGTTGTTACTGTGTCATAATATTGCATTATTTTATTTACAGGAGTCTTAAAAATAAGTTTAAGCTATTTGCATTGTAACTTGATAAATGTCAGCGTGTTGTGGAAATGTCCATGATTGAGCTAAATGTAGACTGAATAAAGATCTCCGTAGATCAGCTTGCTTGCTAGGAATTATTTTTGCCTTTCCTATTCTGTGAGCAAGCCAAATTACCCAATATTTCACAAAGATTCTTCTCTCTGGATATGCCCTTGGAATCACGTTTCCACAGCAACACAAAGCCACTGATTTAAAAAAAAAAAAATCCCTTTTAAACTTCAAATCAGAAGTTTAAATTCTATTTAGAGCTGTAATTAGGATGTTTGCCGGTAGCATTGTGTATTTTGTGCGTGTGTGCTGGGGGCAGCCTGTAGAACAGCCACGAGGTGAATATCCTCCAAGTGCTGAAGGAGTGCCGTGGCGCAGAGCCGCAGCTGTTCTCCAGGGGCAGGAGCAGCGGGGCTGCCAGGAGCTGGCTCCTCCCCTGCCGGCAGTGCGGCGTGCTCTCACTTGTTCCAGCTCTGCCCCGAGTGAAACACGCGAGGAGTAGGAACGGCTGGAAGAACACGCAGCAGGGCTGAGCTCTGGCGCTCGGCCCCACGGGCCCGCTGGAAGCTTCCCTTGCCGGTTCCTGGGAGGGGGCGCCGAGGCCGCGCTGGTCACCGCTCCTGGAAACAGCCCCGCCCTGGCCTTCTGTTCGAAAAGGAAGCTGGTACCCGAGAGCAGAAGGATAAAAACTGGCTTTAAAGGTTGTGTGCTGCAACTTCTTGGGTTATAAATGCTCATTTGTTTATTTTGTGCAGCTGTGCCTCATGTTTTACTTAGTCAAAACTTTGTTATGTGCTTACAAGATGCTTAAAATCAGAAATTATAAACTCTGCTGCTGGGGCTTGTATTGATTTTGACACGATGTTGCAAAAGTATCTAAATAACGGTGCCATTGCAGGTTTTCACAGGTTAGTAACCACGGCTTGAAATAGGAATAATGTTGTGGCTACAGCGGTTGGGCAGTTGCAAAATCTATATTTAAATTTATCACATTACAGATAAATAGCACTCACAGCTCTATGGTTGCTTCAGCTTGTGAGGCTGCACATGATTTGGGTGGAAATAAATTCTCCCTTCTGAATATTTAAAGTGTTGGTGTCTAGATTCATCATAATGGGACAGTTCTGTGGGTGATGATCAGTACATGTGCTTAACGATATAAATTGACACTCTAAGAGTTCTTGATATGGGAACTGTTATTCCCACTTCACAGATTTTTATCCTCTGGAAAAAAGTCAAGATAATAGAAAGTTCCTGACTTCAGAAGATGTCCCAGTGAACTGCTTCATTGCAAATATAACCAGCTATTTATTGTGAGGTTTAGTAGAAGCTGGCAGCCCAGACAAATGGGTTACACTGTGCACACTGGGACGGCACTGCCAGAATGCAAATAATCTAAATTTAGGATGCGCTGGGAGGCGGATGGGATGTGCAGTGCAGCTGCTCCTGGTCGGACTGCAGGGGGAGCACGGGTGATCCGAGCTGCAAATGAGATCAGGAATTGCGGCTGCAGCCCGCAGAGATGAGCGGCTGCACGGCTGCAGGGAGATGCACCAGCGCCTGCATCTGCTCTCCTTCAGGGTGGTTTTGTTTGCAGCTACTGGAATGCACCCTATGAGCAGCAGATTTCTTCAGCAGAGCTCTGGGGAGGAGTGTGTAAATCTGCTGCTGGCGGCACACGGTGAACTGTTGGGTGGAGGGACAGCTTGGGAAGTGGTTCAGTCTGCCTGACAAAGGACCCGGTTCTGTGAGTTTAAGGGGTTTCCTGCACAGGCAATCAGTTGTTTCCATTGGGCTTCATAGGCAAAATAGGGGTCTGGTTGTAGCCTGACTCCTCAATTCCGCTGAAGTTCAGCCTAACGTGTAGCTTTTGCACTTTCCTATAGCACGTGTCAAATCGAGAAAGCATTTTTAAAGGGTCACAGAGTTTACTTAAAGCAATATGTGCTTTAAGGGCTGTGGCTGAGAATGTGAAATGGTGTTAACGAGATAATACAGATTCTCAATGTACCTGCATTATGCATGACATTTAAAATATTGTGCACCAGCAAGTGTACGTGACTGCTTGTGTGATTAGCTTCTTGCTCATAGGAGTTGAGATAATCCCTTGGATGTTTAATCAAGTTACGGAAAGGCTTATCATTCAAAAAGTGTGACATCAGAAATAAATCTAGTGTCCCTTTTAATGTTTCAGCTAGACAATATTTAAGTTTTTCTCCCCTCAGCTGAGGCAAGGGAAGCTTAGCTGCACTAGTGTGGGGAAACCTGATACAGACAGAAGGATGACTGTATGGGGAAGGTACCCTGGAGAGGAAACTGATTGCATCTTTATTCCAAATATGCAGTTTTTTTCCTCAGTGAACCAGGTGTATTATAATTGAACCATCAGCAAGCAAAACTAGCCATCCTTTTCTAAATGACAGCATAAACCCTTTGCAAAGAAAATGCTTGAATGACTGTAGGTGAAACAGCTACAAGAGAGGAAATCTTGGTATGTTTAATTGATGAATTCATGTTCGTTTAATCTGTACAAGGAAAGATAATGTATTTTCTATCAATAAGCAACCCTTGCAAAGCAATAACTGATTTATCAAATATTTTAAGAGATTGAGAGCTTTTATTTAAGTGGCATCAATGGCTAAATATTGCCATTTTGCCTTTTCGTACTCTGCATAGCTGCTGCTGTCCAGTCCTTTGAAAGGAAGTAAGATTCTGCATTGTGGCAGAAAAAAATGCTCAGGTCAGTACAGAGGAGGAGGCAGGAGGTTTGTTTATAGTGATGAAATGGTCCTTAGGATTCTTTCATTTCTTTCCCAAATCCAGGTTGTTTGTGCTTCAGAGTTATTTCTGGTTTTGTTTTCTGCTTGTGACAGACCTCACTGGTCTATTGTAAACACCACAGGTGATGAGCTAAGAAAATTACTGGAGCCCAAGTGCTCTTGGAGGTGATGCCAAGTTCCACTTACAACACTGGGTTATTATCTATTTTGGGACTGAGGAACTGCTAATGTGTTATCTACACATATGCAGCAGCAACAGTTGTAATGAACACTTGCTCAGCATGTGGCATTTCAAAGCTCCCCATGGAGCATTTGAGTTCAGTGTTTCTAGAGGCAAATAAATGGTGCTGTCTGTGGGTACAGGGCTGGGGATGCAGGCAGGTCAAAGGAATGGAGTGGGAAAACTGTACAAAAAGGATGTCCTTACTTATGCATGTGCTGTGTGAAGATCTTCCTGATGACCCTAACTGACTGAATTATATGTCCAGTTGAATAATGAAAGTGAGAAATTCTAAAAAGTTTTGCAGGCAGTGATGACAGTACCATCTCAAAAACACCTTGTTGCACCCTATTTCTGCTTAGTTGTCAAAGAGCCTTGATGTGGCCAGGCATTTGAATTCCTCTGAGGTCTCCTTTTCTAATTCAATTTTTGCATTTTATTCTGCTTTACCTGGTCACCAGGTACCTGGACATCCCAGCAGAGTAAGGCAAAATTAAAGTGTGTCAAAGAAAGTTCTGGGACTCAATTATAGAATACTGGTAGGATTTAAAGCCTCCTTGGCTAGTATGATTATATTTTTATATTAAATAGTTGAGGCTAACAGAAATGTATGGAATGTAGGCTTGATTATTTTTTAATTTCCTAATAATTCAGTAGCAGGCTTGAGTAGGGACAAGAATCATATAAACACATCTAAATTTTAATTAATTAAATTAACATATACTTCTAACACAGTAGAAGTTATGATAATGAGATGCTTTGTCATTTATATAAACAAGACCATAGAAAACATACTAAAACTTGTTAAAATTCATAGTGCAGATTTTAGAAAATTAGGTATGTTTTACTGAGACTTTTAATTAGACTCAGGCTGTGATATTCTCCATGAATGCGTGGGCATGTTGAACACAGATACTTTTATTGAGCCTGTTTGTTGGTGTAGCTGGGAATGGATTCTGAGCTCCTGGAAAGAGTCATGCGAATGTAGGAGCAGTGAGTTCCTTACCACGGGTCCCATCACTGTGATCCCCATTGTGCTGCTGCCTGCTTCCACTCCGTGTGTGTACCTGGATACAGCTTTTTTCCTCAGACTCTTGTTATCTTTGGAATTGAACTTGGAAAGGTGTTGTCACAAATTCTCCTCCCTTTTGTTCTTCCGTGTCTGTGTGGAGGTGCTGACAGTGTAGACTGATGGAAGCATGAAAGATTGTGACAACTGCTGTTACTTGTGGGAGCTGGACACAGGATGTGGTATTCTGCTGCTTAAGAGAAGGTTTTTCTGCAGCCCAAAGTGAATGAGTTAACTTTAGATGAACTTTCTCAAACTTCTGATGATTGCAGCATATAGAAAAAACCTCAGACTTGGTTGTTGCACAGGCTGACAAAGAGGACAAAACCTTCTCCTTTGTGCATACCCATGAATCAGACTCCAAGTCAGCTGGGAAAGCCAATGGTGGTAGAGACCCAAATAGGCTGGTGAAAGAACAAGAGTGTTTTGTCAGTTCACCAAACTGAAAGATGTGTCACTGTCACCTCTCCCCATTTGATAAAAGTAAATGTGAACAAAATGCACCACCCCTGTATTAAATGAATTCACAGTCTTTCTTTCTGAATTGAATGAATTTAATGTTCATTGTAATTGATGTTCTTGATTCTCTTCTAGTTCTGCTTATGATAACGTCAACAAAGTTCGAGTTGCTATAAAGAAAATCAGTCCTTTTGAGCATCAGACATACTGCCAGAGAACTCTGAGAGAGATCAAGATCCTACTGCGCTTCAGGCATGAGAATATTATTGGAATAAATGACATTATCAGAGCTCCAACTATTGAACAGATGAAAGATGTGTATCCTTTCAAAGTGTTATTTGGCATCATTAGTAATGGTTGCCTCTTTTGATTGTTTCTTCCCCTTCATCCTCTTCCTTCCTAAATGTTCATAAATGTTGGCTTCTATTATTGTAAATCAAAAATGAAGTTAATAGTATTTGATCAGTTTATAGTTCTGATGTAGATGAGCACTAGTTTAATTCTTTCTTTTCCAGGAAAAGATAATAATGTCTATCTTCCAAGGCAAAGAACTCAACATTGTAGAGAAGATTTAATTTAGTCACATAATTCTAAAAGTATATTTGCTCTTAGTAGAACTGCTGTTACAACCGTTGCTTTGACGAGAAAGTAAAATGGCCAGACTCTGCTCTAATTGTCTCAAATTTTCTTGAATTAAGGGGGAAGAAAATTTAACTCATTCCTCTCCTGTCAAAAAAAAAGCCCCTTCTTTCAATTTTCATTGCAATCTTATTAAAAAAATAATCTGAATGAGTATATTGGAATTTAATATTGGTAAGAGAAGGACTGTTGTGTTCAATGTAGCATAATAAATATATATAGTGGAGAAGAGCACTGAATTTTAAAAGTGGGGAGATGGTAGAGAAAATTGATCAGATGATCAGAAATGATGAGATCTTCTACATTCCTGCTTTTATGCAACTGCAAACAAGTATCTTGGAAGCTTATTGCTCATTAACCAAAAAACCACGCTTTGTTTCTTGGCAAGCAGGACAGGAATCAGATGAAATTAAGATTCCAATAAAAGTCAAGTTCTGCTATGAAGAAATAGAGGTTTTGATGATTAATTTGAGAGGATCAAATGCTGGTGCCTCTTCATTCTGTAAAGGGCTACATCATGTAACAGGATTGATTGGATTCCAAACTTCTAAAGCAAGAATCAGCCACATGATTTCATAATTGTCATCAAACAGGCAAAGAGAGAAAAGATGTTCTAGAAGTTTCCTTGTACTGTACGTTGATATCTGACATGACACCAAGTTTTTTTGCTGCCTTACATCTAATACCTCACAGATACATTGTGCAGGATCTTATGGAGACAGATCTTTACAAGCTCCTAAAGACTCAACACCTCAGCAACGACCACATTTGTTACTTCCTTTACCAGATTCTGAGAGGCTTAAAGTATATCCATTCAGCCAATGTGCTTCACCGTGACCTCAAACCTTCCAACCTGCTGCTTAACACCACATGTGATCTCAAGGTGAGGGGAAATTTCTTACAGATTGTCCTGCCGTGGTCTTCATAAACAAACTGCTGTGACCATGAATGTGGGGTTTTTACTGGGTAGTAATGTGATTTTTATCCTGGAAAGATTGCCAAAACGTTATTTGGTTTGATAAAATAATTATCAAGCTTTGAGTGACTAAGAATCTGTTAGACTGCTGTAATGAGTGCATCACTGTTTCCATCTGGAGGCTGACTTGGAAACAGCCTCTTTGAAAGCTGGGTGAAAATACTGATCTGAAGCAGCATCATGTTTACCTCAGAAGTAAACTCAGAACTGTGTATGTTTCAAGATTTGGTTTCTCTGTTTACACTGTTAATGTTTTGTTGTTGGAAAAGGACTTGATATTAGTGGGCAGCTAAAGCAGCATGTGAGATTCAGTGCTGATTAAATGCATGGCAATTACTTAGGGAGGGAATGTTCCTAATTTGCATTTCCAGTGATCAGCTCTGTACTCGTTAATACTACAGAAGGATGAGCTTAGAGCTGTTATGATTCTTGGAAAATGTCAGCTCAATGCTTAGTGGCATTCAGTAAAGCAAACCAAGTGTGAAGAAATAGAACAGAAATAGAGAATAAAACAGAAAACATGCCATTCTGTACCTTTCAGTTGGTTTTGAGTCTTCAATGTGATCATAGTTATCACCTTCTCCCAGTGATATGAGGAGAGCAGGGTTTCAGAGTACATAACACAAAGAGCTATTTAGCCTGCTTCTCCTCTGCTGGAATGAGGAGCAGAGGAATCCAGTAGAATTTGCCAGCATTGATAACGTTGTCAGTGGCACAGGGACAGTGACTAGGGAGCAGTTGTGTTCACTGTCCTTACCTGTGGAAAAGGCTGGGAGGGAGGAAAGGAGCACGTGACGTTTACTTGCAGCAATGTTAAGCTGTGGAATTTGGTATCACCGAGCACTGTAGATATTGCAGTTTTTAAAAACCACCAAGCAAGTTAGCAGGAAAAAACCCTCATTGAGTGCTTGCTGTGGTTTAGAGTCCCACAGTGGCAGATCCATGGAAGATGAGAGAGGCATTGGAATTTGTTCCCCTTTTCACTGTACATCATGTATTTGCTGCTGGCCACAGATGGAGTGGAATTACTGAGTTCACAGTGCTTGATCCCAGGTGGTACAAGTGTGTTTGTTGAATACTGTGTTGCTCCTAATTACCCTTTGATTTTTAGTGTAGCTCTAACTTTCTCATTAAACAAACCACAAAACAAAAATACCCTCTTCAAAGTGTGTACAGGTTTGTCACAATTCCTAGAGTGTCACACAATTCCTTGCTGTTTGTATGCTGGTCCATTCTAAAGACTGGCTACATAATGAAAACTCACAATTAATAAAACGACCAAGAATTGTTACATACTGTGACAGGCATGAAAAGAAGGTGATGAGAGAGGGATTCTTTTAAAAGAGAACTGCAAGTTAGTGTTTGTTTCACGATTTCACCAGTTACTCAGGAGATGCAACTGTTTGAAACACCATCTTATCAGTAGCAATTAAACTTAATTTCTCTGTTTCCTTTTATACAAGTACAGAGGCACAGGCTACTCAACAATACAACTGCAGATATTTCAGTATATAGTAGTACTGTTGGTGTCATTTCATTTGCTTAGTAAATGGTTGCATGTACATGATCCTCCTAAATCTTCCCATCTGCTTGGTAGCTTCATCCAATTTTAAGCCATCTCTGTTTAAAAAACCCCAATACTGATTGCAAGAACATTGTTTTCAAGAAATGGAAACTAAATATATAGATAGGATGCTGGTTTTATTTATTTATTATTTAAATTTTTTTTTAGCAGGGAAGTAATTTCTTCTGTCTCAGTAGCATCTGTTCTGTCTCTCCAAGGCATGAAGTACTGACTGGCATACCTGGGTCTTTCATTATGTAATTTTTTATTCTCTGCTAGGACTTAGTGAAAATGCCAAGAAAATTTGCCTGTTACTATGTTGCTCTCAGATGATTTATTTTATATTTGTTACTGTTCTTGTTCACGTGGAAAAGCCTATAAACAGCTCTGTGTGTCCTAGGGGCACGGGGTGAGAAGGGTCTGCCTCCCAGCTACAGCCAGAGCTGTGCCCGTCCCTCCCCGGGGCTGCAGGCAGAGCCCGGCGTCTCCAGCGTCCCTTTCACCCTGTGCTGTCACTCCTGTCAGCTCTGCAGCCAAAACCTCTTCCTCGCAGCTTCAACCTTGAAGTCTTTCTCACTAATGGTGTTTCTGCTTTTCTGCTCAACCTGTTTCTGCTCCTGTCAGCAGGGGCTTTTTGTCATTTTAATGAGCTCTCTTTGTCATTATTCTTCTTTTCCATCCCATGAGCATTTTTCTACTTGAGTTGAGAGATTCAGAGACGTCTTCTGTAATTCAGTTATTGCTTTTCACTTTGGACCAGAGAGTGTCTTTCTTTTTTTTGTTTTAATAGTAACAAACCCTAGCATTTTGCTTTTGTGTAATACTGAAATTCTGCAGAAGTCTCTTTGCCTGTAATCTTATCTAGTTTTTTCTGAGGCTAGGAGGAAGAGATTACAACAATTTTGCCTGCTGCATAATTATTTTCTGAAGTCTCTAAGCTGTCCTCTACAGTTTCTTCGTTTCTGTCTTTTGAGGAGGCTCTTCTGATTATGTGTACTGAGTCTCTTTATGTAAGCTAATTGCACACAAGGCAGCTGCTCTGTTCCTGTAGCCTGGGAGAACCTTGCCATGCTTTGAAAAGGTTCTTTTTGGGGTTGTTTTCTAAGGAATCAGTGAGCTAGGTTTGTTTTTTTAGTATGTAGCTAAAGTAATGGCATGCAGCTTGGCTTATGACATTCGTCATTGCCTTTTCATCAGACCCTCTGTGGAACAGTCAGCTGTTTTGTCTTTCAGATACAGCTTTTAGTCAGGTAAGTATTTCTTCCCTAACTGATCTATCAGTTATTTCACTGACAGGATGTCCCTACAGGAAAATTAAGAAATATCTGCCAGGGCAAAGTGAGGTTTCTGTGGTTGTGGTACGATTTTCCATTACTGACTTTATTGACTACAGCCTATTTTCACTTCACATTTTCAGTGTAATCACTGTACACAATTAACTATCTAAGAGTAAATATTATAAAAGAAATGTAGCAGAGGAACCTCCCACTGTTTGCCACTCCTACATTTGATGCCTGGTTTTCCTGAAAGCATGTATTCTTTCATGGAAATACACTTTGTGTGGCAGTCATAACCTGGTGTTTTTGGGGGGCAGCAGAAGCTTGTGAATGTGTCTAATGTGCCACTCCACAATCTTGCCACTGAGCTTTGGGGCAGTAAGAAAGGAACAGCTGCTCTGCTCTACAACAATTTCACATTTTCAATTTTCTTAATTTCTCTCTAGAAGACCATGGAGCCTCCTTACCACAGCATAACTAAAACCACCTTTTTCTTTTTGCTGAACTCACTAGTCTAAATCAGTGTTTGCTTTTCTTTTCATAGTTAGATAAAACTATTTTCCTTATAAGGGGTTGAGAAATATTTTCTTGCTTGTGTTTCATTTTTGGGAGATTTTTTTCTCTTCTAGGCTTATCCTTTCTTCAACAGCCCATAATCTCTCCAGTCTACCATTATCTCATGATTGGATAGGTTGTTTCTTATGCAAAGATGCAGTTATGATGATAGCTTTTGTAAAATAGGGTGTTGAACTTGGTTACAAATGTGTTAGTTGCTAATTATGTTTTCTGGAAGTCTTAATTGCTATTCTTTTTGTTTTCTGGTGAGTTTCTGAGTGGTTGGAGCAGTGGATCTTTGCCTGTTTGGCAAAGGTGCTGTAAGCAAGCCCATAGTGGAACATAAATTATGAACTGTTTATTCTTACTGGCCCCCAAATGGCAGTTGGATATTTTTTGTAATTGATCCAAAACATTTTTCTTCACTTTTGTGCAATAACTTCTCTAAAAACATAGGTTGCCATCTCTGCATTTGTGGGTGTTACATCATTGATGGGGAATGGTGAATCAGTAATGTTATAGTATTGGAAATGTGTGTCTAATGTGCCTTTTTTCCCCTGTTTACTTCTCTACAACCAGATTTGTGACTTTGGATTGGCTCGCGTTGCAGATCCCGATCATGATCACACAGGATTCCTGACAGAGTATGTGGCCACACGTTGGTACAGGGCTCCTGAAATCATGCTGAATTCTAAGGTGAGGGCCACGTGAGCTGCTGGGGTGCTGCTGTTGCTGCTTACTCCCTTGTGAGCTCCAGCTGTGCTTGGAACAGCAAGCCCTTTGTGGTTTTAGGATCAGAACGCATGCACAGTCCTGGGGAGAAGTGGGCATGGTTTCCAGTAGAGCTACTTGAAATAAATTGTAATTCCAGAATCAGTTACTGGGTACTAGAACTGAGAAATCACGTGCTCGACTTCCCACACCTTCAGTTCCTTGCCAGTCATGCTTCCATCACCTGCTGTGCCACTGAGCAGGACAGGAGTGCTAGGAATGAGCATTCCACTGCTGCCTCCATCAAGGCTGCAAATGTTCCCTTGATGTTATCTTGACATCTTAATTTAGGTTTAGAATGTATAATGAGGGTGAATCTGATTCTGAATGAAGACATGTGATCCTTCTTATGTGTCAGTCTTAATTGCATTCCCATAGTCTTCATGAAATCATTCCTTTGCTTTTTATATATTTGGAATTACTGTTGTGTTCTGTGGCCGTTTAAGGTGCATCCAGCCCCTGTGTGGGTGGTGGGTGTCCTTCAGAACCCCGTGTTCACTCCCACAGCCAGACACTTGTTAGCAAAACACCTGGGTGACACCTGGAGCTGTATTTTATATTCTGGGACAGCTGTTCCTGTAGGATGTACAGCTTTTCCAGTGGGTGGGTTTGTTTTGGTCTGTCGAAGCACTTTAAGAAAATAGACATCTGACCAATTGAGGGTGTTTTCCCCCAGCTTCTTTTATTTTAAACTCACATCTTCTATTTTAAACCCTCACTGAGGCCACAGCACTGGGCTGTCCACAACTACTTATTAAAGGCTTTCACAACAAATACATTTTGTGTTTGTGAGAGGTGGTCAGATTAAAAGTTCCTGGCTTACTGTGTGATTCCTTTTATGATTCTGGTGCTGTGAACACAAATGGTGAAGGGATGACATCCTGAGGAGCTGGTGCCAGTGGCTGTGGGGTCAGTGGGGACAGAGCCTTCCCAGGGGAGAGGCAGTGGCAGCAGGCCAGGCACTGTGGGGCTCTGTCACTGTGGATGGCACGGGTTGGCCATACACGTGGATATCCCAGTTTGTTCCATTCCTCTTGTACCCCAGTCACTGTGTGGTCTCTTCCCAGCACCTTCACCCTTCCTGCCTGTCGTGTTGTACAGAGCAGCCAACAACAGCCACTGATTTGGCCATTTCCCCTTTGCCAAAGGCCTGGTCCTGGAGTGCTCTTGGATCCCCTCAGGGACAGCTGCTTTCACACATGTTCAGCACTCTGTCAGGGGCTGTGCAGTTCAGAATACCTGGTTTCCCAAATGTTATAAAATTAGGGAATCTCAACAATTTGCAGATTTAGCTAAACTTAAAAAATCCTTTTGGAAAACCGTATCTTGGAGACTTCAGTTCTTGCTACCCCTTCAAAGTAGTGTTTTTTCATATATGGTCCTTAATTATTTCATTTGTACAGAAAAACCAAACAGCATGAGCAAGCACGACTCATCTAAAAAAGAAAAAGATGATTTGTGTGCACTTTCACAGTTTACTAAAGTAACATGCTTCTGCTATTACATAAAAATTTGACAAAAATGTGCTTCTGCTTCACTTGCAGGGTTACACCAAGTCTATTGACATCTGGTCAGTGGGCTGCATTCTGGCAGAGATGCTCTCCAACAGACCCATCTTCCCAGGAAAACACTACCTTGACCAACTTAACCATATCCTTGGTAAGCTTTTTGGAAAAGCAGCATGTCCACATCCATCTGTCTGTCTGCATCATTTCTGCCAGCTGGGCTGGTCTTTCTCCAGGGGGTCACTCTGTAAGGGGTGGCTCTGCAGGTGTGTCCACTGTCCCCTCTTGTTATTTTTCAGCAATTGCTACAGGTAATCATTGTTTTGGGGACAGCTAGAGAATACTTGGCAATTTATTTACTACATCAGCAGATAATTTATTTTTTAAAATTTTGGTTTAAATATATAAAAGCTCATACATTCATATATTATTAGGCGCAGGTCAAATTTTAAAAATTACTTTAGGTACACCACTTACTGGGATCTTTCTAAGAGATTACAGATCATTAGAAAACTCAGATCCATTTATCTGTTTAAAATGGTTTTTAATAAAAGTTTCTAAAATCTACTCAGGTATTCTCTATCCCTAAAACATTTGATCTGAAATCTCCTTCCCAGCAGTTTTAATACTGAGTTTTAGCAAATATGCTACAGCTGTGTTAATGTGATTTTCATAGAATGCACTCTTGTTTGTATTCCTGTTTTTTAGGTATACTTGGATCCCCTTCCCAAGAAGATTTGAATTGTATAATAAATTTAAAGGCCAGAAACTACTTACTTTCTCTACCACACAAAAATAAGGTACCATGGAACAGGCTGTTTCCAAACGCTGACCCCAAAGGTATTTTATACTCTATTACATTGTATCCAAGTAATGGCAGGATGGGAGCTTCTACAACCTAAGAGTTTATCTTTACATTGGAAATAGAACATGCAGGTGCCTTAAAATAGCCCTGTAAATCTAATATAAAATCATAAACCAGCACAAAGCCCTCACACTAGTTGATCTTTTAATGCAATTTTTAGTAACTCTGAGATTACCTGTTGTGGAGTTTGGTCTTTAACTTACGTGTGAAATCCAGCTCTTGTCACTGTCCTTGGAAGAACAGTACATCATTCATTGCTGATCATCAGCACTGGGTTCTGACACTGGCATCAAACAAGTCTTGAACTTTATTTCTAACTTCAGATAGGAGGCAGCTGCTTGCTGCTGCCCTGGGTAGAGATTTTGCAGACTGTGCATCAGGTGTAGGTTAAACAGGGTCTCGTCAGTGGGTGGGATCCTTAGGTACCATGAAAGCTTAAAATTTAATGGGTTAAATAATTCAGTTAGGATGTGTGGAGAAAAAGTTATAAAAGCAATGCATATATTAATTGTTAACCTTTCTTAGCAAGGCTTTAGTAAAGGGTAAATATGATTTTTTTTTGCTAGATAGCTTTTAATTTACCTTTTATACTCAACTTCATACAGTTTAAGGGAGGTTATGTTCACAGTACAGTGCTTTTTTACCTGCTCTAGTACAATTCATAAGTCACTTCTTTTTTAACTGATGTGATAATTTACTCTTAGTGGATATGATCAGGTACTGAATTACCATGTAAAAGCTGATTTCTGCAGATGGAACTGTGTGGAGCTGATTATCCCTGTCATTGAGGAAAACAGCAGTGATTTATTCTGCTTTTATAACAGTGCTCCTCAGTGTGAGAATCCTCCCTGTGGGCTTTGACAGCTCAGGTGGCAGCAGTGCTGGCACCTCAGCTGAGGGGGAATGTGCATGTGGTGCAGCCCCTTGGCAGTGCCACCCCGAGGGCAGCTGTGCCAGGGCAGCTGTGCCAGGGCAGCTTGCAGGAGCTGGCTGTCACTCAGGGAGCCCCAGCAGAGCACGGAGTGATGGTTGCAGTGAGCTCTGAGGCCTTGGGAGGGGCTCTCCTGTGCAGTGCTGGTGCTGCAGGGCCCAGAGGAGCTCCCTGCAGTGTGGGGTGGTGCTGCATCCTCCCTCCCCAGGCTGTGCTGTGACCTGAGGTCACAGGTGTGCTCCTCATCCTGCTGCAAAGCTGCAACGTGGTGAGGAGAAGAAATGTGATGCAATTTAGGATACTGCAGGTATCTTAGGGCTTCTTGCTCTATAATCAGTTTTTTCTCTTCTTGGAAAAGGGAAATATGTTACAGGCAAAGTAGCTGACCAATCAGTAGCACTGATTTGTGATGTCTGCCCAGAGTTTCACCAGACCTCACTCTCTGCTTGCTGAATCTTCAGGTTCTTTGTGGATTCTTTCCGAGTTGTCTTCAACAGATTTTGCCTGAATCTCATGAATATAAATGTCTTTGCATCTTCTCTGGAGAGTATCTTCTGTGCTGCTGGTTGTGCCAGAATATTTCACTGTGATGATCTAGAACTCCTAATGACTTCTGGATGATATTTTCATCTGTAAACAGCCAAGTTTTCTTTTCAAATAAGAACATATTCATAATTATTTCAGAAAAGCTCCATCTTAGTTGGGATTTTGGCACAGAAATCCAAAGCATTTTTCTGAGAGAAGAAGTAGTCTCATCTATTTAATTTCTGCTGTAGTTGAAGCCAGATTGTGCTGTAGGATTCCTGCATTGCTTGCCTTGCCGTTCATTCTGGGCTGGAAGGCTTGGGCAGGGTAACAGCTCTGCTGGAGCAGGAGTGCCAGGAGTGCTGGCAGAGGGGCAGGGTAACAGCTCTGCTGGAGCAGGAGTGCCAGGAGTGCTGGCAGAGGGGCAGGGTAACAGCTCTGCTGGAGCAGGAGTGCCAGGAGTGCTGGCAGAGGGGCAGGCACAGCCTCTGTGCCCGAGTCACAGCCCCCAGCTGCAGCAGGGAGCTCCAGGGGTGAGCTGCCACTGGCACAGACTTTGGCTGGTGGGTATTCTCTGGGTAAGGGCAAGGTTTGTGGCACTTTCTTGGAGTGTGTATTAAACCCTTGCTCACTTTTTTTCCTCTTAGCACTTGATTTGTTGGATAAAATGTTGACCTTTAATCCTCATAAGCGGATTGAAGTGGAGCAAGCTTTAGCCCATCCATATCTGGAGCAGTATTATGATCCAAGTGATGAGGTAAAGACATTGTTCAAATATAAACATTGATAAAATGATCCAGCTGGTTATTTTCTTCTTTCTAGGGGTGGTATTTCTACTGCACTAATGGAATTGAAGAACAAATTGCATCAATTTACCAAAATTTGTATTTCTCACTTGAGTACAACACATAGGAGATGCCACACAATAAATAGATACTAAGGTGTCCTCTGTCTCCAGAAAATGGAGATTCTCAGCTCGTGTGAGGCCTGGTTTTATATGTCTGAGGTAAAGGAGAAGAATGACTGAGTTTGCCATCAGATTATGCTTTAACAGCCTGAATTGGAACTGTAGTTTATGTACAATTCTGAGAAGATTTCTGGCTCCTTTTTGTGAAGAAATAGGGAAGAGGAAATAACCTAGTTTTACTTAAGGGCCAGATATGTTTATTCCAATAAATAAAAATGTTTAAGATAATATTTTTCTTCAAGTAGATACTGAGTTATGAGCCTCAAATAAGTATTTCAACTTGTAGTTAGGATTTGACTAGCTACTTACTGTGTTTCGTGTAAAATTTGGTAAACTAATACATAAAGCACACATAGGACTAATAGGGGGAGTTCTGCCTTGAAGACTGCTCTGTTATTTTTGTGAAGGACATTTTCAGATTTTTCCTCATCCATAAAAGGACTGCATGAAATTCAGCAGCACGGTGACATTAAAGTAATCATATTTCTTTGTGCTATTAAGCCTGTAGCTGAAGCACCCTTCAAGTTTGATATGGAGTTGGATGACTTGCCGAAGGAGAAGCTGAAAGAATTGATTTTTGAGGAAACTGCAAGATTCCAGCCAGGATACCGATCTTAAATCGTGCATAGGTAAAGTCACAGCAACAGGGGACACAGGGCAGGGGGGACTCTGAGACTTCGCTGCTGAAATGTGGGATTTGCCTTTCCCAGTGCCCAGTAACTCCCTGTCCAAGGAGCTGACCTCAGTTCTGGCCTGTTTTTGAGGAAAGTTTCTGTTTGCCCACAGCATTGAAGTGTCCACATGGAATCCAGGCAACTGTCTGAGGTGTTTACCTTACTTGTAGGTTACATTTAGGGAAAAAGAATTGCATTTCAAAGTGCTGCTTAGAATAAAAGCAATGGTAATCCTTTGAAATGCAAATTTTATTAAAAAAAAAACAACAACATTTTAGGGGGCAGTGTTCTTCATATTTTTACAGATACATAATTTTGTCATGTGGCTTCAAATGCTCTTTAAAAAACCTCCTCCTAAATGTAATGTACACAGGAGAAATCTCTTAAATTATTTTAAAGGAAAAAACCCACACATGAAACTTTAGTAGGAATTATCTTTAGTTTTAAGTAGCTCCCAAATAGTGTGAGTAAATAAGAATAGGTATTTAAGTATTCATAAATTAATTATTATTAATCTTCCTAGCATTTTGAAGGTCTAAAAGTTCAATTTAAGATGAAATATACTGATATTTACTGACTGACTTCTTTTAAAATCAATTAACTTAACTGGTCTTCCTGCACCACAAGGCTTGCAAGTCTCAGGAGTTTCATACCAAACTGGTCAAACACTGACTTGATTGGAGTACCTGTGAAACTTGTGGTACTGATAAGGGAAAGTATCACATTTTTATGAGTGGAAAGGAAACACAAGCCAAAGGCAGCAGGCTGCCCTGGGTTTCCTGCTTTGTGCTCTCTGTGCTTTCCTCCCTCAGAGCAGCATTCTGCAATCACTGCTTTGCGTGGGCAGTTCCAGCAGGAAGGTGAAGCTTTGAGCCAGGGCACTTCCTTGCTGCCAGAAATCCACAGCTCTGCTGGCAGTGTGCAGGAGATTTGTGGCTTTGCTATAAGCAATAATTTTTCTGCACTAAAAATGGGATTTCAGTTTCTTCATTGCATGTACCTCCAGGTTTTCATTTAATGATGAATTAATAGGAAAGAAAAAAGAAAGCGGGGGAAACTTTTAAAAGTACAGTTTTTAGTGTAATAGGGTAACTGCTGTTGCCACTGGCTTGAATATTGAGGTGTATAGAAGCTCACAAATGAATGACTTTCAGTTTTTACAAATACTGCATTTTGTTTATTTAAGCTTGCTAGGTGATACTGTAATAATGAAAAGGTAGGGAAATCTGAGGTTCACACACTGGTTGTGTTGGTTGGCATTGTTAATGGAGCAGACCTGGGACACAGTAACTGGCTGGTGTTAATGTCCCACCCGTGTTTTCTGTGGGAGAGCAGAGCTGTGCATGTGCACATGGTGGAAGAAAGTTACAGAAATCTTTAGGAACAAGATGAAGCCTGTTCCTAATAGGGTGTAGTCTTAAGGAAGGACAGTGAGTGGTTACTGATGTGGTAAATCATAGTTTGTGATCTCATGCTTGCCTCTTTGCTCAGACCATACTTACCTAGGTTGTATTAGGGATTAAGGGATAAAAGGATTAGGGATAAAGATATCAGTGATCTGTTGCTAGCAGAAATTTCTGGTTTGATAAAATCGTTACCTTCAAATGCTGCTATGCAGAGTTCATTTGGCCAGAATAATACTGAAATTGAAATACTGTACTTAGCTTGATGAGGATATGCTGGTAATTTGTCCCAGTCATTTGTGGTTAGGATTGCCAGCTATGCCATAGCACAACAGTTTAAACATAGCTGCTTGACATCCTAGTGAGGGCCAGTCCCCAGGAGGTGGCTTCAAATGCACAGTGAGTGTGTCCTGCTGTGCATTCCTGCTCTGCACACTGCCCCTGTGCTCCATCAGCCAGCTCTTCTCACTGGGCTGTTTCTCAAGATTCAGAGTGTCCCCTGAGCTCTGGGTTTTGGAATTGAGAAGCAACATGAAAATAACAGATTTTTGATTCAGACAAACAATGTACTTCATTGATTAGTTATGTTTAATCTTCTTAATCTTTTGAAGAATTAATAGTTTAAAATGGAATGCCCTGAGATCTACTGTCTCTGAATTCTTTTTTAACATCTGTAGATCCTGCTGGCTCTGGCTGATGGTGAACACAGTGTGGACAGAGCGCAGAAATAGGAAAGGGCTTGTTTTAAAAGGTGATGTTAAACTTCCTTCACTGAAATATGTCTCTGCTCTCTTGTAGGACAAGGACTTAAAGGACTGGGCATGCTCAAATGTTGCTGTTCCTCTTCCCAGTTCTTTATTGTTGGTCATGTCTTGTGGCCTCTCTCAGCTTATCCACTAACTCCTTTGAGCCATTCAGGAGGGCGGTTCCTGGTAGTTTTGGCTTTTCATGCTTTCAATGAATCTTTTAAGGCTGAAGAATTGTAATTGACACTCCTCTGCGTAATGCCCATTGTTGACCTGTTGCAGTACTGTACTGTACGTGCACCTACTGCTGCCCGTGTTTTAACTGCTTGCTTTCTGGTTTGAAAGATGCAGTGGTTCCTTTCACTCCTGGATCAATATCCAAGAAGAGAATTCATTAACCTGTAAGACGTTTACACCATGAACTGTGTTTTTCTGACTTTACTGAAGTCGCTGGCATTTTTTTTTAGAAAAGCTACTATTCAGGGCACTTTAAGTCAGTGACATCCCAGATTTTTTTTGCACGTCCTTTTTAAATAGAAATGGTTGGTTAGCATCTGGCAGAGTGTACCATTATGCTATGGATTGCAGCATAAGTTGTGTTCATGTTAATCTTGCTTATGCACTTGTTTGGGTGTCCTGTGCTGTACATACAGGTATTCTATCCAGTGTAAGAGCCACATAGGAGCCCAACTTAACTGAATTCATCTAAGAAACATTTTTCCATGTATTGACAAAATCTGTACCTTTCTCTCCCTGCTTTTCCTAAGAGAGATCATTTAAAGTTTACCCACATTGGAGGCACAGTACTCCCAAAGTTCCCACCATGCAGTGGTGTTTGTACAGCCTGTGCCAAGGCAAGGTGGCAGCTGCAGCTGCCCTTGGCTCCCTGAGTGCTGGAAGGGTTCACACAGACCACGATGGCACCGTGACCCACGGCCAGCGCTTTTCCTGGGCGAGGCAGCAAGAAATCAGAAAATCATGTTGATTAACTCAGTCTACATCCTGCATACCAATGAAATGCTTCAAATGAGGATTGATAGTTTTGACATTTGAATCTAATCACTGACATTTAGATTCTTGCAGAGAGGAACACTGCATCTTCAAATGAGAAAGTTTGATTTTACTTTTGCTCCTACAGCATGTCAGCATCTCAAGTTCATTTCTTGCAACCTACACTATGGTGATTTGTAATCAAGCCTCCATGAGCTCGTGACATGAAGTACTGTTCTGTTGTCAAGTACTATCAAACTTTTCTGATAATGCTGAGTTAGGACAACCAAACAAAGCTAGCACTAAATAACATTTAAAATTGTATACCTTTTAATGATCTTTTCAAGTATTTGTTACTGAAATTGTATAATGTGGAGTTTACTAGGTGTTATGTTCCAGTGCAGTGCCTCCTTTTCTTTCCCCACTGCTCTCTGTGGTGAGAAATTTGCCTTGTTTAAAATAATTACTGTGCCCTCGCATGACTGTTAAAGCTTTCTGTGCAAAGATGATTGTCTAAGTGCCACATGCCTATGATTGAGAAAAAGAAATAATCTATTGTTACCTCTGAGTTGTGTTCAACTGAAATGCTATTCAACAAATAACTTAGGAAAAATAGTTCTATTTTTAGCTTTTCATATCTCTGCTGTCTTTTTCTCATTTTATTTTGGCAGCAGTGAAGAATGGATTGTATAAAGACTGCTTGCTAATATGAACAAAATGCACTTGTAATTCCTGGAAATAAATTTAAATCTTATATCTTCACATTAACATTAAGAATTAGTTTTTGGTTTCCTCTTGGGTAATGTCTTTGAATGGAAATCAGGTTCAATTGCTACTGTAGTACATAAGGATGCTGGCTGGTTAATAACTCCAGGCTTCCTCATACCATTTAGTCTGCTCTTCACAGAAATCTAGAAAGCCATTAACTTAGACTCCAGTAGATAAGGGTGCTTACAAGATTCCATTTCAATTTTTTTTTCCTATAGTTTAAGTGTTAATCTGCCAAAACTAATTTTTAATAAGCAAGGGTTCATCATTAAAGGGCATTTTCTATTAGGAAGTTCCTGTGGTACATAAATCTCTGACGTGGGGAACAAATTCGGAGCATTGTCAGGACACTGCACAAGTGATCATGGAATCGTGGTATGGAACCTATGCTAAAACATTTCTGTAGAAGAAATATGCACTTGACTGTTGATACCAGTGTAGAAATTTCTCTTGACCTTTCTACACATCTTTACCAAAATACTTTTCTCACTCAGTTTTGAAAAGTTGAAATAGTTCTAGAATCTCTGCTACTTGCATGATCATCATTACAACGGGAATCATTTTTGGCATGGTTGGAAAGATGACTGTTACTGAAATTAGTTTGTAACACCTCCGTTTTCATTTATTAAGGAAGAACTCGGGCAGCTTACTTCACCCTTCTCTTTCCCAATTCTTTTTTTTTAATACTGTCTTTAATTTGGGATGTTTGGGGTGGTGTAGACTTGCCCTTGCATCCTGTCTCTCTGAGTGAGAAGCTGAGGATTTGCTTTACCTGATGTCTGGTGCTTTTGGGCTTTCTTCCTTAGCTACTTTTGCTGAATCCAATTGGCGTCCATCAGGATCCATAACCACATTCATCAATCTTCTACTGAATGCAGTAAACATTCTTGGGTTGAATTTGTTGATGCGTCAAATGCTGAAGCACGACTTTTTCTTTGGTCAGATTTTAAAAATAGTTTAAAGAAGGTGCCTCTAACAACACTGTGTTAGGTCAGTTATTTCATCATTTTACATTGGGTTCTTTCCTTTATGCAGTTTTTATATTTTAGAGCGGAGAACAGCAACTCTTAACCGAAGTAGCATGCATATTTCATGGTAAAGATGCTTTGGGAATAAGGAATGTAAACAGTTCACTGTCAAAAACATTCCAACCTTACAGCTGAAGAAAAATATGCAAACACAAAATTCTCATGGATACTTTGGCAAACAAGCCTCTGACTCTGCTGTCCTGCCTGTGGCCAGACTCTTCCTCAGCCCGTGACACCAGAGCTGGGCCGCGTGCGCCGGGAGCGGCGGCGGGGACAGAACTCGGCAGTGGCCAAAGCAAACCCGAGGAGCTGAGCAGGGCTTTCCTTGCAGAATGAGAGAGAGAGAGAAAAACCTGTTGTTGCTGCCCACTGTAATATGCTATGATATATTTATACCATGTCAAAGTTGTTTGCTGAGCAACTGTACTATAGATTTAAACTTTATTAATATATATTTGCTTATGTTAGTGTAGTTTATATAGTCCTTGGTTATTGATAAATTTATTGTGTTGTTACAGCACAGTGATATGGTATAAATATAGGTCTATACATATACACCATATACTTATGAATTTGGTCCCTTGCATAGTACTTTTATATTTGTACAGCAATGTCTTCAAGCAATCCCAGATTTTAGGGGAAATATTTTTGTAAATGCAGTGGTTTAAACAAAAAAGTCCAAACAATCCTTTTACTAAGTTTTAAATACATTTGTGGTTCAAAATGGTTTAGTTAACAATTGAAATCAAGACACTAAATTAGTGAAAAGTGCACATTAGTAAAGTGAAGCTTACAGTGGTTTTTGTAGCATGTGCTGTGATCAAACCAAGTGACACATCGGCAGAAATGTAAAAGTTGGACTACATGTGTAAATCTAGAACAAATTTCTAAAGGTTGCAGCTGGTTTACTTACTATTGTTGCCTTTTCTCGTGTTGTATCAGTGTAGAGCACTCTTAAAATACTCAAACTGCTTTGTCTTTGCTTTGTACTGTTGGTGCCTTCTTAGTCATGTACCCCACAAGTCCTGCATAGCTAATTTAGTTAATGGTAAGTTTAAAATAAAAAAGCAAAGGAAGATTTTATAAAAAATAAATAAATCATTTTCTGTATGTTCTTATTCATTGTAACAATTAAACATTTATATTGTGACAGATTTGTGATTTGGTTAATCTGTATAGATCAATTGTAAGTAGCAAAGGTTTATATTTCGTCTTATTCTTTTGATGTTGTAAACGTTTGTGATTTTCTTTTTTAAATCAGGTAACTTAATGTTCTGTTTTGTTTTTGGCATCTGAATCTTGTAAAAACAAATGCAAAGAAAATCATTAAATTGTGTCCCTGTATTACCAAACCAGCAGAGTTCCGTGCCTGTCTGGAACGACTGGGACTTTGCTTTGGCCTGAGCTGCTCCAGTGGCTGAGCCACACCCGCCCCTCCTTGGAGCTGTGACTGCTCAAGGTGTGTCCCCCTGTGTAACTGCTCCAACTTGGACCAATTCAATTAGGGAAGCCATCCCAAAAAAAAAAAAATTAAAACCTACAGATGAGCTTTCTTTATAGACAGGCAGAATGTTTTATCTTTGGTGTGAAAAAATGATGAAATCTTGACCCGCTGAATGATGCAAATCAATGTCAGTGTTACCTGATGGTTCACAGGCTTTTTTCACAGACTGTTTATATGGATATTCATATTGCACTGTTCCCATGAAATCTTGAACATTTTTACTTGTGTAATCCTTAGAAACAAAATGTTTTCATTTCAATACAAAAAGGTTTTTCTCCAACCAGGGCTTTGAAATGCATGATTTCTGGGAGCAGTGCAAGTAAGTTCATATCACTGTCATGGACTTTTAATTCTTCAAAGAATTTAACTCTTAAAAGGTGTAGCTGGATAATGACAGCTAAAAACTTCTCTAGTTAATATGAAAAGCAAAAAATGTGACCTGAAACTAAAGAAAGCTTAACCATAACTGGCAGGTGTGTAACAGCTCTGAGACTGGCTTGTAAAAATTCATCTCTCATTCCCCTCCTTGGCTTTCACTGCAGAATACAGACTTTTTTTTTTTCCCCAAGAATAATACAGAATTTCATTTTCACCATGTTTCTGTGTGTTCTTAACATTTTTGTTGGCTGTGGCTGTTCCCCTGGCAGAAGGTGTGTTCCCTGTAGCATGCACTTCAGGAAGGGGCTTCAAGGTACAACTGCAGAACTGCTTGGCTCCAGGAAGATTTTGACAAATACCTGATTGACTTAACATTGTTGTGATCCTTGTTTCAGTGGGATTCATTTGAAATACATCACAAATTTCCTGTGTTTCACCAGAAGTGGCTGTAAGCTCCATCTGTAAGCCTCAGGTGTAGAGGGCACTGCAGAGCTGTTGGGGCCGTGGGTTGGGGTGGTGGTTCCAGTGAGCCCCCGGTGCTGGGGAGGTGCTGCACTCAGATGCTCAGGAAGGCTGGCAAGGAGCTGCTTTTGAGGACAAGCCGTGTTTATTGGAAGAGATTCATGTGGGTCTGGTGGCTTCCAGCTGTGTAGAACTCTGACCCAGGACCTTGCAGACCAAAGATAATTCTGTGTTGTGCATGTTTCATCTTCAGTTATTCTTTCTACTACATTGCATATATGTAACACTGAAAAGCTTAAAAAATAAAAACCACTTGAGGCATGGAGAAGACTCACAAACATCATCTCATCAGTGTATGCCAGGTCTGCTGGTGGTTACCTTGCTCTTCTCACCACACAAGTCCAGGCAGCTTCAGGAGTTCTAGAGCCTCAGCTCTGCTTCCAAAGGCAACTTCAGTGTGTGCTGAACTCACCCTGGGCTCAGGGGTGTTCACATCCCGTCAGGAAGGCAGCCCTGCTCACGTGCTGTTTGTGTGAAGCCTGATCTTGGGAGTTGGATGTGAGAACTGTTCTGTAACCTCTCTGTCTTTTCCCCTGTAATTTATAAATTGACACTGACAACTTTCCTTCAAGTGTTTTCTAAAACTCTGCCCTTTTTTCAGTACATCTTGCTATTGGCAATATACTTTTCTCTATGTTTAAACAGTCTAAACAAATTCCACTTGTTACCAAAAAAAATATATTCTATGGGATTTGTGTTTCAATGATAAACAGCAGATTATTGATCCTGTTAAACTGATGAACCTTGTGAATACTGAAAACTTCCTGCAAGTTCCCTACAGCTGCCTCTTGTTTTCCTCTCAACATGCACACACACAGAGCCCATTTTTCCTGAAGTTCCTTCTCTTTCCAGCTGATTAATTAGTGTGGTAGAAAAATGTGTGATCCTTCTAGCTTAGTACAGAGGTAGCTTGTGTTTGTATGTGGAGGCTGAAGAGAGACTTGAAGTCTTCCATTCCTGATTTCCCTGAAAAGAGCAAGAAATGGTTGCCAGGGTTTGCAGTGTTTTTTCACCTAAAAAGACAATAACAACAATACTTCCATGTCTCTTGCCAGTCTGTGAGTTTGTGTGCACTCACTGTTGGCTGCCTGCAGCACTGCTCCTCCCTGTCTCCTTGCCGTGCTGCTTGCACTGGGCTGACCTTTGATCCGAGTTCTCTTCCAGCAGCACTGCTCTTCCTCAGGGCTTTACACTTTCCGTGTTGGGATCTGTCTCCAAAGTCCCTTGTCTGCTCTGGCTTGATGACTTCACTCCTTTGTTGTTTCTTCTCCTTACCTTGCAGCTTGTCGGTTCCTGCGCTCTCGCAGCTCTGCTTTTCTTTGCTTCTTCCACTGTTTGCCTCTGCAGAGCTGAGTGAGGACACGGTTGTGCTCCGCAGAGCGGGCCTGGGGACAGGCAGCTGAGCTGGGGAGGATCCGGGATGGAGCAGGGAGCTGCAGAGCTGCCAGCCCTGCCCTGGCAGCAGCCGGGGCTGCCACTGCAGGGGTCTCTTCTTCCACCCTGGGAGTTTAATTCTGACCTTGAACACACAACTTAGAAATAATGGAAGATGTTAATCTCTATCTGTGATGTGTGATCTATGTCTGAAAATTCAGGCTTTTTTAACAAAAAAACCCACAAAAAAACCCAAAGCTGTAAGAAAATGCCATAGAATTTTTTAAAATTTGCTATTACTAAAAGACTTGAGATGCACCTTTTAGGAGGATTGTTTTGTTTATTTGTCTTCGTTGGTTTGTTGTTTGTGATTTTTTTGTAACATCCAAGACTAAATGGCTTGCTGTGAACATCTTTTTCTGCCTTAATATTGCAAATGCAAAAATGCTGAGTATTCAGAATTTTGGCTTGAGACTCACTGAACTGATGATACTGCAAGAGAGTTGGAAGGTTTTTTAGTCAAGCTTTTCTCCTAGGTCACCTTTAATTTTGATAGCCAGTACTGAAAAGGAAATTTGGACTAAAAATCCTTTCTTTGTTCCTGGAAGTGTTAAAACTCAGATATTCTAACTTATAGTTGAGGCACCACAGACTCAAGAGTTTAAACTTTAGACTTTCTAATGCATTCTCTGTTTTAAAAACCTTTTTGTTAGTTTTTGTACACATGTGTACCTTTGCAGGCTTTCAGAGGAGGTTTGCACTGGTGTGGAGGGGACACAAACGTGCAGGCCAGTTTGCCCACTCAGGAGGATTGCAGTTGTGGCTGGAGCTCCGTGGTTTGATTCTGTTGCCTCCGTGCAGTATAAGCACAGCACTCCAGACAAAAGTGGGGATTGAAAACAAAACCATTTCTTAATCATTCTGTTGTAGCTACATGTAATATAAATTTGGATTTGAGGATATGCTTGGTATTTTGGAGGAACTGTGTTAAGCTGTTTTTACAGCTGACTTGGTGACATTTCTGTAAGTAAAATATGCTGTTGTTCCAGCATGGCAAAGGTCTGCATAATTCATGTGCTCAACTTAATCACTGGTTTTCTTCTTGTGACAATAAATGGCATTGTACCAAAAGCAATACATCCTGTGTGTAGTTACTAGTGGAAATAATTATTACTGTGCAGCTTGTTTTGTCATTGTCCTTGCAGCCACTAGCATGGATTGTGTGCACTGACAGTCACTCCAGGCTGTTAAAGACATCTGGGGGAAAACCAGGTCCTGGATAACACTTGTTTGCTGTTTTCTGGAAGCTGTTGCTGTACTTTGAAGCAGAAAAGGGTTGCACCTGATGCTGCATTAAGCTTATTTTCTTCAGAGTCTTGTCATCAGGATACATCTAAGTCTGGAGTGTTTCTCCAGATTTGCTCCTCCACATTGTTCCTCTTGAGAAAGGCCCAGGCTCAACACCAGCACCATTAGAGCCAATGATGATAAGAGAGCAGAAGGGCTTTTTATCTCTGCTTGATTTTAGGATTCTGCTAAACTGTACTCAGTTTTAGAGCACAGCACTGTAAAAAGACGTGGAATGCTGCAACTGTCTCTGCTCACCAACTCCTTAAGACCAGATAAGACCTCACAGGCAATATGCAATGCTTGGGAACTCTCTACTCATAAGTTCTGTTCCCTCCTGCCCCCCAGTAGCAATTCTGCACTACTGGCTCTGCAAATAAACCAGCCCTGGGTAACCCCATTCAAAGGGAAGCTTTGGGTTTCATTTCTGGATGCTCAAAAGGGTAAGATACTAAGACAGTTTTCTCCCTATTACTTGCATTTGACTGCTAGTGTAGTACTCATTGTACTAAATTGTCATGTACAAAAAAATTCATGCTGTAGAAATAAGAGGGCTGAAGAGCTTGTTCTTCTCAACATATATTCCTTCTTGCCAAGTCTGTAGAAAGACTTACTTTCACTCATAGCTAAATGGCCTTTCTGCCTTCTCTGTGCACATTTTTCTCTGCTGCCTCCTACTCTTCTGAGATGTGACTTACTTTACTGCTAATGGTGTTATAAAAGCTGTAGTACTACAGGTGTCATGGTAACTTGTAAATAAAATTACTGTAAATGCACAGTCATTTGTGGTGCTGCTCTGTACACGTGTGACACTGCCTCAGCTGTCAGTCCTCACTGCACTTCCCTGGAGGGTCACTTGGGGATTACAAAGGCTTTGTGTGAGGAACCTTTTGCTGACCAGCCTCCACAGCAATCTGGTCCTGTTAACAAGTTCCAGGCAACTCCAGCATTGACAGCAATTATTGCTAGGCAGGAACATTGCCACATTATTTTCCAGCTGACAGCAAATCAACCCTTCTGTCAGACTGATTGTCAGTGCAGCAATAATGCCGGTTTATGTAAATACCTCTAAGCATTTGTATGGCAAGTACAGAACACAGGATTATTTACAGTGGGAGGCTGATGAGGAAGCTGCTGCTGGGGCGTGGTGTCCTTGGAGCCTGTTGTGTTTCCTATGCAAGGAGAGAGGGGCGGAAGAGTGGAGGAGGCCTGACCTGTGTGGAGAACACGGAGTGCTGTGCTGGAGGTCACATCCAGACGTGTTCTCTGCTGGCAGGGGAGCAGCAGGGCTGGGCTGGGCAGAGGGGCTGCAGGAATGCTGGCAGATGTGCTCAGGGACAGCGCTCCCTCTCCTAGAAAGGGGTCCCGGGGAGGTGGGATGGGAGCCAGGTGAGAAGGCCTGCAGAACAATGTGCCCTCGTGAACGCACGTCCGTGTGTTGTGGAAGGCAGTCATGGGGCACTGCAGCAGCTGTCATGTCTTTCCTTTGTGGGGGTGAATATGAAATACTTTTAGGAAATAATAAAATGGCTGGATTTTCTGCAGTGCTGAAGAGAGAAGCAGCTTGCAATTCCCAACCACCTGAGACTCCAGTCAGCTGTCTTACGTGTATGCAGGGAAAAATTCACTTTTTGGAGATGACAATATAATAATTTTCCCAACTTTTAAGTGCTTCTGTATTTCTTCACTGTTTTCTTCCCTTTAAACCTCCTTCCCTGCAACTGTTACATGCAGTCTTTGGGAGCCTGAGTCTTTCAAAGGTATTCAAGTGAATTAAGAGGCAAATACTACATGGAAACATTTATCTGGAAACAATTTCACTTAACAATTTCTCAGAGCAGGAACTTGTGGCCTTTTACCACAAGGGGTATTCGAGTTTATTTACAACAAGCATATTAAACAAAACACTTAGCTCAAAGAATAAATACAAATACAATCCTCAGAATAAAGTGCCACGTCTGTAATAGCTACTGAATTAAATCTTGGGGAGGAAAAAGGGACTAGGAAACAAAAATATCTCCAAATCAATGCACTTGAATGAATGAAATCTGTGTGTGCAACAGGGGTTGTCTGAAGGTGGTGATTATAATTCAGGTGGGTTTGGTGGGTAGAGAGGTGGGCAGCAACAATGAAGCCCATGGCATTTCTTGTATAAATATTGCTATCTGCAAATTGCCACACTCCTCATCAAAGGTAGCGATTAATTAAGCAGGTGAGTCTATTTCAGCTCTTAAGGTGCTCGTTTCAGGATATTCAGGAATTGTCTTGGCATTCACTTGCACTGAGAATGGATTAATGATGACATGTTTGTGTTCAATTACTGAAATTTTGCATGTGTATATTTTGGTTTTACTTGAATGTATGAATCATTTGAATATTTGGTAATTTTCACTGTGAAAAGAAGTGTGATTGCCTTTCAGTGATCTGTCTTACTCCTGCTTGCTAACTGCTACATTTTGGAGCAGGGGGCGTGAAGCCTTTCATGCCCTGGAATAAAATAATCTTCAGGTAAACGAGTAAAAATTAAAAACTCTTTGTATGGCCTGTTTAGGGATAATAAATACATCTGTTTGCACCTACTCAGTGAAGAGTGAAGAGCTAAGTAATTTCTGAAAAGCTTGAGGGAAACAGCTCTTCCAGTGAGCACAATTCCCATACCCTGCTGGAGACTACACCACGGGCTGGCACCTTCCAGGGCAGCTGCCACAATGCTGCTGGCTGGGTTTTCCAGTGCCATGTTGATTTTCTTAACCAGCCCCAAAACTGGATTCAGCCAGTACCCAGTACTCCCTCAGGAACTAATGGGTGCTGCCAGAGGTGTCCTGCCTGGTATCTTCTTGCAATGATTTTGTTTCCATTTGTTGTCTTGTGCAATCTTTTTTTTTTTCTTGTTTTACTCTTCTCTTTAGTCCTCTTACACTTCAAAGGCTGTGCTGAGGGCAGATGAATGCCTGGCCTTCCTGGATAAGGGGCAGGCCATCTCAAGAACTTTCTGTAATTCAGTGCCATTAGATGTAGCTGTTGTCAGATGTCACCAAGCTCCTGAAGGCAACCATAGAAAAATCCTATGGAAGGAACCTCTGAGGGTCACTCTGCCCAGCCCCACTGACAGAGCAGCTGTGGTGACCTGGACACCTCTGGGCTGAAGAGGAACAGCTCAAGGGAGGGGAGAAGTAGATCTTTAGTTCATACTTGCTAACACTTTAGCTAAACTTTGCCGTTTTTAAGAAATGCAGTGGTCAAGACAGATTTAGGCATGGAATTTATCCTTGAATCACCTTCACCCCTACTTCAGTCACACTGGGTGTAGGGTATAAAGGGGGCTACCCCTCACATCCTTTTGTCTGTTTTGGCTGAAGACACTGGCAGCAAAGGACGATCCCCGTTTGTGCAGAGCCCGCAGCTGATGCAGGGATGCAGAGGCTGAGCCCCCCTCGCTGCACAGGCAGTTCTGGCACCACCGCAGCTTGTGCTGCTCCTGCTCCAGGGCTGAGCTGTAATCTTGAGCCACCTTGCACGTTTCAGATACGTATATTAGTATTTTACACATACTTTCTGCAAATCAAACCCCATTTTGTGTAATGTTTGCTATTCATTTTGTCTGTGGGTCAAATTTTTCAGCAATGGTGAATTTTCTCTTCTCCAGAAAGCAGAAATGACAGAGATAAAACCGGTCCTAGAAATGACGTAATGCCACTTTTTATTCAGCCTCGTAGTAGAAACCTTGCCTCCGTTAAAACCCAAATAAAAGCTCTGAAGGAAATGAGAAGTGTAGCCGTAGCTGAGAGCTCAAAGCTGCTGCCCAGCCCGGAGCTGCGGAGCTGTCGGGGTGCTCAGGGCTGTGCTCGTGCCATCTGCTGGGGGAAAGCTGCCATGAGCTGCGTTACACACATAAAAACCCTGCTGACTGCGGTCATTAAACAGCAGAATTTGTAATAATAGCCAGACTGTCTAGAAAGATACCATATAAATCTTGTAGATGTAGAGCTCCAGTGTTTGTCAAAGGCTAACCTAGTCACAGGCTGCAATACAAACATATCTCTGGAACTGTAAATGAATCATTTCTATTTTTATGCTGTAGGTTTGGGGGTTATTTTTGTTTTGGGTTTGGTTGTTTAGTTGTATTATTTTAAAGCAGTCTGAGTCTCACAGTGGGTGTACAGTATGACTGGTCAAGGCAGTAGAAATGAGGAATTAAAGACTTTTTTTTTTGTGTGGGACTGATTTGATCGTTCTTCCGTTTTTTCCCCCATTTCTGGTGTGGGTCCAAGCAATTCCAACCACCTACAAAGAAAGCACACCACTGTGCTATGGAATGAAGCACAGAAGCAAGGTGAGGCATTGGGAACTTAATATGAATATTAATGATTATGATTATGCTAGTTATGATTGTCAAACTTTGTACAGTCTGTTCTTCTCATCTCTGTTCCCATCCCCCCATTCCATCCATACTGGCAGAAGTATCAAAAGAACAATTCAAGACAGAGGACTGAGAGAACAGTATATAGCTTGGAACATGAAAAGTAACTTCAGCAGCCTGTGGGTGTGTTTCATACCCCCTGCTAAGATGACACATTTCCCTCTTGTAACAATATCCGAGGGGTTGCAGAATCTTGTTTGTAGCAGCAGCAAAGTGTCTCACAGGAAGTTTCTGGAGACTGATGCTCAGGATTCTGCTGGTTCCAATGGCTGTTCTGTCACTTTCCATGCCCTGCTTTGCACCCTGCCCACACAGTTAATGCTGCCTGCTCTGCTCTGTAATTCTTTAGCTCTCACAAGAGCAAGTATCAGTTTCCTGGTCAAATGTGAGTTATGTTGACTTGTGCTGGTGCACTGCTGCCAGAGCAGCTGGCTTGGTTGTGTCCCGTGTCCTGTGCCCCTGAGCCATCCAGAGGTCTCAGGTGACTCTTTTCTTTTGAGACACCCCAGAAAGGCACTGAAATGTGGATATTTCTGGCAGAGCAGGGTCTTCCAAGGACAGCGGGGACTACAAAAACAAAACCTAGGATGCAAAGTGGGTTTCAGAAAAGCACAGGACAAAGGCACCTGTGGCAGTTCCTTTGCATGGTATGCCAACATCAGCCCCACTTTCCTGGAATATATGGATGCAGAGAAGGATGTTGAAGACTGTAACCCCCAGCTGGTGTGGGTAAGGCCCACCTGAGCACTGGCCTTTCTAGAGCTTAGATACCAGCTCAGATGGCATTGCAATATTTGCATTTCCCCCTTCTGTTACCAGACAACAACCCTCTAACCTGGCACACTGCAGAACATGGAGCAGCAGCATTACCTCTGCCTTTATTTTAAGTAATTGTTATTACATTCTATGACACACATCTGGTAACTTTTGTGTGTAGTGCTGGATGCTGCTGTCTCGAGCAGATGTAAGAGAGTTTTTATGGCTTCCTCCCGCCCTTGTTCCAGTCATTTCAAACTCTGCTCATGCTGTGGTTGCAGCCTGGCCACCCCGCTCCTCTCCTGCACTGCCTCCCTGGGCTGAGCTGCAGCAGTGCCTGTGGCAGGCCCAGCAAACACTGAGACTGTGAGTGCAGAGCAGAACAGAGGGCATTCAGCAGCACGGAGCACAGCGGGTATGCACGGTGTGCAAAGTGCATCCTCACCAAGTGGCAACGCAAGGATTTTTTTTCTCGGTACAAAATCTAGCAAGGAATCCTTCACATAAAACTGCAGTGCAGCTCTGAGTGGATTTGCTTTATGCAGTGGGTATGATGTGCAGCAGAGAGAGTGAGACTTTGACACTGTTAACTCACTGTGGCAGTCTTGCAAATCTGTACTTATTTTCAGATTTCTGAGCATGTCTGCAGGGGATACAAAATGGAATTTTAGACTTAGAATATTTTCCAGATTGGCAGCTACATTGTGTGGCAGCAGCTCTCTGGCCACAGAGAGCAAAGCACAGCTTTCCCAGGCATTGTCCTGAGAGAGGCTGTGAGGAGATCAGAGAAAAGAATGATAAACAATTCTTATCTTCACTTGCTGCACCTGTTGTTGTGAACATGTGGAATGTGTTATGGAAAATTGTTTACCAAAGGGTTTTCTTAATTGGCCAGTGGTGATGGTGTTTAGATTGAAGGACCAATGGGGTCCACCTGTGTTGTGGCTGCTGTAAGGGGGATGGGTTTCTTAATAACTATAGTATAATAAAGAGATTGATCAGCCTTCTGAGAATCATGGAGTCAATGCTAATTATTACCCAGCTGGGGGCCTGCAGTGACAACACTACAAGGTAAAGCTGCTTTGTTACTCAAGCCTGGATAGCAGGGATGCTCTGTATGACATAGCAAGAGAGACTTTTCTTGCCATGCACATTTTGCTGGGGCTTGAGACTCCTTGGAAACAGGCACTTTCTTTGTTTTCACATCATATGGATCAGGGGATGTGTCTTTCATATTAACACTGCCAAAACATGGGTGCAGCCAGTCTTATCCTGCCTCATACCCAGTAACCAACCAGTTTCTGCAATTGTAATTTGTATTCTCTTGATCTCTGCAATCTTGCAACTGTGGCAATATCTTTAGAGATGAATGCTGTTTCTATGTGCCTGTTAGAAGCTCTATCCTGTAACACACAAGCTGATACACAACAGAACAGAACACCCAGCATGTCCTGGCAGCTCACTGCCTTCCTGCTGCCAACACTGAAGGTGCTAGAAGTGAACTATTTACTTTTCTGCAGTCTGAAGAAAACACCTAGTTGTGCTATACACCAAGTAAAGGATGAACGTACATGACTGGGACATGAAGCAGGCACTAGCTGAGCCATGTGGTCAGTAAGCCAAGGTGTTGGCAGCCTGCTGTGTGTTTTGTCCTTTCCTGTGCTCAGTTCATGGTTTGGGTGGTTGAGCAGTCAAATTGAGGCATTTACTGAACACAGTCCAGGGATGGCAGGAAAGGGTTAATTGAAAGGTATCTGCTTTTTTCTTCCTTCAAATGCTAGCATTTTGTTTAATGACAACCATTTGAAAAAAAATATTTGTTTTAGAAAAAAAGAATGCTGCCAAAATAAACTACACTGATCTGTGTTTATGTTTTGGTAGAAACTCGAGGCCACTCTTGAAGGTAAATGGTGAATTGCTTTTCTGGCCACAGCAGGTTAATAATGCACAGCAACATTAGTGCAGGTTGGAATCAAAAAGTGCTGGTATTTGCTTGTTCTCCCTGTGCCTGGCTGAGGCTGCTCTGACAGTAAGCAGGAGAATGTACCCAGCACTGGGATTGACATTGCTGCACTGGGAACTGGGCAATGCTTGCTGGGGCCAATCTTGTCTTCAACCTCTCTCCCTATTTCTCTATCACCAGAAAAATTTGAGCCATTTGTCCTAAAAGTTATAAAGGAAGTTCACACACTTATTGATCAATATTTATATAAGAATGATGGCAAGAAGGGTCAGCCTGTTATAAAGAATCCGTGCAGGTCCAGCCACAAGATGGAGCCAGTACAGTACCAGGCACACCTTCCCAGTGGGACAAAGTGTTAGGCTGCTTTTTCTCTAAATCCTTCAGCAGTTTTAATAGGATTGTTCACTTCTCAGTTACTGAGATAGCCTTGGAGAAAATAAAAATCCATTGGAGAAAACAAAAATCAGAAATATCTAGTATTTAGGGTACAGAAATCACGTATAGTTTGTTCCAGCCTACAAATGAAATGTACAGGTAATCTGATCACAAAACATAAAAATCAGTGAAGCTTTTTCTTGAGTCTAAATAAAACTAGTCTTTAGACTCAGTTGCATTCTCCAGGGGTTTACAGAATTAAATTACCTAAGGGAAAGAAAGAAGGAAAGATTAAGAGGAGGGAAAAATTACAGGGTGGTAAATAAGGCCTTTGAGTTAATCTCACAGAATCGGGCGTATCAATACAAGTAAGAAATCAGCAGAGGCAGCTCTAGCAATTGCCACAGTAATTAAAAACCCCAGTGTGAAGAGCAGGAAGACAGGGGTTGCTTTGTAGGTTCTCCTTCCAGCAATCCTTGTAGACACTTTTTAGATAAGTTACTAAAATGAATGTGTCAAGTGTCAAGTTACAGTGTATAACCCTGTGCTCTGATAGTCACAGAACATCTGTTTTTTCTTGTTATTACTGTTCTTCTCTTCAGTTTCCTTCTCATTCAGTTTCAAAGTTACATTAGACTCATATTAATTACAATAAAAGCTTTTATTTTTGTCCTTCTCAGAAAATTTCCATGGCCAACATTACTCTTTACTTTGTATATTTTTCTCAACATTGCAAAAAGAATCAGTTCTTTAGTATCTGTCTTCATTTAATTCCAGAGAATAATTTGATGCCCTGTTGCATTTTTGCCCTGTAAACAATAGGCTGGCTACCACAGCAAGTCAATCCTAATAAAAATTGGTTCCAATTTAATGTTTGCTAGAGTATTGCTTTGCTATGGAAATCTGTAATTCGCCTCTGAAATGAAATTAAATTCACCTTCTGTTGAAAACTCCAGGTGACCTGCTGGTCATTCCTGATAGCAGATGCCTCTGAATGTGGCCAAGCTTTTAATTTGTACAGTATGTCTAGCCTGATTCATGAGAAAACACTAACCAGTTGAAAAGATTTTTACCATCAATTAACTAACTTTGCTTGCCCCTTATAGTAAGATATTCCTGGTTTTGCAGTGGGAACAGCAATTCTGAAATGCCTTTGGGGATCCCAATAAAGAATCAGTTGAACTGGCAATTAATTGCACAGGCAGATGTGATCATCTGACTGAACAGGAAAAGGACAGTCCCATGCTTGAATCCACTGCTGGAATCCACAGCTCAAGAAAGCATTTGATACCTTGGAAAAGGATCTGAGAAGAGATACAGAAACAACTTAGAAATTGGAAAATGTGTTTTATCAAACACTATTACTTCAGAGGATGCTCTCATGTCTATAGTGAGTCCTACAGTCTCGTCCATCTTACAGAGACAGAAGAAACAGCAGCTGAAAGGTAAAATTAAATACATTCAAGGGAGAAATAAGATATATATATCTGTCAATGAGAGTAATTAATGACTGGAACAAGGAATTAACAATTTGTGGAGACAGGATGTTCTAAGGCATGTTTCCCTAAGGGATGTTCTGGTTTAAATGACAAGTGATATCAGCAGTCACAAGGCTTCTGTCCCACGGTGAGTTACATGATTACAATAATCCTCTGGCTCTATTTATCTGTGAAATGGCAGAATATGTTTGTGCTGGATGCCCTAATCTGGGCAGGATAGAAAATGAAGATGGAAATATAAGTCTGGATTTTAAGATGAGAAACACATCTCTTAGAAGAAAGGATAAAAAAGGAAACTGAACAATCCCAATGCAGAAAAAGCTTGAATCCCTGCCTCTAGCCAACTGTTTTGCATATATAGGCAAGCATATGCAGAATGTGTTTCTACAAAACACATATCAACAGAAATTTAATTTCTGCTTTTCTATGGCTCACAAAACACAAATTTAACTTCCCAGATAAGCAACAGCTGGCCAATAGTCAGCCAGGGAGTTGATAGCTGCATGAAATATGTGACAATCCTACATGAGGGTGGAGTTTTTAACATGTATGTATACATTGAAAAGCTCACCTAATTCTCTTTATTCCACTACCTTTTCCTTTTCCCTCAGAAAAACACATCTTCTCTCTTCTCTTCTGCTAAATACAGACAATCCCTGCTAGAATCTGATTTTGTGATTTAAATGCTATGGTACTCATCAAGTGCAATTAGCTTCTCTGTGTTGTTGTGCTGGTTTACTGTGTTGCCACTCCTGTTTGCATGCTAAATATTCCACTGCACTGTGCAATTTACCTGCCAGGAGTGAACAGCTGGAAAACTGACGATGCTGTTTCCACTCTCCTGGTAAAGTGCAGTCTGGTCCTTGTCCACAATCTCAATGTTTCACCTGGAGGCACAGCCTCCAGCCCTCTCTGCACCCAGGATCACACAGCCACTGCCAGGGAGGCGTTAGGTCAGTTCTGTCTCTTCAGTCTCTGGAGATGATCTAGACATCACCCCTTGCAAAGGAGCTTGAGATAGCTTAAAAGGAGTGCTGCTTCTTTTTCAGAGATGAGGGGGAAGTTACAGAACTAACAGGCAGGATCTGTCAATCCTGCTCTTCCAGGGGTTGTAATTGATTGTGCCAGATATAAACACAAATGGAACAGTTGCACATTCTCCCATTAGAAAAACAGTGTTGTAAGTTTTAGAGATACACATGGCTATTTACACACTGCAATTGTCTGCTCTGCTCTTGAGTCTCTTGACAGACTTTCACAAAGCCATTAGGAAATGGAGACACAACCAGCTTTCCCCACTTACACAGCCTGGTCACAGTCCCTGAAGTTGCCTCTGCTTTTGAGGACAGACAAAACTTCATCTCTCCACAGCTTGGTTAGTACAAAAACCCCATTTGAACAATAAATACAGCTGTCACTTGTTCTTATGATTACCATTTTCATTACTGTGCTTGTAGCATGATGATTCTTTTGTGGGCCTTATTTTTGTTTAAAGACTAAAAGAAAGTATAAAACAAAACTCAGCTTACTGTTATCATGTAGAGAAAGGTCTAGATATTCTACTGAAAGTTGATATTAAATTATTAAAACAACAAATTCAGGGAGAAAAGAGAATAAAATTTAACCTAGCCACTAAAGCATGCTGATGCTTGAAGGGCATGTGTGCTGGCTAATTCCCTGATGAACCTCTCTCCTCTAGGTAGGACACTTGTATATCTGTCAGTCTGAATATTAGAAAAGTTTAATTAACATCTGGTTTTGCTATTTCAAAAGTCACCCAAGAGATAAAGTAGATCTGCCACAGTGGTGGTGGGCATTAAGAGAGCAATTCAGGTTTTGCAGATGACAAATTGCCCTCCAGTGGTGTGCATTTCAGCCCTCTGACAGAGAACACTTATTCTCCTAGATTAGGTGTCTGGAGCTCTGGGTGATTCTGACTTTTTTCCACATCCCATCCATTTGTATGTACGTGAGCAGATGTCTACATCACATAAAGTCATGATACAGATTTGTCTGATTCACAGCCCCCAAACAAATTCCTTTGCCTTTCTCCACTTGATGAGAGCTTGAGACATCAAAGTGTTTCAGGACAGCTGATCACATCGCTTTGGAGTCCCTGATCCACTGGAGATGCAGCTTCTCTGCATCTTTTTGGGATTTGCAGATTTTATGGTGGCATAAGTGGTACAATTTAATAGTTTACTGATTTCAGAAAGCGTCCCAAAGGAAAGGAATTTATTTGTTCACCTAAAATACCTCCCTGCACAGGCAGTTCCAGACAAGGAACTAAAATACACTGTGACAAATACCAGTGTAACATGTCCTAGCAACAAGCTGGTTTACAATTAATGCATAATTTTGTATTTTCATGTTATATAATAAGAAGTTTGATATGAATGTTGTCAGTTATTTCTACACTACACTATTTAGGCCAGTTGCTGCCATGTCCCAAGAAAAAAGATGCATTTTATTTTTCCTTGAAGAACTTTGGAGAACACAATGTTACAAACTTGAGTAACTGAGAACACAAGAGCAGATTTTTTGTTTTTCATTACTAAGCTTGCATATGTGGCAAGCATATAGGAAAGCAGTTAAATTACTTTTTTTTAAAATAGTCTTTCCTTCTTCCTGTGGTTTTCTTTCAGCGTTTTTCTTTCAGCTAACACATAGAATCTAACTTGATATTCTAAGACCAATTGATTTTTAAAATTTGGTTAAAGTTTCCAAACCTTTGAGACTTAACATATGCTAAAGAAGCAAAGGAAGTAATGATGCAAATATTGAGATGCATCACTACTTCCATCATTTCTTCCATGCTTTTTAGGTTATTTCACTGTCTCAGCCACTGACTACACGTAATGACCTCAAGTCCATTGTGCTGTATTGGAGGTTCATTCATACAAGAAACCTTAACCTGCTACCACTGACTACATCCTTGACATGTCTTTATCTTAAAAAAAAAAAAAAAGAAGAAAGAGAAAAGGATGAAAGGATGGTATCTAACAGTGCAGCTTGTGTATTTGTTACTAGGGAAACAAACAGCAAAGAGAAAGAAACCCTCAGTGTCCTTGTCATTTGGATCTTTCAGTAGAGAAGCAGAGCTTGTGTTAAAACAATGGAAACACTGTTCAGCTTTCAGGATCCTGTGCTGTCCTTGCTGAATGACAGACACTTCTTTCTCCCCCTTGTCCATCTTGTCATCTCTAAAAGGAGAGTCATTTCTACATTCTGCACTGGATTGCTGGGTGGTTTTTTATTTATCATCATGTAGACTTTAATCCCTGATTTGTGTGACCTGGTCAGTTCCTAACACCTACACCAAGACTGCAGCAGGTCTCGAGGTAAACAGAAGAGAGAACCCTGATGTTGTGCTCATGGCTGTGGCGAAGCAGGCACGGCAGCACCAGCAGTGCCAGGTTTGTGCTGCTTTGAGCTTGCCCTGACGTGAGGGGCAGGGCAGCATCGCCTGCGAGGGGGCACCTGCAGGGCCGGGGCTGGAGCCGGGCCAGGCCCACAGAGGCAGGGGATGCCAGGCCATGTAAAACATGACTGGCACCTCTGGTTCCAGCCAGTCCAGACGTGTCAGCCACGGCTCAGCTGGACTGCCACCTCCCTGGGAGGGCTGGGAGGAGATTCAGAGATCAGCACTGCTTGTGCTCTCTCTGCTCACTGCTGAATGTCACTGTACCACATCCCATGTAATTTCTCCATCAAACTATGCTGCAGCCTTGCTTCTTTTTCTGTTCCAATTATTATCTTGTTCATCTTTAGCTTTTGCCTCATCTAACTCGTCTTGTGGGGACTGGATTAGGAAGCTGGACTTGGTGCACTCTGAAGTGTAGCTAAGTAAATCCAAAGGATTATCACCTTCCTCCTGTTTTTACAAGACTGCAGCTACCAGCACCAGAGCTAGGGAGATGATGGGAAAATTGCAATAAAAGCCCTACTGGAAATACTCTCATAGTATTTTGTGTCCTGCTGTTTCAACAAAGCATATTTCTTCTTTACTCTGCTTTTCTGTACTGTTCCAGACTGGCTGTTAATTTGCCATTAAGAAAGAAGAAGGATATGACAAAACACCTGAATTATATTATAATAAAATATCAACATTTTAATTATATTTAAAAATGGATAGGCAGAATAAAATCAACTAGCACGTGGTTTATTGATCATAGCCACTAGCTGAATTGTAATGGATTCCCTCTCTCTAGTATTCCACAAAGTACCAAAGCCCCTTGGATAAAGAAAACAAACCACTTGGTAAAGATTATGGAAAAAAGAAAGCTATGTCAGGACTGACAAGAGAAGGAAGCGGCAAACATGTTATGGATGGTGTGTGTTCATGGCATGACAGCAGAGCCCTGCAATGCCACCCCGTCACGGGCTCCAGCAGCTTGTGTCCCTACGCTCCTCTTTGTCTGTGGAAATAAAAAGGGTACAGCCAAAATAAACCAGGGGGTGGCTTTTATTGACTCTTTAAAGAAAAACACGATCATTGCCAACAGACCTCACTTGGGAAACTACTTGTATGTGAGTTGTGTTTTGGCTCTCTAATGTTGAAATTTGTTCTTTTACACCATAACACCTGTGTATTTCTTCTCTATAAGCAATGAGCTTTCTCCAAACTTTCTTTCTGGAATCAAGTGCTCCAAACGATCCTCCTTGTATTTCAGCCTCTAAGTGGCCTTTTTTTCATTAATGTTTTTTCTACAGCACTTAAATTTTACCAGACCAGTTCCACCTCCCCGGGTTTCACTAATTCCTGCAGAAACGCGGAGGACAGCTGCTTTCTGCTGCGGACACGCACTCTGAGCAATCTGACACAGCCGATTGCACCGCTTTTCGCGGGCGGGACGCGAGCCGGCAGCGTGTGCCGGGGCTCGGTGCGTTACCTGTCCCGGTGCCGGTGCCGGGGCTCGGTGCGTTACCCGTCCCGGTGCCGGTGCCGGGGCTCGGTGCGTTACCTGTCTCGGTGCCGGTGCCGGGGCTCGGTGCGTTACCTGTCCCGGTGCCGGTGCCGCCGCTCGTCCCCTCAGGCCGGGCCCGCACAGCCCTCAGCCGCCGCGGGGGGGGGGGGGCGCTCGCGGCACGCGCCCCGCCGCACGCGCGCCCCCCGCAGCCCCGCCCCCCTGCGCGCGCACAACGGCCGGCGGGGGGCGGGGCAAACGGGGGGGCGGAGCCAACGCCCCCAACACACCCCCCGCCTCGGCGGCGCTGTGGCCCCGCCCCCCGGCCCGGGCCCGTTCCCTCCTCCACAAAGCCGGGGGCGAAGGGAGGGGCGGGGCGCGCGCCGCTTCTGCCCGCCCTCCCGGGGAGGGGCGGGGCCGGGCGCGGGGGGCGCGCGCGCGCGGGCGCGAGGGCGCGCGGCGATTGGCTGGCGGCGGCGGGGGGAGCGCGTTTAACGGCCGCTGCGCCCCCGGCCGGGGCAAAGCAAAACAAAGGCGGCGGCGGCGGGAGCGGAGCCCGGGCGGAGCGCACGGCACGGGCACGGCACGGCACGGGCACGGCACGATGCCTCGGCCGCCCCGCGGCCCTCAGCGCGCCACACGCGCGCCCGGCCCCCGTCTATGACCCGCTCCCACCTCGGTGGCCGCCGCCGAGACGGTACCTTCGAGGCGAGGGACCCGCCGTGTCCCGCCCCCCTCCCTTGATCCCCCCTCTTTGTTTTTCGGTGAAGGCCCGGCGCGGAGCTCTCGCTGCCCGCCGCGCAAGGACCGGGGGTCCCGCCTTCCCTCCTACCCGTGGCCCCTAAGGGAGAGGGGCCCGGGGGCTGCTCGGAGCCCGGGCTGGGAGCGGACTCGGCGCAGCGGTGAGTACCGAGCGGGCGAGAAGCGGCCGCTCTTCCCTGTGCTAGGATTTGTTTTTTTGGAGAGGGGGAGTGCGGGGTGCGGGCGGAAGGCGGCTGCGAGAGGAGCCCCGTGCTGGCCCCGGCCGGGGGGCCGCCTCTCCCGTGTGCGCGGGGCCGCCGAGGCAACTTTGCTGGCGGGAGGAGGCTCGGGCGCTATTTATAGCGCCTGGAAATGACGGCAGCGCTGTCTGCCCGCAGCCTGCTCGGTGCGGGGCGGTAAGGGCGGTTTACATAATGGAGGGGGGGCGAAGCTGCGGCCGGGAGCCGGTGGGGTCCCCCCGCGCGGGGCCGGCAGCCGTGCGTGCCCGCGCGGGGCCGTGCTCGGGTGGCCGCGCGGCCGCGCCGCTGCCCGGAGCGGGGAGCGAGCCGCTGTCCCGCTGGCATCGCAGCGCGGGGACAGAAAAGGCGACGGCGTCACCCGCCGCGGCAGCTCCGGGGTGAGAGGGGAAAGGCTTTAAAGGCGCACGGCAGCGGCTCCCGCCCGCCGCGGGAGCGGGGTGTCAGCCCGTAACTTTCTCCGCGCTTATTTTCTCCTGTTGTTTCCTGGTATGTGAAGGTGCAAATGAGGCTCCTGTGGCTCAGTCTTTAACTTGGCGGTTTTACCCTGCTGGAGTAAGCTCACCGCAGGTTACTGACAGTGCGTGCACAGGCTGCGTCCGGCTCTTCGCAGCCGCTCAGAGACTGTTCGAGGGTGTTTCAGGTCGCTTGGAGCCGCGCAGGCTCGCCGGAGAGGCCGGGCCGTGCCCCGGCCGGCCGTGCCCCGCGGGATCCCCGGGCCCGGCGGGGCCGCCCCCCCGCCACGCTCCCGGGGTGTTTGTTTACACATCCGGGCCCCGCGCGGCCCCGCCTCTTTGGCCGCCCCGCCCCGGTGACGTCACGTGCGGCGGGCCGGGGCCGGCGGAGCGCGGAGCGCGGCCCCGCGGCGGGACAGCCCCGGCGCCACCGGGCGCCACTGCCGGTACCGCTCCGGGGACACGCAGCGGCACAGCGCGGGCTGTGCCCCGGCGGAGAGCGAGCGGGAAACTGCGCCTTCGGGTTTTTGCGCTGCTCCGTGCGGAATCGGGAGCAGCAGCCCGAGGGACTGCTCGGAACTGTGAGAGGGAAGTGATTCTGTGTTTATTCACCGTTGTTAGAGCCAGCTGGGAAATGGTTTGTTTTGGATTGTGCCTGTAAAGGCACAACAAGTCTGTGGTTCCTGTGGTGTGTATCAGACAGAGTCGTCTTTTTGAAGAGAGCAATATCAAATACAGTATTGTAAAATCGGCCTTGGAATTAATTTAATTTCTGTAGTTGAGGAGCTTGGTACATTGAATCTGGAAGAGTCCAGATTGCCTTTAGAAGTGTTTAAAACACTTCTGGGAATGCATTGACGAAAAATGTTTTCCTTTTACATTCCGGGTCACAGAATTGCTAAGGTTAGAAAAGGTCTGAGATCACTGAG
The DNA here is from genome assembly GCF_036417665.1 of Passer domesticus. Taxonomy (NCBI): domain Eukaryota; kingdom Metazoa; phylum Chordata; class Aves; order Passeriformes; family Passeridae; genus Passer; species Passer domesticus. The sequence goes on from NC_087490.1 coordinate 6,095,099, forward strand.
CTCAGCTGTTAACCCAGGACTGCCAAGGGCACCGCGAAGCCACATCCCCAAGTGCCACATTGACACCTACCGAACTTCTGCAGGGATTGAACTCCTTTCAGTTCCATTTCAATTACTGATGGAGAGGCTTTAATTGAAGCCAGAGGCAAAACATCTTAGCATGTGGTGCCTTTCATTCTGAAACCCTGTTTTGTTCTGGCTTTGCAATTTCTGTTAACCTAAATAGGATCTGTATCTAACATTGAGTTCAAACAGGGAATTTGACAGAAACCTCATGTTCTTAGATCACTTTTCTCGTATATCTTCTAATAAATGTGGTTTTATATCTAACTTCTACAAGAGTGAACTGTTTTCTGCAAATAATGTAATTATTCTTCCCTGTGCAGTTGTAATAAGTTATCTTGGGACACTAAGTATATAATATTTGTTTATATTACTATTAATATTTGAGGCCTGCTCTTCATGCCAAATGATTAATATTTGAATATGTAAATGTATCCTTTATCAGGTGCTTTCCCAATCACTCTGTGTAGATCCATGCTTTGGATGGCAGCTTGTTCCTATTGCTGCTTTATTTTTTTTGATTGCCTGTGATGTGTTACATGTCTTGTTTGTGGCTTATCTCTGTTTTTGCAATTCTCTGTGTAAGAAATTTTCTGCTAGCAAGTCCTTCAGTAGTTTGAGTTTTCTCCTGCTTAGGATTAAAAAAAAACTAAACTGAAACTCCTTTAAGTTTTGCTGTGGCTGTCTCATGTGCTAGGCCTGCTGTACAGATTACTTTCTCAAGGCTTCTTTTGAAGCAGTGACTGCTTCCTGTAAACAGACTTTAATTTATGTGGCTTTCACTATCTGCTCTAGCTGTGTTAGCAGCATCCCCCTGCTAGAAGAGTGGTTAGTGCTGCCCTGCTCACAGTTTACAACTGTGATAAGGCATTTGCATGCTCTTAGCTGGATCAGCAAACTGTGAATTCTTTATATTCTCTCATTTCTGTTTGTGCTGTTGACCCGCTCGGGAGTCACCTGACAGCTGGTGACAGAATTGCCTGTGCAGTGTTTGGAGCATGCACAGCCTGGAGCTGCTGGCCTCTGGCAGACCAGGAGATGTTATCAGTGTTTGGCATGTTTCGTTTTCAGGCAAATGAAGAAGGTTTGCTTTCCAGCCCAGCAGAAGGCTCTGGCCTGCTCTGACATGTACGGTCCCTGAAAGGCACTCTGAGGATTAGGGATGCAGTTGGGTGTTCTCTGTGCAGAATTTAGCTTCAGTATCAGGTTGTGGGTTTGGTAGCTTCCATTGAGGCTATTCTGGTACAGTGAGGAAGTACCTAATTAGCTTTGATCAGGACACCAGTCAGGAAGGCCTTTGCCTAAAGGCATAACTCTGCAGAGCTTCAAAGAGCAGACAAGATCCCTGAACACGGTGGCAGCGTCTTACTTGGTATTTGACTTAGAGCCAGATGAGATCCTGCAAGATTTTTGCTGAAAACCAAAGTGCAAATATATAAAATAGATTGAGTGTTGGACAGATCAAGTGTTTTCCAAGGTTTCCAATGCTTTCCTAGTTGCTTGCTGTATTGGAACTGACCATTAGAACTTAAAAGACAATTAACTTCTCATTCTCTACCTTTTTAGTGTGAATTTCTGCATGGATGTCTTAAAGAGTACACCTGGTGTAATGTAGAAAGTGCTTGTGTTTCATGGAGAACTGTTGGAATCTCGTCCCTCATTAGAAGTGTGATGGAGTAGAAGCCATTAGTGGAACAGAACTGCTTTTTGCTGTGTTGAATGGAACTTGAACTGTGCAGTTCCTTAGAAAAAGCGGCCTGTAGTGCAGCCAGGCTCCAGTTATTTGCTCCAAATAATGCTTTGCTTTATGGCTGGACTTGTTGAATAACAAGTTAACTCTGGTCTTGTAAGCTGCTAATTGTTCTGCTCTTTTCACCTACAGGTTGTGACTGTTTCTCTTCTGTCATTTGTGTGGAAAGTGCCACACACACTCCAGAACAACAACGGCTTTTGCTTGCATATTCCAGTGTTTCTTTTGTCAGCGAGTTCAGCAAAGTTGTAATTCTTCAAGTGCCAGCCCTGAGCTGAGTGAGGAGCCACCAGCAGAGATGGTAAAAATGACAAAGTCAAAAACGTTCCAGGCTTACCTGCCAAACTGTCACCGAACCTACAGCTGCATCCACTGCAGAGCCCATCTCGCCAATCACGATGAATTGATCTCCAAGGCAAGTGGTTTCTTTAGGGACCTCATGAATTATTTCTTAACCAAAATGGTTGTCACTGTGACACCACTGCCAGTAGATAAGGGATGCAAATTGATACATACTTCAAAGTATCTTCCCTGGGTTCACTCTTGGGTCATACATGTGGTGTACAAAGAACTGGATGTATTCTGAAAACTTCTGAATGTGACATCAAGGTTGATCTAATATATTCCCCATGTTAACAGCCTGTGGCTGCTGTCAGGTGGGTACTGTGTGTGAGCTGTTGTAGCTGGAAAGTCTGCTAAGGAAAAATGTCAGAAGAAAGCACGGATCTGTGGGTAGGGAAATTATTCAGGTTATGGTTACTCCAGATAGAGATTTTTTTTTTTTACTCTGGACTGAAGGTCACAAAACTGTCTGTTTCCAGGGTGTCCCACTTGTGTTGTGGAATTTGTAAACACACTTTTGCTGTCCACCAGCTCCTAAGGAATATGATTAGCCAGAGATGTTCAAAGTAGTTGGAGTGTCTGAGCTTGGAGAATAGGTGGAACCTTGAAACAGGCTAGGCCTGCCCTTCTTCCCTGTTGCTAGAAGAAACAAAGACTCGTAACGTATGAAATACGTAGGAAAGCTTGAAGTTTGGGATAAATACTTGACAGACTGGTTTATTATTTGCTTCAAACAAACTCCTGATTAAATTACTCTTTGTTGTCATGGAGAAAACACTTAAGTTGCTTTTTAAACTTTTTAATACAAAATGTTCTATATAACTGTTTTGTCAAATAAAGTTAGTTCGAAAGGGTTTGACACTAAAAAAAAGTTCTGTCTGTTGCTCCTGCCTGTTTGTGTGTTCAGCAGCACTCAGGTGATGCTGCTCTTCTGTGCTGAAGAGATGGGAGGGCTTGACAATGCTGCTACTTCTGAATTTAGGTTTTCTGTGGGTGAGGAGAAAACATACCTGCTTGCTTATCCAAGGGCTATCAGGCAGTAATGGGTTTTCCACTTAATTTTTTTTACTTGAATTTTTTTTCCCATGATGATTTCAGAATTTGAGTATGAGGCCTTTTTGGCACCACTGGATTCTAAATTACAGGCACTCAGGGTTTCATTATTCACTTCATGTTCTGGGCCAAAAAAAAATCCTGGGAGAGGTTAATCTTTCCTGAGCTTCAGGTTGTAGGTACTTACAAGAAGAAAGAAACTCTTTTTTTTCCTGTGTCTCTTAGCATGTATTAATTCATTGAGAAAATGCAATCCAAGCACATAGTTAATAGGGAGCTCTTCTTTTTGTGGACTTAGATTTTTGCATGCCAGCTAAGCTGCCACTACATGAGCCAGTTTTCTCCAAGGGCTCGGGAGCTTTGGTCAGCAAAATACTTCAAATATGTTAAGCAAATCATGTTCATTTTAGAGCTTCATAAATAATTTCAAATGTTAAGAATCAAATTTTCAATTCAAAGAAAACATTGAGGACTCTTCAAAAATCTGTAGTAAATACAAAGAATTACTTTTAAATAGTTTCTAATGGTGTTGGGAAAGGTGTTAAAGGTGGATTTTGCTTGATTTCTGGCTTCCTTAATTTTTGATGAAGATACTTTACAAAAACATTTGTACTTGCAGGTTGACCATATACTTATTTGACAGCTGATTCATATTTTGTTGATTTAAGATTTCTTAACCATATTTTATTGTCTAAATCTGTATGGTAAAAGAGAAATGCATTTAAATGTGTGGTATATTTTTGTATGCTTTTAAAATAAAAAGAACATTTGTCATCTATTGTACTTGTATTTGGGACATAGCTTTGGAAAACCCATCTTCCTTAGGCTGAAACTTTACATAATCCCAACATGGGAGATGTTCTTCTGATGGGAACAACTGCAAAGCAATAGATAGACTTGGATCATTAAAAATAAGTACAGCTGGCCCTGGGGAGGATGGGGAGTGCAAATAAAATTTGATATTTTTTTTCTGAACTTCTCTTGAAGTGCCTTCATTGAGGCACATTATATGCAATGAACTTGGGTAAGTGGGAGAGATGGTTTTTTGACATATCTAGAATCCTAGTTACTGTAACTTTTCAGATGCAGGAAAAAAATCCCAAACAAACATAAACCAACCTGTAGTGTTCTGTACCATCTAAAGTTAAAGAACAGTGTGGTTCCTGGGCTGGTTTGGATTTATTGGAGTAAGATAGACTGTTCAACCTGACTTCCTCCCACTGCCTTACCTTGAAGGCCTAGTTCAAAGCCCAAGCTCTGTGTTACATTCTCTAAATACAATTTTTGGTTGTAGATTCTCACTTCACTCCAAATGCTTCCTGTACCATCTCATGTCAGAACACAGTGCCTCAGGTTCTCTGCAGCAGATAAAAGACAAACAGTATTTACTTAATGCCTGGCTGTAGCTGCTTCCTTTGGGGGCTGTCCCTCACCCCATCTTTTCTGGGTACATGCTGATTCTTTCTTCCTCATGTGTGGTCAGGGAAAAAGAAACAAAATGCATGGTGCACTTCTAATTTAAAGCAGCTCCAGCTGGCTTTCTAATGTGCTTTGAGGTATAAGAATTTATTACACCTGACACTGTAGTGGTGTTTGACTTGAAGATTAAAAGATAAAGCTATACTGTGAACAGAGTGGTGTTTCTCTTAAATGTTGGTCTGTCATGGAAAAGCAAAAAGTGCTGCATATTTCTGTCAATCATCCCTTTGATTCTGATCCTAAGAATCTCTGACTTCAATACAGATTTGCAGTTCTGCTTTTGAGAACTGTTGATGCCAATTGTCTGACGAGGATGGCAGCATACACGAATCACCTTTTCATTTTATTTCTGTTCTGTTTGAGCAGCAGGATCTCTTTCTTGCCCTGGAATGAATCACAAAGCTCTCTTTTTCTTGTGCCCTTGCTGGTGATAAAATGGCAACCAAGAGTCTTGGCAAGGGCTTAGAAATAAGAACACAGATTAATGAGACAGGACAAAAATGTGTTACCTGCTCAAGTGAATTCAGTTGTGGGTTTGGTTTTCTCTGCAGCTGTGAAAGGATGCTGTGTTGCTCAGTATTGAAATCAACATGATGTTAGTGGTTAGAACATACACTTCTAGAGGTTTTCACTCTGTAATAACCTTGTGTTTTCTGCACCTGGGGCAGAGCTTGGGGAAGGGGAGGGTGTGGAAGAGGACTGGTTGAGATTAGGAGCCCCAGACTGGGAGGTCATTGGCAGTAGAGATAATGACAAACATTTTTCTGTACAGCTGGACACATGCACGTGTGTGTTACCGTAAGGATTTATAACTCCCAGGTTATCTTGGGGTAACCATTGGTTTGAAGGATACCCAGTAAGAGAACTGACAAACTGTGTGTGACTTTGAATTGGAGTCAGTGCAAGTTGAGGTGGTGTCAGGTGCACCTTAGAGGGACTGATTTGTGTTGCCAGCAGGTCTGTGAGTGCTGGATGTTCTCCTTCTTTGGTGAAGACTTCAGAGTCTGTCAGGATGTTAAAGTGTTTTTTAAAATACTATGAGAAGGAATAAACCAATCATTACTACACTGGGCTATGTTCACAAGATGGGGAAGAACCTATGGCTTTTTAAAATTTCTTTAAAGAGGCAAATATTTTTAGAATCATATCCTACCATGACTGTAGGCACAGAAGAGAAGTAAACTATGAGCAAATAACCACAGCTCTTAATGAAGAGTAAGGCAAGAAGCTGATGCTGTATAGGAAGCACTTAGTTAATTTAAAATTGATACTTTGTAGATTTAAGATATTGAAACAGCACATAAAAAGTGACCAAACAAATATGTTTGGTCAAACAAACATAATTTAATTTTGAGAGAACATCTACAAGACTTCTTGAAGTATAGGGGAGGTTGCCACTTGTGTGGCCTAAATAAAATGTTATATATGTGCTGCTCTTGGAGCAATTCTGGAAAAAATTTTGTGGAAGGCCTGATTGAAGGAGCTTTCTTTTGGTTTGTTATGTAATACTAGGAAATGTGCAGTGATTATTAAGAGTAGTTAATTTTATAGGAGAACATAAGTTCCAAAGCACTTGAGAGTAGTTTGTGCTTGCTAAGTTCCAAAGTTTAAAAATTCAGGTATGATCCAACAAATTACAAAAAAATACAAATACTTCATAGAATCTTGGAATCTATTGAATATACTACAAAGGATAATGTTTTGCTACTCAAGGTTGACCTGCTTGAAAGACTGTTGGAGCATCTTACAGTGTGCCTTAATTCTGGGAATGGAGAGAATTTGGATTACTTTGTATGGATGTCTGTATAAATACTGTCACTTCCTTCTGTCTCATTCATTGCCAAGCATATCTGACCAGAGGGGAAAAAAGTCATGTGAAGTCACAGACAAGACTAGATGTGTCAATATTTTCAAGAATGAGTTCTGCACAAAGGTGTATATATATATATATACATATATATATGTAAGTGTTATTGACTGCAAGGGAAATCCTGCAGCTTGTGAGTGAAAGAATGGTCTCGATGGTTCAGTTCAGTTCTCCAAGGCATTCAGTATGATTGCTCTTCTAATATTGATGAGAAGGAAGAGTCTTAAGCCTAAATAGATGCTAAAACATTTTTAGCCTTCTTTAGCAATCTGTGGTTTTGTCCTCCACTGTTTAACTGATGAGATCAAGAGGAATTTTTTAAAGGGTTTATTGTCTTTAAGTAAATATGCTGTGCTTAGCTTGGTTCAATTTGTAATCCTCCTTTGCTTATGATATAATGAGTATTTAGAAAGATAGATGGGCCTGTTTTATGTATGTTTGATGGCTGTTTTTGTTCCCTCACTAATTTCATAAATATTCTGGTGATAATTTTTTTTTCCAAGAGGCTCTAGGTTTTTGGGTTCATTTTTTCTTCTGGGGGAAGAACCTAGTTTTTGAAAGAAAAGCAATCTTTGGAAAAAATCCAAGAGTATATTTGAAGGCTTAAAGGAGTTGGAAAGTGCAAGGGAAGTGTTCTACTCTGTGTATTTTGACATAATTATTTCTGAAATCCATTCAAGAAGCTGCATAGGTCAAGATAACTCGTCCTGCATAACAAAGTCTTCACTTTGGGGAAATATCATTTGCCAGGTTTGCAGGCATGCCGTTTTTTGGGCAGAATTTTTTAAGGCTATTCTCTACATACTGAACTTTGTAACTTGCTTTATCAAATTCAATAAATACTTGAATGGAAATAAACTTTAAAAATAAACTAGTATTTATCATGGAGTCTTCTAGAAGTTGCCTCGGAAGCAGCTGGGCAGCAGCGTCTCTGGTGGTCTGCATTATTTAGGAGTTGGATGTGAGGGAAACACCAAGTGGAACAAATGTGGGGGTTTTCCTCTGATAATTTTTTTGTCTCTACTTTATGTTGAATTCAGTTTTCTGAATTTATGTTGCAAGTCTTGAAATGAGAGGATATCTGTACACTCTCTGATGCATTTTGCTGAGGAGATAATTTCACACATTAGAGCACTTGTGTTTGTGGTTTACTTTAAGAATGCTGCCCCTCACAAGTACAATTTTCTGTGTTTCCCAAATTTGCTTATTTGTCCAGAGAACTGATTCAGCTTGATCTATCTTAGCTTGTAAAGGGAACTCCAGCAGATGAAAGGAAATTAAACCAGATGAAAACCTATGGACTTCTTTGATTTTCCTGCTTTACTATTTTATTTCTGTGTTTGCAGTAGCTTGCAGACAGTGGCAATGCCCCTGGGCTTGCTCAGAACAAGGCCTGCCTTGCCCCCAGTCCATGCTAAGATGGCAGCTCCCCTGGATATTTGCTGCAGAGCATGATCTCTAGCCATGCAATCGAATCCCATCTCTGGGGAATAACTGATGCCATGAGCTTTTCAGTAGCATCCCTTCCCCCACCCATGCCTTCAGCTGTGCCTCAGGGCAGTAAATACATGTTCTGCTTGACTGATATTTCCTTTCCTCCTGGGTAAAACAGCTACTCCTGCTGTTAGAGGTTAGGGTGGGTTTAACTTACAAGCACAGATCATACCTAATTCTGCATGTGTGTGCAAGTGAAACACGTATAAAGCTTCTTTACTACATCATGTAGCAGTGACAGAGGTTCTGCAGGTGACTTCACTGCAGTTTGTAAGCACAGTTGGACATTGTTGCTGATACTATTAGATGTTCTGGATACTTTCAGCTGTGCTGAAACAAGAAAACATGATAGAACTTACACATCCCTTTGTATTAATGGGTAGCTGGTCAAAGATACAGATTTTCTGAGGAATGATTTAACTCATCAATCAATACAGTGTTATTAATTGAGGACCATGAAAAAGCAGCCTAATAGCAAGTTTAAAGTTCAACTGCAGATATTAGTGGAACTGATAAATTGTCCAGCTTCTAAGTGAAAATCCTGGTTGCTGTGAGTCATTATTGATGAGAGTTGGTCACACTTGCCACCTTCTTCTAATTCCTCTCTACTGGGTACGACATATTTAAGGCTCAGTTTGAATGGAATGTTCTGCTTTAGTTTTGATTTGTGTATAGTGCTTGTGATCTTGGGAGTGCTGAACAAATGTTGCACAGTTAAAGTTTGTGTTTGCATAGGTGATGTTTATTCTACTGAAAAGTGGTTTGTCTGGAGACTGGTTTGAACAGTTGTGCCTGTTAGTCCTTGACACTGCCATTCAAAGTACTTTTTTTCATTTTCTTGGAGGAGTTGACACACAAGGTGTTCAACCTGTCAGTCCCTTAAAATTCATATCAGTATACCTGCATCATACAATGCAGAGTGTGAGAAACGTAGTCCTGGTAAAAACAAATGTTCAGTATTAATTTTTTTCTGGTTATGCAAAATATTCTGTTTATAGGCAAGTTACAAGCTTAGCAAGCAGCTCAAGCACCAAACTGAGTTGTCCTCTTTCCATTTCTAGTAGTAGGATGCATCAGAAAGTAGAACTCTGATAATAAATCTTTCTTACACCATTAAGATAATGCATCCATGACAGATGTATACCTTTTTGTGGTGTTTGAATACAGTTTTGGGGGAAAAAAAAATCAGCTGTTCATGTGAATAAGAAACTGAATGCCAAGTGCTGACAAGAGATTGATAATGATAATTCAAAGGCATGGGAATTTAAACTGGATGTCCTTGCAGTGCTTTTACTGCAGTCAGTGCATAGGAGTTGTGCATGGCTGGGCTGCACACCATTCAGTGCCCAGTGGAACACACATGATGTGGTTGGGCACTGGTTTTAAAGTCTGAGCTGCCTGGACCCACGTTCTGTGTTCCAGAATGCAGGTACACAAGTTGCTGCAGGTTCCTGTTGAGTTACCTGAGTGATGTAAACATGGAGGAACTTGCTCTTTGCAGCTGGGCAAGGAAACAAATGTTCTGTGGCATGTAAATACAATCCTCAGCCTCTAAACACCAGTGCAGGTAAGAAAAGATGGTATCAAATGCATCAGTCATACTCTGGGAATGGGAAGCAAGGCTGGAATGGAGGAGCTTTCCACAGTGAGATGTTTGTGAACATATTTTCTTTCTAAAATGTGTCACAGGAAAAGATTCTGTGTTGTTTCTCCCTCCACTGTACCTTGATAAACCTAAAAATTAGAAGGTAAATGGCCATTTCTGAGGGAAAATAAGCCTAGGAGAGTACAGTATATCTAGGGCAACAAAGCAAAGGGTGCAAGAAAAGTCAAGTCATCTTTAAAAATATATTAGGAAAAGAAAAACAGCTACAGCAGTGCTTTCCAACCGGTGGTTTGTATTTCATTTGGCTTGAATTTTTTTTCAGCTTATGAAACAAGAGAGGGGAATAGCTGCTTTTTGTGCTATTCCTGGCATCCTGTTACTGCCCTCTGCTTAATTTTGAAAAATGCAGGGTCAAAGGAGAGCTTTTGTTAGGTGATACTAAGTCAAGACTAAACATAAACTTGGCAGAAATAATTGCATAAGATCATTCAGAAGATCTCCTGACTCTTGTTTTTTTCTGGAGTCTTTTTTTTCTTCCCCAGCCTGCTGGGGAACTTCAGGTATGGCATATAAGTCGTTTAAAAATTGTTATATAGGACCAGACAAAAAAACTCAACTGACCACATTAATTTATATGTGATTGGTGTGTGTAATTACATATAAATAGAGAAGCTAGCACATGATAATGGAGAGTATTTCTTGGTGCTGTTTGAAAAAGAATTTGTGAATTCTAATTTGCAACATGGAATTTTTAAAGCAAGGGGAAATGGCTGCAACTTTTTTAATTTTAAGACTTTTTACAGTAGTTTAACTAAATATCATGGTCATCATGGCTTTGGAAGTTCTTTTTAATAAATTCAGGTATATGAAACAAGGAAGTTCTAGTTTTACATTTACTTCTTACTGAATAAGAGGATTTTGGAAGTGTTTTCTTTACTTTTTCTTAAATTTTGCATTTGCACATCTGTAGTTTTCTCTAGATTAATGTGTTGTTTACCCAGCCTAGTTACTCATTTATTAATGGGAATTTTTTAAGAGTCCATATCTGAAGAGAGTTTGTTTTCACCTGCAGTAAGCAATCTCTCTGTTTGTTACTGGCTCTAGTCTAGAGAGTCCTGGTTATTCTGCAGGAGCTGCAGAGTGTAGGTCTGCACTGCTCTGCCAGTTTTGTCATGTGTGTTTAAGTATCTCAGGAGAACTGAACTAGTGGTGGGGTTTGTGTTTGTTTGTTTTAGAGGCAGCTGTAAGGATAAATTGCTTTCTGCCAGAGCTGTTCAGACTCTGCTCTCAGCTAAGTCTCCTCTTTTCAGGGTCAGTCCTGCCTGAAGTTTCAGCTTTCACTGTCCTGCACAGCCTATCTGGTTTTCCTTGCCTGGTGAAAAACAAGACTTGTAGTTCTGGCTGGTGGAGACAGTGCTTTTTCTTTTGTCTTTGCTAAAGGTAGAACCTCCTTAGAATCACTGAGGTTGGAAAAGACCTGTAAGGTCATGAAGTCCAACCACAAACCCAAGAGAGACAAGTCTACCACTAAACCGTGTCCCCAAGTGCCAAGTGCTGTGTCTATGGTGACTTCACCACTGTCCTGGGTAGTCTGTTCCAATGCTTGACAACCCTTTTGGTGAAGAAATGCTTCCTGGTACCCAACCTAAACCTCCCCTGCTGCGACCTGAGGCCATTTCCTCTGACCTTGTCACTTGTGAGGTGGGAGAGGAGACTGACCCCACCTTGCTACAACCTCCCTTCAAGTATTTGTGGTGAACAGTAATACGTTCTCTCAATACTTCTTTTACATGGTTGCTAAAATAATAAAATATTAGTGCTATTAGCTGTTAGGTAGAATTTTTCATGTTAGAGATTTTACAAGTGTATATGGGCTGTATGTAACTACTCTGGCACTTGGTACCTGGAGTAGTCCAGGGATTTCTTTAAACATTCTCTATTGCAGTATAATCTGGTTAGTGTTGATCGGAAAGGGTTAATTTATATGCATTTTCCTTTTACAAGGTGGGGGGATTTTTTTGCACACTATTCTGAGTAATAAAAAGACAACAGTTACTGCTGTTGTGTTGCTAGTTAGTAGAGTGGCAAAATACCTATTTTAGTGTCAAATGACTTGTAATTGTATAACTAAATACATGTCAGGAGAAGAATCCATTGCAGGAAGGACCTTCTGCCTATGATTTCATGCTTGGTATTACTAAAACCATGCTAAAGTATTCAGGTTGATATTTTCCTTCCAAAAACCTTCCATGTTGATCTAATGCAGGCTTCTGAAAAGTTGGTCTGTGATATTCAACACTAGAACCACAGGGATTCTTAAAAACAATTGTACTTTCTTTGCATCATGGATAAAGTAGTTAATTTTCTTTGAAAGTAGGTTAGAGAATGGAAAGGCTCAAAGAAAAAAGAAATTAAGACAGTTTATAGATTTTTTTTTAAATGGAGTTCAGTATGGAAGGGAGAAGAAAGGAAAACTCAGTTCCAGGGTGATCCTGTTTGGAGAGGAAAGAATGGCTGTGTCTAAATTACCAAGTCATTCACTGCAGAAGGAGCCAGATGAAAGCAGTGGTGTGTCTGACACACGTTTGGAGTGTTTTACCTGTGCCTGGCTCTGTTTGCTCACAAGTGCTCCCAGGATGTGTGCAGCTCACATCCTGAGCACAGCTTCAGCTCTGTGTCTGCATTAACATTTTAATGCATGGAAGAACTGCTGGTTCAGTTGGTTCAGAAGGACCAAGGGTGCAGTTCCCAGGCACTGAAACTGCTCCACAAGCCAAACCAGCCCTCAGTAAGTGTGGCTGATTAAGGGTTTTAATTCAAAACTGAGCTACTGCTCTGAACTAAAACATTAATTTGGAACCAGCCAAGAAAGTCTGAGTGCCATCGTTTGTCCATCATTTATCAGGAATGTGAGAGATTGGAAAGCATGTGCCTGTGGTCAGGCTTTTAATGGTAACAGTTGTCTTACTGAAATGAAGCTGAGCTTATCTGTGAATTTTAAACTGATCAGATGCATTTCCTGAGTACAGTATGCTGGTTTTATGCTTGGTCCAGAATTTCACTGCTCTTATATCAAATGATGCAATGAAATTGAAATAATCTTTTGGCTGCAGCAGGGCAAGACAGAGGAGATGGGAGTAATTCCCTTTGAGTTAAAAGCAGATTATTTCAATTAGCATGAAGGATGTCTAGGAAAATGAGTATTGGTATCATGCAGAGGGGTAGGAAAAAACTATGTTTTGCTTGCATTATGGATGTTGAATTTTGAGCAATAACACTTGACAAAGTAAAATAAAATCATTATGAAAAATCCAATGTAGATGAAAACTTGTTTGACCAGACTTTCCTATAAAGAACTAGTATAAAGTAATTAACCTGAAATAGTTTATATCTGTGTTATCATTATATGTTTACTTACCTGTCTGGAACTATTTTTTTCTTTGGTGGCACTTGTGTTTTTAACATGTACAATTTCTTTTTCTTTTTTCTTTTTTTTTTTTTTAATGCAGTCCTTCCAGGGAAGCCAGGGACGAGCCTACCTCTTCAATTCTGTGTAAGTATGTGGTTATGGTTCTGCACAGCACCTGCAGAGTGTAACTTCGTGCTTCCCAAAGGGAAAACAGTTGGAATTCACACAGCTGCACTTTGCACTGTACTCACCAGCAATAGTAATTAAAGCGCTCCTGGGCTGGTTCTGAAGCATTCCTTTGCACATATACTAGTTTATCTTCTGTTTTAAGTAATTCTGCTAAGAGCTGAAGGATTAGGGGAGTGTGTTAATGTGAAATTCCTTTTGTCCGTGTAATGGTAGCTGTCTGAGAGGAGCTGCCATTCTGAGATACTCCAGAAGTCACAAGATATTGAGTGACTGTAAATTTTCTTTAGACAACTCTGCTGTGGTCTAAAGAATTTCCCAGCCTGACAGTTGGATACATTTACAGGTTAATGTTTCAGTAAACTTGGTACATCTTTAATGACCTTGAATATTGCAAATGTGCTAGAGGCAAGAGGTCTCTGTGATCTTATCAAGGCTAATATTTGCAATCTTAGGCACGTCCTTCCCTTGATAGGAGGCTCTTTGCATTTGTTAATGGGTGTATTTTAAGGTTTTTTACATGCAGGATTGCATTTTTGTCTTAATTTTTCAGCAGTTTTTTGTGTTGCAGCATTTTGAAAAAGATACAGTTGAGTGTCCTGGTCTATTTTTGACCAGGATAATGGAACTGTAACTGCAAAGGATTTGATTGCAGATCCTTGAAATTCTTTTAATATGTAGTCCTTCTGTGGTGACTTGGGATTTCTGCTATAATTCCAATAGGATGAATCTGGTACTACAGCAGCAAAAATGGCAAAATTTTTGCTCATATTTAAAAGTGTCTAAAAACTTGGTTTAGTCTTGCCTGATGTTTTCTGCATAGACTCATTTGTGGAAAAACTGGCTTGATGCAGTACTTCAAGAGATGTTTTGTTTTGAAATTGCTGTTTGTTCATCAGAGCTTAGTCTGCTGATCAGTAGCAAAGAAATATTTATGAGGCTTTTTTCTTGCTGCTATTTTGGAGCTGGTTCTAAATTCAGCTGTTGGTGCTGATTCACTGGTACAGACTTCCATTAGAGAGGTCTCAAATAGTTTTTGAAGTAAAGCCTGAAACTGTAGAAGTGTCCAGTTACTGTGTAGTGTTCTGTTCTCTGGAAGTTTAACTATTTAGCTTATCTTTGTTGCTGGCAGTAAGTGGGTATCACCAACAGTGACACCACAGCCACTTAAAAACAAGAAACAAACCCCTTTTTTCTTTCTGTCCTTCTGCTCAGTGTAACAGAGGAAGTTACTTTTGCAGCATTGAATAACTTAGGCATTTTTTAAACTACTTTTTGTCTGCAGAAAAAAGCTGGGGAACAGTAAGAAAAGAAACACACTCATCTGTTAACATAATTTCTTCCTTTTTTTAGGGTAAATGTGGGCTGTGGTCCAGCAGAGGAGAGAGTTCTTCTGACAGGTTTACATGCTGTAGCAGATATCTATTGTGAAAACTGTAAAACCACTCTTGGATGGAAATATGTAAGTAATATACTTAAATCCTCAATAAATATTTGCATGTTGAAGCACAGATGTTTGAGTAGCCATTGAGTAGCACCTTTGCTGATGGTTTATGTGAGTTAGCTCTGGTGCTTTTGTGTACATCAAGCTCTAATGTAGCCTTGCTTCCTTGCATCTGCAGAAATGTTGCAGCAGATAATAATTTTATTCTGGACTGCAAATCAAGCATGAGCTATATGTGCTATTACAGCTGTCTTAAGATTTCTATATTTGATAATCTTTTTGCAAGACTCTCAAGCACATGTGCACAAAACCAGGTGGGAGAAATTGTCAAAGTGAGTCTGTAGTGTCATGGACTGCAAAAGTTGGTGATACAGTAAAAATATGAATTACAATAAACAGTACTGAGCATGTTACTCTCTTTACAAATAGTGTGGACTCAATTCTGTTGTTTGAAAATTTACCTGTGCACTTGCAGCTGTGTTGCAAGTTTGAGGTTTTGAAAATCTTAGATTCTGGGTAGGATTCTCACTGATTCAGTGTACTTTCAGATCTTAGAAGTTTTCCTAATGCATTTCCTGTCATAATGAATAGAAAGAAGAGCTTTTGAAGAGGTTTGCATTCCCTATTTTCATTACTTCTGGGAATAAATAAATAACATGTATAACATTCCATTTCCTAACCTTCACTTTTAAAAGCATTAAAATTCCCCAAGCAGAGAGAGAACATGATCAGTTCTACAGCAAGATCTGTGCAGTAGATCTGCTGATTCCATTTAGGAGAAGTTTGCTTCTGTTTCCTTCTCAGTGCTTTTCAACCTCTCTTTTTTCCCCTCCTTCCCCTTACTTGGTATAACCAATATGGGTTGTTAACTGTAATGGCTCCTGGTTTGTATTTTTATTGTAAGTTTGATATTTAAAACACTTAATTTCCTGAACTTAATTCAGTGTTGTCTTGATTTTTTATTTTTTTCCTTTCCAGGAACATGCTTTTGAGAGCAGTCAGAAATACAAAGAAGGAAAATTTATCATTGAACTTGCCCACATGATAAAAGACAATGGCTGGGAGTGAACCACAACCTTTTTCCTTCTGTTTGGACTATATTCTGTGGAACAGGCTTTACAAAGACTAATGCAAAGTAAAGGAAGAGCTTGGCTAGAGTGGCCCTGAGAATATCACTGAACTCTGAAACCTCACAAATGAGTAGTGTAGTGTAAGTGGCTATTTCAGGCCATGTTTGCCTTTTCTCCTTGTGTAAGTTCCCTCTTTTTGTACGTGTATTATTGTGTGAACAGTTGTTTTGGAACATTTTGAATGACCTTTTTCTAAACTCTCTCAGACTAGAGAAACAGTTCACTAATTGAAAACAGATTTTACTGGTTAGCATCTCTCTCTGACCTATGCCTTTAATGCTACTTCTGCTGTGCATGCTTCTTGCCTAAACACCTACACTCCAGTCCTGTAGAAGTTCTGTCCCTGAGCAGTCTGAAAGAATGTATGGGATGGGGTGCTTTTTTATATGTAGCAATTTCTGATGTGTTTGGCAGTGAAGAGGATGCAGTATTGTAGTTATTAATTTCTTTTTTCAAATTGAGTGTACCACAACCTATGTACATCTTGTAGGTGAATTGGTTAAAGGTACAGTGCTCACTTCAAAAAGATTACAATTGCACTGACTGAAGTTAGCAGGTCTCAAGTTGTTAGGAAAAGTTATGCCAGAGGCTTGGTATCTTAATGAAATAACATGGAAAGATTTTAAATCAATAATGCTATAGAATATGTTCCTTTAAGACCAACATATTCCCTAAGGAGTTTGCTGGATAAAAAATTTATAAAACTATAGCTTGCAAGATTAAAAAGACAGAAAAATATATGCATCTTCTATTTTGAAAAAAAAAAATTAGTTGGTATATTAGGAAAAAACAAAGTTTTGGTACTGTACCTTTGCCAGTAACAGGGACTTGTGCATCAGTAAAGTTTTATGGCTGGTTCCATGTAACTGAATAGTCCTAATGCACTGGACAAAGAGGTTGATGTCAAGGAAACTTGTTGAAGTCTTCTGCTTCTGCTACATTTGAACAAAAATATTTATTTTTGTGAGAAATGGCCAGAGCCTATGACATGAAAATTAATATAGTACCTGTAGGAAAAGGAAGAGTAATGAGAGGCAAGGGAAGTTTGACTTGTTTTTTCATAAAATAAAATAGTAAGATAGTTTTTAAAATTTGGGGGTGGGGAAAGGGTTTCCCGGTTTGCTGGCTAAATCATCCCCAAGTATCTTTTTATAATAAAAATTTATATGAAACTCACCTTCTCTTTTGTTCTCATGCTGTTTCTTTAATGGAATCAGTTAATGAGAGAAACTTCTGGAAAGTATATGCACAATATGAGCTGTTGGTATCTGTGTATGCAAACTGAGCAACTGTGAAAGAAACGCTCGACATAAATTTGCTAACTTGATTTTCAAATTAAATAGTCTCTACAGACTTTTTGTATGTTAAATCTTTTTACTGCTTGAGGACAAACTGTTTGGAAAAAAAACCCTTTAACACTACATAAGTCCTATAACCGAACAATACAGAAGCCTTGCAATATGAAATCCCTTTCTCTCAATAACAATTTTAATATGGCACCTGTGAAATTAATCACAGGTGCTGCTGCTGCTGTTCTGTTTTTGGGAATCTCTCATAGGCTTTCTGAACTCTGCTGCACTTTAGAAATTGTCAGACATGAAAAATTACGCCAATGGGTAGGGGCAATACAAATCTTTAAAACCAGCTTTCCAGTGTTTTTGTGGGGAGGAGTGAGAGGAGCATTCTCCCAGGTGTACACATTCTCTGTGATGCAGGCTGGCTAACCTGCCTGCCAGTTGTTGTCATGATTGATACCCATGAATTAAAAATGTAAGAATTAGGGAAGTAGTTCAAGCTGTTGGGTTTCAGTCCAGAGGCCTGAGGTGGTACAGTTACATTCAACCTGGATTTTGTGGCTTGCACATTGCTGCTTCGTGTTCACATCAGGTCTCATTTTTAACAATGCCATTGGTGCAAGATGGGCTTGGATGTTGCCTGTCTCGTGCTCTTTTTGACCTGGAATTCTTGGGATTTTGTTTTCCACCATTGCAATGTATGTTGCCAACAAGGAAGGCATTAAAACTTCTATCAGCAAAAAGTTTGTGTTGGCTTCCAAGTCCTGTTGCAGTGTTGATACTTGTGAGCAGCTTGTGTGAGGTTTGTGTAGCTTTGGGCTTTTCTTATTTCCTGGCTGCAGACTTGCTGAAGCAGTACACTGGACTGAAGGCAAAAGTAATGGCTGCTTTTCCAGAGAGAGTTGAAATTAAAGAAAATATGTAAAGTATTAAAGATTTTTCTCTCCAAAATTGGGGGTTTGGCTAGCTCTTGTTAGTAAGCTAATGCTGTCTGCAACACAGTCTTATTCGTAGAAATTCAACCTCTTTCTTCAGTGCATTATTTATATTTCAAACTGGACATTTTCACCAAAACCTTAATTAACTTTGATGCCAAAGGTTGGGACTTCAAGTGCTTGGCACATAGAGCTTCAGACTACTGGCATAAAGAGTTAATGACCTATATGTGATGTTTATGGCTTTTAAGAGAACCAAACAAAGCAATATTCTTTTTGGTCTTTTAATAAAAGTGGATACTTAGAAGGAGTAAAGAGTAGAAGTAGTCCAGAATCACTATTTTATGCTGCCATGTAACAATTCTTGAGGCTTATTCTTTTGAGGGAATATGTGAATTTTCTTCCCATGTTGTTTGGCAGCATCAATGGTTATTTTCTCCCCTCATAAAGATACAGAAAATTCTTGTTATTGGTTTTGGTGAAAGTTGAATCCAGATAGCAATGACTGCTGGCTGATGTGAAGGGGTCAGTCTGGTCACTGAACCCTCCAGCAGTCATTTGAAAGAAAAATAAACTTACTTGAAAAAAAATTTTACTAAAGCATTTTCCCTCTAACCAATTTTTGTAATATATTAAAGATTATATTTAAAGTTTGTATGTGTTTGCTCTGGGCAAGTTTACTTCCCCTCCAACTTGAGCACTTTTGTTACTTGTACTGGTTATTTTTGGTCTTAACATTTATTTTGTATTTTGTTTTTTATAAATTGTAACAAAAAGCTTTTGTGAACCTTTGTTTCTTGCTGGCTCTTTCTTGGACCAAATGAACTGACTATGAGCTGGCTTAGAAGAAATGTTCATTGGGATGCATAGGAATTTGCTAGCAAAAATGTACATGTATTGAAAGATTTTTTCACTGAACCTCTAAAGCGCCATGCCTGTCCTAAAGTAATTAATCATAATTTGGTGTGACTTTAGTAATCTGACCACACATTCTCTGTCTAGGTCCAAAATAATGGTTGTAACAATGGTTTTCCAGGACTGAGTCTGCCTCCAAACCCTAGAGTTTTTCTTTGGCCGGTTACTTTAAGTACTTTTTTGATTACTAAAAGGCAGTGCTGCCATGTATAAAAATCCTGTCACATTGCAAACTTGCTGTGAAATCAGCTGCAGAATTTGGTGAGGGATTGCTCAGCCTAACCACTCCTGCTGTATGCTTTTAGTGGCCTGGTAATCTTAATTTTATCTGCCAGTTAAAAGGGCCAGGATCTGAATTTCCCTTGTTGGTTGTAAGCTGTACAATGGCAAACTGTGTGAAGGAAGATTGTTATGGCTCCATCTTAACGTCCCAGTAGCAAGGCCCAGCAGAGTGACCAGTGTGGGTGGTGTGCCTTTGTGCTTGCAGTCCTTGGGAGAGGAGAGGAGTATGGGTTGTGACGTTTCTTTGAGTAAAAAACTGGCCTCAGAGGTTCTGACCGAGTCCCCACTGGACCCATAAGCGAAGGCCATCTGTATTTCCTGCTGGTGTCCCCAAGGCTGGGGGCCAGGCTTGCTGGCCATGCACTTCCCTCCAAGCCGCTCGTAGGGCTCCTCCTGCCCGCTCATCTCAGCAGCCAGATTGCAGCAGCAGTGACCTCCAGACTCACAGACCAAACTTCACTCATCTCCAGCCTTGGATATTGGCCATGAGAGGAAGAAGCTGTCAAATTATTGTTAAACTTCTTGGACACTTCATTGGACTTCACTGAGACTCATGTTAAGCCAACCAGCAGTATAAACACTTACTGGAAAAGGAACAGATGCTTCAGAGGTTTCTTTTAAAAGGACTGTTACAAGTGGTTTAAGGTCTAAAGCATGAGTCATAAATGGCAGTTGAGTTGTGCCTCATTGTTTCTTAAACTCTTTAAAAACGCTTTCTTTTACAGGTGACATGGCTGTGTTGCTGTTTTGTCCTTGCAATACTGTACATCATTTGTTGTTTCACTATACTGTATCTATTCAAGGTATCACAATAAAAGCTTTCAATTGTTTTGTTGGGTTACCTGTTGGTTCTGTGCTATCTTTTCTTGCTAATTGAGTTCTCAGGCTTTATCTTCTGGTATGGCCAGAGAGAGAAGACAGTGCTCTTAGTTGCTCTTAAAAACCTATAAATGGGTTGAATCTGATTTTTATGTGGTTTTAGGACTGCCACAAACCATTTGGGGTTTTTCCTTTCAGAAATCTTTCCAAAACACAGAAATTTGTGTTGCTATTCTTAGGGCTTTTGCCTATTTTAAGCCAATTTTTTTGTGGGACCTCTGCATAGTTAGAGTCAGTCTGGACAAGCCCTGAAATGAATGCTGAGAGGAACTGCAGTGTGGGTGTGCTTTTTGTTGTGTCAGTTGGATCAGCTGCAGACCCGAGGAGCACTCTGAGCACTCCCTCTGTTCATTCTGCTTTGGCTGGGAGGAGCTCCTGTAGCTTCTCTGACCAGGTTATTGGTCTTGTCAGTGATGTGATCCCTCTGGACTGCCTGAGGCTCAGAATGAAGTCATTCAGTGCACACTTATGCGCCGTCTTCAATAATCCATCATTTCATCTCACAAAGAGATAAATGCAAATCACACATAGTATTTCCATCTTGAGAAAATGGAAGATAGCCAGCCACCCTTATTCAAGTGCTGTCTTAGGGGCATGAAATAAGGATCTTTGCAGATCTGAAAAAAAACTCAAACCCTAGGGATAAAATAGCATTTTATGTGGTGTATGGTCTTCCTTGTACAAAAACCTATGTTTTGAGAGGATGTAATTGAAGTAATAAAGATCCAAATAAGAAGTACCTTTGGGATTTGAGATGTTCATAGTAACATCCCATTACATTTTAGTGTATCAGAGGGACTACAAAAACACCAACTGTCAGCAGCTGGGTTACCAGAACAATTTTGGCAATGTGAACTCCAGTGTTCTGTCTTACCAGCTGGAAAACACCAGGATATCTGACTTCCAGATAGACAAGGATGGGCAGATGCCTCATCTAAAGCTTGAGAATCTTCTATGAGATGCCTTTTTGTCCCTGTAAAATTTCAGTAACTGGGCAGTGTAGTTTGGGGTTCTCCCCCATGCCCCAAGTGCTGCAGCTCTGACTGGGGACAGCAGGTCTGTACTGCCAGAGTCCAGGTAGCCTGAACTGGAAAACAGCCACAGCTAGAGCTGAGCTTATCCTCTGCACAGGACTCCAGCTGGGTCACTGCCCATGTGAGATTCTTTCCACTTTTGTCTCTTCCTCTGCTCCCTGCCCTTGGCTCTGCCCCAGATGGGTCCGAGCAGGGAGGGAGCACCTGTGCTGCTGCTGGCACTCACCTCCAGCAGGCACAGCAGCTGTGGATTAACTGAGGCTGGACAAAGTAGTTCCTGGCTGTGAAGCAGCTCTGCTGAGCCATGGCACTGATGAGCATTAACTGTTTCTCCTCTAGCAGAGGCTGAGCTGTTCTCAGGGTTTGGCTCATTCACTTCTGGAGTATTGCTGAATAAGATTTGAGCTGAGGTGCTCTGTGATCCTGGTAGCAGTTTAGTCTATGCTAACCTGATTGCCTGAAGATTTTACTTAGTGAAGATCATTCTAGAAAGCAACAATACAGGTTTTTCAGTGTTTAATAAATTAATTAGTAGATTTTTCATGGTCTGATTTCTGTATTTGAATAGTAAGCATTAACTTTCTTTCTTGCCCAAATAGACTCCAGTGATTTCTAGTTTTTGGCAGGGCCAAACTAGCCCTTTATTCAAAATGGAGTTTGCATTCTGACATTAAAACATGTACATGTATGCAAAGTCCATTCTGGCATGGAATATCATGGCTCACCCTGTACCTGTAGGAAGGGTTGTGAATGTTATTTAATTTTCAGTACATTTTTGACGTGATTAGCTATGATCATCTTTTACACCTTTCTTTTACACCTGACAGAAGTTAAAGTAGTTTACAACATGAACAACACCTCTCAGTTTGGGACCCAGAGCTGATGACAGAGCAGCAATGCTGTATTGAGTGTCTGAAATGTTTTTCTTATGTTCCAAATATTGTAGAGTTAAAACTCCAGTGGATTAAACTGCCTGATTACGGTAAAAGTTTTGGGATTTTTTTAGGTGTTAGTTGAGTGGCACTAATAACTGTGTTTGAATTGTGGGGTATTTGTCCATTTAAAGGTGAAATCATAAGCTTTATTCTGCAGAAAGGATTATTCAAAATGTTTCTATATGGGATCATATAAAACCACTCCCACAGAGGTGTAACACTAAAAGGAAAAAAACCAACCCCAACTGCAGGAGCTCTTGCACTGCCTGTGCAAACAAACTTTTTCCAAAACTTTCTTTAAAAGCCCACTAGAAGTCCAGAATCTTGTGACAGAGAGCAGGGCTGCCAAGGGCCAGAACAGCTTGTTTTGCAATTGGGCCCTGGGGAAATTGCTACATCTGGGGGCTGGGTTGAAGCTGTAAAGCGCGTGCTTTTGAGGACTGGGGGGGGCTTTCCTAAACAAATATATTTCCTAAACAAATATTAATAGATTCTCTGCCATGCACAGGGAAAACCTGCTGATGTTATCACAGCAAACCTTTATTCGGTTAAACTGGAACTGCTGAACACTGTGCAACCACTTAAGAGGGGCACGTGCTGAGTGCCATAAGGCCCGTGTGTGAAAGGTATGTGGGGCACTGGGACAGGAGGTGAGGACCAGCTGCTGAGTGCAGTGAGGGTGGCTCTGCCCAGGAAAGAGCTGGATCCGTACGGCTCTGACAGCCTGCCCTGCAGAACAAGCACAAGTGCAAATCCGTGGGAAAACGTGACATTTTGTGACACTTCAGGCCTCTCCCAAAACCATCCCTCTCCATGCCTTGTGTTAAATGGCAAATGGCACTGCTTTTTGTGGCCCTGCAGAGAGGGATGTGCCCCTGCCCGAACAGCCTGTGCTGGGCAGCGAGCGGAGCCTCCTGTGCACTGCCCGAGGCCAGGCTGGGCTGGCAACCCACGGCTCCCAGCAGCTGCTCCTTGGGGCCAGAGCCTGTTTCTGGCCTTAATCTCCTTAGAGATGAATTCATCATCTGTTTCCCACTGGTGGTCAAACAAGCACTATTGACTGGCTGGCATGCTCCACTTTCTTATGAACTATAACTGATAAGACTGAAAATCTGCTTCTGCTTGTCCACTTAAATTATCTTCCTTTCCTTTCTTCCTCTTTTATCTTCCTCCTTCCTCAATTCCCCACATTTTTATGATACTCATAACAGTCCAAAGTCTGCAGAATTTTGCTTTTTTGTTGTTCCTCTTCTTTCCCCCACAGATTGTGCTACCCAAGGGGCAGCAATAACGATTTGTTATTGAGACAGATATTTCATGTTTGATCTAGTGCCGAACCAACCCGAGGGAGCCACTGTGCTCCCACCCTGCCTGCTGGGTGTGCTGCCCTGAGCTGGGAGCCAGCATGGCCAGCCCCTGAACCTCAAGGGCAGAGGACAAGGCGCTGCTCTTTGCTCCTAAACTATTGCTGCTTTACTGATTAAGCTCCTGTAGCAAGTTTTGGGTCTAAATACAATTTCTTTGGCATGATAATCAACAGCAAAAGAGCATGTATGAACTGCAGACCCATAGCCTCCCTGCAATGCTGTGCTTTACCGTCCCTGCTCTTCCTGTTCCCAAGCTGATGAAGACAAGCAGTGCTTTTTTCAGGCCTTTATCCCCCTCTTCTGTAACGAAAAGTTTCTCACAGCATCGAGGCTGGAGACACAAATTAATGCCCTTTAATTACCTACTCATAATATACAAAACCAAAAGCTTTCTCACATCATTCTTTCAATGTTTACTAAAATAGAGACCTTGCTCTGGCAGATCTCTCCTTTACTGGCCAAAACTCACGCTGAAGGTTAACAGTTCCCAAAGTTAATGATTATCTTGCCTTGTTTGCTCAGTGTTTCAGAGTTAAAACATGTAAATATGCCTCCCCCATGTAATTGCTGTGGTCAGCCAGCGATGAGCTCTGCAGCAAACATAAACACAGCTATTAGCAGAGACAAATGCTTCTCCCTGGCCTGGCCTCCCGGGGCTCCCAGAAGTGTCAGCTCCCCCAGAAAACCACCAGGATAAGGCTGTCCTGCTGGCGCTGGTGATTACACAGAGCCTGCTATGAAAACCCCCTCTCAAAATAGCAATTTCTAATCTCCCCTGAGGCCATTAATCAGGTTTCTAATCCAGCAAAGCTGTCCGTACTGTACAGGCTGTGATCCCCAGGCCTTTATTAGAAACCCCTCTTGGTCACAGCATTTACTGGGTCAGGGGACTGATTGTCACGTTTGTCTGACAGGAATAGCTGCCCATGTATTTTGTGAGACAGATCTGTGATAGTGGTTAATGCCAAGACCTGGCTGCACCTTACCTGTGAGTGCTCGACTTACCAAAGGCTCATCTGCATAGAAATACATCCCAACGTCAACTCAAATTTGGTAATTCCTGAAGATTTAAGAGTAATCTCTGCTGTTCTGGAGACAAATGCAATACCTTGTCCTGTCTGATTAGTTCCAGACCAGAAGGGAATGTCCTGAAGATGTGTGACAGTCAAAACTTTCTGGGCAGCTTCACAAGAGCTGAGGTTTTGCCCAGGTATTGACTAAACCCCAGCTGGGGTAGTTGCATCTGCCTCCTCTCCACCATTCCCCGGGTGATTCTGTCTCAGAGGACCTGATGTGTTGTGGAGGTGGGGGATGTGACTGATGTGTGTAGCCTCCACACAAGTATGTGACATTTGCAGCATTAACAGAGATCCCTCTGGCAAAAGGCACCGTGCAAATGCAAACCCATTGCTCACAAAGTGCTGCAGCATCCTCGGGCACGCCGAGCTCGAGCAGGGGGTGTTACCGAGGCAATGGGCTGCTAAATCTCCTCCTGCCACCGGAGCTCTAGAGGCTCCCTGCGGCCCACGGTGATATTTAGACACTGAGGCCCTGGCTGGAGAGACGCAGCTCCCATGGGGCTTGGCTGGAGGACGCTGTGGGGTCGGTGGGGGCCTGTCCTGATGCTCAGCAGTGTCTTGACTGCTCATGGAGGGGATGCTGAGGCTGAGCCCCACCTGGGGATTTGCCTTGGTGGTTCCTGGTCCGTAGGGCTGTGCCATGCAGCTCAGTGTCCTTGCCAAGCTGGAAGAGGGTGCCAGGGGGCAGACAGGGAGTGGGGAGCTCAGGGTGGTGGGCAGTGCTTTCTGTGCTCCAGAAAGCACTTTGTTATCCAAAGGCTAAGTGAGCAGGGCAGACATGGGGCTGGCATCATAATTCACCCCACAGCATGGGTCCTGCTGGCTGAAATCCTGAGCAGTGTGGCCAAGAGAAGAGTCCCCACCTTGCTCAGCCGCCCATCCTGTACTGAGCAGACCCACGGGGGCGTGGAGCCAGCGTGTCCTGGCGCTCGATGCTGTCAGCACAGGGCAGTGACTCATTTTGCCACTC
The DNA here is from genome assembly GCF_036417665.1 of Passer domesticus. NCBI lineage: Eukaryota > Metazoa > Chordata > Aves > Passeriformes > Passeridae > Passer > Passer domesticus. Next base: position 6,120,613 of record NC_087490.1, read on the forward strand.
GGGACTCTGGGTGTGGATGTCTCACTCACGTCTCATCTTGGCAGCAGCAGGTTCTCCTGCTCAAGGGCTTTTGCTCCTGCCCAGCACAGCACAGGGTGGTGGCCAAGCACTCATGGTCCTGGTCTGCTGCTCTGTGTCTGGTCACATCAGGCCACAAACCTGCATTAAAGATACCTGCCTCACCCCTTGGTTTCCCCGAAATCCAGCAGCTGGCCTGGCGAGCAGACACCCAGCCCCCAGGGCCAGTCAAATCAGTACAGCAGTGACCATCACACAGACTTTTGCATGATGAAACATTTGCAGCTATGCCAGAGGGTGGGGGGAGTGTTTGCAATCTTTGCTTTTCCCATTTGCACTACGGATGCAAAAGAATGACGAGGTGGGACACAGCCTGCACACACAGGTGAGGTGTTGGAGCTGTGTCCAGCTGACAGAGCCCAGGGGTTGCTTTGCCTGTGACCAGCAGTGCCTGGGCACAGCTCCCTGGCTGCCAGGCATTACCCAGAGCAGCAGGCGATGGAGTTGGGAGCTCCTGCTGGAAGCCAGCCCCAGTGCAGGGACATGCACTGCTGAGCACTGTGCTGGGCCTGCTCAATGCTCAGGCTCCTGGAAAGGAAAACTTATTTTGGTGCAATGAGCATAATGGGAGATGCAGCTGCAGCAATGGGACATGGGCAGCATGCCCAGCTGTCCTTCTCAGGGGATGGGAGCCCCCCAAGACTTTTTCCAGCCTTTTCCTGATCATGCAGCAGTGCTGCCCCTTGACATTGCTTTCCTTTGCATCTTTTGTTTTTTCTCTTTGTCCTTTTTTTCTCCTCTTCTCTCTATTTTCTTTTTCTCTTTTTTCCTTTTTTTCCCCTTTCCTCTCTTCTCCTTGGCTCTTCCTTTCTGCTGTGCCACAATCAGACAAAACCTGACAGCCAGGAGAAGTTACTGGCTTTGTGAGCTGCTCATGTCCAGCAATACCATGGCCTGACTGTGCTGGCTGGGACATAATTCCTTCCTGAGGGCAGGACTGGTGCTGGTGCCTAGGAGGGAGCTGAGCTGGTTCAAGATGGAACATCCTATCCCTCTGCCCACACAAGCTGTTGTTCTGGTGTCTGTTTGTGAGCATTAACACACCATGGTTTTGCCACTGCAAAACCCCAGGAGTTGTAACAAGAGCCAGGGCTTCACCCAACACTGTCAGTGTGAAGGGCTTCATGGAAACTTCTCTGGTTTCTGCACGTCAGCTCTGAAAACCAAGCTCATCTCCTGCAAGCCAGGCAGCAGGGCCCACACTTGAATTGTGTCCAAGAGGCGAGGGCAGCAGCCAGGCTGTGCGAGGATCTCCAGCCCTCACATCACGGGTCAGTGAGATCTGCCCTGGCCACCAGCAGCAGTATCAGTAACCGGTAGTTACCTCTCCTCCCCACTTTTTTCCCCATTTTCCTCTCTTTTCCCCACATTTACATGAAGCTGAGCTACACAAATACACAAATACAAATACAGTATCCCTTCAGACACTGGACAGAGAAGTGAAGATTGTTGCCATTCATCCAGGGCAGTCTCCCTGTGGTCAGCACTGGATGCTGGACTTACTAGATGGGCACAGATGGAGAGCTGAGGATTGTCCCCCTGCTCCCCATTCCTCAGCACTCTGCCACCACCTCCAACTGTGTCCCTTTGGTATGAGATCTGAGTGGCTCTGGTTTGGCTCTGCTGTTGCTCCCTGTGGCCTTGTTGCTCTGTGGGATTGATTTTAAGGGAAGGTGAAAGTGTGGCAGGGGTGCAGAGATGGCAGAGCTGGGCCCTGGGCTGAACGAAGCTCAGGCTGGCACCAATTCCTTGACAGAGCAGCTGTACTTTGCAAATGGGGTGTGTGCAAGCCCCTTCCCTTGGAAAAAACACATGGATGCTAAAAAAGACCTAACAGGCCATGCTCTAGAAATGTGCAGCTTGTTTTGTTATAGATTAATTGCTCCAACAGACAACAGGCAGTGTGCTGAGCTGGATATTTAACCTACTCTAGTGAGTTATTTTTTTAAGACAGGCACATTACAAATGTAATCTGTGCTTTGACAGGGAGGTCACAATCTGCCAGGATGTTCACCTTGCCTCTCCAGGAAGGGGGTTGGAAGCAGGGGGTTCCACTCCTAAGCATCCAACCCCAGAGCAGTGGGACACAGCTCGGTGCGGGTCTGGGGAGCACCCTGCCACCCCCAAGACATGTGTGATGGCACAAGTCGAGCCCCTTAATCTTAATGCTGGGCAGAAATGCCACGTATTGACTGATCAACTCACCCCTGAGCATCTGCCACCTCGTGGCAGGGCTGCTGAAGGCCCCCTGCCCCCCACCAAAGGCCCTTTGCCAGGCGCAGCAGTGCTCGGGGTGGTTTCCTTTCTGGAAAGGGTTCAGGTGCCGCCCAGAGCATGGGAGGGTTTTGCTGACCCCGCAGCCTGTAATCTTACTCCTGGACTTGAGACACCTCTTGGCCCCGTTCCCCGCTCCTCTGTCCCCAGGACGGGCTGTAATCATCTCTTGGCAGGACAGCCCTGACCTGAGCTGTCCGGCTCCCAGCAGATTTCCCCAGCCTCGCCAAGCGTTTGCAAAAATACCCAGTGATTTATTCTTGACAGCTCAGCTGAACAAAGAAAAAACCACGTAGCTCTTTACATCTATTCTTAATTTTGTTGTTTTTCCTTATAACAGGGGCTGCCAATAATAATACAGCAGGAACAGCTCCTGGCCCCAAACCTGACAGCTCTCTACCCCTTTTTGTGGCAAGTCCAGCCTGGTTTCTTGCCAGCCCAGTGTCTGCTGACAGTGTCTGGCAGCGACGTGGGCACGATAGTGAGGGCAATCCGTGCTCTCTCAGCCCTGGCTTGTGATGGGAATGGCAGGTGACACCCAGCCCTTTGCTGCCACTTACAGTCACTGTGAGGTGACAGCTGACACCCCTCCCCTCACCCCCCACCCCCCCAAATAGCTGGTTATGGAAACATGGCCGGATGAAATGGAAAACCAACTGAGACAAGGCAGGGAGCACCGACTACACCCCTGCAAGACCAGCCCTGGGAAAAGCCTCCCTGTGACTGGCAAAAGAGAAACCAGGAACATTAGCCCTGGCAAGGTGGGGTGGGTGGTGTTACTGCTTTCCTTGTCTGCACTGGGAGTGGGGCTGGCAAGGGAACCGAGCTCTGCGTCCCACCCCACAGAGCCGGCGGGGATAAGCACGCTGTTTGCCTGGGAGGGGGAAATACATCAGTGTCCTAAAATGTGACCCTCCAGGTTATTCACTATGTAAATATATGCTCTTAACTAATCAAAGCTGTAAAAGTCAGTTGACGTCTTCCTTGTGTCCCTGCCTGCCTCCTCCCAGAGTTCCACAAGGTCTGCAGCCACAAAGAAAGTGAAAAATGTGCTTATTCAGCTGAGACCTCGTGAGCACTGGGGACCAGGAGACAGCCCACGACTGACAGATATGAAGCAGGATGGAAAAAGCAGGATTATTGCCTGGAGTGAGGCTGGTATTGGCAAATAGGACAGGGAAGGTCCAGCTTGCTCCCACTAGCTGGGATGCTGCAGGACCCGGACACAACGCCTCCATTGCTGGACAAAGAAAAGCTGCTTCCCTGTGACTGTTAAAGACTGGGACTCCTGTTCACCGTCAGCCCCTTTCCCAAGCATCCCTACCTCCCACCCGCCCTTCCCACGGGTGGCCATGGGGCTTGACCCCCATTTCCCTGTTTCCTGGGGAGAGGCAAGAGGGCTGACCCCTGCATGCCACCTCTGGGATAGCCAAGCCCTCCCCCTCCCTGCCGCCTCCTGCCGCGGCCTGGCACACAAACCCGGCTGCAGACCGGGCTGTGCAACAGCTAAATACTGGGAATCTGGGCGGCTGCCAGGGACTTTGATCCCCAGCCACAAAAACCTCCTCCACAGGCTGCCTTCTCTTGTGAAATAACCTCCTGGGAGGGCTGAGCTGGCGTGTGCTGCCCCTGAGACCTCTGCAGCCCCAAAAAGGGAGTTTGTCTGGTCAGCAGCCTCACCCTGCAGTGGTGCAGTTCCCGTGCTAGTGCCTGTGCCAGTGGTGGAACCAGGCAGACATGTGTGGCACCAAATCCATTTACCTTGGACTGCTCCCAAGCACTGCTGTGCTTCTCCCTGGTACATCTGCACATTCCAGCCCCAGCAAGGCCAGCTGAAAACCTTCCCAGCTGGGAAACCCCAGGCACAGGGTATGTGCCTACTTTGGCACTCAGCCTCTTCTTCCAGAGGTGCCCACTGGGGCAGCTCAATCAGCACCGTGGGGCACTGGGGTCCTGGTCCTGCACTGCAGGCTGGATGGCTGGTACAGAGTTATCAGAGGTGGATGATAGTGACTGCCTTAAAAACATTATAACATTATTTTTTCCTATTTTTTTCTTTTCTTCCCAGGGGTAGTCAGCAGCCACAGCCCACCCTGGCTCATGGTGAACAATGCTGAGCAGCCGGGTACAAGCCTTGGGCTGTGATGGACATACAACATCAGCCTGGCCAGGTGTGACAGAGCCACAGGTGTCCTCTGCTAAAGGGCTGACTGAGCCACTGATAAACAACTTGTTTTTCCCATTTTTGCTGTCTTTCTTCCAATGCCAGCATTGTCCAGCATGCTGGTGGAGAGGGGCCTTTTACATTATTTAAAGGCAAGCATGAGAAATTGAGAGATATTTTAGTGAATGACACACTGCAGCTTGATCAAATCACGGCAAAACAGGGTCTGCACAAATAGGGATGTTTAAAAAGATGGCAGAAGAACATCTGGGGCTTCTCATACCAGAAAGCCTCCTATGCAGCAGATAAACTCTATCCCATGGTCTAAAATGCTGCCAGATGCTGATGGTCTCCCCTGAGCTGTTGCTGCAAACACCCCAGACTGCCAGATGGACACTGGCAGTGCATCACAGCCAGCCCTGCTCTGAGCTGCTTTTATTTCACTCTTCTGTAGTTAAACCCAGATCTTCCCCATCCTTGTTTGTCACTTTTATGAGCATTTCTGTTCCTTTACTTCTAATTAGCCACAGCCTTATCTCTCACACCCATGGACATAATGTGTCAGTGAGACACCTCTGCTTTTTGTCCTGGCACTGTGCCTCAATCTGCCACCACATCCTGACCATTCTCTGGGCCTGAGAAGGTTAGAGTATCAGCCTCTAACAGCACTCCAGTGTCACCCAGCTGTGGCTCCCCAAGCCCAGCAAAAACTTGGAGTGTTTTCCTGCTCTGCCAAGTAACCTGAGTGACTCCCAGTGCCCTCCTCCCGGTGTCCCTGCAGCTGGACTCCAGCACACACACTCTTGGTCACATCTGGATTTATGATTTTGCAGGCCTGAGCTGACACCCTCCAGGTCAAGTGCTTCACCTGCAGCACCCTCCTGGGTCCCCGTGTGTCCCAGGAGTTACTGCAGCTCCTGGAGCTGGCCGGGACCAAGGGCAACTCAGTGCACTGGTCCTGAGCAGTGCAGATCACTGCTGGGGCTGCTGCTGCCAGCCCCTGTGGTGCAGCCATGGCTCAGCAGCATGGGAGAATTTAATTTCTGTATGAGCCAGAGTGCTGCACTTTCCTTCCCCTGACAAAGTTCCCATGGATTGGGGTGAAATCAGGGATTGGCTCCATGTCAGCCCCCGCACACTGCCTGGGAGTGAGACAGGCCTGGGTCTGGTCCCAGTGGAGGGGATGGAAGCAGCAGCAGCAGCAGCAGCAGCAGTTCACCCTCCTGCCAGACCAACCTGGGCCATGGCACACAGCAGCTCCAGAGAGCTGGGCATCCACATGGCACCCAACATTTTCTCCAGAGAACACAACTTCTTTTAACCTCTCAAAATTAAAAAAAAAATTAAATTAAAAAATTCCTGACCCCAAACAGTTTTTTTAAGGAAAACCAAAGATTAGAAACACTGTAAGCAGTGAGACAAAACACCAAAAATAGCATCCGAAGTTTCCTCCACGCACTCTCCCTGCAGGCAGCCTGCACTATATTTGTCTTCACTTGCCATTTCTGCTGCAATCAATTTGCAATGGCCGCTGGCGAGGAACCCATCTATTAAAAGCTCGGCTGAGATCTGTGGTGAAGATGTCTCCAATAAAAAAATGTGGCCATTCATTAAGAAAAACAAACAAAACAGTGTCCTTCTCTGCAGACCTTCCCACTCCCAACAAAACCCACTAAAACCATCCCTGGCCATGCTGTCCGGGCTTGGGAGCAGCTGTGGGAGCCCAGTGAGGGTTTCCTTCCACGCAGGGAGGGATTTGCTCTGCAGCTGCTCCGAGGCTTGGAAGCACTTGGTGCTTGCTGCCTGCTGTGCCTTATCTCTGCGATTTGCTGCAGGCCACCCTGGGGAGGCGGATTCCTCCCGGGTCAATTGCTTTTATCACAAAAACAAATGTTTTCTATCATCCCTTTCATCCCGGGATGAAAGTGCAGCAAGGAATCACACGCTTTCTCGTGCTGCCTTGGTGGGCCGTGCTGCCGGGCGCTCCTCTCTCCCACAGAAACGGAAGGAGGGACAGGGAAGGCAACCAGGAGCCTGGAGTAATTCCTGCCTTGGCCTAAAAAAATAACCCCATGGGGCTGCCTAAAAAAATAACCCCTCAGGACTCCCCAGGGACACACGGCTCTGCCCCCAGGCTCCTTCCCAAAAGCATCGTGGCCAGTGCTGACACCAAAGTGATTTCTCCCAGAGCCAGGCACTGTCTGACCCCTCCACTTGTGAATGGGACATGGAGGGAGGCAGGAGGGCTGTCTGAGGAGGCCAGAGCCCATGCAGCCAAACACAACAGTGGCTGCAGGGGGATACAATTGCTGCCTATAAATAGTGCTGGGAAGCAAACATTAGGGAGGCAAAAAAGCTATTCAAGCTAAAGGACAATGTTGGCGCTAAAGCAAATAGATATAATTAGCCATTAATAAATGAAGGCCAAAGATTAGGGAAAGCATCTAATATCAGAAAAGTGAGAGCTGGGAAGGCTTTCCAGGGGGAAGGGCAGAGGAGACCTTGACCAGTGTTTATAACAGGCTGTGGCTATTTTTTAAAAGCCATTAAGTTATGAGTTGTCAAACCCAGCCTGCTGTAATTGCTGATGAGCTATTTTTTCTGTATAAAAGGGAAAATTTGGCCTCTTTGTGACGTCAAGAATGGCAGAGGGGCCTAGGAAGCTGCCCTGATCCCCACTCTGCTTCCTCCTCCCTTGGTCAGATCGATCAAGCCCAGCCTCTTGTGGAGCCCTCTGTGCCTTCTCTGCCCCTCACAAAGCAGTGAAGTCCCACAGCCCTTCTCCAAACCTGCCTGGAGAGATGCTTTAACCCCTGAAAGCTCCACAACAATGCTGTGGGCAAGTGCTGGCCCTGTGCCATGGGCTTGCCCCAGCCTGGGGATGTGGGGCTGGGGAGAGTTTTTCTCACCACAGTTGAGGAATTGTGCTGGCAGCAGCAGCTCCTGCCAGCCTGTCCTGCAGTGGCCAGCAAAGGGCTGCCATGGCTGATGAGATGGGGACTGCTGCCTGTGGGACACCAGCCTTCTGCCCACACCAGCCTTCACACTGGCCGCAGTGCCACAAGTCCTGTCCCTGCACTGTTCCCCTGGAAAAACCCAGACTGGACACCCCCAGGGTGCCTCCATGGGAACTCCAACATCCCTGGGATAGTGGCAGGGCCATAGTTTGGATGATCAGGGGTTGCTCTGTGCTGCCCCAGCAGAAACCTCAGGAAGACTCAACTCACCGGTGGTAAGAGGGCCCCTGTTACCTGAGACAGCCAGCTGCTGCCATGGCTTTGCTTTACTTTGCAACCAGGGGAACTGCAGGACCCTTGAAGCTCTCACAGGGAATCAGGTGCCTTTTCTGGAACAGACATTTTAGCCAAGGAGCCATTACTGGCTGAGTGTCGGTACGGGTACTGTAGTGACAGAGACGGTTCCTCCTCGGTTGCTATTTCCAGAGAATGAAGTCACCGGGCTGCAGCGCCTGAGCTCCCCGGAGGCTGAGTCAGTGCCGGCCCTGCCGAGGCTCCGTGTGCGGCCCCACTCCGCAGCAGCCCCCCACGGCCGTGCCCCGGGCTGAGGCCTTCAGGCACTGAAGCAAAATGGCCTCAGGCCACCAGCCCCACACGGCTTCACCGCCGGGGGCCCCGTGGGCCTGAGCTCTCCCTCATCCTCCCGCCACCACCAGCTCTGTCCCGAGCAGCTCCAGGCACTGAAGAAAATGGCGTCAGGCCACCAGCCCCACATGGCTTCACCGCAGGGCCCCCGTCGCCTCAGCTCTGCCGCCATCGGCCGCCATCACCAGCTCTGTCCCGCACAGCTGCGTGCCCCTTCTGTGGGAATGTCCCTCCCGGGCTCTGGCTCTGGCCCCTTCCCCACAGTCCCAGCACAGGCTGGTTACATCCTCCACAAGGCTGTGATAACAAATACACTTGCAAAGAAAGAGAGGAAGTGAGAGCTGCCCGGCCGCGCCGCCGTGCTGCAGCCCGGCCGGGCCCGGCGCTGCCGCCTCTTCCTGTGGCGGCTGAGGGGGTTTGTTTGCCTGCTCCAAAGCAAACAGTGTGGAAACTTGGGGGGGTGTTTTGGCAAATCCTCTCCTCTTGCTTATAAAAGATGCTTCCTGTGCCAGCTTTCCGACATCCTGTTCCTTCCAAACGTTGCTGGCCATCAGTGGCAGGGGGATCCCAGAAGTATTTGATCCTTGGAACCCAGGGGTTCTCTCCACCTGCAGGGCGGCCATGGCCGTGCCTGTGACTCCACCACTGAGGGGACTCACAGCCCGTGCTGGGCTCAGCCGTGTCTCAAAAGGAGTGGAGGGAAAAGCAGGATTTCCTTGGAGACCTTCAAACACAGTTTGACTTCTCAGTTTGTGGCCCCACATGAGATGGGAACCACCATGATCAACCACGTGATGCTGAAGCAGCAGACTGGTAGTCTGAACTCCTGGGCTGCAGCCATCCAAATCAGCAGGGAACAGGCAAAATTAAACCAAACAATAATACTTTTGGCTTTTTCTCTTGGTAAATATGGTAACAGAGTTGCAGCTACTTGGCTTGAAAAACTGTTCAATCTGTGCTGTTTCCCACACAGACAATACTTTGCTCCTTGAGGGGCCAGGCTGAATTCATGCCAGAAAAAGCAGAGGTGAAGAGATGAGTCCCCCATGAGCCCCTCTTTGTGTATGAAAACAATCGGCCCCAGCTGCCAGCCCCACCACACACCACGGCCTTCTCAAGGGTGTTTTGATCTCTGCTAGGGTGCCAGATCTCAGGAAACAATGAATTCACTGGTCACCCAGTGCCTTTCAGCAGTGCAACTCAGGTATGGAGCAGTGCAAAGCACGAGAGGGCTGGTGTTATTCTAGTCAAGGCCAGACAAAAGCTTCTTCAGCCCCTGGTTAAAATCCTACTTTTTCTCTCTAAGCACATTTACTGGAAAAGTGTCAAAGAATGTAGAAATGTGCTTACAAACAGCACAGTGGTTCCCAGGAGTGAGTTCCTATTAGTAAGGCTGCACAATTCTTGCTGATCCCTCTGGCCATAGCAGGAGCTGGCTGGGTATTCCCTTAGCACACCATTTTTGCTGGAGAACCAACTGATGAAAGGGGAAAAAAGGTTTCAGTACAGTCTCCTTCCTCCCCTTTCCTGGCTCAGGTAGTGGAAACCACAAGTCACCCTGCAAAGAGCCAGGTTTTGGAAAAATGAGGGATACAGCCCACTGCCTTGCTCTCTGTGCCCCTGCCATCCTTCAGAGAACAGCTTGTGTCACACTGGCCCTGTGGATTCCAATGACTGGAAGTGAAGTTGAAATTAAAAAGAAATTTACCTGAATACCCAAAATTAGGGGTGTGGGAGGGAGCAGAGATAAGGCTCTGCAGGAGAAATCTTCACTGCAGGGTCTGGCTGTGGTGGAACAGTGCTGGCCCCACAGAGCTCTCATCAGTGGCTGGCTGCTGACTCAACCCTGGGCACTGGCCAAGCCCTTGGGCCACTGCAGCACCCTGGGCATGGGCAGAGCCAGTGTCCCCCAGCCTGCACGGAGCACCAGCAGCCCAGAGAGCTGGATCCAGGCCCAGAGGTGAACCACGGCTGGAAAGCTTCAGCCCTGCTTGGAGCAGAACTGAAAGGTTCACGCTCAGCCCTTCCCACAAGCCAGGAAATTGTTCTTTCTTTTGTGTCCCATGTTATGGTGGGAAATGGTGAGCAAAGGGGCAGTGCAAAGGCAGTGCCTGGAAGGGCAGCAGTCCCTCTGCCCTGTGAACAGCAGTGGTCCTTCAGGGACTGCAGTGAGCTCTGCCAAAAAGCTGGAACAGAACAGGAAAGTGGGTAGTTATCTCTACAGCCTGCTGCCCCTTGGATCAATCTGCAGCAAGAACGTGCTGCAATGGGAGCCCTTGCCACACCTCTGCTGCCTTCCTTGTAATCAAAATCTCCTTCCTTTCGTAATAATCTCCATTTTAATCTAGTACAAAACCAGCATTTTATCCTTATGGATTAATAAAATTGCCTATCCCAGCTCTAGCAATGCTGTGAACTTGACTACTCAAAAGTGTGCTGAAGTATGAGTTAGGTTAAGGGGATCAATAACAATCTATCATGAAAGGGCCAGCCATCAAGAGGTTCCAATAAGACAGAAAAAACTCAGCTTTAGGAAAGTACCATCAAATCCCCCATTCCAGTAATCAAACATGTGTTATTTCAAACTTAGACGTTTGCAAAACAAACTCCCCCTATTATTCTTTCAAATTAGTTTGAACTTCCTATAATTTAACAAAGATGTAATCATATCCGCAGAGATCCCAGAATTCCTCATGAGCATCTTAAAAAGCAGGAATGAATCATTTCCTTGTAAAACAATCAAGTTTGCAATGCTGTGATCTTGGAAATAACAGTTGAACAGTCTAAGTCAAGCACTCAAAAGAAAATAAAAGCATTTAATGCAAAATATTTCCAAAAGTTTTTACAGCAATTTCCTATAAATGGAGTCTTTTCTTAAAGAATGAAACCACTGATACAAATGTATTGTTCCAAAGGGGATTACAAAATTTTCTCCTCAGCCACACAGGAGGTAGGGAGGGCATTTCTCTTATCTGAAAACAGCTAAGACAAAGTGAAAAGTGATATTCAGGATCTAGCCTGCTATGTCTAAGTTATGGTAACACACAGATTCTTTGGGATTAAAACTTCACAGGCTGATATATCTTTACCCCATAAGGCCTTTATTAAGATTCCTAATGATTTGTGGTTATGTAATGGAAATATCTGAGATGCCTGTCAGCTACATTATGTGGTTTTTCCTAATGATGGGAAGCCTGACATTGGAGCAGACTATGGGGTGCATTACCCTGCAAGGACCAGGCTTTCAGGATGGGTGTTAAAAAAAACAAACAAAAGAATTGTTTCTATTCCTGCTCAGTTGCTCAAGGCTGTAATTTCTGGCACCTGAGGGCAGGTGTGAGCTGGTGCATCCTGGCACCTCTGGCTGTCCAGTGGCTCAGGGAAGGGCAGCCACTGGGAGAAGTAAGTGGTGCAGCTGCCCAGGCTCCCCATGTAGATTTGCAGCTTCCCAGGCTGTTGCTGGAGGCTTTAACAGGTACAGAGAGAGCTCGTTTGGAGTGAGCAAGGCCCTTCAGATGACAGCAGTCAGTCCAGACAAAATTGGTCCTTGTTGAGAACCAGCAGGAGGCAGCTGGAAGGTAAGAGCAGGACAGGCTGGAGCCCTTCCACAGAGCTCTCCAGCAGCACAGGAGCTTCCCAGCACAGTAATTCATTCCCTCACTTGGCACACTTGGCTGGTCTGGGAACGATTACCTGTAAAAGGAGCTCTTTCACCACTGTAGCTGTTCACTGCAGTAGTGCCCTGCAAGGCTGGGCTCTGCCTGGTCTGCTGCCAGCCAAGCAGAGAAAGGCTCCAGCTGATCCCCGGGGAGCTGGGCTGCCTGCTCCCTGCTTTGCAAAACAACAACAAAACAGCCTTCGAGGAAGATGCAGTGGGGGAATGTGCTCTCTAGAAAACAAAGCCACATTAACCAGCCTCAACAAAGCAGCAGTTTTCTCTGCCAGTGGAAGGGCAGGCTGGTGCCTTCCCTCCCCAGGACAGAGTGTCTTTTGGGCTCTCAGGGGCCACGTGGGAGGCTCCTGTTTGCGCTGTGCTGCCCCAGTGCTGGGCTCCCCACGCTGCTACCAGGAGCTGAAGTCGCCGAAGCCTGTGCTCTTCTTCTCTTTCTTCACAGCTGTGCTGGTTGAAGGCCCATCATCCTCCACGCTGCGCTTCCTGCAGCCAGAATGAAAACAGCTCTGAGGGAGGCTTTACTGCCAGTGGGACCAGGGCAGCTTGGGTGCCTGTTCTGCCTGTCCTCTCCCAGCACCAGCTATACTGGAGCCAGCCCATCCCCTGTCAACTAGACAGGAGTGCAAGCTCCATGCCAGCATGGGTTGGGAGCCTTTGGCATGCCCAAAAACAGGGAGCATGAGTCCATTGGAATGGTTTGGATCAGGCTTTGAGCACTCCCAGGAATGTGTTCAAAGCACAGAAAGTTCTCCAGGCCAGAGCCTGGAGCTGTACTTTTAACATGGTCAGGAGAACATGAGCCATGAGTTTTCCCCACACCTTCTCACCTGCACTTGTGGCAGCAAAAGGATTTATGGGGAATTTGGTATCAAGCAGCTGGGAGAGCTCTTCTGATCTTTCCTGTTCCTTGAGCCCAGCCTGTTGCAGTTGCTGCTATTATTATCAGCCTTTCTTGAGCAGAGCTTGCAACCCCAGGGAATGCTGTGCCACAGCTCATGTGCTGTAGTTTTATTGTCAGATATCAGTAGCTGATAGGGAGAACACCAAACTCTAAATCTGCCAGAGCAGGCTGCAATGACTGAAGGTCCTTTCTATACTACCTGGTCTTTTCCAGAGAGCCACAACTGCTGGATTTCCTCTATAAATAAGAGTGCAGTGTGTCAGCAGTTTTAAGCTGGACATAGTATTTAAATGGACACACAATATTCTGCAACGGAAAAATTTTACTGACACACTAGACTGACCTACCTGAGCTAACATATTTCTGTTCTCACAGTTATGCAAATGCCTGTAAGTCACAAAGGCACACACAGGCTGATTAAATGGCTGCCCAGATCTGTGTATGCATAAATACAGGCCTTTATGTACTAGACAGACAACAGCATTTTTGCAAATGCTTTTAGAGAAGTCTGCTAAAAATCAAGTGGAAGGCGTTTATTTTAATTTTTCCAAAACACATGCTAAGCTGCTGCTCAGCCAGGATTCTGTGGTGTCCTTATGAAAGAAAGCAGTGCTGCCAATCCTGACAGGGGTACAAAGGGTGTCTGGGAGAGGGTGCTTTAGGATAAGCCTGTCCAACCAGCCAGGCACCCTGGAGCTGCTCAGCTGCCCTGTGCTCCCATAGCAAGCTTGGGAGCCTGCTCCCCTTTCCTCTCATTTCAGCTGTGCTGGTATAGCTGTTTGTGTGGCTGAACTGGGAACCAGAGCAGCAAACTGATGGGGGCCTGGGGCAGCTACTTTGGGCAGAAGTTGCTAAAAGAGAAACATCTGTGGGACTGTGGCCTTCAGAAATAGCTTCAGAAAAGGAAGAAGATAAAGGATGGTGTAGAAGTGACACAGTATAGTTCCTCAAAGATTTCTGAGTTCTGGAAATGTATCTACAGTTCTGAAGTCAGCAAATGCTTTTAAAGACCAGCTTGGTCATGTTCAAGGGCTAAAGGAGAAGCTCAGTTAATGTGTGACCTTGAAAAACAACAGAAGTGAAGTAAACTCTTGACTGTTAGGACTATATGAGGGTGTCTTTGCTGGCCTAAAACAAACATCTGAACAATGGCACTGGGCAGGGGTAGCATCCAGCAGGAGAGGCACCTAAAAAATTCAGCAAAAATCAGAAGGACAGGGAACTCACGCTGCAGCCATGTTGATGTATTTTCCAATCCCCTGACGGTAAGTTTTAGGAGTCTGAACCTCTTTCTTTGTTGTGACCACTTCAGTTTTTATTTTGGCTGCTTCTTCTTCCTGCTGGAACTTCTCTCTTTCAGCAGCGACCTGTGGGAAGCAAAGGGTGCAATCTGTTGCAAGAGATAGTGCAGAATAAGGAGAAAATGTCTACAATTCTTTGAAGCTTTAAAGCACTCTAAACCAGCAATCAGCACTGCTGAGATTACAGGGCAGGCTTTAGGAGACAGCCCTCAAGGGCCACTACAAACAGGCTCTCTGCAGCCATTATAGCAAGACTCCTTCTCACCTGCAGCCACCCACAGCTACTGGGGGCATTTGAAAGGAAACCATCAGAAGCCTGATAGACTGGGAGCTGTGCCAGACTCAGTTACAAGAGTAACTCTGCACTGAAAGAGCAACTGGGATCCTGGCAAAAAGTTAATGTTGAATGGCAGCTGCTTAATCTTAGCTGGCAACCAGATGGACCAGGAGCTGCCCATGTGCAAAGAAAAGGCATTAAGTTGCAAAATTCTCTCCAGAAAAGCTTTGGCCAGTCACAGAAAATCCCAACCAACCAAGCAACCTCACCTGTGCATCTGCCTCTTCATAGGGATCAACAAAAACTGTTGTTGTCTCAATTCTTATTTCTTCCTGGAAGCAGAAGAAAAGAACAGCAATTCCATCTGCTGATTAAGTTGTGCCATCTCCCCCTATTTTGGTTTCAAGAAGTGTCAGCAGAGTGACCAGCACTGCCATGTGAGGCCACTGCCCCCAGTGCTTCACACATACCTTGGGACGGTCTGTTTTGGGGTCACTTTCCACATTCTCCATAGCAGTCAGAGTTTCAAAGCCACCAACCACTCTAAAAGAGCAAAGACATGATTATTCAACTGGCACAACATACTGAAAATGTTCCTACACCCTTACCTTTAATATATCATTAATGTCCATTACTCTAGCAGATTTTTAAATCATCATGTTTGGGGAGACAGGAGTCAGCAACTGTGTTTGGAAGACTTAAGATAATGTCATTTAGTGTGGAAGATAAGAATTTTTTCCTCAAATATGGGATTTGAATTTAAAATTAAACAGAACATGGAAAAGTCCAACACTCAGAGGCAAAGCAAAGCCCAAAACCTGGAAGCCACACAAACCAGCCAGATGAAGAACAGGACTTTTCTTCTTCTTTGTTTTCAAACCGTATATGAGACCTAAGAGTGTTATCAGGCAGAGAATGGTAACTACAGCAGCACGGAGAGCAGTGGCAGAGCTGTCTGCACTAACACCACTAACCCTGAGAGCACAGGAGTCCTCCAGAAGAACATCGTGACTGTGAGCTCCTGAAGGCTCTGGGAAGGCAGCAGAGCATCAAGTCACAGCCACAGGGTAAGGCCAGGACACTTCTCAAAGCAGTTTTCACCTAGGAGGGCCTTAGGTCCCTGGCCTCTCACTTTTCAAGTCAATATATCCAAACACTTGCTTGAAAATGTTTAAGGCTGAAGGCTTTCTGGACTGTTGCATGTTTGTTTTCAAAAAAATGTGTGGAACAATGGGAACGTTCTAGAAAAGCATATTTAGAAAGGATAAATGGGGAAATCCAGATAATTATAATCCTGTCATCCTGTCATTTATCCCAGCAAAATAATGGAATAGCGGAGACAGGACATGATTAAGAAAGAAAGGAAATAAGTAACAGCAATCAACAAGGTTTTGTGGAAAACAGTGTCTGTCAAACAACCTTCTATCTTTGAGACAACAGATGTGGCTAGCAGGGATAGCAGTGTCCATGGAACAGACTTCTGGAAGGCGGCTGATATTTTGATTGAGGAACCAGAATGAGTACACATTAAATAAAAAATTGGCTGACAGGTGTCAAAATCTAATTTTAAACAGGAACCACTGAGTCAGTATGTTTTCAGAGGGGTCCTGCTGGGATCAGCTCTTGGTCCCAGGGTATTTAACACTTTTATCCACCTCATCATCCACAATTAAATTTGAAAACAGCTATTCTTAGAAGAGCAGTAAATAAAGAGGAAGACAGGCTGTTGATGCTGAGTGATCCAGATCCATTAGCAAAGCAGGCTGTAGCTGGACAACATCTGTTTTAATAGAGCAAAGCCACATGGCCAGGAACCAAAAATACAGCCCATACTAACAGCTGTGGGACAATGAGAAGCAGCTGTAATTCTCAAAAACACTGCTCCAGGAGCCAGGGGAGTTTGGGGTCAGGAGATCAGCAGCAGGGGCAGGAATTGGCCACTGAGGAGTCCAGGGCTGCCCATGGGACAGGACAGGCCAAGAGCCAGCAATCCCCCAGCTTCCACAGAGGGGTAACTGTTTTGAAGCTTGATTGTTACTGGGACTACAGCACCAGCACAGGTAGGCTGGCAAGGGATGGGCAGATGAAATGGAGGAAAATAAAATCATATTAAATTAAGCTGGTGGGGAAAAAGGATACCAAACTGATAGAATATGTAGAGCATTTTATCACCTAACTCTGCTTTCATATCAAAAAAATAAACACACGTGATATTCACAGTCACCTTTATACACTTTATACACCTATAGCAGGGTATTTCCCTCTCCAGACATCTGTCCAGTCCCAGCAGGGCAGAGTCTGCCTGACCAGTACCAGGAGAGGCCTCTGACTCTCACCTGCCATGGTCTCAGCTGATCCTGTGGAGAAATCCACTTCCTACTGCACTCCCCAGTGGCCTCAGTGCCACCCCGTGGGCTGGGACAGGCTGTAACCACCACCAAAAGGACAGACCCCAGCACAGAGAATGATCTGAGACAGGGGGTGTTCTCACCTGCCCCAGCACAGCTGTGCTTGCTCATGTTTCAGTGCTCTCCAAACTCTATTCCCCAAGGGCCTGCTGATATTCTGTAATAAGGCTGTGACTTTTAGGTGCAATTAAAAGCCATGGATGCAGGCTAGAACAGCCTCAGTCATTTGTGGCTGGAGGGAGCAGACTGGGGGAGGCTGCACAGGGCTTGAGGACCCTGTATGAACTTTGGAAAGTTCATAACAAAAACTCAATTTTAAAATCTCTCTCCAGGCCAATATGAGATTGACTTATAATACTGGTGATTAACACCCAGCCCAAGATATATTCACTGTATTTTAACTGCCCCAAAGGAAACTTCTGATTTAATATCGGAGGATTTTCTAGCCAACAGTGCACTCATTATCTGCTTGTATGTTTTCATTTAATTAGGTTTCTGATAATTTGAAATGGCCAGATCAGCTGTGCACTGGCAATCTCAGCTGAGTGATCCCTTAGCCCATAGCTAGACCTCCCACAATATTAGCACTAATGCATTTTACTGATGCTACCAGATCTTCAGCTGCTCTGCTAATTAAACTTTATTGGTAATATTTTGTCACTTGTACACTTTGAAAGGCTGTGATAGACATGGCATTCACAGGTCATCAGTAAATGACCTAAATAGCCTATTTTGACATGACTGTTAAGGCCTAAGGGAGAAGAAGACAAAGTTGTTATGCCTGCAGAGCATGTCATTCTCTTTTCTTCTTCACTTCTTGTCTCTCAAATGGAAAATTGCTTCCTTTTCTATCCCTTGCATTCTCCAACATTTTGCACAGAGTATCTCTGTGCACTACACTGTCAGCACAGTCAGCTCTCAATATATGTTTTTGTCTTTATAAACACATTGCTGTAATACTGATAAAAAATAAAAACTAATTTGAATACAGACCACCAGCTCAGAGGCGAGAGCTCTGACAAGAGGGACAGAAAATAACCTACAAGTCACTTTAGTTCAGGGAGCACTTGGGAGCTTTGTCAGGGTCAGGCCTGGCTGAGGCTGGTATCTGACCACTAAAAATTAACATCCGAAAGGACAAGGTCTGACTGCAAACCTCCCCCATCCAGTAAAAACCGAACTGCACACTAACCTGGCAGTCAGAGCTGGATGCAAAAGAAATTGAATATTCCAGACTGTGAAGGCTTTTGCAAGCTTTCCTCTGATCTAAGGGAAAAGGTATAGGCAGGCCCTTGAAATGTTACACATTGTTATTGTCAAATCTCATGATGTTACATTGCAGCACTAAAATCAGTTTGATGAGATATAATGTGTCAAAGCCCATGCACAGACATCCCTCACAGCAACTGCTCCTCAGTGAACGAGGAAACCAAAACACCAGAGAAGTTTTGGGGACTCTGCTAGCCCAACAACACATATTTTGGGCCAAGAAAAAAGCCCATGCAAACTATATGTAGAAATGACCATCAGATCAGTACATCTAAAAAATCCTCTAAAGAGTGAGCCACTATTTAATATTATTCTAATATTCAAGGAAAACTGTACATAATTTTCAGTAAAAGAAATTCAGACTCACATCCCTTTAGAGCCTTTACACGTGCTAAACGTGAGGCACAGGCAGTGCCTGTTCACACTGTGTTGTCTGGTCTCGTGCAATGTCACTTCTGCCAAGTTGGGAGCCAGCAGGGCAGGGAAGGGAGCAGGGCATAAACAAGTTCAACCTTTTCCACTGCTTCTGGCTCGATTCCTTTTTTAAGGTGTCATACATGCTTTGTCCTAAACTGACTGAGGTTTAAAAAGGTGTTCAGATGACACCCTGCAGTGAAAAGGGCGACTCTTTCAAGACACCATTCACATCAGAAGAACCAGTGGAACTGAGAGTTTGCTGTGTGCTTCCAGTAGATGTTGAACAGAGAAATTATGATCTCAGCTATATATTTAGCTCAGCAACCCTGAGACAGCTTGTATTTTTAGAGGAGCTCGATAAATGTTGCATTACATTTAAGCATGAACGACAAGGCAGGTACATTTATGGTATTTTTTTTCTGTGAGCATAGGAATGAAAACAAGAATGTGCCCTTGCTCGCGCAATTCTGTTTTCTTGAAAGCTGGCTAAGTTAGCACTGGAAATCTTTGCATTTCACATTTAGATGTGTTATTAAAATCTTACTTCCTGGTAAGGCTCCTTTATGTAAACTAGTAACCTTGCTTCAAAACCACTGCCAATGCCTTTGCATGATGAAGAAGTGAAATATCTGGAGCAGGCTCTGTCCATTTGCAATATGCCAATAAAGGTCTCACTGTATATTAGTTAGTGCTGCCCCAAAGAAAACTGCATCTCCCCTGCAGGCCCAGAGACATTCACACATGAACATGAATCTATTTCTCATACTTTTGTTTGAAAGAATTGTAGGAATTAAGCCTTCTGCAATGCTGGGGATGGCAGTGAGCCAACATGATAGAGTTTCCTGGTCAGAAGATGATACAAGAACAATGTCTGGACTTTTTTTTTTTTAAACCAGCTTTAAACTACAAACAGAAAACAGAAAGAAAAATTGCTCTTTTGTAAACACATTCTGCCCTGAGGGTTATTTTTATAAAAAGGAGAACACACATTTATATACACACACAGAGGGAACAACACATATGTGCACAAACACGTACACTCAGGACAAAATGTTTTCTATGCATGCACCCAATCTGCAATGGAGTGAGCAATTCAAATGCAACAAGGATGCAGCCAAAACATCTCCCTCTCTCTGCTAGATAAGGGCTTCATCTAGCAGGCGAGACACGGTAATAAAGGGTGATGAAAATAAAACAACTTATTGAAACTAGACTCAACAGATGAACCTGGCACGAAAGGACTTCCCTGCCTCGGCACAGGTCCCTCTTCAGAGATCATACAACTGTTTTGGAAACAACAGCAGCCCTCATGCAGCTCCAAGAGCCCAGTGCTCATGTGCAGCCATGGCTTCCACAGGGAGGCCTGGCTCATTTCCCCACCTTGCTCTTTGCTCCTTTCCCAGTGTCTGGGGAGCAGACTCTGCAGTGCAAAATTAGGTCAGTCTCCCTACACAGAATCAGCTCTTCTGCTGCCACAGAGTTTCTCCAATCTTCAGATATACTAAAGCAGAGGAGCCACAAGAATATGAGTTTTCCAGCTTAGAAGCAACTGGGATTCACTGATTCAAATCATACAGGGAATGTTCCAAGTGGAAACAGACAATGTGTTACACAACAGTACCTGGGTAACTGAATAATGCCTGCTAGTTGCTTTATGTAGCTAATTACTTTAGAGGACAAGAGTTACTTTCATTGCCCCAGTCTACAGAATTGCAGTAGAAAGCATTAAACAGGTTAAGGAATACTTAATACAGAGAGATACTGATCCAAGGGAAGAACTCCCTTCCACAAAACCATCTGGCAAGGAGAGAAGGGAAGAAAGGAGAAGAATAAGAATAAGCTGAACAAGCTGCATGTCAGCTATTGACTGATGCCTCCAATCTGACCAAACCTGAGGTTTCCCAAACCACCTTGTTCATTATTTCTGGGAACAAGAGAATTGAAGAATGAGCAGCAGAAACATCAAGAGACAGTAAAAGTTATGCACATAAGCACATGTGTGCAGCCTCATAGCAAAGAGAAAACTGTCCTTGACATGCCCATCTCCTGTCTCAGATGCCACTTTCTTTTCTCAGCTCTTGACCAACACAAGTGATGCTCTAATAAACACACAGAACTGCTGTACAGATAATTTCCAGCTTTGCCACTCTGACCACAACACCTTTCTCTCTGCTCCCTCTATTACCCTTCCTTTTATCACATCACATTAGGTATCTGCAACATGTCCTCATTTTCAAGCCCACCATGCTCTGCTTGTCCTAAATCTCACCCAAAATTCTGAAAGCATTTTTCTCCTTCTGTTGATCACTTTCCACTACTATTTTAAATATGCACATTTTTATGTGTGTCTTTAGCTTTGGAACAGGCTCCCAAAAAACATTGATGAAGAATTTAATTTTTTCCTGAGGCTTTTTCCAAAGGTGGTGGAAGGTAAGTTGAAGAGGGTCACTGTCACAACTTCCCTGTATCTACATGCAATCTCTTTTCTACTTACCCAGCTCTCAGGGACAGAGATTGTTTCTATTTCTGCTAATAAAGGGCAAATGTACCAGGTCTCTGATCCATGAGAGCTGTGAACCATTGCCACAGGAAACATAACAACACATGGATGGGATAGCTTGCACCTAAATTTCATAAAGAACACCAAACAGGAACCTGAGCTGATTTGCTGTTTTGGCTGTAGTTCCTGCAGCTCCTGCAGGTCCCAGCACAGCCGAGGCCCAGCTTGGAGCACGGGTAGGAAGGAGACTGAGGCACAGAGCCCAGGGCAGCAGCAGGCAGGACCCTCCCCAGGCAGCAGCCCCCTGCAAATGCTTCTCATTCCCTCTGTGCAGAGCAAAGGCACGTCGGCTGATATTATCTCAGTTTCTAAATTAAACCTCTTACCAGCAAGCTAAAAGCCCACAAAAACCACCAGTTGGTTTTCATGTTAATTACATCATTTTCTAAGTCAGAAGAAATAGTAATTACTAGAAATGGTAATTACTAATTTAATCTAGGCAGCTCTGTTGGAGCAGGAAATCCATGCAGCCTGCAATACACCTCCAAGGGAAGGCATTCTGCTCTCACTCTCTGTTTTGGCTCCCCAGCCATGCCAGATTATCTCCTTTTCAGTCCCCACATCCTCATCACTGCCATGGTGAGCAGCACAATCACGACGAGCCCTTCCCTGTCCTCCAGCCACACCTTTCTCCTGAGACATGAAAATTCCAGTGCACCAAGGCAGACACATGTCACCTCTTCACTGTCCCAGGTGTGGGCATTTATAGAGTCTCCTACATAAAAATTGTGTTTCAGACCAGTGGGGACATGAATAAGATTCATTTCCAGAAAAGGCACTTTTCAATGTTGCATCCCACAAAGGCCCAAAGAAACAAAGAAAGGAGTAGGGAATGGTTGCCCTTTCACTCTTTTTTGTTCTCCTAAGTATGCAAAGCCTGCTGAAAAGTTCTATACAAATTACAAACAAGATCTCCAAGATACCTGTGTGACACTAACATGGACCAGAGTCACACAGGAGTAGCTGAGAGTACAGTTCAGATCAGAGTATTTAGGGTTTTATATTAACTGAAATAAGCAATCCTCAGATCTATATGAAAGTCACAACAGGCCAGTAAGCATCCAGTTAACAATACAATTAACCACTGATGGAAACAAAGAATCCTGATATCATGGTTCATTCTGCTCTTAAACCTAGATAGTATTCCCAGATATGCTTCCCAGATATTGTTGTGCTATAATCAGTTCAGATATAGTCACCAAATCCTGGAATCACCCAGGATCTAAAATACCAAACTGAAGTTGGAGTTTTACTAGAGGTACAATCTCTGGCATCTTCTGGCTTGTATGACTTTTAAAAACAATGCAGGTAAAAACAGCTGATGGATTTTGATGACAAAATACAGATCTCAAAAGCTACACATCAACCTTTTATTATTAAATATGTAGGTAAATTCAATTATTCAATAATTCAACTTGTAGATTAATACAGACTGACTGGGATACATATATCCCAGCATCTTAATTTTTACCTTATTTGGATTGATCTTCATTTACATGCAAGACAGATCAGAGTAAAATTTCCCTGCTCTGTGTTCATATGAAGATGTCACTCAGTTTGCATGCAGGAAGCCAAATATGATTCTAAACCAACACTTTTAATAAACTTTTTCCACTGTATTTCAGCTGAAAATATAAGCAGCACCACTCCTTCCCTCTGGGACCTAAGCTCAGATTTCTGTTGCAGCAAAGACAATTCACAAATTAAGACAGTCTTTGCTAAAACTGCAAAAATCTCTGCTGTATATACTTGAGCAGATTTACCTGGACTATGTAATTCCTCTCTAAAGGGCAACATAGAGTGTGAAACACCATCTGAGCTATTTTGCTCCAAGGTACTTGAGATATTCAGCACAGTGTGAAGCTTTGGGGAGCACACTCCCTGCACCACAGAAAGCTCAGCTTCTCTCCAAACCCTTTCCTGGTGAATTCTGGTAAAACTGGAGCACACTGGGGAAGCACAGCAAAGACACTGGAGGACTACACAGGATGCTCACTGAGGCAGGCTGCAGCCAGGACTGAAGAGCAGGCACATTTTCAGCTGAGCTGCCCTAACACAGACATTCCTTGATGAGGTGGCCAGCTCAGGTTAACAGCATTACTGGAAGGGATTTGAAGGGGTTTTTGCAAGGTGGACTTAAATTGTTGCTGAAGTGAAGTAGTCCTAAGATCTGGATAAGGTAACTCCTCCAAGCATTACTGACTCTCAGCTTTTAGTATTAGAATTTGTTTTATTTATCTGATTTCACAAAAGGACAAGGGAACTTTGATTTTTTCCAGGACAAACCTGAGAAAGAAAAAAGAAATATATTTCCAGGACTGCCACTATTGAAGAATCAGTATTGGAACTAACAGCACTAAAATAATCTGCCATTAAAATGAAGCAGTTTCTGCCTCAAAAAGTTGCAGGCAGGGCTGATGGATTAAATATATCACTTTCACTGTACAGCACAACTGCATGACATTCAATCAAGGTACACAGCACATGCTTCTATTTTCCATTGCCCACTTCCAAATGAATAGAACCATGAAAGAAATAAAACCCCAAATCTACAAGTAAAAAAGACTGTAAGATTCTCAGGAATTCCCAGTGCAGCAGGCTAGCAACATTCCCACTCCTGCCATGCATGAGGGATGTCTGAGAACAGCTCTGCTGGACTTGGTAAATACCAAGTACCTGCAGCAGAGGAAGCAAAGAGCAAACCATAACAAAGACTTTGTATCTTCTTCAATAAATACCTCAATCTTTATCGTGTGAAAACTTCACTGGAAAAGACTTTCAGAAGAGATTTCTTTATAAGGAATGAAGTTCTCTCACTGTCTGGGCATTGACAGTATCTTTATATATGTGTGCATAAATACACAGATTTTATACCAGTGATAATTGTCAGGAATAAAAGAAAATAAGAATAAAATAAAAAATAGTAAGAAGGGCCAAAAGACCTCATCTATGCAGAAGCTCTATGCCATGATGAACAGTCCTGTCATGACTAATTTTTCAGTTGATGGCTCATAAGAGGATGAAAGCAGAATTGAAGAGCTAATCTCTTGTGTCCCAGCAATTAACATGCACAAATATTAACATGGTTCATTACATGACTATGATTACTTTGCTCATGACTCCTGGAGGGCCACCCACAGAAGGGAAGTGAGGCAACTCACACTGCTGAAAGGAGGAAAAATAGGCAGAGTCTGGTGACTGGCATTGGTGCAATGTTGCCCACCTACCCATGACCAGGAGAACTGGATTGTGAGCTGGGATTTTGCTCCAGTTCAGTTACAAGATTACACTAGATTCTTCTCTTTAGGCTCCAGACACACAAGGGACAATGTCTGCTATGCTGCTGCCCAAAATATCCTTCACTTACCTTCCAAAAACTGTGTGCTTCCTGTCCAGATAAGCACAAGAGCGGAATGTGATGAAGCTAGAAGGAATAAAGATACAACAGTTACCACATTGTCCCAGTGACCCTCAGCAACAGCCAGTAATGCTTAAAAACACAAAGTGTCTGCAAAAGCTTTTGGAGAGAAGCCCAGCCCCTCTCCTTCTCTGGCTACTCTCTGCAAGGCCTGTGGAACAAACAGCCTTTAACTCCTCAGTATTGTTGGTTCCACCTGGATTTCTGGAGTTTTGGCTTCTCACTTTTCATCACATTAACATTTTTAAACAGTACTCTAAGAGTAGGGCCTTGCAGCAAGTCCCAAATTGATCTGAGCATCTGCCTCCTTGGCCAGGCAGGCCCTGGGAAGCTCAGGCAGGGCAGGCAGACGTGAGTCCTGCTTGGGAAGAACATTTCTGGTGCACGATGGGCAGCTGGTGTCCAGCAAATAAAGTTACGTGACACAACAGCCTCTGCCAGTGTAAACTTCTGTTTTCTGGATATTTACTTTTTGCATTTCTCTTCCCTTAAACCATCCTGTTGGTGATCCATTTCTCCTCTGGACAGAGCACACTTGTGCTCCAGATACAAACATCCCAGAAGAATACTTTGAAGTGTCAAAAGTAATTAATTGGACTTTTAATTATGGGGGCTGTACTTTTAAACTTAAACATGGGAACTAAAACACTAATCCAAAGCAACCTTTTCTACTAAAGCTTGATACTTCTTTGGAAGCCCTGGACTACAAATGTATGAGACAAAGGTTTCCACAGTGTGGTCTGCAGACCACGATGGCCTGTCTTGGCTGGACATGCAGTGCTGGCTCTCCTCCCTGTCTCCATCTGTTACACTACATAGGAGACAGCTAAAAATATATAAGCATTCCAAAAGCACTTTTCCATATAAGCAACTGCCTCAGGAAGTTATATGATTGGAAAGGAGCAGCTGTAATGTTCCAGACAGTCTATTAGGATGTAGCTTGCCCTAGGAAAGCATTGGGATGCTGAGCAGAATGCAAACTCCTACATGGGATACCTCTTTATTCCTGGCTATCCAATACTTAAAATCATCACACGGTCAGTTATGTAGCACTGTAATAAAAAACCCCTGAGAAATGTATAGGGAAAGCTTCTCATCTGTCACTACAGTCAAAATAAATTAAAAACAACAGAATTAACATAACTCAGGATGGTCCCAGAGAAGTCCTGAGCATTTTTCAAACATCACCTTGCAGGGGGGACACAGCTCCCTCTGTCACCTATGGGGAGAGCTATTCACAGAGTTCCCAAAGCTAGAGGAGATGGATCTAAGTGCTGCCTGGGAACCTTTACAAATATGGGCAGCTGGACTCTCTTAAGCACTCACATATAAAGGAACCTCATATTTCATTTGCAAATTTTAGGAGCACATACAATCACATTCACAACAGCAGATGATGTGACTCAAAATGGCACATCACTTATGGTCTCTGTAATTTCTGTTATTAGAATCCCTTTAAAAAAAAAAAAAAAAAAAAGGAAAGCAGCCTCTACTCTCCCCTAATTTAGCACGTGAGAGCTGGCAGTAACATTCAAATCCAAAATAAGCTGTACAGCAACTTGATCCAGCAAACTGCCCCACACGTGCTTAGGCTTAAGAATGCAAGTAAGCCTAAGAATGTGAGGCCCTGAGAGAAGCCCTTGTGTTTAATTAAAGCAAAGCACACTGCTGCAGGGTTTACAAGCCATCCTACCACTCAGCATCACGAACACCAAGACCTGCTCCCTCCCTCCCTCCCTCCTCAGTGCCAAGTCACACACACTCTCTTTCCTGGGGCTCCCAATAAAAGGACAATTTTTTACACTGAACTACTTACAGAGAAATCAATCAATAGTTGGCTCAAAGTGACACAGAACATTTTTAAAGGACTGCAAGCAAACACCCATATTAATGTTACATGTGAACAAGGCCATTACAACTTCAGTATCTTTAAGTTTTCCCTCATTTTAGTCTTTATTCTACTTTTGTACACTGGAAACCAAGTTATTCTCAATCCCAGATTGTACACTTTGTCATGTCTGGGTCTACACATTTCAACAGAGCATTTATTTAAAATCAGGTGACTAAAAAGAAGTTATATTCCCACAGAGTTTATGTTTCATCTAATTCCTTCAAAAAGCTCAATATGGAGCTAAATTTAAACAGAATGAAGAGGTGTAATGAATGATGATAATCATAGGGGTAATACTGGAGAGACACACTGACAAAAACAAACAAAAACTTCAAATCATTACAACAAAAAAGACAAGTTATTGCTGATAAAATGAACCCACTCTTCTTGCCATGCTTCACTTTGCTCTTAAATTGGCTAATATCTAGCCCTGATTGCAATATGCACCACTCAATATAATATTTCCCTTTACTGAACTTTACATTTGGAGTAGCTCATAAAATGTAATTTTTCCTCTTAACAGAGAAAACACAATGTCCAGAGGCAACCAATAAAGCACAAAAAAGCAAATGACTACTTACAACTGTGATTTGTTTGTGTTGGGTCCTGAATTTGCCATACTAAGAACACCACGTCCCGTGTGGGACAAATTGGGCTTGAATTCATCTTTGAAAGGTTTTCCCCAGTAAGATTCTCCTCCTTAAAAAAAAAAAATAGAAGAATAATGTTTGTTTTTATTAGTTTCCCACCGTGTTTTGCAACAGGCACCGACATTAAATTCAAGGTTTCCAGCACTTGCAGTCACTATGTGTCAATACATTGTTACCTCACCCCTATCTCTAGGCCAGTATTTGAGCACGACCTTGAAATCTGGTGTTTGCAACTGGCAACACATTTCTGTGCCCTCACACTATCAGCTGCAACAGACCACACTTTATCAACAGCTTTATGTATCCTGTGCTGAAGAACAGTCAAGGATTTAATTTTTTCCTCCTGGTCGACCATAAATTTCCTCTTTTGAGACATTAAATCTTTAAAATTGGCTTCACGACAAAACACAGAGCAAAGAGTTACCAGTTTAATTGCACTCTGGATGTAGCACTGCTTCTGGAAATAAAATATCAGGGAGATGGAACACATTCATAGAATCAACTAAGAACAGGGGCTATAAGCTCAAATGCTTAATCCCAGACTAAACAATGAAGAATTACAATATCTAGTGCTCCATCCAAATTAAAAGGCAAAAATTAGATATTTGGACTAGGTACCTGGATGATGTGAACACTTATATGCAGTGAAGGTAAAAGAATGATAAAATTGCACAAACCCCAGCCCCAGCCCTCCAAAACTGATTTCTTTTCTGTGACTGTGGACAGAGAGGGGGTCTGTGAGAGGTCTCCTCCTGGCTGTCATTTTTACATTATTTATGACAGATCTGACATTTTCATTTGCACTTTCCTCCAGGATCATTCTTAATAAGAAAAATGAAGGCTGAGATGAGTCATAGCTTTACAGTCAAATCCATAATCTTGTTTGACAAACCATGAAAAAATATTTCACCTTAGGACAGTATTAAAAATAAAACAAACAAAACTATCCAAAGAGGCAGCAAGGCTGGTCCATCTGCAGAACTGGCTCAAGAGCCCTCCAGAGTAATCACAGGAGAAGCAGCAGGTCAGGAAGGGGTCTGCAGTGCTCCACAGCCATGTGCACACATAGCACAGAAAGCAATTTGATGATATGGCTGCACACAGAAGCAGTAAATAAAAACAAGGAATGACTCAGGCTCCTACTGAAAATCTTACCCAAAAAATCACAAGAGTGCATTAAATGAGGAAAGAGTTTCAGATGATACAATGAAAACAAAGCATCACATATGGACAGCTGCAAGTGGAACTAAGTGAGAAATTCTGGAAGAAGCTGACCCACTTAAAAACCCAATTAATCATATTCAAAAGACCTATTAATAGAGTTGAGTGTTGCCTGCTCTGCAGTTTGACAAGAGGTGGCAAAAGGGGACAAAGCCTGTAGGGATTTTCTGTAATCAGGAGTTCAGCAGTGGTTACTTCAGCAATCTCTGCCTATTGAATATTTCAAGATCAGCAACATTACATCAGCTTGATCCCATGTGCCAATCTTTTCCAGAGGGGGGTGACAGGGATATGGTACAGTTGCAGGCAGCTCTAGAGGCGTTTGTGCTGTCTGAAGTTTTCAGAGGACACAGAACATGAGCACAGTCTGTTGAGGTGGGACACAGCAGCAAGTGGCCAAACCTGTGAGCCTGCTACACCCTTCATGTGCTTCCAGCCGATGCTGGAATTACAGCCAAGCTGCTGAAAGACAGTGGAATCAAGCCTGAAGCCTTCACTGGTCAGAAAAATAATTCAAAAGGAAAGAGAAAAATTGTGAATGACAGAGAGACTCTCTCTTTCTGGCACTGCAAACAACCAGACCCAAGAGCTTGCAGACAGGAGCAATGAGCCATGATCTTTAGGTTTTGGAATATTTATTTTTGTATGATTTCATTTCGGATCACACTCTGCAGGTCAGAATTAATCTCATATGTATGAAAGCTAAGTTTGGTTCATTCAGCTTCTCTGGAAACAAGCACTAATATTTTAGCAGATAGTTACAGCCCTTCTCTGTCTGCCATCCAGCTCTTCCCAAGGCTAATTCTGTCTGCCTGGGAGCTGCAGCAGGGGCAGGGAATGGCCTGTGCAGCATTTGCCTAAAAGGCCAGACGTCCTGTGAAGGACATAACTGAAGTGTCTGTGGAGACCTGGCAGCACAGACTGGCAAAGGGCAGCTGAGACACTGCAAAGGCACTCAGCAGAGCGGGCACAGCTTGGGGGGTTTTGTTGTTGTTTTATTTTGTTTTTTAAAAATAATTTAAAGGGAATACTTTTTTTTTCTTTTTCAAGGAGAACCCCAAAGTGTTCTCCTTAAATTAAAAATAGCCTGAATGTGCTTTTCATCAAACTCCAGCTAACCTCTGGAATTGTTCCAGGCTTCAAATATCTGCTTGAAGCAGGACTAGACAGAACAAGTCAGAAGATGGCAAGTCACATCTATACATTTTTTTAATTACTGAAACCCAGCATGACTTTCTCTGTGAAGATTAAGTACAGACCCCTCATCAGTCTATGGCCATGGCAGCACAGTGCCTAATGCTCAGCTGGGACAGGAATTTTACATTCTTACATTTACTCTCCACATTAGAGCTCAACGTAAACTTGGGAAAACCACTCAGGCTCCAAACCTGCTAATAATTATGAGGTGTTTGTAAGTATCTAGCAGATTTTACTGTGTTTATTCTCAACACAGTTGGAAGGTGTGGCTGTACATTTTCTGAAAGCAGAATGGATGCAGACAGAGGAGATGGGAGCATGGCAGTGTCTGGCTCCAGCCTTTTTATGCTACACTCCCTGTATGTGCCAAAAAGAGAGGAGACTCCTCCTGACACTGCCCAAATCTTCCTCAGGGTGCACACAGATCTCTGCTGGCTATATTTGGAGTCAGGATGATGCAAACCCCTCACCCCAGTGCTGATGTACCAGCCTACAAGCAAAGCCCACGGAAAACAAGAAGTGACTCCGGGTGCTGCATTCGCAGCTGGCAGCACTGCTGTCACTCCACCTCCCTCTCAGCTTATCTTCTGTCCAAGTGGAGCTGTGTGCCTACTGGACTTGTAAATGTTTCTGAGATTCTATTACAAAAGTGCTGGAAAAGAATTCTGTGAGCTTCTGTGCTAAAAATCAGTTCACACAGCAGCAGCCATGGTCCCAGCACGTACTGCCACTGGCTGGATTAGTGTTGGGAATAATCACAGCCTGCACATGGGAATCTCCTTCTTGCACAAAGCTGGAAATGTACTTGGGATCAGCCACAGAACTACAGTGCCACTCAGCAGCATTTAACCTGTACAGAGTCAATGCCTTGAGAAGCCAGAAAGAGTTTTTGTACAATTCTGTAAAATAAAAATCACATGCCTACTCAGGTACACATGATTCAAAGCTGCAGAAAGCTGGGAGACAATTCCACACATTCTTCTTTTTAAAAAAACTCTCTTAAATTAAAGATGTGTTTAACTCATTCTCACACAGAGATAAAATGAAACAGACCACACAGCTCTTAGAAAAGAACATTAATAATTTCTGTGGCTATACAGAGTGGCAAGATATATTTAGCTTGTACTGAAGCATGGTTAGTTATTCAGTCTTGTATCTCCATCCTGTGTTGATAGTAATCAGGTGAACAGATCTAAACTGACATCTGAAGCAGTCACACATCAGCAACTACACAGCAAAAAAGTCACATTTTCAGACTGTCTTTTGAACTAAACCAAATTACTCTTTGGTAGTCTTTGCTCCTGCTAAAAGCATGAAAGAAGTTTTTCTGAGGTACAATCACAGAATTAGTGCAACTTTCTTGCAAAGAGCTGAGCGATGCTTCTAAAGCTTCAGAAATGTAGCATTCCAAAAGCCAGGTGTGGGCTGGGAATCATCATTCATGACAGTTGTGATTTTAAATAAATCCTTCCTTTTTCTGGCTTAAAAATTGCTAAGCAGTGGTAAGGAAGTAGGAGGGTTCTGATTCACAAAAATGATGGCTTACTTTCTTCTTGTCATTTGGAACAACGAGGCACATAATAACATCTGACACTTCTGTAGAGCTTTCCAAGTGAGCTTCTGGAATCATTTTGCAAATATGAAAGCCTTAGCACAGGCAGTTAAGTGCTTCTCTCCTCTCAGATAAGAGGACATGGTATTCAACCCCACAAACCTGAGAGTGCATGTGCAGAGGGACTGCAGATTGAAAGGAGTATATTCTAGATAAAAAGGTCTTGCTCCTGCTTTTGCTGCACTTCAATCATGCAAGAAAAGGGGCTCTAAAACTGATATAGTTAAGGAACTTGCCATCTTAGGAAATCACATTGCATTGATGAAGTTTGTCCAGAATCCTTTGCTACTGACATTTCAGAGGAGCTCTTCTTGCTGCCAAACAAAATGCAATTCCCATCTACCAGTAGTATTTCATCCTGGACTTTTACAGGTATAATGTGCCTCCTTTGTGCCCTCCTGGATTCATAAATCACAGGCTGATTCATGAGACCTTCCAACAGGTTGTAAGAAAGAGTAGCTGAAAAAAGCCTGTGCTGCTTTGAAAATGTAATGCTTTGCATATATTTTCCCTTTTTCATACAAAAGGGTTAGGATATTAACATTATTTTTTTCTACATGCAAATTTTCTTCTATTATTTGGAACACTGAAAATACAGAGCAGCTGCTCCACTTGCACGACCGTGAGTTAGAATTACTCACAGTGCTCAACCCCTTACTTGTTATGAACAGCAGGAAAAGAGATACATCACAAATCTAAAATTCATTTTCAAATAATTAATCATTACAAAGAATGACCATGACTCAGCTTATTGCTCTGAATACTGCCTCTATGGGTGGTTATTTTGTTAGAGAAGAAATAAGCTGCTGTACCACAATAAAATTTCTCACAGTAGTCTTATGAAACATAAAGGTGAAGGCTCTAGGAAAATGAGTCTGGTCCTCCAAATCAGGGTCATCCTTGCAGGACTGAGTATCTGACTGCTCTGGCAGCACAGGTCTGACAGCTATGCTAAGGTACAACTCTGTTCCCCACTCTTTGCTCAGGGTGGTATCTCAACTCCCAGATGCCACAATGCTAATTTCCACCCTTCTCCATTCCAAGGCTAAGGGCTGAGTACCAGAAATTACCTGCCCTTCACCTGTCTCTGGGTCATTTACAACAGTCCCAAAGAGACTCAAAAAGGACACACTGGGAAGCTGAATAGCAAACAACAAAGCAAGGCTCAGGGCTGCTTCCAGAGGGAACAGTTCAGCTGGAGCAGCCTTGGGAGAGGATTGCCACTGACAACCAGCTTGGCATTTACCTCTGTGACTTGTTCCAAAACACAAGCACACTTAATCCAGGTGAGCCAAAGCTCAGTTACAGTCTGTGTATGTGTGACAAGGAACCTTCTGTCATGTTGTACTAATTGTGCCCAAATCCACCCAGAAGATGAACAGTCCTGGGCTTAGCTAGCAATGGAGTGGGTGATCATCTCAGCATCTGGGGGCTGCAACCATAAACCTGACACCCTGACACATGGGATGAATGTTAGATGACAGAAACCAAATGGTGGGAAGATATTTGAACAAGTCTGTTCTAGTTCCTGAACTAATGAAGAGGAATAATTAAATAAGTAGAGGAAGAATATATAGAGGCTTAATGCATCTTCCATGTATCAGTTTAGAAAAGGTTTTTTTTTCCAAAAACAAATAAAAAGGCCAAATCTCTTAGCTAGAAATCATCCGTTTAAGCAGAAGGTTCTGTGTGAATGAGGAAACAAAGCATGTCCTTTTTGTTCTGAAGTCTTCCTACAAAAGGCTCTAATAGAAACAGTTTATAATATTGACATTTAAAGGGTAACCTCCAAATAGTCCTCTCTACTGCCAATTGAAATATCTGGGAAGAAAGCCCTGTTCTGTTCTCATATGCTTCTCTGATATTACAGAAGTCAAATTATTTACTTCTAAAGCCCATTTAATCTTACAGATTTTTTTTAGCTTTCAAAGGTGCATCTTTTTTTTCCCCTTCTAAGAAGCAGCAAGTCAAAAAAATACTGAAATCCCTTCCAGCAGAAGACATAAAAAAAGGGAATTTATCCTTCAAATAACAAACAGGCCACAGGCAAAAATGGTACAAAGTACTGAATCCCAGTGCTTTACTCCAAAGCTTTCTTAAAGTGAATGCCTGTGATCACATTAATAATGCACAAACGAATGGACCAACATTTTTACAGCATGGGAGCCCAGAGAGCATCAGTCCATCTGCCCTGCCAGGGCAGTGCTGCTGAGCTGAGCCCTCCTCTGGCTGCCCTGCTGCCCAGGGAGCACCAAGCCTCAGGTCTGGCCACCTTCTTACAGCTCGAGACACACAAGTGGAATTTCTGCCTCACAGTCAAGTGCCCTGCATCCATCCAGTAGGCAGGAACAAATCCTGACAGACTACTTGCACTCTGTGAACTGTCTAAGCAGCTTCACTGAAGTATTAAACACAAAGGCATGACAGTTCAAGAGCAATCTACAGCCCACCAGGCTCCCCATTTAGATTTTCTTGTGATATTATCATATTCAATAAGCGATTAGGTAAAGACATATAAAATGCAACTGGCTTAAAAATATAAAAGCCATTCAGGTGCAAAGAAGACACTTGCACCATTTGGACTCTACAATAATTGCAGCCAGTCTCTAAAAATCTGCAAGACTCATGTCTATTTGAGTGCACACTGTTCATTTCATTAGAACTTTAATAGTCCTGACAGACATCTCGCCTGCGATATACTCATCTTTAATTAAGAATGACAAGGAGGAAAACAAGATGGAAAATACTAGAGGTCATTAGACTCCTTTTTTTAAGTGAAAGAATATATGTAGGAGGATTTTCATCCTATGTGCTCATTATCATTTCACTTCCTACTGGCAAAGCCAGTGGAGCCGAGCCTTGCCCTTCAGTGCAGCAGTGATGCCAGTCCTCTGCCTCTGCTAACTCTGCTGTCTTACAGCACTTCTGCATTTGCACAAACAGAAGCAGGAATGACACCAGCAAGTTAATTTTCATTCCACAGCAGGATCTGAACTCCACCCTGCAAGGGTGAGAGGTGTCTGAGTCAACCTATTAAATCCCTCCCGTCTCCTGACACCTCTTTAATTTCTCATTTCAAAAGATGTTCCTAATTATGTCTTTTGGGATTTGAACCAAAACTTTCCATATAAAAAATCAAATCACATTTGACACTCCAAACATAGATGGTAACAATTCTTGTTAATGGGTTTTTGCCATCAAAACACTGAACCTTTAACTAGTCTCAAATCCTGCCAACTGCTGATTATCACGTACTCTACAAGAAAAGTTGTTGGGCAACTCACACTAACATAATTAACAAAATAAATTAAATAGAGCTAAAGTATTTATGCAGATGAGGAGCTGGGGATGCTGGTGACAGCCACAAATGGGGAGATAGAAGGTGCACAAGGAAAATGAGCAAATTTACAGCAGTGAGCAGAGGTATTCCATGACCTATCTCCTGTGGTGGGCAATGCTGTGACACCGTCAGCTGCTCTGCCTCCTGACCATTCCTGCTATGACTGTTCCCTGGTCTCCAACCAAGGGAGAGAGAAGAGGCAGAAGAATTTTGTAGCAGTGATCCCCAAAAGTTAGAAAAAGAGCAGCTTGGGCATTGCAAGGCAACTAGCTGGGAGAACAGATGGTGTCTGGCCAATCACCAATTCCAAGGCAGGTCTCAAGTATTTCATTAACACTGAATTTGAAAGCAACTTTGCATGAATGTGTTTCTTTCTTTATTCTTTGCCCTGGAAGACCAGCTGTAAAATCATTATAATTTAAATTTTTTTTTTATTTTCTGAAGGAAAAGGAAGCAAAACCCACAAGAATTCTGCATGGAAGAGTGCCCAAGCTTTAGACTGGGAATATATTGGATGAAATTTTGAAAATAGTCAACATGGCCATAAAAATATATGAAGAAAACCTCTGTTTTAAAGTAAACACAATGTCCCACTTATCATCATTTAGAGAATTTTAATTTTAAATTGTCTGGAAGTAAATGTAACAACACAGTCCATGAAGTGAGAACAACTTACTTGATTCAAACTCAACCTTACCTGTTCCTGTTCCAGTCGGATCACCTCCCTGGATCTGCAGAATTAAAATTAAATCAGTGTTACATATGCACCTGTGTGAAAGACATTAAATACAAACCATAAAAGCCAATTGTGCTCAATTTTCTGCCTTCTATATTGTGCCATGTTGACAAGTCAGCAACAAGGAAACCATTACTTCTTATTTGGAGCTTATCATCAGCTGGCTGTCATCCCTGACATTGCTTATCCATAAGCAGAATGGCAGTTTCATAAAAATAATAGGTCTTTTTATGGGTAAATATGGAAAAAATAACTAATCTGAAATGGGTTAACCAGATCATCCTTTTTATTATGTGCTGAATCAGAACCTGCTTTTTAACTGATGATGCACTGCTTTTGGAACTGAAAAGGCTTTACATTCTGCTACCAACCCTCCATAGGATGGGAAGGCAAGAAAAGGGGGAATATGGAATATTTTTTGTATCTGAATATGTATCCCACTCATTACCTCCAGTAGGAAAAATCCTCATGTGAAACTAATCTTTGAGTAACAAAACTGTGTATTAATCACTGTACATGCAGGATGTACAGAAATAATATTCTATTCTTTAATGCCAGCGGAGGGAGCGTGACACAATTGGTTTCAAAGTAACAGCACACAAGCACAATTTTAGTTGTGAGCTTAACTATGAACTGAGATACACAGTGCTGTCAAAAGGAAAAAAGCTTTTTGCAGGATGACAGGACAGAATGTAACATCCAGTGATGTTCCTTGTGAGATGTGCTCTGCCTTCAGGATCAGGTTGTTCATTCTTCTGAAAGGAAGTTACAGGGCAGCCACAATATCCTAAGCTGCCTGGACTGTAACTCTGTAAATAAAGATTTGACTACCAAAGACACAGTTCAGGAACACAAGGTGCTCTTTAACTCCTTTACAAGAAAGCCTGGGCACCCAGTGTTGGAGCACACTAGGAAAGGATAACCTGATAATATCCTAGTACCAAAGCCTGAAATAGAAATTCAGATGCTTGCTGAAGTTTCATCTGAATGGGATTAGAACAGGCACAGTATTACTTATCCAAATTAGCATTTCCCTCTCTCTCGTTCTGTTCATTAACCACCCACCCAAATCTTGGGAAGATAACAAGAGCCAAGGCAATGACTCTTCAAAGCTTTGTCTGGAATGCCAGCAAATGCAGTGCTGGATGCAGTGATGTTCTGAGTGACAGTGTTAGTCAGAGACAACTGCTAGTAACACCTGTAAGTACACACGGCATAGGTTGGGACAACCCTCATTCTGATGGCATATTTAATATACTTCTATTGCAAGTTGTCATGCATGGAACAACCCAAACCTGAGGTAAGTTAAATATATGGGATATTTTGAGTATATCACATATTGTGCATTACACCAGAGTTTTGTAATACTCACCACAAAATTCCGAATTGATCGGTGAAAAATTGTTCCATCGTAATAGTTCTTCTTGCACAGTTTGATAAAGTTTTCACATGTTCGTGGTGTCTGAAAGACAACAGGAAGTTTTAATGAAGCACAACCTTCAAACAATCATTACAGTGGTTACAAGAATCACTTTTCACTTGTGCCTTACAAAGAAACAAATGTGCAGGACTCGAAGAGGACGGAGGCTCTGTCTGCAGGAAAAAGCCTGTAATATACCTTCTTTTAAGGTACACTGGAGAGACACACACTGTGTTAAATAAATTAAACCCAGACCTTCCAATTAGCACAAAGAAGTGCTGAACATCAGCTCAGATAACAGGAGTTCCCAGCTGACATCCTGATGGTGAACACAGGTAAGCTCAGAGACTTGCAAGTAACTGAGTTCCAGCAGTGCATCCTAATCCTGTTCCAAAGGGGGTTTCTGGCACTGAAAAATGTTAATTTACCAGAATAAGAAAGAACCTTGACTTCTCTGCTCCACTATTTCAAAGTGAGCACATTGAAGAGAGAGAAGCATTTGGTCCTCTTCACCAATTAGAAGTAACAATGGGGCTGACCCAAGCCACTGGAACACAGGAAAAATAAAAAAAAAAAAAGTTTTCAAAATTCTAAATAAAAGAAAAAGATCCTAAATATATTGCCAACTTCTAATTCACTTTTACAGTGCAAATTAAAGTCATTTAGTGAATTTATGAGCCATGATATTGAAACAGTACGTTCTGAAAAACTTTACTTTCCACCTAATCATCCTTCCACTGTAATTGTATGGATTCTCTTCTCTGCAATACTAAAATACCTTCAGACATACAAACACAAGTACAGAAACAGCCTGTTTTCTATACTTGGACATGTTTTCCAACCCCACTGTGGATTATGTGCATAAATCTATTTCAGTTTTACAAAAGAATACATCTAACTGAGTTCCTACAGGCCTTAAAAATGAAATATCCTTATTGCTGGATGTGCTGGCAAGTAAAGGCCCAGTGTGAGCTGCAGGGGCTGGAAGTGAGCACACACACGACCTGTCTTTGTGAAAGGCACCAGTTCACTTTGCACTGCTGTGACACCACTCTTGGTCTGGGAGCTGCTGAGAGACAGACTGAGCCATGCAACCTGAAGTGACTTAAAAGCAGAAAAAAAACCCCAAAAACCAAGGCCAGCCTGATTATAATAATTTAAGGATGAAATAATCTCTATCTCTTGAAAAGCCAGTCCATAGAGGTATTCATCCAGAACCCTACAGAACTTCAGTTTTCTGTATTTTCTCTTTTGAAACACAATCATTCTCACCCCTCTATATTTACACTGAAATGTCTCTTAATTTTCCAAACAAACTTTACCTGTCATTATAAATTCTCTATATTGATTCCTTCTTAATTACTCAGATGACAGTTGTCAGCTGGGCCACGAGTGAAAAAATTAGCAAATCTAATCTTACACCAGCCACTATTTCAGATTTTCTACTAGAGAAATTAATTATTGAGTTAAATGGTAATGATACCATAATGGCTTTATGGTAGAATGTCACCAAGACATGTACTTTGGTGGCATCCTGAGGGCAATTCATAAGTATATAACTATATTCCATAAAATTATAGCAAGCAACAGGAGATTCTCCTACAGTTTCAATGTTTATAGTAAATGTGGGTTGTTTTCCTTTGAATTCAACATATATTCTTTGAAATAATTTTTGTGCTTAATCTTTGTAGTAGAATTCAACCCCTGAGGAATCACTTGTGAAGCACATGTTTCCTTTATAAGAAAATACCAGAACAGCATTGATCCTAGCGTTTTACTATGAGTTATTACTTGTGGAAAATGTCAGTAAGGATAAAAATAAGTTTAAAAATTTCTTTATGCATCAGAAATGGAATCAGCAGCTTTTAGCCCAAGGCACTTTATGCCATGAGAGTCAAGCACTCTTTGGAGAGACATGTTTAATAAGTTCTCGAGGGGGAATACAGCAACCTGTAATTAATTTTTCACAAAAAATGAAACCAGGCAAAAGACTGAGTCCCCTAGGAATGGACACCAAATAATCTTAAATTTGCACAAAGTTGATAACCCAAAACAGATTTCCTATTGATTTTCAAAACACTATTTGTGAAATATACATCAAAAAAACTGGCTCTAGTAATGTATTTTTTATGCAGGACCCATGCTGACCCTTGTCTCTAAATGGATTTCTAGCTATTATACCCTTTCCCAGAAATAAGCTTTTTAAATGCAACTTCAGAAATATTTAGTATACATACAACAGTCATTTCACTGCAAGGTTTTCTTTAAATAATTGCTACCAAATTGGTTCCCATGGTCACCTCATGCATCACAGAGATACATTTGGCAGGTAAACAGTTCCTTAGCAACATTACCACTACCTTTTATAGTGCTTTTTAGTAGACACAAATAAGGTTTGCATTCAATCAGTAATAAACCCCAGTTTCAGCCATGCAGTAGATCTAGAATATCTGGCTCAGATTATCTGATTTATTCAAAGCAGTTAATGTTCTTGCCAAATCTCACACTGCCAAGCACATTTCAGGGATTTTTTAAAGCAGCATCCTGTCCAAAGCAGGAGAAAAAGGCTTGAGGTTTATGAGGAAGGTGCAGATCCTCAGTAATGAAGTTGTGCTCTGCACTGACCATACAAACAAGGCCAGTCTTTGAAGTCTTTGTTCCAGCTACAAAGACTGATGACATATAAATACACATAAACAAACCTGGCTTTGTTATCTGATGTAAGATCTTGTGGCAGATGTCAGACTCCCATTCTCTGAATGCAAAGCTGTCTCCTCCTTCAGAAACTGGCTGCACAGCACTTGCCTCACACCATTTCTGAAGGAGGAGGGGATGGTCAGGGCTCCTGGAAATGCAGGAGGCAATGCCAGTGTCCTGTTCTCTCACCACTGACTGTGTGCTCCAGGCTCTCTTTTTAGTTCTGGCTGGTTTTGTCTTAAACTGGCCTCAACAGCAACAGTTAATTTTCCCCTCTTTATCCCTTTTACATTAAGCAGGAAATTACTTAAATTATTTTATTCTACTGACTATGACTTAGACCTATATGTAACAAGTCAAGGGAAAAATGCCACCATGTTAACCTGATCTGAAATCCACTGACACTAAACATGGTTTTAAATCTACTGCAATATCTTCTCAGAATGATGCAGGGACAGTCCTAAAAAGGAAAATTAAAAATTGTGGAAGGCTTTTCTGACCAAAGAGTGTGGCAGGAGAGCTCTGAGAAATCCTCCTTTTCTTAGGTCAAGTTGGGACCATGTAAGTGAATGCAGTGTCTCTATGATGTCCTTCAGCTAAAGACACTTCTCTTTCCAAATGACAAATAGTAAGAAGAAAAATTTTATTTATACCAAAAATGAGTCACCTGCTCCAACTGTGCTCTCTATTTATTTTGTAGATGCCAGATAACTGTCTTTCAACTGCTGAAAATTCACACCCAAGACAAGCAGTAAAATTTTAATAAATGTTTGAGACAGGAATCCAGAAGAGTACTTATCCCAGAAGATGCCACAAATGCTTTGCTTGGCTCACAGATATACATATTTAATGGGCCACAGCCCAATGGTTTTCTAAGTAGGTTTAAGTCTCCATTTAGCTAACACACTTAGTAGTGTGGAAACACCAGCACTTTACCAGTTACTATGCCCAGACAAATTTCAGAGTTAATGAGAGATTGCTACAAAGAATGACCTGGCAAAAATAGCAGTGACAGGAGACTGTGAAATCATTATACTCAGAGAACACTGAAGAAAGGAATATACAATTTAGAAAACCAAAGGAAAACAAAAAAAAAAAAACCCTGACTGCTTACTACAAACCCTAGGATAAATGCAGATTTTATTCAAGCCAATTTCAGTTTCCAGTTTGCCAGCAAGGGTGGCTCCATGCCAGGTAAAATTCATCTCTCCTGCTGCATCCCGAGACCTGCAGGGTGGGACCAACCAAGCCAGGTCCCTATCTGATTTCCCAGTCTGCAGCTGTCCTTTCTCATCAGTCACAATGGTTCATTACATTTGCAAAAGTTACCTTAACTCAGAATCTCTACTGGGCAGCGAAGAGCCAAACAGGAGGAGATGAAAAACCTGCAGCACTCCTGTTGCCAAGGTGCGGGAGACGGGAAAAGAGGGAAGAGCTCCTGAGTTGTTGCCATGACTGCAAGGAAAAAGGCTTTACTATGTGAAGAGCTAATCATTTCAAAATGCTCCATCCCTTGAGGATGTGCATGAACCTTGAAGGGAAATTTCACACTAAGCATTCAGAAGCTGTCATTCGCACATCTGTATAATTTTCTTGTGCTAATTCCACTTCCCTTTTATTTCTTTTTTTCTCTCTAAATTGGATGAACCGTAGTAGTGGCACCAAACTACAGAGCCTTGCTATATGCTCGTTAACCCTATGTTTCAAAGCAGGAAATAATGAAAAGCTCATTCCTCTCAAATTAAAATTGCATTCCACAGCCTTCATCTTATCACACAAATGCCAGAATTCTGCTACTAAAAGGCATGAACTAGTGATGGAAATTTCTAAAGCTTCAAACGAAGCTTTCCATTTTCTTAACATAGATCTCCTTTAAAATGCAAGGTGGATTTTGTTTTGCTTTAATCCCTTTTTGTACTTTTACACAGAGCATTTTTTATCTTGTAATTTTTCATTCAGCAACTCTTCTAATGCGTGAGCCCATAACAAGGTGATTTGGTAAGGTTTAAACTCAGCTTCCCCCCTACCTTTCAGTCTGTAGTACTCAGCCTACTCATCACAGGAGAGAATTCAGCAATAAAAGCTTGGCTTTATTTGGGGCTTAGTCAGAGCTAAATGTAATAGTACAATTTCAGGAATCACCACCTGGTGATTCAGGTGCAAGTGTCTGTTCCCTCCTCCAAGCCATGGAAAGAAAAATGTAAATGTTTCAGTGTCCAACACTGTTCTGGAAGGCCATTTAAAGCACCCCGTTTCACTTTGCACCAATGAACTATGAGCACACTCCCTTTGTTTCACAGGAAGAGGGACAAGAAAATCCAAAACCCCACAAAGCCCACTGCAAGAGCATGGGAAGAATTTCACTGTGGGAAGCCCATGACATTTCCTGCAGGAGAAACATTTACTCCAGACCTAAACACCACTCCCTGCCAGCTCCACTTTCCTGCTAGCAGTTCCCCAGTGAGAGAGAGGGACTGAGCCAGGGACAGGTGATGGTGGCAAACAACAGCTGCCTGTGGTGGTGCAGTTCAAGAAAGCCACAGTTCATCTGAGGGACACAATTCTCAACTGGTTATATCAAGAGCAAACGTGTTCAGGCAATTTGTGATCCATGATCAGAAGAGCACAGTTCCAGAGAGTGAGCACTGGGAGACATGAAAGCATTGGGGCACTGTGGGGTAAAACACTCAGCCAGACTCCTACTGATAATAAAAAATAATCAGAACAAGCTAACTATGCCTTGGGAAATAGATTGCTGACTTGATAGCAAACATTTGCCTATTTTGCTACCTCAAAGCCTCCAAGTTTGCTTAGAACAAAGAGCAGAATGAATGCATTCTCATTACGCAGAAACTCACTGTAATTTAATCAGCTATTTAGCGAAGACTTCAGCAGATAGCTAAATTTCACTTTTAAAAGGCATTTCTTCCACAACACTGACGTTCATGATGTTACCAAAAACTTTTCTGAAGTCTAAGCAAGATGCTCAGCTTAGACAAGATGCCAATAAAAAGATGACACACTTCAGTTTTAGTTCTCACATTCTTGCAAACACAGGGACAATCAATCAGTTTAGCTGAGCACAACTCAAATTAAACAAGGCATCTAATTCACTCATCTAATTTTTCAGTGTTAACTACTAGCTCTCCAGAGACAGAGTCAGCCACAGTTGCTACTTTTCCTCCAACTTACTGCAGTGATAGAAAAGAAAACCCACCTCACTGCCCCCTCCAAATTTGTCATCACACAAGGGTTAAGGAGCTTCTCAGAGAGCACAGTGCAGGGCTGGCTGCTGAGGATGGACTGGTAAGCAGGACAGCACAAGTGGGTACAGTTTAAATGAGGATGCAACTTTAATTGCTCAAGCAACCTCCAGCAGCTTAAAACTCAGAGTAACGCAGGTCCCATGGCAGCTCCCTGGCATTTCATCAATCTGCAGCTGCCTGCACATAAATTCCACCTTTTCAGAAGATGCAACCTGTAACAATCTCCACGCTAGACAGAGAAGCTCTGGTAGCTGTCAACCTCCCAAGGTCACCCTGCTCTCATCAGAGCAGCCAAGGTACAAACAAGAAGCACGTCAGAGAAAGATGAAGAGCAGCAGCTGTGTAACCCCAAAACACCCACCTCATGCTCGGGTTTGGGATCACAAAGTGGCAGACACAGCTGGTATGGGATGGCTGCACCTCATGTCTGCAAATGTCAGAAATCAAGGGGCATGATCCAATAACAATTAATTCCCTTCCCAGAACCAGCTTGCCAGGGCAGCTGGGAAGGCAGAAAGGCAAATGTGCAAATGCCTTTTCACCAATTACTCAGTGCCAAAGACTGCCAGGAAAACACACAGACAGCCCAGGGCAGCAGGGACAGGTTCATGGAGAGGTGGCTCAGCATATCAAGCTGTGGGAATAAGGAGGAAGGGGGGACACTCAAAAGGATGGTGTTTGTCTTCCCAAGTAAACATTAT
This sequence comes from Passer domesticus, assembly GCF_036417665.1. Classification (NCBI taxonomy): domain Eukaryota; kingdom Metazoa; phylum Chordata; class Aves; order Passeriformes; family Passeridae; genus Passer; species Passer domesticus. Next base: position 6,163,686 of record NC_087490.1, read on the forward strand.
GGTGATGGAGCTCAGCTTTCCTGGGGATGGCTGAACACCTGCTTGCCCTTGGGAAGTGGTGAATTAATTCCTTATTTTGCTCTGCTTGTGTGTGCAGCTCTTGCTTTACCTGTTAAACTGCCTTTACCTCAGCCCACAAGTTTTCCCCTTTTCTGATCCTCTCCCCCAGCCCACTGGTCAGGGAGTGAGTGAGTGGCTGTGTGGGGCTTAGTTGCTGATTTGAGTTAAACCAGAACAGGGTGTTATGCCCCCAAAGTTAAAACTATTAAAATATCAGCTTCCAAGCACTCAGAACAACCAGAAGTGACCTGTTCATCAAGATGGCTGTGCAGAGCCATCCTACTCTCAGCCCCAAAGAGCAATAGATCTGTCTCTATTGTACCTTGGAGGAAAAAACACACTAAGCAGTAACAACATCCTCTCTAACAAACATTTTTTAAAAACATATCCAGCTCTTCTACTGGAAAAACACAGCTTTGTTTGTTCTTAGGTTCTGTTGACAAGAACTCTCAAAGCTGAGAGTTGCAGCTCTTCCTATAGTGGCCTCTTTTGATGAAAAAATATTAAATAAGCCATTACAACCATGCCAAGACCACTGTATTTCATACCTCCAATCCTATTACCAAATGAGCAGATACTGGTAAAACATCAGCCAGTTATTTCCCAGACAGTGCCAATATCATGTTGACAGAAAACAAGTAGAATGGAGGTTTAAATCAGAAAGAAAATGAGAGATTTGGGAAGACTGGAGAACCTCATCATGCCAGGAGGTCAAAGGATTTTTTCAGCAACTCACTTCTTTGCCACTGGAAATGGATAAGAAGTTTACAGGCCTCTGATCTTCAGAACAGTCCCTCACACAAAAGGAGAGATGATTTCAAAGAACAGGGGCTGTATTACACATTTATAGATCACAGGCATATTTAACAGGTCAGAGGGCCTAAAAAGATTAAAACATCAATGTTTGTAGAGTAACAGCTTCTTGGGAAAGCTATGCCAAGACATCATCATCAAGCAGAGTTTGCCAGGCTCTAAAACCTCAAAAAGCATTTGTGGAGTGTCAGATGGAGCTTTGAAATCCATCTCACATTCTTCTTTGTTTTGCCATCTTGCCCTTAAACCTTAAAGTACTAAACCTGAGACAGGCAAGTGAATTTATAAAACCTGCCATGGCAGCTACAGATCAGTATTTGATTACAGCTCCTGGCATGTGCTGAACCACCAGATCATCAGCCCAGTGACCACTTGTAGGCAGAGGACTCACCCAGCAGAGAAGGGAGATAGAACATCAAACCACATGTTCATCCTTTCGACAGGGTCTTCTGGAGCATCATATTTACATATTTATGTATAGCTATATATATGTATATCAATATATATATATATATATATTCATTTTAAAATGGCTGCTCCACCACCTACAAGGTAAAACTCCATCACTACAGCGACTAATGCAGCAGAATACACATGGATAATATGCAGTTGTTCCCAGTAGCAACTTGATTAAACAACTAAAAGAACTTGAGAAGACCAGAAAAATCACAGTAAATAAAATACAAGAAATTTAGTGATATTCATTGCCTTTCATCAGTTATTTCTCCAGAATTTATGTGTTTGACATGCATGGGACTAGAACTGAAAGAATAACACTTGTTGGATATTGTTAAATCTTCTGTACTTGCCAGAATTACTTCTGGCAAGTAGAATTTTTGTAAATTTTTATCCAATTAGTGTATACAACAAATGTTTCTTATGTGCAGCTGAACTCAGCTTCCTGGAAAACATCCCTACAAATGGCCATGTGATTAGATCCCATCAGGAGGAACATACTGTATCTGAATAGGAGGATTGGGAGAAAAACAAATGACCAAAAAATGCAGTAGGCACACTGCTATGATCCCAAGAGAGAATAGTACCTTTGCTCATCTGAGGCACAAATTCAAAAGGATGGGGGAAAATCCAGCTTATCTTCCAAAGTCTTTTTATTGCTTTTTTCAGGTCAGTGACTGAAACCACACACTATCCTTCTGGAACCTGAGTGAAGTTTTCTGGTGCTCTGAACAAGTGATTTCAAACACTGAAATGATCTGGATTCTAGTCCTATCTCATGCTCTTTCTGAATCTTGTCACAAAGTAACTGATGACTTCAATCACACTGCAACACTGATTTCCTGCCCTGGATCAATACAAAACATTTCTTGATTAGGTTTTTGGTGCTAGGAAGAATTTCATCACTATCAATCTTATTGACTGGCACCTTAAAGTACCAGTATATGAAGAACCCTATATTTATTTTTAAACAAAGGTTTCCACATGTACATATAGACTGAGCCACAAACAATCCACACTGGCAAATAGCTCTCAAAAAATGGGAAAGAAAGGAAAGAGCTGTGAAGGGACAGGGAGTGAGCCCCCAAGGAGAGTGCTGAAGGCAAGAGATACTGGGCAGATTTCAGAGGCAGTGCAGAGTGCTGACAGCACAACTGCAAGAACATTTTGCTTAAATACAGACAAGAGGCATGAAAATCCAATTGAAGAGTCAGTACACATACCATCTAAGGGAGCAAGTGTGTCACTTGCTGCTCTCTATTTTAGTGAGAACATTTCACCTCAAAGTATGTATTGAAACCTAAACCATAAGACTATTTTAAAATGTAATTTAAATGTTGCAAGTCTTGCCTCCAGACACAGGTATTTATCTGTCATATTTATATAGCAACTTCATCCTCAAGCTTCCTTAAACATTTCACAATCATATATTTGCACTACTGTGAAATTATGATTACTGCCAGGGTGGCTTCCATAATCATATGAACAGGATATCCCTCAGCAATTAAAAAAAAACCTTGTGCAGTTTAATTTGAGAGAGCATTATGGTGCAATCCTGTTCCCCCTGACTGCATTCAAGGACCTTACCCACACTTTGACAGGAAAACCAAATTCTGTATATAAACCAGCTCCAAATAGCTTCCAGGAATGGTCCAGCCTGTGCACTGGATAAGGCAGAAAAGCTGATAAAAACTTGGCATAGATTAATTAAGGCTATTGCCACACATATTCACAAGCAGGGTGAACTGGAAGTGTTTAACAATACTTAGATTTTTTTTATCTTTGCAGTCTCAATAGACTCCTTGTAGCTGATTTGTGTATATGTTTGTGACCTATGTGTGTGCTATATGTTTGCAAGATGTTTGCTCTGTCTGCACTGAGCTGACCTCAGTGTGATTCAGGAAAACCAAAGTTAGAAGCACAAACTCCTTATTTAGTAAAGGGAGAAAAACAAGTGCTCCCGGAAAGAGCTGATTTCACAGACCTAGGATGATGACCTAAGGTGGATGTTGTGAAAACCTCCCTACAGCAGCAAGTTTTTCTTATTTATTCTAAATATATATCTTTTTCCTCTCTGCAGTGCCAAAGGTCTGCTAAATTCACACAGATTTAATCGAGATGAAGGAACAGATGGCTGGAGGCCAGCGTTGGAGCATGTCTGGTTGTGTAAAACTGCACACACTTCCAGGGTGTACATGAAGAAGCTTTGTGTGTGAAAGGTGGATGAATAGAAATTCATCTGGAAAAAAAAAAGGAAACATAATGGATATCATACAGGAAGTTTATAATGAGCAATTGAGCCTGGGTCCTCAGGACTGAGTGGCACTGGTCACACATGTGGCCACAAAGCCCACGCTGATAAGAATAGCTGCAGTCAGCCTGCTTTAGCCAGGAGCCAGTTTGAGAACATATGGCAAAACAAATGATTCAATGCAATCTGCTTGTTCTGCTGCTTCCCCTAAATATTGCTGTACTCACATCCTCTGCTTTTTGCCTTATTACAGTGTTACTATTTCATAGCATGGAAAACACCTGTAGGGATGACAGAGACCTACAGAATTACTAACACGATGCACTGCTGTGGAGATTCTCATGCTGTTTGCATAGATCAGCTTGAGATGTTTACACATATCTTGCTTCTTACTCATGTGAGAGAAAGGAAGAGAAGAAAAAGCCAGAAGACTTATGCTGTTTGCTCCTTTTTCTTCCTTGCACACAAAAATGGATGCATTCTCCCAGTACATCAGGATTTCACACCAGGCACCCCAGTACCACTGCCCTTGTGCCTTGTGAGGCTCACTAGAAAAAGAAGTTTTACCATTTAAACCTCTATTCACATCCTTCAACTTTTTAAAATATCAACTTTCAGGCCTATGATATCCTGAGACAAAAATCTCAGTAAACCATCAAAGCTTTGAAAACCTTTTTCCTTTTATAGAAGTGGCTGTACAAATAAATAAGCAAACACACTACCCAAGCAGTGACGTCTGAGACATCACTGTCGCCACAACTCATTCATCTATCAGAAGTCTTGCCATGTTTATTATTTTAAGAGCCACTGATTTCCCCCAGAATCAGACTGTATAGACTATAAAAAACTCCAGTCTGTTGTTCTTTAAAATCAACTTCTCTTAACAGTAAAAGGAAGGTGTTTGAAAACTTGAGCTTTAAGAACTGGGACAACAGGAAGCAAAAATATTCTAAGGTTTTTATTTAGGTTTGTTCTATAAAGCTTAGGCTTTAGAAACAAATCTAACAATTTCTGGGCATCTTAACTAGATGGACTCAGACTGACAGACTGCTCCTGGTTTCAGTGAGGTTCTTTTCCTGGTTCTGTCAGTAAGCTGCTGTGGAACCTTGGATTATTCCCTCGTCCCTGTGTTCTGCCTTTCTTTGCTCTCTTCCTTCCTGGGCACTAATCCTGACCCTTTGCAGTTCTAAACATGTACCCTGGCATATTGTAGGCAGTCCACTAAAATGATGGGACTACTCACAGAGAACACTTACACTTATAGTGTAAATATATATAGTTAATTAATCTATATATATATACATATAAACATTTCCACTGCCAGTTCCAATTCTGGTTGTCATCTACAGAAATTCATCTTATGGGGCACAGTACCATGTCACAGTGCAGCTCCAAGTTTAGGTCTCCTTTATTAGTGTGAAGTCGCACATATCCTTTCTTCTTCACGTATTGGTACCTCACAACATCATCTTCAATAGCAGCTGCATCAAAGCAAAAGACAGTAATTAGATCTGCCAGCTTGCTCATTGATCCTTAGAACTCATCAGTAAACAATTCACAGAACCTACTGTCTGACCCCTTCTCCTGTGGTACTGGGCCGTGAGGGATCCTACTCTGCAATTCATGTATGATAACCTTGCATTAATCTCTGTGCAAAACACTTTCCATTATAGTAAAGCACCAGCTCTTTGAGAACCAACCAAATAATGTATATTTTAAACCCCAGAAGCATTCAGTATTACAAACTATAATTTTCAAGCAATGTCTACCAACCACAAACATTACTTTGAACCCGAATTGCTTCTTGTCAGTCCTGGAAGCCAAGCAGGTAGTCACCAGTCAACCACAAAGTGCTGACATGCAGAGACCTACCCAGTTCAGAAAACAACTGGAGCTGTTACTGGGGACATTACTGGTAAGTCAAACCAAAGGATCAATCGATGATGTTTCCATTCCCATTTTGTCAAAATGTCCAGTTAGTCAGATATTTTCTGTACTCAGTCACCTTCATATCACTGTAACTAACCAAGTAAAGGAACTGAATTTGGTAAACATAGTTCTAGCAATGCCTTCAATCTTTGTCTAAGTAATTGCAACCTAAATTTTAGTGCTCAACTTTCTCAACTGGAAATACTAATGACTCAGCTATTTAATCCATACCCAAAATAAAAAAGAAATCTTACTCATTTGTGTTTATGTTGGAGAATAAGAGGAAAACTTTATTGTATTAAAATGTATTTTTGTGTGAAAAGCAGTAAACTAAAAGTTACCATCACAAAATTTGCTGTTGTTCTAATTAATACTGGGGTAGGTCACAAAGGTGGGCAAAGTTTTGTATGGTATCTGAGGAGAGATTATATTTCATTCCTAACTTAGAAAAGGGGATATGTCAATTTGTCATCTCTAGCCATAGAAAATGTCTCATTAATTTTGGTTCAAAAGAAGTAACAGTCATTCAAAGCCAAAGCTTGATCATGATTGCCCCAGTATTTCCAGAACAACCTCACTGGAAAGTAAGGATATATCTGGTCAGGGAATACATTTCCATGGCATCAGCACTGACCAATTACCAATGCATTCTTTCAGTCCTCATAAATGTATGTGTGCTAAGGAGCACCCTTTGAAACTCAGAAATAAAGAAATGGTTTGCAGGGAGGTGGTTCTGGTACCTGCTTCGTGGGTAGTTTCAGGCACCATTGCAGTGGAGGTGAAGGAAGCACTTACAGCTCCAGTGGAATAGTGAGCCTGTTTGCAGAGGAAAAAGCAAGAGAAAAAAACATTAGATCTTTGAATTTATCTACCAAAGATACTATATAAGCATTCAAAACACATAAATGCTATCCTTCTAAAGGCAGACTTTCTGCTCTAGCTCCTACTGAAGGAAACAAATACCCAGTGCAGTGATAATTCTCCATCTGTTGCCCACATTTGCTCTGATGAAGCTGTAGTTAAGGCTGCTCATGTGCTGAGCCAAAGGGGCTTAATGCTTCCAGTACAGTTTAATACATCACTGCAGAGATTCTATTATCACCATTTATCTGCATGTCCATGGGTACAGACAGGCAAGGAGTACTTCTGCCAAGACATCTGTAGAAGTCTCCAGTGCTCCTGAGAGGAAGGAAAATCCAGTGAATCACAGAGATACTGGAGGGGAGAGCAAGCCAGCCCCTCCCACAGCTGGCCCTGCAGTGTGCAGAGGCACTGTCCCATGGCTCCCAAGGTCTATTTTGAGCTCTGTAATTCTGCAGAAGGGAAATGTTAACGTCACACATGGATTTTGTAGTAAATTACAAAGATCTAATAAAGCCAGAGACATGTTTAGCAGTTCCAGGGAAATGCCTGTAAAGAGTCCAGCCAGGTCATTGCTCATTCCCTGAGGTTTCACTGCATTCTAAGCAAGTTCACAGCTATGCCCACCCACGTCATAAGCTGACAATGCCACTCCTCAACATGTGTAGAGCTCATCCTTATCTCTGCCCTCTTTTTTCTTCTCCTTTTTTTTTTTTTTAACACTACAATGTCCCAAAAAAGAGGGCATTTGTGATCTTACTCCTTGGTCACAAACACTCCCTAATCTGTCTCTAAGCCCTCTCATAAAAGCTGTATGCTGCACTGCTGTTAGTTTTCATGTAAGTGTAATCAAAGCAAGTAGGCACACACATCCCAGAATTATTAAAGGGCAGAAGAATACTCTCTCTTGCCCATTTGAAACAGCCTTTGATGTAGGAAATCTAGATGCAAATGGATTGTTTCTCTTGACAACCATGAACATGCACCTGGAAGAACATCCTTTAAAATATCCCACTAAACCTGCATTCCAGTGGAAAAAGAAAATGGAGGAGCAGCTGTGGATGATTTATGTATTTGTCCACACCAGAAATGATTCACTTGCACTACCCTTAAGGTGTGCTCTCTCTGCCAATAAATGCAGGAAGCAATGATAAACAAACTCAAAGTGAGAGATTATAACCTGGGAAAAAGTTTCTGCCAACACATGCATAACCACATCAGAAGGATTCCTCCTTCTCATTGTCATTCAGTTCTCAAATGTTTAGGTTCATTTGCAATGATTTAACAAATAGAAACTCACTGACACATACAGAGCATGTCTAAGGAATCCTGATATGAATCTGATTTTTTAATCTATGACAAATTTCTGTGTGAGAGGAAACAGAAGGAGCAGTGCTTGTTTATATTGCAATATGGCCTCTAAGAAGAAAAACAACTATTACCATTCTTGAAGAAGTCAATCAGTACCAAACTACAAATTAAATCAACTTACTGCATTCAGCTTATCCACTTTCTTCTTTTCAGGAGCCTTCATAGTAGCTGCTAAAATATCATCACCTTTGAATTCCTTATAAAGCTCCAGTAAAGTCTCTCGGGTCTCTGTATTTGTATTTTTCAAATAGTAAGATGGATCTGATTTTGCCTTTTCTTCATCTAGGTAAGACAAAGTTAAATCACTCAGAATTGAAAGAAACATTGTATTTTGTTCTCCTTCAGTTTATTACATAACTAATTACACAAAAATTTTCCAGCTATTAATGCTACTTTGTTTTTTAATAAGAGGTCTAGCAACAATATATATTCCTCCAGACACAGTGACAAATAGCATAACACTAATGACAGTGGAACCCAACATATAGCACAATAAATGCCAATATGATGTACAAGGAAAAAAAAAACCCAAGACAACTATCATGAAAATTTACTTGTAACCACTAGAAATCATCTAAAGTCCATTCAAGTCTTGTAAAATTTTTATAGAACAATAAAGACAAAATACAGTTGGGTACAATATAAACTTCTTTCCTTCATCTCTTCATTTAATGGCCAGGCCTGTGATACACAAATCCCAGGATCAGATATTTAATGTGACAGTAGGGGAAGAAGGTTGCTGGACTGGACTGTGGAATTTGATTTAGTTAATACTTTAATTTAATATTTAATTTTTACAAGTTTAACTCATCCTCTGTCTTGGTATGCTTATTATTTGCTGGGTATTAGATATTCAATATCTGAGATAAAACTCACTTATTCTGATTGGGTAAATAAAAGAGATGCTTGCTTGCACAACAGTAGATTTTAAAAACCCAAAACTCAGACATGAGCATAATAAGCTAAGCACTGTGAGATGTCCTTCCAGAAAACTGAGTCAATTGCACGGAATCATCTTCAGATTTTGCATGTTTGGGTTGGTGTTTTCTCAGCCTACCTTCAATTCATCCTTACCTGGATCAATTACTTTTATGTTGTTCTTAACATGAAAGAAGTTTGAGACATTGAACTTATCCAGGTTTGTTGGATCCTGAAAATAAAAATAATTTTAAAAACTAATATCAGAGACCTTAGTAGGCACATATTCCAAGCAACAGACTAGACTGAAGGGCAGACACCATAATAAATAAACAGGGAGACAGAGTAACTTCCATACTCCCCAAACCACAGAAAGATGAAAAAAATATAAAGCAATCAACCCCAACCAACATCAGCAACGAGTCAGTTCACAGCAGACTCCTCAGGGATCTGGAATTCAGTTCCAAACACAATATTACACATTTACCACCTACAGAAGTTACGACCAGGACTCAGCTGAGTCTCCCCTATCCTAGAGAAGCAAGAATAATGCAATCCCCTTTGTTCTGAGCTGTGGTCTAAGATCTATGCAAAAGCACATCAGCTATCCTGCTATTTATAATCCTAGGCCTGATTTGCACATGCTCTGTGAACTTTTGCAATGCATCTCAAAATACAAAAACCTCAGAGCAAGTTTCTGCAGTAAGAACTGTACTGACAGTTGTTTTTTGGGTTTTTTTTACTAGTCCTTACAGAACTATGTTTAAAAATTATGAAAAAAAAAAAAAAAGAAAAAAGCTATTATGAAAATTCAATTTAGTGACCACTGGTGGAAAATAGCAAAACCACACAGTCCATTAACTGTGATCCTTTATGCTATCTCTAGGCAACTTCTGCAGAACTCTGACCTTTTGTTAGAGAGAGTGGGACAAGGAATGCCCACTGGTGATCTAGGTTACTTCATACTATTATTAAACAGTCTTTAATCCTCTCCTTACAATGACTTCAAGGCTTTCTCCTCAAGCTCCTCTGCAGCACAGAAAGGTCAAAACATCAGCCCAGGACACCCAGTCACAAATGGAAAGTCTATTTCACAGAAAACAATTCAAACTTTAAAATACCATACTAACAAAATAATATGCAATATTTTCTAGTTCAGGATAAAAATAATGCAACATATTATGCAAAAAACTATGACCTAACATGAACAGTAATAAATATATTATCGTAAAAAATGTAACAAAGCTTCTCAGACCACCATGGTTGACAAAAAGTTTGACAATTTTGTCTCTGGCAGACGTAATGCTTAATACAAGCAGAGCTGCTAGCTCCACAATTTATAAAAGGATCTAATTATGCCTTTCATTCATCCCTGAAATGGTATGCTTCCACCAGAGAGTGCATTTTTAGTTTTATTGCTGGTAGTAAAACCAAAACACATTTATGAAATCAAGCTGTGTAATTCTGCACCTTAATGGGACCTCCTGGCTTTCTGCTGTCCCCTTTCCTAATCACCAGATAACAATTTTCTATTGTTTTCTGTCCCACTATATCCCTCCAACAGGTCTTCATTGAGACAAAAAAACTGCCCCAAAAAGTTACATCTTTAAGGTTTTGTTTTAGAAACAGACAATCTTTAAATAAAACAAGGAAAAAATAGGAAATTGCAATCTGGTTTTTAGTAATTTTCGTTTCCTCTGACACCAGAACTCAGAGGTACTATTTATTACCTTACATACATATTTATATATGTGAATAGAGATGATTTTGAGCCCTGCTTTCTGACAGTCAACAAGATGCATGGAGAAAATCTGGAGAAAGAACTTTGTGTGTTTTCACAAGACGTTTTCACTCTGAAATACTCTGCAGCAATCATGAGCTGCAGCTTTCCAAGACTGCAATCATTGCTCTGCACACAAATGTACTACCTCAAAAGGTGAAGGAAGGAAGGACTGCTTACCCTTTCAGGAAAGGGAAAAAAGAAATCTGTGTATTAATATTAATAGAAATAATAGATTTATAGCAATCCATGTCTGCAGTTCATGACAAAGGTGAAGGGCAAGACTGACTCCTGAAACCAATTTTTCACAGACAGGAGGGAAGGCAGCAGTAAAAATGAAACAGAAAACACCTTCATGATGTTCCTGTAAATAAAGCACCTTCATTTATTGACTTATTGATTGTTTAAAAATAAATAAAGGACATCACAGCTGCCAGTGCCTTACAAAACCCAGGGCCTTGTGCTCAGGGCACCACAAATCAGATTAGTTCACACTGTTTAACAGCCACAGTCCATTCAATTATCTATGTGGCTTAACCAGCCTAATCACAGGCATTGAGCAACTCCAGCAAAATGCTGACAGCCTCTTCTTGCAGGGGATTTCTCTGGGCTCTCCAAACCACCAGCAGCCCCCTCTTTGGCAGTGCAGCTATTACTGTGTGCAGGACAGCAGAGGCCATGGGGCAGCTCCCTCTCCTTGCAGCCCAGCTGTCCACCTGCCCTCTGGCAGATGTGAACTCCAAATCCCAGATCCAGGGTCCCAAGCTCAGGTCCTCTGTCCATCACAACCACGTGGGCCATCTTTTTCAATGGAAACCTTCACAAAGGTTTGGTTCACAGTGCTGTCCCTGGTATTCCTGATTCTGCAAAGCAAGACTCTCAGCACACTTTGAGAAGGGGGACAACTCACACTCCTACCCTAGAAGAGATTTCCTTCTGTCAGTAGAATAGCTCCTCAAAAATAGATCCTCAAATTGAAATTTGAGTGTCATCTTGTACAGGATCCCTAGGACATGTTTATTCCTGCCTGTAAAATATAGCATCTTGATATACTAAGAGAAGTTCTATTATAATTAGTTTCATTAGAGTTAGTGTGAATCAGAATTAGCATACTGTGAAAATACTGCAGTGAATACTAAAGTCAAACACAAGACACCTGCTTCTGTTCCTTCTACCTGCACCCAAGAGGAGAAACACATCTGCCTAGTCCAACCTGTGCTGCAGAAGACACAAACCATTTCCTTACTGGTGGTACTGAGCCCAAGATACACATTTTTTAAAGGTAACATAATGAAAATTTTCTAAGTCTTTAGACATATCACTTCAGGAAGAAAACTGTCTAAACACTAATAATTAGCCTGCCAAGCTCCTCTCATTGCATCCATGACAGTTACTGGGCACAGAATCAGAGCAGTCCAAACAAGATGCCACAGAGATGGGCAGACAGACACACATTGTCAAAGCCTCAAGCTCTAATGAGTTAATTGACTCTCCTGGTCAGACAAAGGCTGGACTCATGGGGATGTTCCCAATCCTGTTAAGATTAAGGCCTGGAGCCCAAAGACCTAAAGAAATAAGTTCTGTTAAGTGCACAGAAACCAGAAAGGAAGATGAACCATGGCCTACTTTTGTTTGCCTTAGCATGTTGAAAAATATGTACACAAAACACCATGGCTGGCAGTCTCAGGGTTTTTCTTATTAAGGTTACAAACCATAAACTTACGTTTAGCAAATTACTAGCACATTTATAGACTTCAAAGGGTTGCTAACTATCATCACTATTAAAAATCTCGTTTTTAATGTTTTCCTGAAAGCTGAGCTCTGAAAACAGGTGATCTCAAGTTTTATTCCACTTGTTTTTTCCTAGTCATTTTCTGGTTTTACCTACTTAGGGAAACAGCTTGAACTCTGTTACTCTCATGCACCACATAGAAGCCCCCAAAAAGCAGGTTAAAACCAGCAGGTTTAGACTGTGTGATTTCTTTGAGTTCTGATTTCTCTCACCATTTGGTTGGCCATGCTGCATCCCTAATTATGCTCAGGACTGTCAGCCTCACATGCCAACCATGTCCCACTTTTTACCTGCTACTCTGCACGTCCATTGGTGCAGGATTCTCCCTCACAGAGACCTCACCCACAACCGTGAGGAAATCTGCTCTGACCTTCTGTCATGCAAAGAGCAAATGAGGAATAGCTGAGGAGTGAAATATCAATTAACAGTGTGCAGCTCAGCTACCCCCAGCTCTGCTCATTAGCTGTGCTTCCTGCCACAAATGTCAGCAGTGTTTAACAGCTTGTTGGGAGCCATGTCTTGTCCACAGCTGATTAGGTTATATAGAAACAATAAAACTGACAGAAGGAAGCACATAACACTACGAGGCTTTTTTCCCCTTTAACAGCAGCAAACCTGTTAGCATTTACCCAGACTTGGTGTTTTCCTCTCTTCCCCCCTCCATTTCTGCAGTGCAAAGATGCATTTGCTAGCCTGCACCTACCAGGGAAGGCTCTCTGCAGGCTGCCACCAGAGCACTGTGCCTGCTACCCCTGGCACAGCAGGGCAGGGGCTTTATTGCCATTCCTTAGGCAAGGAGGAACCCCCACGTGTGCCTCTGCGTCACCTGCAGCACTGCCACTGAGCACAGCCACATTTCTCATTAAATCCCCTGCCAGCACACAGCTCAGCAGTAGCTTTGAAGAGTTTCCAGAGCAGGAGTAATTTCTGCTGCATCCTTACAAACTGAAGTTTGTCTCTTGTTTGTGAACAGAGTCACTGTGGAGGATGATAAATGGACAGGGTCCTAACAAAGGGGATGTGAAAGCTGGGTATTTCAGCATTCTTACTTTGCTCTCCTCAGGACCTCTCACACTTGCTGGGATGGGAAGTCCATACTGTATCCAGCAAAGCACTACCTGACCCTGCTCCTCTCTCCTCCTTGAGCTGGGGCAGACACTTGCTTCAGCCTGCCTGGTCTTATAAGAGGGAATGCAGGTATTTATGTGCTCACCATTAAGTTCCACATTATTACACAAAGAATAATTTGCATAATATAGGATTGAAAAACACATGGAATTTACATTCAGACTAATTAACAATAATTTCTACCAGATTTTGTCATAAAGACTTGACAGAAGACATTGAGTAAATCCAAAGATTTACTTGGAAGATAATCTCAATTTAGATTAAACATTTAGACTAAATACTAGCTGCAAACCTGTAAAACATAGGAATGGAAGAACTACCTAGATCTGAATTGAGGTCTAATGCACTATTGTTTCAAAAGCTGTGCTCAGTCCTACCTTGAAACCAATTGCAAAATGGTGAACCAATCGAAATGGTGAACAGCAATGTACCAAGCAGAAGAGGGAGGTAAGAACATTGCAAACAAGTGTTAACAATATCAGCTTTTCCATTACACACACCCCGTCCCCCAGGTCTCCAAGTGCTTTACATCCTGCCTTTCCCATTAAGAGTAACTAATTAATCCTACAGTACTCAAGTTGTTTGTCAGCTGGGAACACACTCATGACATTTCAAGGGATGCTGAGTTAGGGTGAGCTGATCATCATCAAGGAAAAGAATGTAAGTGGGTTTAAAGTTGAGAAACATAGACAACATGCAACAGCAAATTCTATTTAAAAGAGACACCAACCAGTACAGCTGGGAGAGAAATTATCTGAAATAATGATAAGGAGAGAGAAACTTGGAAAAATATAAGACCTGCACTGCAGAAGATGGAAAACCTGACTTGAGTTTGTAGCAAGATCACAAAGCTAAGACAAGGAAATTTAAACTTTAGTGTAAAGAGCTACAGTCTAAAAACCCAGTCATACTGGGAGTGCTGTATCTAGGGAGGGTATCATATGGAATAATGTCATGTGCATTTCTGTCATCATCAGCAAAATCCTAAACTAGAATCCATGACACCTTCCACCTGAATAGCTCCATTCCAGTACTGCTACTGCATCTTGCACACCAGGATATGGTATTACTCTTTACCTCCTGCCCTGACTGGCTGGATAATATGGCCATATGCTGATGAAAAACTGCCATGCTCCACCCCAGGACATTTGCATTTCAACAGGGGAAAAAGTAATTTCTGTATATGGACTATGTGTAGGAAGCACTGCGGATTCCTTTAGAAGAGAAGCACATCATAGACCTAACACAGTATTATTAACAACTGAAGTTGTGATTCTGCTTTTTTTAGTTTAGAATTAAAAAAAAAAAAAAAAAGTTGTCCTTTTTAACAAGTAAATAGCACATAAATAACTGCTACTAGATTCAAAGCAATCAGATGAGATGGTGCTTAGCAGAAAAGATAACAGGGTGGATTACAACTTGTGCTGGAATAATGCTTAGCACCAAGAACAGGAAAAGCATATTATGCAATTCTGCCTCCTCTGAAAAGAGCAAATCTTTCTTGTTTTGTTTTTACTTATATATGTTAGGAGAGAGAAGCCAAGTTTGAGGTCAATTACTATTCTGGTAAAATCCACGCAGACGTACGCTTGTCCTTTATGTATCAATAAGGAAAAATCTGATCATACAAATAATCTGTAAACATACATCATTCATAATTTCCACTTATCAAGTTGTATTTCACTTCCAAACACAGGTACCCTCTCTGTTTCCTAGGACACTCAGTCAGCCTCTGGAAATGCTATTTTCTATTGCTGAACATGGCTTTTACAGACAGCCCTATTCAGCTGTTATTTGCAAAGCAAAGAATGTTTTTTATAGCAACTTCCTTTATATCTATTTTTTTGCTAAACAGCAGGGTCAGTGATACCAACTCAGTCTCAATTCCAGCTCTCTTGGATACCACAGCACTCAATTTACATGGGGGAATGAGAAAACAACAAAGTGATAAATTTCAACACAGAACTGACAGGTTTTTAAGAGAAGGAGGAACTGGGGTAGAGCTGAAACACAACAGATTGCAGTCATGAACTCTGGCTAAGAAACAGAGCCACAGGTGGTGGAGCTTGGCAGTGTGAAGCCTGAAGCCACCACGCCGCCTGCAGTGTTGTCAACAAGAGAGCTCATAGAGGAGACATTGCTCTGTCTTTCAATAATTGATATGAAGAAAACACTCTGAGAAAGTAACAACTAATTTCTCTACCACATCTACTTAAGCAATTCTAAAACCCAGGCTAGTCATGCCTCTTCAGGCTGAATCCTGGCCTCAACAAAGCAAACCAGGGTAGGGCAGAATTTGAATAGGAGGAATCAAGCTCTACGTGCAGGTTTGCAGTGGGTGTTGTGCAGGGCAGCCAATGGCTCCTACTTCTCCTTCAACAGGAGCCATTGGCTCCTAAAATGAAGCCATTTTAGACTGTTAGAAATATGTATAAACTGATCTGGTAAAAGGTCAAACTGTATCTGGTCAACAGCATTCAGATGGTCAAATCTCTTGCAGTCCAATTGCAAGATGGGGGTGTCCTTGCTATTTCTAAACTTATTTAAGAAAAGCATTAAATGTAGCACAAGACTGTACACTGCAGCAGTTAACACCCATCCACAATGAACTTTATACTCAAGAGGATGAAATCTACTCTCACATTATGAATGCCACCCTAAATGGAGGTGGGAGAGGTGTAGAGCATGTGTGGCTGTGACCTTGGACTGCACAACTATCAGAATCTACTCAGTTTCATATTAGACATATTCCTCCAAGCAAGACAGGAATGCAACATATCA
The DNA here is from genome assembly GCF_036417665.1 of Passer domesticus. Lineage (NCBI taxonomy): Eukaryota > Metazoa > Chordata > Aves > Passeriformes > Passeridae > Passer > Passer domesticus. The sequence goes on from NC_087490.1 coordinate 6,179,826, forward strand.
AGAATGAAGATGAAAAATACTGATAAAAACTCACATAGGGAACAACTAAATTTTTAGATGTTGCACTTTGAGATTTAGAATAGAGCAGCTGTGAAAAATCAAAGCTAGGCAAGTAACAAGAACACACTCTTTATACATACATTCAATTCCAATCCTACAAAACACACCAAAATATTTTTTAGTGACTGCACATTTCAATTGTTTGTTCAAAATAACTTGGTTTTCCATATGGGTGCACAGACACATTTTTAGACACTTGTCTTTTTTTACTTTTCCAAATCCATTAGCAACCATGCAGTTAGACAGAAATAACATCCTGTTGGGAGCTTTCAATCAGAAAAAAAGCTGTATTTTTTGCATCCATTGGAATAAAAACATGTTACTTTGTTGCATTAGCTTAAACACCAACAAGCCCAAAGGAACAGAGGAAAAATATTTAAAAACATGCTGTTAAGCACTGGGGAGTAGGGAAGAAGGGTAACACTTTATTTAAATTTAGACATAAATGAAAAATATTCTTCTATTTGAATTAGACTGTATTGATCTTGGCTAGTGGCAATTAAGTGTTCATGAGATGCATACTAACCCATGATTTCAATATAATGAACCAGGAATCTTTTCCCCCCCATTTTGAAATTATGTAAGCTTCAAAGCACCTACTTTTAAACAAAAGTTTTAGATCTTTTGATGCTAAACTTCATCTGTAAATAACTATCTTTACACTGCAAAATTCACAATGCTCTTTTAATTTAGGTTTTGATTTTCTTAAAATCAGCAAGGAACCAACACTGGTATCTACTAAGAAACAAAACATTCCAAACAAGCAATTAGAGAAAGTCTCTGATTTGCTGCCTTACTCTACATTTAGAGAAACATTCCATGGAAAATACCTTTCTGAACATTTGACTCTTGTATATCTCTTTGGAAGAATAAGCTGCACAATCCACTTCAGTCTTAATGTAACATGTCAAATTCCTAAAAATTTAAATACTTTACATTCTAAACATTGTTTCTTTTGATACCATAGACGTGTTACTACTCATCCAGATTGTGTCACATAGAATCTTTGTGGCTCATCTGGACAACAAAGACAATACAGTGAAGTTTCTCTATTCAGCTACTCTAGTTTCCTGCTAGAAGAGTGTACACAGCAGCATTTCACCTTCTGCAAAATAAAACCCTGTGTGGGATAAGGTGTAGCAGAGAAAAGTTCACCTGCAGCGTGACGATGTCTTGCCGAGTGAAGGGCTCATCTGTCAGGAGATCCTTGTAGCTCTTTGGTTTTATGTTCAGCTGCTCAACTGCCTAACAGGCAAAAGACACAGATATCAACAATCTGATTCTTGTGTGTAAATATTACAAGTAAAGAGGTGATATCAATAAAATGCTGAAGACCAAATCTTAAAGAAAACAATTTCACTCTCATTCTCAACTGGCAGCTGCAATATTTTCAATGGGGGCTTTAACAAATGAGAAGCTTTTGTCTCTCATCCCTACAAAACTTAACAGTTTTGTGTGGTTTGCTGGGTTGTTTTCTTAAAAAGAACCTTGCAGTCTCCATTCCATAGTTATGTCTATCATTCAAACCAAATTAATCATAAAAGTACTGCCAAAATTAAAAAAAAATAATCTTGCTTTCAGTTTTCTAAGCTCTTACCTGCAGAAAACCCCTGAGTCTATCTTATTTACCCAGATGTCCTCTGTGGTTCTCAGATGGCAGTGATAATGTCCCAGAACCTCCAGAAGTCCATAAATTAATTGCATGCTTATAACAAACCAGTAACTGCAATTACTCCATGTGGTACCACATGGGGCACAAACCCTCTGGGCACAGCCCATTCAGGAAGCCCAGAATTGCAAATTGCAGCAAAGAGAGGAAGAGTTCTGCAGTACTGATCAGGGTTTAACAAAGACCACTCTTAAATTCATCCTTGCCTGGTAACCCTAGCAGCCAAAGAATCCTGCTTGCAGAAAGAACAGAAAATATTTTCTATTTTAACCTGATCTAGACTGCTGTCACAGGAAAGGACAGCTCCACTACATCAGAGCAAGTTTTCAAAACCATGATGAATCCAACCTCTTCCTTGATTGCAATGGTTTCACTCTGGTCCTCCCTCAGTATCTGAATATCCCATCAGAATTCAAAAAGATGTTCCAGTGTTCAGACTTTTTACAACACTGGATATGGATTCATTAATTGAAGGATTTATTTGCTACTGAAAAAATAAATAAATCTTGCTTTTACAGTAAGGACTATGCAAAGAAGTCACGATTAAAATTCCACTTGGGTTTACATAAATGTTCACAAAACACGAATAAAAATGCAGTTTAAGTGTCCATTAAGGCATTCTTTCACCTATTCCTCCAGCTCCAGCTAAAATGCTCTTTTTTATTCACTGATATGAATAGAAATGAGTCAATTTGTGTTTTTGTGATGACAGTGTATCAGAAAGAAGACAACAGAAAATTTATCTATTAATTCAACTGAGAAGCATATAAAAGCTACTCATTTTGAAACACAAGATTCAGTACATGCAGATTAACTTGAAAAGGTTTTAGAAATACAATTTAATTAATATTCTAAAATTGTTCCTATTTTGAAGGCTAAAGATGACAACACTTCATGAAGTCAGTCTATCTCCTGTCCTTTAATTTCCCTGGCTGTAAAACAAGAACAAAATTTGCTTGTCTTTCTAAAACATTTTGTGATTTTGACTGAAATACATCAAGTACAAAATATTAATAATGAAATGCAACAGAGAACCTACCTCATAGGCAAACACATTTCCAGTAGTCTTGATGGCCACAATATGGGAGTTATTGGTAAATACAGTAAACAGCACTGGACAGTGGTACTTGCCTGACAGAGGAGAAAAAGCATACATTGCACATGAAGACCTGCAACTGTTTTGAAATACCTAATTTCCCTGATCTCTGTGGATGATATTTACATTTATTTTTAACATAAAATGTAACTTCAGTGGGTATTTAATGGTGTTTTAATAATATTTTGATTTTACAGTGACAGAAAAAGTGCTAGAAAAAGTAACAGTTAGGAGAGCTAAAAAACAAGCAAGGACAATGCAGTTTTGAAATCTACTGCCTTCAATTTCCTAACACAGAACTTTGTCCAACTTGCTTGATATTTATGAAATACCACAATGTAATTGTTACTATTGTAATCAAAGATCTATTGAAAACATGAACCTTGTAATGTGTCCATTGCTCTGTATCACTCTTGTTCCCAGGAATAAAAGTTTAGCTTATAGCCTACAGAAACACACACAACAGCAGTTGTGCTTGAAGCAGAGGAGAGCATTTTGTATTCAAATGTGGCAAGCAGAATGCCATTAAATCTGAGCACGTTACTCAGTAAGGAACCCAGCTTCTGCTCTAATCAAGCTGTGAATTTTCCCAGGAGGGTCAGCATAAATATTAAGCAAGTCAACAGCAAGCAAACTGATGGGAGGCAACACAGGAGGAAAAAAAAGTCTGGATAACCTCAACAGAAAGCAGCTAGATTAATACCTGATCAGTTTGCTAGACCTGGGGGTTTGGGTGAGATTTTTAAATGAGTTGGGCCTATTTAGTTCTTTTTTTCTTAATTACCATTTGAAAATCAAAACCAGCAGGGAGGCCAGAACAGGCTGCTCTCAGCACCTGTGGGGACAGGGGAGACAAACACCTGCAGAGAGTGACCCCTCCCTGTGCCACCAGAGGCAGCTCTGCCCCCCTGCACAATCAATGAGGACACATGTTAGTGCCACCAGGGCTGAAGGAAAGCCATTGCCACAAGGGACTGAAACTCAAGAAGTTCAGAAAGGGATTTTTGCAAGTGCCCAAGTGCTGGATACATAAACACACTGGTAAAATGTGAGGCCTTGTTCCAGTTTTGAACAAAAGAACAAGTCACCCTATTCCCAGTCCTAGGAAAAGCACAACTGCTGAGGGCACACACATGATGATCTGGATAGAAAGGACTCAACCCATAATTGATCACTAAATGTGAGAAACTGTAATGCCCAAATCTTTTATATCACATTTATGTGTGAACAGAGAGGATCCTACAACCATTCCATGTTTAGAGAAAACTTGTTGACAGACAGAAATGCAACATTTAATTTTTGTCTTTTGTTGCATTTTACCTTGATTGGTTAATGACACAGAATGAATCTATTTAAGGAAAAATCTATTTAAGGAAAAGGCTTCTAACACCCTATGGCTGTTGTCATTCCACCCCAGCATTGTGAGCTGGACTTCTTTAGGGAAAGCACAATGTCGTGGGTATCTTTCAAAAGCCTTGGCCACACTGACTATTGATCAATTTTTAACACCCTGCTCTTGAGACAGATGGAACACAAGGCACAGAAGAAATCCATCAGCTACAGAAAAGAACTTGTAATCCATAGATTTTGGTAAGATAAGGAGACAGACACTCCAGAATTTTATTCCCACCTAACCTAAGCCATTTTCATTTCAAAGAAATCATTATCTGCTTTGTAGAAGATAAATTCATCTCCACTTTTCTCTTGTGTTGCCACCATGCTCTCTTAGGAGGCTGATTTTATATCTTGCAAAAATAAAACTCGAGGCAGCTGTCTTGTGTGCTTCTATTCATAAAATCCCACGTGTTTATTTAAGTCTAATCCCTTTTATAAACAAAAAGCTGTTCAAAACCAAGTGAACAGCAAATATTGCCACAGGCAAGTTGGAAATAAGATAACATTACAGAAATTCCACTTTTTCTGATTCTTTCCTTAAAGTAAACAGTACCTTAGTGCAGTAGCAGCTATAGTAAAGTGAAATTGCTGAATAATTTACAGCTCCCCAGTGTAAAGAAAAACAGAAATGGAACTTTGAAGGTAAACATATCACTCACAAGAAGCAATTATTCTACTCAAAAAAAACATGATAGAGAACACAAACTACTTAAGTTCACCATGAGTAAGACAAACCAGAATTTATTAAAGCACTCATTAAGGAAAAAAACCCAACAAAACACCATCACAGAAAATGACTGCACTTACCTTCACTGTTTTTAGCAAAATTCAGCTTTATAAGTGATTTGGCATCTAGTTTCTAAAGAAAATAAAGCATTAAAAAGATTAATCACAACAGAATGTAACCATGGAAATAAAAGGAAACTGTAACATCACTGTTACAACTTCAAGAGTACATAATTTATTGATAATCTATTGCAGGTTGTCTGAATTATCAGAATCCTGGGAATTCAAGTCACAGGCCACAAAAACAAGGCTCAGGGAGCCTGAGAACTGGGATACATTTGTTTACAGGGCTCTGTTTGACACAGGACGGTGCTAACCATGGGGAATCAGTTCAAGGAGTTGCACAACTCTCAGCACAGACTGAACGGGGAGCTGGCATGAAAAGCTAAGAGGCAAAGATCATTGCCACTGATCAGAAGGGACAATTCAGCAGGGACCTCTGATGAAAGTCATAAAGACAGCAAACCATTTTGGCAATCAAGCTCGATGCCTTTTCTGAAATAACTGTAATTTTCCTTTTACTCAGGAAACGTGCAGCAGAGCTCACATGACAGCCACAATAAAAAAGAGAAATGGAGGCACAAGTTCTCTGGAGGCACCTGGGGTAACAAAGGGAGTTCCCAGGAGGGATTTTCTGCCACTTAACCCCCAGGTAACAATTCCACTGAACAGGGAACCAAGGTGATAGCCAAGGCTGGGATAGTGTTCTCCAGCTCTGGAGAGGACACTGCAAACTAAGCTATTCCTGCTTTCCCACAGTTCATCAAAGCATGTCTATGGCTTCTTCTGCTGCCCTCTCTCTGGAAGGGCTTTCTGACATGGGAAGACAAGAGTTGTGGGGCTGGCAAACATTTCTGGACAATCAGGCTGCTCCTGTCCTGCAGCCTTCCCTCAGACATGGAAGCTGCACACACACCCAAAATAACTGAGCCTTCAGTAACATGCCAGGCCCCCAGCCATCCCATGGGATCAGTGTGTGATTTGGGTACATCACTGGCAAGACAGGACACATCACAACCTGGGTGACCTCACCAGCACAGCCCACTGGGATGGTCAGGCAGTGCTTGACTGTGGCACCCAGCTGGAGATGAAACAAGCTGCAAGGCTGAGTCAGGAGCTGAGACTTCTAAAAAACAAAGCCTTTGATTGTATCAGCTGTCAGAGACAGTTTCACAGCCAAATGGATTCTTAAAAGCACACACAGCACAGGCCTTTTAAAAGAAACAATCAGTTCTCTTCTCAAAACACACACCTGAAGAGATTAGGGAGGTTTTTATAACACAGACAGCTCTTTATAAACAGCTACAAGTAGAGATCTGCCAGCCCTGGTGCCAACACTGCTGCTTCAATCATGATGGCAAGAAACAATAAAGTGTGAAACTAAGTTAGTGGGCTTTCTGTGCCTAATCAAAATTCATATTCTGGTTTACAGAGTACATGTTATGACAGCTGGACTCATTCGTTTATAGGAAGGCGCTTCTCAAGTTGCTCTCAACCAACAGGCAGGCTCATTGCTGCAGAAAGGTACCCATCTCTCTAACTCATCAGCAGGAAGAGCAATGAGAGATAGTAGGAATAAGATGGGAAGGGAAAAAAGAGGCCAGGGTCGGTTATATTTAATGATGTGATGAAGACCAGTACCACTGCTTTTCCTTAAGTGGATTCTCAAAAAAAACCACACAAACCACTCCAATATCTGCCCACTGCTGGGGTACAAAGAAGGACAACTGAGGCAATGGCAGTCTGAAATTACTAAGTGAATGCAGAGTTTATTTATTTATTTATCTTCTTAAAAGAACAAATTTATCAAAGAAGTAGTAGAGGAACTGCAGAGTTGCCAAAATGAACATCTGATCCTGGACAGATCTGTTCAACCTAAACAACTATTAACACAAAACAGCATCCATCTGTGCACATGTTGTGCAACAGCCCAAAAATAATGTTTCAGAAAAAGCTTCTTTAGAAATACAGCCACTGGAAACATTGATAATTTCAAGAAAGGTCCTTAAATTATCCTCCTGGCAGATCTGAGCTATGCCTGAAACGCATGAGCATCTTGAAAGAAAAATGGAAACAGGTCTGTATGACTGAAGATTCAGATTTATACCTTGACAGAAAATTCACAGAAAAGACAGACTAAACTGCTGTGCAGACTTTAAAGGTAGCAAAAGCTGCAGTGCACTTTTCATCTGCTGTCAAGTCCTTGGACTCTCACTCCATGCCCAGGGAAACAGGATGGTATTTCAGGTCATATCTTTCCATAACACGGAAAAAGGTTATTTTTCAGCCTCAGTTACTCATGGTGCATCAGCTGCTCGTGCTGGATCTGATCCCCACAGAGACCAGTCTTGTGACAAAAGTAAATAAAATAACAGTGATTGTCATACAGGAGTTGAAATACTGCCTGGAGTGACAACCCTAGTGAAGTGCTGTATGAATATTACAAACTTTTATGGCCACAGGCTGGACTTCTATCAGGCAGCTCCTTCAGCTTGCATGGCAAGGTAAGAGGGGGATTTAGTGTATTGTCAAAGAAAATCTTTGGAGCCTCAGAACAGCAAAACCAGATGATGATGTGCTACAAAGGATTGCTCAGTGCCCAAGACCAGGCTACAGGATCTGCCAACTGCACACAGAGCAGCCACAGAGGAGGGAGTCCACAGCCAGGACTTCCAGGAGGTTTAGTTTTGAAACACCTACACATTACCCAGGAAACTGTAAAAGGACAGGATAGAGGCAAACTGTGTAATATCATTTTTTTTCCTCTCAAGTTCTTCATTTCACATGAAAACAGGATTATCTTGCATGTGGGTGAATCTCCTTTTATTTATTCTCCATCAGAAGTCAGAGCTTTCCAAGCACCATCACACAGTTTGTTGCCATGGAAATGACCGTTACGCCACAAATGGGCGCCGATCTTCACGGGAAGAGACAGCAGGAGTGAATGAATCCTAAAATGAGCTAAAGTACTTGTTTTTATGTATTTTTATTATTAATAATGCTAAAGAGAGATACATACATACATAGCTCAAGTTCAAAATTATTTTCAACCTGAGTTTCCCTGACACACACCCACCATCCAGTTTCAGCCACGCTCCAGTTAAGAAAGCAAGAGGGAAAAAAAGTGTTTATTAAAAACAGTTGATCTAATTAAAGTCTAAATTCCTAATGACAATGAAAAGGCCACAAGCATCTGCCACTTCCCTGAAGCAGAAACAAGAGCCGCATATTCCCTTCTAAAAATATTTTATGCAGAAATACTGGAAAGCAGACGCATTTCATGGCACGTAGTGCCAGCTGCTCCACAGCAAGGAAGGGCTAAAAAAAAAAAACAAACGCAAAAACCGTGCGAGCTCTTTTCTCAGCTGACTCCTCTCTCACAGGCACACTTCCACAAAGGCAGCCAAGGCTACTTTTGGCCATGACCTACTTTCCTGTGGCAGCGAGCAGCCCAGCGCCCCGCGTGCTCTGATCTGTCAGCTGACAGCACTGGCTCCTGCGGGATCCCAAAGGGCAGCATCCTTCATGGACAGCCGGGCAGAGGTGGTGACGCCACGGAGGTCAGTGGGGCACTGTGGCAGCTCGCGGGTGGAACACGCCGATTGTTTCCAATTAAATCATTCTCTGTCATCGCTGCGTGTCTCATGCAGATATGACCTACAATCCCCACGCAGCAATTAGTTACACTCCCTGAATCTCTTTGGTGTGTGGCTGCACGTTCCTCTTGTTAATAAGGCTCTGACCCTGTTGGATATGCACCAGCCTGAAAAGCAATCAAAAAGGGCTCCACTGATTCTCTGCCCACACATGGGCAGAGCTGGTGACGTGTGGCAAAAGCTGAGTTTAGTAAAGACAGACTTTCCCACCCTACCAACAACTGAGTAAGTGTTCAAATGTTCAGCACTTGGGAACTGAACCCCCTGACCAGACACACTGAATGGCCTCTGTCAGGAACACACAACAATCCAGGGAAGCTGGGGTTGTGTGGCCAGGTTTTGGTCATGGGGGGCTACAGGGGTGGTTTCTGTGAGAAGCTGCTGGAAGCTTCCGCTGTGTCCAGCCGGCTTCAGGATGGACTTATTGCTGGCCAACGCTGGGACAATCAGAAATGGGGTAAGGCAGCTGGGATAACATATCTAGGAAAAAAAATCTCTCCTGGCCCTTATCTCAACCCATGAACCCCCAGTGACATTTTCTCCCCCCTGTTCAGTTGAGAAGGGCAGTGAGAGAGGGGCTTTGCCTGGGGTCCAGCCAGGACCAACACACTACATGGGGAAAAATTACCCTGTCACATCTGAACTGGCTGATAACATGAGGTCAAAAATAATTCAGAGCTTGCATGGCCATTTGATGGTTTTTCATTCCACCAAAACAAGAAGCACAGAGCTACCCCAAGCAAAAGAGAAAGGCAGAACAAATACTAATATTGAAATGCAGTGTTGCCTACCAAGCACCAAACTCAGCTTAGCAACAGCAAATGAATCTTGTATTACATTCCTTGGTTCCTTTAAAGATGAGACTTGTTACATATAAACCTTAAATACAACTTCCCATTTTAAGAAGCCCTCTTACAATTTTCCTTGCTATAAAATCTTCCCAAAAAAATGAGGGCATGAGTTCAATGAATAGTACTGGAATAATTCCATGTATAATGTTACTTATTTCAGATTTTGTAAATGGATTTAATTACAATAAAGGGCATTGGAAATCCTCAAGCCAAAATTTGGGTTTGCAACTGGAAACAGCAGCACTGTTTTAACAAAATAAGCCATCTATATGTAGTTTAACTCTCCATGAAAAATTTGGGCTCAGCAACCAAGACGCCAAATTGAAGAGTCTCACAATTCCAGGTATCATTTCTATGTTTAATTCAAGAAAAAAAATGCTCAATATTTACCACAGCTGCCTACCTAATGCTAAAAAGATACCCTCAATTCACATTCTTGGATGAAGCTGCTGTTTAACAGCAGTCTTCATGTACTGCTGAGCTAGAATGGAAATGGACATAGAAGATCCTTCATTACACACTTCTAAACCACTGTATTTACATATTTAAAAGTTAATCAAACTGACACCATATGGTCACCAAAGCCTTGTCCAGAGAACCATAAAGATATGCTTGAAAACACACATGGTTCACAGATACCAGCAATAATACTGCTCTATCAAAGAGCACATTAACAGAAATTACCATGAGAAAAAGACATGTAGCTGCATTGCATGATCAAACCTGCAGTCTTAATGCAGTCAAAAGTCTACCAATCCAGAGATCCACAGCCAAAAACAGCACAGCTCAAGGAAAATAAAGCTTTGCAGAAGCACCAAAAATCTAGTCTCCAATTTTAGTGAAAAACAGGCAAGTAAAGATCTGTGGGAAACCTCATGCTGCATCTCATTTAAGGCTAGAGCGCTTCACAGCTGCTAGTTTTTCAAGTGTCACAGTCACAAAATCCCATCCAATGTGCACACTTACACCAAAACACAGAAAAGGAAAAGAAGAGACCATCTGTTCAGTCTGTAAAACCTAGATGTAAATACTTTTTTGCTGTAAGGGACATAATACGTTAGACATAATGGTAGACCCCTTTATCTGCCTGTGCCCAGAGGTGGGTTACTGAACCAAACGCTGCCCACCACCACCACAGTCAGCAAGGTGTGAAGGAGGAACAGCAGCTTGGCCAGTGACTCATGACACTGGAGGGTTTTAAATGTCTTTTTTTGATAAAGCACTTGAACAGTAAGTAGAAGCAAATCTCATCTTCTTTGCCCTCACTGTTTCCCAAAGATACAGAGAATTGAAAAATAAATCCCCTTTTTAGGACAGATAAAGGCTACTAACTCTTAGTAGTGCTGGCTGCACTACTGTAAAACACACAAACATCATTGGATAAGAAAGAACTGGCCATCCATGTTTGTCAGCAACAGAAGAGTGAGGGAAATTTTCAGAAAACCCAACAAAAGAAGGAGTTATCTGTCAGGATACAACTCAGAGGGATTTTCATCCCCTTGATCGCCCCTGTGTTTTATGACCATTTCGTTATGACACGTGACTTCGTGGTCATTCCTCAGGGCAGAAACCATGTCCTCATATGTTTCTATCCAGGGACCTTGAAAATTTATGATCACTAGTCAAATATTAACTCATTTAGACTGTTGACTAAAAGCTAATAATTTCTGAGGCCGGTGAGGTAAGACGACACGGCTCAGTTGCCGCATATTGAAGAGTTCATCTCGTCCAAAGTGGATTCTGGGCATTTGAGCAGCAGCCTGTGTCTGCTGCCCCAGACAAAAATGCACCTGGAGAGAGATGCTTAATGACAACAGCTGTAACCACCCGTGTCTGAAAGGAGTCTGCTACTGCCCACAGAAATACAGGCAGCAACATTTAACTGGAAACAACAAAACAAAGAGAAAAGGAAGAACTACTGCTCATCCTGGCTAACTCTAACTTGCACCTGCTTCTGAAATGACCCAGCCTAACAAAAGAAAATGCAACAAATTCTCATTTTCTCAAAGCACCCTTCCCGTCTCAACACATACACTGAAATGGTTTTTGGTTTTACACTATCATGTGTAATACATCAGATATTATCAAAGTATTTCAGGAAGAGATTAGAAAATATTCCCACCACTGTACCAGGCATTCACACAGCATTTACTGTGCATGATTAAGATTAACTCTGTTCAAAGAAGATATATTAAAATTTAACAGATGTGGAGGAGAACCGTGACCATGTAGGGTATGGAGAACTTAAAGGCATGAAGAACATCTGAGAGGAAAATACAAGTCTCAACAACAGAATGTCAAGAAAGCATTAAATTCTTCCGTGCAAAACTCGCAGCTGTAAACACCAACAGAGAGAAGCGCAATTTTGGCACCAATACAAACAAGACTAAGCTGGTCAAACCCAAAATTTACAGAAGATATGTATCAGATGAAAAACCATCAGCAGAAGCTCTCAGCAGCCATAGCAGGAAAAAAGCAAACACTGGTTCAAGACAGAGCACGCAGTTTGCAAAGCAGACTGAGAGAGTTGAAGACCTCAGACAGTCTCCCAGTTTTCTGTTCCTGATCATTTCATTCCTCTTTCTGCAGCACACAAAAACCAAGATGGATTTGTCTGAATCATTTTTCAACAACAAAGCTTCCCTTGGCTTTATTTCTGTAAGCTTTGTTCTCTGTTCTGTAATAAGCTATTACTCACCCAGAACAAAACTGTATTCCCACCCCACACTGAAACTTTTCTTACAAATAAACAAGGAAAAAAACCTCATTTCAAATATATAGGGAAAATATGCTAAGTTAAATAAAAGGGAAAAAAGGGGGCAATTGACATTTAAACTTCTGCAATATCTGAAGACCTGACTGAGTTGCATCAGACGAATTAAGAACTATACTTTGAATTTCAAAGCTGAAGATGTGCCGACTTCTTGTGACATGTACGTGAAAGGAGTTCTCTAGAGAAAAATTACAATTCTCATTTATACATCACTCACATCACATCCAAATGAGACCTGAAGTTACCGATCCACCTAAATGATCACTCATTTCCTAAGCCCCGAGGAGGAAACACAGCAGACTACTTGGATTTCAGGTGCTGTGCTCTGATGTTGAGGAAAAAACAATGTGAGAGGGATATGACTCACTCCTGAACTCTACATAATGAAAATTATCTCAACTGGTCAAACTATTTAGCTCTTAATTAGACAGTCCCAGGACTCTAAATATGGAAAACTGATGTGAACATAGCCTGCCTGTGGAAGTCTCCACAGCATTTTCCTGCTGGTATTTTGTACCCAGACAAAAGATGAAAATGTTCAAAGTAAGCACAATCTCTTTGGAAACAGTAGGCAAAGAAAACTTCTCAAGACAAAAAGATGAGAAAGCACAAGGAAAATCTGACTCCTGCTTCAATGTGCCATTTTTAGATCATCAGAGTCGTGAGGTAACATTACCACCAGGTTACAGGAAGGTCTCCACAAACACTCTGAAAATGCATCCCACTGCACATTATCTATGGCCATTGCATTTTCCTGACAGTGTACACTGCTACACTGCCCTGAAAGAGGGCACCTTCAAACCACAGGGTTTTGTCTAATGACATCCATTATTTTCTGCTCATTATCTAGAAACACACCTGGAACAACACAATTAAAGCAGCAATCTGCAGTAAATTACCTCACAGACCATATGAACTGAGTTAAAAGCCATTGTCACTGTTGATTTAGCCAGTAAGGGCCACGTGAAATTGGAACTTCTCCTCCTCCCAGCCCAGGCCTGAGATTCGTCCCACTTGACTCAGGGTTGGATGAGTTTTGCCTGTGATGTGATCTCAACACCTCTGACTCAGTAATGTGTGAAGCTCATCCAACCCACTTTCAGGAATCCACTCCTGAAACACAGGGACCCTGCACTGATTATGTGACAGAGTTGGAAAGCAATAGTAGTGAACCATAAAGTCCTGGCTGGAACTTAAACTCTAGTTTAACACCTGTTCCTACTTGGTATTTCCCACATTGCTCACACACTACAGTTTCTTTATTCAGAATATTGCAAAATAGAAAAAATACCTAAGCCCTGTTTCTCATTATGTTCACTCCCCAGGTGAAGAAACAGTTATCAATGTTTTCTATTTCTATCTCTATGTTTTCAAAACACAAACATGGTAAAAACACTTCTCTGTTTAAGGAGTTTCACCTTTGCTCCAATTTCTGCATCCTTTTCAGACAGGATTTCCCTTACTTAGATAGCCAAAGACTTTTTTAGTGCCTTAAAAAAAAAATTTAAGGTTGTTTGTTCACTTTTTAAGTGGAATTAACAAATAAACAGTAAAAGAATTGCACAGTAATCTTCTTCAGATCCTCTTCATTAAACCTGGTCAGCAAGCTTCACTGCAAAACCAGTAACTGATCTGTATGGGATCTGTGAAACTCACTGAAATCTACTTGACCAAATTGAAAAGAAATAATGATTTCAACAACAAAATGAAGTAACAATACCCATCAGCATTTGGAAGATAAATATATTTAAGGAATGTATTTGAGAATGCTTTTCCAAGTTTTGAAATAACAGATGTAGCTGCAATTTTTTTCTTTTGTGGGTAAGAAGTTATAGGTTTTGAAAGTGCCTGTAATTATTATGACAAGCATCATCTCACTGACCTTACTTCAAACAAATGATTGAAAAAAAGGGCACTGTTTACATTCCTCGTGAGCAGTGCTGGAGGGAGGAGGTGTCCACTGCAGGCTGTCAGTGCTGCAGGGCATTGCAGGTACAAGCTCTCTGGTGCTTCCAAAGCCTGGATCAGACAGGCTTACTGCAGGAGCCAGGCACCTGTACTGCCATTATTTGATCATGTTAGTCATAATTTCACCCCAAGTCAGCTTTATTTGGTAAATACAGGATTAAAGTGTGGGAGAAAAATAGCAAATATTTATATTGTACACAGAGCTTTGCTCTGTGTCCAGCTGTCTCTTTTTAAAAGGCAGATGTCTCACTGGGAAAAGTCAGGGATTTTTTGCCTTCTGACTCCAAAGCTGGTTCTCATTTTCCATGTCAGTGGCTCTGCCTTCTATTACTTCATCATATGCACCAGACTCCTCTTTATGGTTATCTTCAGAGGCAGACCAAGCAAAAGGCTTTTCTAACCTGTAAAACACCCCAGGAATTCATAAAAAATTTCCTTCTTAACATAGTGAGAAGCTAAAACCTTGTGACACTTAAGAAAATGCCCTCTCTGGCCTGCAGGTCGGGATCCCAACCTTGCACAAGACAGGGCACAACACAAATTCTGCTCTGCCTCATTCAGACCACCAATGGGACCCTCAGTCTCATAAATCCACCACATGGCATCTTCAGGTCTCCTAACCTGACTCATAGGCCAGGCTAAATTAACTGAACTAAATCAAATTAACTGGCTTCCCACTGTCCAAAAGAGTTAAATTCCCACAGAAAAGAAGGAAGCAGGGACAAAGACAGTAGCTACTTCTGAGACAAAGGAACAGAGATATTTGCCCAAGGTTACAGAGCCTTGATAGGGTCTGAAAGTACAGCCACAACAATCTGGCCTGCCCACACAGTCAGAATGTCACTGAACCAGAGTGGAAAAAATAGGTATTGACATCAGACACATTACAATGAACAGGAGGAAAAATAGCTCAGCCCACATAGAACATACCCATGCAACAAAGACAACCAATTTTCCTTGAAATTCCTGTCAAAAGGCATGCTGATCTATCATCTGTTCATATCTGAGATTCCAACCAAGCAGACATGCTCTGGCCAATCTCACTCCTGGAAACAGGTATGCTGGGCCCAGCTGGCTGCCTCATGTGCCATGCTGGTCAGGCTGTCACAACGTCACTGATGAAACGTCCTGGCAAGCCTGCAACTCTCTGCAAGCCCAAGAAGCCAAAGTGCTGTTGTCAGTAAAAAGGAATGAGCTAACTATCACTTTCCACTTTATTTTATGCAATTTTAGTGTAAGGATAAGCCAGGGCAGTGTCCTGACAAAGCTGACAGAAAAAGTAAGTGAGACAATGCCAACTGACAGACTCTAGTTCGGCTGTGAGAAATGCACCACTTCTTCCAAAATTACTGGTGTAGCAGTAAAACAAGCATTTTTTACCACAATGCATTGTTAACAAGGGAGGGGGTAGGAATAAATCTAAAGTTACTTTCTAGAATAGCTCATGGTAAATTCTAGACAAAGATCAAGTGATTTGAATTGCAGCATTTCTTGAAAAACAAAGACTAGTCCAATAATTCAGGATTCAGAAGAATCAGAGAAGTCCCTTGTAGATCAGTTCACAGACTTCCAATTAATAAAAGACTAACGGTCCTATCCCCTGGAGCACAGCAAAGATAAATATCTTAATGACTGCAAGGCTCTCCAGTTCTCCACTGAGGGGTCCACCTCAGAAATAAGGCAGCTAGACAGAACTAGTGAGTGCCAAGAGTGCACCATTAACCCCTCATTTCCAAGTAGTCTCCTGAGTTCTCTAAAGCATCTGTCCTGTAGCAAACCACAATTAGAGAAGTACAAGCCACAAAGGGTTTCATTACTATTTTGTACTTCAAATAAATGCAAAAAGTCTCCAGAGCTTCATCACCAACCTGTGCAAAGTAACTCCACAAGTTAGTGTACACAACATGGCATTGCAGCTCATCTGGCTCAATTCCTTTCTAGATAAACCCGGAGTCCTGAGTTTCACCAAGTCACCAATTCATTACAAAAGATTCTTTCTGGTTTCCATGAACAAGCTGCACAGGGAACAGAGGGTGCACACAGAGTGGCAGATTCAACAGAGGACAGAACAGTCCAGAGATGCACAAGCTCAGTTCACTGACTTCCTCTGCCACCCACCCAGCACTCCTATCCCAATTCTGACCAATGTCACTCTACTCTTCCAAAAACCTGAGCTACCCTTCTGGGAAACAAAGTCTAAATTATAATCCCTCTTTCAACCCCACTCTTCAACTTCGAGCTCCACAGAGCTGAATTCAGCAGGGCTGTGTGCTGTTCTGGAGAACAAGGGTCTCCTTTCTCTTCCAGCTCATCTGGAACACCTTGGTCCTGTGGAGGAGAGAGCTGTACAGCACCAGCCCACCACAGAACAAGAGGGGGGAAGAAAGGGCTCCCCAGACACTGATACAGAGCAAAAGGGAGGACACACATTGAGGAGAGCTGGAAGAGCACTGCAGATCAACTACAGAAGCACAAGTCTGCTGAACTAACAGGTCTCAAGGCCTGACTTCATTTAAGCATTTATGGTTCACCAAGTACATTATGCACAGTCTCCCTCTCTCGCCATTACACAACACAGCCACATTACACTTCTTGCTTAGCATTTACTTGAAGCAATTTTAAACAACATCATGGCTCACAGTCTGCAATGAGCTGCTCTGAGTAAAAAACATTGATCTGGTAACACCCCAAAACTCCCAAGCAATGCAGAGAGCAGCAAGGTGGTGAGAGGCTGGTGAAAACAAGTGAAATAGCTGCAATTTACTTCCTTCTCAACAACACACTGGCCTCATCAAGTGTGAAGAAAGACCTTCAATCACCCCACCATTGCACAAACACACCTGCAGGAAGATATTAAGTCTCAGACAGGTTGTTCATGTTTAGAGTTTGGAATGTTGCATCTGTATTTAGCTTTCCCTCGTACCCGTGTGAGGGGAAAATCTTTAATCGAACGCAAGGTATTTCAGAAGGAATCTCAGCCAGAGGGAGGGCAAACCTCCCCAATCCTGGGCAACGGCTGCCACCCAGTGCCTGCAAAAGTGACTGCACACACTGAAGGACAGGAAATTTCAGTCGCTCGGGCAACAGCTCCACCTCTATACCCTCATAAACAATGCACTTTAAGACATTACAAAAAAGATAATTCCAACAGGGAAATACTTCCTGTACTTCATGTTTATTCAGTGTTTTAGCATTTCATGCTGCTACAGAAAGTAATCCCTTCACAATTATCATTTATGCAGAAAAAGGGAGGAGAAACCCATAAAGCTTTCTTTCACAGTGAACCATCATGACAGAAGCTTTCTGAAATATGCTGCCAGGATAACTCAAAAGATTTTGTAGTGTAAGCTTACCATCCCTAACATCATCTATTAATCTCCTTAACCTGCATGATGCCAAATATCCTCTGGGCTAGGAAACATTGCTGCAAGTTTAATTCCAGATGGAGAGGTGGAGCCCCTTGCCCTGTAGGGACCAGAATTGTGCTTATATGAGGCAGCAGGAGAATCTTTTCCATCAATGACCAGTCAGGCTTTCTGGGCAGCACCAGCATTACCAACAGTCTGTATTTCCATCTGTGCAGATGTTCATTATGCCACAGCTGGAAGGCAGGAAAGATACCCTGAGAGTGCATGTAAATGAACCACTCACCTCTGCCCCATTTACAATCAGATTACAGAAAATAAATAGAGGTAGTGCTCTCCTTTCTTCCACACGTCTTTATTTTTGTTTCTCTAACACATTAAATAAAAAACTGAGCATAAAGAAAGCAAAGACATGATGTGAATCCACCCATCATTACTTACTTCTCCCGTGATTGGATTGGTTCCATATTTCTTTATCCAAGGTACAATGCTCCTGAAAAGAGAAGGGATAAAGTAATTCATGACAAGCACCATCAGAAACCTCTACTGATGGCCATGACTGTTTTTGCCAAATTGCTAAGACTAAATGATGATTACGTAGCTGTAACCTGTTCAACAACACGAAAATAAAGCTAAGTACAGACAGGAACTTACAGGATGTCAAAGACTGTCCCATCTGGTGTGCAAACTGGGTATTCAAACGGCTGCAGAGACAAACTAGAAAAACGAGAACAAACCTTGTTAGCAAAACCAATGGAAATCACGATGTGACTGGCAATCACACTCAGCATCCCCTGTTAGGGATGCTTCCACAACCCTGGCACCTCCCAGCTCATAGGTATGGAGGCAACTTCCTCAACTACCCAACTTACAAGGATTTCTAACCCACTTCTACCAACTCTCGTCCTTCACTCCTGCACTTCAAGCAGTAAACTCTAAACAGAAGAAAAGAGCAGAAATATTCTTCAATCTATTAATCTCTATCTTAGCAAGATGAGTGACTGACCAAGCATATTCTGAGCAGGGACAAGCAGATTTGAGCCCTGAGGACACAGATTTGAAAGACCGGGACATACACAGCAATTGTTCTGCATTATTTCAGCACTTGTGTATCCTTCAGCCATCAGCTCCAACCTCTGCAGACACTGATCACAGGTCATGCAGACTCTGTTTTACTTCTCATTCAACTTTTTTCTTGCTACACTACTGCCACAGCAGGCATAAGGCAATGTAAGTAACTGCTTTAGTTACTTTAGAAAGAACACGGCTTTAGTTCAGTGTCAACAGCCTGATAAATAGATGTGTCATTAAATAATGATAATGTAAATTTGTTGTCTTACCTGCAGTGATCAAATGATAAACGTCTAAAATTGGTTCGTGGAAGGTCTGTTTACGGAACAAGAAAACCCACACAACAGATTTTAATAAACACATGGTATTCTAAGTAATCAAGAAACATTTGAAAGTTACATATTGTTACATAACCGATGGCAAGTTACTGATGACAAGGATAAATACGCTAAAGCTTGCAAAACTGTAACTAACATTTCCGAACTGATGTTATACTGCCGGGAAAAGCTCAAACCAGAGCTCTGACAGCCCGCCAGCGCTGAGTTTAAATGCGAGAATCAAGGCTCCGGCTCTGCCCCAGCAGCGGGCACAGTCCCGGCCCAGGGCTGTGCCACCCCTGCCCAGGGGCTCGGAGCCCGGCAGCCGGGGCTCTGAGGGAGGGCCCGTTCACCCTCACCTGCTTTCTTGCCGCCGTAGAACTGCGTGTACTCGGCGCACGTGATGTACCTGCGAGACAGAGCGGTCACTGAGCGCGGCCCACACACGGCCCCGCACGGCCCGGCCCCCCGCGCTCTCCCCCGCGCTGTCCCCCGCTCACATTTTGTCCTTCTGGTGCTGCCGCTTGCCCATGGCGGCGGCTCGGCCTGCCCGGCTCGGCCTGCCCGGCTCGGCCTGCCCGGCTCGGCCTGCCCGGCTCGGCCTGCCCGGCTCGGCCTGCCCGGCCCGCCCGCGCCTCAGCCTGCCCGGCCCGCGCCTTCCGCCGGTGCGCCGCGGAACGGCCGCGGCGCGGAAACACCGGCGGCGGCAGGCGCGTTCCGGGCCCGCAGGCCGGGCATGCTCAGCCTCAGAGCAGCCGTGCAGGGCTGCCGCTTCACTAAAACGTGTTTTCGTGCCTGGAATTTAAAAATCTTTGTGTGTCTGGTCTGTTGGGCAGTGATGGAACCTCCCAAGAAAAAATGGGTAGAAAAATATACTTGGTGTATTAATATGGGTACAGCTCTTCACAAAAAAGCACTTCAGTGTCTCTTCAAAGACTTAACGACAAAGAATTTACTGTCCCTTAGCTAATTACCTTTAAATCCCATTAAAGAGCCTTCATTACAAGACTGGTGTGACCGGCACAAGGCTGAACAGAGGATGATCACAGCCCTGATCCCTCACCTTTGGCAGGAGAAAACAGCCAGTTGTCCCGGAGCTTTCCCTCATCAAACACCTCCAAATCCATTCATGCTTTTTTTTTCTTTCCCTGTTAAACCATCACCCTGGCAGCTGCCCACAGAGCCACTGAGTGCCATCCATGGAAGCAGACAGCCAGACCCCAGGGACTGCAGCAGGCTCCCTTCTCCCCAGATGTTCAGCTCCTGTTTCAATCCCATCAGCTGCTCCTTGGCTGCACCCTCAGCACAAGGTGAGCACAACCTGCTCTGCTTGCAGGGGTTGTACTAAATGATTTCTGAGAGTCCATGATTCTGTGATGTTATAATTCTCCTCTGAGGAACAGAATACCTGTTCCCAGCAGTGCAGTCTAATTGGCAGCAGCACATGAATGATTTACAACATTACATCTGGTTCTCACTATCAGACACTCTGGCCACAGCAGCACAGCTACTCCTTGTCCTGGCTGAGGGGGAAGGATATGGTTTGCTAGATGTTATGGGGAGAAACTGCCCTTTTACAAGCCTTTAAATACGCTTAATAATTTTGATTCTTTTACTCAAAAACATTTCAAAGCAAGGCGTTGAGGCATATCCAAAGAACCAACACCTTCACTTGCTCCTGTCCCAGCACCAAGTACACTCTGGAAAAACAACTTGACTTGTTTTCAGTGGAATTCCAAAAGCACTCCACAAGGAACACAGCCATAACTGCAAAGCTCCCTCCTCGCTGCAGTGCAGGCTGCTCAGGGCTGAGGGAGCCTGCTGGCTCTGCCCCAGAGGATGGATGAACATTCCCACAGCTCCTGCTCCCTCAGCCGAGATGGGCTCCAGGGACAAACACTGGAGCTGTCCACAGACATCACCAGCACTTGTCTGATCGTGCTTTCTGAGGAAAGATCATCCAGACAAAATTATTTTTTTCCAGACACATTACCATGATTCAGCCTGTGTTGACATTTCTGGAGATGCCTGTGCTCTTTGCAATAATTCAAGACCATGTTTTTGCTTTTTGTTTTGTTTTTTTTTAAACCAATGCAATGTTCTTTTATTTTGTACTTACAAAAAGAGCCACCCCATTGTATCCCTCCCCCTCCCCCCAAATGCCTTTTACAAACATTGAAAAATTAAAAACCTGATGATGACATGTTAATTTGGTAGAATTACTTTGAAACATAGCCTTTGTAATTAAACTCCTACAAGATGACTTTGTAGTGATAGCCTGATTATTGGCCAAATAAAATTCCATATTACAAGTTAGCAAATTCTAGTACAAAAATAGTCCATGTGTTAGAACAGCCTCTTATTATTATTATATTCACAGGAAAGTCTATTGGCTGCATAATACCTTAATATTTATGAAATTTCTTTTTACGTGGCTCATTCATCTAATTTAATATAGTGTTGAGCCTCAATAAATCCTCAGGCAAAAAACCCCAAACAGGGTTAAATATGCTGTTCAGTGTACTCTGAAGTACTGTGCTTTTCACAGGACATCCAAGAAACCGCACAAACAGTTCTCAGCTAGTTTTAATATCAAATGAGATCCAGATCCAAAAGGATCCCCCTGAAGTACATATCCATGACTTTCCATAGAAACAGAGGTCACAGCTTCAATGGTCAAGTTTCACTGGGGAAACTGTCGAGCTCCTCCACTCGTCATTTCCAGGATCCGCTGGGACCTCTGCGGCACAGCCCCTCTTCAGGAGTGCCCCCTGGCCGGGCTCTCGCTCCTCTCCTGCCTCTGGGAATGCTGTTCAGCAGTTTCACTCGGACCAGGCCCCGCAGGGAAAATCTGGGGACGTGCTACTTGTCTCTCAAGATGTCCAGCTGCTCTTGATACTCTGTGAAAAGCCTCTGGAAGCGGAGGTTCTGTCCAATAACAGGAAGAAGCTCTTTCAATAGTTCTCTCTTCCGTAAACCCTGCACAGAAAACACAAAAGTATCCTCAGAATCTATTATTTGTTATCATTAACATGTTCCATGGAGCTCTCTAAGATTCATGCCCCTTTTCCTGCCTAGAGAGATCTGTGCATTTTATGTTCTCACTCTGCTTCCATGACTCCCAGAATAAAAACTGTCTTTACACTTGCACACTCAGGAAGCTGGAGCAGCCTCTGCAGCTCCAGACTCCAGGCTGTGTTCTGAGAGGGAAGATGTCTTTGGCATGTGCCTATTTCAAAGCTGCTGTCTCAACAATGTGGAGAGCTGATCATGCAACTCTCCTTCATCTGTGTGATACTCAAGACAGCACCAGAACTGACACTGGGGCAACAAGCATTTGCCTGTGGCTTCACATGGAATAAATCTCAGTGCCATGGGAGAAATCCTGCTTATGTGATCAGAGCAGAGTATGGAAAGGATCATTTTTATGGGAAACTCTTCCTTGTTCTTCATTAAACTATGATCAGGACTTACCATAACTGTTGATTCCCACTGACTTCCAGCTGAGTAATGGACTGGACCCAGTAAATCCTTGCATAATTCTCTCAAACGATATTCAAACCCTGGAGACAGAAATAAAATCACATTTGACAGCATTTCACTACATACAACCACTCCACAATGTAGCAGACAACATTCAGGAAAGAATTACAAGTATCTGGAATAAAATAAAGCCCAATACATTGATTTCTGGAAAGTTATATTATTATTCTTACAGCAATTTTTTTTAAATATAAGATGATTTTGAGCTCTGAATGGTCTTATTTAAGGTTCTCAAAATCAAACCCACTGCTAAAGATGGTTTACAACAGGGAGAAAAACTGAAGTCTGAAGTAACTACTCCAGCTTGTTATAAGAGCTGCCCTGATCTCAACCTCAGTGTCTTCTCCCACACAAACATACCAACTTTTTAAAAACCAAAACACCTTTAATAAAACCACACACAGTTTCTGGGCCACCTTTATTTACCCAAAAATCAGAGGGGGGAATTCCCTTGTAGGAAACAAAGTCTATTCAAGAGTAACTTTCCAATCAACATATACTAGATCAAGTATTTTAACGGATTAGAATTCAGTAGATGTTGAAATAATCATAAGAATAAAGGGTCAGTAATAGGATGTGCAATGTTCAAAGTTCATCAGCTCTAGAAAATTAGTGAAGCAGCAATACACATCTGGCAAAGCACAGATTTTGTGACATCCATCCATGGCAGCAACATTTGGAGGTGCCAGAGGAACCCAGTGCATGCAGCAGAGGTTCTCAGTTCATGAAGGCTTTTAAAAGCACAATCTCTTTAACATACGACCCAAGAAAAAGAACATTTTAATTTCAACTGGGGAAGGACAGAGAGAACCACATGCAGTTCAACAAGCTCTCCTGTTAAATAAGGTAAGGGTCAAAAGGGAAGAATTAATAAGTTTGATTTTAATTCTGCCAACACCTATTAGGTGGCATAACGTGAACCATTTCATTTCCCTCTGTGCAGTATGATTATGCAAGGTGAGGAGTAAGGCTGAATTAATACAAGGGGAACTACTAAATTATGAATGTAGACAGGCAGAGATACAACAGAGATCTTTAAAATCCAAGAAGTATAAAGTCAGTTGGTTAACCTTATTTAACATAACAGCATAGAGATAAAGTGTATTCAAGTATAAAATAGACACAAGGAACCTTTCTTGTGTGTTTCCTTCCTCAGAGAATTTAACACATGGAATTCACCAGTACAAACAGTACTGGTGGCACCACTAAAAATTTTAGAATGTAAAAAAAAGAATGAAGTGCAAGCAACACAAGCAAATTCTCTGCAGTTTTATGTGCTCGAGTACAAAGTGTCAGAGACTGAGCAACCCCTCCATCTCACGTCAGGCATCAGCTGTCAGCTGGCTGAAGAGGGTTATGCATTTTACAATCCTCCTGGTTTCCCTGAAACATCTATAGCTGCTGCCAGACAATAGCTAGGATGTGCCTGACAGACCACTGGGCTGTTTTACAATGCAATTGCCATTACTGGATCTGCAGATGGCACTGCTTCCCCAACCACAGTCTGTCCCCAGTCACTGTGTCCAACAGGACTCCTGAGGACTGAGCATTGCAGAAGAAAATGCAATTTGTTTTGGTTTTAAGCAAACCCGAGTCCAGAAGCCAAGTGCTAAAAGGAGGATGTTAAGGGCAATCATACATATACATGACATGAACAGTGTTTCTTAGAAGCCCATCAGAGCTGCAGAGAAGCACCAGAGCCTGGCAGGTCTCACCTTCATTAACTAGGTACCGTGCATAGATAAGGAGCCAGTGGTGATATTCGTGACTGGACTGTAACATAAGTGCTGCTGCTATCTGGTTCTCCAGGTATGCAAGTGTTGTTTCTTGTTGCACTAAATGAGGCATGGAGAACAATCTTGCAGCTTGCCTTCCTGAACTGCAAAACCAAAAAGATTAATGTGCCATAAAATCAGATACAAGTTTAAGGAATATATCTTTTTGTAGCACTAGCTATACTGCACTGATCTTTCAGAGGCACACAAGACATAAAGCATTTAAATTTCTTGCATACAGTATGATTACAGATTCTTGCATTCAGATTTCTCGCATACAAGCACATTGTCATAAGAAAGCTAATTTGAAAAAAGTAACTAGTTATTAGAATTTTTTTCAAAAAGGTAATTTTTCATTCTGTTATAGTCTCTCTCTCTCAAAAAGAGTATTGATTGTTTATATTTCAAATGCTTTTCACAATGAACTCCCCTTCCCCTCATGAGAACAGCAATAAAAGCATACAACACTACACAGTTTCTCTCTGGAAAAAAGTTAAACTTGGATGTGAAGGGCAGAAATAGCAAAGAAATATGCCTGGGAAATCTAATTCAAATCCAAGGCAGGATGGGCTATAAAGCTACCTACAGGAATCTGCTCTGGCTCACACAATTCCTTGGTGATATTTTCACAAGTTAAAAATACTCACTAGATGACTAATATCTCAACTTTCTCAAAGACTTCATTAACAGATTCTTTGAGGCCAACTGAACTATTCAAAAATTGTAGGCCTACTCCAGAAAGCTAGTAAACTAAAAATGAAAATGCAAAATGTAAAAAAAAATGCAGTTTAGCTAATAAAAGTATAACAGAATTGTCCAATACCTTACCCATCCAATAAAGAGGAGCCTTCAAATGATTCTATTTAGAGCATGCTTTCCTGCCCCCCAAACAATCTCATAACATTAAGATACAGACTACAACATGCAAAGAATTAAAAAACCACTGTGTGAAGGACTGATCCTTTCAGAGCCACTGGCATTTCAAGAAGGAGCTCAGTGATCCAGGCAGGTGAATAAGGCCACGAGCAAACCCAGCCAGGCTGGCGGCACGAGCGCGGCGCGCGTACTTTGAGGTGCGTCCCTGTATCACAGCCAAGGGCCCAGAACACAGCATGGCTTCTTGAGATGGCAAACTAGTCCTGAAGTCTGCACATTGTGCTAGAGAGTCCTGTTTGTCAGAAACAAGATTCCTGGAAAAGAGCAAACAACCAAAAAACAAGTGTGAGGAGTGCAAACGGCAAGGTCAGCAGACCCAGCTCTGCTCTGCCTCAGAACTGGGTTTGTGTTTTCACAGATAACCAAAAAAATATCACTGAAGTGGCTCAGGAATTCCAGGGACCCTGATTATTCCCACTACACGTCCAAATTCTGCTTGTGGTGTGTTCCTGCTACCCCTGAAGTTAAAAATATTAATTACATAATATAATTTACCATTCATTGGGAAGGAAATTAACTTTCTCCTTGCCATTTTACAATCTAATAAGAAGTCATGACCCAGAATGATGTGTGAACACAGGTAATGACTTTCTCATTAACAACTTCATTTTTACCTTATGTCAGGTCTCCCCCCCCACCAGACAAACACACACTGACAATCTTTTCCATAATTACAGCTATCCCTTCATATGGAGGGAGCTGACATTACAGCTGCCATTTCCACACCTAATCAAGGATATCATCTTCACTGGCTTGAGATGCCAGGAGGAAGAGTGGTTCAAACAAATGCTAAGTTTAGATTTCATACAGCACAGGGGTAATATATTTATATTACAATATATACAAATATTTAAAACACCCTTTGCTGCTTTATCATGTCCAAATTTTTATGATGACTAAACACATTGCTCTTTTATACACTTCCCAAGCTGTGGTACAAACTAAGAAATAGCAGCAAATTCAGAATTATGGCTGAGAGTCTGTCCCCTGCTCCTTACTCCCTTAATAAACAAATAGGGTAGTTTTCCTTTTCCAGAGGATTTGCTTTGAGTAGTTGAATAGCAACAATTATTCTAAGGAGGAGTTAAAACAATAAGCCCTTTCATCCAGCAGGCTCATTACACTAATTACAACAATTATATTAGGATTACAACATGTTTTCTTTCTTCTTAGGAAGACAACAAAGAACCTGTTTTGAAAAGATCCTGTAAATAATTTACCCATGGAAATTTTTCACAGGAACTTATGCCTTTCCATGGGGAAAGCCCATCTGAACAAGACACAGACTCTTGTGCAGCCTTTTCTGGTGTTTAGTACTGACTCTTCCATGGCTCTGAAGTAGAATGATCTCTTCCCAGTAAATCAGAACACGTCAGCTCCTCTGGGGTGCAAAAGCAGGAAACAATCCATGACTTACCATGTAGAAAGAGAAGGATTAAAGCAGTATGCCTTCCCATCAGACATGCTCATGACAGGAATTCCATGCTGAGTCAGCAAGATCTGAGAGACAGTTGCATCACTTCCTGCAAGTCAGATCAGACCAAAGTGTTTCTTTTGGAGCCTTGCCCAAGACTCATAATGGTAAAAAATGGTATCTACCACTTCTTATCAATTACAGCAACTAACAGAAAAAGGTTCAATGCTGTTCTCAAGCACTGATAGGAAGGTCAAGACACAAGCTAATGATGGCAAGCACCAGGCTCAGTGCAGTAGCATTAACTTCAATTTTGCAAAATACATTATCAATCTTGATGCTGCAATTTATATAGAACATGGGCTTAATCAGGAACATTCTCCTTACCTAGGGAAAAATCTTCAGCAATTCTGCCACGTCTTTTGTAACCCAAGAAGCCTTTAGCTTTCTTTTTCCCATTAAGTTAAAATTATAAACCCCAGCCTATTTAGAAAAGTGTGCTCTCTAAGAGCACGGTGTAAGTGGCATAGCTGGAGTCTCATTTCCCAGCATACTCCAAGCCCAGGGCTTGTGCATGTAACTTCTAATGATGACATTTGCAAACTGCTAATACAACTGCTTTCTAGCTGGTTTGGATTAGTACTGCATGGATTAAAGCTAAACCAGAAGCTAAGGTACTCTGAGACACTGCTTTTCTGATGATTTGTGTTGTGCCAGATGGCACAGTGATTGAAACTGAAGATTTTTAAGTAATGAATCAGAAGACAATCAGTTGTTGTTCAGCACTGAGACAATAAACATGCAAATTACACAGAGAAATTGCTGTAACAGCAGATTTACATTACGTATTTATTTTGTGATCTTCACAACACTGAATTTCCACAGAAGCAAGGCAGACTATAAGCTACAGAATCTCACACAAGTTTGCTACTCACTGATATTGTCATCACTGTTATTTCAAGAACTTCCCTTTACTACACAATAATGAAGGGAAATTATTGTTTAGGCTTTTCAGGTTTCATAAAATTTCAGCATATCCATAAATGGCACTAAATAGTACAAGTGGGCTCAAAGGTTGGTAATTAAAGGACTTTTTTATTACCTGAAAATATTGTTTGCAAAGACTCGTCTCTAACAATGGCTGTCTGCTTGTGAACATCCCTGAAAAAGACAAAAGGATAAGTCTGCAGCCAACAAACAACTGAAAACTCCAAAATCTTTATAAAAATGCACTTTTTCACTATTCATGACAAAGTGGGGGGTTGGGAGTTTGTTTAGTTTTTTGTTTTGACATTTTCTTTATTGCTTTGACAAAATTATTTTGGCAAACTTAAACCCCTTATGGCAAGACAGAAGTTAATAGCAGAGAACAATTTTTATGGCTCTTTAGCAGGAAACCTCATTACAACAAAGCAAACAGGATCTAAATAACTCCTTTAGGAGCTCTGACTTGCCTGAGACATTAGATTGAGTTCAACAACTGCAAACGAGTTACCAGTGTTTTTATCTTGGCATCTTGAAAATGGCTGGAGTACTTTAACTCTGAAACTCATGTGCTTCATTGGTAAAGTGTGATGGAAGATGGAAGAAGCCATACTTCTCTTCCCAACCTCCCCAGTCCATTCCACATGCATCACAAGCATTTAAACCAGTGACCTCCAGCTGATTCTTTATCCTCATTCTAGAATGAAGTTCAATATTCTGGACTGTCAGCACAGAAACAGGATTTTGCTGAAACAGAACCAGTCCTGCCCAGTTAACTCTGCATATTCTACTCAAAATTGGACTTGTGTTCAGACCTGATGTGGTCCCAGGAGCAGTGCAGGGACACGACTGAAGGTAGCTCAGAACATGGCCTTACCAAACAGAGAGCGTAGCAGCAGTGGTGAGAGCCATGATGCAGGACCCTGTGCAGTGCAGGGTGGAAATGGGTGTGTTCAAGACGATGGGAGGAAGAAGGCGACGACCACAAGCTGAAAATACTGACAGTGTTCGTTTCTCACAGGCCACAGTTACAATCTCACTGGAAAAAAACAAACAAATAAACAAGAAACATTTGATTGCTGTCAAATGCATGTAGCATAAAACCAGGCTGAATTCTTAAGCTATCATACAACTTGGGTTAATTCCCTAAAAAATAAGTATTGCAGCTTTAAGAGAAAATTTTTGATACCAAGAGGAGAACTAAACAGATCAAGGGACAGAGCTGGAAATATCAGTAAAGCTTTTGGTTATACATAAGCTCTCCCTCAAGGCTATACTTGTATTTAGCTTTAAAATCTGCTGCTTTTTTTTCAGGCTCAGAAATACACTTTCAGTTGAAACTCTGAAATTGGAACTAGGCAAAATTGAGAAAAAACAAGAGAAAAAATAGCAAAAGACTCAGGAAAATACTTTCACATGACCAAATATGCCATTTCAGATTTTTCATTCTTTAGTAGTTAGCACTTGAAAACCTGTCATTTACAATTTAGTCAACTTTAACGAAGAAATTAAAAGGAAAAATGTAAAAATACAGGAAAATAGGTGTAACTGGCTAATGTGAATTGTGATGTTTTAAGACTGCATGGATTTAACTCTATAAGCAAAACCTGAGACTAAGAGCAGTGCACACTTTTACCCATAAATATTTATTACGAAAAATAACTGTAAACTGTACTTTTGTACACCTAAAATGACTTCAGGACCCCCCTTGCTCCAAAAGCAACTCTCTTACCAGCTTCCTGCTGCAGCGAGGATTCGACTGGTCAGGACTGTCTCCCACTCCTTCCCTTCTCGATTACACTTTAACCTGCTCAGCTTTGAGCCCCCCACTGTGGTCATTTCATTCTCCACTTCAAGGTACATTGATGGATCTGAACTTATCTGAAATACAAAAAATAATTTTTGGAAGAGGAAAAAAAATTATTCAAAAAAGCAGCAACTACTATTAGAACCAAAACAATGCTGTCTTTAAGAACACATTTAAGTATGGCATTCTCTTTTTAATGTGGGTTCAAAATATACCATGGAACTTCAAAAGAAGCAGACCTCTGAAAATCAGCCTTGCCTAAAACACAAGTAATTTCTTTGTGTTTGAAGCACAAACATAAGGAAAGGCTGTGCTAGTCTGTCTCTGCTTCCTAATTATGGGCACCAGATCAAGTCTCTATGTGCCCAGTCTCCCCACAGTCTTGCAATTGGAACCAGACTACCACAGCCTGAACACACCTAAAAACTGTTTAATAAACAGCTAAAACATGACTGTTCAGATGCAGAGCACCTCCAGAGAGCTCTCAGAAAAGCCCTGGTTTTATTCCTCAGTGGTGTACTCCCAACAGCACTGCAGTAACAGTGCAGCAGCCACTCCCCAGAGACTCTTATCTCCAGCACACACTTTGGCAGCCAGGGAGGGACTGATGAACCAGAGGCTCTCACTCCTCTTTGGAGTTTAGCTGGGTCAGAAGTGACCCATTTTTAGCTGATTTGCCATTTTCTGTACTCATACAGACATATTCTTAGAAGCTAAAGTGTTACCATCTTGCTTGCTCGAACAAATACATGCATTCAAATGTTAACTGAAAGGATGTGAATAACCTTAGGATATTTAAAAGAAAGCAGGATTGCAGGATTTTTTTTGTTTGTTTTTAAAGTATTAAGTTTTTTCCTTGCAGGACACTTACTTGTAAAGTAAACGATTTCTGTGGGATTGGGGTTGGCAGTTTAAGTGCTAATGCTGGTGCAGAGATGCAAGCAGCATCCTTCTCAGAGGCCAGTGTAGCTGGGGACTGGAAAAAAATTGCAGAAATTGTTACATTTTTCTATTTAAAAAAGTGAAAACCAAATATAATCTACCAAATAGATTGACTTGAAAAAGAATTTTCTTAAAATTCCAAATAATGCCAATTGCAAATGTCCCAATTAGTTGTATGAATACAAGTTTTTTAATATAGCTTCTAAGAATCAAAGAAAAACAGAAACTTGAAGTGGTCTCTTTTTTTTTTTAACGCTCCTATTTTCAGCTGCAACCAATTCATGAAAACTCTGGTGTATTACATGGGAAATCTAAGCTCTAGATACTGAAAACACAGATATCTATATGCCTGAAAATGCTGGAAACTCTAATGCAACTACTTCAGCATTCTGAGGAGATTTATAACCATTTAAATCACCACATCTAAGCCACTTTCTTCTTCTTGGACCACTCTCCATCATACACCACCAAAAACTGTTGGCATTTCATTTTGCTCCAGACAGCCTTTGGCAGGCTAGCATTACATAGCATGCTGGGACCTTTAGTAAGTAGCTACTTATCTATATAAAAGATAAACACATTTGCCACATCATGTGCACCTGCTTTTTCTAAGCTTAAATTCTAAAAACCAATAAATTTAAAGGCATGGAAAAGGGATGGCTAAAACTTCTGAGGGACTGATTTGTGTTTTTTGAGTCAATGGAACAAGTCAACACAGGACTGACTTTATTAAATGAACTTTGAAAGCCACGTGAATGTTAAATATTTCACCTGAACAGTTAAAGTTACTGGTACAAGCCTGGAGTCTTTCCGAGGCCTCCCTTTTTTCTTCTTTTCTACTGTTTCTCCCTCAAGTTCCAGTTTCCGTTTGGGTACACTGAGTGGTTTAACAGCTGGAATCTTCTCCTCACTGTCACTGCTGCTCTCCAGAATATCCTTGGGCTTATTGTCTTTAATTAAATTCTGATCCTTCAGTCTGTAAAAAAAAAGTCTGTAAAAAAAAAGCTGATTCCAAAAGTTGTTATATATCCTACACATTGCCTTCTTGCAGATCAGATGACATCTCTTAGCCCTCTTTGAGTGCATTTCAAAGCACAAGGAAGCTATAGAGGTATGGCAAATCCTTTCCAAAAGTACAGTGTGCAATATAGATGTAAAGCAATCAGACATATTCTCCCCTTTAAAAAAATTAATCAAGCAGCAGTTAGCCATGGGATAAAGCTGGAAATAGCAGCTTTACTTTAGCATTCAGTTCCAATTACCATCAGATGTCTTTCCCTGAGCTGATACAAATAATTCAGCACTCTAAGATGCAAGAGTAGTTCATCTTTTCCCCTTCAGTGGACATTAGACGTTCTGCTTATTCATGTAGAACTTTTGTCATTTTGTTGTCTACTCCCAGAAGTTGTTCTGTTCAGTTCTGACTACTGCAAAATGTGTGTCTGCAAACCACACACATGACTTCACTGCTCCAGCTGCCATTCCAGGAAACACAACTATGGAATCACAGAATGGCTGGAGTGGGAAGAGACCTTAAAGACCATCTGATGCCAACAATGTGCCATGGGCAGGGACACCTTCCACCAGGCCAGGGTGTTCCAAGCCCCATCCCACCTGGCCTTGAACACTTCCAGGGATGAGACATCAACAGTTTCTCTGGGCAACCTGTTCCAGTGTCTATCACCCTCACAGTGAAGGATTTTTTACGAATATCTCATCCAAACCTGCCCCCTTTCAGTCTGAAGCCATTCTCCCTTGTCCTGTCACTATGTGTCCCTGTGAAAAGTCCTTGTCCAGTTTTTTTGCAGCCCCTTTAGGCACAGCAATAAGGTCACCCTGGAGCCTTCTCTTGCCCAGGTTGTGCAGCCCCAGCTCTCTCAGCCTGTCTTCACAGCAGAGGTGCTCCAGCCCTCTCATTACCTTTGTGGCCTCCTCTGGACTTGCTCCAACAGGTCCATGTCCCTTTATAAGGGAATATAATAAAACCAATACAAAGTACAATCCCTGTGAACTCTCTCGTTAACCATTATACCATAAAATAGGTCATTTAATCATACTCTTCCCTTTCCCTCCAATAGCTGGTTATTAACTCACACTGTTTTGCCATTTATTCCTTAACTACTTGGCTTCAGAGAAATACCTTGCATAATCCAAACCTTTTTTCTCTGGCATCTGAATTATGCCAAACAATATACTTTTATCCATATTTCAATGACATATTAGAAGCATTTATGAGAGTAATTTAATACATCTTGCTTCTGCATCATATAGTTAATTTCTTTGACATAAAAATATTGATGCATAAAAACATGTTTACTGATAATAACTGGGGAACTACATATTTTTTCTCAAGACTGGTATTTTTTAATTATTTATTTTAGTGAAACAGGAATATTTATGCCATAACACTATGTCACAAGACAAAATGCTTTCTTTTTTTTTTTTTTTAATCACGTGGATCCCAAGCCAAAACCCTTTAAACTCAGAGAATCTTCTCTGCATGCCTTCAAGGCATAAAGCTGAAATATAACTGCAGCTACAATGCTGAGAGGTCATCTGCTGACATGTATGGTAATTTACCTTGAAGTTAATCTCTCTTGTACATAGATGCAGGCTGACTATTTTTGGCTGGTTTTGTCTTCTAAGGAGTCCAGCTGCACTCAGTGACACAGGCATGTGCACACACAGCCTCTTACAACAATAGTTTTAACTTGGAATATCTTGGAGAATCTGTGTGATACCAAAATGCCAGGGACAAATGTACAAAGGGATAACACAGCACAGAACTCACCTATTTGTAGCTGCCCCCTTCC
This sequence comes from Passer domesticus, assembly GCF_036417665.1. Lineage (NCBI taxonomy): Eukaryota > Metazoa > Chordata > Aves > Passeriformes > Passeridae > Passer > Passer domesticus. The sequence continues at coordinate 6,213,047 of NC_087490.1, forward strand.
TTCCAATAGCGCAAGAAACCCAAGACAACTTCTAGAGTGTCAGCAGGGTGACATCTACACCCCACAGAATTAGTGTTTCAACTCTACATTATCACCTTCCTCCCTCCCCAGGCTATGTCTTACCTGTCCACAACAGTCTGATTTGTGTTTGTTACAACAGCAGTCCCTGAGGTGGCTTTGGATCGTTCCGTGAATCGAGAATCAAACGCCTTCATAGGCTCAATCTTGGATGGAGTTGTCAACACAGAGGAAGATGATGCAGAAGGAGCAGCTGAGGCAGAGGTAGCATTTACACTGTCAAGAAAACAGACAGCAAAATAAGGACTGAAAAATGTAGTACTGGTAAGCTGCATTGCTCACAACAACCAGCATTCATGATAGTGGCTAGAAAACCTTTCACTCAAACATAGAATCAATTATAATATTATTTTTCCACTCTTTCATGCATCAGTGTTTTCAAGCTTTGCTTATTCTCAAAAGCTGTCTATGGTACACCTCAGAGCTTCATGTGGCCACATATCTGCATTAAAAGACCCTAATTCGTTTACTGTGTATTTTAAATTCACAAAGTAAATGATACTTTCAGCTGGTACTTACTGGGAAAGGACCACTTTTTAAAATGATCACAGGGGTTCCTGCTTTTACCTCTTGTTCAGGTTACCAAATATGCCCATTACAATATTATATTTCACTGTTTATCAGCCAAACAATTTGGGATGAAACAGTTCATGCCAGGTTTAGATTTTGTTGTTGAAAAATCCAACCTGATTATTAGGCCTTCCCAAGCACAACTCTAGGGCAAAGGAATGTGTTTTCCCCACACTAAAGCATTCCAGGGATCCATTATTTCAATAGCTGTTTACTTTAGGGATTTTTCAATTCATTCAGAGAATTAATTCAGAGAATGAATGGCTCTAAAATAACTGATGCTTGTACTAAAAAGCTGCTAGAAGTACAATTTACAAAGAAAAGGATACTTAATAGTTTCATCTGTCAATCATTTCTCATAGTCCACCCGCTCATTTTTTAATCTGTGGCCAATTTCAACCAAATTTGATGCAGAAGTAGAGGTTTCAATGACAATGTGCTGCTACAAATGCTATGAAAACACACTGAGAATAAGTCAAGTCAGTGCTGCAATTGAGGAAAAAAACAAGTAAAGTTCAGTTGTTCTGTAATTAATTTGAAAGACACGCTGGCCCATCAGCACATGTGCACTGACAAGCCAATGTCACTGTGCTCTGATGGGGCTGTTATACAGGAAAGAGGGACCACCATGGCTGAAGAGAGGCCACAGGTCAGAAATGACACAGGTCATTTGATGTAAAGTAGGATTCATTACTTACACTACTGGAACACCTTCTATTGTTTACTAATAGCAACCCACCAACCCATAAGCAAATCATATTGCTAAAGCATTAGCAATCAGCTGTGTACTTTATTGCACTGATGTTCACTGCCAGAACTATGCACATGGATTTATTCATTCCAAATTTATCAATATTTAAAGTAACCAAACACTAATAAAATCTCCATGTTTTCAGGAAGGTTAGATTCTTGGGGTTTTGCAGCACAGAAACCACTTTAATAATTTCTTCAATATAAAACTATGAACAAGAATTAAAAACTAAACAGACTCATGTGAGTGAAAAACAAACAGCAAATACTGACCCATCTTTATTGGCTGCATCATCTGTTGGTTTTATACTGGCTGCTGTTGGCTCTACAGAAGGCTTTGAAGTATTAAGGGAATTTGCTGCGTTAGAATCTAGTGACATGAGCTGCTGGTTACTTTGAGAAGACATCATTGAGCCAGACAGAGTTCCAGATATTGGGATGCTATTGAAAAATGCTGTAGAAAAATCCCTAAACAAAAAGACAAACAACAAATACATTTCTCAAAACCAGTTTAAAGATAATTCAAAACTAGTAATTTTAGCTAAAATATTTATTCCATTCTTCTTTTCCACATGTGGATACTCATACACAACCTAAATAAATCCCCAGTACTTTTTCAGAGTAATTTCTCATGTCCAAAGCATATTAAAGCTGCTACTAATATAGATATAAATCAACAATACATGAGAGCATTGTTCACCTGTAACAGTAAATAATGAGAATTAGCCTGATCTATTAGAAGTGAGATCTTATGGCCAAAGAACACTGGTCGAAACTGTATTTCATTAGAATACACACTTATTTCCAGTAAGTGCTTTATGCTCTAAGATGGAATGCCAAGCCTGGAACAGGGAATAAAACAAACAAACAAAAAGATAAGAAGGTAAGGAAGGATTCTATAGATTACTTCCCAACATACCCAGTGTCCAGTTGAGCTATGCAGAGAGGTGTGATCCTTCTCCGACCATCTGCTGTTCGTGTTTCCACTTGTTTTTTTAAGAGATTCTGTTGGGAAATACATTTTATCATAATTTCTGATAAATGGTAAATGCTATTTTAATTTTTTTTTTCAAACTGACAAAAATAGATGTATTAGAAGAGGTGCCTCAATTAAAAATCTGTTAGCAAAGACTTTTTCCCCATTAACACAAACAATTTTCCAATTTTCAACCTATCCATCTGTAGAAAGGGCATTTGTGGAGAATGTAATCTGCTCTCCACTTTAGAATCAGGTCTAAAACCATGTGCATATCAAATCTTTAATTAAAGTTGTGTTCTATGTTTAGGACAGAATTAAACAATGCTTTCAACTATTGTAACTGAGAAACTGAAACACAGTTCTACAGCTTCTCTGTCATTAGTTACTCCTGCTTTCCTTTCTGCACACCAAGAATTTTGCACCCATCACAGAAATATCCACAAGCCTGCTTCCACACAGCCTTACTTCTCCTAAAAAGCATTTCAGTTTTCAACAAGTCCCAGTAAATGACCCACTAAGTTGATCAGCTGGGCCATACACAGGCTGAAAGATGCCATTCAGCACAAATAAGGGCACAGAAACTGTTTTTTTCCTGAGAGTTTGGTATTTAGTGACTCAGTATTTGACAGTGCCCAAGAGCACCCACCTTTCTGATGTCCTCCAGACTCTCCCCATTAACCATGCTTGCCACTTTGGGAGCTGAGGCATTCCCAGAGCCGTCCCGAATTGAGGCGTTCTTCTGATCCCCCTGCTGCTGCTGTCTCTGCTGGTACTTGAGCATCTCAGGGTTCTCAATAATGGTGGTGGACAACTGAGCTTCAGTCATGATAGCCAGGCTTTTGCCATAGGTGGACTGGTGAATGTTGCTCTGGGGGCATTAAAGATGTGAGTGACCATGACACCACTGATTGTAATACAAGGGAATCACACAAATCTAATGGAATCCATAAAATGCCCCCTGTACCATTGATATATCAGATTTTTTTCTTTGTGTTTTCACTAAATCAATATGTAAAATAAATGAAATTCAAAGCTCTAGTTGCTAATAGCAATGAGAGGAAAAACAGCCAAGAGCAATCAGTTTAAAAAGACTTGCATATATGCAAGTGAAAGAGTAATTTTATAGTGCATTGAAGCACTCACTTCTTGTTTCCTTGGCCAAATAATTACTTCAGATATATAATGATGTGTAAGCAAGTGGATGTTTTCCAAATTCTTTCTTTCCAGAACAGAAACTAATACCACACATCCACTTCTTGACTACTCTCTTTTAATGATCTGTAAAGCAGACAAGAGCAACACATTTTCTACAATATGGAAATGAGTTACTACATGCTGCTATACACAGGCCAGCATTTTAAGTGAATCAATACATCCCTGAAATATGATCAAAGGTTCTCTGAGTGCTTACTGTACCTTTTCCTCCTCGCTGAGTGGATCCCCAAGTTCATCCTGGGAAAAGTCCAAAAATGCCACTGATCCATCCATGGAACACACCAGGATACCAAGTCCATTAAGGGTCCTGAGGGAAATAAAGATCCAACTTTGTTTTTAATCTCTTTCATTCGAGGAAAGATGACGGACTGTTCAATAAACTCTGATGGATTGTTCAATAAAAATCTCAGCTTAAGATTTATTATCACAGCAATAACTCTTGGAACCAAAGAAGTGGGACAGTGAGGAGACAGGATGACAGGCAGCAGAGTCCCTGTGCCAATGCTCCTTTGCAGACTGCACAAGGATGGTGGCACTGGGACAAAAACCTGCCCATGGCATGAAAACTTTCCTGAAGGGGTAAACCTGAATAGTGTTCACAATGAACAGTGAGAGAAAATTATAAATGCATTTCCTTTAATAGATGAGAAATTTTTGTGCTAATGGAAGGGTGTGCTAATGGAATGGGCCCTCAGCTGACAAGCAGGCCAAAATATCTTGCTAGTAGGCAAGAACACAGGTTTGATTTTGTTACTGTTCAATTATTTGGGTTTTTAAGCAAACTGCACGTGTTTATTTGTGGGGATACACAGTAACCCTCTTCTGGAAGTCAGGTTTTCTTAACAAAAAGAGAGAGGAGGAACTATCTATCTTAATAGAATACTAATTTTGCATATTTAACCTACTATTGCACATTTGAAAAATATTTGAATTTAGACTTCTACCCCAGACACTTTTAAGTACAGAGCTCATAGACACAGTGACACAGCAGCTTACAGATGAATTGTTATACAGAAGGGAAGAGGAAAGGAAAACTGGCACAACTCCAAAGTCCTAACCTAGTTATTAAAAATCTATTACAAGTTTACAATTTATTACAGCTACAGGAATTTGGAAACCCCTATTTTTGTGGCAGCTGAGGCTGGATGTGATGCCCTGAGAGCATCACATCCAGAGAAACCAGCCTCAGCACCACGAAACAAGGTACACCAACAGTACTCCAAATTATAAACTCATGTTGAAAGTTTTCTTTGTGCTTAGCAGAGAAAATTGCTGAGCTCCTATTGACCTCTGGATCCAAGCAATTGTTCTGTGAAAACATAATCACTCACAGATAATATATTGATGGATCCAAGTCTAAAATTCTAAACCAGAAATTATATAGATATAACAATATAATAGTACCAGGTTTCTCAGAATTTACTCAGTCTGTTTTCAGAATGGAGCACATTTCTGGGAACACTCCATATTATTGACATTTTATCCATCTGTTTCAATTTGTAAACAGGATATAAAATACCAAGCTGCCTGATGATCCTTTGTCTCTCAAATACCCCACAAAACATTTCCTCACAAACTACAAAATGTTAACCAGCTATTACTCCCAATGACTTCATGCTATGAAAAATGTGCAAATTGCAAATGGAGAAATAAAAAACACTACAGGAAAACTAAACTATTCAAAGCTATTGTACTATAACAATAGCAGCACTTCTCATGAAATATTCCACTTTCTGGCTTTCTAGCCTTAATCTGTTAATGAAAGAAAAATGTTTTGATTTTGAAAGCTTTTTTTTGTGGTTCACTGAGCTTCAAGGCAAAATCCACATGGCACCTAGAAACCAGGAAGCTTTAAAATTCACAGTGTAAACCCACCAAGAGATTGTTGTAGCTGTAAAGGGAGAAAAGTGAGGAAGTGATAGAATTAAGACAACCTGTGTCAGAGAATTGTAACAAGTAGAAACTCATTCCACAGCTATTTTATTGTGTCTTTCTCTAAATCCATTACTATTTGTTCAGTTAATAACCTCAAGTGACCATGTGCTATTTGCTCATATTTACTACCAAAGATGCTGCAGCAGAAACAAAACCTTCAGGAACCAATTGTGTTCCAACAACCACAGTCTGTACTGTTTTAAGGCATTTCCACTTAATAAGTACACCTGAAGTTGATAACAAAGCTTTGGCTTCCATACCAAACAGCAGAAATCAACTTACCAGGAGATGTCCATGATTGACTTGTCAAACAGCTCATGTATGACAACTAAAGGTCGCTTCAGACACGTGAGCTTAAGAAAACAAGAAACAACACTCAGAAATGTACAAGTTCACACTACCACAGATAGTACCACATTAACACTCTCCCAGAGCCTCACAATATGCACCAAACAAGGTCTGGCCAGGAAACAGCTGCATGCCTGGTGGTGCATCTGAAGCACCAAGTCACCTCTTCCACTGCTGGGACAGAAAACCTCTGGAGAAGAACAGCTGACATTCAATTCTCCTTTCTGAAACACAGACTGAATTTCTTAATGATCTTTGCCTTTACACCACAGTCATCAAACACTCTCTGCCACTCCAAAAGCAATTCCACAGATGCAAAAGACAGCTTCTATTCTAAGCTGTACTGAGATAAGGATGCTGCAAACTGCCAGCACAAGAAGACAGAAAACAGATTAGGTTTCCATGTCCTCACTCGGACTACTTGTCTGAGAAGGTGAAACCTATCAAGAGCAAAGGGAATTTGACTCACAATTACTCTTAAAGAGGATTCCTCTGCACTTAAAAGAATCAGCTTAGTAATAAAGAACTGAATATGAAAACTCCAATAACCTGCTCTAAATTAGACATTCTAAGCTCATTAATGTCAAACCAACGGACTTAATATCTCTAAGTGTATAGTACAACTGAAATGAAGCAGAGGTTGATATAGTCATGGAAGTTTCATGCTCACAGGTTCACAGATGCAGTGTCACTGTCATCTTCAGTAGTTATTTATGCTTTATAGGTCTGCTCTCTATACATGTTTATTAAGCTCCTCAGGGCAAAGACAGCTTATAACTTTGCATGTCTGTGCTACCTTCTGTAATTTCAACAGGCGCTCCAAATGAAATCTTCATAATATAAATAGAAAGTAAAATATACTGAGTGATACTTTGATATGGGTATGCACTGGTAGCCATTACCAGAAACAGATTTAGTTATGCATCCAGAGATTGATGGATAAATATCACACTGGAAGCTATAAATAGCAGATTGCAGTGGGTTCTGGCACAAGTCTCATCACAAAGCTTTACAAATCAGTTAAACTGATTCCCTGTATTTTCCAGTTGCATTTAAAAATGTAAAAATAGCTACTCTTTTCTTAGCCAAAATAAAAAATTTAGTGTAGATTTTAAAGTAAAACCAAAACCAGACATCAAAAACTTGAAAGAATACTCAAAAAGCTTGTTCACTTTCACATCCTTTTCCTTTACAAGGACAGAAGACAAGTAAAAGGATGAAAATAAGGCTGCATTTATTAACTGTAGTAAAATGTTTTATCCCCTAACAGCTGCTCATCCTTACCAGGGCACATTCTGCCTCTGGCTTCTAACTGCTCTTTCCTTTAGAGGAATGAATTAATGCCAATCCATTTCCTTACCACCCAGCTAAACCTGTAACAACAGAGACAAAAAAAACCCTAAACATGAAATGAAATATCAGACCTGATGCTGTACATGTGACCTTTGTGCTAAAGTCCCAAATTATCCAATGACCACGTTAGCTCAAAGGCAGCAAAGAAACCACTTACCCAGACTGAAAGAGATCGATCTTTGCTCCCGACAGCACAACAGCAGTAGGGACAACTTGACTTGGTGGAGCTCCCATTCTTTTGTTTCTTTTTGAAGATTTTTGGATTGAATTTCTGAACAAATGAGATGCCCAAATTTTATCACTGTAATTACATTTCAGCAGATCTGCTTTCTAAGCAAATTTTCCACTTAAGAGTGAAAAAACAACATTTCATAGAAATAAAGTCCTGAACCAGACTCTATAACAGCACTGACAAAAGCTGCAGAGGCTTTCTTAAGGGGTTTTCTGAATGCCTTCACAGGAAAAGCAAACAATATTAATTTTACTAGGGATCAGAAGCCCACAGAAACTTAAATCATTTTAATCAAGTCACTGAACAGCCAACAAAGCTGATGTTTGACATTCCCAACATGCTCCTGTTTTCCCCTTTGTCTCGTTCATCTACATCCAGTTCTCTTATCACAACAGCCACCTGACTGCTTCCAACACGTAAAGCTGACATTTTTTTATCACCACCATGCATTTTCTTTACTAATCTTGACACCCATCTTGACCTCTTGTCTCATTTAGGCAAAAATTTATCAAAAATCAACAGGTTTTAACTTCAGGGATAAATTACTACCACTCACTCACCACTACTGTAACTGCCTTCCGGTGCCCTACAAAATCCATGTTGGTTTTCCATCCATCCCTCTCAATGATCTGAGCAGTGGGTCCAGAATTATTCATGGCATGAGCAGAAACAAGATAGTGACCATCAGGTGACCAGCTAAGGCGCAACACATGAGTTGTCCCTCCACACTGACAAAAAAAAGAACATACCAGAGCTTTAAAAGTGTTTGGCAAACAAAGGGTTTGTAATACAAACTACTTAAATTTCAGATTTAGGGAATATGATTACAAAGTAAGTATCCTGAGAATATAAGAGAATGACCTCACACACAGTTTTCAGCATTTGGCCATCTTTACACAGGTGATGTGGTGTAACTTAAGAAACTCTATCAAAAGGTGGGGGAAGGAACTCAGAGAATTTTTCTAAAGGAAAGACAAGTGTTACATCTTTTTGGATACTGTTTCATCAGTGTTTATGACAGTCCTAGTTAGTAACAGGGCTGCAACACAGCAACCACTGATGATGAGACTTCAGCTTGCCACACCAGCTCCCACCTGAGCTGAGCACACAAGGTCTATAACAAAGAGCAACTGCACTGATCAAAATACCCTCAGATCACTGCAGAACACCAAACACCAGCTTCTGTCCCCAGAAACTTGATCTCTTCACCAAAGTCATCACCTAACAGCCCTATGATGCCAGACCAAAGATCCCTCCTAAGTACTTTCTGATAGTGGCCAATAGAAATGCACAGGGAAGAATGTCAGACTGTTGTGATCTGTGTGCAAACACTTCCCCAGAATAACCACTACATTTCCAGAAGTTTACTTAATTGTTTACATACTTTTGATATCCACAATAACAAATGACAATAAGAGTCTCTAGTCAATCATATTTTTATGAGAAAGTAATTTTTTCCCCCTCTTTTGTAGCTGCTATCTAAGAGCTTTATTTGATTCAGCACTGGTCAATTAATTCAGTGTGTGTGCAGAATCCAAGTTATTCTAATTTTCATTCATTCTAAGGGAATTCACTTTGAACAGCCACACATTCTGAAGTACCTCATCAAAGGGTTTTGTGATGCTGGTTTCCAGCTGCCAGTCCATGGTCCGCCACACCTTCAAACTTCGATCATCGGCCTGAGAGGCAATGTACTTTCCAACAGGATCCCAGGTCAGCCCTTTCACCAAGCCAGAATGCCCCTTCAAAGTGGCAAGAATTTCTGTGCACACAAAAATTGAGAATAGAGAGTAGTTACCACTATCTTCTTCAGGGCAGACTGTTGAGAAAAGTTACAACATCTTTTTGGAATAGCATATTTAAGTATAACCTCCGTTAGTATAGAAACCACATTAGAACCTGTTCTTAAGAAAAATTGATATAAAAGAAGTGGTAAGGAGCATTCTGGCCAGAATAAGAGGTGGAAAACTCTTTAGAAGACAGGTCAGAGCAGCACAGTCCCAGCACTTCAGAGTAGCACTCTGAAGCTGTGGAAAGCAGCACTTGAACTGGAATTTCAGTTAAACATTCACCCTTTCCTCCACACCCAAAGATTATCACAACTAATCCAGCTTTGTGCAGCAAGTGTGAACCAAGTCAAAGTTGTGACTCAACAGACACACAAGGCTGGCAGACCTGGTAACCTACTTTCAGTCACACTCTTGCTTATCAGCCTGTGGGAGGAGAGGCTGAGCACAATCAGCTTCAAAGTCTAAAAACTCTGCTATCAATATTGGAAGCCAGCTTAAAATAAATGCCAAGTAAATAAATACATGCAATCATGACTTTCATGTAAAATCAGCAGCACAGCCTGAATGCAGCTGTTGTCTGCAGCAGTGTGGAATCCCCTGCTCATTGCCATCCAAAGCTGGAAGGACAGACTGCCAGACTGCAGGTGTGTCACCCCAGAAAACAGACAGCTCAATCCCTCCTAGAGATTTGAAGTCAGTGAAATGCACCCAAGGAGGGAAGACTTAGTCACAAAGTTTTACATGCTGGCACATCTTTAGAGCTCTCACCTGGGAATTTGACAGCGTTCCAGATGACAACAGTGTTATCAACACTACAGGATGCCAGCCAGGCATCATGTGGAGACCAGGCTACATCCATCACATCTGTTTGGGAAAAGGAAGTTTCCATTTAAGAGATTGATGGTAATCAGAAAATCAAAAAGTCTTTTTACAAAGAACTTGTGCTCTCTGTAGCAATATTTTCTGTCACTGAGAAATGATTACCACCTCACTAAAGTGGAAGGTAAGAAAGCAACACTCATTGGGAGTGATTCTCCCCAACTTCCAACGTTCAATATGGTGTCAAGGAAAAAAAAAAACAACAAAAGGGAAAGAATGCAATGTTTAGTGATGTAGGAAGTACTAATGCCTGCACAAAGAACTTTGTCTTGTTCTGAATTAAAAAGCAACAGAAGCTATTACAGTGCACTCACTTTGCTCCAACACACGTGGAGTGATCAAAGTGATTGACATCTTGATTTTAATCACAGCTCATGTCAGCAAATGCAAAATTCATTTGAAATTATTAATTTATTAAAATTTTGCATTGCTCTTCAGATATTTTTCTTCTAAATAAACATTGATATTATTTGTTTTAAAATAATATGGTCTTTTGCCAGTCAGATTATTCACTGCTAGTGTGCACATTTAATTAAAGGCACAGTTTAGCTTCCTTTATTCAGATTCACTTTTAAGCTAGAAATTAGCAAAATGTAAGTTTCTTAGTTGTTAATTTTTCTCCTACATACCATAGTTGCCAGAAGTTACTTGTATGAAAATTGCATTTCATTCCAAATTATTTATTTTTAATTTCTGTTGCTGCTCTTAAAATTAATTACTGCCTTACCACCAAATATATATTCCAAACATGAAAGTATGATGCTGAAAAGCAATTTTTTTTTCCAAATACATGCAAATGATGTTCATTCAACACCTTGAAACTTACCCCCTGAATGGCTTCTGAGAATCGACACACACCTCCACTGCTCAACATTAGTAAGTTTGCTACTAGAACCAAACACAGTGCTAGGTCCAATGTACCTAATTAAAATACAAACAGTTATAAGAAGAACCACCACAAGCTCTTCACTTTTTAATAAGAAAATCAGCTGCACAGTACACTTGTATTTTATAGTCAGTTTTTTCTACAATACAGAAGGGGAAAAAAGAGCATTTTTTTAGAGAGAGTAATTCCTGTTATTAAAAAAATTAGCTTCAATAAAATGTAGAATTTCTATAGATAGCATAAAATGGTAACATTTAAGGTGACTCTTCAAATCTCACCAGGTTTTCTTCAAGGACAGAAGAAAATGTCTCAGCTCCTCCAGAGGAGAGAGCCTGCCCAGGCAGACACGGTGAGCCCAGCAGGCCACATCTCCCCCACTGTGGTGTCCCAGCTTTCAGCTCCTTCCACACCAGGTGGAGCACTGAGCTTACCAAAGGGCAGCACAGGGAGGAAGCGCTAAGATGTCACAGAGCAACCTCCTTGAAATGAAACACAGAGCTGAAGGAAGAAAGATGCTTACGCAGCTCGTTTCCACACCATGATCAGCTTGTCATCTCCCCCCGAGGCCAAGTAAACGCCATTGTTTGACCATCGCACGCAGTTCACACAAGCTGAAAGGGAAAAAGAAAGTTTGCAAGATGAAATATGGGAATAAGTGGTTCTGGACTGCAGACAGGATTTATATTACAAATAAGCAAAACCTGTCAGGAGACATTTAGGATTTAAGTGGGCTTTTCCCACTCAAAGCAGTTACTCTGTCTGCCTTAGATAAATGAATTGGTACTTATCTTTCAATAGCAGTTGAGGCATTTCTTACTTAAAAAACTCTATTCCTTATCTAAAGAAGCTTCACCAAAAGAGGCTTGAAGGAAGAAAGATTAATATTCTTCTAATGAAGGAAACTTATTCTAGTAAATAAAGTGGGATTAAGAGTGCAAAGAAGGAGAGGTATATTTTAAAGAGAAGGGACAACTTGCCAGGTGACCCTACTAATTCCATGCAGTGATCTATAATGTAATAAATGCAATAATTTATACTATAACCAATATACTTCATATGATGTATCTTTTACACTTACTTCTCCTGTCCTTTCCTCCAGAGCTTTACAGATTCTCAGAATGTGCATTATCAAATACTTTATGGCCACAGCTGATAAAAGCTTATAGGGAGGAGATTCCCAAAGGTATCTATAGTCCTCTGCCATTCCCTCACATTTTAACAGCATTTTCTGCTGAATATCTTGAAAAGTGTGCAGCCAAAGTATGAGACCACTCTGCTGTGTTTTATTGTTCTGTACCACTGGACAAGCATTATTTCTGCACTTGCAGACATGTAAGTCTTAAGCTTTGGCAAATTACCAATAGCCAGCAACTAAAAAACCCAACCAACCAAGTTTGTTACCTAAGTGATTGTCCATCTGACAAAGCATCTTGGGGATATTTTCATTCTTTTCATCTTCCTCTTTCAGGACAGGAGCCATATTCCAGATCACAACTTTGCCAGAATCCTGACCTGTAAGAGACCAAAAAACTCCCCCTTCTAAATACATCCAAAAAAGCTTTTCAAATCATTCTCAGTTCCAGAACAGATGTGAAAATGTAGGCATTGCTGCAGTGGGGACTTTGGAAACATCTAAATAAAGATGTCACTTTGATATAATTAGACCAAATCAGAAGTACTTTATTTCTCTTGAAGCTATTAAAAATAAATTTATACAGCCTTGTACAAAGTCATACTGTACATAACTGATACCAACTGTAAGGACAATTACTTGTAATTAAATTGTATTTTAAAAGAGAAAAGATACATATTCAAATACTAAATTGAAATTATTGTAGCTAACATAAAATTATTCACTATTGTGAACCTAATAATATTTTAGCATGTATTTCTTAAGCTATTCTATTTATATAATTGGATTTTTTTCTGTTCCAATAGCTCTACTCTTTAGCAACTGAAAAAGCTCAACTGCACATCCAGTTCCTCTTCAAATTAAAAGGAAATATGGCCACGACCCAATCACTGATAGCAGCTACTATCTCAATGGCATCCAAGGGGATGAGGACATCAGAACATGTAACCCTGCCTTCTGCAGGAGCAGCAGCACTTCCCAATACATTTTCATAGCTTACATAATTATCTGTTTCTTAGAGGTAGAAGTGATGTCTTTTTAAAAGGGTCAAACCAATTCAAGTACTGTGAAAGCACAAGATGATGATGATGATAATGATTATTATTATTATTACTCACAATTCTGTCTTCTACCAGTACACAGACTTACCTTGTCCTCCTGTTGCAAACTTGGTCCCATCTGGGTGAATGTCCACTGAAAATATTGGCTTTCCTGGAATTAGAGAACAAACAGCAACACAGTGAATTGTTTTACATTCAAGAGAATGCAGTAACACCAGAACCACCATAACTCTTGTGGCTGGCAAGTGACTTCTTCTAAAGGCTCGAGTTGTAAGAATTACAGCTGACTACAAGAGCTGAGAGCAGCTTGCTGACAGAAATGGCAGCCTATTAAAAGCCTGTTTGGAAGTTATCATGCCACAAAAACCAGAGATAACCAGGGACACTTAATCCAGCAGGATATGCCAAATACCTCAAAGCAAAGTAATACCACAAAGCAAGTGCCAACAAGGCAAAACTGTATTTGAGTATGCAATTTCTTCCAGGTTTCTACAGTTCATCAGCTGATGACCTGAAGCAAGTCTTCTTTTGGTTTCTGTTTTTGTTTTTTTTAAATCCTTCCCAATCTCAGACTGCATCTGTTGGTCACACAATTACCTGTCTCAAATTTCAATTCTCTTAATGAAAGTCTTCTACCCAAATCCTAGTTTTGATTTTATGGCTTCCATAGAGAAAGAGGACTAACCAAGAACAGTATTACTCTTAAATCCTTCAATTCTTCACATGCTACATCTTTCAGAAGAAAGCTAGTAATTTTACTAGAGTGTAAACTCTGTAACAACATAGCTGGGGAACAGCTTTGGAAACCAGAAAGCCCTCACTTCCAACCTGCTCTGCTCCAACCACTGGCTCATGTTCACTCTCTGGATGTTCACAGTTGTTTTAACCTTTGCAGAGGAAAAGGAAGAGGGGAGCAGCAAGCTTCCTGCCTGTCAGTGATGCTCCAAGAGCCACCACTAAGGATCATTTGAAAGAACACGCATGCGATTTCCACATCCAAAGAATTTCTGGCAGCACTTCCAACCCGTTCAAACTGGAATGCCTCTGCAAGCAAGATCACATCTATCCACTACAAAATAAGGCAATTTACCAAACAGCCAAAAGTACCAGTACCCACACAGCAAGATTACTTGATAAATTTCCCCTGAGTGTCAACCCTGGGTTGCATCTTCACGAGATGTTAAGACATAAATGGTAAAACCTGGAGATCTTATCCAATAGCAAGTTTTATGTGCAACTGTAGCAACTGAAACCTTGACACTAAACTCCTAATAAAATCCAAATACCCACTATTTCTTACTTTTTAAGGGATACACATTTGGCTTCCTTTTGACTTTTGTATCCTTTATGTTGACTTATTTTAAGGTTTGTTTTATTTGGATTTATATTGCAACTCTGACATGTGACTTCCCTTAAAATTTTCACAGGCAGCCAAGCAAAGACCTTAAGCACAGAAAGATGGCACTCAACTTACATTCCTTCCAAGTCCTTCAGACCACATAGCACACATGAGCTGAGACACACATGAGCTGTGGTTTTCCTTCAGCTTGTTATGCCTGATTCTTGCTTTTATTCTATAAACTCAAATGCAACATTCACGGCTAAGCTGAATATTTAGAGAAACGAACAAGAAAAAAACATTTATTTTACCCTTTCCAAAACATGGGATTTCCCTTATATTAAACCAGTGCATCATTTGAAATAGTTGAGCCCACTGAAACTTACTGCAAAGGCCACTCTGGAGACCTCAGTGGTGGAAGAGGTGACATTTTCAATTTGCATTGACTCTTGGGCAAGAAGAGCTCATATACTCTGGTATTTGCCATTAGATGTGTAGGGGAGAGTAGGAAGCCAGCTATGAAAGACCTCTGAATTCCAATAACCTGGCTCATTTTGCCTCTGCATCATTAGCACCAAGAGAAAACTTTCCCAGCAAATCAGAAAGAACAGCAACCTAGCCCCCTCCACCACTACTATTCAGGCACATTCAGATATGCCACACATTCCAAAAAATTGTCATTGCACTCATTGCTTTGCAAAAATTACTGACCTGATATAATTTTCCTTTCCTTTCCTACATGTCTAAAACTACCACAGCTTCTCCAATTTCTGCCTTAAGACCACAACTCTACAGGAGCAGCAACATCAGCTCTCTCCCTTCTCCTGAGCAAAGATTTTTCTTTGGGGTTGAAGAAACCCAGCAAATTACTCTTCTTGGAGAGCCAGAGGTAACTTAGCTACAAATTGTCCATAAATGCTTAAAATTAGCCACACCAGGGAAAATGTCCAAGCCCAGTACTCTGTGTCAGAAGCCAGCACTAGACAAGTCCCTGAGGATCTGTGCAATGGTAAGCACACAATGCTTCTTCCTAAGACAATCTTCCAACTCCAAAGAAATTACAGTTCTGACTCCTTGAATCAGGGGCCCTCAATGGACTTCCCTCTATAAATTCAATCAGCCATTTCTCAGATCCATAATTCAACAACCCCTACACAAAGAGATCCACTGCTCAGCCATGCACTCCGAGGAACCTGCTACTCTGAGGATCTGTGCCAGCTATTTGTTACTTTAATGCAATTAATTCTTGTACAGAAGGGCAGTGAAGGAAAATCACTCAACACTGATCCCTTTTGTGCCACTCACGACCGTGTTCATCATGTCCCCAGCCCAGTGACCCCACTGCTTGCCCACAGATCCTGCACTACTCATCTGTTCCTGGTACAAAGGGTGTCACACTTCTGGTCATTCTGGTCACTCCAAGCCACTTTCAGTTCTCCTCTATTTTATGACATGAATGGGAATGGCATTAAAGACCATGAAACACAAACTATCCATATATTCATACACAGTAGGATAACATTTTATTTTTATTTTTTTTCTAGCATAAATTTGGGGTTCAATCAAATAAGCACTGAATAGATTTTTATAAATGGTTATAATCCTAAAAATACAGAGCTCAGTGAAAGTTGTCAAGTCACAAGGGCATTATTTTATACATGAAGTTTAAGGAGGGTATGGACTTTGCTCCCAGGAAAGGCAGCAGTAATAAATGAAGCCCTGGCAGCTCAACAGTGATCCAGGAAAGGATCTTATTCCACAGGTAACTAATGATACACAATGATCTGCCCAGTACCCAATGCCCAATTACTAATGAAATTAAAAAAAAGGAAAAAAGCAAAGAACAGATGAAGTGGTCACAGGACAGAGAGCACTGCCAGGGTGCCCTTTCCTCCAGGGCACCACTATCAAGAGAATGCCATCTACACTGCTGGATAACTGTAACACATTGAAGCTGTAAGGCTTGTTCCATACTACTTGTGGTTTACAAATTGAGCACAGATACTGGGTTTTTCTTCACTTCCTTCAATTTCTCAAAATAATGAAAAAGCAGCCATTATTTGACAGCAATCACCTTCTTCCCTGGGTCCATGTCTCTATCAGATTATGTTGTCAGTTCCTGCTGAAACAAGCCAAAAGGCACAAGGGCCCTGCTTCAAAGTGACTGAAGCTTCCCATGCTCCTAACTGGAGATGTGCTGAGTTTCCCAACAGCAATGATGCACCAAAACAAAATGTGATATTTAAGCAGCAACACTAAAATCTAACACAGTGAGTTTTAAGACATTCTGACCTCTTGCAATAATTTCTAAAAAAGGATAAGCTTAAATTATTGAAGCTCCCAGAATCACATTGCAGGAGGAGGCAAATCAGGTTCATTAAAAACAGAACACCTTATGATATACCAGATGTCCTGTGGGCTTATTTGTTTAAAGAACCCAAATATGCATTATGTACTTAAAGAAATACTGATAACGAAACAAGCTTGGAACAAAAAGATCTAAGTAAGATAATTGAAACCCAAGAAGAAGGTCCCATCTTTAAAAAAATACACCAGTGAAGAATAAAAGCAATTTTAAACATTGCATCATTCTTGTTTGTTGCTTAACTTTATACAATAATCAATTAAATATAAGAACAGTCTTAGGTGAATTTCTACCTCAAAATGAATGAATTTCTATTCAATTTGCTTCCAGCCCCTCTAATATATAACATTCAACGTGACTCACAAATCAATTCAAATATTTACATTCCACCATTACAGCTTGCAGAGATAAACCCCATGCCTATATTTAAACAGCAGCAGCTCCAGTTCCTCCAAGCTGTTATACATGAGCAGCACCTTGGGGCTTGCAAGGCTTTCTTGGAACAGCAAGGGACTTCCTTTCCCACAGGGATCAGTGTTTGCCTGCCTGGGCTGTCTTTAAGCACCTGGGCTCCCAAAACCCTGAGTGCTGAGTATGCACAGGCAGCTGCTGGATGCATGAGGCATCTGTAGAGGCACTGAATGCAACACTGGGAAAGAGAAGCCAATCCCACACTGGTATCTCACAATAATCTCTTCTCACCCCCACCATTAGACTGCACTTTTGAATATTCCTTGCTCTAAGTCACACATGGAAGAGAAGAACACAGCAATAATGAGAATTTCATGCAAAATCTAATAAACCCACATTAAGTGTGTGAAAAGCTTATGGAAAATGCACCTGAGCAAGAAATAATTCCAATAAGCACTCAAAAAAAGTGACACTAAGAACTCCAAGGCAAAAACCTGTAGAGCCACAAAGTGCTGAAGTGCTTTTACTGTAAGCACGCAGCATCTGGGCTGTGCAGCACACAGTTCCCAGGTGTGCTGGGTTTCCTGGCTCCAACACTCACTTCTAGTGTCTATTATCTCCTGCAGAATGTCTGCCTGGAAGCATCACTCCAGTCCAGTCAGTAAAACAAAACTCCCAGAACTGAGTGGCAGGAGGAAAGGCTGAGATGACAGCAGCTGCTCTGGTGTGTGGCAGAGGCAGCCCTGCCATCAGAACCCACAAACAGCAGAGAGGCAGCCCCGTGTGCCTTGCAGAAACCAAAGGAATAAGAATTATCAGTGTCCAGCACACAGTGTGAATTCTGGAGAGGTTTCAGAGCCAAGAGGAAGGCCCAGGAGATGATGGAGACTCCTGCCAGGCAGTGATGCCTGCAGGACCCCGGGCTCGTTAGAGGAGGCTGATTAACTCACTGGTTTTTATCCTGCACTCCCTGCCCCGAGGACAGCAGTGTGTGGCTGTCCCACAGTCCTGCACCCCTCTGCAGCCCTGAGAGCACCCCACAAATGGAGCTGGGGGCAAAGGCGGTGAAATAATGAGGAAAAACCTTGGCCAAACTCATCCCTAAAGGTCAGAGGCAGAAATGGGAGTAAAACTCAGGACATCGAGGCCCTGTGTGGTGCATTTTCCACTGTCACAGGGCTCTCTAAATGAAGCCCTGCTTGGCTGAAGCCTGTGCTCTGCAATGCTTGGATGTGTTCTAAATTGCTGCAGATTTCAAATATATACAAATAGCAAAAGGTGCACCCATTAAAGAAATAAGGAAAGAAGTTACAGAGATGAAGATGTAAATGCTGCATTTGTTTAGAGTAACCAAGCAGAAATGTAAAAAACATCTCAAGTAAAGCACTTCCACATTTTTTTCAGTTCACTACAACCTTTGGTTACAAGGTTGAGTCCATCTGCTGCCTGTGGAGTCCCTGGGGGGCAGGCCAAGTGAAGATGCACACAAATGGCAACTCGAGGCTTAAACTGTTATCAGCATTTGCAGCATGAGCACAAAGAACACAACACATGCAGAAAGGCAGTTATAAAGTTCTACCTGGTGTTTTTAACTCAAAGCATGCTCTTCCAGCTTGAAAAACCTGGCCTTAGTTTTACTCCAGATACCAGTCAGCCACATGAGCCCAGCTAATGACTTTTATACACTGACAGAGTATAAAATCTGCAGCTGAAATAAAGCTGTACCCATGAATCTGAGGGCAAAACTTGCAAAAACAGAAGTGAGCTCTTTGTGTTAGGTTTCTGGTCACTGCTTCACCAGGAACCGTACAGGTATTAATCTGGAAATTCATCCTAAACAGTGTAAATATGACATAAACTCTGCTGCTGTCCTGTATTTGCCACGCAAGGAAAGTACAGAGCCTTCTGTCAATATCAGCACTTCACTCTGAGCTGTTTTAGCTCACAAACATCACCAGAGAACTGGCAGACAGGACACTACATGAATTGAGGGAGTTGTTTTGAAAGAACCGCTGGAAGAAACTTTTCCCTCCGTGGAGAACAACAGCACAGCTCAGTGTACTTGAGGGTTTTTGATACTGCACTTGTGTCAGCAGTGTGAGAGCCGGGTGGTCAGCGAGGGCACCGGACACGGACTCATCCTGCCTGGACACTCATCCCGCTCCATTCAAACCGTCCCCCGGCACCTGCAGCAGCACGAGGCGGCCGCGGGCCGTGCCGGGCGGGATCCGCTCAGCGCTCCCGGGACCCCGCGGCGCGGCGGTGCCGGCCGGGCCGGTCCCGTGCAGCCCGCTCCGGGGCCCGAGCTGTCCCCGCGCCCGGGACCCGCTCCGCCGCCGCCCGCCGGGGCAGCGCGGCGCGGACTCGTTGCTGCCGCCGCTCCCGGGGCTGCGGCCCCCGGCCCCGCCCGGCCCGGCCCGGCCCGCGCCCCCCGCGAGCGCCGCTCGCCCGCTCCCCGCCGCACCTGCCCGGCCGGCCCGCGGCACCTGCTGCCCGGCCGGCCCGCGGCACCTGCTGCCCGGCCGGCCCTCACCATTGTGGTTGACCCAGGTCGGCTTCAGCAGCTTCATTGTTCCCCGCCCGGGGCCCCCGCCGGCCTCCGCCCTCGGGACCCCAGGGCGGCTCCGCCCGGGCTGCCTCCGCGGCCGCGGCGCTCAGCGGCGGCCGGCCAGCATGGGCCCGCGCCCGGCGCCGCAGTGCCCGCGCCCCCGGCCGGCCCGAGCCGCCTCAGCGCCGCTCCATGTCCCGGTGCCGCCGCCGCCCCGCCGCATCCCCCGCCCGGCGCCGCCGGCGATCCGGCACCGCCGGAACTCGGCGCCTGGCAACCGCCTAACCGGCCCGGCGGGAAACAGCGCCCCCGACCCCGCCGTTCCCCCGCCGGGCGCCGCCCGCCCTGCAGCGCGCTTGGCGCCCCCTGCCGGGCGGAGCCGCGCGCAGGGCGCCCCCCGGAACGTTTGTGCCCCGGAACGGGGAACGCGGGGCCGGGGCGCGGCCGGCGCGGCGCGGGGCCATGTGGGCGGCGGCGGCGGCGGCGCGGGGGCTCCGCGGGGCCCGGCTCAGGTAGGGCCGGTACGGCGCTCCGGGGCCGGGCCCGGCTCAGGTAGGGCTGGGGCCGGCTCAGGTAGGGCCGGCACGGCGCTCCGGGGCCGGGCCCGGCTCAGGTAGGGCTGGGCCCGGCTCAGGTAGGGCCGGCACGGCGCTCCGGGGCCGGGCCCGGCTCAGGTAGGGCAGGGGCCGCGCTCCGGGGCTGGGGCCGCCCTGCCCCAGGGCTGCGGGGAGGGAGCCGGGAAGCGCCCCTTAGCCTGCCCAGCCCGCTCCCGGCCGTGGCCCCGCAGGTGAGGTCGGTGCCTCGGCACCCGGGCCGGTTCTCCCCCCGTGACAGCCGCAGAGCCGGGACAGTCGGCATCGCTCTCCTCATCTGAACGGCCATGGTCCGACCTCCCCCATACCAGCTCCTCTAAGGGGTCATTGTCAGAGCCTGAAACTAAAAGTGCTGTCACCTATCCAAAAGCCGGGTCTGTTGCACCCCTCGGTACCGGGTGGGCTCACACCGCCTGTCCGTATTTGGGGTCAGTTACCTGGCTCAAGAGTTTGAGGGCATCTCTGGGCCAACGCTGTGTCCTGCCATGAATGAAGTGGCCCAAGATGGTTCAAACTCCTCACTGTAAAATGTGAATAGCAAACAGCCCCTGTGCAGAATCAGACACCACGGTCAGCTCCTGCTCATGCCTTGTGTTCCTTTCCCTCCTGCAGCTCCTGGCTGCCCCAGCGGGTCCCACTCCAAGGGAGTCACTGGCAGAGCTCCTTGCTGGGGCTCAGGACGTCCCTCCCTGTGAGGTGAGTGCAGCTTTCTTGGACCTACACACAAGTGTTCTCATCCACTGGGGGAACAAATTCTCCCAAGTCCAAAATTAACCTTTAACTGTACATGTTTAAATCTCTATGTGCCAAAGCAGTTGGGAACTGTTGGCCTCTTGTGGAGAGTTCAGAGGTGACACAATTACCACTCCGTGCTTGTGGGTAGCACAGCCACAGAACACGGCTGGAAATGTTGGGATTTATGCAGTGCTCCAGAATTCCCTGCTGGGCAACACCAGTGAAAGCCTGGCTGAACCAGAAACGCTTGGCTGTGAAGGCAGAGGCTGCCCACGTGTGTTTCTGTGCCACATTTCAGTGTCTGTGTTTTGTTTTGATGCAGCTTGATTTAAAATACCCAGGTGGCTCTTAGGTGCTGTTGGGGAGGGACTGTTTCACCCCATAAATGTTTGTTCAGGCTGCAGGCAGGAATGAGGGTCAGTTTGTGTTTGTGGGGTGTGCAATGGTATCTTGGACCTGCACGGAGAAGTAACATCTACAGCCTGGACTTGGCCCCAAATGCAGACATTTCAGAAGCTTGTATAAAACCACCTGAAGTCTTTAATGTGGAATAACAGGAATATTTGTTTAAGGCCAGGCTGGATGGGGCTTGGAGCAAGCTGGTCTAGGGAAAGGTTCCCCTGCCCATGGCAGGGATTAGAACCACAGGAGGTTTAAGGTCCTGTCCAACATAAGTATGACAAACCTGCTATGCTGCATCTGAGCCAGTTAAAACAATTCTAATTCAATTTTTTGTGGAACTTCCTCAGGTCATTCTGACGTTCAGCACAAAATTGCTTTTCCCAGGCAGTTACAGAAAATCTCAGCAGACATGTCACTGGAAATTGCATTACTTGAATAAAGCTAATGGCTGGAACTTGTGTCAGGGACAAATTAAATAATGGAAAAGAAAGTGATAGTTGCTGATGTTGAATTAAAGGACAAAATATCTTCTTTCATTTACTACTTCCCTTGTAGAGCACAGCCAAAGAAGAAGAAGAAAGTGGATGTGAAGAAAGAGCAAGCACAGAAGGAGCGTATGAAGAAAAAGCTTAAAAAGTTGGAAAAAGCTGCCCCAGAACTGATTCCAATTGAGGATTTTATAACACCACTGAAGTACTCGGAGAGCAACAGGTCAGTGGTCTGCCTTTCACCCTGCACCTGCACTCACAGTGAATTTCTTCTGCACAGCTGCAACATAGTGCCAGCCTCGGTACAAAACCTTACCCACCTCCATCAGGGCAAAAATGTGGAAATGTTATTTGTTCTTGCTAAGAATAATGAAAAACTCTGCATTTCCTGTTAGATTGAGGAAGACCTCACAGACTGAGTAAATTACTAGTGAATTCAGTGTATTCTCTGGGCCTGGTGGGGGGTTTTTGCCTGGTGGTGGGATTTTTGGTTTGGGCATTTTGTTTTTCTTAGTTTGGTCCTTGGTCAGGCTGTTTCTCCTTTGCACTGTTACCCTTCTCCTCACCAGGGTGCGAAGCCTTCCCACTCTTTCTCCTGAAGAGGCTGAAAGAAGAGTTTTGCTTTTGAAGAAGTGGTGTTTGTTCAAGCAGAAACAAGATGAGGCAGAAAAGAAAGCAATCAAAGCCCTGGTGGGATCTCAGCAGGAGGCGCTGCGGGAGCTGCAGCTGGAGTCCGAGGAGCTGTACCAGGCAGCAATCCTGAGGGACGAGGCGCTCTTCCCCTTCGAGAGGGACGGGCCCAGTTACACCCCTCCCCTTCCTGGCTACGACCCCCCCGAGGGGAAGTGCGTTGACATCACCAAGGTGTACACACAGTGAGGGGGAGCTCCTGCTGCAGCTGCTGAGGTGCTCAGCGCTGAAGGAACAGAGATTGGAGTAATAAACAATTTCTCCTGCAGGTTACAACACTGCAGGATGTGACTGTACACAAATAAAGGAAGTATCTCTGTGTTTTAATGACTGTCCAGGTAATAACACACCTAGCAAAGCTACACAACTTACAGAGTGGCAAAGCCAATTTTTTTTATTTTATGTTGCCATGTAACTGTTGTAACTAAGTTTCTGTGGGTTTGCCCTAATACAAACCAGATCTCTCTCTACATTCGTTTAAACCTTTATTTTTCAGTTGTGTTGAACCCCCACAGCACACACCACCAGTGGAGAGCAGCTCCACAGAGGGGCAGTTCCAGGGCGTGCAGCCCACAGGTGAGGAGCTCTTCAAGCACCACAGCCCTGGTTCTGGGAAAAGTCCTTTAAATGCCATTGTTTGGGATTGTCCTGAGCCAGAAAGGAAGAGTGCCAGCCTGGTTCTTTCTCCCCATTTGGCAGGCCTGGGGTGGGCACCTTGTTCCAGAAGTGCTCAATGCCAGCTGCTGGGGCAAGAGGCCCTCAGAGCAAGAGCATGCATGCAATAATTTGGAAGGTGCCTGCTGAAATGAAATCCTGAAATGTAAGTCAACAGTAAAAGACCACAACCAAATTAATCACCTCATATCTCCCTTTAAAAATGTTCATTATTTAAATAAAATTTCAGAATTTTTGAGCGAGTGCTAAAGTATTGTAGGGCAGAGCTACAGCTGAATAACTTCAAGATGATGTGGAAAGGGAAAAAAAAAGCATAATTCTGAATTGTGTATTATGGCACCGACCAAACACAGAAAACAGTCTTGTTAATTTGATTTGTCGTGGTCAAGTGGTAGATACCAGTCAGGTGGTGGGCTCTTCCTGAGCTTCCACACTGGAGCATATTTCTGTTTTTCCATAACTCGAGCTCTTTCACTCTTGCACAAAGCTTCCTGAAATACAGGAAAAAAAATATTACCATAATAGTGTTGGATGTTCCAGTCACACAGAGCTGATTTCCTGCTGTGAACATCTGAGATAAAAGAAGAAATAAAAATTTATCATGCATAAGCAGAAGCGCTGAATGTTATCTAAGTAAGCCAGAATACAAGTTTTAACTAAGTCACATTTATATTTTGCCTCTGGCTCTAAGTTAGGAAGGAGACTGGAAGGAAGCTGTCCTGGCTGGCGGGAGGAGGAGTTGGCTGGAGCCAGGGGCATTTCTGCACACCCCAGGAACGCCTTTCCCTGTAACGCGGCGGCTTTTCCTTTTAGAAGGAAACGCCAGAGCAACAGAGATCAACAGCGTTTACAGCTGAAAACGGAAAACTCTCCCTGGCTCCTCACGGGACGTTAAGAGAAGCCGCCCCGGCCCCGGCGCTGCCTTGCCCGGCCCGGTACCTGCGCGGCGGCGCTGCGCTCCCGCTCCCAGGCGCGGCACGCCTCGTAGTCCTCCCGCCAGCGGCCGCAGGCGGGCAGCGCCCCGTGCGCGTAGTAGTGGTGGAAGGCGTGCCGCAGCCCGCGGCAGTGCTTCCACTCCGCCCAGTAGTCCTCGCACGAGCGCGGCGGCTGCGGACGGACACGGCCGGGCTGAGCGGAGTCCCGCCGGGCCGGGCCGAGCCCCCCGCCCCATCCCATCCCCATCCCGACCCCGGCCCGGCTCCCCCGGCCCCGCTCACCCGCCAGGAGCCGCCCGTGCCCTCCATGCCGCCGCCGCCAATGCCCACCGCGCGTACGGCGCCGGCCGCGCCGCGGCCAATGGCGAGGGGCGGCACAGAGCGGCCCGGCCCCGCGGCCAATGGCGAGGGGCGGCTCAAAGCGGCCCGGCCCCGCGGCCAATGGCGAGGGGCGGCACAGAGCGGCCCGGGATCGACAGCCAATGGCGAGGGGCGGCACAGAGCGGCCCGGCCCCGCGGCCAATGGCGAGGCGCGGCACAGAGCGGCCCGGCCCCGCGGCCAATGGCGAGGCGCGGCACAGAGCGGCCCGGGACCGGCAGCCAATGGCGAGGCGCGGCACAGAGCGGCCCGGCCCCGCGGCCAATGGCGAGGCGCGGCACAGGGCGGCCCGGCCCCGCGGCCAATGGCGAGGCGCGGCACAGAGCGGCCCGGCCCCGCGGCCAATGGCGAGGCGCGGCACAGAGCGGCCCGGCCCCGCGGCCAATGGCGAGGCGCGGCACAGAGCGGCCCGGCCCCGCGGCCAATGGCGAGGCGCGGCACAGGGCGGCCCGGCCCCGCGGCCAATGGCGAGGCGCGGCACAGAGCGGCCCGGACCCGCGGCCAATGGCGAGGCGCGGCACAGAGCGGCCCGGCCCCGCGGCCAATGGCGAGGCGCGGCACAGGGCGGCCCGGCCCCGCGGCCAATGGCGAGGCGCGGCACAGAGCGGCCCGGCCCCGCGGCCAATGGCGCTCGGCAGCCGGCAGCGAGCAGCGCAGGCCGCGGGCGCTGCCCCGGAGGCACCGGGACCGCGGCAGCCCCGGGGCTCGGTCTGTCCGAAATGAGCACACAGCACGCAGCTGGGAACGAGGAACTTTACTCGGGCTCGCCGCAGAGCGCAGGGCTGCACCCGGTGCGCTCGCCGGCAGACGAGGCGCACGGGATACACTCGCACCAGTCCGAAGCTGCAGCGGGGTCCCTCCGCTCCCTACACGTGCCAAGAGCTTGCTACGCTACGTTAGAGTATCTGAACTATTAAAAGGCATGTTATGAATTATAAATATAAAAAGCAATTACAGGGGCTTTGCTTAGAATGATTAATAACCCAACACCTGAAGCCAAGCTCGAAGAGACTCCCTGCACTAAAATCCTAAACACCAAAGTCACCCTTCATTTGCACCACACCAAAAAGCTGATCTGAAATTGTGGCAAAATATATATGAAGGAAGGAAAATACCAAGCACAGAGCAACAAGAGATCATCATCACTCAGGAGATGAAGGGAAGATGTAGTCTAAGAACCAGACCCTTAGTAAGGTAGAGCTTGCTAGTTTTGCTTCTCAGGTTTACCACACACCTGTGCTCCCCTCTTTACAACACGTACAAAAAGCTTCTTCCAAATCCCAGAACTTAATTTTCAACTGAAAATTAAGAGAGTCTGACAGCTCCAGCTCCCAACACGAAACCAAAACACCAGTTAAGTGCTCCTGTGTTGCAAAACGACCTGTGAACTGCAATTACGAAGATCCAAGAGCTGCACCCAATGTTTTATTTCCCCCTCAGGAGCTGCAGGCAGCACAGCTCAGGGCTTCCTTCCCTTCTTGCGCAGGGACTGGCCTTCTCCTGAAAAGGCAATGAACCGGCTTCCAGATTCATCCTGGCAAAGAGAAAGGGAAAAAAGGTTTCACCTCTTGGCTCACTGCTTGCGTGTGATGGAAGCTGAACGATTGTGAGCAAGAATACTCCACTGACTGTAGACATTTCACATCCCTAATCTGGGCAAAAATCACTTTCTTCCTGAAAATAAAACAGTAGCATTTTGGTGACCTTTCAGCCAGCTGGCTTAACAAACTGACACCAGGCCTGTCTTTTTCCATCAGTGACAAGGACATCAGAGGTTTCATTTGACTCAAACCATTCTAAACCACTGCCACTTTTTAAAGGAAGCATGCTTTAAAAAAAACAAGGGGAAAGAGAGAGGGGCCACAAACTTGGATCTTAGTTCTAATTCTGTGCAAAACTGGGGAGGATTCAACTTTATTTACCTCCTCCACTTTCTTGACCAGTGGGCGTGAATTCCTAATGAACGTGATTCTACCGATCTTGAAGTCATAGTTGGGAATTCCTCTGGAAAAGAAGAATAAAAACAGTATGCTTATATACTGTTGAATTTGACAAAGAGAAACCTATTCTGTGTCTGAAAGTGTAATACCAACAGTGACTGCCTATTTTCATTTATAAATAATTCCAGAGTTAAACCACTGAGTTATTTTCTGAAGCTTGCAGAAGTAAATAACCAAATACTGGAGTTGTTGTGGAAGCTTGGCCACAGGCACGTTTCCACCAGCCTGTGGATAAGAAAGACTATTTTCTAAAGTCAAACTCACGACAAAATTAGGTTGTTTATATTGCAGGAGCAGGGAAAAAACCAAACTCTGCCCAACCCCTGATGCTGCACTGGTTTACAGGTGGATGATACAGACATACCTTCGGATGTCTCCTGGTTTAATTGGGGAGGGACTGGGCTCCACACCTTTCTTCTTGCCATCCAATCTGTTCCCAGATCCAGAGAATGCCTGTGGATACATAACCAGTTTTAACTGAACTCCTGGCATTTGAAAGCACACTGCACAAGGACACTGTATCTGTAAAACCTTACAGGAATTTTTATTTAGTTATTTAAATCAGCATGCTTCTTTTTGGTACATGTAAGCTGATGAATCGTGGGTGTAGGGGTCTGTTTCAGCCTCCCATCTGCCCTTTGCAGACAGCAAGTCCTGCTGCTCCTGGCTGTGGTCACACAAACATTCCAGGCACTTGCCAGTTAAATAAACAGCATCTCTGGAACAGGTACTAATATTTTGCAGAACAACTTTCCCTCAGCATTTACAGCATTCAGAAACCAGCAGAAACAGGGCACTTACTCGAAATCCTATATCGCTCACATATCCACTGTGGTCTGCTTCCACATCCTGAGAGGGGAAGAACAAGTTCATTTTGTTCTGACATGCACTGACATGAAAACAGTTCCAAGTATTTCTGACCAAACAAAACTTCACAGCAATCACTTTCCCAAAATAACAGTTGGTAAACACCAGTCTCCTAAGGAGCATATGCAAAAGATTCTGGTAAGTAAAATTTACCCCTAAGAACTTGTTTAAATTAATAAAAATATGTTGGCACTCTCTCCACAATCAATAGTGACTTCTAGGGGATGCATTTTGGAAGAACAAAAGCTGAACGTACTGCGGCCTCTTCGTGTTGTGCACTTCTTTCTGGTTCCTTGTATCCCAAAGGAGCATCAAAATCCACCTATTTGCACAAGAAGCATGAGAAAACCCATGATGAATATTTTTCTTTAAATCATAAGCTTTATATTACTATTCCTCAAAACTCCATAAACTATTATCACTCCATTGGATCTAAAAAGAACTAAGATTTGGTTGTTAAACAATTTAACTCAGAACTAAAAAAAGACCAAGCCTCTTAGGAATGAACCTTAGCATGTAATGGAAACAGAGCAGTAAAACAGCTCCACAATATCACTGGAACATGAGTCAAGACAAGCTATTAAATAAAACCCAGATAAAGCATGCCAAAGCTAAACGTTCAGTTCTGGGCTCTGCAGTGACCTGATGTTCATCAGGATCACAGATGGGGTTACAAAGGCACAGAGCACTCCCACGTGAGTCACCTTCCCACCCCATGGATTGCACCCTCCTTGCAGCACCAGCCAGGCTGGGTGTGCAGAGCTACCACTGCACAAGTGTCCTCTTCTCTTGGGAGGACACACTTGGGGCAGACTTTCCCCATCAGCCTTAACTTACGTTCATGTCACACTCTATGATGGACACAGCCTTGTCTGGTTTGGTCTCCATTACCCGAAGCTCATAGATCTGAAACAGTCACAGACATTTGAGGATTGCATTATGTGTGAGGAAAGCACATCTAAACCTTTGCCTCCAGACCTGAAGTACTCTTTAGGTTGAGGACTAGGTACTGCAGGGTCTCTAGAGAATTTAAAAGCAAAAGCTTTTAACTTAGAAGCCAGAGAACCCATTACTGCACCTTGCTCTTACTGTACTTTAAGCTGCATTTTTGAAAACAAATTCTGAATTTAGGATAAATTCTTTCCCTTGACTTGCAAAACCTTCAATAGCACAAACATTTATTTTCTTGTGAGTTCAAAGAAATTTAAACAGTAGCTCAGAAAAATACTGAGCTTTTTCCTGACTCCATTTTTCCTCCAACAGCAAACCAACTGTGAAATCTGCCATGGGGCTTACTTGTCCAAAACACTGCACAGCTCTGGGAGGATTGTTTTAGTACCAACATCCAACAACTAAACTTAGTCTACAACCCTCAACCCTAACTGTACCTTTTCATTGTAGTTGATGGCAATCACATCCCCAGTAGTCAGGCAGGCAAAGTTCCTCAATGCATTTTCCAGTCTTTGGAGTATGTTAAGATGAAATATTTGTTTTCAGTAAAACATCAAAGCCTCAAAGTCACCATACTGTAGATCCCTAATCCTTAGCTTCTCTAACGTGGTTTAAAAGTCATCAGTACTGCAGATAGGATTCTAGGAAATGTTAGGATGCATAAATTCTTCAAAGGGACACTCAAAACTCATTGGATTTTATGCCAACACTCCTTCTTCAGACACACTTTGTACCAACAGCTGACCACATCTCTGTACAGCAGCTCCCCATCCCTTTTGCTTTCAGAAGGAGCAGAAGTGGCCACGTACTACTGGAAGTGTATGAGCCACACATGAAAGCTCACTCTGTTTCATCATTCCAATTTGGAAGAACATTTTTTCCCCCTTATTCCACAATTGAATAGGAAGGATACACAGCTTTGGGATTGGTGATGTCAAGAAAATCTGGACTTTGTGGCTGGAATTTTGAGTAAGTAGCAACTTGCAGATTGACGCTCTCCACTTGCACCAGGCCTCCTTCTTCCAGCAGCAAATTCTGCATCATCTGCAAGAATGGGAACAAACACACAAAGCCCTAAGAATGGGTCTGATGCTTTCAAATCTCTCTCCTGTGTTCATCAGCTCTTATGGAGATGCAATTGCAGGAAGAACTGTCAGGTGCACATTAAAAGCAGTCTGCTTTGCTCAGTTAAATTCTGCAGAGGGAAGCCTGAGCCAGAACCAAAGGCTGCTGTAGGAACACGACCAGCAGAGACAGGCACTGCCAGGAAACATTCCACCTCCTTAATATTAACCTTGGCAACTCCCTACTCCTACTTTTCAGGTTCTGACAGCCCAGCAGGAGACAGCTCACCCAGTGTGGAAGGTAACAGATGCCCTCATCAGCCACAAACTCCAGCACTCCACAGTGAGTCATCCTGTCTGAGTTCTTGTTGGTCAGCTTGAACAGCATGGGGTACGTAATATTAAGGCGGCCTAGTGAGAAAGGAGAAAAAATTTTCTTCGTTAAAAGCCCCTAGCACATTTCTGAAGCTTTCAGAGATCAAACATCACCAAGAGCATGGAGAGGATTGCCCTCACACCATTATCCCAGCTGCTCAGAACTACAGAGAAAGCACACACACAAATGAGTGTGGCCCTGCACTCAGAACTTTAAATGCTCAGGGAACCCAGCACTTCAGATGTCTGTACTTGAAGCCCCATGAATTCTGACAGGAAAAAATTAAAATACATATTTTAAACTAATTATTGTCACAGTGTCTATTTAAAATTTAAATAGATAACTAAAATACTGTGGTATTTGCCTACACATTAGCTCCTATTGCTAATGTTGTTATTCCAGGATAAAGTATTCACTTACTGAGTTGATCCAAAGCTGATGGTGGCATAATTACTGCAGAAATGAATAAGAATGTAAAATTAGGAAAACATCTGTACAAGAGTACATAACACACAATTTTATCCTTCCTTTCTCTAAAATCTCTTTAAAAAGGGCAGATCCTAAAATCAGAAAATTCATTTTTACACAGAGAGCTCAGTAGAAGCAGTCATGACAAATATCCCTGCTATGTGGAGATTTCAGCATTATAATCAGGGAAAAATAAAAGAGAAGATAAGGTTTTATAATACTTTTACTGAATAAAAATTTTCCCCAAGCTAATTTTATTTGTTAGAGCTCACAGGTGCTCTTCAATCCATACCAACTCAAAACAACACAGCATTACTCTGACAGCCTGAAAATTAAGTTGCCCAATCTACTTGCTTTCTTTATACAAATTTAAAAAAGTGCAACACGGTGGGGAGGAGAAACTCCTTAACCACAAACTTCCATGGCTCACACTAGATACAAGATTGTAACATAAACTTTACAGATGAAGACTCTCTCCTTCTAATGCTCATAAACCCCGTCTCGGTAAACATTTTTAGTTCCCGAGTGATGCAAGGGAACGTGACCCCTCCTCTTCCTCCCGGCCCGACCCGGCTGCCCAGCTCGGTCACCGTGTTTTCAACTACCCCACACTATCCACAAACACTGTCCCAGCAGTTTATTAGGCAGAATAAAACATGCACATACTCTTCCCGCCTTTCTCCACATCTGACCTGTCATTAGGCCCGGCCAGCATGGACACCGAGAAGCAGCGGTACTGCGTTGAAAAACGGTTCTGGAACACGCGGGGGATGGGGTGGTCAAACATATTGAAAGAGAACTACGGAGGGAAAACAACACACAGAGAGCAATGGTCAGTATCTAGAGGATACAGGGTGTCCCAGCCCCCGCCGAGGGCCCCCCCGCCGGCCCCGCTCTCACCATGGCGGCGGCGGGCGCTCCCTGGGGCGGCCGGGCCGGGCCGGGCCGGGCCAGCGCCGCTCCTTCGCCTCACGGGCCGGGCCGGGCCCCGCCCCTCCCAGCGTGCCGCGCGGCGCCGGCCGCTGGGCGGCCATTGCGGGTGAGGGCGGAAGGCCGGCACTCGCGCCCTCCGAGTCGGCAATCGCCGGGAGTTCCTCCTGCCCGCTCGGCTTCCTTTCGGTCACTGGGCGTTGATGCGGCCCTGCTGCCTCTTCTCCGCTCTCTTTAATGGCAAAGCGGCAAACCGCCCGCAGCAAAGATGGCGGACATGGCGACAACACCCAGTAGGGCGCTTCCGGCCGAGACCCTCTCAGGATTGGCCAGCAGCGCGTATCGTCACAGCCTTCTCCGCATCCCATTGGCGGAACCCCGAAAAGGATTGGGCAGCTCGCGCTGCGGAGGCGGGAGGGGCGCGTTCCTATTGGCCAGCTCTGCGTGAGGCGCGGGCCAATGAGACGCGGCGCGGGTTTGGCGCCCAGTTTGAGCGGGCGCGGCCTGCGGCTCCGCCGTTCCCGCCGCGCGCGCGCTCCCGCCATGTTCGTGTCCGACTGCCGCCGGGAGTTCTACGAGCTGATCGTCACCCAGGTGGGGCGGCGCGCCCTGGCCGGCCCGGGGGGCTCTCCCGGCTCTGGGCTGCCGCAGGGTCGGTGCGGGGCGGCCCCGTCTGCCCGCGGCGGCTGAGGCGCTGCGCTGCCCGGGCCCGGTGCCGGCCTCGCTCCGGGGCTGAGGGCCGGGGAGCGGCGGCCGCGCTGAGGGCGGCGGGTCCGGCCGTCACCCGGGCGGTAAAAATGCCTTTCCCGGGTGTTTTCCCCTTTCCCCCCCTGGGAACCGGGACAAAGCAGCGGCAGGGATTTCACTGACGGTTCGCCTCCTTCGGCAAAAGTGTTCTTGTGTGTTCTGGGTCTCTTGCTTAACCATGACATCTCTGAACTATTTATTTTAATATCTTTCTAACTGCTTTGGTGTCATTTGCTCAAATACTAAATGCTGTTTTCTGTAATCTTTAATGTTTTTCCTTAGTCTTGTAGCTCATCTGTTTGCTACTTGTATTTTTAACGCAGGGTTTGCTTAGCTCCGTTCACTGTGGTCAGGTGGTGAAGCTTTTGTTGGACAATCTTTTGGCATTTCTACCAACGAAATAATATTATGGACTGTGCAAATGAAAGCATTTATCTTAATTTCTCCAGCTGTTAGCTAAATCTCAAAACACCCTTCCCCTACGACCTAAAACAACACTCTAACAAAACAAACAAAAATCAAACCTCTCCCTGCCCCCCTCCCCAAAACAACCTTGATTTAAGGGACAGAATTTCTTTCCTGAGCTGCCTTGCTCTTCTCTTCCTTTTGCTATAGGATTTTTTTTTAGTTGAAACTTTTGCGGATCTGTGCAGAAAACAAAGGCCATTCTAAACACAATGAAAATAATTGTAGGGCTTGACTAGGTGTGAAACTTTGGGTATGTGGAGTTGCTTGTTTTTAATATTGACAGATATCCAGACTGGTTAATTTTGGTTGCAGTGTCCATTCAGAAGCAATCTTGTTTTATGCTTATGATGATCTCTGTCTGCATTTCTGGTGTCTCAATGTTCTATGCATTTATTGTACCAGCACACTCTATTTGGCACCTGTATTAATCCTATCATTTTGTTATTTTTACAGCGTGTTCTTCTTCTCGTTGCTTCAGATGTTGATGCATTATGTGCCTGTAAAATCCTCCAAGTAAGTCTTGGTTCGTTGTCACTGCAGCTGACAGCATGAGATCTGTATGTCCTGAGCATGGGTGTGAGCTGGGCACAGGGGGAGGCTTTCATCCCCTTTTGTAACATTTGCTTCCATGAGTCGTGGCACTGAAAGCTGCTGAGTGGTAGTCTCAGAGCTGGTGCAGATTTGTCATTTGGGGTGTGTTTATTGTAAGGGTTTGTGGAATAGCCACAGCCTGGTGCAGCATTGCAGAGAGGCTGTTTCCCCTCCCCTCTGCTCACAGCTGTTGCTTCCTTGCAGGCTTTGTTTCAGTGTGACCATGTGCAATACACACTCGTGCCAGTGGCGGGGTGGCAGGAGCTTGAAACTGCCTTTCTGGAGCATAAGGATCAGGTGAAAACATACTGGAAAGTTTTTGAGCTGTAGCTCATCTTTTGTAAAGATAAACTGCTTCCCTTCCCCAATTTAAAATGTCAACATTTAACTCATTATTATTAGTGGTTTCTTTAAGCTGTGGTTACATTTTAATATACCAGTAATAAACTTGTCAAGTTTTTAACATCACCTCCACCAAATGTGCTATAATGTTGATAGAGTCAAATGAAGTTTGCACACAATTTGAGATACAAAGGTGCTGGTACTGAATGTCCAACATCCCTGAATTGTGTGCTTTGCCTTAAAAAAAAAAATTCTGCCTCAGAGACATCAAATATCAGAAAGTAAACACAAGTTTTGGCACTGATGAGTGCTCTGTAGGTTTTGTAAACATATTTTCAGTTTTCCATGTTTCCTGGCAATTTAAGTAATAAACTTCCTCTTTTTTTTTTTTTTTTTTTTTTTTTCAGTTCAAATACTTTGTTCTTATTAATTGTGGTGCCAATGTAGACCTCCTGGAAATCTTGCAGCCTGAAGAAGACACTTTTTTTTTTGTGTGTGACAGTCACAGACCGATCAATGTAGTGAATGTTTACAATGACACACAGGTAAAAGTTTCCTTTCATAAAAACCTCCCCACAGTGTGGTGGAGAGCAGTGTAGTGCTTTTCTGTGTTTGCAAAACTGGTTAGAGCATTAGCTTGTAGGTCAGAAAGCAGCATTAATAAATAAGCATTTGCTGTAGTAGTTTACATGACAAGAAAAAAATCCTTTTTCCAGTAGTGAAATCTCTAATGTTAGCACTGTGGTGGTTGTCAGTAGTAAGCACCTGTTAATGTTGTTGCTATAAATCAAACTGCCATAAATCAGAGGATAAACATCCCTCCAGAGTGTGACATGTATTATTTCTCATCATCTAGCAGCACCTAAATATCAAAGTATTAAGCACAAATTATTTTAATTTAACAAGCATTAAAATGATAATTTTTTCAATAATGCTCTAACAAAGGAATATGGATTTTTACTCATATTTTCTATAAATCAGTTATATTTGTATTAAAAAGCAATATTTTGTTATGGCAGGAATTAATACAGCCTAAATGAATTTTTAGTTTCTTTTCGAAGTAGGAGTGCATTTTGCTCACTAAATAAGTTACTGACTCTAAAATCCAGCTTTCTCCTTGCTAGATTAAGCTGTTAGTCAAGCAAGATGATGATCTCGATGTTCCTGCTTACGATGACATCTTCAGAGATGATGATGAGGAGGAGGAGGACTCAGAGAATGAAAGTGAAGGCTCAGAACCCCTGGAGAAGCGCAGACGCTTTGAAGAGGTTGGTTTCACTGCTGACTTCTGAAAGGAAGAAAAAGGATACTGCTATTATATATATATTTACATCATAATCATATTTGAATTTAAAAATTGTGTTCCGTTAGATCACAACTCCAAGTGCAAGATTTAAAAATAATCTACAACAACAGGTAGCTTCACATAAACAAAATATTTATCTGAACCACACAGAAATATTTTCTCCAAATTAAAAAAACCTGTTTGAACTTATGCATAATTCTTTTATAATCAGTGAACTGGAGAGATCTGTCTCCTAATATGTGCTGTGGGCTTGGCAGTCTAGCAGTAAAACTTGTTTAGATATTCACTCCTTAAAAAAAAACCTGAGCAGATACAAGCTCACAAATAGTTTAGCAGTGCATTTTGTCTGTGCTTGTAGCAGTAAACTAACAAATTGTACAATTAATTGTACACATGAAATTAAATTGCACTGTCACTTGTAGCATATTTTCTATTTATATTAAAGTAAGCTAAGGCATGAGACCAGCAACATTAAAGGATAACTAAATATAAAGACATCTTTAGATTTAATAGGTATTTCATGTCAGCTTTGTTGTCTTCCCATTAGCATTGTACTTTTTTTTCCTACTAATACAAAAAGGGCACTGTCTTACCCAGAGAAGCTATCCAATTTAAAAGAAAATTACAAATACACAAAAGCTTTTCTCAGATCTGTTAAATATTTCACAAAGATCTTATGTGTGCTCCTTGGCAATATTTTTTATATACTTTTCTCATTAGATGTTGTTAATGGCAATTATTTTTAAGGAAAATAAATATTTTAAATGAAAATTTAAATTACCTCAATTATTAAACTTTCATTTTTAAAATGTATCTAGATGCTAATGTATTAGAATATTTTTTCTAGCTTTTTAACATCCTGGAAATTAATTTACAGGAGATAATAGAGAGGACAATGAAAAGGAGACAAAGGCGAGAATGGGAGGCACGCAGGTGTGTAAAAGGGCTTTTCTGGTGTTGCTTCTTTTTCTTTCATTCTTTGATTAAAATTGTGTTAAGAATACAAACACAAGATAGCAAGCTGTGATTTGTAAGATGCTTTAGTTATAATTTTTTTTAGAAAGTTGAGAGAGATATTTAGTATATAAAAATAAAATGTTTAAATGGAGGAAATTGTAAATAGTAATTTAAAATTTGGGTACCAATAGGTGCATTGGCTCACTTCAAACAGCTGTAATATTCTTATTTTGTCCTTCTGTTTTCTACTTTTACAATCCCACTGTAGTCAATAGGAATGAGCAGGACCAAATCAGATAAAATGGGGTTTGAGGAACAGTGATGTAAATATTTTTCCTTTTTGCTTTATGAGTACATTTCAGTGTAGTTTCCACATTTTTACTAAAGTCTAATTGCCTTGTAGATAAACAATTTCTAGTCCAAGTTTAATATTTTTAATTGCTGAAATGAAATTTAAATATTAATCACCATTCTGGCTTATTTTTTTTAATTGGCTCCAATGACCAGTTCCCCACTTAGTCAAATCTGGTTTTTTCCCCATTTTAGACGAGAAATTCTTTTTGATTATGAACAATATGAATACCATGGAACCTCAGTAAGTATAAACTCTGTTTGCCATAAAACTTCAAGGTGACTTTTAAAGGTAATTGGACACCATCCAACGTTATAATTATCTATTACAATTATATAATTATCTAATAATACTATGCAATATAATAATATTATTGCATCTTGCATTTTTGTATCTTATTGTTGTATATACATATGATGCAGTTTATATATATAAGTATTTTAACTTAATTTAATGCTTTATGGCTTTTTTAGATCTTTGCAAGGATATCTATCTATTTACAAAAGACTTTTGCATGTAGGGAGGTTGTTTGTCTTTCAAAGTGTCAGGATATCCCAAACACAGCACTTAGAACTTCAGACTGTTCTTTCTGTCATTTGGCCTCTCTGATTATTTATATGTAATTAAGTGTTTGCTTTCTATATAATGCAGGTTTACAGAGCTCTCTAGACTATTTTTCTTCCTACTCAGTATCTTAGGAAGCAGCTGGCAGACTGTCAGAGTGCAGGGTGGTTTCTGGGGCTTTAGTAACGTGTGCTGGGACTTGGCAGATTGAGCTGTTCTGTTTGTTTAGTGGACTGTGTCTTGTGTTCATTTGTCTTTTTGCTTCTCCCTCTCGTAGTCTGCAATGGTGATGTTTGATCTGGCATGGATAATGTCTAAGGACTTGAATGACATGCTGTGGTAGGTTTCCATCATCATTTTTTGTAGAGATTGGAAGCTTAAGCCTGCCACAAAGACAGGCATGGTTTCCCAAAATTATTTGGTTTCACTATGAGATTCCAGTTTCTTTTGGGAGTGGATGTTTGTCTTCAATGAGAGGATGCATCTGTGTAAATTAATTAAAAGCAACAACAGGTTTTGCATGGAAAATGGGAGAATGGTATTTATGTGTATGCCTGCAAAAGAGGGAATAGTAGGAAATAACTTTGTTATTAACTTCTCTGGGCTGCTGGTAAACAATGGTTTCTGATTTGTTCTGTTAGACTCTTGGAGGGTTAAATATACTCTACTGGAATATTTGTTGGTTTAACCTTTTTTTCTATTTCTTTTTTTCCAAAAAATTTAGGTGGGCTATTGTTGGCCTAACAGATCAATGGGTCCAAGATAAAATCACTCAGTAAGAAAGTTTTTTTTTTCCTAAAGTTTATCTTTTTCTTCTTATTCTTTCTCATTTATTTGTCTATCTTTTAAAATTTTATTTTTGGGAGTAGCTAGCTGCAATTAGTAGAGATCAGGAAACATAAGAGTATTATTTTAACAGATATAAGTAATTAACAGTGATATTAAATATATTAATGCCTGAATGTGATCTGTTGCCTCCCAAAAATAGGAAAATATATATATATATTTTAAAAATTATTTTTTATAATTTAGCATTTTTAAGCTAACTTTTTTTTTTTTCACAAAATTATAAATAAATCACTTCTGCTCTGGGAGGAAACTGTGTTTAATGGTAGTTTACCTGAGCATGAGCTTGGTAGAGCTTTATTAATGAAGAAACTTTTGTATGTTCTGTATCCTCCAGGTTCCTTTACAGTTTTAGATAACAAGTTTCAGATATTTTTCCTCTTTTTTTGTTTTCTACTAGATATGATCAGAATTCTAGTATTACATGTGCAGACTTAAATTCTGGTGTTAAATTTTTACTAATACATGGACATTTAAAAATAGATTAGTGTAATAAGTAACTGATTTATTTGGTCAGTCTATTGTTTGTTTTTGTTTTGGGTTTGGGGTTTTTTGTGGTTTTTGTGGATTTTTTGTTGTGGTTTTGGTTTGGTTTTTTGGTGGTTTGTTTGTTTGTTTGGGCTTTGGGGTGTTTTGTTTTCATTGCCTGAGTAAAAAGATGAATATTGAAAAAAAATTATTTTGAGTTGGGAGGGTTTAAAAATGTACCCACACTTTTCATGCTGTAGACTTTAGGAAGCATTTTTATTTTTTTGTAATCAAGAACAAAAATTCCCAGGCAGAAGGTGAAGTGACATCCTTGCTTTTGTCGCAGAATGAAGTACGTGACTGACATCGGGATCCTGCAGCGCCACGTGTCCCGCCACAACCACCGCAACGAGGATGAGGAGAACTCTCTGTCCATTGACTGCATGAGAATTGCATTTGAGTATGAGTATCCTTAAAGAAGGTTGGGGTGAACCCCTCTGGAGTTTTTATCTAGGGGACAAAAAATCCCAGCACCATCTCTGCTGAGAATGGAAATAAAATAAAGGGAACTCCAAATGTTTTGCTGTGCATGGGTCCCTCTTCCAGCTGCTCGTGGGGCTTCAGTCCAGCTTAACCTTTCAGACCTGGTTACAAGTCACCATTGCTGCCCTTGGGTTACCCACCTGAGCTGCTCTCTGCATGTTATGCAGCACAGGCATGCAATATGTAAGGGCAGCTGAATCCTACTGGTGGAGTTTGTAGGGTCAGAGGATATTTGTGTTTGCCATTATTTGCCATAACTCCTGCTCAGCCTGCGCCTGGCACTGTACCAGCACTGGTCTCTCTATGAAAGTCTCTGTAACACCTGCTACACCTCTGCCAGCCTCAAGCTTTGGTCTGTGCAAGGGCAGAAGAGGCTCCAGGAGTTTTTGGCTGACATGGGGTGAGTTACAAAACTTTGGATAATTTTTTCCAATGCCTTACAGGAAAATATTCAGAATATAGCTTGCAAGTACTCAAGCTGTCAGCTTTTAAATATGATTGTGGGGCTCTGAATGGGTGGCAGTGTCTCTGAGTTACACAACTTGTGTATTGGTTTACAGGGAACACTTGCTGTATGCTTTTATGGAATGGCAGCTCAGCAAAGTAAACTCTGCTTCTTTGTATTCGCTTTTCAATGACTGAAAAAACAAATGCATGCAAGTTTAGTTGGACTTAACCTTGTTAAATTTTCTCATAGTACTTTTAAAATGATTAGATAAAGGCAAAATACTTGTTTCTTCTGG
The DNA here is from genome assembly GCF_036417665.1 of Passer domesticus. Taxonomy (NCBI): domain Eukaryota; kingdom Metazoa; phylum Chordata; class Aves; order Passeriformes; family Passeridae; genus Passer; species Passer domesticus. Next base: position 6,252,398 of record NC_087490.1, read on the forward strand.
CATACCTGTCAATGAATTTTTTCCTTCTGTTCTTAGTTTGCCCTTGAAGCAAGTGAAACAGAAGTTTAATTCCATGGACATGTCTTTGAAAGAAAATCTTCGGGAGATGATTGAAGAATCTGCAAACAAATTTGGGTAAATTGTTTTAAATACAAATGTTTTATCTAAAAATACTTTTCAATTAAGTTAAAATATTTTTGTTTTAAGATGATCTAATATGTTGTTTTTAAAAATGATTCTTAGATTGACAAAGTAACACTAGATTTGTTGCAAATGTTATACAAGGGTTTTTTCATGTTCTTAAGATTAACATAGTGGGGAGACAGCTGGTCAATGTTGATAATGCTAATAAACTTTCCTGGGTTTATTTCATTTTGCAGAATGAAAGATTTGCGAGTTCAGACTTTCAGCATTCACTTTGGCTTTAAGAACAAGTTCTCAGCAAGTGACATAGTTTATGCAACAACTTCTCTCATGGAAAACACAGAGAAAGAGGGGCCTGAAACAACTAATTTCATTAAGGCTTTGGACAGTCTCTCCAGGTACTAAAAATATGTCTCTTCAGTATTTTGCAATTTTATTTAGGGCAATGTATTGGGATTATGGATCTAAAATATGAATTGTTTCTTCATAAGCTGTTGAAGAAAAAATCAAAATTTCCCTGCGAATAGTATTTTGATATAATTTTTATGTGAAAAACTTTATTGTACTAAGGAGGTGTCTATTTTTATTCTTTTTGTTGCAGGGGTAACCTGGACAAGCTGCACCAAGGCCTGGACCTAGCCAAAAAGCAGCTACGTGCCATTCAGCAGACAGTGGCCAGCTGTATTTGCACCAACCTTGTCATTTCCCAGGGGCCATTTCTTTACTGCTCCCTCATGGAGGTCAGAACTGTGTGTTTGGATCTCATTTGACTCTCCTTTTCGCCTGTATCATCCTTGAATAACAGTTTCCTTAAGTGCTTGGCCCAGCAAGAATTACTCTGTAAGAAAGAACCCGTTGCTCTGTGCTGTGCTGGGTCAATATTGACATTGCTCTGAACCTCCCAAAGGAGAATCACCCCTCATAAAGGGGAGAGGGCTTTGCTGCAAAGCTGGGTGAGCTCAGCCTCCTGTATTGCAATGGTTCTTGTTAGTGTTCTTTGAGCCACACACAGCTTCTAGACTTGTTAGTACATAATAAAACTAACTAAGAATTATCTTGGGCTGTAATTGAAATAATTCTTCTATTCCTAGGGCACACCAGATGTGAAACTGTTTTCCAAACCAGTGTCTCTCTGTCTGCTTAGTAAATACTTACTGAAGTCATTTGTTTGCTCTGTAAGTAAATCAAAAGCATTTCACTCACAAACTTGGGGCTGCTGTAGTACTTACTGTTCTGTCAGATACTTGCAGTTGATTATTAAAAGCATTAGAGGAAACTATTAATAATGTTTTTCTGCTGATTGATTGGATGATTTTAGCATATTTGTGAATGCTGCTCTAGGGAAGATACCTATTTGGAAATTTCATAGCTTTGAGTTTCCATTACTAAGATAATAACAATCTAAACATTTCTGTAATTTTGTAAGTTTTGAAATTTCACTGAAATTTCCATTAGTCCTTAAAGTGACTTTTACTGCAAGGAACAAGTGAATTAAGATATCCTGTAAAGAAACCACCTTCTGTTGAACTGCAGAATATCTGTATCCCTAGGTGGCACTTTGTAATGCCATCTCAGGAGGAGAGCTGATATTAAATTGCTTTCTGAGCCTTGTGTAACAAAGAGGTTTTCTGACTTCCAGACAAAAAACAAGCGCTGCAAGCTGCTGCCCCTGGTCATGGCTGCACCCATGGATGTTGAACAGGGAACTGTCATCATGGTGGGGATTCCTCCAGAGACAGAAAGCTCAGACAAAAAGAAGTAAGCAAATGGTTTGCAAGTTCTAAACCTGTCTCTGAAGTAAATATATCTTTCCTGTACCTGTTTAACACTGTTTATGTTGACTGGAATGATTATCCTTCTCAAAAACACACCTTCTGCATACTGTGTGCATGGGGTACTTTGAGAGAGGATACAGATCTTCAAGACCTTCCTTGTAAGGTTTTTTCTTTTCCTTCCCTCTTAAAAGAGGGAAATAGTTTACTGCATGGCCCATGACTTCATTTCTAAAAGCCTCCAATGTAAAACTTTTTGCAATGAATAAGTGAGGTGTGTGTTGAATACACAGCACCTGTAAAAACATCTGGAAGCCATTTCCCCCTCTCAGCCATGAAAAAATTCCTTGCTTTTACCTCAGTAAACATCCTTTCCCGTGCCACTCACTGGTGTTTCTGCTCCTGCCTCAGCTTTTTCGGAAGAGCCTTCGAGAAGGCGGCGGAGAGCACGAGCTCGCGGGCGCTGCACAACCACTTCCAGATGTCCAGTGAGTAACGGGCCCTGCAGGGGGCGGTGCTGGCCCGGCCCTTGCTGAGGCTCTGCGGCCAATCCAGACCCGTGGGTGAAGAAAAACAGTGTAAAAGAAGAGGGATCAATAAGGACGGGATGGATAAAGACATCTATGTGAAAGACAGAGAATACGTGTTGGCTAACGTAGTGTGGTAGATGCTGAAATGTCAGGCAAAACCCACATTTGAATAGACTTGAGATATTGGAATAAAACACAAAATGTGCTCACTGCCATATGTCTAGAGTCATGAAATATTGCCTAGGCAAAAGCAAAAATTAAAAATTACAGGGAAAAGACCTGGTGCCAAATTCCAAGATTCACAAGACAGATATTGGCAAGTATTCCTGAGTAGCAAAAGTGTTGACCTCACCACATTCTGCTGATGTTCCTTGGAATGAAAATTAACCCAACTACACCACAGCTGATGTTGGAAAGACTCAGTATTGTAGAGGGTATAGCAGACCCCAATTTTAAGTTCTTTTGCATGATATAAGAGTCAGGGAAATAATTCAAAACTGCATAAGGGCAAGCTGACTTCGTGGTGAGCCATACTCACTGCAATATAGGTCACATAGAACAGTCTTTTTTCCCCCAACACCTCACATCTAAAAAAGTAAATACAAAGCATTTTTTTGTATTTTCACTGGGAATTCCGAGTGCTGCCTCCTGCTGCACAAACCACAGAGCAGCCAGCCTGGCTCTGAGAGCTGTGCTCTGTCTGCACTGACAGTGTGCACATGTGCACTTCATTTCCAGTCCATGATGTTAGCTGGGAAGGCTTTAAATTTAGCAGCCTGCTTTGATGGGACATTTAAGCAGTGAAATCAGCCTTGCACTTGCTTAAAAAGAGACAGGCTTTTTTAACAATATCTATCTATGCATGTTGAATATACATAGAAAAATTCTTAGATGTAATAAGTGCCTGCTCTGTTGTGGAGTGAGCACCTACAAATTAGTTTGCTAATATTTAAGCACAAAAAAAGCAACGTCCTTTGCATTTTGTTCAAATAGTTGCTCCTTCTTAAAGGTGAGTAAGAATATAAATTTGTGTACTCAGGCTTATTGTTCTTCAAGAGAAGATACCTGGTATATCTTCTGGTGATATCTGGTATATCTTTCAGTTATTTCCACCCTGTAATAAAATATTTTATATTTTAGTAATTGAATTGAAAACAGAAGATCGGAGCAAATTTCTGGATGCACTCATTTCTCTCCTGTCTTAAAGGTAAGACACAATAAGCATTACTTGAAAAATTATTATGAATCAAGTTACCTGCCACTATCTGTAGAATATATTTTTAAAATATGGCAACTTTTAGTGAAAATATAAATTAAAGCTAAGAGTTTCTTACAAAGACAACTGTTTTCCTTTGGAGGAGGAGTCGGACAATGTAAAAGCAAAACTTTTTCATCCTTAAGAGATTTATTTAAGTTTCATCATCCATGAGCTTCTCTGTCATTGTTCCTAACTTTTTGTGGTTTTTTGACTTATGGTGGGAAAGGAGCATCAGTTTGTGTAGTGAGAGAAATGGCAATATTAGCTAATTGTAGCTGATCCTCTGCTACTGACATTTAATTCTGATGGCTTGCTTGAGCTCAGGATGGAATTTTGGCCACAGCAGTGCCACTGGCTTTGATGTTAATGTAGAATTTGCATTTTTCTTTCCCAGTGTTAGGGTTGTGCCTAGGTTGGTGTGTAGTTTCTACCTGGAAGAGAGATGGGGATATAAGAATTTATTTGTAGTTGTCAAGTAGCTGCACACGAGTTCAAAGCTCTTTTTTAGACAGCAGAGGCATGCGTGGCTCACAGGATTTCTACATCCATTTGTGTCTTTCTTTACACTTTGACTACTGATTGTTTTGTCTTCTGCTCTTCTTATGCAGTAGTGCCTTTTGTCTCCTTGTGCTGGAAGCTGAGGATGAGACCCTCTGAAATGGTTTTGGATGTTCCAAAGGTCATGGTGCTGCAGTTGTGGTGTATCTTAGCTACTGGTACAGGCCTGGACTGGTGTTTTTATGCCTTTTGGGAGGTCAAAAGGATTTTGATCTCAGCACAGAGTTATTGAACACTTCTTTTTCTAAACATCCCACCCTGGTAATGGCAAAAGCTGTCACCTGGTATTTGTACATTGGATTTCTATTTATCAAACCTGCTTTTATTAGTAGATGTACTTTTGTGATGTTCAGTTGTTGACTGATAACAAAAAATAGGTTTTGAAGTTCCATATTTATATTACTGTTCAATTGTACTTTTAAAATTGTCTTGAATGTTTTTTATTTTTTAAACAAACTATTTGAAACTCTCCTTGAAGTTCTAGAATGCTGAAAATGTTTTTTAGTATTACTAGATTGAAGTCTTGTAGTTTAATTGAAAGACTTGTTTAGTGAGAGGAGTTTTTAGATTTCAGGGTTTTTAAAATCCAAATACTGAGTAACTGCCAAATACCAAATGAAAAATCCATGGAATGCCAGTGTCAATAAAGCCATTTCAATCATAGATTGGGATACTATATTGACTTGACCCTGGGAATAATTTTCCTGGAAGGAGGCTGAAGAGCTATGATAATTCTGTGTGGAGTGTAGCACTGTAAATATTGACAGAGTAGTTATCCTGTTCCATGGCAGATTTCCTTTTACTTTGGTCATATGAAATGGCTCCTTGGCCTCCCCCTGCTGAGCTGTGCTGGCTGTGTATATGTGTACATGTGGAATGCTCTTCTGCTTGAAGTGTTTGCTTGGATTCACTGTGACTTCAATGTTTTCATCCATTGTAACAAATACGTAGAGGTTATGTATCATTACATCATTCTTTGTACATATTTTAATACAGATTAATTTAATATTAAATGTGATTTAAATGTAGCCAACAGAAGCCTAATTAAACTATCTATTTTTATTCAAAAAAGAAGTTGGTTTGGGTTTTTAAGAACTTTTTTTTATATGGTGTCATCTTATCTGAATAAAATCCCTGTGCCAAGCTGGCATGGCTAAAAAATTGTTCTTCCTAAGATAAAGCAATGCTGCCTTTTGTTTTTGCATGCTTACCAAGTAGTATTGGCAATAAATTATATTGCCCCTTGACAGCACATTTTGGGTTTTACACAGCATACAGAAATTCTATCACTTTTCTGAACTACCTTGCTGGGCTTTAGGTCCCTGGAAATGGAAACACAGAAGTTTCTGCTGTCTTTTGAACAAATAATGCCAGGCCAATTAATGTGTAAATGGTACAAGTCTCTGTGGCAGTGAAGTGCACTTCTAAATATTTTCACTTTATTTTTCAGCTGCAAACTGCTGAGTGAATTAAATGAAATCAGATAAATGTAGGAAATTAATTAATTTATCACAAAATAATCACTGCCATTTCCACAGTATTTAATGACTAACTAGTTCAGCCCTATCATATATTTAAGACTTCTCTTACTAGGTCACTGTCATGTCTTGAAAAATGGACAAATTTTCAGGCACAAGCACCCTTTAGTTTCATCATGTTTTGTCATACTGGGAGGATGAGAAGTGGGAGCTAGTTTTTATGCTGGAATGTGTTGGTAATTGCTTTCCTGCCAGATTCTTCAACCAAACGTGTGTAATATAAAACATAAACTTTCCTTGTCCCTCCTTTATTGTTTTTCTTTGTTGGTTGGTTGGTTTTTGCTGGTTTTTAAGGTTCAGTTTTTCCCAAGACCTGCTGGAAGTGCCCAGAATGCTTATGCAAATTTTAGAATTGATCAGCTGTTGAACTGATTCCCAGGTCATCCAAATGTGGCTATGAATGAGTCAGGAGTGTGGAATGCTGTGTAAAAAGAAAGTTATTAAATCTGCATGGACACCTGAAGAAGTCTCTGCCAATAGATAAAAATGTTGCATGTCAGCATTTTGCAATGTGGACAGTAGAATCCAAGGCTCCTTATGTCATTTATTTTAGGCTACAGAATTTTTTGATTAATATGTTAATACTGTCTGGGGAATAATTGTATGAGGAGATTGTGCAGCAGTAACTTGGTGGTTTGAGTGGCCCATTGAAATTTGTGTAGGTTGGGTAAAATGGTCACTTGACATCTCTGCCTGAAGAGATAATTATGCTTTTGATTGATTATCCCAAACATAAATTGTGGCTCTAATGATATCTTAAATAGAGCACTGAGAAATCAACTTAGCCTCTGAAATATACAGTCATATTCCACCTAGCCATGTCTGAATGCAAATGAAACATTCCCTGAGGCTTATGTTGAAGCTGCAGTAACTCTTCCAGTGTTTGCTTGCTGTAATAGCAGCCTCCTAATCAGTTCTTTAAATATTTCTGCTGCTGCTAATCTGAGAACAATAGCAGTATGAAACAAATCCTTTAAAATGTTTTCATTTTTCTTTAATAAAATAAAATGTTGAAAATCCTTAAATCCCAAAGTACTGAAGCAGCTGAACAGGCTGATTTATGCCATTCCTGCTCAGTGATTCATGGCTGGGGTTCTTATGGGGTGATAAATTTAAACATAATTGAAATTGCACAGTAAGGAGCTGATTTGATTGGAATTGAAGTGAATCAATGAAAGAATGATGAAAGAATTGTGGTAACTTAATAGACTTGTACTTACCAGTGTCAGGGTTGCATAGTGGGTAAGAATTAATTATTTCCTCCTTTCCTAATTCTCTTTAGGGAAAAAAAATGAGTGTTACCGCTTCCTTGTGTGAAAAACCTGCACAGCCTGTGCCAGTTTGACTGCGGCAGTAACAGCCACAGGGGGAGGCCCGTGGGCTTTGGTCAGTTCTTGGCCTCTCTGTCAGAACCAGGTGGGAAGGGTGAAACAAAGCAGTTGCATTTGGTGTTTCCTTCCAGATGCAAACAAGTGCTGGCCCAGTCCTTGTGCTCAAGGCCATCCTGGGCCAGGTGTGGTTTCTGTGTGTTTGGTCACTGTCACTGTTTATCTGGGAGTCTGCATTCACTTCCTCCCAGATCCTCCCAAAATTCTAGCCTGTGCAGTATTTTGTGGTGAGCAGATTTGCAGCACAGCTAGATTTTGTGTGAAAAACTACAACCCTATGGAACAGTGTAATAGTGCTGGTTGCTCTTGTTAATAGAGGCTAAAATCCCTACAATGATTTCTAAGCAAATTATTTTGCAAATATTCATTATTTTTATTTGCTCTTGTAAAACCCTTCATAATAAAGGACAGAAAATATTCCTGGGTTGAATATTGGGAGATATTAGGAGGTTTTGCCTTGATCTACAGCAGTATGTATGTTTATCATCAGACTTTTATGCTTTGGTACTTAGATGAAAATGCAGTTGGTCCTACATCAATAGGAGCTCTAGTTCATGACCCTTATCAAATTTAGCTACAGCTTCTGCTCTTTCTTCCCACTCTGCCCTGTGACTACTCTCTTAGAGCCTGCTGCTCTGCTTCTATGGCAGAAGCAATAAATCAGAGGTATTTCAGAGTCTGATGGTTTTAGCTGCTCTATCAGCAATTTGGGTTTATATTGGTACATAGAAATCATCACCTGTAAACCTGACAGGATCTGAGACAGCCATTGCAGTCTTAGAATGCTGAATGGTTTGCAGGAGAGCTGTTTGATTGTTTAGTTAAATCCCATGTACTCTAGAGAACCCGGGTAGGAAAAGTACCTTAGAATTGTCACATTTTATGGTCTTTAATGCTTTGGTTTCACTTTTTCCACTCCTGTTTTCAGGACAACATTTCCAGCGCTCATCTGTCCAGAAATACAAGAGAAATAAAACTTTACATCACTCCAATCATTAGTCTGGGGTACCCCAGTTGTAAAGTCCAGAAGAGGAAGTTCTAAAATCAGTCTCTTTTGTACAGGAGCTCTTTGAAGGTGGTTTTGTTGTGTTGGATTGGCCTCTCAGGGTGTGCTGACTTGTAAAGAGGGGAGCAGTACAGAGCAGTACTTATTGAAAGGGAAAAGTAGTAATCACAAGTGAGGAGGGATCAAAACATAAAACACCAGGACTGTTCTCACAGCAATAAACAGCATCATTTGTTGATTTTATGTGTACATCTGTCAATCAATGGGTTTGATTCCCTTATAGAGGAAACATTATTGAAAACATTCCTCTGAAATTTCCTTTGTGAGTAAGTCTGGTTTGAGGGAAAGAAAGCAGTGAAATGTTTGTTTCTTTAAATGGAAAAATTGAAATCCTTCTTGGCACTCGTATACCATTGTTGGCTTCAAGGTGGTACTAAAAGTTCCCTTGGAGCAAATTCAAGAGCTGAAAAATATGCTGCCCAGGGTGGAGCTCAAAAATGCCACCTTTATGTACAAGCATTTGGGTTATAAACACACACTTAGCAGGAAATATTGCAGAACATTCACTAGGGAAAGAAAATTGTGGGAGCTTTTTCAGGCTGGATGCCATTCTTTTATAGCATTTGATTTTTGATTTTTGTCATTCAGAAGGTGGCAGAATTAGAGAAGAAACACAAAGGTCAAACGTTGAAAATAGGCAAGAGATCCCTAACTTCATGGTACCTAAACTCATGCTATCCCTGGGTCTGACAGAGCAGGGAGTGTGGGTTCCCCAGCCACCTCTGCTGTGTGATAGAATAATTTTGGCTTCCTCTGCCCCCTCAAGGCAGTTGTGGCTGCTGGGTTTTTACCCTGGCATGTGTTACCTGGACTTGCTGTCTGCTCCCGTGGTGTGCACCTGGCACTACACTGAGATCTCAACAACCAGAGACAAAGACTTGTCTGGTAATTTGATATCACAACAAGCATTCAGCAGAGCTGCTGATGCATGCTATTCTCAATGAGCTGAAGGCTCACAAGTCTTTCTTAAATCAGAATTAGAATCAATCCTATAAGAATTTATGGGCAGCCCTAATCCTATCTCATGAACTAAACTAAGGTAAATGTATCCACAAGCTGTATCACAACACAGTTCCTTCCAGTGCTGGATCTGGGTTGATTTTAGTAAGAGAACAGGGGATTTTTTTAATCCTTGGTTCAACAACATCCTTCTCTGAAGTCTCTGCCACTTGCTTAAGAACTGTAGGTTACTTCTGTGGGTATTCCTTCATGTTTATGACTATGTTGCCTGTCCCATGACATTCTTTTCAAAACCAGTTTTAATTTACGTGATTCCTTTCTGGCCCTTGCAGATGAGATAATACTCCCTTACAGCAAAAGGGTGCTGTCTTTTATAGCACTTGGAGTCACCTCTTATTGCTGCAGCTTGTCTGTTTCAGTCCCTTTGGTGTTGGTGTCTCTTTCCACTGTTTAGCTCAGTGGAATTTACTTTCATTTAATCATTCATTTGCAGCATGTCAGTGGAAAATCAGAGGTGCCTGCCGTTGAATTGGAAACAATTCACAGGGACAGTCAGCTCTTAGTATGTTTTTATTTGCTGAAAGGAGTCACCAAGGGGCTCTCAAAATAAATATGCCATTAATAATGATCTACTGTCTGATCTGAAAGTCTAACTGGATCAGTAGCCTAGAAGGAAGGGACATGTAAAATGGTGTTTTCTTTAAAAACTGCTGTGGTCAGTAAAGTAATTTAGGACTCAAATAGCAAGAATACAGCATGCCTGGATCAAGCATGTCTGAGATTACCTTCTTGGGGCCTGGCTAAGTTCCTCGTCTGAGACCATGCACTGACCAAAATGTCCCCATCCCTATGTACAGGATGACATTCATCTTTAAAAAAACTAACATTATAATTTTTTTTCCTGAGGCTGCTGTTCTTCCTTCAGGGAAGTCTCTTTTAACTGGAAAGGGCTTTGCTGCATCATATGGAAGCTGTTGAAATTAATTAATAAAAAATTTAAGCAAGGTTCTCTCCAAACAGTTCTGGACTTTTCCAGTGGTAACTGTTAAGTTCAAAGAAGCTCAAAAGGGTCTTTGGCTGCATCACTTGTGAGGGGGCAGACTGGCTTGGGAGCTTTTCTTCACAGGATCTCAAATTTGAAAAGCTGTTGCCCTACAATGGAAACAAGATCTCAACAGCTGCAGAACTAGTGCTGTAATATAATTCTGCAACCTGATCCTTTAGCTGAGAACTGTGGTGTTTCATGGTACCATTTGGTATGTGTCACACTGCTCAAATAATTGCTTTCTAAACAGAGCCAAGGCTTGTTTAGTGTTTAATTTACACTGTCCATGCTTGCCTCAATTACACAGTCATTGCTTACTAGGTTAAATCAATATCCAGTTTTCAGATATATCCAGATTTCTAGAAATCCTATTTTGTCTATAATTGAGAGTCCAGGTCTATCTAGTACCAGACCAGATTACCACCCAACACTGTGGTATTTTCCTTGGGAAGTTTAAGATGTTGTCTGTCATCTCAAGCTTTACTTTCTCACTTGCCAAAATCTTCATGGCTGAAAACATTTTCTACTTTAAAAATATAAAACCTGGTGTGCTCTTCATTATTTATAGCTCTTGTCAGTAACATGCATTACCCTCCAGGGTTAATGGCTCTGCAAGTGTGTGCTATCAGAACAGCACCACTTCTGGATTGTGTAAAAGTTACATTTTGAAAAATTAAGTACAACCCTTTAAAGACCTGTATGCACATACTGTAAAGCACTCGTGGAATTTCTCAGACATGTCTGTTCTAGGGAGGGAAATACTGTTCCCCTAAAACATTCTAAGGAAAAGCCAAACCACCCTGCAGTTTTTCCTCTCTGCCTGTTTTCTCCCCTTGTGAGATTTTTCTGCCTCTGTGTAATCTGCCTCTAACATTAAGCAAAACTGCCTCCCATTCTTCCTACCAAAGGACTGAATCTCCCTGCAGTGTTTAGGTTTCTTTATCCTGTTATTGGGCTGCAGTTTGTTCACACCCACAAAAACAGCATACATGGGTGTTGGATTTGGTTACCTGCTTTGCAAATCCAGTGTGTGCTGTTTCATGAACATGAAGAAGGGGAAGAGTATTGTTGTTTCAGCTGGTTCCACTTGCTGTGTAGCCATGTGAGTAGATTAGCTGATATCAGTGTTAAGGACAGAGTAGTTAAAACAATAACTTAATGAACATATCCTTTTTATGAGACTTTTTCCTTGCAAAAGCTACTGAATTCTGACTCATTTTTCTGACTCATACTGAATTGCTGGCTCCTATTGTAGAATATCCTCTCAGAAAAGTGCCTGAGCAAAGCATGCTGTGTCAAAGGGACAGAGCTTTCCAACTGCTGCATACAAAACTGAGAAGGGGACCTGAAAAGGACTGAAAATGACAGGGTGAAGTACAAAAATAGAAAATAAAGAACTAAGAGGAAAAGAGAGGCTGAGTAACAATAGAGGCTAAGCAGTAAATCCGGTTTGCCTTTCTAGCTCAGGAAGGTGTCTTGGAATCTGTGTTTCAGGGCACCCACTGGGTGGTCACCAGAGCTCTTTGAGTGTGTGAAATGAAATGGAAAACAATAGCTCAGCAGCAATTGCTTTTTTCCCTCTGATGAGGTGTTCCTTGAATTGCCAGCACGACTCCTGCTTGATTTAGCAGTGAATACAGGCAGGCATTTCCTGAAACGACAGCACTACATGGCACTATTAGCAATGCTAAGTGAGAGGTTCTGCTGGGAATAACAGGGAAAGGGAATAGGATACAGGAGTGTGTCCCACTAAACTGTCTGTGCAACAAAAGGGAGAATGAAATGTAGCACAGCTGCACAGGGGTCATTACCCAGTCTGAAAACCCTCATCTCATTCTACAAATGGGTGATAGGAGCCAACAAGATCTGTGTGAAAGAGATATACCTTTTTGGAATGGTTAGTAGTTAAAGCCAGCTTTGTTGTCTTACTAGCTTGTCTTCTTTTTATTTTAAATCATATTATCTAATAAACTCTCAACTATCTCAATTGTCATGGGGAATTTTTGCCAAATGTATATATTGTTTGTGTTCTGAGCCAATATCCCATTCTGACAAGTCTCTGTGAATGTACATATCTGCTTACTCATCTGTTCCATTATCTCCAAATAACCAATAAATTATTCCTTTCAGAAAGGGTATCTTCTCTGGGCTGTTCAAAGATACAAATACAGTGTATGGCTCCAAGAGTACTGCACTGACTTGGCAGACACTATTCAAGAATCACTGCTGCCCCTTCTCCTCCCTGATTACAGCCCTTAGGAAAGAAATGTGATGACTCCTCATTTTTTTGTTATTCAGCACATATTTGTGATCTTTTCTTTCATTACACTTTGTATTTACTCTTTGCCTTACCTTCTTCCTTCATCAGGATGGATGTTAGACAGCACCTCATGCAAATGGACAGCGAGACCCAAAAGGACATTACTGTGACAAATTAATTAGCTATTAGCTAAGCAGTATTTAGTCTCATCTCAGGCCTTTATATTTAGTCACTTGTGCTGGTTTTTGTCCAGTGTCCAATCACTCATTTTAGTTCTCTCATTTGTTTTTACAACAAAAAAATCTTGTACATTGCTGAGATCAGTTTCAAACCCCCCCTGTCTGGGGCATTCACCTCCTTACCTACACACATGTGATGTGTACTGTTTTCTGTCTGTTAATAAATCCTTTCCTATTGTACTTTCAACTTGGGTACAATCTAAACAAAGTTAATTATAGTTCTACATTTACATTTTAAGTTAACTGAGCTCTAGTTTTTGTTTCTGCCCTGCATCTGTTCATTTCCATTTCCAGGCTCCCATTCCTGTTAACTGTTTATCAGTGTGCAGTTTTCACTGCAGCTTTCACAGTCACTTCAGACACTCAGTTTGGTGCCTAGAGCACAGTGAGGTCTTACCCCACTTTGCTCATTATAAAGCACTAATATTATGTCTTTCCTTTTTCTTCCTCTGAGTTAAGACCCTTCTGTTTGACTCAGACTTCCTTGCAAGGTCACAAAGTGAAGTTTCACAGCAGTTTAAGAGCTCCTGCATCCTGCCTGCCCATGTTATGAGGCCAGGACAGACCTAAGACCTTTTGGTTTGGGAAAATAATTGCAGTTTGCCCTTTCCTTCACAATCTGAATTCCTGTGTAGCAACAGGTGTTAAAACTGAAATTCTCAATTTCTTATTGTGACATGAGTCAGATTTCAGTAACTCTATTAAGGGGAAAATACTTTGTCTTAAAATTTATCTCCCCCTCCCAGCCTGTCTTTGAAGTGGGCTTGTTTTCTACACACCAGTGGAGTTCAATACTTGCACTGCAATCTGCCAGAGGTCATTTCTGCAAGGCTGTGAATATATTCTGCAGACAGAAAGAAAAAAAAAACCAACTCCAACCTTGTGAGAGAGGCAGGGGGAAAAGGGATTTTTCTTCCCAGCACCAATGATCAGCCTTTAGGACAGATGTCAGTAATGGCTTCAGGGTGTGAAATGAGCCCATACAGCATCCAGGTATGAAGTCAGGATTGCTGTAATGAACTCAAAGTGCAGGTTCTAAAGAATGTAATCAGCTCTGCAGGAATCTGGGCAGGATGCCATGGATAATAGCTTTTCTTTTAGGAGGGACTCTATAATGATGGTATGAATGTCTTAAATAGTTGTGGTCATTAATAACCCCAGGTAGACAAGAAGTCTCTTTTAATATTATCCAAACAGCAGCATTTTACCCCTTGAGTCTCAGTACAATATTGGCTTTGGGAATATCCACTATCTATAGTTGCAGAATAACTGCTTTAAGGATGTCTTTGTTTAGTTTCTTCCTAATGGAACTCCCATCCAATGGAACTCTCTTTCTCCAAACTGCTGCCCAATCCACATCGTTACAGTACACAAAGATTATATTTATGAGGAAACTACTTCCATATGTCTGAAAAGGGACATTACCATGTCATACCTTTCTGAAAAACTGAAACTCTTCTTCCATGACACAAGCTGTAGGAGTAAAATTTTATAAAATTGACAAGTATTTGGGTGCATAGATATTCTCAACTGGTCAGACAAGACAATCAGGAGAAAATGGGACAGCCTAAAAATAATTTAAGGGTTCAAGAGCATAATGGAATTCAAGCAGATGTTAAATTTTTAAAACTTGCCTTGCATGTCAACAATTTGAAATGTCAACAGTATAACAAAAATAAAGTAGATGTAAACAGTGAAATGTATTATGTTGCTTAGATCTTGGCAGTCACTTCCAATGAAATAATAGCAGGAAATTATAGAGGAAAAAAATGGTGAAATCATTCTGTAGTCATTGGGTATTCATGTGAGTCTTCTGTGTCGAGATAACACTTGGGTTTATTTGTATTACAGAATGAAAGATTGCTGTTATAATTGGAAACTGTTAAAGGTTTTGTAGCTCAGGCTAAAGGTTATCCAGGCTGCTGCAGCAGATATCCTAATTCTAACAAAAGATATACAATAAGGACAGAACATTATAACTGAAAGAGTAATCTAAAAATACACATAGTGCAAGAATTCTGCCGTGCTAGGCACTTGTTAGAGCTGATAAGAATTGGTGATTGTTGGTTTTTGTCCCAATTCTTCAAATATGTGAAGGTGTATTGAAACTGAATCCTTCCATTTTGAGATTTCACATATGTTCTTGTCAAGCAGTGCCTATTTTTCTTTCCTGGGTGATCTTTTGTGCCCAAGCCTAAATTCTCTTGAGGTTTAACCTTCTGTGGAAGTGTTCTGATAGCAAACACAGTTAATGCTAATGAGCTATGTATGAGTGTGATAGAGGGGAATCAGTTCAGCTCAGAATGTGTTTGAGAGTGGGAACAGAGCCCAGAGGTACCCACATTTGGTTAGTTAATATTCAGAGTACCTGGCATGGGATCAGGAGGAATGCCACTCAGCTCTGGCAGCCAACCTGCTTCATTGAATCTTTAGGAACATACACAGCTGAACCCAACATGCATTTAACACTGCAAACTGCTTTTGCTACCAGATTAAAATTGTTGTTGTGGGATCTGGTTTCATGCATCTCCTAGCTTTTAGTGCATTTGTTCAACCCATAAAAATCTTCTGTTTATCTTAAAAAAAACTCCAAATGTTCCACAGCTGGCACAGCTGGTGCTAAAGACCTAAAATGTGCACATGTGTAACTTACCTCCTGCAGGACATAGCCAGCAATGAGGTGCAGAGGATGATACAACTGGCACAGAGTTCACAGCTTGCTTGCTGGATCAGAGTCATTTTGAGAGGGTTATCTGTTGTTTGCCTGGAAAAATCAGCTATTTTAAACATTTACTTTTGTTCTCTACTGTAAATAAACATGAGCGGGCTTAATCTCATCTGTTTTGTTTGTGTACACCAGAGCACCTCCCTGGGCCATGCAAACTCTGGCTGGCTGGTGCAGCCTGGAGGATCCACCAGAAGGGAACATCCCTGGGTTTGGGGCTGAGCTGTAGGAAGGAATGGATGCACTGCTATTGCTGTACATAACAGCACTGGGGCACTTCATCATGCCTGAACTAAAGCTATTTTTTCCAAAAGAAGGAGTAACTTGTGTGGATGTGATATCAACTGGGCTTCAGGAACACCTTGTACCTGCTATGAGTACCCTGCCAGCTGCTGCCAGGGCTTTAGTCAATGTGAGTAGTTTTTGCCATTCTAAGGATCAGAGTAAAAGATGCAGCTTATTTTATTTTCTGCCTGGTTTTCTGGATGGTCAAAGTCCTCCTGTACTGGGTATTGGAGGTGGTCTTGTTGTTTACTCTCCATTATTAATGTAATGAGATTTGTGTGTCTTGTTGAAAAGGCTGTGGCTTGTGGAGTGAGGTGTTTCCCTTTTTATTTTTCTTTTGTAGCCTGAGACCAAAACAGCTGGATAGTAGTCTCAAGGCTCATTCTTCTTTTGCTTTAATCAGTGCTGTATGTAGAGTACCCCATGCTGTATGATTCTATTGCTCTCAAGTCAAAAAGCTAAGGCCAGTAGTTCAGTTAATGCACCAGTTAATTCTTGTCAGGATGGTTGATATCCAGACTCATTCATATATTCATTTCCTGTATCACTTTTAAAGCAAACTCTAATGCTGATGAGTATTTTCACATTTGAAGTTTGTGTGATTTGATCCCCCATTATCCTGAGCTTGTTTGGACAGAGTGACCTAAACCACAGGTGGAGTTTCAGAGAGGCAAAGCTCTCCCCCAGGGCAGTAGATGAGTGGCCAGGGTGCAGCTGGGCTCAGGCATGAGGAGAAGACTGGCAGGAGCCCTGGGAGATGCCTTCAGCACAGCACTTGTGTTTCCATGCTGAGTCCTGCTACTCCTTGTCTTTCTCTGTGCAGTTTTGGTTGGAACCACACGGGGAGCTTTGGAAGGAGGGGAAAGCTCACTGTTGTAAACAAAATCCCAAAATGGCACAGACAAAGCACACTGCTGAATTGATTCATGATGTCTCAATCTGTGCTGAAGAAAAAGGTGAAGCAAGTCCTGTGTATCCAAGCAACTGTAAAGCCTTCAGTGTTGCCATGGGAGGTTTCATCAGTGATGCAGTGGTTGAAGCTCTCCTTTTCTTCTAATTGAGGGTAGTGGAAGTAGAAGAAGGAGATTTCTAGGCAGAGGCTGCTGCTGCAGAGAGTCAGCAAGGAACAGTCTGCAGCAGTGACACACACAGACACAAAGAAAGGTCTGATCAAAATAAAAATGGTAGACGTCAGTCACGTGCAAAATACAAATATAAGAAACTCCTGAGGCTTTGCTTGTGGAATGATTTGTTTTATCACAATCAGGCTACAAGTACAACAAATGCAGTCTTTGACCTGAAAAGAGAATTCACCTGCTCTCACCCAATTAATCTAATACAGCAGGAATATTTGTTATGTCTTACCAAGCAGACTTACAAAAGAAAATCCTCAAACATGTGTGCTTAATTAATGATTTTCTTCTTCGGTGCACACACAAAAAGGGATGCATTGTGGGTACCATCTGACACTGAATACTGCCTTAATATATTGTTCAATATATGTATGAATATGGCACTTACATGTGACACATGGCCCCTGACAGGCAGGACTATTTAACATTACAGATACATGGATGAGTTGGAGGAGACCTGCTTTTAGGGTTTGAAAGATGGCCAAGGAAAAAGAACAAATTCCTTGCATAATATTTGATCAGAGAATAGATTTAAAAAAAAAATCTGAAGTTACATTGCTTTGTCACTTCAAGAGTAAAATGTTTTTTATGTTTCAAAGAGCAGATGCCCAACAAACATCTTTGTACAGGAAAAGGAAATATTTCCTTAAACATCCTGCAGCAAACGTGACTGATTGAGCTTCCTTTTCCCTCTGCCTGGTGCATTTCCCGTCTTTGCACAGACAGGATCTAACCAGATTTGCAGGGTATGAACTGCAGGTTACTTTCAAATTCATAACTCTGAAATGGTTCGTTTAGCAGGACAAAGGCCAAGCCCAGACACCCTCTTTCCAGCTCAGCATGTGCACAGCAATGGGAGGGTGGCAAGGAGCTTTTGTTAATCTCAACCGAGCTGGCAAGTATGCTGCAAAATGAAGGCTTTGAAGATGTTTTTTCTTCATTTTTAAAGCAACAGTTTGTTAGAACAAAGCTTAAAAATCTTGAAAAAAAAATCTACAAAATATTGAATGTTCTCCTTGGCAGTCATATAACTTAGGCAAATTTCTCCACTAGCAATTAATCTGTATAGTTTAATTTGCCAGTCTTTTTTGGGTTTGGGTGGTTTTTTGTTGGGTTTTTTTTTTGTTTTTTTTAGGTTCTGTTCTACTGTATCTGTGAAAATGTTTTTCCCCAGCTTGAATGCATTTTTCCAGAAAAAGAAATGGTTGGCAGAAACAATTAGGGTATCAGGTCAGGCTGGGGCTGATCCAAGCAGCAGGATTTTTTTCCTTTTAGTTTAAACTAAAAAAATTGAAAGCTTTAAAAGCTTCATGCTTAGAGCTGTTCCCAAAATAGCTGGGACTCACACTCCACTTCCTAATGTGCTCACATCACAAGACCAGCTGCTGCTACTGGCTCTCTTTTGTCTGAGGCTTCAGTGGAGAGCTGAGATCTACCTGCTCTGCCCTTCCTTCTTCCACAGAGGTGACCCAGCTCTCCTCCCCAAAGGTAGCCCAGGTAATTTCCCTCTGGGCACCAATATCACACCCA
Organism: Passer domesticus; assembly: GCF_036417665.1. Taxonomy (NCBI): domain Eukaryota; kingdom Metazoa; phylum Chordata; class Aves; order Passeriformes; family Passeridae; genus Passer; species Passer domesticus. The sequence goes on from NC_087490.1 coordinate 6,270,829, forward strand.
CTTTCCTGAGCACAAAAAATCCAGTGGCTTTCACAAAACACAGTGACCCTGTTCGGGGCTTGGTTTACACGTTTTTATTTTTATGCGAAATCATAAATACAAAATAAAAATAGTAAACAAGTGCTATAGATTTATCTTTTCATTGGGATGAGGTTCAGGCCTGATCCTGAGCACTTCCAAGGCTTTAAGTTCAGGACTAGGTCTTTGTTCTTAGAAAACAAATCATAACAGAAACCAACTTAGACTTTTACCCTGAAGCCAATGACATCAGTATCAGCATTCTCTCAGGTTATCTTTCAAAGCACAGCAACAACTAAGGATACTGAAGAATGAGATTAAATATAAAAATATTTTTTTAAATGGGCTCCACTTCCTGCAAGTATTATTGGGTGCTGCCCCACTGATCTCAGCCACAAGTTACAGTTTTGGTAGGATGATGCACAGTTAGCACTGGGATCTTTCTGTGATTTTTTTTCAGATTTTGGTTATAAGAGGATCCAGCCCTGCCTCAATACAAGAAATTTGGCTTGTTGAAATTCCCTTTTAAGGCATGGGTTTCCCCTCCCTCTCCCAAAGACACCAGTTTTGATTTGAAATGCTAGTAATGCATTGTCCAGAAATATTTCATCTTTTGGTCAGACCCCCAAATTCCGCAGCACTTCTGAAGCCTCTGCTGTTCAGAGATATGCAGACAGTTTGTCAGTGGAGTTTAGTTCTTTAACTTGAGACAAAAGTGAGTGAGGTCCAGGATTTGGGCTAATATCTGTGGACTTGTTAGCTAGACACCAGAGAACTGAGTGAGGGTGAGTGACAAATACAGTTGGATGTTACAATTTAAAGTAAAGTAGTCATGAAATAAAATCACCAAACCATATAACAAGCCAACTTTGGTAGATTTCTTGCAAAATATATGCATTTAAATACATTTAGAGTTTACAAGGTTACATTGTTTTCAAAAAGTTGCAATGATGAAATACAGAATATTTCACTCTTGTACCAAAATTACATATCACATAATAAAAACAATATTACAGCTTTTATTTAAATGGAGACAGTATTAGAACTGCACCTCTTTATAAAGCACAAATAGCTGTATTGCTCTGCTTTTGTATTCTCTGATGAGCTCAGATCCTGCTATTTATGTGTTTAAAAAACAAAAGCAGTTTTCTTCAAAAAGGTGATCAATATTCAACATCAAAATTTGCAGGGGCTTTAGTCTCTCATTCCAGTTTATGAATTGCTGATACTTCCAGGGTTTTAAGTTTTCTAAGGCAAGAACAGAGTCAATGTAAATCTGTCAGACCCCAGCTATGGTTTGTCAATAAGTTTGGTGCTACCAGAAAGCTGTAAGAGTTAATGCTCAGGTCAGGTGTGCACTGTATTGCTACATGATGGTAAGGACCTGAGGCTGTAGGCTTGATCTCTGAGGAGTATAAACAGCACATTTCCTCCCTAACTCTTGGCAGAAATCTCCTTATGGCAGTGCAGATGCTGCCACAGTCAGTAGCATAATCCTGTGTGGATTTACAAGTAATTAGATTGGAGGAGTATCACACCATCCCCTTAACCCCCTTCCTTAACAAAGTTTGTCTCTGCAGTGTAAAATGAAAAAGTGTAAGCTAGTATTTCAGACTGTGGTGAAATTCAGGAGGTATTGACCTCAGGAAAATTAGTTATGTTGCCCAAACCATCTTCCTTCCTGCAGAGTGTTACTAGGGCATTGCAGAGGAGCTGAGAGCTGTGACACTCATGACTTCACAACTGATCGCCTGGCGTAAAGTCTCAGTCAAGATATTTTTGGTAAAATTCTTCTAGCAATTTTTTGCTTGATTTGGTAAATGAAGGAAAGCACGTGTTAACAAAACCATGGTGGGGAGCCAACCAAGCTCACGTCCAACTGAACACACATTTCAAAACTGGCAGCAAGCAGAGCTTGGCAAGAAGGCCACAAAGACACCATTCCCCCCAACCATCAGTATCTGGGGCGATTTTCATCTTTCCAATCTCCTGTAGTGCAGATGAGAGGAGCAGAGGCCCTGCTGGAGCCAGGACATACAGTGATCTCCTAGATTTCTTAATCTAGACCTTGAATAATTCTGGCAATGAGTTCATATTCAAGTAAAAACAGAGCATAAGCTGAAGAAGAGATGAAGAACTTCAAGAGACAACCTAGCGGTATCTGATCTGTGCTCCACTAAAGGACAGCAACTACCTGAAATCTCTTTCGAAGTTTCAAATACACACAGACCAATACGCTTCACTGAAACAACTGAGGAAAGTCAAAGAACTTTCTCCACAGAGTTACTGCTTAAGGACCAAGGTTAGTGTCATGCTTTGGACAGGATCCCTATTTTAATTGCCCAAATAGATCAAACCCCCCCTTATCAGTCCGAGCGGGAACTGCCCGATGCAGCCTTTCGGGAAGAGATGAAGATGGGAAGCTGCTCCTCGCTCCGGTACGCACCTGACGCCGGTCCCAGCAGGCAGGCGGTGCCCCGAGGCACCGGCAGCGACAGCGGGCGGCAAAGTACTCGCAAGAGTCACGGTAAGGCCGGGGCACGGTCGGGGCCTGCGGCGGGAGCCAGGCGGGCTGGCGGCGGAGCCCGGACGGGGCGTCCCGGTAAAGGCCGCCGTGACTCGTCGGGGCTCCTCGGTTCTCCCGGCCGCCCTGGGCCGCGGAGACGCTGGTTCGCCTGCTCTGGGCGGCCGCGGAGGGCTTCGCTCGGCCGGCGGCGCCGTCGGTCAGTACCGGGAGCCGGCGGCGCCGAGCGCGGCGCTGCCCGCAGCGGAGCGGCCGGACCCGCCGGGGAGCCGGGCTGGAGGGCAGCGGGGCGCTGCCCTGCCTAGGGCCGCCGCTTCACGGGGGTCCCCGTTAAGAAAAGCCTCCAGGCAGGGGAGCGCTGGAGCTCCCCGCAGACGCTCCCGGCCCGCAGCCGTCTGTCCGTGCCCCGCGGGGCCGCGGAGCGGGCCAGCCCCGCTCAGACGTAATTCTTCTTGTCGTACTCGCCGTTGGACGTGGGCCGCCGCGGCGCCGAGTACTTGACGGGGAAGGAGGTCTCGTCGCGCTGGGAGCAGGAGCAGCAGCAGATGAGGCAGCCCCCGAAGAGCAGCAGGGCCGTGGCCGCCCAGCCGATGTAGAGCGCGGCCCCCATCTCCCGCTTCTGGGACGACGGCACGGTGGGGTCGTAGAAGTCGCTGATGACGATGTTGGCGAACCAGCAGAGCGGGATGAGGACCAGGACCCCGCAGAGGATGTAGATGGCCCCGCCGGCGATCACGATGCGGGACTTCATCTTGCCGGGCCGGATGCAGTTGGTGCACTGCGCGCCCACCACGGTCACCATCAGCGCCACCAGCCCCAGCAGTGCCACGATGACGGTGAGCGCCCGGCCCGCCTGCACCTCGGGCGGCAGCGCCAGGATGGAGTCGTACACCTTGCACTGCATCTGCCCCGTGCTCTGCACCACGCAGTTCATCCACAGCCCTTCCCAGATGGTCTGCGCCACCACGATGTTCACGTCGATGAAGGCCGACACCTGCCACATGGGCAACCCGCAGGCCAGGATCACCCCCACCCAGCCCAGGACGCCCAGTCCCAGCCCCAAGATTTCCACCGCCGCCGAAGTCATGGTGCTGCCAGCGCTGTCCCACGGGCTCCGCAGGAAGGAAGGCGGGCGGCTCTGCTGCGCTGCCCCGGGCGCTGCCGAGCCGGCTCTGAGCGCCGCGGCCGCGGGCAGGGCTATATGAGGAGCCGCGGGGCGCCCGCCCCCGGCCCGGCCCTGCCCTGCCGGCAGCAGCACCGCCCGCCGCGGGCCGGGGCCGGGGGCGGTGTCCGGCCCTCCCTCCTGCTCGGGGGTCCCCACCGGAGCCGGGAAACTTCGCTCTGCTCTCCCCGGCACCCCGCTCCGGGAGGAGCTCGCAGGGACGCTGCCCGTTCCCAGTTAAGCGTGGGGCGGGAGGCATCTCGTCTCGGATTTCGGCCGCTCAAATTCCTTTTAGTGCCGTTATCTGTGAATTTCCTTTTTACTGATAAAGTCCGCAGCCAGACCTTCGGAGAGGTCTTGCCAATACAGGCACCCAGCAGTGTGAAAGGTCTGGTTATCTATCTGGAGTCTAATTGATAATTTTTCACAAGTCTAAGCACTGATGGAGAGGCACAGCTCCCTCCTGCACACTGTGTCAGGCAAATATTAAAAAAACGGCGTCAAACGCTTAGGAGCCACCCAGAAAATAGAAGAGCCTTGGATATGGGATCTGCATGTCACCTGTCAGTACCAGTAGGCAGATTCTTAGATAGGTCCAGGAAAAATAACTGCTCTTAGCTTACACCAGGGATGAGACAGTTTGCTCTGCTTCTGGAGCCAAGAGCAAGGTATACAATTTAAACATGTTTTCACAAAGATTCCAAACTTGACTTTATTGTTTCAATTGTTCCAGTACTGTTGAATCTTTATGATAGGTTAAGGAGTTAAATGCCCATGTCAAAATTGCTGTATTTGCAAGGGATTTTATCATCAGGCCGGGCAAATGTAATTGCTACAGTCTCTTCATGGACCCCTGGTGTCCTGGATTGTTCTTGCAAAGTAGCCTTGGTTCAGCCCCTGCAGCCAGCAGCAGGTCTCAGCCCCCCAAGGCTGGCAGATGCAGGGAGTGTTGTGGTGTGAATGTTGCAGTTACAGCAGCTGGAGAAAGAGGACAGACCTCATCAGCTGCCTCACAGAACTCACAAGGGGCTGTGCCCCAGTGGCTTTGCACTGGGGGTCTTGAGAAAGGCTTTTTGATTGCAGTAGGTTTAAATGTGTTAGACAAAATTGAAAGTTATATTCACTGCAACTTTTGAATTGGTCTGACTAGATTTAGTTTCAGTTAGCCCAAAGTGTCCTTCCAGTGTAGAGGAGATTGCAGAGTTGAAATGAACACATTTCCTGCGCCCTGGATAAGTGGTTTTCTCTGTTGTACAAAAATGCACAGCACATCTTGTGGCATGCAGAGGTTTGTGATCCAAATCTTAAGACTGATATGAATGCAGCATGAATGGAAAAGTGCACATGTGAGGAAGAAGCAGCAGAAGAAAGAATAAGCAAAAGTTAAAGGAATCACATGGATTGACAGCTGAGGATGTGATGGCTGAAGTAACAGAGCAACGCCCTGCGCACCTCCTGACAGGTGACTTCAGCAGAGGACCCCAGTGTAGTAACAGGACGATGACAACAAAGTCACAGCACACTGAATAAGGCCTTTCACTTCCTTTTTTTTAATAACCAGAAGATGAATTTTAGCCACAAAATACCCAAATAGCCACAAGACACCCAAAAAAAGAAATACAAGAATATCAGGAGCTTGTGGGCCATCATGAAGTTGGACATGCGGACACGTGATGACTGCAACCTTTTGATTATCTCTTCCTGAGGAGCTGTAAACTATTCTAGCATGGAAAATGTCTTCCTAACAAAGAATGCCTGGTAAACAGAGCTCAGAGGATTTATCTCCTCTTCCAGTTGTATATAAAATACATACAGTTTACTTCAATTATTCAAAACTGCAAATTCCAGTGTGCAAGTCCAGGAGGAATGTGTGACTGGGGCTGTGCAGTTTGTCAGACTGGGGCTGCTTACAATCACTCAGAAGAGTCCCTGGTGTCAGGGAGAGGAGAATGTGCAAAAAACCCATCCACAGAGACAGAGATATCTCAGAGGTGAACAGGAAGAAACCCAGATCACAGTCTGAAACTGAATAACATCTGTATTTATGATGATAATAATGATTATATAGAAAACAGCACAGAAGAACAATTAAGAAAGGGGGGAGAAATGCCAGTTATCTTAGCCCATAAGCACAGGAAAGCCCCACCCTTGCCACTTGCCCGGGAGCACGGAACTCTGAGTTTCCTTCCATACACGGCCTGTGTGTGCTCCTGTGCTGGCTGGGAGGCACTCAAGGGGCCAGTGCAGCTGCCTGGGTCTTTGGGCTGAGAAGGGAAACCAGCCCATGGCTTGTTTTACCTCTGCAAGCCTCACCCCACCTTCCTTTGCTACCTGTAACCCAGCAACAGATTCCTACAAATCACTTAATCCAAGGCAATTATTTCTCTTGGGAAATTCATGCTTAATAATCGCAGGGCAACAGAACCTTTCTGCTTAGAGGCATTTCCATTCCTGGTATTTCACTTTTGTCTGTTTCTTTTCATAACCCCAGATATTAGCTTTTATCCTGGTTACTGGCAACAACCTCCATTTTTAATTACTTTATTCCTTGATCCTAAAAGTTTGTTGCACAGGCTACCTTTAATGAGACCACGGGTGCAAGGTGCTCACAGGTTTGCTTACTTGACTTACTGCTGCTGGGGGGCCTGAGGACACCATCAGCTTCAGCATGGTGTGGTTTCTGATGGTGTTAATGTCAAAACACTGGAAATGAAACTCCCAGAAATGAAAAGGTTCTACTTTCTTAAAAGGAAATACAAATCAGCATGATGTTTTATTTGGGGTGTTAAGTAAAGAAAATCCCTCCTTTTAAGTTAAACCCTTGCTGGAAAGGTCTGAATTCCTTTAAACTGAAAGGCATGATGCTCTTACAGCAAAGTAGCTCTTTAACAAATGACCATTCCTGTCATTACATCTATTTCTGCTTCAGCTATGTATTAATTAAATTATTCTAAGGGGATACTTAGGGGGGCTTTACAGCCTGTGAAAATGGGCGGAAGTGGTATTCAAGCTGAGAACAATTGCACAGGAGCCATACTATAGCAAGAGGGGCTCTGGGATTAGAGGTGATTGTGTTTTTGCTCCTTTCCTGACAATCAGGACAAACACCAGGCACAGAGTTACTGGGAGGGCTGCTAATGGGGGGTCCAGGCTCTCACCAGCATTGCTTGTGCTGGTGCATGAACCCCGTCCCATGGCACAGAGCTGCTGTGCCCAGCCCCTCCAGCCTTGCCAGGGCTTTGCTCAGCCCCAGGCCTCCCACAGCAATGTTTGGATAGATTTGCCTTTGGGGACCTGAAACGTAGTGTGCAGAGCACACTTGGTTTATAATTTGTGGAGTGTCCCTTACCTAAGTGCTTCTGCTCTTTCTAATCCCTATAATATTAAGTATCTGGAAGACAGAGGGGAAAATGACATTTGGGATCAATCTTATGCACAAACCTCGTATTGTTTGTGTGAATAAGATGGAGTATGAGTCAAAAGATTAATTAAAAGCTCAATGATCTCGAGACAGCTTACCATAACTTTTGGATCAGACATAAGCAAAGGTGAAGAATTAGGAATCCTATTAGAGATTGATTTTGTGCCATATTTTGTATTCTAATTAGTGCTGAAATAAAGGCAGGGAGATTTACAAACACAGAGGGGTTAGGCAAAGGCTGTTCTTTATTTAGAAAGCCTGAGGTTTCTCAGAGAAGATTATTTCTTTCTGAATTTTCCTTTAAAATGCAAAAGAATTTCCCAACAGAAGAGATTCCATACTAGGATAGGGTTCCAGGAAGTTCTTGTGTGTCAGCAGTGCCAACGTGTCTTCAGTGTAACACATCACAAGACTGGCACATAGGAAATGAGTTCTTGTCAAATGAGCAGGTTATTACAAAATGAAAGTGCTCAATTTCACCACAGGATTTATTTCAGGATCAGTTATTTCAGAAACGAGCTGAAGTGGTTAACATGAAATTGCCACTTCTTCTTTTAGATCATCTTTTGAGCAAAACCAAAATCAGACCAGAATTTTGCAAGAACAATTAGTGTTCTCAGTGGCTGATGCTAATGATGCACAATCCAACACTTTTTTTAGTTCAAGCATTGCTGCTGCCCCTCAGGATTGAGAAATGGATGCCCTGTTCCCTCCCAGTGGTGATGTGACTAGACTCAGGTAAAAGAAAGGAAGGAAATGGATATATGTAGCTGGAAAAACACTGAAAGAAGTTATAAATGTGCTTCCAGCCTTCATTATTTGCTGCTGCAGATTCCTTTCCAGACTCAGTGGCCCTAGCCCTGTATCAGGCTCTACTCTTTCCACACACAGTCTGCCCTGGTGCAGCCAGGACTACACATGGTGGGAATGCTGAGACAGTGTTACAGGTACTTTCCTCATTGAATGAGGAAAACAATAGTGATAAATCATCATTAGAACTAAGTTCCACATCCCCCCTCTTGAATTTCTATGCACATAAACTTCTGGAGCAGGATTCACAACTTCCCAGTGTTGGAATTGATTTTCATGTCTCTCTGTTAAAGCATGCCCTGCAGAGAACATTTCCAGTCAGCACAGTCAGGACCAGCTGGGCTGCACTGGTGAGCTGCTGAGCACCCAACCCTCCAGCACCTTCTTTTCTGGATTTAGCTTTGCAGAGAACACTGTGGTGTCACTAGACAGCCACAACCCCATGTTAATGGTGTTCCAGGGCAGTAAATATGGGCAATGGGGGCCCTTTCCCAAAGTTTAAAATGTCATGTAGATGAGTTTGATTATCCCACTCATCAGAAGATCTCACTGAATATGTGCTTAGGCCATGCCACTTTAAATAGTTCTCTTTAATGCTATGGACAGATCTTGAGAACATAACATATTAAAGCTTGGATAGGCAGGATGGGGGGAAGCTATAGGAAATCCACATTGTTTCATGCCTAATGGTCCATTCTACATCATGTTTCCTTCAGGAGAACTATAGTTTAATTTTGTCCTTTTCCAGAGTTAGCCTCCTTCCACAGATTGTGGTGTACCAGGACCCTGGTAGATCTCTTTCCCATGTAATTCTTGGGAAATCAGATGAGATGTCACTTTGCAAAGAGCAGCGTCAGCCAGGACAAATGCCATTGTTTTAAATATACATTGCAGATGTTGAAAGTAATTAGTAAACACATGACCATGAAGTTACTGAAAACTATTCAGGGTTAGTGATGGGAAACACACTACATTTATCTCTTGTCTGAAGATTTGTGCATTGCTGAGAAGATGTGGGGGGTTTGGGACACCTCTTCTCAGCAGTGCAGCCCCACCACATCTGGGGCAAGCTCTGCTGTCGGGAATAACGCACATCTGCTTGGTCAATCCTGACTTCCTTCCTAAAGGGAATTTTGTTTCCAGTAAGAGGAAAGGGTGACTGTTATTGGTGGAAAGATGCAAAATGTCTCTTATACTGGAGAATATTTGTAGGCTTTTCTTATTGCTTCTTCATTGCCATAAGTAGCATCTTGAAAAAGAGGGCTTGTATGTGCTGGTAAATGCAAAAGAAACACTTCTGTTCCTCTGAGACTACTATAAATCAAATATAATCTTCATTTCCTGTAGTGTGTCACTGAAAATGAGGCTTGGGCGTTCTTTGCAGCAAGGGAAAATACTTATCTGTTGCAGATTTTCTTGTAAAGCAGCTTGTGTCTGTAAATCCTGGTGCATGCACAGATAGTGGCTTCCTGTTCCTACCCTGCCCAGGCTCCAGCTCTGAGCTGTAGGTCTCAGAAGAGCTCATCAGTGACACCAGCTTTCATGGACCTGAAAGTTCTGATTCCTGATGCAGCATGTCTGCAAAAATGAGGACATTTGAGATGTTAGAATGGTTCATCCCATTGGTGACTCCATAGACAAAGCCCTACACAAAAGAGTATTTTGATCAAATCAATGGGAACTTCACCCCTAAATTTCTGTCTTGCAGCACACCCAAATCCTACAAATTAACCCAGGGAATATCTAAATTACTTGATCTGACATTCCCACCAGCTACATTAGAAGTTTTTTTTTTCTCTCCTAATCCTTTAAAAGAGGATGTCACCCACAGTGTGCAGCAGATTTATTCCTAAAAGGTTTGGATCTGGAGCCATGTACTGTACTGTAACTTGGCAAAGCATACACAAATACTTTGAATCAAACACAAACTGAAATCTTATGGAAATTAAAAGGATTTATGTATATGATTAAGTTGTTTAATCAGCCCATGGGCAATTTTATCTGCAGAGAGATTTGGGAGAGTTCAAGATGCTCAGTGTCTTACAGTCCCGAGTCAATATGACCATGATTCGATGATTTTATAGTGCAGCCATTAATTACAGCAATCACACAGAATTTTAGGCTCAAACCCAAACATTCATCTATGTGAGGAAAAGACTTCACTGAAATAAAATTAAGTTAAAAGGGATCTCACAACTGAAAAATAAAAACTGTTTTATGCAGCATATCTTAAGGAAACTAATGCTGAGGAATGTGGAGTTGGTTTACCTATTAAAACTCCATTTAGGTTTCAGTTTATGGCTGTATTTATTTTCTTATAATCAGTATCACCATTTTCTCTGGTAAGAACTGGAACAAAAGACACATGATGTCTTTTGCTGGATGTATGAGGTATTTCTGACTTACTAAGATGTGACTCTACACAAAGTTAAGATTTGAATTCAAGGAAGCACTTTTGTGCTTTTGATAATGTAAACCCTGATGTATCAGGAACTTCAAGAAAAAGCACTGGAACTTCCAAGGGAAAAACGAAACAAAATTCTTTCAAAAATAGTAATCCTGGCAATGAGTGATTCACAGTCAGGCTGCTGTTCACAGCATGAACATTTCTAGACTATTTAACCAGTGTTCCTCAGTACAAGCTCTTCTTCTGTTTGCACCTCTGCTAATATTGGTGTGAGAAATAAAAAACATGCAGCATGTGTTTGGGGGGGCTGCATTTGCTGTAGGTGTCTGCAGTGCAGCATTTCTCAGCCACACACCCCAAACAATTCCAGTTCTATTGCCTGGGAACTGCACTTTCATAACGAGTCTCATAACAGGTTTCAAAGGTAACAAAAGTACATTTTCATCAAGCGAGTAATGCCCTGTAACACTCATTGTCACAGGATGCTCTTTAATGCCAGAAGTTGGGATGGGTTCAAAAAGCAAGAAGAAAAATTCATGGAAGAGAGAACCATCAAGATAAAACTTCTGGCTCAGGAAGCTGCTGAGCTGCAGATGGCTGGAATCTGGGAGGATACACAGGCACCGTGCTGCTTTTATCTTTTCCTTAGCATCTGCTCCTGAGCACTGCAGAGGGAGGGCACTGCTAGGACTGACCTCTGCCCTCACCCCAGGTGCCCTTCCTTACATCACTTTCTGGGACTTCTTTGGAAGGGTTGTGGCTTCCCTGAACATTTTGTGTGACAATTGGTCAGCGGTCTGATTCAGCCATGACTTGGGAAAATCATTGCCTCGATAGCAAAGGATTTGAAATTTCTAGAGACTCTTTCACCCCTTGCACTAAATCCTACCAAAGGAAAGGGACAGTCATGGGAAAGCACTAGCTTCCACCTGTCTCTGTGTTGATGGCAGTCTGCAGTTTGGCATCGTCTGTGCCAATTTCTTATAATTTCTTCAGATACTAAGCAGCTGTTTGTAATAGCAGTGCATGTGTGCAAAATCTTGTGTCCACCACAGTGTTCTAATTTAGTGAAAGAAAAACTGCCACAGTTGTTTCTATGGTGATAGTATAAAACACCTATTTGGAAATCCATGGAATAATTGAAAATAAAACCTTAATGTCTAAGGAAGACTGAAATGCCATCTTTTAACTCCTCCAGGAAGGAAGTGTGAATCAGAACTTTGAGTTATAACATCACATTTTGTCCTAGGAAATGGAGCTTGCTTGTGCTTTCACTGGCTTTTATCTTGTTCTTACTCAGATCCCATCAATGCTCAGTTGATAATATGAGCACAATGTGAATTGCAGATAATGCCAGTCTGCCTTCAGCAGCATTTGTTTCATTTCCAGATTTTCCTGTTGCAAGCTGCAGCCCTGTTTGCTTAATGGATGGCAATGCAGACATAACAGAAATGTATTTCTTGGTATTCAGAATTTTAAGTCAAAAGATTTGTTGGTGGGTCACATACACAAACTGTCCTCTCAAAATGTGTGGATAGATGTCCAGGAACTTTCCTGAACACAGTTCTTGAAGCTGGAAGGTTGGAAAAAGCTTTTCCAGTACTTCAGCTAAAATGTATTTTAGTTTTGACAGTGTTGGGTTTAGAGTTTGGGCAGTGTAACACTGTTTCCCCACGAGAAAGTGATCTGTGTCCGTAATCTAACTGTGGGAATCACTGACACTCCTGCTGGAGTCCCTGACACCTCCGAGGGTTCGCAGGGCAATCCCAGCCGGGCATCTCACCCGGGCAATCCCACCGGGGAATCCCACCCGGGGAATCCCACTGAGCAATCCCACCCAGGGAATCCCGCCCGGGGAATCCCACCCGGGCAATCCCACCGGGGAATCCCACCCGGCAATCCCACCCGGGCAATCCCACCCGGCAATCCCACCCGGCAATCCCACCCGGGCAATCCCACCCGGGCGATCCCACCCAGGGAATCCCACCCGGGCGATCCCACCCAGGGAATCCCACCCGGGCGATCCCACCCAGGGAATCCCACCCAGGAATCCCACCCAGGGAATCCCACCCAGGGAATCCCACCCAGGAATCCCACCCAGGGAATCCCACCCGGGCAATCCCACCGGGCAATCCCACCCGGGCATCTCACCCGGGAATCCCACCGGGCAATCCCACCTGGGCAATCCCACCCAGGAATCCCACCCAGGGAATCCCACCCAGGAATCCCACCCAGGGAATCCCACCCGGGCAATCCCACCGGGCAATCTCACCCGGGAATCCCACCTGGGCAATCCCACCCAGGAATCCCACCGGGCAATCCTACCCGGGCATCTCACCCGGGAATCCCACCGGGCAATCCCACCCAGGAATCCCACCGGGCAATCCTACCCGGGCATCTCACCCGGGAATCCCACCGGGCAATCCCACCGGGCAATCCCACCGGGCAATCCCACCGGGCAATCCCGCCCGGCCCTGCCGCGGTGACAGCGGCCGGGGCTCGCACAGAGCAGAGGGAAAGCCTGACGGGAGGGGACAGTGTAAGTGAACAAACACCGGGGATTCTTTGTACAATGTTCGGAGAGGAATTTGCTTCTGGTGTGAACGAGCATCTGCAAACCAGCCAGGCTGGTGCTACACTGCATCACAGTCAAACAGCACGAAGTTTAAGCTGCATTTCCCCCCGGCTATCACACCAGCCATGAGTACCACTGAGGAGTATCGATAAACCCGCTGTAAATGGAGCAATCCCAAAACTCAACGATGTTTGGGTGGCAAACAAAACCAAACCGTTCCGTGTGGATGTGGCACTTGGGAACACGGTCCGGCAGCGGCCCCGGCCCGCGGGCCGCCATGGCCGCGCGCGGCGGGGCGGGCGGGGGACGCTCTGTCCCTCCTCTCGCTGCTCCCGGCGCCGCCTCTCGCTGCTGTCTCCGGCAGGGCGCGGACCATAGAGTGGCGCGGGGTAGGCGGGCGCTCCGCCGCGGTGGCTGCTGGGATGCGGGAGGGCGGCGGGGCGGAGCGGCGGATCGCGGCCTGGCGGCGGGAGCGGCCGCGGCCTCAGGTGAGCGCGGGGAAGGGGCCGCGTCCCGGCTCCGGCGGCGCCGCCGCCCCCGCGGCGCTGCAGCGGCTCCCCGTGCCGGGCACAGCCTCGGCCCCCGCCGCCGAGTGCGGGCAGGGCTGTGCAGCCGCTGTGTGGGGACGGGAGAGGTGCAGCCGCGGCAGGAGCCCCGGGACGCCGCGGTGGAGCCGTTTCGCGCACACCTCGATGTGTTTTTAAAGCAAGGCGGGATTAATTTGAGATGCGGACGGGCCCGCGCTGCTGGGGCAGCCGGAGATGCAGGAGGGGATGGAGCAGGAAGTGCTGTCTCCACCAGGCATTCCTCGGATGCTTTTAAAATTGCGGCACCCACCGGGGCGGTGCGGCTGCCGGGGATGCGGCGGGGCACTGGAGCGGGGACAGCCCCCAACCCCAGCTTTGCTCTTTTTGTCGTTAATTACTGCTCGTAGGTCAGAGACTTCATGGTATCGTGAGACTTAAGCATGACTTGGAAATGATTTAAACACAAACGTGCCAGTTTGCTGTGCGCTGGCAGTATGTACACAGTTATACTTGAGTTCTGAGGGTGTGAGGCAGAGCTGCCTATTTCCTGATGAGTAATCGAGTAATATGTTTATCTTTTTAATTAAAAAAAAACCTCCTGTTTTTCACAATTATAGGTCTTTTTAACAGTGCTTTTTGACACAGTAACTCGGCAAAAATACTGTCAAACGCTGCTTGCATGGAAACATCATCCCTAAAACTGGAATGGAATCACTGCCTGCTTTGTGCATTTCAAGTAGCTGTTCTCACTGATAAAACAGTATGAAAGGAAGTTGTTTAGAGTCACGTGTTAGCATTGAAATTGAGATTTAAATAAAATATTTAAGATTAGAGTCTTAGGTTCATGTGTTGCTTTTTCTTGACCTTTTAAGAATGGTGCTCATACAGATGGTTGAACTCTTGTGTTCCTTCTGCTGTGCATATGTGTGCTGTTGAGTCACAGGCATGTCTCAAATGTTGATGCCTTCCCAGTAGTATTCCCTGTGCAGTTTCCTTGATTCACAGACAATACCAGAAGGAAGTCTGTAGAACTTATGAACTCTGAACATCAGTTCCAAGCCAGAGCAGTGGCTCACACTTAGCGTGGTCTGTCTGCAAAAGTCACACCTGGGTTGTTGCATTTTCTGTAAATTCCTTCTTTGGTGGAAGTGATATAGTCATTTTCCTGAATAAGAGTAAAGCAGAATTGGTAGTGTATAAAAGAGAATTCCTTCAACTGATAATACCTATTTCTAATGAGCAAAAATGAAGTCACTTGGGATTGTTCATCTGGAGGAGGTTTCCCACAGTAGAGGTGAGGACATGCCAGGAACAAAGCATGGCACACAGAACAGGCTGTGCTGGATACATTTGCTAGAACTCAGTGATTCACTGAATCATGCAGTTTTTTCTATTATTATTGAGGTGACTCAGATTTGATATTTCTTCCTTGGGTTTGTAGTTATTTTAGTGAGAAACCACAAATACTGCTGTTTTACTGAGATATCTTGGTGTTTCTGTCTGCTTTAAGTCTGAAAAGTGACTTCAGAATGCTGATGCTGTTGAGACCATTTCCAGCATTGGGAAACCTGTTCAAGTCTTTACTCCTGTCTGTGGCCACTAAATACTGCCAAAAAACTGTCTGAGTTATATAGCCACTGATGGAAGAAAGAAGCCTCATTTGAGACATCAGGAGGGCTGTTCTGCTTGCTGAGATGGTTGTAAGGTCACTCTGAAGTGGTTATTTGAAAATGTTGTCTGGTACCCTTATATGGACACGCTCTTTGTGCATGTTTGTAGTGTTCTTTGTGCTGGTTCCTATTGAGAAGCTCCCCGTCTGCCTGTTCCTCAGAGTTTACTTCTTGCATCCTGACAGGAACAAAGGAAATGACCCATTTTCCTTCCTCTCTCTTTCTCCCTCACCGGAATACTGCTCTTAGCCCAGGACAGTGGGATGGCACGTTCCAGCTGCAGCTGAACTCAGTGGCACTTTGCTTTGCTCCTTTACATTGCCAGCATCAAATTGTTCAGGATAGGAATTTATTGGAATCCAGAATGAAACTTTGTTGTGTTATCTGCTGTTCAAAACCAGATTTGAACATTCCTATGCTGTAGCACAGTGTCCCTTTATTTCTGCTGGGCCTGCTAAGTAGAGCCCAGCATTATTTACAGATAAAGTTTCACTGCTTTTTGTAAGTTGTTGCAAATGTATCTTATCCGTTCCTTTCTCCTTGAACTGTTTTGTATGTGCTGTTTTGCATATCTCATACTGATTGAAAGAGTACTTTGAAAATCTGAAGAAAACAGAACAGATACAGTTCTTGCTCTGGTTTGCCTTAGTTGTGGGGATTTTTTATACATTTTGTTCTGGACAATTGATAAGAAATTAGATGCTAAAATTTCCAGGTGTGTGAAATCCCTAGAGTGTTGTCAGAGACTCAGCTTCACCTTGGTTTGATGTTGGAGTCGGCTGTGTGCAGCCAGGGCTGTGGGTTTCTGTGCTCACTGCACAACAGGGACTGCTCCAGCACCAAGCTCTCACCTGTGAGCAGAGCTGAGGTGCTGTGCTTTTTGGTGCTGTGAGAGGATTTAACGGGTGGCATTTTGTTCATTCTGAGCTTTTGATTTGTACTGTGTGGTAGAGCTTTGGGAAGGCAGCACATGGTCATGGGAAGTTTGGTGGAATGATTTTCGAGGAAACCTCATGAGGGCAGTATTAGGAATTGCAAAGTGTCAAGGCTGAGCAACTGAGCTCCCAAATGAACCCTGGCACCTTAAGTGTGGTGGAACAGCAGGTGTTTCTGCGGGGTTTTTTGTTGTTTTTGAGGTAACTTAGCTAGCACATTTCTATTCCAACAAAAGACATTGGGAAATTGCTAACTGGAAGTGTGAGCTGCAGTCATGATGTGATCACAGCAGCTGGGCTGCTGCTTTGGCTACAGCAACTTTTCAGTCAGAGTAAGACACAAGGTGATGTGGTTTGCCTTGTAAGAAACAGGTTTTGTAAGCTGTACTTGTGGAACAGATAATTTTATGAAAAAAAGTTCTGTATGTGATAACAGACTAACTTTGAAGCTGAATGTGTCATAATCAGTTGATGGCAATTTTGACTCTTGTGCTTTTTAATCAAGTAACTTGAGTAATGCTCCAATGGATGTGACTGTATGGTCAGTTTAAAGTAGAAGTAGGGAATTTGCTGTGCATATTGAAACCTGAATCATTCCCCTGTCTCTCCTTTATCTGTGGACAGAGGGCCTGGGTGACTTCTCTGGCCTTACTGTGAGAAATGGGTCAGGTATATCTACATTGGCACTCAGTAACTACCAGCTTTTCTAAACTCTTGAACTATGTTACTAATTTTATTGACAAGGTGACAACAGAGGTTTCCAAACTTAGAAACAAGATATCAACAGAGTTACTTCAGTGGGATTGTGAGTGTCTTTAAGGATCTGTGACAATGATTGGCTGGAGGCTGGAATGAGCCTTTGCATACTGGTCACAGGAAAAGAAGCTCTGGTTTTCAAAGCCATTCTGAAGGGATGCTTTCCAGAATGTTTTGAGGAATACACAGTTAAGGCTGACAGATGATTAGAGTGAGGACCTCCCTATTTTCCATGGCAATGGGTGCACTGTGCTTTTGTTAGTACACAAATGAGCTGGGTATGGGGAAAAGTAGTTGAAGGAGGGAAAAAAACAGCTTTCCTTGCTTATAAGGTAGGTGGTACCTGCACAGCTGCCAGGATTTTAAATGCCTGCTGCAGGGCAAATGAAAAACCCTGGGAGCTGGAGATCTGTTTTCTTTAGAACTCCAAGTGGCAATTATGCTAACTTCAACTTTTCCTTCAGTCCCGAGCTTGGACTCTGCCAGGATTTGACTGTCAAACTGCCAGTGTCACAAACTGGACTGTATCCTGCTAAAATGACTCCTGCTACCCAACAGGAAGGTCTGAACACACAGGTGCCTGCATAGGTCACTTCCCTACTTTTCCAGGCCAAGAGCTGCATTGTCAACAAACCAAGCTGTGAAGTGCTCCTGCCGCTTCTGCGTTTCCTGTCCCTACTCTGGGGCTGCTCTAAATGAAAGGGCTTTGCTTTTGCCCTGATAACTAATCTATAGCACAGCTAACATCCTTGAGTAAAGAGATAAGGGCTTGCCAAAGTCCAGCTGTTCTGGGTGTCTGGAACTAAAGAACAAATCTCTTTTGATAGCCCTTCACACTGGCATGAATTTTGCGTCCAGCGTGGGTTAGCCAAGTGTAGTGTCCTGTTCAGCAACAGCACTTTGAAGTCACTGAAAATAATGTTATGTTCTGACCCTTACCTGGGAATCATGTAGGTGTCCTGTTCTCATGAGAATTTTTGGATGTGGTAATAATTCTCAAATGTAATGTTTGGACAACATTTGCATTACATTCGCCTATCTCTGAACAATCCTTCTACAAAGACAGGATGGATGAAAGTTTGTTATGATACTAAATTTTAATATTTTGCATTTTAAAGGATTTTTTCTGTTTTGAAATTTTTAAGTAAATTTAAATTAAGTAAAATTAAGAAATTAAGTACTCCTGTGATTTATTTCAGAAGGAAGACATTTTGATTATGGCTTGTTTGTTCTGGTAATCTTTGAGTATGTGACATTTCATTTTACAAGAATAAAATGTGATTATTACATGCAGTTGATCAGTTCAAAATTAAAAGTAATGTAATCTTCAAGTCAGCTAACATGGCACTATGGCTTTTTTTCTTCCAGTGTCTGAAACTTGAAGTGAAGAAACATGTCTCAGTCAGGTGAAAAAGTAAAGGTAAAGAGATGGCTGCATAGCCAATATTTTGTCTAGAATCTATTCAACTTCTGAAAACATTTATAGTTTTACTGAAATGCTAAAATTGTGAATAAATGATACCTTATTGCTTCAGATGTGTTTCTTAAAAGGAACTGCTTAGTAGAAACAGAGGTTTTATGTGATCCTAGTGATAGACTTTCTGCTGTTCACCATTCAGTCTCTGCTTACAAAGTTAAAATGGTACCTTCACCTAAGGAAATTTCATGTGACAAACCTCCATTCCTAATGTTTTTGTCCATCCAGATGGGCTTTAAAAGGATTTTTAGCAAATAAATAATTACCTTTTAAGTGATTTACCTTGTATCCCCCCACGCCACTGGAAGTGTATGGCATTGTAAAAAACCTGTTCTCATGATAAGCTCATCTGTGAAGAAGACATCTGGTTCCAGGTAGCCCACAGGTCCCTAAATTAGGTGGCTGCAGTTCTTATTTAGGCTCCTGTTAGGTTTTCAGTCAGTGGGTAACAGATGTTGGAGCCGACTGCCCTGTTTATAGCCCAAATCTCTTTGATAAGTTTTTCAGGCATGTTTCTTTTTCCTGCTTTTGTGTTAGAAGTCAAAGATTGTGAAGATAGGTGAACAACTTAAGCAGCAAAAGATACATCTCTGTGTGATTGTATCTCAGTAATCCTCCATTAGTACAATGTTCTTGTTTTTTACCTGTGAGCATATGCATTATTTTTATAGAAGATAATAGCAGCAGACACCAAATTTGGACAGAATTTTTTATATTGAGCTGTATTTATTTCTTAAGATTAGTAATAGTGTGTTCTTGCAAGCTTGCAGATTTTGATTTTATCCAAGGGGAGACTTGTTTGTATAGCTCAAGGTACTTATCTGATTTCTATTTATATCAGCCTGCTTGGTAAATGAGCCTTTTTAAGGTCTGCTTTGCTATTGCAGCAAAAAAGGTTTCATTCTCTATTCTTCCTTGTGCTTTATATACCCCTATTATTGTGTAGAATCAAGTAAACTCTTTTTCAACTTTTTAGGGGGAAAGGGATCTCATTTATATTCAACCTTTGTTTTCTTGTCAGTTTTCCGACTCGGCAGGCTATGTGGGGTTTGCTAATCTGCCCAACCAGGTTCACAGGAAATCTGTGAAGAAGGGCTTTGAATTCACACTCATGGTGGTTGGTAAGTGAGCTCTTTAAGTATTTTTGACTGTTATACAACAACATTTCTTTCACATAGATGTATGCATCTTCCTACTTAGCAATTGACTGCTACACAGCAGAAAAAGCTTTGAACCTCTATACACTTTCTAATTACATCTGTTGCTGTTTTGTCATGTTTAGTGGGAGGGAGTATTTATAGTGATTAAAGATGATGACTTGGAGCCAACAGGACATTTTGGCATTCCTGATTCATCGTCAGATGACAGGGGTAGTTGTTTAATCTTTCTTTCACTCATTTCCCCACTGCAGGCATGAATGCACACAGTGAGTGTCTTGCTGTTGAAATGGTGATGCTGCTGCTGTGTTCTCTGCTGTTCTGTACTGACTCACTCTGGTGCCAGAGATAAACCTGTAATTTGCCTCTTCTGTCAATGAGCACCTCTGAGTCTCTTTGATGGAGAGTCCTTTAGGCACAAAGCTCTTCCTAGTGATGTTATGTTTACATTAAATCAGTTTAATGGTCTGCATGTGCAAGGGGAGTCCACAGTACTGTTACTCTTTTGTAGCAGTAGTGAAAAATGAAAATGTGCTCTGTAGTACCATTTGGGATTACTTGGTGACAGTATTCAGCAGTTTGTGAGATAAACAGGTAATTTGTGGTAATTGTAGAGTTCTTGTGTCATGTAGCTTGTGATGAGAAATACAAATAATTTTTTCTTCTCTAATATCAGCTTAGAAGCCTCTAAAATAATACAGCCAGTTGGTCTAAATGCTGGCTCCTTTGATTCCTTGAGTTAGGAAGCAAGCAATTTTTTGTAACTCAGATTTAGGAGTTAAATTTACACGTCTAACTTTGTTACTTAGATGTAGGACAAAATTTGTATCATTTGAAGTTACAGGATTATAAAACTTCTCAGGTGAATTTTGAATAATTTGCTTTATTATTTTCAGTTCCATGGAAACTATATGGGCTTAAGTGTAAGGGTACAAAACTTGACTATTAGTTTGGGATTGCTTTACTCATTTATCTTCCCAGCAGTGTTCCAAGTTCAATTTGTAGCTTAGGAAAACCTTCAAGCTCTCAGAAATTTTCAGCAAGAGAGTTATAGTTCCTGATTTTTAAGTTTAAGTGAAAAAAGCTGTAATTTCCCTCAAGTAACTGAGCTATCTCTAGATCTATAGTCCAAGTGCTGTATGACCTTTCAGCTTTTATTGTGACATCTGTTACAGTAAACTTACAATTTTCATGTAACACTTATGAAAACACTGAAGGCTTGTTTTTCCGGTGTTTTCAAAGTGCTTAGCTGAACCTTTGATGTTTTTATATCAAAAGCTAGGGTGGATCCTGATGAACAAATTATTTTTCCTCCATAATGTGGGCTTGGAGAAAGACAAGGTGCTTTAAAAATCTTGGAGTAAAAAGTGTATATGCTTAATAACCTGAATTATTTTGTTTGTAGGTGAGTCTGGCTTAGGAAAATCCACTTTAATTAACAGTCTGTTCCTGACTGATCTTTATCCAGAACGTTATATTCCTGGAGCTGCAGGTAAATGTGGTTTTGCAGTTCCTCCAGCACACTCCACCCTATCAAATTTCATGCTCTTTCAGTTAATATTGCTTCCTTCTTTACCCATTACACCACTTCATCATGCTGTATTTAAATTTTCTAAATTATGTTTTGTTGAGCTGTCATTTTCTTATTTTTCAAAGACAGCTTTTGTTTATCAGCTGCTATTAAAAAAAAGAACACCTCCCAAACCTTTTAGGTATCAATATACCTAAATGTGGTTTTGCTCTAATCCCCATTTCTTCTTGCTGCTTTTTGTCTGTAGTGCCTTAAATCCTGGTTAGAGATGTAAATAACCTTTTGACAAAGAATCTATTGTGCTTTTGAGTATTATTATTTTATTTTTGCATATTGTCATAAGTAAACTCATGTTGCAGTTCATTGTTTCTTGTTTACTTACAAAAACATGCTGTTATATTCTGCTTACTACTTTGTATATTTTGATAAAATATTTTATGTCATGCAGGTTACAACACTCTTTGAGCTTGCAGTTCCTCCTGTGGGGGTCTCTGCAGGAACTGATAGGCAAATAACAATCCAAATGTTCCTTTATTTTAGAGAAAATAGAGAGGACAGTTCAAATCGAAGCTTCTACAGTAGAGATAGAGGAGCGAGGGGTGAAGCTGCGTTTAACTGTAGTTGACACACCAGGATATGGAGATGCCATTAACAGCCAGGACTGGTATGTGTGTAAATACTGCTTTGTTAATAAAGTGTGTGTCTTACACAAACACAATTCTAGTGTGTCTGGTACTTTCTACAACTTCCAGTTTAAA
Source organism: Passer domesticus (assembly GCF_036417665.1). Lineage (NCBI taxonomy): Eukaryota > Metazoa > Chordata > Aves > Passeriformes > Passeridae > Passer > Passer domesticus. Next base: position 6,292,557 of record NC_087490.1, read on the forward strand.
TTTTATAACAACTTCTGATGTTCTTAAAAGTTTTGTAGGGTGTGTCTATGATTCTGCCTCAAAATTCACAGCCTCTCCTTCAAAAAGTTTCTCTGAGCACTGCAGTCAGCTTTTTGTCTCTATGGCCATTCCAACAGAGCAAAATTCTGGAGGGAGGAAACTTTTTGTCTTTTACTTTCTGTGTCTCTGGCCCATCCAGTTTCCATGTTTTTCAGACAGTTCTTTTCATTCCCTGTTGTCTGTAGGTACTACCAGCAACTTGGGTAGAACTGGTGGTTTTTTATGATTAAGTTACCACTTGGCTCTCTCTGGCCTAAATATCAACGACAGTCTTTAATGGATGAAATAATTGTCAGTAGATACACTGGAAAATATGCATAATTACTTTAGCATAATGATTATGAAGAAAGAAATCTGTAAAGCAGCTAGAGAGGAACGGGGCAATTTGCAACAAACTAAATTCATAAATGTAATTTCCAAATAATCACATTCAGGCAATTCTCTTCAACTGTGGAAAGCTGATTTTTTCAAATAAAGATGAGATATCCTTACGGGGATGCCTCTAGTTTCAGTGGATTAAAACTTTGAATTTTCACATGGTCGTCTTTTAAGAAGTGCCAACAATATTTCTTTTACTCAGTTGTTAATTTTGTTGACACTTCATTTGTGGTGGTGGTAATCCCAAGGCAAACAAGGATCACTGTGCAGCAAAATGGAACGTAAAGATAATACAGGTTGATTTGGGTCCTTCACTTACAGACCAGGAAATAAATAAATAACAGATAAAATAAACATATATAATGCTAATATAATGTTTTGCAATCTTTCAGTGACAGAATGATGTGTTCTTATTATCAGATGGTTTTTCTCTTCTTTCTATAGTGTAGATGCAGGAACACAGCAAAAGTGAAGGCAGTGAAGTTCTGTAATACCCTAAATGAAAGTCTGAAAGTGAAGCTCTAGTGAGATTTTTATTTTCCTCCCACTTTTCCTACTTTAGTAAGTTGAAAAAATTGGAACTTTTGGAATAAGACAAAGGCATCTTTCTGGGCTGCATCATGGTCTTGCTTATTTTGTGCACTGTTGACTAGAGCTTCCTTCCGCTGGAGCTGAGAGCTCTGCAGCCTGTGCATTGTGTTGTAGAGAGCTCTTCCTGTTGATTGTGTTCTAATGCCCTTTGTTTATTCTGCTCAGATGTTTCTTAGAGACCTACGTGTTCAGATTTTCCCCTTTCTTTTTGGAAGTTTTCTGAATAGAATCATTCTGTGGTGATTCAGAGCTGAGTAGAACAATTTATACGTGGTTTTATGTGACAAATCTGAGACATCACATACACTACAGGAACAAATAGTGCTTACAAAATAAAAAGATACAGTTAGTGGTATCTCTTTAGTCTACTCATGTCACATGAAACGCCTTTCAGCCATGGCAAGTGTCATTTTGACAAAGTCTGTTAATCTTTACAGGATGTTTCAGGGACTTGGATGGGCAGACTCTTTGTTTTGAGCTGTAGTGAAGACTAACCCAGTGCAACCACCTTCCTTCCTTGCTAGTTCAGAGGAAGGAGCAAGTTCATGTTCATGAACTTATGTTTCTGTTCAGGAGCATTCACTGCAGTTGTGGTTCACCGGTGGATAGTGCTGATCATGACCCAAGATTTATAAAGCCCTTTTTTTGGGAAGGCTGCAATTTGTGCAGACTGGTTGTTTTTGAGGTGACAAATTTTACTAAGGCTATTTTTGAACACAGGTAAATCAAACTGGCACAGTGTCTCTAGGAGGTAGCAAATGCTGGGAGAGTTTCAAATATCTTTCTCCTGAGTAGATTCCCTAATTGCTTTTAGTCTCTGTGCATTGATGAAAAGTCTAAATTTTAAGAGTCTGACTTTCAGGGATGGGAGCTGAGGTAAATTTTTTTGTATTTTATGTCAAAGAAAAAGTACTGATAAGGATTTTGTGCTACTAGGAGTGTGTCCAGGAGGTCTGTTGGATTGGAAAAATAACAGTGTTGGATTGGGAGATGATTTGTTATAGATTTAGTACAGCATACCTTCTGAATTAGAGCTTGTTTTCTGGATGCTACTGTACTTAAAACAATATGAAAGGTAAGGTGGAGGTGAACCACAGTTAACCATGGTGATTTTTAAAAGATTCTTTGTGAAGCTTTAGTGCTGGCTGGAGTTCTGTATTCTAGCATCAGACCCACACCTAGGATTGCTCATGGCATCAGTTTAGGGGTGTGTTTGGAGAACAGCAAAATTCTTTGTGGTGGGAGGTGTGATGCATTCAACATCTTTCTATGCATAAGTACATTGGGATCATGAGAAAAGTGTCCTTAAAATAACATCTTCCATGAGAAGAGAGGGGATCTAATCAAGGGAGGAAAAAATTGCTTGGTGCTTAGATTTGCTTTGATATCTGGCCTCAAAAAAGTTATTGACAAAAACAGACTGCAGGTGAACTTGTTAGATATTGCTGATCACACTCTATTTCATCTTGCTTGCAGTGTCACAGGTCATTCTTTGATAGCTGCTCTCAGCTCTTTGGCTGCTGCTAATTTTTTTTTCTTTCTTATTTTCCTTTTTTTTTTTTTTAACTGACTAAGGTTATATTTGATGGGTTTTGGCAGCCTGATAATATTGTTCATTTTCCCCCAGTGGGCTCAAACGCAGCGTTTGTTGTTTGCTGTTCCATACAGGATGTGCTGTCTCCTCAGCAATGACAGCCCTGAGGTGTAAGGCAGGTGTTTCCCGGAAGCCAGGAGGTACAGGACACTGACACCCTATTCATGGGGAAAATCAGAGCTGGTAGACCTAGAAAACTGCACGTAAACTAATGGCATTGCCAGAGAAATGTGTGATAGTTCTTTCCCATTGTTAGGGTTTGGTTTCTGTCCTAATATTTGTGTGTCTTCAGTCTCGTTACCTTTTACCAGCTAAGAGAAGTACTGGAGATTAACAGGAACAAAAACCCTGTTGATGTGTTTCAGCACATTTAGATACCAAGATGCTGTTTCCTGATGAGTAGCACTAAGGTCAAAACCCAATGAATTCCATCTTTTGCTTTGTTGTCTTCTGTAATATGACTTAGAATTGCCAAATCTTGCAATGATGTAAATGTGTGTGTGTATATTCTACTATTACTGGATTTATTCTTTCTCAATCCAAAAGCTTATTTAGCTTTGGAGAGTCAAATTCCCTCTAGGTTCTCTTCCATCATTCTTGTTACTTTCTTTCATTATATCCTTTGCAGCCATGCAGCCCTGGGTCAAACGTTGCTGTCTATTGCAGTGTTTGCCAGCATTCTATGTTCATTTTCCAAATGATTAATTTTCTTTTCTGTTATCTGCTCTGTTTCCTCCTTAAATGTATCACATCAAGTTTGTGTTTTCTCAGCAACAGAAACATGGATGTTCCTATTTCTCAAGCTTTCTGCTTAGTTTTTTCTCAAGTAGTTTAAGACGTGCTCATGATACACAATCATCTGTGTAACCTTATCTACGTCAGCTGTTCACTTCCCTTCCCTGCAGTACCTAATATCAAGTGTCCTTTTGTATAAATGGTGTTTGCAGGTGTCTGCATGCTCTGGAATAGCTTAAAATGATCTTGGTTATGTGTTGTTTTCTTTTCTCTCTAGTCACTGCTCTCTGGGTCTGATTTACCTGTGATCAGATTTTGTGCTCATTTACTTCTTTGTAGGGAATATTTTAAATTGCCTTCAACTAAGTAGGAGTTTTTTTTCTTTGCCAACAGAAAAGAATTCTGTAAGGTAACAAAAATAGCTTAATAAATCATGTGATGCTTGAGTGCATGACTTGCAAATGTATTTGTACTTAATTCTAACAGAATACCAGAATTTTCATAGGTAACTATAGAAACCTGGCTCTAGGGTCAGGGTTGTAAATCAAGAGGATATCCGGGATATGTCATTCATCAACCAGTTTAAAAACAAATCTCCAGCCCCTACCCCAGAAAAAAAGGCAGAAACATCCTTGGTCTTCTGTCCCTGTGTTGTCTCAGCACCAAGTGCTTTTTTTCTGAGCTTGCACTTGAACTTTTTATCCAGTGAACAAAGTAACACTTGAAACTGGCTCTAGGCATAAGTTGACACTTGGTGGTTGTTATGAAAACATCCTTTTGCATTATCAAAATATTTTTCCTCAGTGCTAGATAAAATGCTAGGAAGTTGAATTTTCTGTAACAGCAGTGTTTTTAATAAAGTGTGTTTCTCATTCTGTTCTTATCTTTTAATGATTCTTTCCTTATTATTTAAAGCTGATGTAAGATGCCTGTCTTTCTCCCCCCTCCCACACCACAGCTTCAAAACAATTATCCACTACATTGACAACCAGTTTGAGCGATACCTGCACGATGAGAGTGGTCTGAACAGGCGCCACATCATAGACAACAGAGTCCACTGCTGCTTCTACTTCATCTCTCCTTTTGGGCATGGGTAAGGAAAACCTTCAGCTTTTGTACTTTAGGGTGTTGTACCTTCATAACAGATCATAAGTCTGTTCATTAGTTGAACTGATAACTTAGCAGTAATGTTAATGAGTTGCCAACCTGTCAGTTAGCCAGTGCAATTAAAACAGTCCATGGAGATTTGTGCTCTCCCTTACTTCATCCCCTTTTGCATTTAATGTTGTTTCAAGGCAGTGATGGCAGAATATTGTTTCAAGGCAGTACTGCACTGTTGATCACCCAGAAACACAAGTGCTTTTAATATCTACTTCATTATATAGAGACAGTTTTAATTACAGCTTAAACTTTGCACAACCAAGTTGATAAGCAAGGGCATTAAGTTTAATGACTTAAGCTTAATTTATTATGAAAATACTGTTTATGTGGACACTTGAAATAAATAATTTTTATTACATTTGGTCTGTTATAAAACAAACAACACAAGACTCCATGCCTATTTTAAATCTTTTTTTTTTCCGTTTGTTGGCAGACTGAAGCCATTAGATGTGGAGTTCATGAAGGCTCTTCATGGAAAAGTCAACATTGTCCCTGTGATTGCCAAGGCTGACACCCTGACACTGAAGGAGAGGGAGAGGCTGAAGAGAAGAGTAGGTCTAACACTTGTTCATGAAAACAGACCAACCCATACAATATTAAAGCCAAATATAAAGTAATTTCAGACTGAAGGGGGGTAAATGATATTGGCCAAGAACCCAATCTTGGTCAAGTGTGAGGTGGGAAATCTTCACTGAAGTCTGGTGTGCTTTACTGGTTACACTTGCTAAGAATGTGGCTGTTCTTGGCTTCATGTATCTAAGCAAAGCAGTGCACCCAGTAGCAACACAGTTTGTGACAAGGGTTCAGACAATCCTGAAAGGGGAGCTGGAGGTGTTTCAGACTGGTTTTCTGAGAGCAGTGGCCTGAGTGCCCTTAGTGCTGGGAGTGCATGAGCTGTGTTCTGAGGGCATATCTTCAGTTTCATCCAGGAGGTACTTGGGCTGTGCACTCTGCTGCGTGGTTTGTAGCAAAATGTGGTTGGAAACTTTTAAAATAAGTGGTACATGGTTCATGGTACAGACTGAAACACTAATGCAGAGACAGGACAGTTGGGTTAATGTATGAGCAGGATGCTTTTGTGGCTCCACTGTTATGGGAAAATGTATGTCATTGTGTGAACATTTTGTGTGCTGGGTTATGTGTTCACCTGAAACACCAGGACTCAGGGTTGTAGCAGAGACAGTCTGTCTTTCCAGACAGTAGTACTAAAATCATTTGCTTTGCAAGATTTACTCAGCATCTTGAAATTTTGTTTTTGAGAAACCTTTCCAAGACAGCCCAGCTTTTGCCTGATATGACCTTGTAGTAAATGAAATGGAATAATGTCAATATTTGTGATTGTACAAGTCTTTAACTTTAAATTGAATTTCCAATTTATTGCATCATCCGAGCAATGAATGTAAATATTTAATCTATTCTGGTTTATTCTGTTTGATTGAGAATGACTTTGTGCACCTTGTTAAAGGAATGTGTAGGTGGTGTGATTCTATTATGTATGCTTAGAGGTGGCCCACTAAAATTTATTGAGATCACAAGCTTTGTCACATTCAGTTGACTCAAAACCAGTACAATAATTTGTAAAGTCTAACGGGTTTGAACCCTATAAAGCCTATGAATTTTTTACAAATTGAATTACTTACTCCTTGGGTAGTGTAGGGATAATTAGTACTTCTAAACTGCAGTCTGTATTTTACACAAGAGTAAACCTTTTATAAGGTATCTTTTATATTACATTTTCATACAGGGCATAACAGTTTTGATTGTGACCCTGGGACTTCCTGTAGGCCTTTAGAATGATTATTAGATCTTTATTCCAAGGGTGTTCGTGTTGGGAGTATTTTTCTATTTTCTTGAGGAGGGGCTACAGTTTTATTTATTGGGAAAATAGTATAGATAAAATCATGCTGCAAAGCAGCACTTTAGCTGAACTCCACCTAAATTCAGAGGATTTTTTGGAGCATTTTTGAGTGAACCAGTGCCACAGTGGCAGGTGTGGCCATGGTTTGTGTGGGCACGTGAAAAACTACATTTTGGCAATATGAGGTATTGCTGGCATTGCTGCTGTGTTTTATAAAGCTCAGTGATGTAAGAAAACTTGCCCAAGAGATGCAATGGATCCTTCATAGCTGAGAAAGTTAAAAGTGGGGATGGTGTGACTGTATGAACCTTGTCTGCAATGCAGGCAAAGATCCACTGAAGAGAGGAGGAGATGCTTATACAGAAATGAGCAGCTTTATGGTGAACCAGGTGAAAGGAGGAAGGAAATTTTTAAAAATCCATTCATTGAGACAAGAAGAACCTTTGTATCTTGCTGGGAGAAATTCTGTCCAGGCTTTTGAAGTTTAATTTTGTTCCTCCACAAATACTGTAAGGTAACAACAGGTGCACTGCATTCAAGTTGAAGGAGCTCATAGGGAAATCATAAAGCAAAAATATTTGATTGTGCAGGTTTTATTGCTTTTCCTTTTCTGTTACTGTACTGACTTTGTGAAAGTTGTTTATCACACATTGTTTGTGGAGCTGCCACTTTTTGTAAAACCCCCCTAATTCACCCTTTCAGCAGTGAACTTCAGGCTCAGTGTTCATAGTTGCTTACTTTTTGGTTCAGCATTTGGGAGCAGAATGATGTTGAAAGATTTGAAGGAGGCATTTAAGTGGAACATTAATTATTTTAAAATATAATTCACTGGGAATTTAACTAACTTTAACTAATCTTTAAAACAGTCTGGACTTAGACATATGATCACCACATTTATGCACTGCTAAGTACAACAATATGAAGGGCATCTGTAGTCTAAGGGAGTGGTTAGGGAGCAGGTAAACAAGTTTTCATTATTTTTGTACTGCTGGCAAAGGTCACTCTGCAAACTGAGTTTATATTAAGTCAAATGTATAATGTGCTTCCAAAGCTTTGAAAATCAAAGCTACTGTATATTGTTCTAACTCAAAGCATCTTGGCTAACAGAGTCTCTAATCAAGAATAGGAATCAAAGTCCTGCTTTGCTGACGCAGCGTGAAGCCTTACTTTTTTTAGATGTTTCTGCCATTTGGCCATCAATCTGAAGTAAAATGTTTTTGTTTTGCCGCTATGGACTAAGCAGCAAGATTAGCTTGTGGTGCTTGCAAAGGAAACCCAGCTTGGAGTAATTCCTGTTTGGGCTTTCTGGAATTCAAAGTTATTTTTTCAAACTCTTGAGTGGGAAGAAATGCAAGACAGTTTCACAAGCTGTGCCATGCAAGAGTGCTAAGGAAACATGCTCAAAAGAATGACTTCATGAGAGGGGAACTAATATTTTGACTTTTTTTTTAATTTCCCATGGGAAGGCTAATCTTTAGGAACACAGAATCCTCTGAGGCCAATAAAATTCAGATTTGAAGAAGCAAAATGCTGTTTCATTGTTAGGAGCATAAAATACAGTTTGTTTTTATTGCAATTCTTTTTCCTTTCAGGAAAGCACTAGGTTTAACAGCTGTAATATATTATTCTAGCACCCCTTGCTGTTGGCTTTCCCGTTATTGTTCCACTTGCATTTTATCTCAAAAATCTCAGCCAGGTTAAATGTTCTTTCTTGTTTTATGCAACTGCTTAAAGGCATCGAACTGCAGTGCTGCCCCACCCATCCCAGCTGTGCATCTTTTATTGTCATTTGGTGACAGTTCAGGTCTCTCATTTTGCAAAACAGTAACCAAATGCATTGATATAAATGTCATTGTGTGAATGTCTTAATGGCTTATTGGCAGCACTTACTCCCAGATTTCTTTTCTCTCTATAAAACATTGCTCTCTGTGCAGGTGGGGCTCGTGGTACTTTGCTCGGTGTGCGCGTGTGTGAGTGCGGGGGATGTTTCTATACCTGGCAGGAAAACATTGTCAGGGAACAGCCGTGGCTCATGCATGGTCTTTCCTCTGCTAATGGTCTGGAGAATTGTTTTCTTTTAAACACCTGTTAAATAACCAAGTTCTGGCTGGACAGTTTTCATTTATACTGTAGCTGTCGGGTGCCATCATGACAGAGGATGGAGGAGCCAGCAGTACTCAGAGAAGACTCATCAAGACCTCTCTATTTGAAGTCTGCTTGTTTTCATGCTACCAATTTCCAGTTGTATACACAGTGATGGTATCACAAATCCTTACATAGGCTCTTTTGAATATTTTTACCATTACTTCAAAACTCTCCCTGAATTTGCCCAACTTTGTCTGTGCTGAGAGGTCATTGAGCAGGGCAGCTGCTTGGTTCAGGTGCTGTTGGTGGGGTTACAGTTGCTGCTCTAGGAAGTTTGCACAGTTCCCCTATTCTGCTGAAACATCCAAGATCCCTTTGGAGATCTCATTGTGGAATCTCAGCATTCTTCATGCTCTCCTTACACCACCACACTTCCTTTACCTAAGGTAACTCTGGTCAGTGCATTTGAGGCAGTGACGAGAGCTGACCTAAGCATATTCAGGAGTGTGGCAGCAGAAACATTCTCTGTGGTTTTGAGGAAGGAATGGACTTGTGCCACCTTTTGAAACTGCAAAAGGCCTGGAGTTATGCTGGCTGCTCACCCCTGCAGTGATTTCATTAGGAGAAGAATGTGCCCAGGAATACAGATACTGTATTTTTTATGTTACCCTCAGACATTAATGACAAAGAAAACTGTTTAAGAACAGGGTCTTTTTCTGAGTGGATTTTTAATATTTTTTCACTTTAAATGGATAATAAGCTTTTATATTTTTTTATTCAAGAGGCACTAGGCACTGTCTTCTACATTTTTGAATGTATCAAATGCACAAAAATATAATTTGACACGGAGTCAATGGTTTTGGTTCTGTCACTAATGAATTCTTTCTTGTTACTTTTACTCTTTTTTCATATTAACCTCACTTTGCTTCTGTATTTGCCTTGTAAATCTTCTGGCATTTTAAAATTATTTACTTGCTATGTTTTCCAAAAATACATTTATCTATTATGCCTTTTAAAAAATCTTCAGGCCTGTGCTATTTTGCAGTTTGGACACTGAGTCAGGTGAATATTTGTGACAGACTAGTTAATCAATTTCATATATTGTAAAGTGAATATCTCTTCAATGAAATAAGAGTATTATTCTTTCTTTTTTGCAAACTTTCAGGTTCTGGATGAGATTTCTGAACATGGCATTAGAATTTATCAGCTCCCTGATGCAGATTCTGATGAAGATGAGGAGTTTAAAGAGCAAACTAGAGTTTTAAAGGCAAGTTTCACTCCTAGTTTATCATTTTGCTGCTGTAGTTCTTCAATCTACAACATGCCTAAAGGTACTTTATTCCTTTCACAATGTGTTGAAAATTTCAGTTTCCTTTGTGTGTTGACTTGGAATTATAATCCCTTTTATTCCACTCTCTGCTTCATCAGAATTCCAAGTGTAGTGTGTCATGACTTTCTCTTCTTTCCTCTTTTAACTGTAAACCACTATTCACCTTGAACTAGTATTTGCAGTCTGTTTTCTGACTCAAACGTTTTAACATGTGAGCAAGAAGAGAGATTGTGGGTGTTATGGTTGCTGTACTAATTAACAACTTGCCTTGTGTTAACGCAGATAATCAAGGTTTTACTGAAGTAATTTCCTCTTTGTGCTTGCAAAGGTGTTTGAAGAATGTGTCTGAAATTCTCTCTAGCTACTTCACTCTGCATCTGAAGTATGTTTCTGTTGGCTGTTCTCCATGCATGATGTTATGTCAGATGACACATTATGCCCAAACTGTACTTTAACAACAGTCGAGTGTTCCTAAAGCGAAGCGTCATTTCCTTCTGGGCCTCTGTTAAAACAAATCAGTCCTAACACAGCTGCAGGTGCTCCTAGGGAGAGGTTCCATTGCCTAGAATGGCATTTCTTGGTTTTTTGATGAGAGAGGGTTTTAGTAGAGAGTGTTTCTCAACACTTCTTTTCCCCCTCTCTTGCCTGTTATTTGAATCGTTGTGCTTTCTTTAAAAGAAAGGCAAAGCAAAACACAAAAACTAACCAGCCAAAAATCAAAGCAGTAACTTGTTTTTTCTGTCTCAACTAGGCTAGCATTCCCTTTGCTGTTATTGGATCCAATCAACTTATTGAGGTGAAGGGGAAAAAAATCAGAGGCCGCCTGTATCCCTGGGGAGTTGTTGAGGTTGAAAATCCAGAGCACAATGATTTCCTCAAGCTGCGCACAATGCTGGTGTGAGTAATGCTACAATGATCCCATCTCCTGTGGTGACGCCACTGCCACAGTGACTGAAAACCTAGAGCAACGTTCATTCCTTAATTTAAAACTAGCCCTGATGCCAGTGTAGAGCTACATTTTAGTCTCCTGCAGCTTGTTTTCCTGCTGTACCCTCCAATCTTTCAATTCAGACAATATTTTCTGTATTTTATGTTGCCAGATATATGTGATGGTTTTATACCTTATATCAACTGATCTGATGGCTGTACATACCAACTGAAGTTTATTATAGTGCAGTTGGTGGGGCAGAAAGGCTTTTAAAATACTCTTCAAAGTGATGAATATTCCAAAAGCAAAGTGCAAGTTTCTTGGCAGTAGGGGAGATCCTTTGTTAAATATGATACCCCACCCCGTTATGATTTTAGCCGATACGGATATTCTGCCTGCGTAAATGGTTTTAAGTGATTTTGTTTTTTTTAAACTATGTTTGGCTATTGTTGGAAATGAGTTCTGTTGTGTCATTCCAAACTGGGTCTGCACTGGGCAGGGATTGCCCTCTGCTGGGCACTGGGAGCAAACGGGTTTTCTTTTTTTTTCTTGGCAATTGGAAATTGTTAAGCAATGGCAGCTGTTGTGCGAGCCAAGCAGCTCCACCTAGTTCCCAGTTACAAAGTATATTTGACAGCACTTAAGAGTAATAAAATACTTTTGGAATTAAAGTATTTTTCTGAATTCCTGTCTTTGAAAGTTCTTAACACTGCAAAAACTGGTATAAACAACTCATCTGAAATAATTAATGACCAAGAGGAAGGCAGCATATTTTGGGTCTTTGATATTGGTGGGGCACTTAGGAATGAATTAAATATCAATGAACTTGAAAGCAGAATTCTGGCTGGCTTGGTCTGTAAGGATTTACTTTTCTGGTAAATACATCCATTAGACAAAGCAGAAACAGAAGACAAAAGGGTGTTTTCCTTTGCTTTCTGAGTGTTCAGTAGCCCTTTGCTTGTTCTAGGACGCACATGCAGGACCTGCAGGAGGTGACCCAAGACTTGCACTACGAGAACTTCCGTTCCGAGAGGCTAAAACGCACTGGCAAGTGAGTGTGTGCTGCCCCGGGCTCTGCTGCTCCTCACTGCCCACTGACAGGGCACTTGCTCCTCCTCCTAACTAATCCCACCTGTAAACAATCACTTCTGATGAGATTTCAATCTGTGGAATTCTGGAATTTGTATGAAATGCTCTTCTTGAAGAGGAATAATATATAGTGAAGTGCTGTGCTTGTAAACAGCTTAAATCCCCTTTTCTCTATGCTTTTAATTGGAATGTGCAGGAAGAAGGTGCCTGCAAGCAAGATAGGTTTTATGTAATGATGTCTGCTTGAAGAAAATTAATGCTAGTGGGCAAATTTAAATAGGCCCCAGTCGATCTGCTTAGGGAGGTATTGCTTCTCATGCTCCTTCGTATGTAGCTAAAGAGAGAAGTTTAGACCAAACAATCTTTTCTGATAATTTGTGTGTTATGGAGTTTATTATATCTTTTTTAATTCTTGGCAGGGTTGTCCTTGGCAACTTAATGCAAAAAATCCACAACTACCTTTGCTGCATCTTTTTGGGTAGTAGCTTACTCTTGTCCACATTCCACTTGTTCTTCAAGTATTCAGCAAAGCATTTTGATGCTAAAGAAGAAATTAAATAGCCTACACAGCTTCTTAGTGGTTGATTTTTGTGGATAGATAGTGAAGGAAATATCTTCATTAAAGTAAATTGCAAAAAAAAAAAAAATCCATATAGCAGTAAAGAAATAAAATCTTAAGAAATGGAGAGGGAGTAGCAGGAGTCTGTGAGGTTAAGATGACCTTTTACAGAAGGGCAGCATGATTTTTAAAATGTCCTAATTTGCCCTGTACGGAAGAATGTAGACTTTGATGATGTTATATTAATTGAAATATGAGTCTTGAATCTGTTCTTGGAGACTTTTGCTTCTGTATTTTATGCTGTCAATGCATTCTTTTCTTCAATAGGCCTGTTGAAGAGGAAGTGGTAGACAAGGATAGAATCCTCCAGCAGAAAGAGGCTGAGGTAAGAGGAGCTTTCTAAAACTTGTTATTTAATATAACATGCTAAGTTCCAATTTCAGTTTTCTGCATCAGCTACTGCCTGTGGCAGGTAGGATTGGAGCTGTGCAAAATGACAGGCATAACCTGACCACACAAGTGGCCCTTGGATGGGAGGTGGTGTGCACTCTTGGTTGTAGGCAGAATGTTTATCATTTCCTGTTTGGTGCTGATTTTCCATAAGGATATTTGCTATTTTAAGTATTGAAATCAATTTATGTTTGTCAGCTGCACATGCTGGGTGCTGTGGTGGGATAGACTGACAGTCTCATGTCATTTCAGGTGTGCAGGTGCTTACTGCAACCAGAAAATTTATTCTTATGTCTTGTGGCTATGGAGTAGAAATGGGCTCTTGAGTCTTTAAAATCCCATAATCTAATTAATACATGTGTTTTTTCATCTTAACCTTGACTTACATCTTAGTATTTTTATCTGCCCATTTATGAAATTGTCTGTTTTCAAACTGATTTCTCACTCTGTTTCCAAGTTATTGCTAGGTCTTTTAACTTAGTATTTTTATGCTGAAATTGTAGAGACTCAGAAATTCTTAGCATGGTATTAAATTCTAGCAGTATGCTGCCAGTGCTTGTACTATTTGCAGTGTGAAAACTGAAGACTTACTTCCAATTGTAAGATAATGGGTTTTTTTCTCTTTATCCTTCTTTTATCCAATTCAGCTTGGATCCACATCCATAACTGCAGGAAAGATCACTGCACATGTGCAGTGATTTGGAATAAAAAATAAAAAACTACAGTTTTGTGTGTTTCTGAGGTGGAAAATTGATTCCCATATATGGAAATTTTTAAAATTTACTTTGGTCTGTGCATTTCCTTTTTCCCTTATAGCATCCATATTTAAAAATATCTGACCCTGGTTAGCTATTGGCTAACCCTGGCATGTTGCTATAAATAGGAAAAAAATTTCCTATAAGGAAATACAGAAGCAGCTGATTATCACCATAATTAGTAGTTAATAATATGAATTGCTGGAAATTGAGTGAGCTGCATATTTATCACTGTATAACTGCATTTCAGCAGCATAAGCACACTTGATGACTGTGCACATCCAAGAGTGGAACTTCTGCAAGTGTTCTGTACACAAATTAACTGCCTCCCATTTCTTGGGGCATGTGCAAAGCACAGGAGCCCATCAGCTGATAGCCAGCAGCACTGAATGCTTTGAAAAAGTCAAGAGCATTTTTTGAAAATAATGTTTGTTTTTCTATTTTTCCTTAATGATTCCAAGCAAACGAGTAGACTTAAAGAATTTGAGTCATAGTTCAAATAACAGGAGAAACAACTATGTAAATTGTACGTGCCTAGTAGTTAAGTTGAATTTTGGGTATCCTTGTAGAACTATTTGTTTTAAGACTTATGTCTGAAAAAAGTCTCTTATAAATATTTCCCCTGGAAACTGTTGATATGACAGGCATTATATATATGTGTATATATATATATGTATTCTATTTATGCATTGACACAGAGGGTCAAAATAGACCAGTATATAAATACGTAATGAGTCTTTTATATAACATGGCTTAAAGGGATGAAATTTTGAATTTCTCAGGGGACAGTCTTTGAAAGTTTCCTCTAGGGCTAATCATCTCTGAATAACTGCTGCTGAAGTTGCAGGGGATTAGGTTAGAACTTGAAAAAACAAATACATTTTTAACTTCTGCATTCTATTGTTCCAAAGAGATCAAGAGGCTTTGCTGAATCTTCTGTGGATAAGCTGGTATGAAGTCCCTTCATCTCCAAATCATCCCTAAGGTTCAGACTGGGAAAAATCTGTGGAGGAAAGAGGCACAGAGGAAATGGGTTTGCATTCCATGGCCTTCACAGAGAAAACAAATATCCATTTCCCCTCCTGTTCTGCATTCCCATCAGTAACGGTGCTTGATGTTCTATTTCCAGTTTTGTGAGGTTTATATAACCTTGGAAGGAATGAATGCTTGAACGAATGCCAGGATCATCTTTATCAAGGCATCACTTTTGCTAAATGGTCTTTTATTATGCCAAAGGATGTGGTCCCCAGTTCAGCCAATTTGTGATTGCTAATCTGTCATTTTGGATTTATTGCTTAGTCTGGTTGTACTTTTACTCATTTGCAAGTGATGACCTGTTTTTTAGAGCTGGAAAATGAAAATAGGCATAAAGATATTCTTGTTCCTTACTGTAAATATGATGCAGAACAGATTATTTTGATGTTGTAGTGTAAGTGGACACAAACTTAAAGTTTGTAGTTTTGTGCCATGGTGTTCCTACTCTGAAGAGATCTTGTTAATAATAACCTTTGAAGGTTTTGACAGGTAGTACTTCCAGAAAAATGTTAGGGCTGTGATTACATGAAAACAGCAAAGAGTAAACTCCTCTGGGTTTCTCTAGTGAGCTACCCTGAGACTTTGGGCAAATCCTTTTCAGTGGAGTTGGTCAGCAGTGGGCTGTATATAGCAGAATGAGCACAATGTTGGACTTGTTTTCTCTCTTTTCTTCCACTTTCTGAATGTGTGTAACCCTTTGGCAGATGAGATAAAGAGCCCTGGGTCAGTGTAGGAGTCAGGAGGGGGAACAGCAGTGGGGCTGCCAGGCTGGGGAGCAGCAGTGGCCCTGTGGGGACTGGTGTGTGCAGGTACCTGCCTGCTGCTGCTGGGGATGGAGAAAGCATTGTCTTGAGAAACAAGGGGCAGACTTCTATGGGAAGAGGCAGCATGACTGCTGATGAAGACCTGCAGACCTGAGGGAAATAAAAGCAGGTCTAAAGTTTAATTTTTTAATGGGGTGTTACTGCCCAGTGCAGGGGGCAGAATGCTTCAGCCTTGCCCTGTGTACGTGTCCTATGGAAGACATTTATCTTGATGGTAGCCCCATTTCCAAACTATCAGGAATATTTTTTCCTGTCTTCAGTTAACAAAATTACTTGTGTTCTTGGTATTGGAAGTATTTTTAATCAAAAGAGCTTACAGGAACATTCACTAGAAAATCCACTGTCTGCAATTTTCTATCTTCCCTGTTCTTGCAGCATCTTCACTTATGCCTTTCTTATGTAAAGGCATGGGCAGAAATAATCAGACTTGGTAGAGAGGAAACATATCAGCAGGAAGTAAATACTGTTACTTTCTTAATATTTCTCCTCCTGTGATACCTGCATGTTGGTTGAGAAGCTGTTCATTCAAGTTGTTTAAACAGGATTAGTGTCTGTTGGTATTGAGATGAAATTCTGTAGGTACAGCAGAGCTGTGTGTCTGTGGTTTCTGTTAAGGGTGTGGAGGCTGTTAACCAGATGTATGGTTCACTTTTAACTCTGTAACCTTAGCTCTCATTTTAAATGTTTGTTTCCTTTCTGCTTTGCTGCAGTAGTTACTTGATTGTTTGAACTGAATTGTAGACCTGACATAAGTAAACTAAGGGGCATTTATACCAAGGTTATGTTTATTCTTTTGCCTTTTGTTATCTGAGAATTCACAGGAATTATTTGTCTTAACAGATTTCCAAACATTGTTTCCTAGCTTCCTTCCACTCATGATGTGCATTGGCCCTATGCTGTCATGTTGTAGCATCTGTTCTTTAGGGGATGAACACAAATATATCAATGCTGCTCTTGCAAGTGAGAGGACTCTGCTGAGCAAGATCAAAGTCACTTTCTGCCCTTGATGCTTGTAGTCCCCAGCAGCAAAGGGGATGCAGATGTTGACATGACATTGATTTCAGTCTTTGGTGTGATTCTTTTACATGCTCCTCTATTAAGAGCAGAGGTTTTTCTGTCTATTCAGTAAGTCCAGTAAGGTGAACATGAGCTGGTTTTCTTTGTAGTGTAATGTGGAGGAGCAGCTCTTGTGTCCTGTCCTCTTCTCAAAGAGGAATTGTTGAAGAGACTGGCATGGTTACTCCTTGAGCACAATAGAGCTTGATTCCCTTTTTTTAATTTGACAACAATGTGCCTTGTTTTTTTCACAGGCCTTGTGCCTGAAAGGTTTTCTACTGGATTGGTTAAAAATAGCTTCAGAAACTTGCCATTCCTTGCCTAATGGAAAAGACTGAGACTTCACCAGTAGGTCTCAAAAACACCACATGAGGATGGAAAAGGAAAATCTTTTACACTCTTAATGTTAGAGCAGAGGAGGTTTCCTGGGGCTTTTGTGCTACCTTATATTTGTGTCATATGCAGCATCTGATTTATTTTGTGCTATGGGCATATTTTTATCAGTTAAAGTTAAGAAAATGCAATTCTCAGTGCTGTATTTAAGTCTTAAAATATAATGCTGGCTATTAGCAGAATTCTGCATTTGAGCAATCACCATAATACGTGTGCAGCAGTATCTCCCCCTGTGATTACTGAATGGTTTCTATTCTGGGAATGTTTCATGGCTCAGCTTGGAGTGCTCTTGGGAAGGCTCAAGTAGGAGAGCTTACAAAAAGCTAGTTTTATTCTGATGGTAAATCTGCAACGAGGCAGTTCAAAAGACCAGGTGTCTTACATATTTACAAGTTGATCTTTGAAGCTTTTCTTTTTTCTTGTATCGTGAAATCAATGCAGCACTCATTTTGGGAACTTTCTGCTTTTTTTTTCCTCCTTCTTGCAATGTTATGCCATCTTCTTCATCAGAAGCTTTTTGTTTTGAGTACTTAGCTGAAAGATGTAGATGGGTTTATAATAATCCCCACAGACTTAGCTGAATTTCATGCTGTTCCTGTGTGAATCTCCTTTTGTCAGAGGCCATCTCTGCAGCAGCCACAGGAACCTGAATCAGCCTCTCCTGAGCCCTGGGCTGTGCAGCAAGAGGATAAGTACATAAGCCAGTGAGTTTTAGGCAAGCTCTGGCACTGCTGGCTCTGCTGCAATCTTTTTTACTCTTTAGTTGATCTTCTGTTTCTTACTCTTTCCTAAATCTGAGAGCAGGCAAGAAAAAGTGATACAGGCACTTGGAGCTGCTTTTCCTTGTTCTGTGATGTTTCTTTCAGTTTGTTGGATTTCTTTAAACAAATCAAGACAACAGCTCAACACCACGTGCATATAATCAAGCATTTGTCTCAGGTTCTTTTGCATTGAACCTGGTGGAGTACCGATCATCACAATAATTAATGTGGTTGACTGGATGAAAATAGAGTATAATTGTTTAGACAGAGTGCTTTTTTCAGTTTCCCCCCTGAAAATAAATGAAAGCACTTCTCTACATAAATTAAAAAAAGAGAGAAATTGCTGTACAAGCCTCAGATTTTTACATGATCTCTAGTTTGAGGTGGACTCATAGGTTACACGATGTGCATGGAAATAGCAGCCTGTTTCCTTCTCACTTTGTAAAATGGGGCTCTTGTAGTTCTGTATGTGGGGCTTCCCCTCCTGCATTTGGAAGGAAGTACCCAGTCATTTGTAAAGCAAATTAGAGGCTTTTGCATATATACTTTGAAAATCCATATTAGTGTTCTTTCTTCTGTCTCAGGAACATTTGTTCTGATTAATTTTTTTTTTTTTTTGAGAAAACAACCAGCAACAAAGCATTATATATAAGTGGTCTTTTATGAAATGGAAACTAATTTTTAAGTGTTATAAGAAAATGCCTTAAGAAAACATATTTTTCCAGGAAAAATAATTGTTTAGATGTTAAAAATATTGGTGCTTAATATGTTTAGTCTGGCATTCCAAATTTTATAAACATCTTTCTATTTCTCTTTTGAAATAGTTTTTAAATCTTGTTTTCATATTTGGCTGTTACTGCTGCAAAAAATTTGCAGAGTTCTCTGATAGTCACAGGATGAGTGTTGCTACATCTTATGCTTTGAGCACCTGTATCAGAACAAAGCTGCTACACTCAGGTGTAGCTCTGTGCACACCTAAAGGACATGCTTTCCTTATTATGGGTTAAATGTTCATTCACAGGTCTGCAAGCATAGCTGACTTCAAAAGATTTGGATTCCATTGCTTAATTTTCCTTAATTCTTACATCCAAGCTTTTGTGAAGGTTAGATGTACTGAACTGAAGAATAAGAGATGGAGAAAACGAAGTAATCAGTTTTGTGAATTATTGAACATTTTCAGATTGTGAAGAGGAAAATAGGATCTGTGTTCTACCACGGAAAAAGAAGTTTTAAGGTTTCTTGGATTTTTGGGCTTCCCATGAAATTGTTGTGAACACTTGGGTGTCTTTCTGTTCCAGCTGCGCCGCATGCAGGAGATGATTGCCCAGATGCAAGCCCAGATGAGGATGAAGCCTGGTGATGACTAAGGTGCTTTGCATCTGGATGCATCAGGTATTGCTTTTCTGACTTGTTTTTACCTCTTACATAAGATTTTGGCAATGATTATTGTTAATTTTGAACTTTGGCCTGGCATTTACTGTACTTAATAGGAAAAAGTGATGTCATGAGTAGACTAGAAAAGATATATGCCAGTATTATCTTCCAGATGCTTTTAAGACCTGTAAATCCTTCTCTTCAGTGCCTTACTTTTGGGATCACAGGCTTTGCTTCTGTTAGCACAAGCTGGTCAGAAAGTTAATTTGATAAGCAAACAGAAGATAGAGTGTTTTGGGGTATGTAGACTGCTGATTTTTTAACAGTTTTCTCAAAGAGCCAGACCGAATTTTGGTCAGGTGTGAATCAGACTCCCTTGATGATATGTGTGATGTATTAGGAGAGATCAGAGTGAGTGAAGAAAAAAATTCCTGTAGCACATACTTGTTATTTCTTCTGGTAGAATTTTTCTTTTAAATGCAAGAACAAAAAATGGAAGGATATGAGAAGTCTTGTTGCTTAATACTTCAGTTTAATACTCTAGTTGTGATTGCTGGTCTTGTGGAATGTAAAGCTTGAATAAAATGGATTATATTATCCCTTATGACCTTGTGTCAGCTGCCAACATTCCAAGCCTAAAATAAGGAGATTTTTTGTTGCCTTTATTTGAACCTTCAGTCTTCCTGTTTACATTAAAAAAAAAAGAAAAAAAATCATTAAGAAATAAACTTATTCACTGGATTCCTACTTAAGCAGAAGTTGATGGTTTTACTGGTATGGGCACTGTTATCTCTGAGTGAAGTACTTAGGGGAAATCAGTAATTCAGTCTCAGGTTTCTTACAGGCACAGTTTCAGCTGTTGCAGATGGAGGAGTCTTCACATCACGTCTTCCAACTTCCATACTAAGATATGTTTTCCCAGAGCTGGAAATCTAAACACTGAGGATAATTTTGTGGCTGACCACATGGTGTATGTGCAAGCAGTGTCTGACAGAAAGCTCTCATTGTCCAGCCAGGAGCTGGTCATTTTGCAGCCTGTTCAATATTGTTAAATACTATAGTCTGAACTGAAAGCTCCAAGTTTTCACTGTGACTTTGTTGTCATGTGGCCAAATTCTTACCACTTGTAGAAATGGTTATTTGGTGTAGGAAAGCTTTTTTAGTGTAAATTATTGTTACTGTTTTTTGCTAAAGAGCTCAGTTCTTCGTAGGAGTTAGAAATCATATTTAATCCTATGGCACCTTCAAACTGATACTCAGTAAGAAAAACACACCATAAATCCACCCTTGTCCACAGTTGTTGGCAGGGCAGAGGACAGCAAGAGGTACAGATATATTCAGAGTTCTTTGCTCAGTTCCAGATGCTGCCTGTGCTGTGAAATCAGTATCTGAGGGCTGATGGGATGTAGTATTCCCACTAATGGTTAGCCAGAAATGGCCCCAGATCCCCTGTGTTTCACAGCTTCTGGCTGTACTGGATATGGCCTTTATAAAAAGGAACTGGAGCATGGTTTGTCCCAGGCTGAATTTGCAGCCATGGCTACTTAAGTAAACAGAGTTCTGAGCATGCTCATGTCTGTGCAAGGGAAGTGTTCTTCTGCAGATACCTCACTCTGCTAAGCTGGACTGCAGCTTGGACCACTCTGTGTGTTAAGCAGGAGATTTAACAGTGTTCCCACGATCTTGTTGTGATTTGAACTAAATCTTGAGCTGAATTTAATTGGGCAGAAATACTTGAGTATGGGTGATTTTGAGAAGATTTGAATAACATCCTCATACATGGAGGTCCTGCTGTTACTTTGGAATTTGCTAAGCTGCTGTGGAAATCGTGACAGGTTTGACAGGTTGCTTTCAGGAAAGACTTTGGAACTTCTGGTTTTGTTACCCTTGAGAGAGTGAAAGATTGATTTTTTTAGAGTAATTTGTTGGCCAGTATGCAGTGAGAACTGCAGATGCAGTCCTGCTAAACCAGGGTGTTGCTGTATGATCCTGGCAGCATGTGGAAGGGAATCCTCATCCAGAGCTTAGCCTTTGGGAAGTTTCTCTCATGCATTTTAACTGACTTTGCCACTTAGGAGGTGTGATGAGTTCAACCTCCACCATTCCCATCAGATTTATTTGCTGTATTTTATTGAAATCACTATTTCTAGAGAAGCCAGGAAGCTTGTAATTAACACAGTGGTTAACAGAGCCAAGCTGCCAACAAATTTAAATGTAGTTGGTATTAATCTTTTTGTTCTATCACAGTTTATCTTGAACATCTCTCAGGTTCTAGTTTTACAAGAACTTTAAAGGATCACCTGTGCTACTGAAAGCACAGTCTCTCTTCCCATTGCTCTTTTGCACCCTTACTTTGTGCTGAGAAAAAATATGTGACATTATAAACAGAGAGTTTATGCAAAAAATCTTAATTTCACTCTTTTTATTTTGGGTACATACCTAATTTTTGTGTTTTCTTCAAAAGTCTCTTAAAATATTTTCCCCTACATAAAGCACAGTTTTCAGGTATTTTGGGAAAAGTGGGGTGTGGTATGGTATGAAGACCTTCATGGGTAAGAGCTGGAGAATAAACAGTAGGGTAATGAAATGTGTTAATATCAAGTATGTGAAATACCCACTTCTGATTTCAGGTGTATTTTGGAGTGGGGAGGAGTTTGCTGAATGCTTTGGGGTTTTCTAGCAGGAGCATTGCATAATGATGAAAAAGTGCTAAACTCAAATTCTTGCCAAAAAGGCTTGACAGGTCTGTGTTACCAGAAAGTGCTACACAGATGGGATGACTGGAAGATCTGGTTTGCCTGATCCCTTTTGAATAGGGCCATCTTTCAAGGTTTTATGGAAAGAGCAAAGGGAGAATTCACTTCACACAGTTTCCTTTACTTTCAAGGCTGGAGTAAGAGAATAAGGGGAGTGAAAAAGGCAAAGATTAGATGCAGGGAATACATTCAAAGAGGGCAGACAGATTTCTTGCTGTGGAGAAGTAGAATCCTGAAAGGGAATGAAGATGAATGCTGGTGGAGACTGAGTTAGAGGTAGGAAAGGATGATTTTGGCACACTGGTCATTCCTGTTTCCAGCTGCAGTTTCTGACAAAAGCCTGTGAGAACAGATTGTGGTGATTGGATCTTTTGAGTGCAGCCCTGACAGAGGTGTGTTGACCTACACTTTTGTCTCTTTCCTCTAAACATTTAATAACTTCTGTGTGCAACTAGTGCAGGTGGAGCAGGCAGTGAGAGCACAGCTAGACACCAGAACATTCTTAGAATAAGCAGTAACAATGTTTTTACCCTGACTTTTGATATACTCTCCTTGCTAATCTTTCTCGGATTTGTTTTTTCTTGTAAAACACAAGATGCTGCTGTGAAGTGTAGGAGCTTATTGGTTCTTATATTTGACAGTTCCCATGAAGGATTGAAGAGAAAGATGGCAAACCCTAAAACACATTTAGTTTTATTTGGGTGCTCAAATATTAAATACTTTTGAAATAAACCTGCAGTAACTCCAACAGAATATTTACTAGTTTCTGAACTTGTCCCTCTCAGATAAACAATTATTATGAAAAGCTGGAATGATTGTGCCAAGTGAAATGGTTATTGGCACATGTTTCTTCCCTTTCCTTCTCTGCTTCTCAAAGTGTATCTCTTTGCAATCTGTTTTCCTCTTGTTATTCTTACAAATCTGATTTGTGTCTTCACTCAGTTTCAAGATCATACTGGGACAAATCAGTAACAGAAGTCAGGCTGTGGAATGCTAATACAGCCATCTGGAAATGTAGTTATAGTTAGGAAAATATGTCCAGACAAAAAAGAAACCCAAGCATCTTGCACTTAAAATATCTGTAGGATGCTGAAAATTCTTTTAGTATAGCTTGTGATTTCCACAAGTATTTTAAAGCCTCCTGAGCACATTAACACTGTTCTGGTTCTTGATAAGAACAGTGCTAAAGACACCAAACAGCTCCTTCTTTCTCCCAATGAATTGACATCATTTAACAGAACATCACAAAGCACTGTCATAGCAACCAGCCTCCTAAAACGGTGCTGCTGAATGCTGAATTGATCTGATGAGAAATGTCATTTGAGGAACTAGAGATGATGTTGTAGTTTTTTGGCAGCTGAAATTGAGAGCCTAGAGAATGTGAAGCTTGGGCAAATTGGTAGTATTTGTAACAACTGCCTGGCACTGCCAGTGGATGTTTCTCTGGCTAGAAACAGAGAGTGCTGTTTGTGTCCAGCTCCCTCAGCTCTTCTGACTGTGGAGTTGTTCAGCAAGCCCTGCATTGATGGGCTGGCACAGGTTTTTTCACCTTTAGAGAACAGACTTCTGTTGGAAATTGTAAGGTCACGTGGGGAACCTGAAAATGTGTCAGGACCACTTTTCCCTAAAGAAACAGAGGAACATTTCTGATAATTTCGAAGCTTGGATCCTGATATGTAGATGTGACTGTGATTATCAGCCCATTGACATATTTAACTAATGAGCATTGGTAATCAGTTTAAGGGCCAATTTTGTAATTTACTGTAAACTCAGCTGATGATGTTTGCTGTGGGGAAGTCTGAGGTCTTGCTACAGAGCAGCAAAGGAAAGGGAACAAACCCGAAGCAGTGAAGTCAACAGAGGGTGACTGAAACACCACAAAACCAAAATGTTTGGGGTGTGGTGACAAAATGAGTCAAAACCTACAGCAGAGCACTGGTGTCATCCAGCACTCCTCTGCCTTTTGGAAAGATGCCATTTCTTAAAGTCCTTGCTGATGATGGGACACTCAAAGGGCAGTAGTTATCATAAAATGGGTGATATTTGAAGAAAAACAAGGTGAGTGAGAAAATGTAGCAGCTGATCAAGCAAATTTCTCCCATTTGGAGTTCAGAAGTGAACACAGAGGTGCCAAGTCACCCTATTCTGTAGTGGTGTTCTTGGAAGAGCTGAGGGGGAGACAAACCTATTTCCTTTACAAGGTGTCCAAAATCTTCACAAATACAGGATTCTGAGCTATGTGACCTCTGGATCGGGGTGCAGGTGTGTGTAGGGTGCAGAGTTTGTCCTTTCTAATGCTCTGTTTTCCACTTTTGTTCCAGTACTTGCTAGTTATGCTGCTTACTGAGAGAGTTTTGTTTTAATGGACACTGGAGAAATATCCTCTTTGTTCAGTGGTGGTATGAACTCAGATTGCAGATGGAGCATTTGTTCACTCTGTGTGTTGGTGAAATGAGCATGTGGACTGTAAAGTTGGTCTAGTAAAGCTGGAGGTCAAACTTGTCAAGAATAGTATCAACCTAATTGTGTCATAAAATATTGCCTTACAAGGAGATGAGGAAGAAAGAGCAGTGAAATGAATCCCTGTTAAAAGCACACAAACATACTTTGCCCAGTTGTGTTCTGTGAGCTTATAAAATGTAAGTATTGTGTAGCTAATGCTGCTAACACCAATGCACAGCTGTGCTTAGAACCCAGGCCTTCATGTTTATTGGAAATTCCAGTCTTTTCAGACTTGAATCTGAAACATGAGTTACAGTTTCTTCTTGAGGCATCTTCTGTAACAGATTAGAGTTGGGCAGGTAGTGGTAGAAACCAAGTTTCTCTTTCAAACTCAAAGTAGCAGTGTAGCACAACAGGTTGAGTATGAATTTGAGTATTGGATTTGCTTAGGACTTTATGGACTCTGGCTTTAAAGCCTTGCTGTTAGCTTGCTTGTTTTAATTGTTATTAGAAGTGATGAGCTCCTTAAAATGAGAAGGAATTGTGTATTGAACAGAACTCCAGAGTGAGCAGGGCAAAGAGCAAAGCACATTGCTCTTTATCCCCACTGCAGTCTGGCTGAGTGTTACAGTGCATTTTACAAGTTGGCACAATAGTGTTTTCTCCATCCAGATGAACATTTAGATTAACTTTTTCTGTCAGGAATGAGTATATTTTTGGGACTGGAGGATTTGAGGTGTTTCCCAGTTCCAAATCTGACACAACTTCTTAAGCAGGATCTAACCTTCAGGGAAAGCTGGGATTCTGCTTTCTTTGTAGCAGCCTTTTTGATTGGCAAGTAACTGTAGAAATATCCAAAACTGATAGTTATTTTTGAAATTACAGACCAGTATCCCTTTTTTTTTTCAGCCATGGGAACACTGCTTTTTTAATTTTTTTTTTTAATATCTTCTTTCCTGCTTTACCTTAGCAGTGTTGGTTACCTTAGCATGATGTTGAGCTTGCTGCCTACTGCTGGCCCTGTTTAGCTGGGTGGTTTGTTTCCCTCAGCAGCAATAATGCTCCACAGAGCAGGCCAAGGTCGATGTGTTGTGTGCAGGACTGTTGAGAGGAGCTGTAAAGCTCTTCTTGTGTTCCTGCAGGCTGAGGGGGGGGTGCGGGTGCCTAAGAAAGTATGTAGCTAAAAATAAGTTCTCATTTAGAAGCTCTTATTGGACATTTGTGATAAATATTTGGGACCAAAGTTCTCAGCTGATCTAGCTGTAGTGCAGGTGCCTGTGCTGCAGGAACTGAGCCTCCCCATTCCCTGGGTTGTGCTGCTTTGCTCAGAGGGGCTCTGACAGTGCCGAGTTTGTCCTTTCTAATGCTCTGTTTTCCACTTTTGTTCCAGCAGCATACGGTTCTCTAAGTGGATGGGTGCTCTCTTTTCTTTGCCCGAGTGGTAACGTTCAAATGCAAAAGCTGGATGCCACAGACCAAGACCTGCGTTAAAACAAACACAAAGTCTGAAGATCGTGTTGTAAAACTGCTTGTTTTATATAATCATTGTTATTCAACTTATAGTGTATCTTTTCTAATTCCTTAACACTGTCTTCATACTTACCAACGTGGTTTTATTATCCTTCCTGTACCTTTTTATTCAGAAACTGCCAAGAGTACACTGATTGGACTAGTCATTGTGGTGGGTTTAATGAATTAATCATTTATCTGCTAGGTTGTTCTGAACAGTTTCGTGGTTAATACTAAGACTTTGTGGCCTGTTTACAGTAAATGTATGTGTGTTTGCACAGTATTATAACTTTCACCTGCCATTTTAGGTTATTATGTATCGTATCGGTTTTTCAGAACTTCCTCCGTGCTTTTGTTGCTTTTGAAGTTCATCTCTGGTGATTTGCATTTGTGTGAAGTATGAGAAAATGTACGAAACGCTGATGATTCACCAGTGATTGGAAAAAGCTGACTTTTCTAAATCTCCGTGCCTTAACACACCATAAACACTCCACACACCAACAACTTGTGTGGATGCCTCTGGAGCTTTGGCTCAAGAATTGATGGCAAAAATTTGTCACAGGCATTTCTGTCAGCTGAGCGATGGCATGTCCTGATTTTTTATATATACCATAGCACTACTTTGAAGTTTTGTAATAAATTGTATGAATGTGGAAAACGTTGATTTTCTTTTTGGGGTGTTTTTTTCTTGTTTTATTTTGCCTTTTCAAGCTAATGTATGAAATGCTGTAATGTGCACAGTGCATATTCAAAGGAGTTGTGATGTTTACCTGGGGTATGAAGGTGTTTTCTAAAATTTGTAAACCTGCAAACTGCATTGATTTCATTTCAAAACAACTTTAAAAGTGTTTTACCTTTAAGTTAGGTAGCAAAGCTTCACATCTATTTTTTTCCAAAGTTCATTAAGCAGCTACTGATGTCTTTAGGTGGGTGAATATCTTGGAAAATCTGATCACACATCTTACTTTATAAGTTCATGAGTGTTGTTATTTCCTTTATGTCATTGCTGAGTTATAGCTCTCTTCTGCATGCTTTTGTAGTCTTGTTGTTTTATATGTGCACAAGTGTAAATTACTTTCCAAATATGGGATTGAGACACTTTGTCTTCTGCACCAAATTGGGGTGTCTTTCATGTAGTGATTACCCCTAATTTTGCTGTCTAGCAATGAGTGTTTAATCAGGATAGGATTCATAAATGATTGGCATTACTGAGATGCATATTTGGCTTCCTTGAACTGCATAAAATGGATGTTACATTGTTACTTTAGTGGCTGCTATAATGAAGTTGAAAGAAGAACTGGAGTGACAGATTTGCATTCACACAAATTTTCTACCATTTTTATGAAGATTTGAATTTAACCATGTCTGTCCAGAGGGCCAACGTGAGAGATTTAATGGCAAACTTTTTCTCATTATTTTTTTGCTGTTATTTGCACATTTCTTGTTTTTCTTCCAGGATTTTGCATCATGTTTTGCAACCCTCTTAATTATGTGCTGTCCGTTTGTTCTTGTGAAAGTCAGGACAGCCACACCCCTCCTGAGAAACCCAGACTTCAGCTGGAGACCTTAGTTACAAGCTAGATTAGCTGAGCAAAGGTGGCATGAAAGCTTTGCCTTTCAAAGCCAGCTAGGACAATAGGGAAGCAGACATTCAAAAGCATCTAGTCTTTAATTTTATCAAAAACAGAGGAGTTTTTCCTCTGTCTTTAAAGCAAGTCACTAAAGTCACTGTCACAAGTTCACAGCCTCAGTGAAAAGGTTTTTACTTGGTGATACTGAGTACTGATTGATTGTCTGTGCTTTCTTTGGGTTTGTGGATTCCAGATGGAGCATTTTGGCTCAAAGTTTGAGGTCTATTTTAATAAATGTCCAAGAAGGGCTTGTAGGGCTGCTGATTCCATATGTGAGTATTTTCCTTTCAAGGTAGTTTTATTTTTTTATGCTTTCTGCCACTTCTTTGATGTTGACTGATGTTAGTTTTCAGTTACATTTGAACTTGGTTTTGTTAAAATACTTAACAGCTTACTGGGGAATATGCAGTTGTTAAGCCAAGTCTTTGTACTGTGGAGCTCTCTGGACAGAGGACACTGGCTAGAGCCTGCATTCTGACTTTGCATTTCAACTCCATTAGGTGCTGGCAGTACCAGGGCCTTGCAAGACAAGTCCCTTTCTCTGAATTTCATCCTGGCCTTCTCTAGACAGACGTTCTCCAGCACTGGGACAAAGTGCCCACATGTAACTTTTTTAATGACTGTTCAGCAGGATCAAAGAGTATTTGACTGCAGTCCTTTCAGTCTTCATTAGTTTTAAAACACTGTGGCAGACTATAAAACAACTCATGAAAGGCTGATTGGCTCGTTGGTGCCTTTAATTGTGGTGCAGAGTCTCTGATGGTCTGAGCTTTCTAGCATTTAAAAACAAGGAAATTTGCTGACAATTACCTGATTCATTTTTTTCTGATGCTTTGAATCAATGGCTAAAAGTGAGCTCAGGGTGAGCTAATGTGGTTTTAAAATGTATGTGCCTCGGATTGCCAGGCCTTAGAAGTGTCTCCTTGTATTGTTGTGAGGCATGTTTTGAATGAGGTGAAAGAATTGCTAAGATGAATGCTGTGATTACAATGATTTGAACAGTTGGTATTGTGGCATCAGTGTCACATTTGTTCCCAGGCAGGGTAGTGCCCTTCAGTTATGCCATCACCCTTCCAAGTTTATCCTGTCCTGTATTCTGAAGAGTTTCAGGTCTGATAATTTGCCTGTCCTTGAAATGGAGAAGACGTGACCCCTCCCTGCAGCCATGGAAGTCAGGGGAAGGATCTGGGTGTCCTTAGTCTTCCCATCCCATTCTCCTTTCTTCTCTGTTGTTTTATGTTAGTTGTTCTCATGTCATGTGCAACTGCTGCTTTTTGTTTAAGTTCTCTCTTGCCTCGTCTTAAAGAGTTGTGCTGACAGCTTTTACCTAAAATAACTTCTCATATAACCTCTTTAAAATTTTTTAATGGAAACAGAGCACACATTCCTACTTCACACAGCATGGTTGCAGTATGATTCAGGACTTCCCACTGTATTTTGAGACGCTAAATCTGGAAACACGTTTCCTATTTATTCCATTTGTGTTTGGGTTTTGTATTTTTTTTAAATCCAGTATTCCTCCTTCTCGGTGCCGTGTTTCTGTTCCAGAGCAGGGAGCGCTGCCTTTTATAGTGTTCAGACCTCCAGGGAGGTGTAGCCTGCGCGGCTCGGGGTGGCTGCGGGGGTTATTCCTGCCCACCGGCCCGGGGCTGTGCCCGCCGGCGGCTGGCTCGGGGCGGGGCTGCAGGGCGGCATCGCTCCGCTGCTCGGGCCGGGTCCCGCTGCCCTGCCGGCTCGGCAGCCCCCGGCCCGGCTGGCAGCGGCGGGGGCGGGCCCGGGGCGGGCTCGGCTCCCGGGATTGGCGGCCCCGGGCGGCCCCGCCGCTCGGCTCCCTCAGTCCCCCGGCCGCCCTCGCTCGCACGGGCACGGCAGTCGCTGCACGGAGGCACCATGAGCACGGGCATGCGGTACAAGAGCAAGCTGGTCAACCCAGGTGAGGCGGCGGGGACGCGCGGCCGCTCCGCCCCGCGGCCCGGCGCGTCCCTCTCGCCTCACTCTCTGTCCTTTTCTCTCCCCGCCGCCGCTCCCCGCCGCGGGCATCCCGCCCTGGCCGCGCCGCCCCGCAGAGGAGAAGCAGGTAGGTGGGCTCCGCGGGCGCGGCTCTCCCGGGGATGCGGCAGCTACCTGGGCACAGCGGCGGCTTGGCCGCGTTCATCCGGGAAATAGGCGCTTTGCCTGCCGCATCCCTCCGGGTTTTGGCTTGGGTTTCTTTTTTGTCGCTGCCTTTGGGTGTGTCGAGCGGGTTCGGATGGAGAAAGGCAGCGCGGGGCCGGCAGAGGCGTTTGGGTATTGGGAGCACGTCTCGCATCCCTCTCCCTCCGCAGCACAGATGCGCAGACACAGCCCCGCTCCTGCCGCTCCTTGGTGCTGCAGCCCATCGGCACCTCGCAGGCGGCCGGGGTTTGGGTGTTAGGAAACATCTGTTTTGCTTTGCAAAGCTAATAGCTATTTGGAGACATGCCTTTGAGTCCTGGAGAGAGAGGAGGGGTGATGCAATCAGATGACATCGACAGGTTTTTTTGTTGTCTATTTGGTATTTGAAGGGATTTAGAGTGTTTGAAAAGAAGAGGAATCTTCCTCTGCAGAGCTTGAATGCTTAGGTAAGGGGTTATAAGGGTCCTGTGTGTCCCTCAGTACCCATCATCGTGATACAGGGAAGTCTGCTGTAAATGAAAGAGCCTTTCTGCCTCACAAGGGTGGGGATGGAGATGATGGTTAGCACAGCAGAGCAGGAAGAATCTCACCCATAGGAAGAATCTCACCCATTCCCAGCCTGGCTTACAGCTGCCTTTGAGTCCAGTCTTTCTCTGAGCCTCCAATTCTGTATGAAGCAAACACCTTGCCTGCTGAGACCCTAGTACTGCACAGCCTTTTTGGGCCACAAGAAAGCAAACTAGCTTTGTAGCAGCTTGGGTGTTCACCTGGCCATGGCAAGAGATGGCGTTTCCCTATATAATGCAGACTTGGCACTGTGCATTTTGTGAGCTGCTGATCACAGTGATGAGAAGAACAAAGTAAATCCAGGGGTAATAGGATAATGGGATCACCAGATGCTTTTTTCCCAAGATACTTGGAATTTTGCTAGTATTTTGTAGCTATTTGTGAATGTTGCAGTTAATTCTTGTTTTATTTCTGATGAAAGCAATTCAGAATGTGTTCTGACACTCTGGAACATCTAGTGTAAGCTGTGAAGTGGGGAGAAGCTTTGTGACATCCCCCCCAAACCATGCTGTTCTACAGTTCATGTTTTTAAATTAAGAGGGAAGCGGGTTATGCATAAGGCTCCTTTCTGTGCATTCCCTAGGGGAAGAAGGTAGAGATCAGAGGAGTCTGTTGTAGATATTATCACAGCTCCTGAAGGCTCTTGTCACACTGCATAGGCAAAAGTGGGCTGGAGTGTGTACCCCAGAGCCCGTGTGTGCAGACCAGTGCGTTCCTGCTGGCCAGAGGAGATCTTTCCTGCAGTGTGGAGGTGTGTGTGTCCTGTGCCTCACGCTGAGTGCAGAGTGGGTCTGGCATGACAGAGCACAGTTCATTATGGAGTTGGGCCAGGCCTGATACTTGTGGATGGAAAGGGGAAACCAAGCTGTGAACACAAAGCAATCTGTTAAAATTAAACTGAATACGCAAAAGCATAAATGATTTTTATTTGGCATTTTTAAGAGCACAATTTTTCTGCCTGTGCCATTTTTTTCCAATCTTCTTGCATCTGACAGCAGATAACAATTGAAAGGCTTTATTGAAGCTATAGTTCTTGTCTGAATTGATTTAAAAATATTATAAGAGCTGTTTTTTAATGAGTATTTAGGAAATGAAGTGAGCTTCTTAGAGGGCAGTACAGTAGATTGCATGTTAGTTGGGTTGCCTTTGGTAAAGTCTTAATGATATTCATGATTTACTGAGTCCACAGAATGGAACAATGTGGTGTCAAAAAATGTGTTCATCCTCCCTCACAGCATGGTCAGGGCTCATGCATTGTGTGGGTTCAGAGTACTCTGATTTGCAGATTGGGCTCCTAATTACTACCATTCATCAGGAAAAAATAACAGTAGATTGTCCACCTCCCTCATTTCTAAGGAATTACCTCCTAATTATTGAAGTCAGTGGAGGTTTCATCCTGGTCTCTGTGTGCAGAGCATCCAGCATTCCCAGGGGAAGGGCTGTGGTTTAAGAGCATGGGATGGTGTGGAACTCTGTGGCAGGTTGCCTGGTGACATCAAGCTCCTCAGTTTTATTATACCTCAGTTCAGCACCTCTTGGAGAGGGATGGTTTCTTTCCTAGCAATTTATTTACCACTGGATCACTAAGAGAGATTCTCATGGTGAAGCTGAGTAGGAAATGAAGCAGTAACTAATGTCACATGTGCAGAGGAGTAGGCCCCATGTAGGGAAACCCAGCAATTTGTCAAGAATTTGACAGGACAAGTACAGCAGATGGATGCTCTGCCAAAGCCAGAGGTGTTGCTGTGGGAGGAGTAAAGGTGAAACCTTGCAAGTACCTGGTTGAACTGGAGTCTCTGGCACACTCCTCCAGAACATGCCTCCTCGCTCGTGTTCTTGGCGTGTGTGTGTTTGGGGTGTTACCTTGCTGTGTCTCTGAAGCTGGCTCCTGCCCATTCAGGTTCATGTCTCTCATGTTCTTTGAAGTCATTGTTTCTTTTTAAATCAGGAGGATGGGAACCTCTCCTTCCCAAGTTGATCTCTCCCCACCCCATCAACTTGCAAAGCTGTTTGGGTGTGGGAGCAGAGACTATCTGGTGGATCCAGTTCTTTCAGTGGGTTTGAAATTACAGGGCTGTGCCTTTTGCATTTAGTCTTTTTTTTCTACTTGAACTTATTTTTAAGTGGTCTGCTTGTCAGTAAAAATATATATGGGGGTCTGTGTATAAAGAAGATGCTGTGTAAAAAGTAGTTTGATTGGAGGAGTGGTTTCAGTGCAAGTCATTTAAAACTTAATTAATTGCCTTTGTGTTTCGGTTTTTGAGAGTCTGGGTTTTATACGTTAAAAACTTACATTCAGACTCCTTTGCTTTTTTCTTATTAAAAATGGAGCAGAGATTTCTGTCATTCCTGGAACAGCAGATATTGCAACAGCAGAGATGTCTCCTATCTAAAATAGCAACTGTGCCAACACAGAGCATCATTTTTAAGGTCAACTTTCAACCCCAGCCTTGCCTACTAGAGAACACTGGCTGGTGGAAATCCCCCAGTTCCCTGCTCATGTGTGCTGAACTGCCTTCTCCTTTTCTCTACTGAGCTTATGGAGAAATAAGCCCAGATGGGCTGCAGGTAAATGTATCCCCTGAAAGACTGCACTCTGCATGGAGCTGAGACACCCGGGGTAGTTGTAGATACTGAGGACAACTCAGTGCAGGCAGCTGCCTGATGACCAAAAACAGATTAAGAGGAGGGAAAAGTGGTGATTCCTTGTGCTTGCCTTGAGCTGGTTGAATATGACCTAATGTGACCCTCAGTTTCTATGTAGATACCTATGTGGGGAAAATTGATTAACTGAGTTTTGTGAAACATGTGATGAGAAGTATGAGAGTGGTAGGT
Source organism: Passer domesticus (assembly GCF_036417665.1). Classification (NCBI taxonomy): domain Eukaryota; kingdom Metazoa; phylum Chordata; class Aves; order Passeriformes; family Passeridae; genus Passer; species Passer domesticus. The sequence continues at coordinate 6,325,467 of NC_087490.1, forward strand.
TCTCTTGTACAGCAACTGTACAACAAAGACCATAAGCAGAGCTTAGTCTTTACAGAATCTCCCCAAAGTCTCTGCTGGAGTAGCTTGGAGGACTTGTACCTGCACTGTTCCTTTGTGGCATTGCCATCTTTCACCTAAATGTTTTTCTGACAATAACAGTTCTTGTAGTCTTGTGGCTAGAGGAACATTCTTGCTTGTGCAGGAAAGTTTGGAATCTGGAAGGAGAACAGACTACCACAGACTCTTTAATTTTCTCAGAATTAAACCAATTATTTTATAATTGTGATTCTTTGAGTCATTGGGAGCAGCAGTATGGATCTGTGTTCCTGCTCTGTGTCAACTCAGGGTGGTTGTGGTGGGGTGGCTTTTTTTTTTTTTTTCTCCTCGGAGAAAGCAAAATTATGTTTGCAGCTGTCTAATGGGATATTTCACCACAGCTGGATAGTCTCTCACTGTGTCATAGCTTGCCCTGGGTGAGGCTGTTTCTCTTTGACTCCCCACATTAATGTCTCTTCCAACCTCTGTGTTTTCCAACCCTGGTCTGCATCCTGGCTACCAAGATGCTCCTGCCAGAAAGGGAGTAGCAAATTAGTCACAGAATCTGGAGGTAAATACTGGAAACACTCTTAAAGCAGCACATCCCTGCTTGTTTTTCTGATGTCCCAGTGTATCTTGGCCAGATGCAACATAGGAGTGGAAGCTTTTACTTCTCTGTGAAAAACCTTGTGTGTTTCATTCATTTTTTTTGGCCCATTTCAAAAGACAACGTTGGTCCCTTGCCCTCCAAGCTGGGCAGAGGCTCAGTGCTCAGAACAGTGTCGGGAGGGGTGGGACTGCAGCAGGTCAGGAGGTTCAGCCCTGCCTGTCTTTCTGCTGTGCATCTGTCTAAACAGCCTGGCTGCAGGAGGCCCTGTGTCACAGATGGGCTGGTCTGGGCTGGGAAGGGAAGTTCATCCTGGGCACTTGGACTTTTTTTTTTCCCATTCTTTGTCTGCTTGGCTACTTAGAAAAGGGCTGTAAAGAGAGGTGAGTGCGTGGACTTTGTGGTGAAACAGAAGTGCTGGAGAGCTGGGCACAGATTCTGTCTCCTGCTGCTGTCTCTTCAATTATTTATGCTCCAAATGGATGAAACAGTTGTGAGTGCAGGGCAGGGGAGAGGTTCAGCCCTCTTGGTGCAAGTACCAATCTGCAGTTTATGGAAAGGAGAAGTAAGTGCTTCCTGCACAGGACGTTTGTCACTTCAGTTTCCCTGCTCAGCTACTTGTGTGCAACTCCAAAATTCTGCTGCACATGAGAGTTGTACAGGGCTGTTCCAGTGTTCCAGGCACATTAACCAAATGTGTAAGTTCAACAGATGTTAGGGCCTGATCCTTGCTGATACTGAGGGAGTAGGAACAACCTTCATGTAACCCCAAGAGATGCTGGTGACACTTCTTCAGCTGCTGGGTTCCAGACTGCTGGGGCTTTGCAAAAGCTTGTGATTGCAGGGGAGAAAATGTTGCTGCCCTTAGAACAAAGGAGAAACACAATCCCTGGGTGCTTTTAGTCTCCAAAGTCAAAGAGTCTCTTACAACCACTTATGCTCTCAAAAATTGTTACTGGCTTCCTGCTGATGCTGTTCTTCACCTGATGGTTCTAGCAGTAAATGTAAGGGGCTTGTGTTATGACAATTCCCTGGAAAAGTCCAGAGAGAGAAAGAACTGGTGGAGTTCAGTGTCTTCTAGAGCCCATATTGCCCAGTTTCAGTCTAAGATGCTGTTCATTAAATACCCAGTGAAATGCACATCTTGGAAATGCAGGGGAGATTCCATCTCAGCCAGCTGGTTGGTCGCTGTGCCAGGCCAGGCTGGGCGCCTGCTGTGCATCTCAGGAGCTTTGCCAAATTAGTTTTAAATGTTCAGTCCAAGGGGTTTCTCCAGCTGTTTTGGGACACCCCACAGTGGTGGCTCCTATAGCCAGGCTGCAGTCACTGCTCATATGTGCTAGAACCAAGCATGGGGAGCTCAGCTCCATCCTTAGTACTTCAGGCACTTCTTGCTGAGAAACCTCTTGGCTGAGTTGAGGGGATCCCTCTCCTATTCCCATTTCTCTGCCAGCTCAAGTGGCCTCTGTGTTGCCTTTTTTCTTGGATAACAGAGCATGAACTGGAGGGCACACTCTTTGCTTACCTGTAGAGTTTTCTTTCCTGACCAACATTAAGTGTTTGTCCCCTTCTTGCCCAAGGGAGAGGTTTCCCTGTGACAGTGAAACCACACAGTGTAATGGTCTATTCATAAAATAACCGTGAGGCACCTCTAATAATTGTGTGACTTTAGATGCTTGTGAAGTGTATGCAAGTTGTTTCATAGAATACTGGAATAATTCCCATTAATAATTCCCTCAATTCCCAAGGGCTGGATTTTATGTGTGTGTGTGCATGTCTACAGTGTGGTTAGCCTTGAAGCATAAGCAAAAATGTTTGTCTGCTGTTACACATTCCTTTCTCCCAGAGATTTGTCCCTAGAGCTGTGAAGAGGTTTGCAGTCATCTTGTTCCCACAAAAGTGTTCAGGAGCTGGATTTGTGTGTGGTGGTGGGATCAGATGCCAGAACATATGCTCCTCATCAGTATGTATGTGTGCTGCTGTTCATCCATGACTTGGCTTTCCAGAAACACTGTTCAGTGTGAACAGGGGAAGGCAGCACTGACACTGAGAGGGAAGATTTGGATGTGCAGTGCTGACCATAGGGGCTGGGCTGCAGGAAGTGGAACAGCTCTGCTGCTTCTGACTTAAGTAAGAGCTGTCTTTGTTCTAGTTCTGAGCTTCATTCCTTCTCTTTTGCATTTCCAGTGCATTAATTGAAATCTGTTACGACCTGCTAACATTCAGCTCTAGACTGCTCTCCCTTCCCTCACTCCCTGCCTGCAAGGCTGGTACCCAGCAGCATCACAGCAGCCAAGTGCTGGGGGTGGCTGGAAGGGAGAGTGTGCTGAGAAGATGCAGGGACTGTTTTGCTAATGAGCTAAGCTTGGCTAACTGTTGGCCAAAAGCTGAAGAGGAAGTGAAACCCTGCACAAGCATCTGCAAGGGTGTAACGCCAAGAGGGGGAGAAGAATTGTTTAGTTTTTGGCTTGAGTACAGCTGTCCACTCCTGAAGTCAAAAGAAATAAGAGAAGTTGAGGCTGAAGTTGAGTTCTGGAAGAGGGATGTAGCTGGGCTGGGCTGGGCTGGGCTGGGCAGGGCAGGACAGTGCAGGGATGCTCAGGATGGCAGAGACCTCTCTGGAGGTCTGGAGCCCTTGGCCTGCCCAGCCTGGTGCTGTGCCCTGGCAGCCAGGGCCGAGGGAGGCTCAGGGGTAATGCTTGGACATGGAGCACTGGAGGATCGTGGGCTGTGCTTCATGCACGTCTGGGGCTCTGTGGGGTGTGAGCCAGAGTAATTGTAAGTCAGTCAGAGGTGGGAAGCCCTTACTAGAAGTTAACTCCAGTTGTTCACTCGGCTCTTAGATCTGGGCTGTTTCTGTGCACAGCAGCAGTGGCTGGTGGCAGGAACAGCCGTGCCCACCCTGCCCTGACTCCTGCTGGGGAAAGAGGGGCAGAGGCTGCCCGGCCCTGCCTGGGCTGTGTCACCACTCGGTGCCAAGGACAGGGAGAGCTGAGCTTTGTGTGCTCAGCCCTTTGCTCTTCCAGGGATCTTTGGGAGTGCCCTGTTTGTCTTGCAGCTTGTTATCCAGTGTGTCCTGGGTGTGTGTATGGAGTGGGATGGCCCATCTCTGCCTGACCCCACCCGAGGCAGTTGGTGCCATTCTCTCAGAATGACTCCTGGCAGGGAAACTGGAGCTGGGAGTGCAGGCTGAGCAAATAATCCACAGGATCATGAGTGCTAGCTCTTGGAGGCTGGCCACGAGGAGTGAGCCCGTCCCGCTGACCTCTGCACGTTCTCAGTGCAGAAGCAAGGGAGGGGAAAGAGATCCACTCAGCTTCTGGGAAAAGAGGCTCCAAGGGCTTAACATCTTCCTTCTGCATTCTGTGAGGCAAAGCCCATGGCAGTACAGATGTGGCTTCAGTGGTTATGTTTCATTTTTCCTTGTAGACCTCTGGTGCATGAAGCTGTGTGAACACACATGGGAGTACAAGCCAGGCCTTTTACTGCTATAGTTTGTATTGCAATTGCTTTTAAGGTTACTTCCCAGGCAAGTCACTTTGCTTTCAGCTTTTTGTAATGTCTCCTCACTGTTTCCTCAGCGTGGGAACTATTTTAATCCTTCCTGACGCACTGAGCTCATTCTTGCTGTGATACGTACACACACGTAGTCTCTTTAGATCCTGCAGTCTTACATCCATTTTTATTTTCAAATTAATTACATAGTACATTAATTATATATTCAGGTGAAATTGAGTCACAAAGGCATCTGCCTGCCCTATGCACAGTCCCCTTAGCTGTGCTTTCTGGTTGGTTTGAAGCTCTCCTGAGTCTCTGCCAGTGATATGAAATCCTGGAAATGCCCATCTGGACCAATAGTAATTTCCCTCTGCCCAAGGCCCCCTGTAAAAAATGTCAGGGAGATTTATGGCTTTTAAGATTCTATAGATTCTCAGAGGTTCCTGCTGCTTAGGGAGTCTGGTGCCAGCTGGGATCAGACAGTAATGGAAGCAGGAAGCATCAGAGCCTTCAGAAGCTGGTATTTGCCCTGTTTTGTAGGCTGAATCAAGGCAGCAGGAGTTAATTCAAGAAATGCAGCAGGTCTGCAGCAAAGCCTTGCCATGATTGCACAGGACCAAGATGAGCAGGAATGTGTCATTGGGACAGTGAGAGATGCTGTCAGGGATGATCTTTTGTCTCCTGGCCATTGTTCTTGCAGTCCTGACTCTCAGAGATGGTTTCTGTGCTGCAGCTGGAGCAGTGCACAGGAGCTGTAGCAAGCAGAAGAGAAACTGCTTGTGTCCCATCCCAAGGTTTATACCTGTGCTGTTCTGCTGCTTTAAAGAGCTCCCCTCCCCTTGAAGGGAGCCCTTGGCAGCATGTGTATTTATGAGGGAAGTGGGTATTGGGGAGGACAGTCGTTTAGCAGAACTTGGTGCTTTTACTGAGCAGTTAATCCAGGCACATGCTTGGTTAGCACTCCAGGTTCCCTGAGCAGCTGTGACCCTCTGGATCAGCTCTGGTCTGCCAACAGCCCTGGGGCTGACACTTCAGAGGCTCAGAGCAGGCCCATGGAGGTCAGTGAGTCAGAGGCCTGTTTGCTGCATATGCCCCAGTAGTGCCCCAAGGACCTGCTTGGGACCCTGATGACCATCACTGTGCAGCAGGAGTGTGTCCTCTTGCTGCCTGGATAAGCCTCATCTGCCCTGCCCCACCTATGGTTGGCTCCCACCAGGTTCACAGCATTGGATCTCAGAGCAGTTTGAGTAAACCAGAAGCAATGGATGGAGCCCAGCGTTCCTGTTCCTCAGTGCCAGCTCTGTTCAGCTGCCAGTGCCCAAATGCACTTGCATGCCATCTCAGAGCTGTGGGATGGCATTATTTGCAGCAGCTCTCATGAATGTCAGTGAAAGCCTTTCTGTTTGAGCTGGTGGGGCTGGTCCTCAGCAGCTGCTCAGAGGTTCCAGCCAGTGCCAGGCATTTTGCTGCCTCATTTGAATGCCCAGTGTCATCTGAACCTCTCCCTGCTCCTCGCGTGGTCGCGCTGTCATGGGCAGGTGTCAGGCAATAGCAGAATTGTTCTCTTGGTAAACAAGTGATGGTGTTATTGGAGCTGCCCCTCATGTGGCAGCAGAGCAGTGTGTGCATGGGGTTGCTAATGAGGGATGTCATGGGGCTTGTTAGTTTGAAAGTTTAATGAGCCATCTTCTGCTTTTCGAAGTGTGTGGATGCTTCTTCCTGTGCTGCATCTTGCACTTGGGTGTGTTTGGTACTTAAGTGTGTCCTTGCATGTTAGAGCTCACAGCACATATTGTGCATTTTGGAGGACTCAGATCCCATTTATCATGACATTAATGGCAGTGCTCATCCAGGAAATGTCTGGATGAGACCACTGCTCTTGTTTCCTCAGATACCCTGTGTATGCCTGAGCTTCCATGTGGCTCCAGTGAGTCCATGTGTACTGGGTACCTAGAGTTTGTCCCTTAGCTGATTAGGGATTTTCCTTCATGACAAATAACCATTTTTCTTCATTATTTTTCAAAAAATAAAATAATTAGGGCATCCACCCACCTCTTGGCTGGCATCCTACCGTAATAGGCCAGCATGTGTTTTCTTCAGAAGAGGAAGCAGATCTTGCTTTGTATTTTCAAGGCAATGATTTATAAATGAGCCTGAAAAGCCTGTGAGGGGCAGTGGGGTGAGAACCCACACAGAGAATAAATGTGAGAAAATAAATCCCAGAAAATACATCCCAAGAGATCGTTGTTTGGCCTGGCAACTCAGAGCCCAGGCTAGAAGCCCAAGAGAACCCCTCCTCATTTTGCATGTGATGGTGGTTCCAGGCTTTGCTTGAAGATAGTTATCTTTGGATTCCTAAGACACATAAAGGTTTGCCTTCACGCTGTGCTGCACGTCCTAAGAGCTATTCGTGGGTATCTAATTTGATTTTGCACCCAGTTCTCGTTAAAGGGCTGCGAGTGACAAATTACTCTTGGCCTGTTGTGGCTGTCACTTGAGCTGACATTGCACGGGGGTTCTGGCTCTCTGCTAGCCCATGGACTGAGCAGGGCATTCCCCACCCTGCCTTGCTGCTCTGCCTTACCTACACGACTGTTTCCATTTCCTTTGGGTTGCCTCGTAGGAAAACACAGTCTAGCAAATGCAATTTTTTCCACTCCATTGCTTCCAAGTTCCTTCTAACATTGCGTGTTGGTGCCCCTTGTGTGTCCAACAGCCACAGCGTTTACAGTCAAATGACTTTCTGTCTTCTCTAATATCTTTTTAATCTGGTTTCATTCTGACTTCTAGAAATCCAATGTAATCATCTCAAAGGTGACATCTTCATGAACTCTGCTATTCCAGTGCCTGCTATGTTAGCATCTCTCGTCTTACATCTCATGCACTTCACCATTTTTGTTATTTTGAGATGAGCCCAGAAAGAGATTCATGAAATCAGCAATGCTACAGAAAAATTCTCAGGAGGGAGGATCCCACAATTATCTCTTCCTTACAATCAGGACTCTATTAAGAGTTGCTGATAACGGTTTTTCTACAGGGCAAGTAGAGAATATATTGGTGACTGTGACTGGATACAGTGGAAATCAAGACTGAAATAGCAGCAAAGACCAGTGTCACAGGGATGGTATCAGCAAAGAACATGTTATGGAGAACCCTGTGTGTTCAATGGTTGGGCTGTGGTCCCGATGCAAGGACAGTAACCTTTTGTGATTGCTTTCTCTCTCAGTTTTTAAGGGAAGAAATTGTTATCTTGAGGTGGAAAGGATTTTAGGTGGTGTAGAGAATGCACTTTTGAATGTCTGTCTTTTAATAACCCTCTGCAAGATGTACAGCTTTAGTGTCTGTCTCCTGCAGTCCAGCTGGGTGATAAGGTTTGTTCCTAAGGCTGTAATTTTTGATGAGGAGAGAGGCAAAATGGCAGTCTTGAATTCAGTAGAAAATACTCTGAGACTTTGTCAGAACAATACTCATATTCCACATCTGTCCTGGTCAAATTAGATTGCCTGGTCTGGCTGCAGTATTTTATACTGAATTATCAGAGGTGAGATTTGCCAAAATTGCAGAGTTAGGTTGTAAACCCAGTGTCTTTTTTTTTTTTTTTTTTTTTTTGTAAGATCAGAGCAGCTCTGATCTTCTTTTTCCAGTATGAAGCTCAATGGGGCCTTGTGGCATGATGGCAGTTATTGAGTGTTGGCATGGCAGTGGTGTCTGTGGAGCCACTCCTGGGCCACAGCCTTGCAGTTTCCCACTGTGCCAGTCCAGGAATGTGGGCTGTTCCTGCCACAAATGAAATGATCCTGTGTGCAGTGCCTCTGAAATTGTTGGCACATTCTGGATTAACCAAGGAGCTGACACATTCCTCTGGTCTGGGTCGGTGGTGTGGAGATGAAAGGCAATAGGCTGAAACATGAGCGTTCCCACAAAGTACAATGTAGTTATTTAAAAGGCAAATTTTTCAGGCAATTTGCAATAATAGGAACCAAGGGGCAGCCTTCTTTTAATACAGATGAAAGTACCTAACTCCTTTGAAACTGAGGAGCTAGATACCTCCTGTACTTTTATAAAATTGGCTCTGGTGAGCAGCCTTGTCACTGCTGTTCCCCCACCACCCCTCTCTGATCTGGGCTGCTGTGTAGCAGGAGCTCTCACCATCTCCCATGAGGAGGCTGCTGCTGCCTCGGCATTTGCACACCTGGTGCCAGGCCTACAGCTGCCTTTCATGTGCTGTGGTCCATGGACTAGGTCCAGGAAAGAGGTTGCTGAAGGAAAATACTGCAAGAGGTATGTTCCAGGCTGCTCTGAATGGCTCTTTCATCTTTGCCTCAAAAAAATCAGTGAGAGTTGTAGCTCTGTGAAAGGATCATGGCTGTGCTCAGGAGTGACAGACCCATTTAACATTTTGGTTTCTGTATTGGAACTGAAACTTTTACAATGCTGCTTCTATTTTAGGGATCTGTTCAGCAGAGATGTTCCATTGCGGATTAATCTCTTAAGCTCATCTCACCTTCTTTTGAAAGTTGTCCTCTTTATTTTCCTTCAGACTTCTCCTTAAACCCCTCCTGTGTCTCGCTGGCAGGAGCTGGCCAGTGGACAGTCCCTGTTTAGCTCAGTGGCTGTGCTGCTTTCTGACTGCTCTGTGTGCCTGGCACTTGTCTTGTGTGCTGAGCACGGGCCCTCTGCAGCTGGGATCACCCCTGAGCTCCAGCTCTGCACGCTGACACAGGGATGTGCTCCCTGGGGGTGTGCAGCTGGCTGCAGTCTGCTCTCTGCATGACAAATCCAGGGCTGAGGAGCCAGGCAGTGCACTGCCCTGAGGCCTTACGCTCCCATGTGCCTGTCTCTGCTGCACCCAGACTCATCACAGCGTGGAAAACTCACACAGGCTTTGCTCTTGCAGATCTTTTCTTATCTTTTGCAGTGTTGATGTCTTTTCAGGGGTCAGAGGACATGGTTAGGAGCTCTCCAGGGTGGCTGGGTGCAGGGTGAAGAGTATGACTCTTCTTCAGTGCTTGGCAGCACTGGGTTCTTGAGGGCTCAGCAGACAGCACTGGCCCAGCTAGGGCAGGTGTGGGTGTTTGCAGTGAAATTCTCTATGCTCAGAGGTGGTGGAACTGAAGCCCAGGATACAAGAGCTCTGTCTAGAGGCATTTCTGTCTGGAGGCCATGATTTTTAGGGATACACAGCATACTTTGATGAAGGAGTGGCTCTGCTCCCCTGTGAGTCAATCACACCACAACTAAAGCTTCCCAGAGGCACTTGAGCCTCAGGATTCCCCTTAGCCCAAATGTTCAACTTCAGACCTGTTCCCTCCATGTCGTGGTTGGTGTTTCTCGGGGTGTGAAGCTCACCCCTCTCCACTCACTGCTGTTGGAGCTCTCCCACTGGGAGCTCACAGGCACTGCTGTGTGGAAGCTCTGTGGTTCCTCATCCCCCCACCAAGGCAGCCTGACTGTTGGACAGTCACTTCCCCACCAGGTCCTCACTGTGTTGATGACTTCTGACACCTTACTGAGTTACAGGTGGGAAGCCAGAACTGGCAGAAAGAAGCTGGTGGGAATGCAGCCAGGTGGGAGCAGCCTGCTGCTTCTTCTGCTGAAACCCCTTTGTCCTGCAGTGTATTTATTCCTAGTCTATGCTGAAGAGGAGCTACCTGAACAGCCCAGGTCCATGCCTGGTACCAGGGGTTGAGAGAGATTCCTTTCTCAGATTCCCACTGCTTCTAGAAGGTCTGAAGCCCCCAAGGAAAAAAGGTCTCACTTTCATTGCAGTTTTGGCTAGTTGTTGTCCAGGGCTGGCCTCTGGAAAGAGGCTGAGGAACAAATGCTCTCTGGGAGATGCAGTCATGCTGTACTTCTCCTGCTGTTCAGCCCCAAGGTTGTTGTGTGATCCAAAGAAACTATCACAGGATTGGCAGCACACACAACCCAGTCTTCCATCTGCTTGAAGGAAGTCTAAAATTATGCAGCATGTGATCGATAGCTGCACTGGAGCATGCTCTGCCCCTTGTTCCTCTATCCCCTGCATTTGCAATAGCTCTTACCACCCTGTGGGGTTGTGCCAGTGGCTGCTGTGTCACCAGTGAGGCCATGTGCATGTGTGAGCTGGATTGGATTCCAAACAGGGTGTGGATCACAGCAGCTCTATTTGCTGACAAAAAGGCCCCATGCAATGGCTGCCACTGCAGTGAGACTGGGAATTCTGGAAGAGACCCACAAAAGCTGGGTGCCTTCCTGTGCTGAGCAAAGTCTGGGGTGAGGGGAAATACCCATGACTGTGTAGGAGTGTGTGTATGACAGTGATGTGTGTTGGCTGTCACTGCCTGAGGCACTGCTGGGTCCTGCAGTTGGGTTACAGCTTCCATGAAAGAGGCACTGATTCATCTGTGGTCAATGTGTTTTTAAAAGAATGCCACTGAACTGTCAGTCTGGCTTCTCCTGGCCAAGTGTGACCACTGCAGGCTCTTTTCCTTAGGACTCCCCCACGCTGGTGAGTCCCCTTAATTTTAATTTTAATTTTCCTTTCTCAGTCTGGTTCCTCAGGCATTTGTGCTGTCTGAGCCAGGTGGGAGAATCCTGCTCCCACCTTGGCCAGTGTAGCCACATGTACAGTGGAGAATGGGGCTGTGCTGGACAAACCACAGGGCTGTGGGGCTGGTGCTCAGTGCTGCATTGCCAGCACAAACCATTTCCAACCCTGTGTGTGGGGAGATAGAATTGGGCTGCTGCAGTTGGAGCTGGCACAAGGCAGAGCAGCGTGGCTGAGCTCATCTGACAACACCAAGCTGTGATTCTTCCCCACTGCTCTGCTTGGGTTTGGATCTGGGGATTTGGGGGTTGAGTGTAGTCCTGTGCAGCTTGTGCCATGCCCTGCTGTTAATACAAAGCAGTTTCTGCCAGATTTGCTCTTGCAGGGGAAGGAGGGAGGGTGGAGGGTTCGGATGGCAGTCGACTGGGAGGCAGAGATAAATTAAGTGTTGAGCTCTTAATGGGGAACATGCTCCATTGGTTTGGGTTTCCCTCCCCACCCATCCCACTCTTTTTAATCTGTGGCACAGTCTTGGGAGCAGTTTGAGAACGGAAGTGATTTCAGACTGGAGGTGACCTCATCTGTCTCCAGCTCGGAGGTGGAGCAGTGTTTGGAGGCCCAACCAGAGCTCATGGTACTCTTTGAAAGGTGCAGGCGAGGGCTGAGGCTCAAGGAGAGCCCTGTGCCTCCTGCCCAGCGGTGTACAGCTGTGTAAGGGGGTGGTAAGTGATGGCTGTGGGGGATTTTATCTTTCTGTTCTCATCTTTCTCCATGCTAGAGTGGGGGGGAAGTAGGAAGGAGAAGCAGAGTCTGAAAAACACAGCTGGACATGTCCCTTACCTGAGCAGTTAGTTCCTGATGAGAGTCCAGCCCTGTCCTGCAGGGTGCTGAGCTGTGCCCAGCTGGAATACACACTAACTCTGCTCATGTGCTGTGTGGAAAGGTGCTGAAGGTTTGTGCATGGATGGAAGAGTCCCTGCTGGGTTCTTTGAATTGGAGGATCCTGTGGATCAGCAGAAAAGGGGATCAGAGCCTTCCTGGAGGTTTTGCTTTTTAGGACTCAAGATATCAGTGAGAAATCTGGGAGATTTGAGGATCTGGAGCATGCGGTGGGAGCCAGCTGGGGTGTCAGCTGCTGGTCCAGATAGTGATGAGGAGATCATGAGACTACAGATGCCAGTTGCAGAAGCTACTAGATAATTCTGCTTCCTGACATGGAAAAGGGCCCTTCCTCCTGCCTTGATGTCTGCTGGTTTGAGGTGGCCAAGATTTTCTGTTGCACAGCTGAAGCCTGGAGTCCTTGGACTCTGCTGGTGTCCAGCAAGCCCAGCTGTGTCCTGGATGCTGGAGCTGGTCTGCAGCTCTGGACTTCAGTAAATGTCCATGTTTTTCAGTAAGGACAGCTTCCAAGTGCTGTCTCACAAGCTGTGTGGGGGTGTCCAGCCACTTCCCCTTAAGCTTAGATGTCTTCTGGCTCCAGCTCAAGCTGAAGAGATGCTGGGCTGTGGTAGGCTACGGCTGGGAAAATAAAAGCAGTCTTTTCTCATGTCTCTGTGGCTGTGTGGCTGCAGAAACTCCCTGTAGCTGGGTAGGCAGTATTGGAAGGGAATAAATTGGAAGAATTTGCTTTTCTCTTGGCCTTGTCCCAGGTGGCATCAAGACTCTTGCTTGGAGATAAATTCCCTCCCACCACTGCTAAATAGGGTGAGTTTAACCATTCATGGAATCAAGCAAGAGACTTTCTCCAGCTTTTCTGCCCCTCTTCCCTGTTGCACTGGGAGCAGGGACTGAAAATTAATCCTGTTGTGACCGTGTCACAGTGAGGACAAGAGTTTGCAGACTTTCCTCCTTCCTGCCTCAGAATTGTCTTCATGCTTGTATGTGATGAAACAGTCCCAAAGTGCATAGACAAACAGGCATTTTGTGTTAAAAATGCCCCTTTTTTCTTCTCTGCTTAGCATCCCACAGCTGTGCTCATGACACTGAAGTGCAATCACAGGAGACTGTCACTGGCTGGGTTACAGAGGAGCTCTGCCATGTCTTTGAGGAGGAGTTTGGGCTGGTGGAGCCTCAGGAGAGGTTTGTGCTGCTGTCAGTGGTGGTGGCTGCACGGTGCCAGTGCTGGCTGCCTGGCAGGGCTCAGGACCTTGGCAGCCCCTGCATCTGCAGCCTCTGTGTGTGAGCCCCAGCAGCATCCCAGAAAGGGACCATTATCCCCCAGCCTTGCCTGTTGCTGAAGTCAGGAGGGCACAATAAAGATGTGTCCTGGCAGCAGCCTGGAGCAGGCTCGTGTGTCAGGAACAAAAGAAGCTTTGTACCAGGCACGGCCTCTGGTGGGAGGTTTGTCAGCTCTGGAGCTGGGATGGTAACTCAGGGCTCAGTGCCCAGCCCTGCTGTGCTGCCCAGGGCCTCCCCTGATTCAGGGAGGGGTCACTGGCTCTTCCTTCACTGGGGGAGGTCTTGGCAGCAGATCCTGCTTGCCTGAGCACAGCTTTGCCCGGTGGGCTGGGAACTGCAGGAGGCAGGGCTCCCCTGGTCCCTCAGGTACAGCAGGGCTCTGTGGCCTGAAGCTCTGTGTGCTCTCTGCAATGTATCAAGTCCCCGAGAGCTGCCTCAGGGTGACTGGGACAGGGCTGTAATGGACCAGGATGACAATGTCACTCTGTCTGGAGCTTTGAGGAGAAATGTCTCCTGGGAAGATTTCAGCAGAGCAGGGCTGAGTGGGACAGCTTGACAGTATGTGACAGCAAAGCAAAGCAGATTGGAGAAGCAAGGGAAGCTCCTGTCCTTGGGCTGTTAGACCAGACACATGAGCTACAGGAGGATGCACTTCAGAGAATGCTCTTTTCCAGCTGCTGAGAATGGCCCTGAGGTCTGGCTGCTCTCCCACCTCTCTGCAGCATCAGTGCTGTGTTGTTGTGGGACTGAGCATGGTGGTGTCTGCCAGGTGATGCAGAATTGCCCTCTGCAGAGGGCTGTGGTTGGAGGTGAGATAACCAAAACCACAATGGGGCAGAGAAGTGGGTGATGGGGTTGGGGCAGTAAGACAAGATCATGTTGGGAAGGATGCCTCTATGAAGCTGTGTAGGATGTTTTAGGATTTTGGATTTGTGGCAGTTTTGTCCAGCCAGTTGCTGCTACTGCAGTATCACAGGGTGTTGCTGTGTTTTGTTCATGCTGTGTCCTGATATTCCATCCTTTCTCACCAAAGAGCAATGTTCTCCAGGAACACTCAGTTCTGCTCTCTCCAGTCAAGACTAGGAAGGTTTTATTGTGAAGGAAAGGAGGATTTAGGATATGTTCTGCTGCTCTCTGCTGTTTTTGTGAGTCCACCACAGGCACCAGATCTTCCAAACTGAAGGAATCTCTGAAGGGAATTGCAGGGCCCTTGGGGAGGCTGAGAGGAGCATAATGTCTCTTCTGGCTCTGAAAAAATGTCTGCTCAGAGAGGAAGTAGCAAACACAGGAAAAGGGTAGTTTCCGAACACTAACTGTCAAGAATTAAGCAATCTGTTTTATAGTATGAAACTTCCTTTTGAGCAAGAAGACTGTTTTCCCTCCAAGCAGGTGTGACTGGTAAAGCAAGGTGGCAAAGTCCTCCCAAAGTTCAGCTGCCAGACAGGACTAATACTTCTGTAGCCCTCTCCAAACAGGGCATCCCCAGTTTTTATCCCTTTCTTCCTGCTACATTTTTTGGAAGCTGCCTAGACTCTCCCATCGTATCTGCTGCCATTTTCACCCCCACTCTGTGCTTTTGTGCTGCACAGGCAGCACTAGCACGTTTTGCTCTTTTGTGGGGCTGGGTACATAGTTGGCCCAAGCAGCAAGTACATAAAAAAGAATGCATGGAAAGGTGTCTGGGTAAAGATTTCTTTGCTTTAATGATTTCTGCAGGACCCTGATATAGAAAAAAACCAGGGCCTGGTAGCTGTTAATTTAGGGATCCTGGTTTATCAGTGGCAGATTCCTTCTGGCTTTAAGAGGATAGGCCAAGAGTTGGGAACAACTTTATCAACCCCTCCTCTGCAGTGGTGCCATGCAGAGCAATAATTTGGTATAAGTTGCTCTTGGGAGCAAATCCTCTGTGCCTTCAGGGACGTGGCCTGTAGGTGGATTAATGATGGAGCTTGGTCACAAAATCAAAGGGGGAGGGCTGCAGTGCCTCCCACGTGTTCACTTTGCAGAAGGGAGGTATTAGGTCACTGAGGAGGTGAATTCAGCCTCTGTCCCAGCTGGCTGGCTGTTCACTCCCCTGTGCCCAGGAAAGCAAACCCTCTCCAGAGTCCTTTGCTGTGTAGCTGCTCCTGTGAGCCAGCACATAAATGGAAACAGATGGCTCCATCTCAGTGGTTAGCAGGAATCTCTCACTGCTGCAAAACTGCTAACGAAGTCTGGGGCTGGACTGAAGCAGACAAGGCTGCTGTGCTGCTGGGCTGTGCTGGGCTCCTGCCTCTGTGCTGGGGTGCCTGTTACTGCCCCCCTCTCACTACAGCACCAAGACTGCTGAGCTGACCCCCCTAGCCTGGCAAACTGTGCTGTGTCCTGCAGCAGCCTCGGGCAGGGTGTTCCTCTGGGTACTGCAGAGCCTTCAGGAGCTGTCAGTCTTGGTAAATGATCTGTGTGGTCCTTCCTTACTGTAGGCTCCAGACCCTCCAATTCACACCTGTATTATGGAAGGACATGGGGAGCCCTCTAGTATCTGCTGAGACTCTGAGCCAGATACTTCTTCATCTAAGGTTCTTTGCTCTGTTTCACTACAAACTCAGACTAACTAGTCTTCTTTTTGCCCTACTGGTCAACATCTCCCTGGTAAGGAGAAGCAACATTCAGCAGTTACTGACTATTGCTCTTAAGCTTGGAAGAAACTTAATTTAAATTCCCTTTGACAGCACAGTTTGATTTAGATGTTCAGTGACTTAAAGTTTTCTCCCATCACCACATAAAATGTGACTCTCCAGTCACACTGCAGGGCACAGGGAAGCGGTGACTTGTGCAGCAAAGGTGTAACCAGGCTTGGTGTTTGCTGGAGCAAGCAGGTGATTGAGAAGGGGAGAGAAAGGTGTTGGAAAGCATTTCCTGACTCCATTTTTGATTATTCTGACAGCTGCCCCCCAGGCAGAGCCTCAGTGTCTGCGATGGCAGGGTACAAGGAGCTGATGTCAGTGCTGGATGGCTGCAAAACCACAGGCAAGTGGGGAACAATCCTGGTCCCCAGCTGCCTTGCTGCCCTTACCTTCTCTTCTTCATCCATGCAGCAAACTGCCAGGCTCTGTATCTGCCCAGCTGGTCCCACAGCTGTGCTGGGGACCTCCTGGGGCAGCCAGGGCTGTGATGCCCATTGGGAACACCCTGCCTCGCTGCCACCCTGATCTGGTGTGGGCACCAGTGTGTGCCAGGCCCTGGCAAGCCCGGCCAGGCTGCAGGTGGTGCAAGAGGCACTGACTGCCCCATGCTGCAGTGCCTCAGCCTCGTGGGCTGCGAGCCTGGCACAGCTGGGTAACGCTGCACACAGCTCTTGGTGGGCAGCCAGCAGTGGCTGGCATGGATCACAGGGGAGGGAGTCAGCTGCAAGCTCCTGGAATCTTCTGAAAGGCGTTTCCAAGCTCCTTGCATGGAGCAGGCAGCAGTTTGGTTTTTACAGCCTTTTGCAGAATAGAAGCTACCAAGCCCAGGCAGTGATGTGGAGCTGCTGGAAGTCTTGATGGTTTGCACTGGAGGGCTGTAAGCTCTGCATGGATTCAGGACATTGCCCATGGAGAACACAGGATGTCACAGGGTACAAGAGGACAGAATTGACAGATTGAAAGTTTCAGTCTGTACATCTCCTGTGAGGGGAAAACTGGGAAAGTTGTGGATCCCAGCAGGATAAGTTCTCTCTGTCAGGTGGAACTCATGTGTCTGTGCATCTCTGCAGGTCCTGGGGATGCTTGTGCAACCATCAGGGCTTGAGGCTTACTGCTTCCCAGGAAGCCACTTCTTAGTGGCAGGGGAGGACAGACAATCTTGTATGCTCAGTGAGGATCTCTTTGGATACTTCATCTGGGCACACAAACCTCTCCTTCTCTGGGAGCTCTGAGATACAGCTCTGTGTTAAATTACCCCAATTCCAACATTGCTCCATCTCTTCCTCAGGTTTCCTGCAGGAGGGTGTTATGATCTTTTTCTGAGAGCATCTCACACCATGGCTGAGAATCAGGTACGCTTCTTTAGGCCCTGCCCAAAAGGAGTGTTTGGCACCACTGCTCATAAATGGAGGTGTGCTGCTACCCCAGTCCAGCTGATTGCATATTCCTGCTGATTAGCTAATTGCTTCCAATTGCTAACAACATCACACTCATTGAAATCACACTGTGATTTCTGTGGCACCTGGGGAAAAGGGGCAGGGTGCACCTATGGGAGGGAAGCTTGTGTTTGCCAGGCTGAAAAGGACAAGTGCTACTGCAATGAAGCACTCAAATCATCATGCAGTTCATTCTGCTGCTCTTATTGAACCAAGAACAACATCCTGGGGAGGAAGGGAGCAAAATTTCCCTCTGACTAATGCTGCTGGATTGTGCAGGGCTGTGGGGAAACTGCCAGCCAGAAAAACCATCAGGAGGGGAAAGGAAATGGAGAGGGAATCTAATTATCCATCTGCAAAGACAGATGCTGGTCCCGACACAGGGCCCAGCCCTGGGCAGACTGATGTGGGCAGTGACATTTGCAGACTGTTTTTATGGTGGGGCTGGGAAATGGGCTCCTGGGGGACCCCTGTGGGATAGCAGATGGTCCAGCACACATCTCAGCGAGCTGGGGCAGACTGGAAGGCACACAGCTGCTCTCTCCAGGAGCACTGGCCCGTGCTGGGCTCCGAGGGGCAGCACTTCACAGCCAGGTCCAGCTGTGGTGTGTGGAGATGGAGGTGGAGCTGTGCTGGTGCAAAGGGAGGAGGGTGAGTGCGTGGCTCCCTCTCAGCAGCCTCATCTGGGCTGCAAGCCCAGGGTGAGGCTGGGAAGGAAGATGAAGGTCCCTGTGTGCCTCTGCTGTCCCAAGGTGCACAAGGACTCTGCTTCCTGTCACTGAGCGTGCAGAGGCAGCTGGCAGCAGGGAGGGAGGGAGGGTGTGTGGCTGGAGCCTGGGGGTCTGAGTCCTTCATGAGGGACCTGCAGGAGGCCCCTAGGAAGGAGAAGGTGCCTCTACCACCTTATTCTGCACCTTTTTGGGGTTATTGCTCACACAGTCTGAGGCCAGTTTTTCTCTCCTTGGGTGCCTGCCAGAACTGAAAGTTGCTATAGAGAGTTGCCTTTTCCCCCTTCATTAATGGAATTAAAAATTATTTGGTGAGCTGAGTGGGCTTATTTTCCTCTCTTGTGGGCATCAGCTACTCCTGAAGTTATGTTAATTGTAGGTGGAAGATAGAGGTTGGGAATTCTCCCAAGACAGTTAGCTTTCAATTCTCCCAATAAGGTTTTTGGAAGCCTGCTGGGAGGACAGCAAGGTTAAGAAAGATCTCATTGAAAACCTGGAAGTATCCATGAGATGGATGAACTGGGAATGAATCAGGAGAATTTCTGCTTGCGTGGAGCACTTTTGTTGTGCACTACCTTGCTCTCCGTGGTCTGTGCTCAGTGTGCTGTTTGCAGGTGTGGTGCCCCAGCCTGGACTGTCTTCCCCTGTGATGCCCTTGGACTAGCTCTGCTGGACCAGGTGTAGGTGTCTCACAATCTCCTCTCGGTTCAGGATTCAGCCTCTTTGGTAGACAGGCCTGATCCTGCATCCCTTACTCACGTGAGCAGTCGTCTCTATTTCAAAGGGACTACTCGGTGAGTAAGGATGGCAGGATTGGGACCACTACCTGTAACTTAAACTGCACCTTCTGTAGGATCCTGTCCCCAACCTTTTCCTATTCATGTATGTTAACATGCACCAAGAACTTCCAAAACTGATGTTCTTGTCATTTGGATGGAAAACCTGAGAGCTAGAAGAAGCAGTGCCTTTCCATTGCAGAGGATAAATCACCATTATTTTCCATCCTCTTCCACCAAACCGCTCTCAGCCCAGCCAGCTTCTGTGCCCCAGAGGAATGTGTACCTGTTTGTCTCCCAAACACTGCTCCTGGCTTCCCAGGCTGGCAGGGCTCTGCTCTGCCTCTCCCTGGTTTTCCCAGCTGTAGCTTCGAGATGAGAGGCCGGGTATCTATTTAAGTCTGATCTGTGCTGCAGAGCTGGAGGATGAATCGGAAGGAGAGATGAGCAGCAGCAGTGCTGAGCCTGCCACAGACCTCCTTGCACCACCTGGTTTCTCCTTCTGTCTTAACAGGCTAAATTTGGAAACCTCTGTCCTGTCCTTCTGAATATGTTCGATATGGGAGGGGTAGCGAGGGTGGTTTGATTTCCGTGTGGCCCTGGCCAGGGAAGCCGCCGGGGCTCTCCCCGCTCGGGCACGGCCCTTGCGTGCGCCGGCTTCTCCCTCGCGCGGGGCGCTCCGGTACCGCAGCGCTTCCCCCGGCCACAGGAGCGGCCAGACACCGAGGGGCTGCTGGAGATCCGGGCAGACACCGAGGGGCTGCTGGAGAGCCGGCCGGACACCGAGGGGCTGCTGGAGATCTGGGCAGACACCGAGGGGCTGCTGGAGATCCGGCCAGACACCGAGGGGCTGCTGGAGATCCGGGCGGACACCGAGGGGCTGCTGGAAGAGAACCGGCCAGCTCCACGTCTGCCCAGTTTGCTTTATCGTGCAGGTTATCCTAAATGAGGAGCTGGGTGTGAGAAGCTCTGTGAAGTCGCTCCAGAGCAAGTCACGAGTTTAAACAGGCAGGAGGCAAATTACGGTCGTCGCTCCTTTTTAAGAGCTGGAAGTGGAGGCACGGCATGAGTCACACAGTGCTTCTTGGGAAGCACGAGGCACTTCTAGAGGAAACAGGGAGCATAAATACCTTTGAAATAGAATTTGATACGTTTCTGGAGGGATTATGTGCCAAAGCAGCAGCGATCCTTGAGCAGAAATTAAAAGTTTGACCTGTGGAATAGGTAAAAGATGAGATCTGGCTGCTGTGCAGATTGTGCTTGTGGCACTGAACATACAGAGGATTAATCCTGTGCTTTGGGATTTCTGCATTTCTTGTCTGGTATCTTGCTTTTTCCTGAGCATCACAGGATGAAGCCTGGCTAAAGAGTCAGGGCTCTGATGCTCCCAGAAGCCACTTAAATAGTGCCTTGCTTGCAAGTCTGAGGTTAAATTATTCATCAGAGTTTAGATCAGCAATGTTGTTTCCCTTGGATCAGGTCAGCAGGAGCCTCAGGGTGAGTGTGCAGCTCTGCTGGTGATGGAGCACCAGAGTTCAGACCTTGTGATACCCGTGAGATTCATCTGTCTGAAGTCAGCACTGATATTCATTATAGTGGGAGAGGCGACAGCAGGAGAAGGTGGTAACTGAGCCCTGGAGGTTCCCAGCTATGCACCTGCATGGAGGATATTGGCTGTTCCTCATCCTCCATTGCCCTGGTCCAAGCTGGGAATGGGTTTGCTGCCTGCTGCTGCTCCTGTTCAGCTTGAGCAAACAGCTTCTCTGGAGCTGCCCTTCCCTTCGTCCTAGAAAACAGCCAGAAAGAAAATTTCCCTTCTGTGGGGAATACTGGAAATAGCTTAGTTGCTTCAGAGGAAGAAACACAAATGCTGTTATTACGTGGCTGTGCTGACCCTGCCAAGCCATGGAAATGCAGTTTCACCACTCTTGCATGCAGGCCAGGCTGGCTGGGTGCACCCCTGGTGGGACCCTGTTGCCTGGCTCTGTGCTGCTCGAGAGCGTCTGTCGGGATCAGGCTGGAGATTTTTTCCTTCCATGACACGCTCCTGGTTGTTCACCAAGGGTGGAGCCTGGGCACTGCAGTCCCTAAGCCACAGTATCTCTGCCAGGAAACAGCTCCCCTGCAGGTGGAGGACTTCTCTGCTGTCACAGTTTGACAAAGAGCTGGTCTGTGAGGCGGGAAGGATTCGGTGCACCCCAAGTCTGTGTTGCCCTTGCTGACCGCTTGGCAGGGTGGGGTTGTCTGCTCTGACACTCAGAAGCCTGGATCCTGCAGCCAGTTTGACTCCCGAGCTGCTGCTGCAAGCACCTGCCTGGAGAGGAGCTTAGAGGTGCCAGTGCAAGAAAACACTTTGGATTTGCTCTAGGTCTTGGAAATGCCAAGTATTTCCCTTTTGAGCTCTGCTGCACGCTTCACAAGATGTCCTCTGTTTTTCTTCTTTTAAGGATGGTGTACATTAGATTTCTCATTGGAGGAGCAGGCCAGGATTTACACTGGGCATTTCTAAGGGCTGTGTGGAAAGAGGATTGTGATCAGAAAGGACAGGGGCAAAACAAGATTGGCTTGGCTGTCTTTGGAAGTTTGGACACAGAGCAGCCTGAGCCAACAGCTCTGGGTGTGTCGTGCAGCACATCTGAGGGACACAAACAAGTCTGTCATTTATGGTTTGGTGACTCTGAGGGTGCCAGATGAGCATCTCTCCTGTCTCTAGGAGGGACAGGAGAGGCTGAGACCAGTTGCCTGGCCTTCAGCATTTTGGAAGCCACAGCATTGGCCACTCAGTCTTAAGATGATTTCTGTAGCCAAGATCTACTCTTCTGTTTCTTTTCCTGATCTGTTCTCTGAGTTGTCAGGCATGGCCTTCTGACTGGAATTCCTCCCTGGCTGCCAGTGCTGAGGGTATGTGTGATGTGTGAGAGCTCAAGGCACTCTGAGACAGTCGTTCCTTGTTTCTCTCTGCACTGTCAGCACAGCTCCTGGGCCATGAACAACACTGTGGTTTTGTCGCAACCAAATCGTTGTCGACTTCATCTGTGATCCCAGCCCAAAAGAATGTTCTGATTTGGTGCAGTGGGCTCGTGGGGACACAGCATGTCTCCATGTGCCTTTGGAAGATGCTTGTGGTTGGTGGCCATGTGGCCTGTGGTACTCAGACAAGAGTTTTTCAAGCCATGAGAATTCATCAGAGTTGGAGAGGGTTTGCTTGCAGCTACTGTGGTTTATGGTGTGGGAAGACTGGTGAAACCTCCTGTTATCTTAAGAGGGTTTGGATGCACCTTGGGTGTGCCACAAGCCATTGCTCTTGTTGCCCAGTGCAGGCAGCATGGTGCTGTCACTGCTCCTCAGTCGTGTGCCAGTTGCAGACCCTGGTGGGAGGGTGCCCAGTCCTGGAAAGCAAGGATTAGGTGAATCTAGGAGGAAGAAGAGGTGTCATGAGCATGGCCTGACCTACCACTGAGCAGAGAGACCAGTGCAGGGCTGTCAGCACCCTGGGGACTGGAGCAATGCAGCAGAGGGAGGGCAGAGCTGCCAAACAGGCACGTGTTCTGAGCAGTGCAGTTCCTGCCACACCTGGATCGCAGTCCAGGCCTTCTGCTTGACTGCTACACACAGAAACAACCAGGAACAAAACTCAGTGGGTGTAATTAAGGATGCTGCTGGCAGAGTAAGGAGGTTTGGAGAAGGGTTTAATGCGTGTGGTATGACAGCTGTTGTGTGGCAGGGGTTTTCCTGCTCTGGGAGTGTTTCCCAGTTCTCCATTTATTTTTATCAGACTTTAGGATCTTGTGCCTTTGCCTTCTGACATCTTATAGGGCAGCACATAGGTAAAACACTGGGGGTTTTTCCTCTCTTCTTTCATTTGCACACTCACAGCTGCTCCCAGACTTCAGGCCACTGGACCTTATAGTGACTCAGTACCTTATAACAGACCCTGGTGTCAGCCAGACTTGGGGTACATGGTGGAGGCCCTGGGTTGTGGCCCAAGGTGACCAGGGCAGGCCTTGCTGGTCTGGCACTCTGTGGAGTCACTGCTGGAGTCCTGCAGATCCCAGAGAAGCAGCAGGAGCTCTGGTGAGAGTGAGGCAGGAGTATGGCTGCAGCCTGTGTCCTTCCCACTGGTGAGCAGAAAGCTGCTCAGGAACCCGTGAGGCAAGGGACAGGTTCCTCCAGCACCACCAGTGCTGTCATCTCCTGTCACTTCATTATACATGCTGTGGTATTGTCACTTTATTATATATGCTGTGGTATTAAACCCCCAGTTTCCAGAATGGTGTGATTATATGAAATTAGGAGCTTTTGTCTGTTTAATATAAATTCCTGTTCAGTTTCTATGGCTGCACGGAAAAGCTGGAAGGCATATTTTATAGAAAGGTTCAGAACCCAGACTTGAGATTTGAATAACTTTTTTGGTGTGCTGGGCTGTTGTTGGGTTGGGTTCATCTGCTTAATGAACACACAGATGCTTCCTTATTCTGAAACATCTTCAGAGCTTGAATGGTTGCTGTAAGATCCAGAATGCATCTGCTGCTATTCCAGCTGGATTCAGAGATGAGGCTGCAAGAGAGCCTGGGCCAGACACGAGATCAGCCTGCACCACGTGGGGACAGAGCCACATCAACCAGGACTGCGATCTGGGGGTTATATCTGAACCTGCTTTTTGGGGGCTTTGTGGACCCTTGACACCTTCACCCACACAGCCACAAGCAGCACTTTTTTGCTGAGAGCAAGCTTCCTCCAGCAAACCTTTGTGTCGGCTGCATCAGGCAGGGCATGTAAGAAATCCTGCAGCTGAATAGGCCCATCTGTCACGCGGAGTCACACTGATGGCAGGGACAGCATCCGGTACGTGCACAGCCTCTCCGCGGGACACTGCGGGCGACAGCCATCGCCTCTGGCCGGCGGCCGCGGTGGCCTTTGTCCTGTCCTCGCTGGCAGGCTCCTCCCGCGGCACAGGCGGAGGCAGGAAATCCCGGGCAGCTGCCTGGGAGCCTCCTCGCCTCTCCTCGCCTCTGCTCCTCGCCTCGGCACCGAGGCGAGCCGAGCCAGCCCTGCGTGTGTGTGCACGCGTAGGCGGGGGGGCTGCCGCATGGATTTAGCGAAGGCTGGGAGGGAACACATGGGTTGGGGTTTTCTCCCTTGGCCCGCCGCGGCTGTCCGTCCGTGCTGCCAGGCGCGGTTATGGATTCGATCATTATCCAGGAGCGGTTAGTGGAGCGGCTGCTGTCTCCGCGCACGCAGGCACAGCGAAGCCACCCGGGCAAGCTGAAGGTACGCGGTGTATTTATAGCGAGCCGGGCAGCGGCGGGGGCAGGCGGGGGGAGGATGGTGCCCGAGACGACGCGCACAGCACAGGATGAGACCTCTGAGGAGCAGAGGAGCGGGAAGGCGCCGGTAAGAGAGGGCGGCGGGCGCACGGGGCAGCCCCGGGGGCGCCGGGAGATGCGCGGCGCTTTTGTGCGGTTGTTGGATGCAGTGATTCCCTGTCTGAACGGGGGGGCTCAGGGCAGCAGTCAGCGCGGTGTGTGCCCACACGCAGTCCGATTTGTGTTAATTAACGCTGTGCTAATGCTGTGCTTTGCTGGCCGAGTTCCTTCTCTTCAGCAAATGCTGGTGGCCGAGTGGTTTTGCCGATTCTCCTGTGCTCAGCCCCAGGCCCGAGGAGCAGATGTCCGCGGCAGATGCCTCGGGGGCTGTTTGTGTTATGAATTTATGCGGTTTTCTGCAATGAAAGGAAGCAAATGGTCTGCCTCTCCTCCGGGGCTGGGCTGTGCTGCTCCGTGCAGACGCGGATGTGGCGGCCGTGCCTGGCCGGAGGGGAAGGGCTGGAGGAAGGGCAGCCTGGGGGGGCTGATGGCTTCTGCTGCAGGCTGTGACACCGACAGGGCCCCTTCCCCCTGAAGGGGCACCGGCACCAGGGTCCTAGCACAGCTCCGTCATTGCTGGGCTTGCTGCAGACCTTGACACGGATTATTCTTCAAATTCGCTGTGGTCCCATAATGTTTAATTTTAGCCCTTTTGAATATACCCAGCCAGGCCCCTTTCATCCCCAGGCTGAATGAAGTCACGTGAGATCTGGGTTGGTTTAAACAGCACATCCACCAGAGACAGAGGAGGGAATTGGAAGGACAGGAGTGATGGAGGCTGTGCTCTGCCTTGGAGATGCAGACAGCCCTGTGAACACCTCAGTACCAGGGTAGCTTCTCTGTGCAACACATCCTGGGTGTTCCTACACCCCCAACACGAACAGGGCTTGAGCCCACCCAGGGCTTTGTTGCTTGGTTGAACTCCCAGGGGGAGCACTGGCTGCCAGGGGAGCCCTGGCCACCTCGGCCGGGTATTGGAGGATGTGGGGATGTGACATATTGCTGTAATGTCTGGTGAGCCAGCAAGTGTGTGCCAAGGGAGAGTACGGGTGTGTTTTTCTTGGCCTGGGGTGCTTTGGTTTGTGACAGGGTCCCAAAGATTGGCCACAGCTCTTAGTGGCCTCCGTGGTGGTGTGTGGGGCACGTTCCCAGGCACGTGCTTGTGGGATGCCGGGGGAACAAAGGCAGCAGCATGGAGCAGGCAGTGGGAGAGGGGCTCCTTGTGCCAGAGTGCTGCTGGCTTGGCTGGCTGAGGCCCTTTCCTGACAGCTGGAGCTGGCAAGGGAAGCGCAGTGCAGGAACCAGCTGTCCTGGCTTTTGTCTGCTTGATAGGACCTGGCTTGTGAGGGTCAAGAGCACGAGGAGGGGGCTGTGATGCATTTAGGGACTCCCTGCATCCGAACCTCTTGTCTAATTAATGATTTTAGTTTCATAACCCAGAAAGCCCCCTGTCTCTGTCAGTAGCCCTCTCAGGCCTCTCCACCCCATGCATGGTTGCTCTGCAGGCAGTACCTGGAGGTGGTGAGTGGTGTGGAGCTTTGAGCAAGGCACACACCTCCTCACAACTCACCTTGGGTCTCTTGCCTTCACCCTTGACAGGGCTCTGCAGAGTGTCCATGGCTGGTCAGAGGGAGACATGGCTGGGGACAGGGCTTTTCCCCTCACAGATCTGGCTGGTCTCTCCCATAGTGAGAGAAGCTCTTCTGTTGGTATTGCACCCAGCACTGACCTTCCTTTCTGTAGGGGAAATGAACTACATGAGTCATGGGTGAAGGGCACTGTCCTGTACCAGCTGGGATCTGCTCATTTTGAATATCATGATTCCACAGAGCTATAGGGAGGCAACCAGAGCTACAGCAAATCCATGCTGTCTTGGTTGGGCTGAACAGAAATGAGAGATCAGGTTCAGCCAGTTACACCTGGCAGAAGTAACTGGAGTTGCACCAGAGCACAGCTCCCCAGTGTCTCCATTATCAGCCCTTAGTCATCAAGGTTAAAAACCAAGCAAAACAAGAGAAACACACCCCAAGCCTCAGCCATGGTTTCATTTGCACATTACTAATACTATTTCACATGTCAGGTCACTGAAGAGAGCAGTGATCGTTGTCTTTCCAGAGTCTGGTAAAGATCGGGGCAGGAAAGCACAAAAGGGAAAGTGTGTTGTATATTCGTGGTGTTTGCTGGGAAACACTGGACCTTTTACTGTGAGGAGCTGGCTGTTACATGTCCACTTTGGCTGTGCTCATGGATGTGTTTTACCAGGAAGTGAAGCAGCTGGGAGACAGCTCTGGTTCTGAGACAGAGGCTGGAAGCAGCCTTTTCTTCCTTGTTTTGGTGACCTTGCCATTATCACGTTTCTCAGTCTGCTTTGCACACCTCGTTTGTCCTTTACTGAGCCCTCTGGGTGGCAGTTTGTGGTGTCCCCCAGGCAGGCATTGCTTTGCTGCACGCAGCTCATCAGAGCTGCCATCACTCATCACCCGGGGTCTCGCTGCACTGCTGCCCAGGATGTCACTGCCTGTTAGATCAGTCATTACAGTGGGGCACTTTGGGCACTCTTTAATTCTCCCCATTTCTCTAATTTAGTTTTTCCTGTCCTTTCCTGCCTTTCTGGACTGTGGGGTGGTGAAACAACATTGCTTCAGCTCTGGTAGGTGAGGGAGATCAGAACCCACAATCACTCAGGGCCAAAATTACCAATTTTCAGACCCAAACCAAACCTCAGTGGCTGGAAGGTAATGACAGTGCTAAAGGACAGAGTCCTTGGGCCACAATAGCCATCAGCCACATCTGTTCCATCTCAGTGGGCAGCTCCAGAGCAACCATAAATTGGGAGGAGGAGACTCTCTGTCTTCCCTGCTCAGTGTCCCCAGTGGAACTTTGCAGTCTGTCAGACTGAGGATGCCCAGGGATTCTCACACGTGGACATGCAGCTGTAGAGAGCTGCTTGGGAGTGACATTGCCCACCTGCAGTGTGGAAATAGGTGCAAGTCAGCATTGCCCTGAGCTCAGCACCCTGGATCGTATTTTGTATTTCTTTGAGTGTGTGGCCCAGGAATGGAGATAGTTAAACTCATGAACTGAGGTGTTCCCTGCTGTGCCTGGAGATTGGGTAAGGACAGTCATGTGCTTGAAGGCAACCATGGAATAGGAGCTAGGGCCAGTTTTGAGGAACTCCTGGCTCCGTGGATGTGTCTGTGGTGTGAATCCCAGTGGTATGATTATATTCAGTGATGTTGAAATGCAGAGTCTGTCATGTCTGTAGCTCAGGCATTTGTGAATGGCTTAGTGTGCTTGTACAGAGCATGTGCCATGCTTGTGAGGTGCCTGTGGATTTTGTGCTGTGAGGGAGCACTCAGTGACAAGGGGCTCTGTCTGGAGTGGTTGGGTGGTGGGTGACGCTCCAGTAATGCTAAAAGTAATACCCTCACCAAAATTATTTTCATTCTATTATCAATATTTCCACATCCTTCCACTTCCCATGCTCCTTGAACTTTGGTCTCTTCAGAAATAACACAAGAGATTACTCAGGATTTCCTCTTATTCAGCCAGGAGTGGCTGTGACACAGCAAGAAATAATCCCCTCTCAGGTCAAGCAGAAGCTGAGCCACTGTACCTTCCTCTAGACATGGCTCAGGACTGTGCAAGCCCCGGGGTGCTAATTACAGAGCTCTCCATCATGTAGCCTCTGGAGGGAGGGATGTGGAAATGACCTGGGGAGAGGTGGCATTTGGTGACCCTGCTGTGAAGGGAGCCTGTGACTGTGCAGATGAAGCAGAGTTAGGAAGGCTGTCTGTCAGCAGCCTGGATGTGCTCTCTGGTGGGATGTGCTGTTTCCCTTGTGCTCTCTGTGCTGGGAAGCTGCTGGGAGAGCAGCCAAGCAGGGCTGTGGCTGGGACATGTCCCTTTGTGCTCAGCTGTGGGAAGGGCCAGGTCCCTAAGCCCAGGTGAGGCGTGTGCCTTGCCCTGCACTGCTGCCAGGGCAGGGACCCGCCTCTCCTCCAGCCCTGGGCTCTGCCCCAGGGGCTTTTTGAGTCCCACTCCCTGTCACTGTGCGAGGCTGGGGTGGCACACTCTGACCTGCTGCCGTGCCCCTCTGCCCCGCAGGACCATGAGAAGCAGTACGTGGGCTTTGCCACTCTGCCCAACCAGGTGCACCGGAAATCCGTGAAGAAGGGCTTCGACTTCACCCTGATGGTTGCAGGTGAGCCTGCCTGTGGATGGAGGTGGCTGGGCCACACGGTGGGTATGTGGAGGGAAGCAGCTCTCCTCACTTCCCTGTGGTGCTCCCACAGTGCCTGGACCCTCCCCTCCCTCTGTTCTGGTGCTTGTCTCAGGCCTTGCTTTGCTCCCCAACCTGTGGCATTCCCCCAGGAGGAACATTCCCCTCCTGTCCCCCCATAACCCACTCGAGCAAGCTTTTCCTCCACCAGTGACTGCTCTGGGTGGTGAAGGCAGGGCTGAACAGAGACCAGGGGGAAGGAAGGAGAGGAAGAATGGGGAGCTGGAGATCCCATTTTTACAAGGATTGAGACATCTTGCAGCAAAAGTCTTTCCACTGCTGGAAAAATATAGTGCAAATAAACAGCTCCTGACAGCTTGTCTCTCTTGCTTCCTCTGGCTCAGGATTCAAAGCCTTGTTCAAAGTTTCATTTGTAAGTCAATTAGTGGGTCATGTTGCTTGCTTACTCCTCCTCCCCTTTGCACTCTGTCAATTAGGAGAGTCGGGTCTGGGCAAATCCACGCTGGTGAATAGTCTGTTCCTGACAGACCTCTACAAAGACAGAAAGCTCCTCAATGCAGAGGGTAAGCTGGGGCAAAGTGGGGTGAATGGGACTGTCCTAAGGACAAGCACTTTGGTTCTTTGCTTCAGCAGCAGCTACAAGCTTGGCTGGATCCCAGCCCTCTTGTTTGGCTCTGCTCTCCTTTGTGCCTGCTAAGGCACTAGAACTGAGCAAAAACGGTTTGGCTGTAGGGCCCTTCTGTCCTTTGAAGGGAAGATGAAGCTGCAGAGCAGCACTAGCCCTTTGGGATGAGATATTGAGATTTGTCTTTTGTTCTTGGATGCTGGAGTATGGTAGGGATTCCCCTTCCCCAGACTGGACAAAATGTTCCGAACAGCTGGGCTACAGGCACTTCAGAGGCTTGTGTGTCTTCTTGGAGTCTGTCTGCCTGCTGCTGGCCCCTGCAGTACCACCCCCTTGAGCTCCTTGGAGCATGATCTGGGGTTTTTGAAACCTGTGTTACTCCCCTGTGTTCAGTGGTGAAAGGGAGCTGGCTTGTAGTGGGGATCCTCAGCATTACTATCCGGCTTTAACTCATGTGTTCCTGTTCAAAGAGAGGATCAACCAAACAGTGGAGATCATCAAGCACACAGTGGACATTGAGGAGAAGGGTGTCAAGCTGAAGCTGACCATAGTGGACACACCAGGCTTTGGAGATGCTGTTAACAACACTGAGTGGTGAGCAGGGCACAGCTGCCTCCCTTTTTGTCCTTAACCTCACAGTCATTAGGAGACAGGAGACACTACTGATGATTTTGTTTTGATTGAATTGCCCTTCCCAGCTGGAAGCCCATCACTGACTACATTGACCAGCAGTTTGAACAGTATTTCCGTGATGAGAGTGGCCTGAACCGGAAGAACATCCAGGACAACCGAGTGCATTGCTGCCTCTACTTCATCTCTCCCTTTGGGCACGGGTGAGAGCCCAAACTCCAGGCCTGGGGGCTGACTCAGTCCAGAGGGAAGACCCTTGTGCCCCAGGATTGCCCTGTAGTAGTTTGTGCATTGCCAGGGCTGTTTGCACAGGAGAGGAGCTGTCTGGATGTTCTCCCTCTGCTAAGCATCACAGCACTCCCTTCTCCTCGCTGGCAGGACAGACAGCCTGTGAACAGACACAGCAAGTCTCCCTCAGGCCTTACAGCCTGATTTGAAAATCAGGAGAAATAATGCCATGCAGACTTGTATGTTCCTATCTAGCCAAGCTGGACTGATGTGTAGGAAAGGAAGTTTTAAGCTGCCTTCAGTCCCTGCCCCTTGCTGGCTCACGTGTCAGCCTAGCCTGGAGCAGCTGAAGGGGCTGTGTTGGCTGCCTGTGGTACAGGACAGCTGGAGGGAGAGCCCAGGCTGTGACCTGGGCAGTATTTGGCCTGCAAGGGAGCAAATACCCAGCCAGTGTCTGTATGAGACACCGAGCAGCTAAAATTGAAGAGAGCTTTCCTGGAGGTGCAGCCCTGGCTGAGGGCTGTCCCAGTGCCTCTGCAGGCTCTTGTGACAGTGCTGTCCTTTTCCCTTTGTGCTGGCTGGGTGAGAGAGGCTGAGGGGGAGCTGCCCAGTGTGTCTTTGCTAACAGTGTCCCTCACCCCTGCTGCAGGCTGAGGCCTGTGGATGTTGAGTTCATGAAGGCTCTGCATGAGAAGGTCAACATTGTGCCCCTGATTGCCAAAGCCGACTGCCTGATCCCCTCTGAGATCCGGAAGCTGAAAGAGAGGGTGAGATATTCCTTCTGTACAGGTTATCCCTGAAGCAGTGGCAGGGATGAGCTGAGGAGGGAGGGCAGATAGACATATATGTATTTATGTGCCTGTACATATATGTATTTATGTGTCTCTACAGCGTGTTTGTGTGTCTGTATACACACACACACACACACAGTATCTGCACATACAGCTGCAGCTGTGCTCTGCTCTCAGCAGAGATGCTGACTGTAGAAGAAACATCAAATCCTTTTGCCACCTTTAGGCTATAGCAAACCATGGTAGCACAAACAGAATAAACCCAGCATTTCTGTATTGTTGAGTTTTACATCTTTTTGTCTTGAATGGACGTAGATCCGGGAAGAGATCGACAAATTTGGCATTAAAGTGTATCAGTTCCCTGAGTGTGACTCTGATGAAGATGAGGAGTTCAAGCAGCAAGACAGAGAGCTGAAGGTAAGAAATCTGCTCAGCAGGGTCTGGGGAATCAGGCTCATGGGTGTGTGAGTCCAGAAGGAGCCAGAGCTGCCCTGCTTGTGCTGAAGGCCTGTGCTACTGCTGCCCAGGGAGCAGCCTTGCCTCATGTGGCAGGTGGCTGGAGAAGGTGCTGATGTCCTTGCTGGTGCCATAAAGTCAAGTGTGGCATGAACTCATGGCCCTTCTGCTCTCCCTCCAGGCAGTGTCAGTCTTTCCTCCATCTGCCCCAGCCTGTGTGTTTAAGATGAAGGCTGGGTTGTACAGCAGTTCTGAGCACCTGTTTCTGGGTGATGCCATCAGCAAGGAGGAGAGATTTGTGAGTGATTAGGCACCACTGTGACACATTAGTTCCATTGGGGGACACAACATGATCATACAGGCATATCTGGAGGCCCCAGCAGCCCAGTCCTCACTGCCTCCCAAGCCTGTGTGTACATGCAGCATGGCCTTGTTTCTCCTGTCAGAGGTGGGCAATGGGCTTTGACTCCCTTCTAAGCAGAGAAGAGCACAGTCTGTACATTCCTGCTCTTGGCATACATTGTCCCACTTGTTTGGTGTCCAAGCCTCTTTGCTCTGGCTTCCTTGTAGAGCTTGCCCTTAATGAAGGGATGCAGGCACCTGCAGAGACACAGCTGAGCTCAGGCTGGGAGCTAGGCTGCCTGTAGATCCCAGTGTTTCAGGCTTTTCTCTGCAGCTGGGCTGTGCACCCTGCTCTGTGGCGCCCGTGGATGTCCCTGTGCCTTTCCTCCCAGCACCTTCCTGCTGCTGTTGTGCTGTGCCTGAGCTCGGCCCCTGGAGAGGGATCCATGGCAGCCGGGGCTGAGCCGGGCTCTGCGGTGCCTCTCGTTCCAGGAGAGCGCCCCCTTTGCCGTCATCGGCAGCAACACCGTGGTGGAGGCGAAAGGGCAGCGGGTCCGGGGCCGGCTCTACCCCTGGGGCATTGTGGAAGGTAAGCACGGAGCCTGGGAGCACTGGGAGCAGGGCAGGCAGGGACGGGGCAAGGACAGGCATTTCCAACAGGGATGGCAGGGGAGAGCTGGGACTGCCTGTGCCACCTTTGGCACATGGTAGGGGACAAGGTGGGGTAGAGACAGAGGCACAGGGACTGGCTCAGGAGGTCTGTGTTGCTGGGAGTACATCAACAACCCTCCCATTGCAGACTGAGGAAGAGAGGCTCCAGTGTGAATGGATGAGTGCCTAAGCTTCAATGAGCACTGGGACACGGCTTCTTGTGAAGCAGGGCAGGCTGGGCATTGCCTGTTTATTTTCTGGGCAGAAGCTGTTGTTTTCAGCCAAACAATGGGAAACCCTCATGTACTCCTTTCTCTGCTGCTGCTCCTGTAAGTGCTGGGCTGAAGGCTGAGCTGGTGCACAGTGTTTGTCTCCAACTTTCTTCCCTTCTAAAGGGAGAAATTCCATAAAGCCCTTAGGCAGAATAACCCTGGAATGGCTTTTGCTGCTGTTGCTGATTTACCCTTGCTGGTTTGTTGCTTTAAGACCTTGCAGCTTTAGATCCCAAAAGCTTCATGGGCTGGTGCTGGCTACTTGAGCTGCTCAGCTGTTGGCTCTGCTCCCTCAATGGCTCCAGAGGGGGATGTGCCTGTTAGGATGCTGGCATTTGGCAGTAGGATCAACTTTGTGAACTCCTGTGCCTGATACAGCTGGTTTTCCCCAGCCCTGCAGAGGCAAATGGAGATCAGCACAGCAGCACAGTGCTTCCCACAGCACTGTCTGGAGCCAGGCTCCCCATGGCAACAGCAGCTCTTTCAGCTCTCCATTGCCTGCTCTTGGCTTTGCCCCTCAGGGGCTGATTTTGTCTACAGGGGCCTTTTGATAAGTCCTAAATTCTGATCAGACAAGCAATTTACCTCCAGCACCAGCTGTGCTCACTGTGGTTATAACAGTGACATCCCATTACATGGGATCCCCTCTCAGGGCTCTGCTGTATGTGCTAAATAAATCATTTTACACAGAAAAGGCCCTGGGAGCACGGTGCCTTCAGCAGCCTTGGCTCAGGGTGAGCAGTGCAGAGCCCCACTGAGGCCTGCGCCAGGACAGTGGCAGG
This sequence comes from Passer domesticus, assembly GCF_036417665.1. Lineage (NCBI taxonomy): Eukaryota > Metazoa > Chordata > Aves > Passeriformes > Passeridae > Passer > Passer domesticus. The sequence goes on from NC_087490.1 coordinate 6,358,304, forward strand.
GGACGATGAGGAAGGAGCCCTGGGTGGGGCTTTAGTCCAGTCTGCGTGTCCAGGAGCTGAGAAGGGGCTCCCTGCAGAGGCCTGGTGGGGTGTGATATCCAAGCACTCTCCTGTTGTTGCTTCCCCAGTGGAGAACCAGGCACACTGCGACTTCGTGAAGCTGCGGAACATGCTGATCCGGACACACATGCACGACCTGAAGGATGTCACTTGTGATGTCCACTACGAGAACTACCGGGCTCAGTGCATCCAGCAGATGACCAGGTGGGTCCCACCTCTGGTGGGAGGGGTCTGTCACCCTCTGTGGAGCTGGGGGTGCTCTCACAACAGCTCGTTGGTCAGGAGGCTGTGGATCTGTTGGGGACTTGCTGGGCTGCAGCCTCCAGGAATGGCACTGGGAACTAAAATAGCAAATCCAAGCATGTTTCCCACAGCCTGAACCCAAGGCAGGAATGCTTCTGAGAATCCACATTCCTGTCTGAGGATTCCCCATGCAGATATAAAGAAGTAGGCCTGAAGATTCTTTTGAAGAGCAGTGGATTAAATACATCCAGCCAAATAAAATGGGATAAACCATCTCTCTGGTGAGGGATAGCTGTGTGCATTGCTGAACAGGAATGCATTCTGTGGTCTGTAGTTACGTCTAAATAATAGCATGACCCTTGGGAATGCTGTTGTTTCTCAGACAACAGGGCCCAGGCAATTAGTAAGACAACACAGTTTCAAAGATTTCTCTGCATTGTCTTCCCTTTGCATTTGATGCTCTGTGGTTTTAGTCAGAATGATCAGAAAACAGAAGAGAGAACACTCACAGGCTTCTCATTTGAGACCTCTACTTTTCCTTCTCCCTTCCATGACTGATATACTGGTGAAAAATTTTGTGTTTAAGTAGGTCTTGGCTCCTCTGTTGTGAACCATCCCTTCACTTGCTGCCAGCCCTGGCTGGGTAGCTCTGTGCTGCCACGTTGCAGAGCAGAATGGCAAGGAGCAGTGCTGCATGTGTGCCAACGTGCAGGTTGGCACATTCTCCTGACACGCAGTGTATCCCTGTACTTTTGCATAGCAGACAAGCCTGTTTTTTTCATCAGCAACAATATGGAGTCCCAAAATAACTATGCTAAATGCTAGAGCTGGGTGAGCAGTGTCACAGCTGCTATTTAGTTAGGCTGTGTGTCTATTAAAAGAAGAGCACAGTGAAAAAGTGGTTGCTAGGCCTAGAGAAAGCTTCAGTTTGGTACTGTTTCTCATGCCATGATTAGTTCCTTGCCAGTGAACAAGTTTCATAAAAACAGCAAAGGGCCAGTTCTAGGGAGTTGTTTTGGTAGGAGAGCCTAAGCCCCAAGGCTGGAATTGTCTCAATAATGAGCCAATGGTGACTCCAAGTGGTGAACACGTGCAAGTGGCATCGTGAAGTTCCAATTTCAGCCCAGACTTCTTTGGCTACCACCATTCCCTCTCAAGTACTGAGAGCTCCTGTCTTTTGAAAGAAAATCATCTCCTTCCTGTGTCCCCTACCTGCAGTCATGGGCACCCAGCCCTAACAGCAATGCTGCTGTGCTGTGCCTGTCTCATGCCTCCCACCTGCTGAGCAGGAGCTCTCATTCTCCATCCAAGTGCATGCCACAGCTCTGGACTGGATTGCCCTACAAGCCCTCCACTTGGTTGGGTGTGTGATGCTGCATTGCTGGTGGCTCTGCCATGGGGAGTGACAGTCATTGTGTGGTGGCACCAAAGCCAGCCATCCTGGACCACGAGTGACTGCTCTTCCCCCTTCTCTCCATCTCTCTAGCAAGCTGACTCAGGACAACAGGATAGAAAGCCCCATTCCTATCCTGCCTCTCCCAACACCAGACACGGAGACAGAGAAGCTGATTAAGATGAAGGATGAGGAGGTGAGTACCATTTCTGCCTGTGCCTCCTGGATGTTGGAGCTGGAACCCCAGGAGTTTCTCCAGGGTTGCCCCATGGAGGGTCCTGAGGCTTCCCACTCCTGTGGGCTCCTGGGGTGGGGGACAGGGTTGAAAGCTGTGGCTTCCTCTGTCAGGGAAACATAGCTGCCTTCCACCCCAGACACAGGTGCCTCTGTGCTCAGGCAGGAGTTAATACCCCCTGAGGGATCCCCTGGCCAGCTCCAGGGGGCTGCCAAGTGTGGAGCTGCTGGTCCCTGTCTGACTCTCTCTCCCGTGTCTCCTGCAGTTACGGCGGATGCAAGAGATGCTGCAGAAGATGCAGCAGCAGATGCAGGATCAGTGAGAGGCAGGTACCTGGAGGGCAGAGGGGATCCCCCAGTGACCATCTGAGACCTGGCAAGAGCTGTGAACATTTAGAAAAGGTTTCCTGTTGTATAGAGACTTGTGGGCAAGAGCTGCACCCGCACCCTCTAATTTATTAGCAGCAGTGCTGGCTTTTCGACCAGCTGGATTGTGGAGAAGGCTGTTCACTTAACAGTTTACTGATGTGTATTTCTTTTTAAATAATTATTCTTTGATTTCTTTTTTTTTTCTTTTTTTTTTTTTTTTAAGAAACTAGCCTGGGACATCTCTAAGGCATCCTAAAAAATAAGAAAAGAAAAAGATCCCCCTTTCCTATGTACTAATCTCTTGTTTGGGAATGCTCTGGTATTTAAAGTCCTGGTTTCTCTGGTGTACAAACTTAGAGTATCTGTGTCAATGCACGTAAGTGTTTACTCCCAACTGAGGTGCTGTGCCCCTGTCCCTGTTCCCCTTGTCTGGGGCCAGCACAAGGATTGTAAAGGCAGCCATACCCTCCTGTGAGTTTGACCTGCACTGCTTGGGCTTCTCAGCCTGAGGACAGTGCTGGCCCAGAGAACTGGGGCTGGGGGTTCCTCTGTGCACTGACCTGCTCAGGAGTCCTGATGATTGCCTGGTATCCTGTCCAGGTTTTTATGGATTTTTTGTTTAATTGGTTGGTTTTGTTCTTCCTATCAAGAAAACTCCAGGATGTTTGCACTGAACAGCAAAAGACTGAGTGCCTGAGGCTGGTTACAAGAAAACTCTTCTCAGTTACATCTTTCTGGCAGAGAGGTTGAGTTGTTGACTGTTGCCTGCAAGGAGGTGATGGGAGTGGGCACTTTCCCTGCCATGGTTTCCTCCCACAGCAGGCTGGAGGCAGTGGCAGAGGAACCCTGAGGCCCTGCAGTAGCTGGGTGAGGGTGTTTCATGGTTTAGCTCTGGTCATCACCTGCAGTGTGTCTTCAGTGTCTGCTCTGAAAAGCACTGTGGCATCCAGAGCACTTGCCAAGACTGCTTTGGAGGGGGTAGAAACCCTAGGGCTGAAATCCAGCCCAAAATGCAGACCTGCCCCCTACCCCCAGGCTTTGCAGTCCCATGAGCAATTGCTGGCTCCAGGCTTCTCCTGGGGGAAGAGGCAGTTTCTGTAGGCTTGTATCAGAGATCTGCAGGCAGTCTGTGTGGGAGGTGTTGGGTCAGCCTGGCAGGTGCAGGACTGCCACTGAGTGGGGCTGGGCACAGCCCAGCAGGCTTGGCTCTTGCTCCCCTGCCCTTCTCCCCCTCCTTATTCCTTGCCTCTTCCTGCCCTAGTGCTGGGAAGGCTGGTGGGTCTGCTGGGCAGAGATAAAAGCTCTCTTTGGGCAGCAGCTCCTGTCCTGTTCTTGCTTCCTGCAGTATTTTTAACTTGAGTGCAGCCAGAGCAGAGCCCTGGAGTGTGATGTGCCTGACAGGGCAGGGCTCACCAGCAGCACTGCCATGCTCACAGGAGTCAGGGCTGTTGGAGGGAGAGACACTTGGCTCTTCCCTCTGGCTCCAGGGAGTGCAGCCATGGGCTGGGCCCTTCTGCTCCTTGGCTGACTCCTCTGCCCCCTTTCCCTTTTTGTATCTGTTCCTCCATCTCTGGATCTCCCCAGCAGATCTCCCTGGGTAGGAAGCACAGTGTTGGGCAGGAATAGCCAGGCCCTAGGTTCTGTTACTAGGCACTGCACTTGTCTGATTCCTCCCTGGGGCTTTGGAGTCCCTGTCAGGGTTTGTCCCTGGTGAGTAGGTTGGCTGGTTCCAGTTATTCACTGTACAGAGCCTCTGCCTAGCCAGTGCATGGGCTGTAGGGGCAGGGGAGAGACCCTGGCACCATGTGGAAGGATGGAAGCCCTTTGACAGAACTGTGCAAGCTGGGCAAGAGCAGTGTCCAACAATATTCAGGGTTTTTTTTCATGCTCCCCTATTTTGGGTTCATAAGTGGTAGTGCCATCCTAAGGGAGCAGAAGGATTCAGCTTGACTTCAGTAACATGAAGGACCAAGGCATCTGAGAGGAAGTGTAACCTTTCTTTGCATGATGTGCTTACTTGAGCAGTGGAGTAGCCTGAAACAGGAGCTTCCTCCAGGTTTTCCAAAAAGGTGGACAGCTGAGTTCTTGGCTTTGTCTGTGCTAACATAAAAGGAAACATCTTGAAGTACCTGTCCCCTCTTTTCTTGCCCTAATCTTGGTGAGGAGATGTTCTGTTGCAAATGAGCCTTGTCCACCTGGAGATTTTCCTCTTTCAAACAGATTCATTCCAGGAAGACAAAGGAGACCTTTTCCCTTTAGCATGGACATAGAGCAGCTGACACCTTTCATGCTGGGCTGGGCACAGAGGTGCTGTGTGCTGGTGGAAGCTCAGGGCACACTGATCCCAGGCAGGGCTGCTCAGGTGGATCTGCCCATCCCTCCACGTGGGGAAGTCTCCATCAGCTCAGTGCACTGCCTCCTCCATCAAGCCAAGGGTCACAAGCCTGTCCTCTACAGAGAGATGAAGCCTTTGGCTACCAGCTGGCAAAGATGGTTCAAGCTTCATTTAGGAAAAACCACACAGGAGTGAGGCACCAGAGATGGCTTCCACAGAGGGGTGGTGGTACCACTGAAACCATGTCTCTGTAGGATGTTCCCTGGCGTGAGTGCCAGAATTTAGGGACTGCTTGGAAGGGGACTAGAGACTGATTTTGGGGGACATCAGGGGTTCAGATTCTGGCCTGGAAGGTGGAATCTGTTTATTTAAGGAGTGTGTTGTGGCATCAATTCTCACAGTAAGTGGAGGAGAGACTTCTGAACACAGGGAGCTTAGCCATGTGGCTCTGGCAGTGAGAAGTGTGGATAGGAAAGTAATTTAACACCTCCCCTCACACAACCCTCCACAGGCTCACATACAATCCCTGCACCCCCTGGCACATTCCCATGCCTCTGCTGAGTGAGTGGCTGCAGGGATGGTGTCCCACTCCACAGCTATCCCAGGCTGCAGCTGGGGCTGTAGGTACATCTCGGCCCTGTGCCTGACAGGATGGATCCATGGCATGAACTCCTTGTGTGCCACTGCTGTGCTGGTCCTGCCTGTGCAGTCCTTGCTGCCTCCTTGCATGCCTCCCCTCAAAGGAGGGGCTCCCACTCGTGCTCTGCAATGGCATTCCCTGCTCTTCCTCACAAACTCTGCTGTGCTTTAATGCTGGCTTGCTCCTGCCATGCACCTTTCTCACCCCCTGCTCCATTCCTAGGCTCTATGTTTCCTGTCCATCTGTCGGGTTATAATAATTATGTATTTTTTTGTAAATTTCTGTTTGAACATTTTGTCATTGTGAACAAAGAAAATGAAACCTTTTAAACATATCCATTTTATTAAATGATTATTGTTATTATTATTATTATTATTAATGTTTACTACCTGAATTGATCAGTGAAATAAATACATTCAAAAATCCAACCTCTTTCTGTTTAATTTTCAGCCCCATTGAGCAGCATTGGTGATGCATTATTTGTAGGAGAGAGCAAAACTGACCCTGTTTCTCCTTTTATCTAATTCAGTCAGAGCAGGTTTCAGGCAGGTTTCCTGCATGGGATTTCTGGCCTGTTTATTGCAGAAGCTAGCAGGATGATCTTGAAGGTTCTTCTACATCCAAGCTTCCCCTAGGAGTGGTATCTAAATCATCAGTGGTCAGCTGGGCAAGATCCAGTCCCAGGAAATGCAGTTTGTAAGTAGCCAGGAGAGCATTGCCAAGCCCATGCTGCATGCAGAGCCACAGTGGGGCTGGCTCTAGACCAGCTCCATGCCACACCTGGCCTGAACACCTGCCTGTGGATAAACATTGCACTGAACACATGAGATGAGGTAAGTTTGCTGAACAAACTTACCCTGCTGTAGTTGAGTTGCTCCCAAGTGGAAAGCAGGCCATGCAGGAAAAACTGGGCTAGTTTGTTAGCCTAAGATATCTTTCCCACTCTGCCTGGCCACCACAGTGAAACAACGGGAATTATCTGCTCCAATTTTGTAGAAATTTAAAGTTTACTTGCTTTCTTCAGAGCATAAAAAATTTCCCTTGGTTAGGGCCACATTCTGCACTTTTTTGTCCCCTGAGTTCTCTCAACATGAGCACATTCAGAGCATTCATAATTTCTGGTCTCTGGGATGTCCACAGTACAATGTAACAGAGCTGAGTTCAATGGGGCAGCAGTTCCATGATGTGATTCTGGTGGCCTCAGGCTGAGGAGTGTAGTGTATGCCTGGCCAGGCTGATGCAGAGAAGTGTCTGTGAAGATGTGATGGCCATGAGAAGATGTGCTTCTGCCTGAAGGTAGTTTTGATCCTTGGACTTGCTGTTGGAGTATTTGTGTAATGCAGCTTCTAAATAAAGCATGTGGTCAGTCTTTCTCAGTAACTGCACTTGTCAAGGGCTGTGGGCCATTTGAAGAATATTTCTCTGGAAAGATGGATGGACTGGAAGACCATGTCTATCAGCAGATCTTTCACTAATAAGTAGTAGATTTGTATCACTGCTTCAAGGGAAACCTGAGGGTCAGCACCCAGAAAGTGCTAGGTGTCACCACTCTGCCAGGTTTTCCTGATGAGATGGGAAACCAGAGGTCCCAGTGCTGAGGGAGTATGGTACCAACCAGTAACATCACCTTCCAGTCTGAAGTGCATTTTGAGTTACTGTGCCACAGACTTTGTAACATTGCTGTTGGGCTGAGCCTGTGGGCCCAGAATCACAGTTCCCAGTACTGGCAGCATCTCCCAGCAAACTGTTCTTGTGAGCAGTGTCAGCTCCTGTTTCTTGGAAGACTTTGCCCAGTGAAGCCTCAGCTTCCGGAGCCAGGCAGCACACTTGCAGGAAGGCCTCATGTGGGAGGTGTCCCTGGGTGAGCCTGGCCCTTATCTTGGCAGCCAGCTGCAGGGGATTATCTGGGAGCAGAGCAATGCACACGCTCTTGCACTGGCTGGACTGCCTCGAGACCTTTCTCTTGGGCTGTAAAGCCAGCAAGAAAACAAGGACTGAGCTACTCTGGTAAGTGAATAATGCTACCTTCTACTCTTTTTGAAAATTTTATTTAATTGATTGACAATTACAATTTGTCAAGCACAGAAAAATGCTGCCTTTTTGCAGGTATGTGTAGTTGTTTCTGGAGAAGTTACAGCTGCTCCTTGACCCGTGTCTCCCAGCACAGGTGATTTATTCACCTGCTGGGGCAGTGTATGGCATGAAAAACTCCACTGGCCTCCATCCTCAGTGGCCAGCATCCTCTCTGCAGCCAAAGACTGTTTATTACTTCTTTTCAAGGCTGGAAAGGCTATTTTTTACTCATGGTAACAGTAAATTTATTTCTGAATCTTCTCTTGCAGTTGGCATGAACGAAGCTTTGCTTACAGACGTAATCTAGAGCTATGATAAGACATGAGGAAGTTCATACTCTAGTTTTTGATTCCTTGACAGAAATTTTCTTGGCTACCCTGATAATGCACCTCCAGTAATGCTGAAAACACAAGCAGCTCTTGTGCACTTCTGAGGGCTAGTGAAAATGTATTTGATGGCTGCAGCTAAGCCTTCCAGTAGCCATGTATTCCTGTCCCTCCTCAAATCCAGGGTTGCAAGACCATGAATATTCCTTCACCTCTAGTGAGAGACCAGAATTTGCTCTCTTTTAACTCTGTTCTTTTCAGAGCTCTTGCGTCGCCGGTGGAGGACACCAAATTCACCCAACTTTAGAAGCTCATCCTCAGAACAGAACAACAAAAGACCTTGGCTGTGGTGTCAGTCCTGGAGTGTGTGGTGTCTGGTCTCCACCTTAGCCAATCTCACCAGGGAAGTGTTTGCAGGTGAAAATGAACAGTGGAATTCTCTTGTCCCTCCTTGGCTTCCTCCCACTTGTGACACCCATATGCCCAGTGCCATGCAAGTGCACCACCACCGTTACTGACTGCTCCTTGCAAAACCTGACTGTAGAAAACCTGCCCGCTGCGTTCCGTCCCTCGGCTGAAATCATCCACCTCGGTTCCAACAGGCTCACCTCCATTCCCAATGGGCTCTTTGACAACCTGAGGAGCCTCCAGGTGGTCTACCTGCAGGGCAACCCTTGGGACTGCACCTGTGACATCCTCTACTTGCGCTCCTGGCTGCAGTGGCAGCAGAACCGCAGCCTGTACAGGGATGTGAGGTGCAGCTCCCCGGAGCATCTGCGCGGCCGCATCATCGCCTACCTGACAGAAGATGAGATCGTCTCCACGTGCCAGCAGTGGTACTGCAGCCTGGCTCTCCTCTCTCAGCTCTCTCTCTTCATCCTCCTTTTCCTCCAGGGTATCTTGGTTATCCTCATCATTGTCTACCAGCAGAAATTTCGGAGAATGACCGCTGAGGTCCGGAGCACCACCCGAGAACTAGACCAGCAGGTAGACCCTTGGGTATCTTCTTCAACAAACCCCTCCAACAATAATTAACATCACAAGACAGAAAACCCTCCTCCCTTTGGAGGACGCTGTGCCGAAGTCCTGTAGTTTGTGATACCCAGAGGGGACAATTTAGTACAGCATCCAATCCTGATTGCAGTCTGGAGCAGGACTTGAACTGATCAGACTTTTGCTGTGTCCCTAAAGAATCAATCTTGGGTTTTTTCAATGCTTTAAATTCTTTAGCATGATCTTGACTGCTTGTCTGAGCTGGAAGTGGTTCTGTAGACTAAGGAAGTAATAAACTACAGCAACCAGAACTGACTCAAACAGCTCATAGGGGCTCCAGTGCTCGATCCCTGCCCTCCTACAGTATTCCAGCCGTATTCCCCAGGATGCTGCTGGTTGTGCTGGGTCAGGGGAGGACAGAGGTGGGCAGCAAACTGTTTGAGTACTGAGCTAGGACAATGGAGAAATACAGTTTCCTTCTGCTGCCACAGACAGCATAAAGAGCTTTGGACTAGGGATTTAGTCTTCTCCTGTCTTGGTTTCCCAAGTAAAAGGGAAAGGAAATATCTTCTTGCTTGATGCATCTTTTCCAATGTTCTTCTAGGGGAGGGAGGGCAAGTCTAGAAACCCACTCATTTTACCTTATCTGCATTCCTTTTAGTCTACTTTAGTTTTAATACTGACTTAAGTGAGTGAGACTGGGCCCCTGAATCTTTATGGGAATTCATCCTGAAGACAAGAATTGTTTGACTATGCCTGTATGGCACCTGGCCTAAGAGATCTGATCTTGAGAGACTCAAAACTACAAACCCCACTGATGTGTCTACTGCTGTTTATGGTGTCCCTTAATTATTTTTGAAATAAAGCAAAATTTAAATAAAATTATGCACAATTATATAAATGGCTTATTTTTCTATTCTGCACTGTATATTTTGCATGCTGTTGTGCTCCCTGAGACTGTTCCTCACCCTCAGACCAAGCAAAACTAATCCTGAGGGCAGGTGGAGAAATTACTGGAGTGTACCGTAGGGTTAAACTTTGGCAGCTGCTGGCTTCTACCATGGGCCAGGAGAAACTGGGACTTTCTTCCAAAGCCACTTCGTGGCTGCTTGTTTTGTGATGCAGCTGGAATGGGGAGGGCATTGGTGGGGCAGGGGAACGACCTGAGCCCTTCAGTCCCCAAACCCAAGTCCCGGGGCCCATTCCCCACTCAGCTCGGCCACGACAAGAGCTCTGCCCAGGGGCTGCTGGTGGCAGGGGATGGGGCAGGCGGGGACAGCGACAGGACAGGCGGGGGAAGGTGATGGGACGTGGGAGAGGTGAGGGCAGTGACGGGACACGGGAGGGCAGTGAGCGAACAGGGACAGCGGTGGGACCCGGAGCAGGTAAGGACAGTGTTGAACAGGGACAGTGGGACCCGGGGCAGGCAAGGACAGTGTTGAACAGGGACAGCGGTGGGACAGGGGCAGGTAAGGACAGTGTTGAACAGGGACAGCGGTGGGACAGGGGCAGGTAAGGACAGTGTTGAACAGGGACAGTGGGACCCGGGGCAGGTAAGGACAGTGTTGAACAGGGCAGCGGTGGGACAGGGGCAGTGACCGAGCACCGCCAGGCGGCGCTGCCCCGCGGCCGCCGAGCGCCCCCTAGCGGCCCGCTGGCCGCTGAGGGAGCCCGTGAGGGGGGAAGGAGCTGAAGGAGCTGAAGGGGCTGAAGGGGCTGAAGGAGCCGGTCCGGGCACTCCGGCGCCACCTGAGGGGAAGAAGGGAGTCCTGGGGCTTCTCTGCCTCAGGCTGCTTCACCTCGGCTCAGCTCAGCGCAGGGGGCCGCGCTAGCCCCACACGTACCAGGTGTTGCAGTGAAAAGCCGCAGGGGCTCGGGGCGGCGGTGCCGATGGAGCTCAGGCGGGAAGATGGAGGCCTGTGGGTCCCCTCACGGGCAGCGCGCGGGTGGGCTCGATGGCTGAGAAGGACGTTCCCCATGCTGTGTGTGCCGGGGCCAGCCTGACTGAGGTGAGTAACATGGGGCTCTGCCTTGGGGTCTCCTTCTGCCATTTCCTTGCTGTGCCCCGTGTCCTTCCAGCACTAACCCCTGTGGCATTGGCCTGACTGGATGTGGCAGCAAGGCACCCAAGGAAATTGGGGTCCAGTTCGGATTTATTTTTTCTTCTGGGGACTGCACCTCTTGCACCAGTATCCCCTGCAGTATCACTATGAGCATGACCTCCAAGGAGGCACACAGGACTGCTGAGGAGCCTCCTCTGTGGAGAGGTCCAAATTGGTGCTCCATGAGGCCCCGTGAGGGGACCCACAGGCCTCCATCTTCCCACCTCAGCTCCATCAGCACCGCCGCCCCGAGCCCCTGGGGCTTTTCACTGCAACACCTGCTGCTTTTGGGACTGCAGATTTGTAGCTGAATTTAACTGGGTGCATGTGGGCAGTTCAACAGGTTCAGTTGCTGGGAGAGGCTGAACTGGGAGCAGGCACAGTCCCAGCCCTGTGACAGCTTAGTCTGTTGACACTGCCATGGGGTGCTGAAAATCCTTCATGGCTCAGTGTGTCCAGTGAGACAGAACAACTGCTGACTTTGGTTTTACTACCCTGAGCAGGCAGGAGGGCTCCTGACTCTGCATCACTAAGTCTTGGCACATAGAAATTTAAAAGCCTTTTCGGTATTATTTGCACCTGTAAAAAATGTGACCAGCCATGGCACTGTGATAATGAATTGCACTGAGTGCCGAGTGATTTGTGTGCCATGGCAGCATGTCTAATCCATAAATCCAGAGCCTGCATATCTTGCCTTCTCCTGGCTCAGGAATCTGCATGTCACAGATGCTTTCTTGCTTCACTACCCAGTGGAGGATCTGCTGGGCTGTCGTTGAAAGGAGAACTGGCTTTCATTCTGAAGGGACACTGTCCAAGAATGCACAGATGCTTTGAAGGGGAAGGAGTGGTGAAATATGGCAAACATAATAAGCACAAGCTATTAAGCTGCTTTGCAAATAATTTTCTAGTATCAAGGCCAATCCAAGTCCATGCCATGCAGGGTTGGGCTGCCAGGCCTGCTGGACAGTCTACTGCTTGCCAAAGGTTCAGATGCTTCCAAGCAGCTCCTTTCTCTCAAAGTTACCAGGTTAAAGAAGCCTGGGAGACCAGACAAGGTGTTTGCAGCCTCCATGATGCAGATCTCCAAACCTGAGGTGTCTAAAAAGCAGCTCAGCACTTCCTAAGTGAAGGACCAAGTGGTTGGTAGATGACACTGGGGAAAGCACGCTGCTTTTTCCTTCCTCCAAATGCCTTGTTTCTCAGTTATCTTTAGGGTGACTTTTGCATGTTTAATAGAGAAAAAGAAGGCTTGAAAGCAAAGCAAGCTGATTTTGGAGCCTAGAGGATTTTAACCCATAATCCCACAGTCCCTGTACCGTATGGATAGTGGTTCTGTTTTGCTTGAAGATTGCTGCAGGCCCTTGCTTACAGATTGTCTGGGTCCACGTGGCCCTTGGGAACCTGCCCTTGTCCTTTTATTTACACTTTCATGGGCTCTGCACCCTCAGGCATGCAATGAAAATATCACAGCTGTACACACAGGCAGCAACTCATTGTCACCCACTGCAGGGCTTGGTCACCGGGACAGGACAATTCCATGCAGCACTTGGAGACAGTATGGAGCATGGCACATCCCCCTCATGCAGTCAGAGCTGGGTGCTGTGTGTGCCCAAGTGAGAACTTTTAGTGGATGCCTTGGGGGCAGCCTGATCTGGCATTTGTTGCATTGTTTACAAATCGTAAGTATGAGGCTGCCTGGCCTTCTAACACGCTCATTTCCCTTCAGGATTGAAGCATGAAGGGCATCCCAGAGAGAGTGCCAAGAAAACAGTGTTGATTCCACATCGTGGGACATCTTATCTGTCCTAGGGTACATGGAAAAACAAAGATTTGAGAAATGTTCCGAAGTGACTTCTACTTTTTTATGTCTGTATTTGCATATGAAAACAAAGGTTCCCTCAGGTTCATAGGCCTTATTTTGGAGGGCTTTAATGGAGAGCACAATTTAATTTGACACATTTCTGCAAAAGATTGGTTATCATGGGGAAGTGCATTGAAAGCAGCAGGTTGCAGTGTTTTGCTCTGAAGATAGTGTGTGTACATACTGTATGTCTAGGTAAAGTTACATGCTCCCTGGAGGGACAGGATAGAGCACTACTGGAGGACATAAAAGATTTAAGTGGGTTTAGTCCAAAAAAACCTCCTCAATTTACCCTACAAATTAAATCTACAAGTAATTTTTTTTTTCTATTTCTTTATATATCTCATGGTCTGCTTCTAGTCTGAAATATTTGTGACTGTTGAGAACAGAATATGCTGGGAGGTCTTTCTTTGTTTTTCCACAGAGGAAAATTAACCTGAGATTTACAAAACCAAAATGCCAGGAATGCCCTCTGTGGATACCAAATGGCTCAGGCTGTGTAGCTGATCTGCCATCCTCGTCTGTCACAGCTGATGATCACTTCTGACCTGCCCTGTCACAGCTGTCTGGTTCCACACCAGCACCATTCCTTGTGCATGGGAGCAGCTGTGCTCGCTGAAGGAAAGTGTCTCCAGAGCCACTGCAGCGCTGACAGTCACTGGGGCTCGCTCAGGAGAGGGCAGCAAATCGCTTTTAAACTCCTGTTTGCTTTGACTAGTAAAATACACGTGAGATTTGGGCCTGGGAGAGGGTGAAGGCAAGTGTGATGTCAGCCAGAGGATGACAGGGATGCCCCAGACTTAGTTGCCCCAAGCAGCAGGCACTGCTTCTTGAACCAGGAACTGCTAGGTAAAAAGCTCCTTTTCTTGTTGTTGTTTCAAAGCATCAAACTGAAACAGAGAGGGAGAGGAGGTCATTATGGTGTTGTGGCCATGGTGTAAATAGGGTTGGTTCTCTGGGGGTGTTTAGTCTGATGAGCTTTAAAGGGTGGAAATCCATCCTTTGGCAGGTGGTAGAAAAAGCTCTTGCCATCATCACTGAGTGGTGAGAGCAGTGGGTTTTTACTGACATACCTGTTGGACATGGCAAGGTGCCTGGGCTGTTTTGTACCTCTCACAGGTGAATCTCCATATTGGGTCAGGAGGATGGGTGGGAGGTTAGTGCTCTCAGAATGCCCCAGGGTCATGTAGGACAGAGGACTCAAAATTGTTGGGGCTGCCTCTGTGCATCTGTGGGACAGAGAATGCAGAGGCTTGAACAGGCAGCTGTGTAAGCACCCATGGAATTTAAATGCCTCTGGACTGGCAGGAGCTGTGGGGAACTAAAATCTGCATCAAAGGGCTGTGAAATACCAACAAGTCCTGTTAGGAACCTAGCCCTTGACTTGGTTGTCTCTCATAGGGTATGATAAGGGATGTGCCTGTGTTTGGGGAGCTTTTACCTCCAGCATTCTCAAGCTCACCAAAGCATTATGTGGGCACCCACACTTGCTCTGTATCTCCATTACCTGATCTTTCAACACAGTGTTAGCAAGCTGATTTTTTTTCCCAGGATGAGACTTTAATTCCCTCCCATTGATCATGGCCAAAGAAGAGAGCTCAAATGGAGATTTTATTCCAGAAACAATGGCCCCCTTATGTGCTGTGTCGTGATCTCTCTGAATGAACCTGCTGGTGAAATGAAGGCTTTTCTCTGGGCTGTTTTGTACCTCTCGCAGGTGAATCTTCATATTGGGTCAGCTGCCTTGATTCCTGCAGAGAGAGAGAAGGGAAGTAAAACATTAAATCTTTGTTCTGTGGGGACAGAGACAAAATGAGAGTTAGTGGGACTTGGGCTTTATATTTAGATTCCATAAATCCCCATATGCTGCAGGGACTTTGTACCCACTAACAGGTACAAAGTGGAGGGCAAGCTCCCTGTGCAGTTGTATGTGTTTTTCTGCCTTTACACACTTCTCTCCAGGTCCAGCCCAAAGCCTCTTGCCTGGGCTGGCTGCTCACTTCCAGCCAAACTCCTGTTGTCCTTCTTGCCTCGTCCTCAGCTCTGCTGTGAGCTGCTGCCTATTGTGTCTGTACCTGCCCTTCCACACCCTTACCACTGCTGTTGCCATTTCCCAAGTTGTACAGAAAATACAACTTGCTGCTTTCCTGTTTGGCTCTCTGATGGCCGAGCTGCAGCAAACCCACCAAACTTATTAATTTGATCATGCAATGCAGGAGGCTTTGAAAGCAAGACCTTGGTGTTCTTGATTACTTCCTCTCCTGTCATCCCCTCTTGCCACTATCCATCAAGAACGGCATTTTAATGATCCCTTTGCTTCTTTTCCTTTTTACCTGAGACTTCAAAGAGCACAAGAAGCAGCACTGTCATTTCTGTGCTGCCTAAATGAAGGGAAACTCTCTCCAAGTGCTACGTGTGAATTTCAGTGTGCAAATTCCCATACAGTTTCCTACAGCACACCAGGTAGTGTTTTGTATTCTGTCCATTGCTGGATTTGGGCAAAAAAATAAAAATACTGTATTGGTTTCTGCTTCTGTGTTGAGAGGAATAAAGAGATATACTTACATCAGGTAGAGGTGGAGAGAGGGCATTGTACTGTCTGTAATTTAAAATATATCATGAGATGTATTTTCCTGTGTGTATATCTGAAAGGAAGCTCCTCAGTAAGTGCAGAACTCGGTGGTGGTGTTCACTCTCTGGAAGAAGTCAGCTGTGAGTAAGTTGCTCTGTGTTGCAATAATCCAGTGCCCTACTTTGTGTTCCAGATGTGCAGGAAAAAAATAATTTGTAGATGCATGTCTGCTGAAAACATGTGAAACTTGAAGGCAGTGGAGTGAAATCCCAGCCCTGCTCTACTGTGCCTTTGACTGCAGTAAAGCTCAGGGTTCAGCCTTTGGAGCATGTCCTGGGCTGTGCACACAAACTGCACTGGATCTTCTCTTTAAGAAGATCCAGTGCAGGGAGGCCCAGCTCTGGGGCAAGAGCACTGGATTGTGCATGTCTTGGTAGTGTAACATTAGTTATGTACAGTAAAGCAAGTATTTCTAAAACCACATAAAGCATCTGAGTCCTGTCAAAATGAAAGAAAATTGGGATGAAGGTTGGGCACTGTATTCCCTAAACTTGTTCCAGTGATTAATTAGCTGTGGAAAAATTAGCATGTAATTTCAATCCCTGTTTGTCTGTGAGTTTCCAGCATTCCTACTTTGCCTTGCCTTTATCTGTAGATGTCTGTAGGGCCCCATGTACTAGGTACTTTATGTTCCCAGGGATGGGAAATTGTGAAATCCATGTGGGATGGGAAATTATCTCGGATGTTTCCCATCTTAGAGGAAAAAAAAAATCTATCTTGGAAGCAATTCAGCTGAAACCCAGAGCATACAACTGGTGCATTCATCTTCATGCTCACTCGCCTGCATGCTAGCAACACACTTGACTCTCTAAGTGAAAAACAACTCTAATCCAAAAATTGGAGCCTCGTATTTGTTAACTGGAAAACAGACAGCTAAACAAGTAAATTGATTTATATATTTTTAATCTGTGTCTTAAAAATAAATGCATATACCAACTGTTCCTTGGTTGTGCCAAGCTGAGGGTTTCATATTAAAAAATAAATAGTTCTCAGAATGGTTTCCACCAGCTTTTTACCTTGCACAGCCAGGAGGCTCTGTCTGGGGTAAATGGTCCTTGGTAGTGCAACCACCAGCGACCTCATGGCCTGCTGCTGAGGGGAGGTGGCTTATGCCATGGGGCACTGGCTTCTCAAGAGCAATTCTCCACAGTGCTTGGGCCAAGAGTGAGCCTCATAGGGGATGAAATGGGCTGCCCTCCACCTGGCAGTTTCCCCTTGGCTTTCCTGAGCCAGGAAGGTCTGACCTGAGCTCTGCAAAGATGAAGAGGTCCCTGGCAGGTGTATGGAAGCATTCCCTGCTGGCTGTTCATTTGCTGCTGAGAGCTGCCTGGAAAAGGTTTCCTCACTCAGCTAAGGAAGAACCTCACTGCAGAGTTGACAGCAAACAGCCCTCAAGATGAAGTCTGTGCACACAACCAGGAGAAGACCAGGAGTGAGCAGAGTAGACCTGATGGGCAGTTTCCCAGCAGCAAGAACTTGATCTGGGCTGATTAGTGAGTATTTACAAATGCTCAGTGCCTACTGAGCTGGCCCAGTTGTCTTCTCAGCAATTCCTACAGATCGAGAATGAGTGGCAAGAATAATAGAGGGGGAGGATCTGGTTACAGGCTCAGAGAGGAATGCCAGGATTCCTTTTAGTGTCTTGGTACTCACTTTCTCTCCTCTTGTCCTGCACTCCTACCTTTCTGACTAATCCAGCCCTATTTCAGAGTACAGGAGAGGAAGGCTCTTTTGTTGGAGTCACTGTACCCAAGTCAGTCTATGCCAAGTTGTACATAAAATATACTTAAACTGCTGCACTTGCAGTAGAGAGGAAAACAGTAGAACTTGGGGGCTGCCATGAATACTTCATAGCAAAGCAGCATTTGCAGGACCTTTCTGAGCAGAAGGAAAAAGCTGAAGTCTATTTTATTGAGTAGAGTTACCAAGAAACTTAATCTAGAAAGTTAATCTCTGAAGTATGCTAAATTTGAACATCTGTAAGTGCTTTGAAATTTGTGAGTGAAAAATGCTGGACAGAAGGAGAGGATATGTCTGGTTCAAAGCAGGGGCAACAGAATACCTCCTGCCTACAGCTGGGCTATGCAGTAACTTCTGAAAAACTATTTCTTTGCTTTTGAAATATATTTGACTGCACTAAGTGGCATGGTGTTCTCAAAATGTTTTCCTTGGCTTGTCCAATACCTCCTGGCCTGTCTTCCTTCTCTTTTTCTTCCCTATTCTTTGCAAACAATTCCGTTTGAACCTTACTTTCCTTTGTTTAGGTGTAGTATTTCCCTCAAATATTTATGGCTGTGATACTCATCTTGAGTAGCAAGCCAAAGAATCACAGAAATTCTGTGTTAATTTCTCACTCTCCTTTTGCTACACAGTGCCTTTCCCAGGCAGATTGCTAAGCTCCCAACTTGCTTCTTGTTCTATCCTAACACAGCATAAAGGATTTGGTCTTTTATCTTT
Source organism: Passer domesticus (assembly GCF_036417665.1). Lineage (NCBI taxonomy): Eukaryota > Metazoa > Chordata > Aves > Passeriformes > Passeridae > Passer > Passer domesticus. The sequence continues at coordinate 6,376,022 of NC_087490.1, forward strand.
TGGATGGTGGGACATTTTAAAATAGGTCCAGGCACTGTTCCTCCTTTTCTCTACCTTGTGATGAACCTGCTGTTGTAGGAAGTGTGAGGAACATAATTAGTAAAATAATACCAACTGTCTCATGGGTCCTTGTCATCAATGGATCTTGGAGGGCTTTGCCAAGCTGGATACCAGTCGTTGCACCTATTGCAAAGATGGAGAAACTGAAGCAGGGGAAGCTTGCAAAGCTGGCAGTGAACACCCCTGCATTTTGCACCACCTTCCTCAGAAGTGAGAGGGAAGGATGTGCAGCCCAAGGTGCATTTTTGCACATAGCTCTTCCTTGCTTCCTTCTCAATAACTGGCACACTGGAGAAGAGGCACCATACTCTCCTGTTCTTCATGGTTAAGCTAATTGCCAATCTCCTGCTAGGTTTCAGGAAGTCAGAGCATGGAAGAGTTGGTGTTACTGGTTGACATCAGGGTCTGGGAAGCAGTGTCTGTCTCCAGACCCTGGGCTTACATGGGCAGCTGCTGCCACCTTGCAGAAGTCTTGTAAAACGGTGCCAGGAGTCTTCTCAAAGTACTCAGATCCTAGGTGCTAGAGGAATAATGGGGGACAAGGGCATTTTTTCATGTGTGATACATCTGGGAGCTGCTACACTGGGAAAAAAATCTCTCTGACTTTGCTCATGTTGACCATGAAATGTATCCTGCAGTCTGGCAATGTGCAAATCTAGCAATGGGAACAGAGGTCTCCTGTCTTGAACACACTTCACTCAAGCGTGCACAGAGATATGGGACAGTGTCCTCTTTCAGTGTGCAAGGAAGCCAAATCCTGCTTTCATCAGGTCTGCATGGCCTTGGAGTGACTTCATTTCTTTGTTATGCCGCAGTGATGCACTTGGCTTCCCTACTTGTGAACCCCAGCACCCACTGAGGAATGTTTCTTCAAGCCCCATCAGACCCTCAGCCATTTTTAATGGAGGCTGAGGTACAAAGACACTTGTGATGCCTAGAGAAGGGAGGGCAGAGTGCACGCCTGCCTCCTATGATAATGTGTCTCCACCTACGCCTGGCATGGCTGTGTTTTTCCAGCTCTTTTGTGGTTTTGTTGTTCTCCCCTTGCACCCACAAGACCCTGCACTGGCTATAGCAATTGGCTAAATCTTTCTTGTGTTCCTCCCGCAGGACCCAGGCACAAGCCCAGCCAAGCTTTTTATACGTGTCTGCAGATGGACCTTTGCCCCTATGGTTTGCCTGGCCCTCTCTTCACCCGTGGCCAGGCACTCCAGTGCATGAAGTGGACGTTTTCCAGCCCTGAGCTGCCAGAGTTAATTAACCCTCTGCTAAGGCCAGGCCAGTCTTTCTGGGAAACTAGATCCATTGGACTGTGCATTCCACAAGCCTCTCTTTGCCTGGCGTCTGGAGTATCTGTACAGCAAAAATCTGTTTCTTCCTCCATGTACTTGTGTTTTGGGATTGGAGGTGGCAGAAGCCTGAGGAAGAGAGAAGGGATCAAGGTCCCTAAGTTTCCTTGCTGTCATCAGCTGCCAGGAACTTGCCATGGGAGAAAACCAACACAAAGCTCCTGGAGATGCCTTGGTTTTTTCTGGGCAGAGAATATATGCACACAATTTTCCCCATCTCCTCTTCTTTGTGGCAGAGTTGTCTTTGTATAAGGCAGCTGCTATAATTTCCCACAAACTGCTTGATGTGACTGGTCAAAATGTTGCTGTCCAGCTCAGTCCTTACCCTCTGTCTTCCACGAGGCTTGCCCCACTTTCAGAGGAAAGCACAATGTTTTCCTCTGAGGGTTGTTTAATTTATGTGGTTCTACTGGCTGAGCCCCTACAGAATAATGTTCTTAATGCCATCACCCTTTGGGATCATGGGGCAAAATTCCTTTCTGTGCCTTGAGATTTCAGAGGTCCTTGAGGTATCATCCTGCAACAGCCTGAGGAGACTGAAGTCAAGGAGGGACTGGACTCTCGCTGAGACATGCAGAGCTTCAGTGGCTGTGTTCTTGAGGCAAACTGTAGAGTTGAGGGTTGAATTCTTCCCTGGCTGATCTCTGTCTTAAAACAAAGTGCCCCTTTTGCACTGTGCCCAGTGCATCTCTGTGTTTTCAGGCTCACACCACCTGTGTCCCTGTGCTTCGTCTCATGATGAGTTAATGCCGGTGCCAGAGGGAACAAACACGGGGTTGTTCAGGCTCCCAGCACATACATGCCTGACTCCTGTCCGTGTTGTGCTATTAGGGTCATTTATCTCCTCCCCAAAAGGCCCTGCAGAACTCTGGCCAGACCTGTTCCCGTTAACTGTGCCTGTCTTTCCTTGTAAGAAAAAGGAGTGTAATTGTGCAGTCTTCCAAAAATAATAATTAAAAAGTATAAGCTTGCATGAAAGCGTGTTATGCTCTGGAGAAAGAAAGATAGGGACCTTTTTGACTGGTGCTGAGGGCAGGATACAGAGAGTTGTTTGCTTAAAGTGAAAAAAGCCAGAATTTACCTGCATGGTCCAGTCCTGTTTGGATAGAGGCTGCAAATCCCCCCCTTCCCACCCAGTTCTGTGAGTGAGTTGCAGTAAATCAGAGCAAGCTGAGGGGTTTTTTTTGTTGGGTGGTTGGTTGGTTGGGGTTTTTTTTGAAAGGGCCTTGATTGTCCAGCTATTTTTCTCCCTTGGTGCTGCTTCACGCCACTTCTGACTTTGATTAATAGGTCTCTGAATAAAATGTTAATCTAACTAGGGGTCCTTGGCCCAGCCCCCCTGCCCTCCATGCCTTGCTCCAGAAATATCAGAGAAAACACACAGAGGTTTTGTCTCCCTGCAGAGCACTTGTAGCTTTTGATTAATGGGTGGAAGGGCCCAGCTCCAGGTTTGTGGCATCTCTCCCGACGGCAGAAAAATAAGCAAAAAGTCACCAAACATGACACAGAGAAGGCAAGTCCCAGGAGCTGCAACAGGGAGAAAGGAAGGAGAGAGACCAGCCTAGAATTTGAGATATACCCTGCTCTAAGCCCTGGTACTTGTGAGTCCAAGTTCAGACTCTCATCTCCATTTTAATCTTTCTTTACAATGAGCTCAGACCACATTGCTGAATTCAGCAGTTTCCAAACTCTGGGATGTCTTAACTTCTGATATGTGCATCATGAACTACTCTGCACGTTGCCCTGGGTTGACACTTCACATGCATGTGTTAAGAGTGGCTAAGATGGCTTAATAATAAAATGAGACCTTACAATTCAAACAGGACATGTGTTTCCCCTATTTCCCTTCGAACTCTTGCCCATTCTCTGAACCAGGCTTCTTTTGGAGCTTCTGAAATGATCAGAAACATGTGTTTCATTCTTGTCTTCTGGCCAGTACTGACTCTTCTTGTATCACTTCCATGTGGAAGCCAGACCTGCTGGAAATTTTCTTGTTCCCTCAAGGTGGATCATTTGGTGGAACTACAGATATACCAAAGTACTTGTGCAAGGGCTTGTCCATATGGGGCAACCAGACATGAGTGGATTGGGAAGTCAAACAGAGCTGCTTTGTTAGTCTGAAATAAGAGTAATCAATGAAGGGGCTTCTCAGATAAACTGTTCCTCAGGCAAGCCCTAAGTAATGCTGTGGGATATGTATGAAGTGTGAAGGAGATAGATATACCATCTTACAGCTCCCTTCCCTTGCAACCCCTCTGTGGAGCCATCAGTGCTCTCCAATGTTCCTCTATTTTATCATGGGGTAACTGGAGCAAACTTGTATCGGAGCTGTAGGCAGGTGGGGATTCTTGTATGGGTACTCAGAGACTGTAGGGAGAGGTTCACACCATTCAGAAAAGAGGAAAAAAGAATCCCTGAATACTTCGAGCCTGGATTTTTTGGTCAGAAATTATGAAGGGCCTTAATTTGTGCAGTGACAGTACTCCCTTTGGCCAAGGAAAAGTGCTGCATCCTCAGCTACTGTAGAAATACTTCAGTTAAGAAAAATCAAACCTGATACCAAGAGATTTATGCTTTCTTCACCTGGAAGGAATCTGTGAAGCTGTGTGGCCTTTCCTGGCACTGGTGCAGAGTAGTGACAATCAGTGTATGGTCTTTCTTCTTTTCCTGGCATCTCCCTGGAGGCCTTCTCTGTCCTTGACGTGCCTGTCATCCAACTCAATCGACAAGTGACATGCCTGGAGGATGCAGCCAACCCTGCTGACAACAGTTTTGTTTCCCAGGTGATGGATGGCTTTGTGGCCCAAGCCCGGCCATTGTCCCCTGCCTGTGGCCTTATTTCAGTGATTCTTATCTTGGTCCTGGGCATCCACTCCCTGCAGGGAAGGTGAGCAGTTGCCAGTGCTGCACGTTCTCCCTAGGTGCCTCCAGGATGGGTGGGGGGAAGGAAAACGGGCATCCCATCCCGACTGAGTGAAGCCAAGCTGTTGTTTACCTGGGCCTGTGAGGCATTCGGCTCTTATCACCGGGGGAAGGCAGCCAGTTCCTTAGTCAAACACTGTCATTTAGGCAGAGTGGAAGTGCTCGTGTAATTGCCATTCTCTGCTCTCACACTCCTATCTTGTAAATCACCAATCCATCACAGCCCAGGTCCTCCTATTGTTCTATAATTAACTGGACAAACTACAGGAGCATTGTCATAGTTCCCCATTTATAGAGGAGGGACAAAGACTTGAATGAAGATTTCAGTCCCCTTCAGCTTTTTCTTCCTCTCTTGAGCTATTTTTTTCTGTATCTTCTGATCCATCTCCTGGCTCTAAAGGTGTCTCACCCGCTTCTTTGAATGAGCACTTCTTTTCCAACCAACAATAACACAGAAAGAGTGGCCACAAAAGGACAGACCTGAGGATTTTAACCCTTCTCATTCCACTGTGGGTATGTGCACATATGGTCACTCACTCCCTAATGCATGGAGCAGCTCAGTTCTGAACAGGTTTTGGACCCTCTGCTAATGAAAACAGGCTACAGTTGCCTCATCCATTTCTTAACGATAACATGCAGAGGATTTAGCTCCAAGCAAACAGTCTCGTTATGAGTTAGACACTCCCTGGGGCTGGATTATGAGCTACAAGGGAGATGGATGATTTCCAAAGGGTGTGGCAGTGCATAGATTTGGGGAGTTACAGTTACTGTTTGCTGGTTTTGACCCAGGAAGGTGGATAATGTATTTCAAGGTTCCATATGGCTTTTAAGGCTATAAAAATGTTTGATGCAGGGCTCTGGAGCATGGAGGGAACTGGCAGTGATTTGGAGTAATAAAGCTGGTTTCTTTTCTGTAGACCAGATGAGTGAAGCTGCTGTGCTGCTGGACAACTTGGAGAGTTGGTTGAAAGGCAGAACTTTCCCTAAATTGGGTCATCTTACTTTAAAAGACTGTTCCCAATAGCCTTTGACAGGGTAATCCTGCTGTATTGCCCAGTGAGGGTACACAGGGCCTCGGGTCCATCAGGAGAACCAAAGCTCTGTTCTCCTTGCTTTATCTTCTTACCCCCTCATGCCTACAGGGACTCCACTACTTCAAAGCAGGGTGTTTCACTTTGGCTTACAGCACCTGGCATGCCGTGGCCCTGTTTTCAACGGGAAGCTTTAGACACTGGAGCACTACAAATAACAATAGTTTATATATCCTCTGATCCCTTCCTTTGCAAATTATTAGAAAATGTCACAGTTCTCATGGCTGCTGCTTTGACAGCAGAATTTAGTCCTTTGTGTTTACAGTGTCACGCAGCCAACTTTACTGACCTCCTGGGCATCCCTTGGAGGAGATTTTGGCTCCGGTGCTGAAGATCTACTTTTCTTCCTTATTTGAGGTGTCAGGTAGGTCTGCTGGATGAAATGTGTGCTTTTATGTTCTTGTAGGCCAGGCCTTTTAATAAAACCCAATAACATTGCTTATTTAACCTCCCTCTCTAAAATATTTTCCAGCTCTTGTGAGCTGTAAATTAGAACTGTCCACCCCATGGAAATTCTGAATAAGCGACCTGAGGCTGACCTCCAAGCCATGGGGCACTTCCTAGCACTGCCTGTATCCCAGTGACCAGGTCACCTCTATTAATGTATGAGCACATTGGATTCCCTCTTGTGAAGCCAGTGAAGTACAGGGTGTCTATGCTCTGCTTGGAAAAAGGCTTTGCCACTTCACTACATTTGAATGGAAAGGGGAAGATCTGTTCATGTTTATTTTACAGCCCCTTTTATTGACTTGATTTATAGCCTGAGGCTGTGAGTTAATTGAGGTCCAGTCCAGGAGAGGGCACCTGGGAAGGGGAGGTGCTGCAGTGCCACCAAAGGGAAAACAGGCAGGAAAGTGCTTTTATAAAGAACAGTTTATTGCAAGTTCTGGCTCTTGCTCTGAGCCAAGCTTTTGCCACCAGAACTGGTTCCTCTACCTCAAGGAACACCCTTAGCTCACTGTGGGTGGCAAGGACCAGGAGGGCAGTGGTTAGCCAAGAGAAGGTGCATTTCTTTGGTGTGCCCTTTTTTAAAGCATCCTTCTGCCTCTCTCTTATGGGTGAAACCTAGTCACCTGTATAAGTGCAACTGTCATCACCCTCTCTAATGGAGAGCTGAGAGGGCTGTTCCCACAGCCTGAAAGCAGGTGTCTTTCAGTGCATATCTCCTGGGCCCGCAGAGCAGATGCCAAGGCCAGTGCTCTTCTTTGGCACCTAAAGTGTGGGATGCACACTTACATGCACTGAGGCAGGTGAGGAAGTGGGCTCTTACTGAGGCTGGCTGGCTTCAAGACAGGTCAGGGAAAAGGCTCCTTCAGCCCAGTGACACCCTAACAAAGTGGATATAAAATTGCTGTGGGTGGCCAAGGGCTGAATCTGTCCTAAGCTGGAAGGTGGCAGATCAGTCTGGAAGGGCTGACTCACCTTTTCTGTGTGGCAAACAGTAATGTGGCTTTGGGGTTTTTCATTACCCTCTAGTGCAGGTGCTCGGAGCCTGCTCCAGCTGCTCCTGAGCTGCTGGGTACAGGCTGGAGCTGAAGGGTTGCCAGCAAGTGCTTGTTCTTCAGAGCTGGTGGGGTGTGAAAGCCATGTGCTGCCCCTCCTGAAGCTGTGCTAAGAGGGAAATGTTCTGTTCTGTAAAAAACCCTGATAGGCAAGGGGCAAAGTTTCAGCACCTCCTCTTGCTCGACTGGCCCTGCCACAAGAGGCTGGTACACTTTAGCAAAGAGCTCCTCTTCCTCTCTCAGCCCCTTGATCAGCCTTGGGAGGGAAGCTGTTCTGCCAGTCACAGCAGCAGTCCCCAGGCAGCTCCAGCCTCTTCACCCACCCTGCAGTCAAACTCCAAACTCCACAGACAGCTGGGCATGTGTGACAGGGCAGCCATGGGGTCCCTGCAGACCTGAACCTCCCAAATCCTCAGCCTGCTGATTGGCCTATGGGAGCTCTTTGCCAGGGTTCTTCTTGTCTTCCTAATTCATCACCAGCTGACATGAGCAGGAAATAAAAAGACCAATTTACCCTCCATTTCTTCTGTGCAATGAGCCCTTTTCTTTAAGCCATCAGCCCCTTTATCTTTTGCCATCAGAGTGGCTGCAGTACAGCTTGTTTTCAGCTGTCTCTGGACATCGCTTGAATCTTCAGGGCACTTGTCTAGCCCCACTCAGATAATCCCCTCTTTCACTCAGAACAAACAAAGTGCTCCTGGGCCACACTGCCTTCCCCTGCCCCATTGTGGTGCAGGACTGCAGGGGCTGATGCACTTCAGTGTGTGCTGAGGGTCTGTTCACTGTTGGACAAGAAACCCGCACATGGTGGTGATTTTTTAAAATACCTTCGCTGGTTGGAGGGCTGGGGTTCAGAATGAACCTCAGTCATCTCATGGACGTGATTTTACAGTGACCATGCTGTCCCTTGGCCGACGTGTTGCTGCGTGGGGTACCCAGTCAGACTGGGGAGAGGGGAGGAGCTTCTTACTCCAAAGTATGGTCTGTGCGTTGTGTTTGAGGCCTTTCCACGCAGACTGCCGGAGGCCTGGGACCTTTTCCCCCTCGCTATCCCATCCGGCTCTTCCTGCTCCCGCTAGTCGGCAGAGGGCACCAGTAACCTGGAGACGGTCCTTGGGATGCGCTTGCTCTGCCGAGCACAGGCCAGCGGAGGGGGAAAAGGGACGTCCTGCTCTGGGGCAGATTTCTGTGACACTTGGATAGAAATGTCCCCAGCCGGAACATCCACTCGGGTGCTCATCCAGCCAGCCAGACTGGGGGAGTGGGTCAAGGGGCTGCTTCACAAAAGGATTGTCTGTATCCTATTTCCTGCCCACGGGGCTCATACACAGAGACCGAACTGTGCCCCACTCATCTCTGCTGCTGTAGCTGAAACAAATGTTGTTGGCAGGGTCAGTGGCTGGATTAGCTATTTCTGCCTTTCCTTTGCTTCATGTTACAGGTGATCTTAGAGGTGTTTCACAGAGAACACATATCTGGATCGGGATACAGCATTTCCCAGTGTGAATTTCTATTAGATCAAGAGACAAGCTATTTAGGAGTTAGTACTGGCTCTGTGAGCACTCCTTACTTAGCCTGCACTTGGCTTTTAACTCTATCTCAAATCTGACCAAAACACAGCTCTGCTAGAGCTGTTTACTGCTCTTTTCTACTGACACAGATGAAGACACACATACAGTGTCACAAGGGCAGCTTTGAAGCCAGACATGCTGCAGTGGCTGGCACTAATGTTGTTCATTATAGGCTTTGTGCCCTAGTTTTGAAAGCATGGGATATTTAAAAAGACATTTCTTTTTCCTTGTTTTATTAGGACTCAAATTCTTATTTCCCTCATGGCCTGCTTGTAGTATGGCCTTTTTAATGTAGGATCTGATTGCACATTGCACAGAGTTAAGTTGCTTTTCCAAAGACAACCCTATTTCCCTGTTCCCTGGTCCCTCCTTTGCACTAGATTTAAGCCATGTGTAATTGCAGGGGAAGTTGATAGAAAGCGAAGAAAAAAGATTTTTTTCTTTTTTTCCTGGAAATTGTTTTCCCAACAGATGAACAGTGGAGAGTGAAGCCAGATTCCCCATTTATTTCAGACTGCCATCCCTCACTGTGCAACCTATAAGAAGCAGTTCCATCTTTGGAGTCCAAACCAGTTCTGACTGTCAGGTTTCAACTGTTTATAGCATCCCCCTGCCAGAGGCATGTGTTGCAGTACACCAGCTGCAGTGAAACTAGTGATGATACTGCACATCTTGTGATTTACTGTCAGAACTACCTCCTAATCTCTATATGTAGGTCTGGAAGAGTAGCACTAATTTTAGCAGACTTATTCCAGGTTCACATGCTGTAACTGAGGTTGGGGTTAGGCTGACTGATGACTCAGCTTTTGTTCCTTCATGGTTTTCTGTCCCATTTTAATTCACCCTGTTGTTTCCCTAATTGTAGTTGACCAAGGATGAGCAATGAGTTTTACAGGAAAGTCTCACACATCTGCTTATACACGTCACTTAAATCCTAAACCAAGTATGTCAGGTGCTTGATTTCTTTTTCATGCATTTCTGTGGACTGTGGAAATTTTTTTACTTGAGCTAGAAAAGCAACAGAAGCTGGAAGGCTGCAGTGGAGACATACTTTGGGGTTTCTTTTTCCATGTGGAAATCTGGGAAAGGATCTCTAGTAGAAGCTTTTTCTTTCCATTCTTCTGGAGTGTTTTTCTTCAAACAGTACAAGCATAATGTTACTGACTTTGAGTTATGTTGCCTGTCTAAAACAAGGAAGATTTGGTTCATTGCTGGAAGAGATGATTTTGTTACTGTACTTAATTGCTATTAATACTGGCACGCTGTGTAGTTTGTGTAAGTAAGGAATCTTTGTACCAGCCAGTACAGAAGTGTTTGTCTCAAATTTGTTGATTACATATAAATTCTAGGCAAGAATTTATACAACAACTCTAGATGTGTGTTTCCAGAATTGAATTCAAGATGCTTTGTAAACTCCAGAAGACAACAGTGCTTCTGGAAATATATAGAGCCAGTGGGTTGGGAGAAGTGAGCTTTGTAATGTGTAGATCTACTGGAAATGATCAAACCTCGTTTGCAGATGGAGGGATGGGGCACAGAGAAGCAATTACAGAGGATTTAGGTTTAGATAAGTTTATCTGGCCATGATTTAATGTTATATAAGTTCCTCAGAACAGCTTTATTTGATCAGTAGAGGAGGTCTTAGATGTTCATATCTCCAGTACATCACCAGCAAAGTCTCTTTACATATCTCTTCAACTTCATCTTCAAAAGCCCGGTGCTTTTGTGTCTGGAGTTGATTGTCCAAGAATAGTGTAGTTCCTTATTAGTGCCCTGATTTCTCTCATCTCCACACCATTGTTACTGACTAGATCACTTTTACTCTGGGAAATGAAATAATAACCCTGCTGCATGCTTTGGACTTGGCTGGTGAAGAGCTTGTAAGCTCAGAGCTGATGTTTTCTGTTGGCACCTGCTGTTCATCAACATCTGGCTATTGCTAAAACTCTGACACAGGAAAATGGTTTCAGTCTTCTGAGCTGCAGTCAATGTTTAGATTGCACTGTTTGTTCTTCATGGAAAATCTTGGCGCAGGAAAATATTTCCAGGAAACTGTGTTATTTCTAGTGCAACCTAGAAAGAAACACAAATCACCTTTGAAAAAGTGAAAAGAAAATGCTCTTTTGATGTTCTTATGCCATCGTATTTGCACAAATGGCTGTGCCAGGGGTTGCATTTGTTAACCAAGGATGAGAGCAAGAGCTAAGATATTACAAGTTCTGCAGAAAGAAGAAAGTGAATAGGATGAATTCCCATCTCCCTTGCATTTGATAGTGTTTCATTGCAGTAATCCCTGTTTTTATATGTAGTCCATTCTTAGAGTGGTTATTGCAAAATAGGAGTCAAAACCATGTAAAGATTATGCTTTTTCTCCTGGCTCCATGGCTCCCTGGAGCTGTCATGTACCATGTTTCACAGACCTTGGGTTGCAGAGAGGTTTTGGATAAAATGCTATGAACCCTGTGGCTTTTGGGAGAAATGTCTTCTCTGATGTCCTGGGGTTGATGGGTTTGGGGATTCTTTAATGTCCGAGACAATTCCATGTTCAGCTTTGCCCAGCTTAAAATAAGCCATGTTTTTGTAAAATGGTGTGCTGATCTAAGAGAGGGGAGGGAATACAGAATTCCCTACAAAGAGAAACCCTGCAATGAGGGCACTGCCCCAGAGGGACTTTGGGGAAGGGAGCAGGAGAGGGAAGGGGCCCACACAGCGCTAATTGAAAGCGCATCTTCCCGTCAGTCATGGTGCTTGCCCATCAATCATTCTGGCACCAACAGGATCTGACATCAGTAGGGAATTAAATAAACTCCTCTCTCTTTAGGGATCTGCTGATGGAAACCCGTAGGGGGGAAGTGAGCAGAGAAGAGCAGGAAGTGTGTTCGTGGGGGAGAAGCCGTCTCAGTGGTCCCCTGGGATGGTGCAAGGCTGTGTCCTCCCTTTTTCTCACACCAGCATGTACAGCTGAAGGGATTTTTCAATGAATCCCCGAAAAGGTGCATTTAAAGCTGGTAATAGGCCAAGCTCACCTCAGTTTAAATAAACAAACTGCAATAACAGTATCCTATGGTGAGTGCCCTGAAAGCTGAGTGATGCACTGTGCAGCTGAAAAGTAGTTTTCACCCCTGGGTGAACTTCGTGTTATTGGACTGCACTAACTGAGGTGAATCTTGACCAAAGTGTCAGAGCAGAATACTGGGAAGGGAAAGTGGATTAGAGCAGAGGGTTAGAAAATAAGCCCCTGTTTCCTATCCTGCTGTGAAACTGTCTCCACAGTGAATTAGGATGTGATGTGAATTAGGGTGTGATGTGGATTAGGATATTACAGATTAGACCTGCCTGAAATCAGGGGTTCAGTGCCGATAAAGGGACTGGTATCTCCTTTGTCAGGGCTATCAGCAGTCCCTCGGGGTGAGTGGCAGTGTGTGTGCACCGTGCTCCCGAGGAGAGCCCCAGAGCAGCTGGAAACCATTCGGTCACTGACAAGTCCCCTGATGGACCTCTACTGACATGGAGCGGCTTTGGTTTCAGGAAAGCCAAAGGGAACCTGTCACTAATTAGACACACAGCTAATTAACGAGAAGCAAACAAAGAGCAGCAGCTTGTGTTTTGGGAAAGCTCAGCTTTAGTAGCCAAGGACGTCTGCTCCTCCCTTTCAAGCCATTTCAAAAACAAACAAAGCAGGGAGACTTGCATTTCAAAGCAGTGCAAACACTACCAACCTCAGAAAGCCTTCCAGAAGGGATGTCCAAGAGTGGGATTTAGCAGTGAAAGGAAAAAGGGCTCTCCAGGTATAATGAGACCTTCCCTGTTCCTAGATCAGGGCCCTCTGAATCCCCAGTGTGCATCTCTTACCTATTAGCTTTTAATTTTCCTTTCTCCAAATAAACACTTCTGTTAAAATTTTGGGTGAGTGAATGGGAAAGAAAGGCAGGTGTGGAAACAAGAGCTGCCATTTTGTGCTTTGTTACTTCCCAGATCTTACAGAGATGTGTGATATTTCAACTTAAAAACCTCTTTTGTGCATTGTTTTTATTGATGTTGTATACTGCTTTATTCCTGTGGGGTTGGCTAGAGGTGTATGTCAGTAACAAACTAAGCAAAAATTACCTAGACTGTATAAAGAGATGCTCAGGAGTGGATGAGGCTCTGTTTGAGTGCTAAAGTCTTAAATAAGAGAAGTGTGCTTTTGGGACAGGAGGAATCCAAAACTGTAATCCCAGTGAGTTCTCCAGTGACCCTGAGAAATCTTGCTTAGGGCCTGATCCTCCAAAAGGCCTTGTCAGGGTCCCAACTCCTGCTCAGAGTTTTGCACTAACTCCAAATACAGCTAGCAGGACCCATTAACTGAATTTTGCTAAGTGCTTTGCACATGAAACATGGTAAGAATGCCAAGTTATGTGATATTTGGTGTATTTCCTAGAGCCATGCATTTAATTAATGGGGAATCTCAGCTTTCGAAAACCAAGGCAGTTTCTAACCTCCTTGTCACAGGAAAAAAGTAATAGCTGGAAAACAAGACTGAAGGCTCAGAAATAGGAGGCAAATTTAAAACAAACAGCAACCCAACAAGTTATGATATCTTAATATTAATGTCATGGTTTGGAGACAAAATCATAAAGTTGAGTGCTCAGGTATGACACTATGTGACTAGGCTTTAAATATTTACTAAAAGAAATGCATTATTAATATTTTTGTGCATTCAATAGAGAATTATTATTGTTATCACTGTCTAATGTGGAAATTCAGCACAGCAACTGTCACCAGATTAGCCTATCAACCTAACTTTGTCTATTTTCTTCCTTCATCTTGGAGGAAGTATTTCTTCTGGTTAGGGACAAGGCTGGGATTTGCAGGCTTAGTCCCAGTGCTGTCAGTGGCTTCCTGGATGAGACTGTGTGGTCCTTCTGGGATCAGAGTCCCCAGCCCCACAGGGGTGGGAGCACACATCAGCTCTCTACCAGATTACAGAGTGAAGGATACCTCCCTGTTTCCATGGGATGTTGCAGTGGTTAGCTCATGAAAGTTTTTAAAGCACTGCAGCCTCCTTGACAAGGAGTTCAGAGCACCTGGGGTTACACTGCAATAGTAGACCACCACATGCACTTACATTAGGATTTTCTTTTTCAGCAGTCACCTGGTCATCTGTTTTTCCTGCTTTATGGCCTGATTTGAAATGATCTTATACTCTGCTATCAGCACGGGTGTTTTTTGCCATCAAAGGACCTGTTCAAGTAATCACCAAAGCCACAGCAGGATTCCTTCTTATATCATTTTGGCTTAGGTCTCAAATATGTACCAGTAATTAAAAAAAAAAAAAGGGAAAAAAGAAGGCAGTGGCTTCAGGTTACAACAAGTAAGGAGCATATCAACTTTTCCAGACGCAGATTGGTTTCGCTACGCCTCTCCCCATGAATATCCTTAGCTTCTATGAAAAAGCTACTGGAGGCAAATACATGAAGCACTTCATAAAGAAAACATGGGGTGGCACTTTAAAAACTGGCATCCCAGTTTTTCTGACTGGGATGTTACTTTGCTGTTTTATTATTGAGACCACAAAAACCTAGCAAGGACAAAGCAGGATAGGAAGATAATAAGAATTTTCTATCCAGCCAGCCAGCACTGGCTGAGGGGTGTTTCAGATGGCATCAAGTTTCTTTAGCCTACTCAGTGCTTGAAATGTGCCCTTGATTTCAGCCCACAGGAACGTGGGCTTGTGCTGCTTTATTGTCTAATGGATCTTTCACTTGATCTCCTCATACAAACACGTTGAGCATGTGCTTGGGTCACTTAGAGAAAACTGAACCCCACTCATGTTCTTAGAGTGTAATCCCTTAATATTGATTACTGTGTTGCACAGGGGCAACAGGTAACAAAATCCATGTGGATTCAGACTGACAGCTGATCGTCCCACACGCACGCTTCAGCTGGTGAGCGCTTTGCAGCGTCGGGGCTGCCTTCCCTAATCGCTTCCCACTGCTGTGTGAAACACATAAATATCTTGGAACAGAAATACCAGATTGCAGCAGTTGTTCATGGGAAGGGAACAGATGCAATGGAGGATTTTACTATGGAGTGTGTTCCTCTCTAGATTTATCTGGTAGGCAGCTCGTGTTTATCTTTTGCCAGCTCACATTGGGCCGGAGTAGGGTAACCTTGAAGGCAGTGTGTGAGAAAAGTATTTTGTTAAATAAAAGCAAGCAACTAATTATAAAATATATGGGGTGGGGAGAAGACCAGAGTGTTTGTGAGGACAACTTTCCAATGACCAGAACAAGTCAGATTGGATTTTATGTAAGGTTAGGGCCATGTTTTCCTGACATTTATGAGGTTTTTGGCTCAGTGGAAGCCTCATTCTTCTCTGTGGCTTTTTGGGACTATACAGTGCTAATTTGAAATTAAAGTGATTCATAGGGTATACATTATAAACTTGGGTCTGAAGGGAGGTAGGAATCTCAGGAACTGTTGTAGCCTGAGGCTGATTTCTAAATATAAAGTATCCTGAGATGATCTGTCATGTTTGAATGTCTCCTTGCTTCAGTTTAATGGGAGCTGAAATACTGGTGGTGTGAAACAGAGGAAAATGGGCTAATGGGAAACTTTACAAACATTTGAGTCAAGATGGGTGACTGGTTAAAGATAAAGCCTAGAGCTTAGTGATTGCTGGGCTATAAAGGGGCATCCTGTGAGGGCAAGGAGGGGAGATGGCCAACTGGCTTTCTACTCAGCTTCCAAATATAGCAAGTGCAGATTCTGCACCCAGATGGGAAGAACTGCACATACAATACTGCTCATCAATAACCATACACTGGAGTATAAAGGTGCAACCAGGACACTCATGGGAAATGTGTCCATTAATATCACTGTATCGTGTTACTCCCAACAACAACAAAAAGTGGAGATAAGCTTAAGTTCATCCTACTTGAAACATTTATTAGTTCTTTACTGTTTGGTAATAAGAGTGTTTCTGTACAGTGTTCCACATACACCCCTTAAATAGGCCTGCAATTTCTAAAAGCTGTGTTCCCAGACAAGATAAGTGGTTTTGGCACTCGTGTTTCCCAACCAGACACCTTGACACTGGATTTTTTTCACAGCATTTTTATTTGGGGTTGTTTTGGCATGAATCTCAAACCTGAATGCATCAGTATCCCCAGGCTATCTTGAGGATCTGATCTAAGAGGCATCTTCACACTTACCCTAAAAGGTTGGAGACGGTATGTGCTGTTAGCTCATTTAAGACCTACAGGTTTGTAATAGACTTGCACTTGTAGGTCACTAATGATCCCTTCTAGCTGGTGAATAAATGACCTTGGCTGTAATGCCAAATGCTGCTGAGAATCATTGTAGCCATGGGGATATTCATAGCTTGCACTTTAAAGTTGTGGTTTCCTTTGGGATGAGGTTGTTTCAGGGGACACTTATTTGAATGTGACTGAGAGAAGAAATCAAAATCTGACATGCAGAAGGGGCTTGTACATATGGATTTTTAAACTGAGGCTGCAGGCAGATGATATATTGCTGCTCAGGGTACGACAGATTTGTTATTGATGTTTACTTCATTATTAGCTTCATCTAGTTCTCACTCTGTTGTATTACACTCCATGTAATAATATCTGGATCTTTTCCAAGACTTAAACTTCCTCTCTATTCTCACTCCTCTCCAATTTGGAGAGTTATCAATTGAGACAAGGTTTCCTGATTTATTATCACAGAGTCATGGAAGGTTTGGGTTGGACTGGGCCTGAAAGACCATCTGGTTCTAACCCCCCTGCCATGGGCAGGGACACCTTTCACGAGACCAGGTTGCTCCAAGCCCCATCCTACCTAATTTGACCACTTCCAGGGATGAGACAGCCACAACTTCCTGGGCAGCGTGTGCCAGTGCCTCATCAGGCTCCTGGGGAAGAATTGCTTTCTAATATCTAATGTACACATGTCCTCTCAGTTTAGAGCCATTCCCTCTTCTATCACTGTGTACTCTTGTAGAAAATCCCCTCCAGAGGGACTAGAGCTGTTTGAAAACCCATTTGTCAGGATGCTTAGGTAGGGGAGAGTTAAGGTACTAGCCAGCTGGCTGCACGTGAGATGGCAGAAAGGAAGGCACCAGATTTCACCAAATAATTCTTCAATCAGTCCCCCATCTTTTAGCTGACCAAGTGCTATCAGAAAGAAGCATTTACATAGCAGGGAATCCTCCATTTTCTTGGGACAAAAAGCCCTAATAGTCTGTCTTAATAGAGAGAAATTTTGCCATTTTTTATTATGTCCTGAGCCAAGCAGACACAGGAGTTTTGTTTTGTTTTGTTTTTTTAATTTTATTTTCTCCTGTTGGAGACATATTCAAGATAAATGTATGCTGGTAGTTGTTGCAAATGGAGGTTTTATGTAGCTCCACATGTTCCCCTTCTCCCTGCTTCTTTCAAGCTCCAGCACATGTGATCAGATCAGGAGATCTGATGTCTAAGTGACCTGGTTTACATGAGAGCAGCCCAATCTCTGGACATTTGCAAACTCTTTCTGAAGCTGCAGCCATATTTAGAGACTGCACTTTCACAGTTTGGCTCTCCTATTCCCAAATATTGTTTTTCATACTGTATGCTAATAGCCATAGTTGGGGCCACGAATTACAGGAATTTAAGCTGACACCTTATAAAATGTTAGAAGAATCCAGTGGGACATTTAGAACATGAGTGAATTGGAGCCAGCTGGAAACAGAATACAGGAGGTGGATTTTCTCCTGGAGGGGTGCTAATAATTCCTGGTAAAGATCAAAATGAAGGACAGTTGGGTTGGTTTTGGATATCACATGGCCTTGCATAAAGAGAATTTCACTTCAGTCACAGCTTATTATCAGGAGGTTTTCTGCTTTCTAGTGGAGATCTACTTTCCTGTTCTGTTTGCCTCCTGGAGGAGTGTATTTGCAGGTGTGTGTTCTCCTAGGGCATACCACACCAAACCATGGACAGAATGGCGTGGGGTGCCCAGAGACATCAGCTTCTCAGTTCCACAGGGCAAGCAGGGCGCTGGGGGATCCCAGGACTGGTTTCAGCACAGCACAGGTGATCATCTTCTGCCCCCAGGAGTCCAACACTGCTTCCAAATTGTGCTCCTTTGTGTCTTTGTGCCACATCAGCTTGTCTGTGTGGCAGCAGGACAGCTGGACGTGTGAGTAGAAGCAGTCTGGGCTGGTTGTTCCCTGCTCCACTCCCAGTTTTCCTTCTAAGATCAGGGATCACAGACCTGAGAGAAGGAGAGCAAGCCACCAACACTTTCTTTTCTCACTTTCTCAGAATCACAGAATTATTTGGGTTGGAAGGGACCATAGTGGATCATCTGGTCCAATTATCTTGATACTGAGGAGGCTTTAAAACATTTCCTGTTAGCTGTGATGTCTCTTGCTGCCTACATTTCATCCTGTGGTTTGAATCTTTAAGTGTTTCCTTCCTAGCTTTAATGCTATTCTTTTATGCTCACCAGCACTACTTTGCCCTAGTGTTGATTGCTGCTTGCTGCCCATGCCCTGAGACCAGGGTACATCAGCAAGATGCTCATACAAAGCCTGACAGCTGAAAATCTTGATTCACTGGTACAGCCAGGTCAGCAGTGTCCTTGGGCATTTGCTTACCTTTGGTGTTGTACCCAGAGGACCTTAATCCTATGCTGAAACACTTTTCTGAATTGATGCTGCAGGGCAGTGCAAATGGTTATGCCACACCCACCAGTGAAGTAGACAAATGGTTTTAGTAGATGGGGAGGGGTGGGAGGTCTGTGAAGTTCATGACAACTTTTAATCAGTAGCAGAATGGGGAAAGGAAGAACACTTGACTAATTTTTACATTAGAATTTATTGTATTCCTTAAAAAGATAGCTGAGTTTGCTGCTGTATCCCTGATGTTTGCCAAGCAATCTTATGGCAGGAAATACAGCAGAACTGCTGTCAGGTGTGAGCATGCACACAGCCTGGGTAAGGAAATTCAGGTATGCAGGATTTGTTACGCAAATATTCACCGTGAACAATGACAAGGAGATTGGAATGCTGAGGATTCCTCTGCTTTTCTTAGAAAATTGTAGAAACCCTTTTCTTACAGGGAGGAGAAATACCAAGTACTTAGGTGTCTACTGCTGCCCACTGTGCTTTAAACATGAAAAACACCTCCAGTTGTAGCTCATTTATCTTCATGGCATAGATTGTGCTTTTTCTGATGAAATTAGTAACCCAGGCCCAGTGGGGTACTTGTGAATAAAGGAAGGAAGAGACTTTGTGTATCCTCACGTGGGGTGCAAGGACAAGGAAGCCATTCCTCAGTGACTTCATTGCTTTGAGTTCAGTAGGTTTTCTTCCTTGTTACCCCTATCCCTAGTGCACATTGTACCTGTCTGTAGGGTAGATGAAGCCCCTCCTCTTGGCAGGCAGGGTGCAAACTGTGGAGGCTTTGTCTGTGTTTCCTGTGTAGGCTTTGAGTACATGATGCCAAGGGAGTCAGTTCACTGTGCTGCTTTTTCTTTCCCTGCAGTGAGCCCGCTCTGTGTCAGGGATCCTCAGGACGGTAATAACTGCAGGGTCTTTTGTTTGATACACTGCAATTAATTTTCTTCCTCCTCCCACTGTTGGCTAGCTCTGAGCTACTGTGACAGGCACTGCCAAAGAGACCCACAGCACGTCCTTGTACCCATTGCTATTCCATAGAGCCTCAACAGCCATTATGGTCTTCTCTGCAGCAAAAGAGTGATTTTAAAATGAACTTGATGTAACTCACATTTTTCCTTCTGAAGTCTGATGAATTTCAGGCTACCACCTAGTGTTTTCATCTAAAATATTGGGACGTGGGGTGCTAGGGATGTGTTTCTTCTTCCTCAGTATCTTCTGTGTGGCAGATACTGCTCTAAAGAGGTTCACAGAAGAAGTGAGCCTCTTTTCTTATACTTCAGCCAGTTTCCTTAGAAGAATTTAAAGCTCTAGCCAGACATGATGCAAAGTAGCTCTTCATTTTGATCAGTTCCCTTGAGTTTTATGTACATGCAGGTTTATTCAGATGACTTATTAAGTCAGATAATGTAAGGCAAATGCCAAACACTTGGGTGTTCATTGTGATCTCCTGGTTATTTCTAAACCTTCAAAATACCTGATGATTGTCTGGATTGTATTAGCACATAGAAGCTCCAGAATCTCGTTGTCCTGCAGCTAAGCAAACATATCACAACCTACCTGTCAAATACAGCAGATGCTTCATCAGTGTAAATATTTACAGAAATCATCTATTTGTGTACTGTGCTGGGAAGTTTTGCTTGATGTTGTCCTTTTCTAAAATTAAAGGCCGAGTGGTCATTGTATTTGCCAGAAAAGAACCTTGTTTAAAACATGAGGGTTTTTTAAGTTGCCAGTATCTGTATGCACATTTTGAAGGAGTGTGATGATTTTGCAATAAAGAGTATTTCCACTTTTCTTGCAGAAGGCTTTTTGCCAATTTTTTAAACCCCTAAGAGAAATTTTTTTGCAGGGGCTTGGTGAGAAAATGTTCTTTATTGTTTCAACATGTCTTGGGACAAATAGAAACTGATCCTGAGGCAAGACAGTATTCAGAATTAAAATAATTCTCTTAAATATATTATTCCAAGATACTGTTGATACTGATGTGTTTCCCAAAGTATGCATGGCACAGTTGTCTGTGTCCCCCTTCGTTTAAATGACATTGCCTTATTCACTTGATTTGAAATGAGAGTTGTTGAAATTTACCTTAGTTTTACTCCCTTCAAACACTTAACTTGGAGGTGGTATATCCTATGTGCTTGGTACTTATTCTACTGACTATGGCCCACACACCAATAACTGTTATTTATAGAGTGGGGAGCATTAGTGCAAAGTGACAGAGCATGGTGGGTGCCTGGTTTCACCAGCCTGTGACTGGAGACAGATCTTGCTCTCTGTAGCTTCTAGGATGGCAGTGGGCATCTTTGAAAAAATTTTGGTGTTGTGTCCTTCTGTGCCCCCTGTGGTGTCAACACTTCATGTTTTTCTGTGCTGAAGGAGAAGCCCTCCATCCAGGCTGGGACACAGTTTCACAAATCCTCTGACTTGGCCATAATATCAAAGGAACCATGAAGAGCAGAGCAGAGACATAAAGCTTGGAGCTTGTGCCTTTAAGGTGCTGTTTCAGACAGTTCAGTAGCTGAGGTGCAGGACAGGACCCTGAGAGATGAGTGACTTGCCAAGAGGTCAGCAGGAAGTGGTTACAGGGCTCCCCAGCTGATTCAGAGTGTCCTGCTCTTCATGCTGCTAATCCTCCTGGGGCACAGCACTTGTGGAACAGAAAAGCACCATGTGCCAGTTTATCTCTGCCCTGTGAGTGTGCAGCCAGGATTCCTCAAAAGCACAAAGCACTGAGGAACCCAGGGCTCTGCCAGTGTATGGGAGAGAAAAACGCAGGTACCTGGAATGGGAGAAGAGGTGTCTGTCTGGAGAAGCAAACAGAGAGGCTGGGAAGTTTCCAGGAGGCAGTTCCAGGCTTGCTAACGTATTCTCCAGGGTGCCAAATAGTTCTGCAGAAGTCTGGTTGCAGCAGGAGCTGCTAACAGATATGGCTCATGGCTCTATTCACCTGTGACACACAAATGTGGTACGAGGAGCTGCTTGTAAATTGGATTACAGCTTTGGGAAGATTTTTTTGTTGTCTATTGCCAAGTCCTGGCTGTTGCCTCTTGTCACCTACAGCAGGGAAACTGCTCCGTGGGGACATTGCAAGTCAACTACAGGGGTCCCCACCACCATGGAGAGCCAAAGCCCAACCCAAGTGCAGGTGACAGTCTGAAAGCATGAAGTGGTGAGGTGGAGAAGTTAGCTGCATGAGTTTGGTAGGCTGTCCAGAGGGACTCAGCTCCCTGGATGGCCTTTTGAAAATTTATGGAGGCAGATAAGCATCGGTGAAGATGAATAATGATGCCACACAAGCTGAAGGAAAACAGCTTCCAGGAAAATGAGGTGTAAGAAGAACACTGAACATAATGTCAGAAATAGTGTCTATTCCAGCCCTGTAGGTATCTGGCAATAAAAATGTATTGATTAGCTGACATTCTTGCTAACAGATGCTAACAAAGAGAGCCTGTACTAGGCTGAATTTTTACTGAATCATGGCTTGTGCATTGGAAACTACTGAAAAGAAATTCCAGAAGTCTTGTATTCATGTGGGCCCTGCTCCTAATTGTGCAACTTAGCCTCTTGGTGGCAAACAGAAGGGCTACTTCCCTCTTCTGCCACTTAGAAACACTAATATACTTCCTTCTTGGCAATCTCTGGCTTTGCTCTTCATATTCTTGTGCATCTCTCTTTTGTAGCCTTTGGGGTTAGATGTGCCTTGCCTCCTAAAACCTGTGTGTTAAAGGAGTGTCCTTTGCTGGCCCTTCCTGTGTTTGACCTCTTAGTGCACACTTGCACTCAGGGATGATAATTCAGAGTGACCTGAAGTGTGGTTGAACCGTGCAGCAGAATGGAGAGCAAACAGCTCAGGCAGAGCGAGCACTTCAGGGGGCTGGTGGAGCAGCTGCAGGATCTGTGCCATCATAGCAGGTGTGATGGCTGCCCAGCTGCTGCAGTCTTTTCCTATCTGTGTCCAGTAGCTTAAGCAGAGTGAACTTTTGGTTCATTATTTTTTATCAAAGTGTGTATCTCAGAACAACCAACATGGTTCCTTGCCCAAGTTCTGAACTTTGCAGCCAAATTCTGTAGTGTTTCTTCAAATTAAATTCCCACTGAAATAATTTTTTATTCAGTGAAGTGGTGGAGAAATAGTTCACTCTGATTCATGGCAGCAGAAGTCCTTAATCCCAGCTGCTCAGGTGCTATTAATACCAGTCTTTCAGTTGCATTCACTAACATTTTTACTTTAATTCCTCCAGAGGAATCTGTCTCTAGATGCCTGAATTATAAACCTGATCCCTATATAAGGTGGCTTTCTGCTGTTTTGTAGGTTTGATGAGAAAAGCAGTTCTTAATGGAGTGGTAAATTAAAGCTGCCTTTTTCCAGGTATAGATGAATTGGATGGGTAGAGAAAAGTGGCTTTTTAATGCAGAGGCGTGTGTTAGCTTAAACAAACAAACAAGAAAAAGAACAACTAAATCTGGGCATGAATTATAGCCTGCTTCAGATTTCAGCGTGTCACGTTTTGAATTGAGCTGGAGTACCTATGGCTTTTTAAAATTGCGTTTGAACAAAAGTAAATACAGAGAGAAAGAAACCAGGACAGCAAAAGCCTGCAGGAAATTCCTCTACTGTAAACAAAGTCACCTTATGATTGATGTGAATGTACAGCCCCTTGTAAACATGTCTGTTTACTTGCAGGAAACCAGAAAGAACCCACATTGGGTGCTGCTGATTTTATCTAGCTTTGCTTAAATGCTTTTGGCTTCCAGTAGTCACTCTAGAGGGAGCACAGGAATGATGGCTGCTCCCTGGAAAACTCGAGTCTACTGTACTTTAAAATCTGTGCCAGATGCTGCAGATGGGCAGAGCTTCACGGGAAAGATTGATATTAACTTTTTGTGGCTGTCCTGAACCTCAGCAGTGAAAGCTTATTAATAGTGGATGTGAAGCACTCTTTCTTTGTGAAGGAGCTCTGGTTTTCAGTGCACCTAGTGAGGGAACTTTATACCTCTAAAAAAGTAGTAATAACCCTGATCCTATGCCATGAGATTTCTGTAGGCTGCCACTAAAAATTCATTGTTCTAACAAATATTGTCTGTGCTGCTGAGGTTGATGAGTTTTGTGTTGATGAAAAATGCTGTAATTGTTTGTGGGACATGTTTTTCTTTAAGGTTTAGTCATACCTGAGAATGAAATCCTGGCCATGGCCAAGTTGGGAAGATGGTCATAGCCTTCAGGGGGCTGCAAGTCATGGCAAGCAAATCTGGATGTTTTTCTAATAGATATATCAGAGAAATGATGGGATTATCAATTTTCTCCTTCTCACACCATTGTTAAACTTTCGTAAGGGACCTTCATAAAAGGAGGTTTTTTTTAAAAAAAGAATATATTTACACAGTGTCAGCTGGCTCATTCTTATCCACACACACAGTGAATCCTTCAGAGGTTCTAAGGGATTGGTGCTATCATTATCACGTATTTACAATTAATTCTGTTCCTTAGCATAGTTTCTACTAATTTCTTCAGTACAAAGCCTACATACTCAAATTCCAGGATCATCCATAATTATGAGTTTTAGTGAGCAGGCATTTATGATGCCTAAAAATTTAGTTCAACATCTTTATTAAATATGACATTTACTCACTCTTTGTGAAGACAATCAGTCTCCCCCTACAATTATGTTTTCTACCTCTGCACTTTTTGGAAGTCTCTGAGCATGTTATAATCAGGGTCATCATCCTGATGGGACAGTTGAGAGAACAGTCCTAATGGTTCCTATGTAGAAGTACTCATGTTTCTTGGACTGAGTTTAGAGAGGAATAAAATTGGCTTTGAAGTTGCAGCTTTATGAGGAAAGTCCAAAGCCTGAATATTGGCTCTGAGACACCTACCAGGCAAAAGAGTGACAACAGCCATTCCTGGCTCTCTTCAGGGTAATGCCAAGTGTGAAATCTGTGCACTGCTGAAGTGAGTGATGCCAGTAAGAGCAATGAACTGAAAATAAAAGGGGAAATTGGGCTAAATACAGGGAAAGTTATGCATGCAACAATTAATGTAAACAGACAGACATACTAGCTGAGTAAATAGTTGTCTAGAGGCTGGTTCAGATTGCTGTAGTTAGAAGGGAACTGAAGATGTGTAGGTGCAGGTTGGGTGTGATTGCAGTTTGGTGCTGGGGCAGAGCAGCCCCCGAGCAGCAGCACTGGTGCAGGGGCAGTGCTGTTCCAGGGCCAGGATGCTCTCCTGCTCTGAACTGGGCCATTTTCTCACCACTGGTGCTGCTGATCAGCCTTGTACCTCTTGAATCATGTGCTCTTCTGGTTTGCTAAGGTGAGGAGGACAGACAAGAGGAGAATTTATGCCAGACTGAGGACAAACATGGCCTCATGTGGGTGGTTTTATACCTTGGAGGCCAATCCCTCAACTTTCTGACTGTTTTAGCCCCTTCTTTATTTCTGATGGGAAAACAACCCAGAAGGGTGTAAATCATGATGCAAGTCTCTTCACCCATGTGAAAATGAGAAACTGGAGCAAAAGGGGCTGGCCACATGCATACAAAGAGAGAGACAGCAGAATTAATTTCTTCCTAATAAATTTGACACAGAGACTGGGACCGTGTTTATAAAACCCTATTGGAGAGTAGAGGAGGGTTTGTATCTTTGTTTTTTTAAAGTGCAAAATCAGGGCTGGTTTATTGGACCCATGGGGTTGGACAGTGTGTAGAAGGCCACCCATCTGGAAACCAGCTGATCGCTGCTGAAACTTTCTTCCCAGGCTCTGTCCCTTCTCTGACAGGGTGCTGGGGTGTCAGGAGAGGCTGACAGCAAGCCTTTTACAGACCATAACTCCTTGTCTCAACAAAAATTGCTATAAATTAGCTGGAAAAAGGACCTGAGGGGTTTGTCCCAATCTGGCTCAGGGTGCCAAGTACACAGTCAGCAATTTTAACACAATAATCTGAGTTTTCAAATCAATTGTGTTTGGAAACGACCTTATGGGAAATGGGCAAGTGGAAGGTAGGAGACGAGGAGCAAGAGGAGGTTATTTCTAGATGTCAAAAGTATAGCCCTCTTCTCCCCAAAGACTTTTCAGGGTTTATAAAGGAAGTCAGCTAGTCTTTCATTCCCTGGGAGTTTTTATTTTCTTCAACCTGAAGGCAGCTTCTATATAAAACTTGGACGTGTGCTTTCAACCTGGGTATCCAAAATTTTATAGTCATTCAGAAACTAAGCTTGCATGTGACCTTCACAGTGGATCCCATTTTCACAATAACCTAAACCTAATACATCTTGGAACACTTAACTTCCATCTGATAGGTGTGGCAAAAAATCCCCTTCTTATCCAAATAACCAATCTGATATTAGGTTTGTATCCCAGAGTGGTTCCACAGTAAACAGATCAGTTTAGGGTGGAAAGAGATGATCCTGAATTATTCACTGAACAGAGTTGAGCAGTGAGTCTGGTCCTGTCAGCTCTTCATGTGTAATCAGTGGGGTGATGCTACATCAGAGAAGGAAACTGAGAAAGCTTTTCAAAAGAAGGAAGTTAAGTACAAGCTAAATAAACGTTAATAAGTATTAAAAAGCTTTGTTCAGGAAATGAAGTGTTTTGATGCACTATAGACAAGCAGTTACCTTATTAAATCCCCAAGCAGTGTTTCTAGATTGGTAGACTGAATACTTTCTGATGGAAGCTATTTATGCCTATGTTCATTTTGGGGCTTTTGGAAATATCAGTGAAACAGAAAAAAAAGCACCATTAAAAAGGATCAGAGAGGAATTTGTTTGAGCTGAACATAAGAATTGTGAGAGAAAACTTTCACATCTTATGGCAAACAAGTTATCTGTTCTGTTGCACACAAGTCTCATGATCTTCATTTTTGCTTTCCATAGTGGCTGAGTGACTGAGCAAAGCAGTAGAGGAAAAGAATGGAAACCCCTTGGACTTCTCATCTTGGAGGGAGGAGGACATCTCTGAGGAAATCAGGAAAGCACTGGTTGTAAGCAGGGATAACTGCAAGAAGTGCTAGAGGACAGAAGGAGAAGAACATCTGGCATCTTGTCTGGATGGTCACAGCAGTTCCTGGCCATGCCCTCTTTGGAAGGGAGAACAGGTCAGCAAAATGCTGCAAGCAGGAAAGCCCTTTCAGATCCCTCTCTCCCAGAAGACAGCACCAGGTAGGCTGGAGAGGCCTTTGGTGGGGATACTGCTGGCATGTGAGTTTGAAGATGCTCTGTGAACTGTGAGGTTTTCTCAGTCGTTTCACATTGTCTTTGTCTGAACTGAGCATGGTTGTGGAGTGGTGGGGTCAGGCTGTTGTGAGCTGTGGCATTTGGCATGATGTGAATCAGCAGTACCTAGGACATGTGGTGGGTGTGGGTTTAAGATGCTTTTTTTCCCAATCTTTTGCCAGTAATGTCCCTTCTGCCTTTAGCTGCAATTTGTTTCACTTGTGGTTTGAAATGCTGCTTAAACTGCAAGAATTAATTATGACAACATTTAAAATCCTGTCTGGTTTACACAGGAATGTTGGCAAGGATCCATGCCCAGCTAGAGCACAAGCCAGAAGGGCAACAACTCCAGTTGGTGCTATCCTTGTACAGCCTTTTGGGTGTAAATAGATGTGTGTTAGTGCACAGGGCAGTGTGGCTGCATTCTCTTCCACAGGGTACGGCTGGAGAAAAGGCATGGATAACAACTCAGTGCAAAGGTTTGGATAAGCAGAAATTGCCCTAATTTGAATTTGAAATAAATTTGTGGGGCTATTTGCAGGAACACTTGCAGGCTTTCAGTAATGTCAGAGAAAATACACACTTCCAATGTGTGAAATGTCCTGGCAGAAAGCTCAGCACAAAATAAACCAAAACTTTCACCAACTTCCACCAGCTGGAGCTGTTACTGTAGCTGCCAGCCTGCCTTGGTTCAGAAATTGCCTGCTTCTGCTTGATCTGTAGCACTGCTGGGGTTGAAAGACAGAGTGAAAAGGGAGCTCTTTTAGTTCTCAAAATGTATTATGTGTGAAAACATTCAAATATACACTTAATTTCAAACAAAACTGTTGAGAATCAGGTTTTTTGCTGTTTGCAGGCATGCCAAGAACTCTGCTCTCTCCTGCAACAGCTAATTCTATAACTTAGTCTGACTGGGGCTGTTCCAGCTCATATTAAAAGCAGTGGAAAATTGCTGGTGGAAGGTGGATTGGGCTCACTTGGTACCCTGTTGAAATTTTGGTGATATACCAAAACACAACAAAGATAACACCTCAGACTGTAAATTTGTTGGAGCAGGGACTCCTGTTTGTGTGCATTGTGTAGTGTTGAAGAAATTTGTCGACACTTCAGAAATAATGAATAATGCCAGTGTGAGGAGGAAATCTCTCCACTCAACCCTAGGTGTTTCTGCTGCTAAGTGTTGAAAGAGAAACACAGAGCCCTGAACTTTGAAGACTTGGCAGGTGAGGAGAAGGAAAAATCTTTTCACTTTCCATTTAAATTTCAGCTTAATCTGCATTTGTTTGGTCTGGTAGAAATATCTGAGCTTTTAATTTAATGTTGTTGGTTTTGGGAAAATTACTTGGGATGTGTGGCATGAAAACACCTTAGATATGAGGCAAGGTTTTGATTTAATTTCTCCTTTCATCTGTTTTCCATTACAAACCAGACTAATTGCAGTAAGATTCTCTGTGGTAAAAAATACTTGGGGCAGTGTGAATTTGGAAGTTCTCTCACTTTTACAGTAACTATAAAAACAGTCAGCAAACAGGTTTCAAAATGATTTAGTACGGAAGGGAGCAAAGTCTGGTTGTCTTCATAGTAGCAGGATTTCACTGGCACTATCAAATTTTCAAAGCTCTCAAATTCATTTTATTCATATTTATATAAAAGCTTCCTTGCACACTTGAGTTGCATTTATTCCTATTTTAGAGACTTGTAAAACTGAAGCACGAGCTGATGTGGCCCTGGTATTTGGAGTGCCCATGTTAACTGTGCACCAGTCGCTGCTCATGGCTGCTGGATAGGTGTGTTCATGGCACAAAACTCTTGTTTAAAAAAAAAAAGTTAAAAATAAAGAGGGGGCAGGCTTTAGGCAGGGCTTATGGGGCAGGACTGAAGGAACCCTTGGCATGATTTTTCCACTTGTGCTATAAATCTGGTCATTGAATGACTGTGATTTTAAAACAGTGCTCTATAAAAGCACTCTGGGAATAGGCTGAAGCAGTGAAAGGCAAGGACATCTCCACTGCCAAACTTAGTATTGTCAGGAGTTTATTGCCTTGGTGATACTTTTCTTTGGCTACAGACGTGCCACAATTCTTATTTTATTTCAGATAGTGTCTTAGGTGGCAGTCAGGACTTTAAGCTGCCATAATATGAAACTGACATTAAATGCCTGCACCACAAAAAATAACATTGGGTTTCTATTTGTGCCTTTTTTTCTCTTTTTTTTTCCTTTTTCTTTTTCTTTTTTTGGGGGCTAGAGAAATATTTGAATCAATTTTCGCACTGAAAAAAGATGAAGTAACTACAAAATAAGAAACATCTGAAGAATACCATATGTTGTGTTTTATCCTAGGCTAGATTTGTAGGGAATGTATAGGACTGTGATAAGCTATCAATATGCATTAATTTAGTAGTGTATGCCTTTGAGAAACTCTGGCTTGTAGTGTGAGTGTCACATAATGTGTATTTGGTGTGGGGAGCTGGGCTGTGTAAATGTATGTAAATGTCACATAATGTGTATTTGGTGTGGGGAGCTGGGCTGTGGTCCTGCTCCTTCCTTCAGGCATAGCAGCAGGTAACAGCCCTGGTGACTGTGACAACTGAGAGACACATGTGGGACAGTTCAGTTTTGTCCTTGAGGCAGCTTGGGTCTACCTAGCTTAGCTTTCTGTTTTGCAAGATCCATCTGCATCAGTGCTTAACAACACCCGGGGCTTTATCATGAACAGAGCAATAAATTCTGGCTCCCTTATTTCCATGAGAAATGGTGATTCGATACATTTTTAATGTGTGCATTAAAATCTTTTTGGGGATCACCCTGTGGAAACAGGCTCCTGTGCACTTTGTGCTTGTCAGCTCATGATTCACTCTTGTTCTGTATGTGTTGACATCGTTTGTGTAGCTGTTGAGAGAAGCAGGAAGGGAGCTGAAATGCCAAGTGAATTTCAAAGTCGTTATCATCATGTAGAAGAGGGACAGGTGTCACATGAAATGTGACAGAATTGACAGGGCAGGATCTTGTGGCTTAGTACTTCTGAAACACCAAGTAAACAGCAAGCAGATAGTTACTGAGGTGAGGCAAAAGGGAGTCACGTCTGCTGGCTTCAGGAATCTGGACTCCCAGGATCCCAATGGGTGCTGCTGATTCTTTCAAAAAATCTTTCCTGCATTGTTTGGAAACATGGTGTTTGGAAACATGGTGTTCCTTCTGCAGTCTCTGTTTGTGTTGCTGGTTGGTTTTACTATTTACATGTTAAAAACACCCCAATTACTGGCCCTTAGGTAGTGGAAAATTTGGTCTGAACTTGGATTTGTGAATACATGTGTGGGCATTTCCAAGATCTGGGATTCTGTAATTAGAAGGTTTCGGTCTGGGCCTGTCTCTAACAGTAGCTGAGCAAAAACCTCCCCACTGTAAACTTCCTTTTGCAATAGAATACAAAAACCCTGAAGCACATAAACCATAAAAAAACCCCTCCAGGTGACCTAATGAGTTGTCACTAGGAGGTGATTCCCCACCCTTGGAGAATCTTGTATGGATCTTCAGCTCTGCCAGAAAAAAAATATTCTTTCTGATAGTATTTCCTGTATCCTAAGGGTGGAGCTTCTCCTTTTGCTAGTTGTTACACCCTGCCTTTCCCCAAAGAACCAGTCCTCACACACAGAGGATAATGTTGGTCTGGCAGTGAGCTGCATCAGCTGAGGGAGTGAGTCCTTCCTGTAGTGAATCTGTGATGCTGCTCTACTGGAATGTGTAGAAGCAGCCAAGAAACAGTTATGGGAGAGTACAATTGCAGTGTTTGTTCTGGAGACAGGCAAGAGGGAAAAAACACATACAAAGTGATCTGTGTATGCATGTATATGACATAGCAGAATACTTTTTAGGCATATGACACATTCCAATGCATTAAAAATCCTTTTGTTCCCTTGTCTTTCCTTGCTTTTTATGTTGAGTAGTATTCTTGCTCTAGGGGTGAAGGATGGAGATGGGATGTTGGATCTTCAAGCCTTCTCCAGACCTGATCAAGCTGATCAGCTGCTTTTTCATTTGTTTCTTGGACAGCAAAATTAAAATTTAAAGAAATATACTGTATGAAGTATAGGATTGGTTTTGGGATGAGGAGTTCCTGTGACCTGACTGAGCCAGGCACTCTGAGAAAGAGATAAAGACTACAACTGTGTATGAGATAAATGGGGAAGGAAAGTGATATTGCCACCTTGACTGTTTTGTTCTCCAAGGTCCTCCTGCCTTGATTGTAAAGGATAAGTTATGCATTTCATCGGCAGATCTTCATCCTCTCCCCTTCAGGGCCCATCCAGAACAAAGAAGTACCTCGTCCCATCCCAATGTTCTTTGGGCCTCCCTGATAGCTACTTGTTACTAGTTTTGAAATCCTCTGCTAACTGCAGGACCAGCAGAGATTGGAGCTTCATTCCCTAATGCTCTCCCAATTCTGTGTCCTTCTGGGGCTCCACCTGTCGGCACAGGATGTGGCAAATTTGCTTGTTTCCACCCTCACGGGAAGAACTGCTTGTACTGATGATGGTTTGCAAGTGTGGTGTTTTGTGGTTAAATTATTGCTTCCACCTGTAATTTCTCATGCTCTGCCCCACAGGGTGTTTAACAGCACCCTTGGGTTAACTCCATGATGACGAATTTGCTGAGACTGCACAGACTGCTCACGTCCTCTGGTAAGAGGCTGAGTGGTAAGGATTGATTATAGACCTTATGCAGGGTCAGCCTTAGGCTTGGGTTGGCCCTCGCTGTGCCGTGGAGTCAGTGTGTGAGACCAGGCATCCTCAAGGGAAAGCAGAAGAGTCTGTGCCTGCCAAGCAGAGGTGTTCATAGACGGGACCTGCCCCATGAAGCGAGTGGCTGGGATTGTCCCTGGCAGCCCAGGCTGAGAGAGGAACACAGCCAGGTTCCTGCCACTGTGCCTTCACTCTTACAGTCCATGGTGGCAACATGCAGTGCAAGGGCTGCTTCTGTCTGTGGATTTTTCTGAGCAGCTGAGAGCACATCACCCTTCAGCAGCCCAGCCAGAGTCCTTCCTCTCCCGCTGGCAGATTGATAAGGAGGGACTTTCTTCTTCCACAGCTAAGTGCTGCTCTGATTTACTGCAGCTCTTCCTCAAGCACTTCCGGAGGTCAGAGGGCTGCAGACATTAGCCCATAATGGAAGACCCGAGGTCATGTGTAACCAATACCGACGGACCTGGGTGCCGTGCAGTGCAGCTGGGAGTAAATAAAGCTGTCCCCTGACTTGCTTTGTAAAACTGCTCACTAATGTGACACAGAGAGGAGGATGGAAGAATAATGGATCGTTCTCATCAGAAGAAATATAGTGCCCAGTGGCTTGTGAAGTGAGTGTGTTTATCTGTTATTCTTGTGGGATGCTACCCTGCAGTGCAGCTGTGCTCCCTGAGCAGGCTCTGGGGGCCATAGAGGCTGAGGGCTGCACTGCTCCTGCCCAGGCAGCCTTTCCTCAGCCCACCTTGCTCCAACCGTGTTATTTTCCATTTGTAATGAAAACTTGGAACATTTCTAATGAAATAACTACATTTTAGTTCCAAGAGCACTGTAAAACTCCTGTACTGCAGTATCACTAATCTGTATTTGATGACCTACGATCATTCATAATGAGTATAAATTAACCTAAGTTAGGTTGACTGTGATAAAATTCCTGACAGTCCTTGCTCCAGTAAAAGTTGGAAGCTGCCCTACTGCAATGATTGCTGATAGATGGAATTAAAATTGTGGGTGTCCTGTGAGTAGTTTTTTCGGTGGTAACTGAAGGACTGAGCACCATGTGCAAGGAAGTGGACCCAGACAGCCTGCACTACTGTATGTGCAAATGAAGGGGCTAATCCTAAAGGCAACAAGATTTTCTGCATTTCAGTGCAGTAAATCCCACTAAAATCCATGTCAGGACTCTTGGAGGCTGGCTCTGAGGCTCAGCAGCTGCACACCACTATCCCTGAGTGGCTGAGCAGCTGTGGACTAGGCTGCTGCAGGATTCTGAGCATGAGGCCTGAGAACCAGCCACCCTTGTGCTGTGTGAGCAGAATAGGGAAGGTGCCTGGGACAGGGGGGAGAAGAGCTCAAATGGTGATGGAGGTGCCATTAAAGATACTGGTTATGTCTGCAGTGCTGAATGCCTGTGCTTGGTGGGTGGTGCCCTCTCTCCATGTCAACGCCATCTAGGAGATCTGGGAAATCCCATCTTTAATGCTGTGTTCCGTATTGGTTGACCCATAATCAGAAGTAGATCGATACTGGAGGGAGTACAGAGAAGATGTCCTAAAACAATCAGGAAATTGTACTGTTTGTGGATTTTATACACAGAATTTGGCTTATTTTGTCTAGCAAAATAAATAACAGGGGGATGTGGCTGTGCTCTGCCAATACACTGGGAGTAAATTCAAGGGAAGCAGGTGATTCATTAACACTGTAAGCTGGTGGGCTGTATTTTAGTGAAAACCTTCTTAAGGACACATAAGTGAATTGGAGACAGACGCATGAATGGGGTTTTTTAAACTATTGGGCACTTTTGTAGCAAAGGCACATCCACTGGTTCTTCCCAATTACACACCCACCCCTACCCAATCTGCAGAAAGTTTACAAAATTGAATTAGGCAGGATGCCTTTCCCTGGGCCTGTGTTGTGTGTGTAATTGGGACAGTGGGCCAAAAATCCCATGCAAATATCTTGGACTTTATTGGGCAGGATTTTTACATCTGAAAATGGGAGCTCAAAAGATGGGAAGCAGTCTTTTTGAATCTTACTTGAAAACAATAACCATGCTTAGCACCTCCATTCATGCAATAATCCCACAAGAGAATCTGTCATCAAGTGGTACTCAGACCTGCTCGTGTCTGCGCCAGCTTCATTACTGGACATTAGGTGTATTTATACTGCTTTGAATGCTCCACGCAATTCAAGTCCCGAGGAGAAAGACAAGCTCAACAGTCCACACAACGTTTGTTTGCCTGATGTTATCACCATCAGCAAAGGAAGCAATTTTCACAACCAGCAGGATCCTGTGGTGGCTGCACCTCGAGCGCTCGTGGACCGCTCGCACCTGAGGCCGGCGCTGGCAGCGCGGAGGTGATGACAATAGGCCTGTAAGGTAAACAAAACAACGGGATAAAAAGTGCTGAAAGCCAGCAGCAGGTGAACTGCTAAGAACAAATCCACATGCCCATCACCCCACCTTCAAGACAGGCTGAGCTGTGGCTGGGCAAAGCTTATCAGTTAGGTTAACACATGGTCCTTCCCCGCCCTGCCCCCTTCTCCCAACACCTCTCTTCCCAACTGTCAGCAGTTGTTTGATTACTTGTGTGGTACAGCTACAGAGAAGAAATTATTAGCTGCCCCCACTTCCTCCTTCACACAAAACAGAGGAAGCTGCTCCACTGGGGCTTTGTACAGTAGCCAGGTGCTGTTGGGTGGTTGGTCACTGCTCTCTTCAGGAAGGTAAATATTGGGCTAGAAGCAATTACAGGTGTGTTCAGAGGAGCAGCACATGGTCTGCAGCTTTCACACCTTCACGGGAACCCCAGCATGCATTTGCATGTCTCCCACAGAACTAGCTCTTGTTGGTGTGTCTTCAGCAGTAATTGGCTGGAGGTTCAAGTAAACTTTTGGCTCTGGCAGTTGGAGAGATGGTGCACAGATGAAAGTGCTCTTTGCAGGGGCTGAAGTCTGTCTGCTGCTCCTCAATGGCAGCTGTGTTAGGAAGAAAGCAGACAATCCAGCTGAAAGACTCCTGGTGTCACCAGGACCGTGTGCACTGCAGCAGTCTCTGGAGCATATTCCTCTCCTGTTACATGCTGCCAAGGGCTTGCTTTATTTCAGTTAGATTTTCAAGGAAGATGAATGCAATGAAACTCTGTTCTCCCTGTGGCAATATGCTTCCTCAAGCACCTCTCATCTAAAAGGCCAACAGCACCTGGCTGCAAGGCACTGGGTTTCAGAAGGCCTTCCCTGAGGTGGAAGCAGTGATTCTTCCTGCTTCCACCTCAGGGAAGAGAGGTGGTAACAATTGTCAGGATTTGTGTGTCATTCAGTCTGTGTTTATGGGTGATGGCAGATTCTGCACTAGCTCTTACCATATTTCACTGCTGTGGAAAGTAGTTCCTTGCTCCAGGATGAAGAGTTGTGCAGAACCTGGCTAGCAAGTGTTAATATTATGGTATCAGCCCCTGCCTGTGTCATGTGTACGAGCTGCAGCAGACAAACCCAGCACAGAGAGCTGACAGGGTAAACAGGCAGGCCAGATAAAGTGCTGCAAAGGGAGCAGAGGCACAAAGAAGTGCAGTAACAGGGTCAAGGTCACACAGCAGGTCAGAGCTGGGCCGGGTCCCGCGGGTCCCAGGCCGATTCACTGCCCAGTGCGGCGGCAGCCTCACGCACTCCCTTCTGCAGCAAACACAGACACGCTCTGGGAAACTGTTTGCTGTTTTAACAGCTGCGAGCTTTGCACAGAATAGATTCATGTTATGTGATGCATTCTTCCAGCTTCTTAGTAGGAAAATCCAGGCAGCACAATGGAAACTCAGGGTCTTTTTGGACTAGCTTAGCATGGTGTTAAATCAGCTTGTACTTGAGCGGCACTGTTCATGCAGTCCACAGTTTTATGATTTGGAAAAAGCAGGGTCACTTCATTTTTGCTTCTGTAGCAGCAGGGAGAGGAGGTTAAATCTGGGATAGACAGATTATTAGAGCTTCTGTGAATCCAGATGCTTCTTGGGGATGGCAAGGCAAAAAAACCTTTTAATATTTTGTCCCTGCCAGACATCTGGGTGGTATTGCCCAGTGATGAAGGGAATAGAAAGGGCTCCATTTATCATCTCTTCTATTTTTTCTTTTTATTTACTTTCCTTTTAAAAACACATTAAAAAAATTAATTCAGTGCTGGGGAAAGGTGACAGATTAACAACCCCAGAGATTTCAACCCTCTGTTTATCCTCTGAGCAGAGAGCTCTGAGCATTCTCAGTGCTGCTCTGGCACTGTGCCCCAGCCCTGACCTCAGGGAGCAGCTCCCGAGGGAACACTACCCCATCCCTTCAGCCCCTCTGGCCTGCTGGAGCCACATCCCCTCGGATGGAGCAAGAGGTGCTGCTGGCAGTATTAGTCTGTTCCAGGGACTCCTGCAAGTGAGGAGATAGATGGTGTTCCACAGCTAGACTGCTCAGCAACAAGTTGTGTTTATGCAGAGCAGCTCTGCAGGGGTCTTACTCCAGGTCCTCCATGCCACATTTTGACATCACAGTCCACTTCCCAACCTGTGGTCTTGTCCCTCTGAGGAGGGAAAGAAAGCAAATCCTGTGAGGTCACAATAAAAAAGGCCTTTGGGATGCTCAGGTATCTGTGAATGGTGCTTTTGATCTCACTGAAGTGTGGTTCAAGTGTGGTTTTGACAGTTTGGGCATTTGCAGCTCCTGCCAGCTTCTGGAGAATTTTTAGATGCACTATAATAATATGGTTTTATTTAGGAAATAAACATGCTACATGGATCCTAGCACTAGGTCTCCAACTTTGAAAAGGTAAAATTCATTCCCCATCCCTCCAGCCTTTCTCACTGTCATACTTGGTTAGATTTTGTTTGATAATTCTCACTATGGGTCATTTCAATTTCCCACCATAAAGGCCTTGTGTAGTTACCTTTTCATCAGCTCTGGTGTTTGGGATAACCCTTTGCAAACCAGGTATTTCCCTCTGCCATAAAGCTGGGGTGTCTGGGAAAGGAAAGCATCCTTCACAAACCAGTCACCATGGGTCAGGATGGGGGTGGCACTGGGGGCGTTAGTCCTTCCCAGTGCACACAGGCAATACCTCCTTGCAATTAGTAATGCTGCCACCGCCCCCTCCCCTCACGCAAGAAGTGACATTCCAAGACATGCCTTTGGTGTTTGAACTACCCTGTCTCCTGGACTCAAGGGACAGGGGCTGGGACAGCTCTGTGGGAGGCCCTGGTGTTGAATCCATTTGGCTGCTGTGCCCAAGGGGCCTTCCATCATCACCTGCCTCCGTCCGAGCGACGGCCTCCGCTGCACCAGGTGGTACTCAGGAATTCTACCCACTGTGAGTTACCCTGGGAAGAAACTCCTCCCCTGCTTTTCTGCCAGTGGTATCAGACGATTGACCTCATTCCCCCTTTTTGCTGAAGGGGCAGAAATTTGATAATGGCCTTAATTATGTCTGAACGTTAAACAAATGCTCTGGATCATCACTGCTGTATCCACTTGTCCATAATTACCAGGACTGGACATGGTGGCTTCAAAGGCCACCCAGTTATCATTTATGTTTACTATAAACACAGCAGCTGTTTTGGGTTACGAGGGTGGTCATTCTCCTGGAATTTGATGAGCCAGACCCTGAAATCCTCACCTGACACCAGCTCTCTCCCTTCTCTCCTTTCCTTCATGAGGAAAAATCAGTATGGGAATGTTCTATCCTGCCTAAAGAGGGAGGAATGAATGGGCCGGGCCTCGTACCTTTGGGTTTTGCAGTTTCTCCAAGCTCCCTCTGAATTCCAGTGAACTGCTCTGTGTTTCCTCATTTGGCAAGTCACCAGCTACTTAAAAAAAAAAAAATTGGGATTGGATCAAACTTAACTAAAGTGTTAAAAACTTCTGCTTTTCTTGATTCACTTTGCAAAACAGGTGAAAATCCACTTTGCAATCATGTGAATTGATGTGTCTTATGATGTGTGAGCTCATAAAGCTCACACTACTCTGTGCACAGGGGAGCTCTGGGTTTCAGAGTGTGGCTGGTGTTGCTCTGGACTCTGCTTTCTTAAGAGGGGATATGCACTATAGCTTTACCTGTGCCACTGGGAGTGACACTGTCCTGTGCTAATGAGAGTTTGAGAGCTCAGGACAGGTTGATGTTGCCCATGGCTTTGGTGTAATCTCTACAAAATTACAAATTGGTAACTCGTGGTGGCAGCAGCAGAGTGTAATTTATGAACTGCCTCTTACTGCCTTTCATGTCGGTGCAATGGAACTTAGTTTCTCATAGTTCAGCCAGAAGACATGGGACTTTTCCAAGTTTTTCTCTTAGTTGAAAGTCTTCCATCTGGCACAGATTTTAAGAAATGCCACCAGAGTGGGTTTTTAGACTAGTTTGTTGCTGTGTAATCCTTCCTGATTTTTGTTTTACTGATTTTTTACCAGAGGAAACTCAAGTTCAGTGGTTACATAATGGACTGTAAACACAAATGGATTGACAGGGAATGAAAGGACAGCAGCATATTTTGTTGCTCTGATAGTACCACTTTATGAGAATTGAATTATAACATGGGGAAATTTCACACCACTTCTGGGGAATAAAGCTCTGTCCATGCTCAGTTCTAGAGGCCAAACACAGAATCCTCCTTCAGGTAGAGAGGCACAAAGGAGCCACTGCTGTGCAAGGCTTGTGCTTTCTATGAGTGGAAGCAGTGCATTCAGCCTCCCCCTCCCTGCTCTCTGCGCAGTCCCTGGGAGCAGGTCACAGAAAGGCAAACCACAGCAGCAGGGGAAGGGGGCAGTGATGTGCAGCTGGTTGGCACCTGCAACCTGACTGCAGGTAATGCGGTCTGACTCAGTTATTCCTCACTGGGAAAAGATGCTTCATCTTATCTGTAAAGAGCAAATTGGCTGGGTTTTGCAGCAGGTAACACATATCAGGATGATGTATTTATAAGGGGAGGAAAGAACAACATAGCCAGTGCCTGTTTATTTATTTTTTCATGAATTATTAAGGCTAAACAGACTAAACACACTTTCACTCCAGAAAGAAAAGCAGTGCCAGTACATGGAATTGAGAAATTTTGTGAGGTTCAGACCATTACATTGTTCTCCTCCCAGTCAACAACTGAGATAAATCATAGCCTTAAACAATAATGTTCACAGAAAAGCTCTGGAGACAAAGCTACAAAGCCAGCCTTGTGAGAGAAAGCTCTTCCCTAGGACTCTCTAAAGTTATGTTAGCTGGTGTTGTCATGCTGTGGCAAGTGTGTCTGTGATGTGTGGCACGTAGATTATCAGGAGTTTGTGTTGTCAGTATTTGCAAATGAGTATGTTTCATGTAAATTGAGAAAGAAGTGTTACACATGTGGAACGTTGCCTCAGGTCTCTTGCAGCCTCCAAGGCTTTTTGGCTGTGCACTCAAGCCAGGGCCAGTTCATGTTTTCATGTTCTCAAGGTGAGGATTTCAGTGAAGTCCCCAGAGGACTAGAGAGGGATAAATGATGTAGTGCTCTCCTGCACAGATAAAAGTTCTAAGAGAATAAGGAATAGGGACCTGAAAGGATTGATTTATAAGGTAAAATGTTAAAAAGGCAAAATAAAGAACTCTCTAACAATACTGTACTGTGAAATGAACTTCAAGTAGGAGATGAACATCAGAGAATAGGTTGCAAAGCCTTGGCAACATAACATTATGGGTGCCCAAATATTTGATTTTTTTCATTTTCAACCTTCTCAAAAGCCAAGAGCCAGATCAGACACATGAAATGTTGTGCTTGTTCTCAGGACCTGGCCCACCTCCTCTTTAGCCCTCAGCCCTCCAGCCCTGTCAAATTGCGAAGGATCAGCTGGAGCAGGTGTCACAGGAGATGTATCAGTGCAGGGTTTGCTGGGGTTTCTCAGAGCAAGTGGCAGGATCTCTTTTATCACGCTGAGCCTTCTCCTGTCAGCAAAGCAGACGGATGAAATTTCCTTCTCTGGAGACCCCCTCTCTGTTGCTGTGTAGCCAAAGGATTTTGTAGGCTCCTTTACTGTCTTAATTCTCATCAGATTTGCATCATTATTCAGGCCTAAGAAAAAAAAACATACAGCTGACTTTAAAACAAAAATCTCTCCACAAAGCATATGAAGAACTTCTGATTTTGACATGTTTGGAAATATTTTGGGATATTTTGCTTCTGAGCATTTAGAAAGTACAGACTGAGCTGTTTTGTACTAACTTCTACAAATGCTAACCATCTGGCTCTGCTCACATTACTTCAGGTATTCATTCTGAGTCATTTAGTGTTTGAACTCATAAAGAGCAAAGGTGTTTCCTATATTTCAGTAAATGTGCTTAAAATGCAGTAATGGTGCCATGGGTCCAGATTTGGAATGCTCCAGGGAAAACCTGGAAACAGAATTTCATTTCAGTCCTCTATAAAAAGCAGTCTACTGGGCACTTTTGAACCATGTTCAAGTTTGATTTTTTTCAGTGCTTTAATTTTGGGGCATTTTAGTCTGGGTTGTCTTTATTTTCTACCTACTGAGATAGGTGAAAGATTGCTCAAGTGTCAAAATGCATTGAACATGAGAATTAAACCTTCCCCCATAGCCTTTGTTCTTTCAGGTAATTTGTAGTTTCAGAATTAACAAGGTAAGAAGGTCCACGTAGGGGAGGAATAACAAACTACAAACAGAATCTAGCAATCAGCTTTAGAGGGTGAATGAAGAAGGCTCAAAAGGTGCAGCAATGGTAGTTCTCAGGTGCTGCTGTTTCCTTGGGATGGTCTGCTGTGGTTCTTGTCATCATAAAGCAAAGTCGAGGGGTTTTGTTTATACTTCTTCAGAGACACAGTTAAACACTAACAAAAAGCTAGAAAAAGACCACTAAATCAGAGAGCAGAGCATCCTTGGTGCCCTGTGGTGATTAGCCAGCAGGACCTCTCTGTTTCAAGGCTATAAAAATGATTATGAGAGCAGGAGGACTGAGCTGGTGCTCTGCCATACTTTGGGATGCTGATTTGCACACTCGTGTTTCAGTCCCTGCTGAAATGTGCAATAAAACACATCAGCTACTTGACAGGACATCAGGCCAGGATGAAGAGAGTCTTGAAATGAGGAGCTCCCCTTGCAGGCTGGCCAGGCCTGGCATCACAGAGGAGTGTGCCCAGTGTGAATCCAGCTGCAGATTGCTGTTGCTGCCCTCACCTAGAGGGCTCTGGCACCACCAGCTCGAAGTGTTTGTCTTGCTTGCAGAGCCATTGCAGAGCAGGAATCCCACAGCTAAAGTATTGTATCCATGGTTTATCCAGGATGCAGTCCTTCCATTGCCTTTTGGTTCAGGGAGGCTCAGTGGCTCTTGCAAGAAGGACTAGGAGGAAGGCTGGAAGCTCAAGTTGACAGCTCCTACCAGAGGCAAGAATTAGCTTGTATTAATTTGATTTATTGTTTTCTCTTCCATAAATATAAGTTCGGAAATTCTTGCACTGATTTAAAACAAACAAACTTTCCCTACTGAGTGGGAAATTCAGGGTAGCAGAATCTCTGTCCAGAGCTGTTATTCCAGGCAAAGGAATAGGTATTTGTTATGTGGAGGTGTTTATTAAACACTTCTGATATTGAAAAGGAAAATTTCAACAGTTTTTATCTGTAAAAATGAGTTGTTGCACCATGGAGTTGTCAAACATCACAAAGGAGCAGTCCCACAGCCCAGCTACAAACACATTCACAACCAAATGCCAGGACGGTCCCTTGAAATGCTAGGGTTAATGATATATGGATTTCATTTACTTTTTTCATTACAGCTTTTAAAAAGCCCTCTTAGGTGACAATAAGGTTTGAGGGAAGAAAGCAGTTAAAAAGAATAAAAGAAAAGGTTTAACAGAAACACAGGACTGAGCTATGTTTATTGGGCTGTGTGAGACCTGTCCAGCTGGAATCAGCATCAGCAGTCACCCTGACGGGTGCTGTTCCACTGATGTCTCTATTCAGATGGGATTAGACGCCTGTCTGGCTGCTGGCTGAAAAATCATTATTTTTAGTGCCGTGTCCCTCCAGTCGCTTTTCGTTCCCCTCCTGATAATGTGCAGTTGGGATACATTTTATCTTCCCCCTCCCCTTATACCAGGTTTTGAACAAATAGAATTCTCTTTGGTTGTTAAGCGGCTCTCCCTGGCCCTTTTTTCTCGTTTCCTACCAGAGGGTGATGGATTTGGTAATTTCTAAGGACCTTCCCAGCTGTTTTGGACATGAAGACAAAAACAAGCTTGGAGAGATTCACCGATATTATGGAAGATTAGCCTGGGAGTTTAAGGATTTCTTTCAAAAAGAATGGGTTTTTTTCCAGTTTGACTCTTTCCTGGTGTGCATGACTAAAACACCCATGATATGGGATCAGTGCAAAGACAGAGGGATCTAACCCTCAGCTGCTGGAAGCCAGCATTGCCCAGTAAAGTTCACTACAAGCTCCCCATGTTTACACCTGCTGGCAAGCCACCCGTGACAGAGGCTGTGTGTCTGTCTGGGGCCAGGGAACACACACAGTGTGGCATTCCCTTGCTGGCTTTTCATTCAGAGCCAACAACAGAGAAGGTGGCAGTCTCTTCTCTTTGAGCCACAGGTCCAAGTGGGGGCATTTGGCTTTCCTGTGTCCTCCCCTCCCCTGCTCCTCTGGAGCCGGGCAGGCTCTCCCAGCAGCACTCGGTCTATGGTTGGAGGGCATAGCTGTCATTCCATTAGGCTTGGCTAGGCCTGCGTTAAAGCATGTCATACAAATTGAGGGGATCCAGCACATTGACAGACAGATATTTAGCATGTAATTGCACTGAAAGTGCAGCACAAAAGCTCTGGGAGGTGGGAGAGTGGAGGATTTGGATTGCATGAGATCTCGTCGAAGTGAGGTTTGGACTTTTTTTCCAAAGTGCATTTGAGCTCTTAACAGGTGTGATGGTAAGGCATGAATACATCATCTCACAGCCACTGAGGCACTGTGTTAGTCCTCTTTCAGCCTGCTTTGTCCCCTTGAAGAAATCCTTTTTGAGGCAGTATCTGTTACAGACCAAGGGCTGGTGCACAACTCCCACACGCTCATACTCGGATGCATCTCTCAAAGGAAGCTGACCTGCACATCTCTGGCCCTGCCCCTGCCTGGCACAGCCTCCTGTCTCTCAGCCACACAGCAATGAATCCCAAACACCTCATGCACTACAGCTTTCTTATCATAAAGGTACAACATAAATTTTACATTTATGTATTTGGCAGCATAGGAAAAACACCATTTTAATTTCTGGCTTTAGCATTGGTCACTGAGGACCAGTTCCAGTTTTGCTGAAACTCTTGTTTGCAAATGCAATCAGATTGTTTGTTACCTGACACTCCTGGTGCCAGTCTGCACCCATCTGCCCCTACTAGGGCTTTTAGGAAATGCATTGGATCTTAGGAGTTCAAAATCCATCAGTGACTTTTACAAAGACAGCTCCTGCTCCCAAATCATGTTATTTTTAAAAACCTTGGCACTGAGTGGCTCTCAGCTGGTGGCATACCTGGGACATGGGCCCCAGGTCTGTGTGCCCAGGTGCTTCTCTCACCTGCACCTGCCATTCCCCTTCTACAGGTGTTCCTAAGGACTGAGCCTCAGTGTCTGCAGACTTGACTTACCTCAGGTTGTAGCAGAACTACTAAAGTGAAAATCACAGACTGACTTCAGAAAAAGCATCCGAACTGGAACATGCCCAAATAATCCCTCAAAGTGGCCTGAGGTGGGAGAGCTGTTCAAACATATTTTTTGGCCACAGTCATATGATGTGACTGAAAAGGGCAGGAATCACGGCTTTTAAGTCTGTGTGGTAGGGCAGGTTGCAGATTAAACTTCTTATGTCAACTAATGAGGAAATAGATGTAAACCAGTCACTGGCTCTGTGCTGGTGTCAGGACCAGTGGTGAGAAAATGAAATAGTGCTTTTGCACTGCTTCTTGGCTCCATACCTCTGCTTGTACTGCTTTGGTGAGCTGTGCCCAGCCACCCCTTGGCTGGAGGTTGTTAAAGCTAAACTTATAAGAAGAAGCTGCTAAAAGAGGCTTACTGAGATCTGATTCTGAGTTTACTTTGAGTTTACTGATGTTTCAAATTTTTAAATCTATGGTTTTGAACCTAGTTAGAAATCAGAAACAGAGGGGTGCAAAATGGTGGAAGCACTTTAGTTCAGAGATTACAGGGACAATGACCAGGACATAGAAATCTTAATTGAATTCATTAATTTACACAAAGAGGTCCTCTCTTAACTCCTACCAGCAGCTGAGCAGAGCCAGCATTCCCCAGTGGTCAAAGCCCAGGACTGGGTCTGGAGGTGTGTGTTAGGTGCTGTGCACCCAGGTAAGAGGGGAGTGTTTCTGTCACTGCACAGCCTACGTGGATGATATAATATTATAAGGAGCTGGGTGGAATGTAGCAACAAGCAGCGTGATTGATCATTGCTGATAAGCTCTTGTCATGTTCACTTGATTTAGATTGTTTTAAGTGTATCACTTACCAATGTACCATTTACTGTCTCTGTGAGAGAGAGAGGAGACTCCACAATCAAGGAGGGGGTTTTTTTGCAAAAAATGGTGTTGTTTAGTGCATTCATTTTTAATGCTCAAACTGAGAATTTAAAGGAATCTAAATTCTACATGTGCTATGTTGTTTAAAATAGGAGGACATGCTTGAGGATCTGGATCCATAGATCTCTTCCTTGCTAAAGCATAGCTTTTCTAAAAATTGTGGAAGAGCTGTGAGTGTGCAGTGCAGATAACACTTGTCCAAATGGGCACATCCCAGGGATGTAAGCAATGATGGGACACACTTTATACCAGCTGAGTTTGCAGTGGCTCCATTGACTGGGATGTCAGGACTCAGTTTATTGCAGTTAAACTGAGGTCAGAGGGGATGGAAGGATTCTCTGGTGCTTCAGGATTACCCAGAAGGAGCAGTGCCAGGCTTTTATGACATGGACATTACTAGTCTTGGTCTGTTTCTCTGCTGTTCACAGCCACACCTTCTGTATGCTTCCTCTTTGTACAGCCCGGGCCCAGGTTGCTGTCAGGGAACATGATAAAGGAATAAAGCTGCAAGTGGGATCACGTTTCCCTTCACTTCTTGTGTGTATGTGTGTGTGTCTTTGTTTTTTCTGTGCTGTAGCTCAGGGGGGCTCGTAAATCTTGGAGATGACTGTGGATTTTTTTTTTCTCCCCCTTGTATGACTGATTGCACAAATTTATGTGTGGTATTTCTCTCCCCCAGCCTCACTCTGTTAAAACGAGACAGGAGGCCAGTAAATTTGCAGTGGGAGCTGTGCAGGGTTATGGGTCCCTCACCCCCTCCTCTTTGCAGCCTGAGGGCTGGCTGTTCCTTAAAAGATAATGATTTTGGTGTTTCTGCTGGGGGTGGGATGCTGTTTGCAGCCTTCTGGTTTGCTGAATGAGCATGCTTTGACACCCAG
Source organism: Passer domesticus (assembly GCF_036417665.1). NCBI lineage: Eukaryota > Metazoa > Chordata > Aves > Passeriformes > Passeridae > Passer > Passer domesticus. Next base: position 6,420,565 of record NC_087490.1, read on the forward strand.
CTTCAGCACAGGCTGGTGTTGAAGAGAAGGGTTCTCTTGGGGGAAAGTTACAGTCTTCCAGGTTAGTATCCACTGTGGGGAAGGGGAAAATCTCCAGGTGTGGGTTAGAACAAGGGATTCAAAGAACACCCTTCACTCAGTGCTGAGACATGTCCAAGAACACAGTCTATTATTGCTGCAGTGACTGAGCTGAGAAGAGTGTCAGTGTTTCAGAAGCCTGTTGTGTTGCAGAAGGAAGCAGGGGGTTTTAAAAACTCTTCTGGAATCATGTCATAAAACTATTTGTGTCCACTTCTAATTCCTGAAATATTCCTGAAAGAGGCACTGCCTGTGTCCTTTTCCCTGATGCCCTGCACCCAAGCAGTGGTTTTTGCCTTTCCTCTGACTGACTTCAGCTCTATCAGTACCATATAGCTCATGCTGTGACTGGGAAATCCAGCTTCAAGTCTGAATGTCACCTTCAATTTGAACTCCAATAGGAGTATTCCCCTTGAAGAATAAATTGATATTTTAAAGCATTTCCAGGTGTATTTATACTAGTAATAATTGCTTTAGTATCAGTAGCAAAAACTGGAAATTTTGGTTCCTTGTTAGAGTTAAGAGGCAAAATAATAATTTAAGATCTTATCTCCACCTATAGCCATGTCACATGGCCCAGCTTAATCAGTTTAAAATGTCCTAAAACCAATCTGGTTTTAGCTAAGCTTATTAAATGCATTCAGTGAACTACAGCTGTATTCCTGGGTGATAGCACATCTCATGAACTTTAGAGTTAGAGCTGTTCCAAAAATCAGAGCCAGTTCCAACCTGTGCAGAAGCACAACCAAACTTTTGTGCTGCTGTCCAAAGCTCCAAGGAGACTGTCAGGACTGGGCTCCACCTGGGACAGTGAGGAGCTGGGTACACTGGGTAGGACAGGGGAGCAAGTGAGTGCCTGTGAAGGCTGGGCTGGGACACTGGTACCTGTCAGGATTTTTAAGGAGGTCAGATAGCACTGAGCTGCTGAACTGAAACTTGTCCATTTAAGTTTTATTCTTATGATTTGGAAATAACAAGGATTCAGGGCCAAAATCTAGGACTTCTATACTGCAGGTTGGTGCCTGGTCCCTTCCATTAAGATACACATTAAAACTGATTGATCAAAAATGATGTTTCATATTAAAACCCCACTGTGAATCAAAGTGTGGGCAGTAGCCTCTCACAGCTGTCTCTGTGTGAGCCCAGTATGCTGGGTCTGTACAGTCTAGGTCAGATTCTTGTTTTGGCTCTGCCCTGGGTCAGTTATCAGACTGTGGTCTGTCTCTTAACCCTCTGGGTGGTATTTTAAAAGGCACTTAATGGCCAGCTGCAGCTAAACGTCCAGGGAGAAGTGACTGCCCAGGACACCTTGGAGCTCCCAGGCCATAGCTGCTGCCTTAGAAGGGTGCAGGTAACAGCGTTCTCCAGGCAGGCCAGACTGAGTGAACACATCTGAGCTCTGCTATCGTTCAGAGCATGAAGCTCACCTACCCTGAGCAGGATTTGGTTGCTAGAAGGACCATGCAGACACTCATAAATCTTCGGTGTAACTCTGAAGCAGCTTTGTTGACAAATTGGCACCCACCTCTCCCCCCACCTCGCAACATGACTCTCGCACTTGGGGCTGCTAAGAGCTATTTCAGGCCCCGTAACAAATGAAAAATTCATCTCCCCTTTGCCCTGGCAGTTGCCTCCACACCACCCTTTCCCCTTCCTGCTGAGCTGAGTTCTTTAGCACAAAACCCCTAAGCCAGCAGTGGCAGCTGCAGAGGACAGGAGCAGGCTGGTGACTGCCACCCTCCAGCCCCTCAGTGCCACTGAGCCCTGGCCAGGCACCCAGTCTCTTCATGTCCCCCTGTGACTTTGCAGCCCACCCACTGCTACTTCAACCTGGCCAAGAACCTGGCTGCAGATTTTCATCTTGTCATCCCTCCTCATCAACAAACCATTCCTTTTGTGTGGCACATGATCCAGAAGTCTCAGCTGCTCTTTGCCTCTCTTACATCCCCATTTACCAAGAGCTGGGGCACCCAGGGTCTATCCTGTGACTGAGGCTAAGGGGACCTAAAGAGCTGTCGAGTGTGAAGTGTGTGTTTAGCAGATGTACAGAGAAAGAAAAGATTATATATGGTCATTGTACTCCATGCCATTGCAAAACACCAACTGCTGTATAGCATGCAAAAGAAAGACGGCAGACTTTCTTTGAAGCCTTTGCTTTGACTATATTTTTTTTCTTTCTACAGTGCCAAAATGCTCTTAGACACACATCTGCCTTAAAAACAACAATCTCCCCTTCCATTAGCTCAGTTAAAGCTTTTTTCCAAGCTTTTCATTTTGAAAAGACAAGGAAAACCAGAAAAGGAGAATGAGCTTAGGACAATCAGGCATGTGGTTCTTGTGACAAAAAAAGTAAATTGAATTTTAGTCAAGAAATGTGAGAGATTTAGAACAATACAATTAGTACTTAGTGGAATAGCTGCCTGACAAGCAGGTAAAACCAGGGTAATCCTCCATCAGTATGTAAAGCAGACACAGAAAAAGAGCAAAGAAAATAGAGAGCAGGCTCTTTGCTTGACAATTTAAATCCTCAGGGTACAATAGCTGTGCAGAGCAGCTACACAGCAATAGCCATGAGTGAGTGTATAAAAACTTTCACTGTGGGACATGGGTATAACCTATCTAACACCAGTCAGTGCCACTGTGGATGTGGCCATAAAACAGACTCCTCTTGCCAGTGCAGCTGTGCATGGATTGTCACCATGAGGCATCAGCTAAAGCTCGGCAGACCTGGGACAAATAAAACTTTGCTGAGAGAAGCAGAGGCAGGCAGCCTCGGAATAATCTAGGAATGTTATGATATTCACAATTTCTTCCTTTTTTATGGAGGCAAGCGATGACTGGAAAAAAGGAGGCCACAGCCCCCCCTTACTGCTACATATGGGGGTGGAAAACTCCTCTGAAGTTTCATTTTCAGATGCTACCAGGGAGGAACGTACTGTTGTTGCAGGAAGCTGTGTGTCAGATGAGACAGCAGTATTACTGCAGCCCTATGTAAAAAATATTAGCCCTGTAAAGCCAAAGAGTATTCAGACATTTCCATCTCAAAGAATTGATGATACAGCTAGCACCAATTTATTTAGCAAAATATGTTTGTTTTGCAAAAGAAATGCTGCATGTTTGCAATGCTTCTGAAGACCAGGTTCTCAGAAGGGGAACCACAAGCTCACTCACGGAATGGCACATAATTGTCTCAGGTAGGACAATTTTCTGCACTTGCCAGTCATTTTAAGCCTCACATATGGGTGGCTGCCTTTGTCTTCCAAGTGCCTGCTTGTACAATGAGATTTACCTGTTGTGTTATGACAGACAAGTGATTAACATGAGAAAGACAAGTTGGATCTGGTGTTGAGCTTCCTGCATATCTCCCTTGCATACCCTCAGAGACGTTTCCTCAGAAGCAAAAGGAACAGTCTGTGCTCCTGGTTGCTCAGAGAAAAACATTTGTGATGAAGCTTGACTCTTCATGTGGAGCTACAACTCTCTTGCTAAAGGAGTGAGACGTCCATGATGGTCACTGTAACACAAACACTGACAGGGCATTGATCGGCTGCTGCCTCCACTCTGTGGCGTGTTTGTAGCTAGAAAAAAGAGCTTGGATTTGTGTCTCAAAGGATGTGCTTTACTGTTCCTTCTTCGAGGGAGTTCCCATTCCTGAAGGCCTTGCAGTATCCCATTGGGCAGTAGTTCTCAGTTCAGGCCCAAAAGAAAACACAAGACGACAACAAACCTATGAGCAAAGGCACTCATTGTCCCCAGCCCTGCAGTGAAATGTAAGTGGAAATACTTTTATCTTAGGAATGAAGTATAATCTGCAAGTCAGAAAATCAGGTAGAAAGCAAAAGTCTTGAGGTAAGTCTCATGGGGCTGATGTCTCCTCCCTCCCCAGCACTCACTGCCTGTTGCAGCATTGTCTGAGCCCCTGCAGAGTCCCAGCTGTGGTGGCACCTGTGCAGCTTGCGAGCCCACCATCCCCAGGCAGCCCACAGCCCTCCCTGGGACCTGTGGGATGCAGTGATGGAGCTGCCACTCACCATTAAAAACAAACAACAGGCTGTGGGAATAGAAGCAGCTTCCTTTTCCCTCCAGCCCTGTCAGGCCATGTTGGTGCTGGCCTGCACTGCGAGGAAGCTCAGAGCAGCCCAGGGCTCCCAGGCACGGCGCTGGCAGCCGGGGAGGATCAGGATCAGGAAGTTGGGCAGGGGCAAGGTCACCTCTTGACCTCCCATTCAGCAAAGAATGCAACTTGCTGTCAGGCACTAGGGAAGGCTTTTTTTTCTTTCTGCAGTTAAAGATCCCTGAGGTTTCTGATGGGAAGAATCTTACAGCATGATTTTTATTTTATTTTCTCAAGTGTTTTTTAAAAGAGGAGATGCCAATGACATGGTGTAATCACCAGTGAGCTTTGGAGAATGGCTGTTCACTCAATGTGTATACAAGTGCAAAATTCTGGGATTAATATTTCATTATGACATTGGAAACATCAAGATTCGTAACTGATCTTGGCATAACATGACCATAATCTTGTAACAAAGAGGGAAATGTAATCTCTCAAAAAATAAAATTTGTGCTCCAATTTTTCCTTGTGTGTGATTTCATTGCCATGTTTTACAGCCATGTAAGTGAGAGCAAAGTCAGGTCCCAGTGGGACCTTGATTCAGCTCCTGTGGTTTGTTTGTGCCATCTCGTCTCTTGTCCTTTGAGTTGTCAAACCTGGATCCAGTTTCGCTGCCATTGTAGGATAAAACATGGCTATGTTTGGAACCTTTGCTTTTCCTTAGTGAATCCACTGCCAGTCTTGGCTGGGGAAAAGCTTTGTGGTGAAGTCATTCTTCCTCAGTGTCCCTCTATAGCCCATTTCTTCATCCTCAGTGTCAGGAGGCTGTGACATAGGCAAAAGGATCTATTTCTATCTCAGTTTTCAGCCAAAAAACCTTCCCTCTGGGTCAGTGTCTGATAATGTATCACAGCCACAGAACAGCATGGTCAGACTTGTCCCTTTGAGCACTTTGGAAATGTCATCCCCTCTGAAAGTCATTCTTTGCAGAAATATCCATGGCCAAGAGGCAAACAACCTGATTTGAATGGAAACCTGCTGAAGAGTAAAGAGAAAGACAGAGTGAGAGTCCCGGCATGGAAAGTATCTTACTAATACATAGCAGGCAGCTCCCTGAAAATAAAACTGCCTGACTGTTTTAGGCATGGTCTGTTTTCCTTGGAGAAAGTAAAAATCTAAATATGAGGGTTCATAAGTATATTGTTCCTTATGCTGGTGTAAAGGTAGTGCATATTAAACAGGTTCATGGATTTGCTCTGGATTAAATTCACTGTAACTCTGAAGAAGATTTGGCCCTGGTCTAATGTAACTAGAGAGACTTTAAGAGCAGAAGAGACCTGCTGTGTAACTACAGACCAAAGATCTTCAGCACTGGCAAGATATCCAGCAATATCTATGGACAGGTAACAGCTCCCCTGCTCTACTGCAGAAAGATCTCTTCTATATTCTAACAGTGTGACTGATGAAGAAGCCCCCCCTCAGTTCCAGTTGTGAATACCACTCACATTTAGAAGCTAAAGATTTATTTCTCATATTAACTGAACTACTCAGAGGCTTAAAGAACCTGCAAGAACCTTTTCCTGCAAGAATGAAAAGCTAATCTAACTCTTTGCCAGTGTTTTCTGGATTTTTTTCCAATGCTGGTATTATATCTTCTTCCATGCTATTGAAAAAGAATAGTGAAAAGGTTGTTGAACTAAAAGCATATGAATACATCTATCCAGAATACTTCCAAAAACTCCCCAAATTCCTCCCTCTTAAAAATTCTTTTCATATTCTGTCTTTGAAGTGGTATTTAATGCATCCTGCACATATTTTTGTTAGTATTTTCTCTCACAATATCATGAAGGACTCACTGTAATACCTCACAAAAACAGAGATGCTGCTAAGGGGGACATTGCTAGAGCAGTTTGTTGCTCTGCTGTGTCTGCTCTGTGACAGAAAGTGCTGTGTGACATCTGCTAAGGGGTTTGAGTCTCCCCTTACCTGGCGCTGCCTGACACCAGTGCTCACATCACTCCTAGCTCAGCTGCAGAAGGGGCATGCCAACAATTCTGATTTATTTAGGTTTTCTACCTCCACAAAAGAGGAGGAGTTCCACTTAAACACTGAGCTAGCCTAAAATTATAATATATTTAATTTGCATCAAAAGGAGTTCAGTTGCCTGATTACAAAGTTGGAAGCAAGTTAGTTACAAAAGAAAAGCTTAATAAGAAAATCAGTTCTTAAAGCATACCTGAACCTTAGCCAAGGCACAGTGAGCTGTTGTGTAGCTAGCACAGGTGAAGAGCCCAAATCAGCTGAGTTCCACCTCCAGAGTTCTGCACTAGAGCAGACCAAGGCTCTTGACTCTGTTTTTTCATACCAAGGGATTGATACCAGTGTTGTGTCTGATTGACCCCTCATAGCAGCCATCCCACCCAGTCATTCCTCTTACTGCTCAGTTTGATGACAAATGGCTAAACCAGCAGCTTTGGTCAGTGCTGCCTGTCTGGGAGGATGCACAAGAAACTTTGTTCATGTTTATTTGTCAGTCAGGTGTCATTTAGCTCACCCTAAACTTGCTTTTGGTATCTAGGACATTAATTTTAGATTCTCCTCAGACAGCATGATGAAATAGGAACCACCTCACAAGGTTTTCCATTTTAGTTTTATTAACTTTAAAGTAGATGGGAGCAGCTGCAGACATCTCTTTGGTAAAGTTTTGGGAGAAGGCTGAGGCATGGTTCTCCAGGATGACCAGGGCTGGTGGGAGATCAACTGGCTGTAAAGATGTTTGTAATGGTGTGGAGGTTGTGCTGTGCAAGTTAAAGATAATTTAGAACACTTAGACACAAATATTCAAACTCATGTAGGAATGCACATCTCCATTCAGCTGGTACATGAACATCTGCATCGGCTCTGAAGCATCTTGTACAAAGCAGAGCAGCTCCCACAAGAAATACACCTTCATGTCTGGTCAGAATTGTGGGTCTTTTAAGAGGTGGGATGGGGGGAAGAGGTGTGACACTCACAGCAGGCATTACTGTTTGCACTGCTAACTGCTGTGGAGAGCTCAGGGTCCCCAGCAGGAGGAGACTCCTGCAACTTCCTCTTTTATGACTAAGTCTGTTGCCTCTTCATTTCATGAGTGTTTGCCCAGGCTGTAAATGCACTGGGGCTTTACAGCTGGTGGAAGTGGCTGGGGGCCAGTTCAAGGTCCCAGTGTTGCTGTAGTGTGTCTCCTCTGGCTTCTCACATGTCCAGGCTCTGTTCTGTCTTCCACCTGCAGCAGTCATGACTATATTTTTGTGCTAATTTTTAATACTATAAATGTCAAATTGCTTTTAATACAGATAGCTCTGAAACCAAACAGCCTCAGAGTGCCCTGCACCTTGCTCTGGGCAGTCACTAAGAACAGGATATTCCTTGCCTCCAGGGAGGGAGGCTTTGAAGATCTGCCCCATCTTTATACAGAAAACAGAAATAGCTGAGTCAGGTACTCTGTTCCTCATAAAAAGAGAGCTCTCCCTTAGATGTCATCTCCTGAAGTCCTCTGTTACCCTTTGAATGTCTCAATTTCCCTCTCTGGACTGGTAAGAGTGATGGGAATGGTTGGGCTGGGTGTATCCGTAGCTTTGATCCTCAGCTGGAGATCAGGAAATGTTGTCCCTCCGCTGGGCTGGGTGAGACACACAGGTAGGCACAGCCCTGAACTTTGGGAAAGTTCATACCTGAACTTTGCATCCATAACCAACCTGTCCTGTCCAGACAGGAGAGAGTTTGGTCAGTGCCTGTAGGGCTTGGGTGGGGGTAGGGGTGAGGAGCTCTTGAATCAAATGATGATGATTAATTATTATTTCATAATGAGGGATTATCACAGGCTTTACAGCTAAATAACCCAGTACTTAGCATTTCTGTGCTGTGGCACCACGCACGTTCAAAGCATTGTACAAACAGCAACTAAATTACTAAAATGAAGAGATTATTTAATAGCCTGTGTCTTTGCATTTCTCAGGGAAGGGTGGAGAGTGTTTAGAAATTTGCCCTTGACATTACCATGCAGTCACATTCCAAGATTGTGGCTCATGTTGCCAGGCCTGTGATGTGCTTGTTTGGCATTAACATTTGGGAGACTGTAGTTATAAAAATAAAACCAAAAGGCTAACCAGGTACAAGTGCCTTAGCCTTCCCCCTAACACCTTGCCAGAGATGGCTGTGTGGACGACACAGAGGATGAGCTCTTTGGCCCAAGTGACAGACATAAGGTGTCAGCCTGGTCATTAAAATCTCTGACTCTCCAAACATATTTTTACCTAGCACACTCTGTCTTGCAGAAACACCCCATGCTGCCAAGTGGTATCAGTTGATCTCCAGTGATAACATTTGGATCCCAGCTCAGTGTCCCTCTGCCTATTCTCCACAACTCACAGAATGTTCGCTTTTACAGACTACATCTATTAGATGTAGACCCTGTGCATGATCAGCCATCCTCAGAGGGCTTGGTTTTCTCCTCAGTTTGGTTTTCTCCTCGGTACTTTGCCTCAGTGAACACTGATTATTAGCTAAGGTTGTAGTGTCTGCCAGAGGGATGAGATGCTGATAGCTGCAGACTGGATGAGTAGGCAAAGATACTGTGGGGTTGAGAAAGTTGTTGCATGTGTAAACCAGCTTGGATTCAGATGCAATCTGCTTGCATTAGTCTGATAAATTTCAGCCTTTACTAGATTGCTTAGCTCACCCAAGCAACATACCAAGGCATTGGAGGTGATGGTCTTTTCTGAACCTCAGCTTACATTTTGTGTCTCTGTGCTCTCCATATGTGCACCACACTCCATTTCACAGGGCAAACTCACCAGAGGATCCCAGCCACAGCTTAGAGCCATGCTGTTTGTCTCTGTAAATGTCCAGTGCCTTGAATCTTTTGTTAACTGTATTGCTACATGTGAATTCCTTTGACTGGTGTGGGGAGTGAGCTTCATCCTTGGGCAGCCCCTGCTCACACCATGCTGTGTCTGGCTGGGCTTGCACCTTCACACATTGCATTGCTTTGCAGTCAGGACTTTGCCACTAGGATAGCTAAAGTATTGACACAGAAGTTCAGGTATTAAGATAAAAACATGGCCATAATTTCCTCCTTAATCCTAACAGTAGGAGCTCGTGAAAAATAATTATTTCAATGTCCCTTCTCGGTGGATTTAGTTAGGAATTGCCTGTGGTTTTTTATTTATGGTTTTTCCTTTTTACACAGGAAAAGATACAGTTAAGGTCTAGGAATGCTGAAATCCAGCAAATGGTATTTTTTCCTGTGGGCAAATGTATTTATAAACTAATTTTAAAATACTTCTGAACTTTGCTGATAAGTAATAGTGTTAATTGCTCTCTAATGAGCCTAATTGCTGTTGTAAGAGCACACAGAGGCACAAGTCCTGATGCCTGCTGGAGTGGGAATAAGCTGACAGGTGCTGACACAAAGGCTGGATAGCTGTCTGAGCTCCTGTGAGGTGCTAGAAAAAGTCCCGTGGACGTTTATTTTGGTGGGGCTTCATGCGTTAATTCCATCTGCTCTTGGGCTTTTGGAAGGATTTGCCTCTGTTCAAGCTCCAAGGCTCCTGGGGAAGGAAAGGTGAGGTTACACCTTAGCTTTGGGTGCTGATTGCCACAGCTCCACATTGTTTCAGGGACTGGAGCCTTTAGTACTTTGCCAAGCTGGGGAAAACAGTGGAGTGTTGCTTTTCCTTCTTGTTTCTAGACTGAACCATGGTGATGCTTTCAACATTTCTTTAGAGAACGTTTCCTTCTAGGCCCTTCCGCTCTGTCCTTTGGTCACACTGAAGCCCAGCATCCAAAAACTGGGCAGCCCTTGGTCAGCAGGGAGGAGAGTTGGTCTCGCTGGCCCTTCCCATTTCCATGCAGCCCAACCCTTTCTGCAGGAGTGGGAAACTCCTCAGCCCCCCTTGCATTCCTCAGCCCCAGCATGGCTGGAGAACACCTTTGAGCCGGGTGCTGTTGCTGCATGGGTGGATGTGCCCGGGGGAAATAAATGTCCCTGACCTGATCCGGACGTGCTGTGCCAATGAAAACTGGACATCTGCCGGGTGAGATCAGGCAGCTGCCTCCACCCAGCCATTCTGGCAATTTGGGCAAGTCCCCTGTGCCTCAGTTTGGCCATCTACAGAGTATGTGTCCATGTCAATGCCTTTGAGAGCCTTAGGAAAAAAATCACTTTATTGCTACTTATTATTTATTAAATGCAAGTCAGGAGTAGCACAGGGGCCAGGGAAGATTTATGTAGCCATAGGAAAAAACAAGGCATCTTGTTTCCAGGACAGAAATGTACCATTTATAATTCTAAGAGAAAATTTTAAACCTTTTTGTAAATAGCATAGAGAATTCTCTTGTAGACAAGGCGAGCTTCAGTTTTGGAGTTGGAGATTACTGGTGTATCAGTATCTTTAAGAAAATCTGGCTCTTGCTCTTGTGTAGACTTGATAATCTACGAAAAGTAAGAGGAAAATATGAGAAACATAAATGTGGTCCTGTGGCTGGTGATAATTATTATTTTGTTTTGATTTATCGTTCACAGGAATTTTTTTATGAGAGCCTCACAGGCATAATTCTTTCTCGTGCATAGTTTATTTTTTGCCAAAACGACAAGAGGACAGGATATTTAGCAGAATATGTATGATGGGTGGGTGGAAAACAGAGAGGATTTGGACTTGTGCCAAACATCGGGAAGGCGAAAGAATGAGAAGAACCCAGCGTATTGCAATAGTGTGTTGCTCTTTATCTTGGAAAGGGGTATTTGCCTGAAGTGGCACTCCTAAGTCATCATGGGATTTTATTACAGGTATGCCTCTGAACTCCAGCTCAGCTCCAGCTTCAGAGGGTTCTTCAGTCATTTGCATAATTGCAAAACCCTCCATGATCAAAACGTATGCAGCAAGCCAAAAAATCAAGAGTTTAAAAATATAATCTTCCTTTTAGCATCTGAGCCTTTAGGATATATTTGTTTTGCATTTTTAGGTGTTTCCCAGTAACCATGAAGAGCAGCTAAGTACTTTGCTGTTCAGGGTCTTCAATCCAGCAGTGAGCTTCGGGATTGACACGCGCTAATAATGGAATAGCTGCCAAAAAGTCACCAAGGTTGTTACCCAGCAGTGGGGCATGACAGAAAGGTGCCAGATGTTATAAAATAAGCACAGACATGACTGGTGATTTTCAGATGGGCAGTGCCAAGTGTTTTGGAAGGGCTGTTTCTTATTTTGAATATTGAAATGGAAAACTTAACTTTCGGGAGTGCTTTTGAAAATATTCCACTTGCATTTTAGCAGAGTGCCAACTGTCAAGAGCAGGATCTTGTGAATAAGTTGTCTCAATGCCAGGTGAAGACTCAGCTTTCCAATCATATCATTGTGGCTACAACTTCTCACCTTGAAAAGGTCTTAATCCCATGTACAAGGTGCAGAGGCATTTATAGGAATTATGTATGTAGGAGAATTGTGAGTCCTGCCCTTACTTGCAGAACAAGATGGAAAAACTTGTGTTCAGCTCATCTGCTCCCCAATCCCACTGTGACCTCAAATCACTGCAAAATTGGCATGTTTGTTAGAGTTACTGATCCATCCTTTTCCTAAAGTTTGTGAGTAGGTTTAGGGAAAAATCAGGTAGATTAGAACAAAACAAGGAAAAAAAGTGTTGACTGAGTGGTTTTATTATTCTATATTTTATTTTTATGGTAATTTTATTATCCTTACACTTTTCGTATAAAAAATTTTTGCACTTGATTTTTTTTTTCAGGACTACTTAATGTAATCCTGAAAACAAAGTTGAAGGAGAGCAAGAAGTAATCTCTCTTATTCTGTGAAGTTTTAGCAGTAATTAATAATAAACTCCTGTCATTGGTATGTCAGCAAACCCTTTCCAGGGTTTCCATCTCAAAGCCTGGAACTGGTGCATTTAGGGAGGCGTGCAGTGCTCAGGAATGTGAAGGTGTTCAGCACCCTCCAGACTGAGCACTGGGGCTGGCCTTCACAGGTCTCCAGTGCTGAGCACCTGTGGGCACTGCACCCTTCTGAGAACACGGCTGTTCAAGGGCTATTAATAAAATGCTCTGCAGGAAATTAATTACATTTTGAGGCTGTTATTAGCTCCTGTAGAATTTAATCTATTGCTCCTGTTGGAGACCAAGCCCAGAATCTTCACAGCTCTTGTACACCTGACCTCAGAGAGAGTTTTTGCCTTCACAAGAAGAGTTTTGGAGTGGGAACTGTGTCCTTGGATGGTCTTAGGGTTCCCCCCAGGCTCTTAAAAGGGAACAGGATGGAGCAGTAAGTAAGGGAATCTGACCCTGGGCTACACTGACGGGACTGAGGCTAGGACTTCCTCTATAGCCCATATTAGGGGTTAGCTGCACACTATTAAAAATGGAGGTGGGGGAAGAGCAGGGGACAAGGAGCATCACAAACACTTTCAAGCTAAACCACGTGAAATATTTAAACAGCTCAACTCATCTGACTTTCCAAAATGAAGTCTGAGAGCTGATTTGGCTGCAGTGGAGGAGCAACTTTTCAAAAGGAAAATACCAAGAACTAAACACTGTTTAATCTGAGTGGAAAGGCAGAACAAGAAATTGGCTGAAAGGTGAAGCCAAATAATTATAAAATCAGGCACTTCCCCTCCTTTTCACAGTGAGAATAATTAATCATTAGAACAAGGTTATATGTACATTTCTGTATTTCTTGCTTCTTCAAATCAAGAGGAGGTGCTTTTGTGGAAGACAAGTGGTGAGTGGCCAAACACACACTGTTGAACACTGTGTAGAAATACCCTGATGAAATGCTGGGAGAGGCAAGACTCTTGTAAGAGTCTTTCAGTTCTTTCAATTGATCCTCTCTGACTTCTTTCCATCTTCTGAGACATCTCAGTGCTGCACAGCTGTATTTCAAATACAGTGAATGGATTTAAGATGTAAAGAAATGCTGCTCAGCACCATATGAGACCCTGCAGCCCTGAAATGAAACTGGGCATGACTCTACCTCACGGAGATGGGAAGGCACTTGCACAGCTGTACCGCCTCAGAAATTCCTGGTGATACTGCAGAGGTCAGTCCTTCACTCAAAAATGTGTTTCTGATTAGATTCTGCCCCCTTGCAGATAACAATGCAGTCAGTGACAAATCTAGGGGCAGAGAGGCTTTTGGAGCAGCTACCATGCATTTGCTTTCCACTGGGCTGACACAGCTCATCTGGTTTAACTTCTGCAGGGCAGCTGGGCACCAATCAAGCCTGCTGTGGCTTTCCTTGGAGACTGCAGTTTTCCTCAAAAGCAGCATGGCTGCTCCACCAGTGAAATGATCTACTCTTCTCTCTGTGATATGACAATTACTTATAATGACTGATGTGTAGGTCAGGCAAAGAGGAGAGCTCTTTTCCAAACAGCAACGCTTTTCCTCTGCAGCCAAATCACGCACTGTATTGAGCATTATGAATAGAAAGGGCTTTATCTCAGAGCTCTCCATCTGATATTTTATAAACCATGCCTGAGCCCTCTTAAATGGGGCAGAAAAGCTTGGCAAAGATACTTATGAAAGGCAGCTGGGCCCAAAGAGTCTTTTGCCTACTTTTCTGGGAAAAAAAAAGTCTTGTTTTGGACAGCTGTGGATGGAGGAATTGATGATCTTGCAATTAAGACCCTGGTTGAAGAACTGCGTGACCTGGATTCAATAGGTCAGATCTTCTGTCTGGCCCTGGGCCAACTACTGTGATTTGTTATGCCCCTGTTTTCCTGTTGAAAAATGGGAATGGCAGGATTAATTTGTCTGGCAGGGGTACAGGGGGATAGGTGATGCAGAGTGCTGGGTTATAAAGTCGAAAAACTGAAGAATTCTCAGAAAAGCAAAGCTGCAGCCTCTGCTCCAGAAGCTTTTGAGAGTCCAGAATCTAGCTGACACTGTGAAGCAGCTCCACAACAAGGGAGGCTGGAAGGCCCCAGGCAGGCATCTCTGCAGAGCCCTGACAGAGCCCACTTGTTCCTTGCTAGCACACCTGGGGGACAGTGCCAAGCCAAGGGGTGGGCACAGCTCCGGTGCCAGGTCTGTACCTTGTGGTCAGTAGGTCTAGGACAGGCTCAGAGCCCAAGGGAGTCCCCATGACTTGTGGCTGTGGGACAGTTTGGCAAGCAGATGGCTGCCAAGATCCAGAGCTGCACTCCCTTCCTGCCTGCATTTCAAAATATTTTGGTTTTGCATTCAGTCCAAAACATAATCTCCAAATCCTCCATGGAGGAGAATTAGCATTCCTGCATCGCTCTTCTAGATCCTGATCAGCTCTCAGACATATCATTTCCACTTTATAACACTCGTTCTTTTTTATTTTTTCATTCACAACCAATTTTATCTGACGTTCAACATCAGAAATTTGCCAGTTTTGTTCTAATTACAGGTGACTCTGAGCCAAAACCTCAGATATTATCATGTGTGAGCTGGTGGGAAAGGCAGCAGGGAGAGCAGCACACAGGTTCCTGGCCTCAGCGTGTCAGCCTGGGCAGGCGTGGGGCGGGAGGCAGGGACTGGTCTGACCCTTGCTCTCTACTGCCCTAAGCACAGTGAGTGCTGCAGAGCCAAGCTCTCCACTTGCTTTTGGGCTATGGTATGACCACTGTATTTTTATGCCTGCTTCTTGCACCACAGAAACAAAGTTCTTTGGATGCAAGCCTTTAGATAACCCAGGATCAGGTGCAGAGAGAAATTAAAGGCAGGGTGGTAGGAGAGAGACTGCTGAGGAAGAGAAACAGGAAGGGTAAACTGGGAGCTGCAGGTCACATGGAATGAGGTCACACAAACTTTCCATATCGATCAGCCTGAATTCCCTGTGGGTATTCCCTGTCCCTTCTCAGCTGTCTCGTTTCCTGGTGGAATTTAGTTGACATTTTAAAATCTTTTTTTTATTTGCTATATTTCTGTGCTTGAAGATCCTTCCCTGTCTTTGCTGGGGATGCTGACAAAGCTCTCTGAGCCATTAGTTCCCCAGTCTTTCCCTGCAAGGTGACAAAAGTTTGTTGAAAGCATCAGGGTGGTTGATGCTGTTTTACTTTCAGCCTTCATCATGGAAAAAAAGAGTATGGAGAAGTGCATGGAGCGTGTCTGCAGTGGTGACTAATGACTATTAGGCCCTTATTGCTGTCAGGTGAACTAGTAGCCAAGCCTCAGACATGTGGTCATTGTCAAGAGGAATTTTTGACTCCCCTCTTAGGAGCACCTCCTCCTCCACTCCCCAGCCATTAATTACTTCCACCATCCTTCCAAACTGCCAAGAAGTGAGGAGCAGCAGAGCTGGAGATGAAAGGAAGCAGCGGCTGCCCCGGTTTCCAGGTCTTTCAAATAACCAGTCTGTAATAACTTCCACAGCCAAGGGAAATGGGCGAGCTGTGGGAGGAAGGTCAGCGCTGAGGGGAGGAAGGCTCTCGCGTAGCAATGATGTAGTGGCTCCTAATGGAAGAAACCTGTGGAATTAATCAAGCGCTGTGCCTCATTTGTTAATGACAGCACGCCTAAAACGTGCACCAGCCTTTCTTGTTGGTGGGTAGCTGAGACCCTGCAAGTTCAGGCTGTCAGCGTGGGGACTGTGGTCTCAGGGAACGGCCAGGCTCTGTGGCAGTGCATGCTGGGGGTGACGGGCGCTGGGATGCGCCGTCCGTGTGCCTCAGCTCTCCCAGCGACTGCGAGGGAGCTCGGAGCGAGGCTGGTGCTGACCTCCCATGCTTGGCTTCCAGGCTGTCATGCGTGAAGTTGGTCACGCTCAGTTTCCCCCAGATTAGCACGGGGTATTGAGATGACATTGTTCTGGCTTGCTCGCTGCGGAAAGCAGCAGCTCTGTGGAACCAGTTAAGGCAGTTTGGGCCCAGCTTCCATCTCCGCACCCCCCACACGCACTCCAAAGTTTGGCCTTGATTTCATGGGCCAGGGATGAGCAAGAATCAAAGTAGAAAAATTACTGGTAGTGCATGGGGCAAGTCCCCAGCCCCTCACCCCAAGCTGCCTCCGCAGGCTGAGCACGCAGACTCAGCAAGCGAGGGTGTGCGAGGAGAGTGCTTCTCCTCACATCCTGGAGAGGATTGCAAGCAGGCGGAACCCAGCACATCTTGATTTATGGGACAAATGGCTAACGTGGTTTAGGGAGTGTTTTACATTTGCACCCCCCTAACACTGTCTCTACTTTGCACATGGATATGCACATCCTGGGTGTAGCAAAGTCACCCAGAGCTCCTGGAAGTTCCTGTATGTTGGTGTCCCTGTAGCAAATCAGCCCAGGGGATGTGTCTGGGCTACATGCACCCTCACACCCTGTGCCATTGCTCCCAGCTCTGGCAGTGAATAACTGCCCTAAGTGTATCTGAGGTTCCTGGGGGACTGCTCTGCTCCTAATGAAGGCTGGTAGAGAAACAGAGAGGGGTCTCTGCATCCTGACCTGCCGGTCCTGCTGCGCTGTGCACTGTGCTCCCTGGACAGAGATGGAGCTTTGGCCCTCCGTGTGTCTGATGCAGTTAATGTATTAGGCCTATGTGACTCCACAGAGAATTGCAGATATGAATGGTTAGCACGTAATGAGTCTTCTCAGATATTATAGCCTTCCTATGCATATAAAAAATAACATACAGTCTTGTTATAGGAAACATATGTGTCCTTTCTCCAGAGGCTGGGCAGATTTCTGTTTGAAGAAATGACAGTCTGACCAAAATGCCAAGCCCCACATAGTATCACATTACACCCAGGAGAAGGGCTGAGTTTTCTCAACCTAAGGTTCTATTTAAGCTCCAATTCCCTTCAAAGGAGTGCAGCTGCACACTGCCTGATGGGGAATTGTCTTCAAAATATCTGTGAGGTCACTGTCTGATCTTGGATTAGTCATTTACTGCCCCGTCCATACCTCAACTTCTCTGCTGGTAAAATCACAATGATACCTGCTGACCTTTTAGAAGATTTTCAAGATCAGTGGCAGAAAATGTTACAGGGCAAAACCACAATGTAAAGAAATGTAAAAGGGTAGATTTTCTGTGCTTGTCATTAGTCCTGATTCCTCTCTAGGTAACTGTATTAATTGGTGTACTGGATTATGAACTTGAAAAGTCACATGGTTGGAAATTATTCCTTTGAAAGACCAGTGCATGTAGGGAATCTTTCAGAGTCTGTAATCAGAAGCTCCTTAGAACTCACGTATTTGTGAGGTACAGGTGTTACAATGTAAGGACATCACACTTGAAAAGCTGAAAGTGAGATGCAGTGGCTTGGATTCATACTTTTCAGGCACAAGAAATATTGACAAACATCCCATCTGAGGAGGATGGGAGGTGCTGAGCTCTGAGCTCTATGGAAACTTGGCTTTAAAAGCCAGCCAAATGCCTTGCAGCAATCCTGTCACCCCAGTAATGGTGGGCAGGACTGTCCAGTCCTCAGAGCTGTGGGCCGTGTGCCAGTGATGGGGCATCTTCAAATCACACACAGCCCCAAAGCAGCAGCTCATGGGCTCAGAGCTGGGCATTTGCAGGTGCACCAGGACCCCTCCAGCCTCATCCCTGAGCTGCTCAGCAGCATGAATTAGACAGCCCAGAGGAAGGGCTTCATCAGCTCAGAAGGGAGTCTTTAGGAAAAGAAAAGGGTACCATGTACCTTTTAATACAATGATCTCAAGTTATGATTATGCTCTAGGCAGGTAACCTGGAAATGTGAACAACCACAGATTTGCCCTTGTGCACAGCATGCTCTGATGGATGAACCTGACACCCCAGGATTCTTTCATAATTGGCTGGTGTGTGTATGTGCATCTCAGAGTCCTAATGCTTTTTTCTTTTTCAGCTCAGTGATAAATTAAAGTCTTTAGTCCCATTAAAGTATTAAATTTTAGCTAAGTCCTTAATTAAGCCCTCCTTGCTTTAATTAAGGCATTAAGATTTAATTAAAAGTTAACACATTGGCAAAATCTTCTTTCTCTTCTGCCTTAACTCCACTGGAACAGGTTGTGGCCTCAAATGTGATCTGATGCTATAAAATCAGGAGACGTTCCTGATGCTTCCCCCACATGAGCAGGCTGAAGTGCATGCCAGCACTTGCCAGCAGAGCCCTGAGACCAGCTGGTGCATCCGGCGTAGCTTTCACAGCACATCAGAGGGGTGAGGTGCACTCAGTCTCTCCTCCCAGCTCCTCTCCCCTGGTCTGGGAGGCAGAGCCTGCCTGAGCCCCCAGCGTAGGCTGCATTCCCCAAAGCACTGCAGGGAAAATCTACACACGCAGCTTTGGCCTTTCAGCTGGCCCTGGGCAGATTTGGGCAGCTCCCAAGGAGGTGTGTGTGGCAGTCACCTTGGAGGATAATCCCACCCTCAGTGTAAAACTGAAATAAAATCAGAAGAATTTTTAGCAGGAAAAAAAAGAATTCTAGAAAGTAGCAAGTAGGTGTGAAAATATGCCTTGTACTAAGTTCACTACCTGAGAGCTACAATGAGTTACAAGAGCAGAGATTATCAGCCAGGACATGGCTGGCTCAGTTCCAGGCTGTCCAGCAAGAAGCGCAGTGGGAGAATATGCTGAAGAACTTGTCTGGACAGTTGTGCTTTTCTGGACTTGCTTCTACCCTGCTGAAATCAAGTATGGATTCTTGACACTTCAATGCTCACTGCCTTGATTGTTTCTAGGAAAGGTGAAGCACTTAGGCATGGAAGGCAAAAGCACTGTACACCATGTAGTCTTTTAGTCATGTTTCACTTAAAACTTCCATCAATACCTGCATACCCTGACGTGTCAAAACCAGCTCATCCCAGCTGTCATTGCAAAAGCCCCTTTCCTTGAAGCGGAATAGAATTGGCAAAGAGAAAACTGCATTTTTATTATGTTGCATTTCTCTAGCACTTCTCTTCCAAGGACCTCCAAGATCTCTGCTATGATAATGACACCCTTGCAGGTCATATATTACTACTTTGTTTTCAAGTCAAGGAAACCAAAGCCCCCAAGTAGAGCAAACTTCCAACAGTGCCTCAGCATCAGAAGTGTAGGCTGCCAGCCTCTCATTTTCACAGGAGAGCTGTGCTCTGCTGCAGACATGCACACACGGCCAGTAGGCAGCAAACAGGCTCTGTCTCCAGACACATAGTGGGTGATCACCTCAGCCCTTTTGGGAAAAAAATTGCAGGTCCCAGGGTTTTGGCCGATGCATTCTGATGGAGTACAAGTCTGTGTGGCCTGTTCTCCACAGGACAACTCGGCTCTGATGCAGTGTCCTGAATCATCTCCTTTTGTCAGCGTTAAGAAGGAAAACTACTTTTACACCCTATCTGTGCAGAACAGAAGGCTGTCCCGGGGCTGTCTGTGTTCTGCTCTCCGGCCATGGCCCGGGGCTCTTGGGTCAGCGGGGCTGGAGGGGAGGGGGACTCTGGCCCCCCGTGTAGTCACAGGGCTCGCCGCGAGGTGTCTCCGTGCGCTGCGCTGCGGGAGCCCGGGCACCGACGGAGGGGACAGCGCTGGAGCGGGGACAGGGCTGGAGCGGGGACAGCGCTGGAGAGGGGACAGTCCTGGAGCAGG
The DNA here is from genome assembly GCF_036417665.1 of Passer domesticus. Taxonomy (NCBI): domain Eukaryota; kingdom Metazoa; phylum Chordata; class Aves; order Passeriformes; family Passeridae; genus Passer; species Passer domesticus. Next base: position 6,440,244 of record NC_087490.1, read on the forward strand.
GACAGCGCTGGAGCGGGGACAGCGCTGGAGGGGGGACAGCCCTGGAGCGGGGACAGCGCTGGAGCGGGGACAGCGCTGGAGCGGGGACAGGGCTGGAGCGGGGACAGTCCTGGAGAGGGGACAGCGCTGGAGCGGGGACAGTCCTGGAGCGGGGACAGCGCTGGAGCGGGGACATCGCTGGAACGGGGACAGGGCTGGAGCGGGGACAGGGCTGGAGCGGGGACAGCGCTGGAGGGGGGACAGCGCTGGAGAGGGGACAGCGCTGGAGCGGGGACAGCCCTGGAGAGGGGACAGCGCTGGAGCGGGGACAGGGCTGGAGCGGGGACAGGGCTGGAGCGGGGACAGCGCTGGAGGGGGGACAGCGCTGGAGAGGGGACAGCCCTGGAGAGGGGACAGCGCTGGAGCGGGGACAGCGCTGGAGCGGGGACAGGGCTGGAGCGGGGACAGGGCTGGAGCGGGGACAGCGCTGGAGGGGGGACAGCGCTGGAGCGGGGACAGCCCTGGAGAGGGGACAGCGCTGGAGCGGGGACAGCGCTGGAGCGGGGACAGGGCTGGAGCGGGGACAGCGCTGGAGGGGGGACAGCGCTGGAGAGGGGACAGCCCTGGAGCGGGGACAGCGCTGGAGCGGGGACAGCCCTGGAGCAGGGACAGCGCTGGAGCGGGGACAGCCCTGGAGAGGGGACAGCGCTGGAGCGGGGACAGCGCTGGAGCGGGGACAGCCCTGGAGCGGGGACAGCGCTGGAGCGGGGACAGCGCTGGAGCGGGGACAGCCCTGGAGAGGGGACAGCGCTGGAGCGAGGACAGCCCTGGAGCGGGGATGGGGCTGGAGCGGGGACAGGGCTGGAGCGGGGACAGCCCTGGAGCAGGGACAGCCCTGGAGCAGGGACAGCGCTGGAGCGCGGCTGTGCCTCGGACCGCTGGGCTGTACGTGCGGCTCCGCTGTTTGAGCACGCACAGGCACCTCGTGTGGAACGGGCAGAAGTGTTTTCTGTAGAGGAAGGTTGGTAGAACAGGAGTTAAACATCACATTAAACCGGGCCTCTCAGTAATGGGAAGGAATTTATTTCTTTCCTATATAACTAGAATTCATACCGAAATATATTTAAATGCTGGTAGCACCCCTGGGAGCCCAGTGATGGACAGCAAATGAGAAAGGAAGTAGCTAACAGTATTTGGAGGCAGAAATTAAACTAGGCAGCCTGTCAGCTGAACATGACCAGCCCGATAACTTGTGTTGAACTTGTATGCACCTCTGTGCATCTGTGTTGGAAAACAGGCCTGAACAAAATCCTGTTCCTTGCAGGTTCCTTTGGCTCATAAAGAGAGTAGTGGCTGGAGCCCCAATGAGAGGGTATTTCCTAGGTCTCAGCTCACTGGGGAGAGGAGAGGAGAGGAGAGGAGAGGAGAGGAGAGGAGAGGAGAGGAGAGGAGAGGAGAGGAGAGGAGAGGAGAGGAGAGGAGAGGAGAGGAGAGGAGAGGAGAGGAGAGGAGAGGAGAGGAGAGGAGAGGAGAGGAGAGGAGAGGAGAGGAGAGGAGAGGAGAGGAGAGGAGAGGAGAGGAGAGGAGAGGAGAGGAGAGGAGAGGAGAGGAGAGGAGAGGAGAGGAGAGGAGAGGAGAGGAGAGGAGAGGGCTGTGTGAGTGAGCAGATGAGCAGCACAGTTCTGGGCTGTCAGGGAGAGGCCTGGGGAGATGATGAAATGCAAAGTGCTGCTATGCTGGACTGCACATGCAGGCACCAAGGTAGAAGGCAACACAACACAGAGATTGGTGAATTCAGCCCAGATACCCTTTCTTCCTGGAGAAAAACTTAATGTTCAGACACTCTCACCTGAGCTTGAGGTAGACAGTTGCTTAGAAACTGTGATATCCTCACATAGCAGCCGAGCTCTCATGCATCAGCTTTGTCAGTGCTGGTAACTGCTGGGAGCTGGTCTCTGCCACAGACCTGGGAGCACCTCTCAGCAGGCCCCTGAGTTTAATGTGTCATATCTGAAAGGCTCTTCCCTGTGCTTTGTCACAGCTCAGGCAAGAGTTTCCCCCAGGACCCCTGGCAACCCTGAAGCAGTGTCCCAGCTTGGAGCAAGGGACCACACACTCTGCAAGCACCTGCTTGTCATCCTGAGGTGTCTGGGCACTCAAAACAACCGAGAAGAAACCTGCACTTCTCTGCTCCCTCTTTGCACAGGATATGTGTGATGATAGGAAGTGGGAAGCTTGCCAGGGTATGAAAACCTCTCATCCTTAAGGAAATAAGTCCCTGCAGGGAGCCATTCCTGAAGAGTGGGCAAGACAGCTTGGGAATCGAGTCCAGGAATGTGGGATGCCTGCTTGCCAAGGATGTGCCTCAGCTGCCTGCTCAAAAGGGAGGAATTACTGGAATGTTTGGGGGATCCAAGCTATGTCATTGTGAGATAGGAACTAACAGGATTAGGAATAAACTCTGAATGCAGAAAGGTTCCAAGCTACCCCTGTTCCTTCAGTGATCATGGGAACTTCGCAGGCTCTGGAGGAGAAGAGACAAGATTTACGAGAGATCTGGGATGGTTCAGTACGTCGGGCACTCACAGCAAGGCTGTTTTAAAGGCCTGAGTCATGTGGTGCATGGCACTCATTAAATCACCCATTTTTATAGTGTCTCATGTCAGTCCCTCTGCCCTGGCTCACTGGAGCAGCTCTCCAAGGCAGAGGGGCTGTCATACCTGGGCCAAGGCACTGGATGATAGACAGCACAGAGGCCAAAGAACCTGATTTTGATGCTTTAGTGACATTGAAAAGTCTTTTGCCAGCATGTCTATGTAACTTGAATTTTTTTCACATCCAAAACCAGTTCCTTGGAGGTAGTGCAAGGTCCCGTGGTAGGCAAAGACTGGGACACCACATCACAGCAGGTTTTGGGAAACATTTCTAGCTCCATAGCCAAAGAAAGACACAGTGTCTATGTTGCTATCCCTCCTGCCTGACACAGGTTCAGCACTGGCTGTTAAGCAGTTCCTGGGCTTGAGACTGGCCCCACAGGATTCAGAAAAGAATCAGAGATACGTAGGATTCCCCAAAATACTCAGAATCCTAGTATTAACTTTAAAAAATGGTTTCCAAGCCCTCCTGCTCCAAATCCTATATGCGGCTTTCAGGGAACAGGGAAAAAGAGCTTCCATTCCCCAGCCGTCTGCTGAGAGTGTGTGGGTAGGGTGTTGGGCTGTAACAAGTGAATTTCCACAGGTCATTTCTTGATTCCAGAACCTCAAGCCCTGCAAGGTGCCCTGTAGCTGGAGCCTGAACCTGAGATGCACTCAGCTTTGCAGCCTCGTCCCACCAGCCCCTATCACCACCAGGAAGATATGGTGTAAAAGCACACCAGCAGCATCATGCCATTTTTGGGGAGATCTGACTCCTAAAGATTCCCATGAGCTCTGCAAATCTCTTTGGCTGGCTGGGAGAGGCACAAACATGCATGGCTGCAAATATCTATGGGGAAAGCAATCACAGGAAATTAAGTTCCAATGGCCAGCTTTGCTACAAGGTCTGTAATTGCCTCAGTTCCATAACACACCTAACTTCTCCACTACTTGACGTCATCTAGAGCACTTTACAAAGAGACAGCAAAATTCCCAGACCTAAAGCAAACAGAGAAATAAAGTGACTCATTAATGTTTCATCAGTGATTCTCTGGGAGGTTGATGTGGGATGTGAATTCACATTCACAAATACACAGTTACATTACTTATATTAATTCTGTGTATTACCATAATTCTACATAGTGATTTGATGCACTGATGACTGTGAAGATATACACAAAATTATTTATTTTCTTGAGGTTTTCAAAGAAGACTGTCTAACCAAGCTGAAGTCTGAGCAGAAGGATGTGACCTCTACTTAGGAAAGGTTCACTCAAAGACTAAAATTCTTCAAGTCATGGCCATCTTGAAGCTTGCAGGGAAGGGATAAGAGAATGGAGTTTGAAAGGAAAAAAAGTTCCTGTTTGTTAGTTTTATTAGGAAGGCATTTTAATGATAATTTTCCCCTCTGTTCTTTCACAGAGTGATAAGAATCTCTTTTCTTCTTGTTTCTTGGAGGGCACTGGAAGGCATCATGGGTCAGCTAGACTGCCCTTTATCCTCTCCCATCCATCACGGTTCTGGCTGGTGATGGGTTCAAGGTGTTGCAGGTTTGAGATCCTAAGCAGTTCCTAATGCCTCCTCCACACTCTGAAGCCTGCCTTGTTTTTTCAGTAATCCAACCTTTCCCCTTCACCCACGAGAGAGTTTAAGGCATCTGCTACCACAGATTTCTGAAGAGAATGGGGAAACTGATAAAGAGTTTTTGTTGTGCTTTGATTTCCAGAGGAAAATTGCATCCTAGTAGTAGTGACACACTGATACATTTTTCTTAAAAAGTGGAAAGGAAGCATGAAAAATTTCAAGAAAATAGCCTATAGCTGGCTTCAGTGCTGTTTTGCTGTTTTAAAGGACAAAAGGGGAACAATCATTAAAGTGCCCAAAGATTTGATTTTTCAGGATCATAGATGAGACATAGAAATTAAGTTCTACCTTGTGCAGCCCAACAATGATAATGACTTGTGAATTGTGATGTCTTGATATAAACCAGGACTGCCTATTTATTTAGCTCAAGGTATTTAACTCAGTCTAAAGGGACTGAGAAGCAACTGAGAATGACATTGTCAGCATGTAGCACTGAGTTTGTGAAGCAAACCCCAAGGCTTTCAAATCTGCATCAAGACAATTTTTTCCTTCGCAACCCAGCATTGCTGTAACAGCACACACAATCTGATGTAGTACAAGGTGAGGGAGAGCTACCACAGGGGCACTTGGGATCCTTAAGCAGAAAATATCATCCCTAATTTGTTCAATGTTAAGCATCACACCCTTGCCATTATTTAACTTTACCTGATCTTTAGTGGGATAATTGGTGTTTAACATCTGTATTATACATCCTTCTTGAGGATGGTGTTGACAGTGCAGCCTCAACACAGCCTGAATGGCAAATACTCTGTGGGGTGCCCTGCCCAAGATAGAAATCTCTGATCTTTCCTCCAGCCAGACTTGCCTGTTTCCTCTCTGACTGAGGTGTAACTTCTGAGTGAGTTGTGAAACTATGGGGGTGCTGTCATAAATGTGATCAGACAGAAACATGTAGATGTTAAGCAGGGAGGGCTTGCCAAATACATCCTTATACCACTGCCTTGAACTTAATGACAGTGAGATTAGAAACCCAAGTACTCCAGACTGCAGGTGATTGTTTTGGGAGCAAGCATGCTACATTGGGATCAATGTGGTCCCAGGTCTCAGTGGATTTTTGTGCAAGCATGGTTGAAGATTTTAAATAAAAACCTTCATAGGGACAGTCAAAACACAGGGATGTCAAAACTCCTCCCTGTTCCTTGAAACAATCCCTAGACACCAGGCTGATGACAGTCAGATCTGCCAGGGTCTGAGCCATGTGCTTGGAAAGGTTCCATAAATCTTGCTCGCACCTTTGGAGCACTCTTGGTCTCAGGCTGCAAAGGGAGCTTTCTGCAGGATCCCTTTGTACAGTGTGCAGACAATGACATTTTTGTCTTGGTTTTCATTTCATATTATTGCACCAGTTGTCCTGGATAAGATCATAAACTTGTCCTCACTGGTAATGTGCTTTCACAATGTCTGGAGGAGGAGGGAGGAGGTTAAAATTAATGCACCTCCTAGCGTGAAATTATTCATGGCTCAACACTTGTAATTACCAGGGCCAGTTTTAGGAAGCCCATAGTTATGAGGAATTTGATATTTTAAGACTTAAAACAAATGTTTTACAAGCTTTATCCTTTGCCCACTGCAGAACACATTACAGTCTGGTAAAATCGCAGTGCATGTGTACCATCCCCAGCCATTCCCATCAGCTGATCACACCTGTCAGTCATTCATCACCAGCCATTGCCCGTTAGATAATAAAATTCACTTGGGGTGGGGGGAGGTCAGCCCAGCCATTGTGCTAATTCCCCACCAGAGCAGGGCTCCTGCAGGCAGGCCCAAGGCATCTGTGCAAAGTTCAAAGCTTTTGGAAAAAGTAATCAGATCAGACCAATTAGGGCCTGTCTGCCTACCCTGACAACTGTGTCAGGAGCTCTGTCCACCCCGTCCCCTCCTGGGCATGCTCTGACTGCATTGCTGCCCTGGCTTCGGGCTCCTCTCGCCATCTCAGGCTTGTTCTGACATAACTCCATAGCAATTCCTCCTCATTCCCATTAAAGCAGGAGCAGAATTTGGCCCTCAGTGCCATTTTATAGCAAAGAGACTGGCTGTAGGCTGAATGGGGAGTATGGCTTAATTCAATATTTATTCCACGTTCTTAAATCATGTATCATATTACTACCTTTTAATTCCCTTTGTTACTCCATGATTTGTTATGTGTTCTGGGGGACTCCCACACAGCTCCTAAGTGCTTCTGCAGCTGAGTCAAAGCGATTCAGCTTTCACTAGAGACCAAAATACCACGGACTCACAGGGGTTGTGTGGGTGTGTTTTCACACCAAGACCCTCAGCTCCTTTGCCCCATAGAGAAGGCAGCTGGCCTGGCAGGCCCCTGAGCACCCGCTGCTGCTGGCTTCATCTTCCACCAAGTAGTGCCACTCTGCTTCCCTCTCCTGCTGTTTTGTGCAGTGAAAAGAGATCTGTAGTTCAGTTTGTATTAAGAAACTTTGATGTTGCATCACTATCAGGTAAATAAATACTTTTGACAGTTAAAGACTTGCACTGTACTTCAGATGTCTTCTTCAGACGCCACTTCACAGTCTGCTTACACTTTCAAACCAGGAAATGTATGATTGTCTCAGACCTGTCTGTAAATGTAGTAAGTCAGTTTTGACCTATATGTTCCAGGTGATCTGGATTTCTGTCTGTATCTGAAAAAGGCCCCCAAATTGCTTGGAGTTTCAGACTTATTTTGCTGAAGGGCTGTGATTTGGGCTGTGAAAACAGAAACAGGTCAGAGTTGTTGTTCCTATTTGTGTCTTTGGGGGGATCCAGCAAGTTAGAATAGAGGATTGCTCAGACTGCAGGATTATCACCAAAAAGAAAATCCAGTTGTATTTTGTATTTTCCACTTACACATGCAAAGTAAGTTGTTACTAAATGACAGATAGGGCAGTTGATGGTTAGTGATTGCAGTAGTGTTGAAGAGGCCCTCCAAAACATTCTGTGACAACTTCCTCTCATCTGGTCATACCCATTCATAATATGCCATATTTATAGGTATAAAATGCATTATTTTAAGCATTTACACTCTTTTTAGCAGTTTTTCATAAATAATATGAAATACAGACAAAATGATCCAGTATTATACCATCACAAACCAAGGCAGCATTTATGGAGAAACCACGTCCACTGCCAAAGTCAAGCTTTTGAGGGCTGTATGGTTTTTGTGGAATGAAAAGGAAGCAGGCTGGATTGTAAAGTGCATGGTGGGCACTGCAGCCAGTGCAACAGAATAGCCCAGCTCTGCTCTTGGGCAGGGCCTGGCCCTTTCTTGATTTATAAATGAAAAACTTAGTTGACGTAGGAAAAAAAATTTGCTCTGTGTTTTTCAGTTAATCTTAAGTTTGCCATGAGTATAGGACTCACATGCTCTTAAATGTACCTGGATATCACAGAAGGAAAACACTGCAGCATATACTGATGAAGATTCAGAAAACACAACAGTGTGCCAAGCTGTTGATCCCCTAAGGAGCACAAAAATGCAGCCTCTTGCCAGGCTCCAAGGCAGAGGCCCGATGCCAGAGCAGTGTACACAAGGCTTTATAACACCACAGAAAGGAAGGAATTAGAAATTATTTAAGACAACACGCTCTGCTCAACTGAGGTGCTCTTAGGCAGCCAAAGAGCATCAGAGATTTATGTTATTCCAGGAAGGACAAGCCCTGGAAACGATGCATGTGAGAACCACGGGCAGACAAACGTTGTCCCATTCAGACAGTCTGAATTAATTCCTGGCCAAGTGTTTGGCTTTTAAAATGCCTGTCCCAGTTTCAGGCTACCAGATGCCAACTCCCATCTTTCCAGGAGCAGGACTTGACCCTTTGTAGGAGGACCTGTCAAGTTCTCTGCTTTAATCATCACAAATGGCCAAAAGAAAAATCAATCTATCATACTGAGAAAAAACTTTTGAGATCACCCCTCAAGGAGGATTGCAAGTAATCCCTGTGCAAAGGCCCTGTAAAGTGATCTCTTTCAAAATCATATGTATGAAATTAGTTATAATCTGCATGGTAACGACCCAAATTTTCAGCTTGACTGTGCAGGACACAATAAGGATCATACAGATGGTTCTGAGGAGGGGGGTTCTACATACCATTTAATTTGGCCATCTTGAGATCTTCGCTGCATCTCAGAGGCCGTCCCGTGAAAATGTGCACAATAAATCAGGGTGACTGTGTTTTCCTGGTAGAGCCTGACCCTCTGCCCTTTGAAACTTGTGACTAATCTCTCACTAATTTTAGAGGTGTAGGATCAGCACTTCATAATTTAGGGTCTAATTTTTGTCTGCATGAAGGTGCTTTTACATTCTCAAAGTTGTGAACCTTAATGTCCAAAAAATGAGCCTGCAGCAGGGACTGTTCAAGGAGCTTGCCTTTACAAGCCAGTCATCAGAGAGCTCTTTGATGATCACTGATTCTTTTGATTTCATTAAATTTAATAAAATCAAACCTTTACATAACATTCAGGATACTACAGAGGGGCAAAGTAATGGGGGATCCCATGGATTAGCACAGCTAAATAATGAAATTGATGAAATTGCTCTGTCCCAAGTACACAAAAGGACTTTATCATCCATGATAAATAAATACTCATCAGACAAAGAGTGGAGTTTTGGATGAAGTGCAGATCTGTGCATTTAGTGTTGTCACTGTCAAAAACCTATCCCCAGAGCAGCATCTCAGTCGAAAGAGAGGCAGCAGAAGACAAAGAAAGTAAAAGAAGTGCAACTGAAACACTCTGAAACTGGGATAAAGTGGATCTAAAACACACAAAATGGAGCAGCCAAACTTAGGACTTCAGATGGAAAGTCTGCTTAGTTGAGAAGGAAAAAAGACAACCTGTTAAGAAAAGGGCAAGTGTAAAGAACCTGTCCAGGAAAAATAAAATGTTATCAATTTTGTATAGAATATTATCAGAAAATTATAATAACAGTGAGGGAGACTTCATAAAGGGGCTGATAAGTGGTCTATCTCCTCTGCTATCTCCTAGAGCACCAGTGCTATGTTTTTGCTAATAACCTTATCTCTTGTGGCCTAACGTCTCTGATAAGAAGCAAAGCAAATGCTGTGTTTTCTCCTGTTATGTTTGTAGTAGGCAAGCAGCTTGCTAAGCTTGTTCCCTTTTCTTCCATAGTTCTCAAAACTGGCATCTCCCCAGGTGGAATGAGGAGAGGCAAATGGCCAGCTCAGGATGATTAGGTCACGGGAATAAGTCTGGGGACACCTGGGGACCTGTGCTGGTGCTGTCCCAGACTTGCTGGGAGACTTCAGCCAGGTCTGTCCATCTCCTTGCTCCTGTGTTTCCCCTCAGCCCTTAGCAAAGACAATTCCTTCAGTACCTCAGAGCAGGACTGGGGTCCTGCAAATAGTACATGAGAATTGGGTATTGGAGGAGAGTTTATCCTACCAGTTTGAGAGCCATGGGATAGTCAGACAAGACTACCACAGTCCTGGCTACCGTGCCCAGTTCAGCAACTGGAAAGAGGGCCCAGGAGTCCTGCTCTGGACTGCCTCACTCTTGCACCACTGAAAATATTTTGTGTACAACTGTGTTAATTAAAACTTTGCTAGTAGACACTTGAAGTAATGAAAACCAATACACACCTGCCAGGTCTAAAGACATTTTCTTCAGCGAAACTATTAGATCAACATGCTCTAAAACCTGGCCTGTAAATGTTTTGGCCCCAGGGCTTTTCTCATAGTACATTAAAAAAAATGTCAACCCGAGTTAATCCTCCTTCTAACAGTTGGTAGATATGGTTTATCTGATCAAAACAACGGGACAAAGGGATTTTACTGACTTTATTTTCATTATCATTAAAGTAAATGTTTTTGCATCACTGAAAAAAAAAAGTTATTGCAGAGTTATCATGTGCTGTGGCATAGAAATTGTCCCATGCAAATCTTGATTCAATATTATTATACACTACTGTAAACAGCACGGTGTTGATTCAGAGAGAGATCGGGGGAAGGTGTATTTCAGTTGGTCTGTTCATTTGTTTTCAGTTCCTGCTGGGGCAGTTGAATTCCAGCTGCTGACTCTGCTGGTTATACTCCCCTACCCCTAAGCCTGCAGGTTCTAAGGTCAAGTGGCACTGCTAAGGGCACTCCATGTTCCATGGCTGTTCTCTCCTGTTCCTTGGTTTGTCATCCCACCTCCTCTCAGGAAAATACAGGTAATGAGACAGTGAAACTTATGGACCTTACGTGCAGTGACTGATCTTTGAGTTGGTCCTGAGCATAAATTTAAACAGGTACATTCAGCCCTGTGCAGGAAAGAAAATATTGCAGGTATGTGAAGTAAACCACACAAATAAACCTGTCCTCAAGAGCTGTATTAGGCAAGGAAAGTCCTGCACAGCACAGAGCTTCCTAAGAAATTACCACTCCACACTTGCCCTTATTAGCATAAAAGTATTTTACTGATGAATAAGAGGCAAAATCCCACTCATTCCCAAAACAGGAAGGCAAGGCTATGGGCAGCTCTCTCAGGAGGAGCCTTTTCAAACCAATCTTGAATTTCATTCCACCTTGAGGTAGTTGCCCACTGCCTTGGCTTTGCTGGTGGCACAGCTATGCCAGGGATTAAGATGTTAATCCTCACTTCCCATTAGCACTGGCCAGTGCTGAACATACTTCCAAGGCCTGGCACATGTCTGGGCCATGCATCCCAGGGCAAGACTCTAGCTGCTTTCTCAGCAAACACAGCACAGCTAGGTAAAGCACAAAAAAATGTTTGCATAAATCTCTGCAAAGCACAAGCACAGAGGGGAGAAAAAGCCCCAGACCTCCTTTTCATAGCACTGCTTCTTGGCCCCATAAAAAGGGATCATAAACTAAAATCCCCTGGCCTCCCAGGCTTATCTCTCTCTATAGTGCTGTATTTAGGAATAGAAATGGGATCTGGCAATTTTTAAAGATTCAGATTCCTTAATCATTCATGGTGGGAGAATGTCACTGAATGGGGATCCACACATAAGCCCCCAAGATGGGAAAATACAGGGAGCTTTTGGTTGCTAAGGAATAAATGAGGTTAAACAGAGCACATATCCTTTCCTCATGCAGTGCTGTCTGGTGGGAATGAGAAGCCCTGAATTTGGTATGCAGTGGTTTGGTGTCTCTGGAAACATCTGGATGGCAAGACAGGACTGTGATTTTGAATATTGTTCTGCATGTTTCTGGTTACAAAGCCCTATTTCCTCCCATCCTCGCACCATGAAAATACCTCTCCCAAGACACAATGGGGGAATCCACCTTCCAGTGGGTTAAGAGATTTATTTCCCAGCAGCTGTGGCAGGGGTGTAGGTAGAACATACATGTGCCATTACAGGGCAACAGAGCCCAAAGAACAGCTGCTCTGTACACACCTGCCGTGGGGATATGAGAGGGCAGTGATTTATCTGCCAGCATCAGTGAAAAAAGCATGGCACAGTCGGCCTCTCTTATTTTCCAGCTCTTCTGTGAAAGCTGTTCCCTTCTCCCAGGCTGTCCCTTGCTTTTGGCCCATGGCAGTTGGGTTGTGCAGGACGTGAAGCCACAGACAGTTCTGCATGAACAAGATGTTTAAATTGACAAAAGGTGTTCAGATCCCCTGCTGTGGAAGGCAGCCTCCATCCCATGCTGATTTGGATACCAAACACAAGCAATTCTACAGCAGGAACTTGGCCTGTTTGGAACCCAAATGGGCAGATCAGATTTCTGCTTTGAAATACTTAGACACAGAGAAGCAAGCGAAAAATGATGGTGTGGAAACAGGAGAAGCAATACTCCAACACAGCCATTGCTTGAGGACTTCTCTTCAGTTTTCTCTTGTAGGTTTGTCTGTGTCTTTGTTCTCAGTGTAATCTCCAGCTGAGTGCAGTGAGCTGGCAGAGTGTGTGAGCCTTGTTGGGTCGGTCACCGCTGCCCCGTTGGCCCAGCAGCCACAGCTGCACATGGGGGAGCAGTGACACATCCTGGGATGGCCGAGTGGAAGGGGTGGCACCAGCTGCAGCTCCAACTGTGGGAAAGATGTGGGGAGGCTGAGGCTGCCAAGGCTGGTGGCAGTGGACTCCCAGCTATGTGTTTTTAGTCTTCTTGAGAGCTTTCATATCCCCCTGTGCACAGTTCATTGGGGTTAGACATCCTTTGATACAGCATTAGCTGGTAGCAAGCTGCTGAGGAATTCGAGCTTTGCCAGGCTGAGGAAGAGTGAAGTGAATGCAAATGCAGGGTGAAATGAAATGCAGTTTATGGGAAAAGCTTGATGTGATGGCAAATAATGTCTCTCACAAACTGGGATTTAGTTTTCAACAGAGAAATATATTTTGCATTGTTGCGTATATGTCTCTGAATACAGAATATTCTGTACACAGACTGATGATGAAGGAATCATCAAAAGTCAGCACAACCTACTACACATAGGGGCCTTAAACAGTTGAAGGGGTCAGATGGGAAAATGGAAAATAAGTTTTGTTGCAGATCACATTAAATGAGCTAGAACTAAGCTTTCCAGGGAGAGCAGGATCTGGCCTCCTGTCTTACCAGTCATAGGTGTACCCGAGAAGAGCAGGAAAAAACAAATTGGCACATGCCTGTAGATGGATAGCAACATTAGATATAAAATATATGATCAGTGCTCAAAATACATTAAACAAAAAAATCAAATCACAATAGTCTCTTAGAAGGGTTACATCAGGAACCCTGTCATTTAAAGTGGTACAAAAAGTAATTAGAGAGGAGCAAAAAAGGCTCATTAAAAACCTGATTCTCTTTCTACATGCTTTAAATGTCTGTTCTTATTGGCAAAACTGGAATAAGAGCATTTTCAAATGTTTATGAGAATGGGATTTATATAAAGACCAAAGGGATTTTTCCATGTGCCAACCACTCACAGAATCTTGAAATTAACCAGAAGTGAAGAGATCCTAATATTCCAGATAAGTTTTCATGTCAGTGGTGCTTTGCCTTAGTGAGGCTACATTTATATGAATATGTAGGATTATTTTGTAACCTAGGAATACAGTGTATATGGAAAAGTTACAGTTGGAGGTTTTTTATTCCTGCCTTCCTGCTGCTGCAGTTCAGCTGACAAATGCTCAGGCAGCTGATGAAGAACAGTACTGGCTGCTCCCAACACGTTCCAGAGTATGAACTGCAACAAAGAATGAAGGCTGGATGTTGCAGTGTTTATTTCAGTGATTTTAAGGCTTTAGGCATTATGTGTAACCATTGGTACTCATGTAATGGTGCATGTGGATGAGGATCCATGTCTGATAAAGTTTATTCTGTGATTATGATTTTCAGATTGGGATCTTTCCCAGGATGCAGGAAGGGTAGCTAGGAAAATGTGATGACAAGTCCCCTGGCTTCAGTTCACTGTGCTGTGAGGTGTACAGTCCCACACAGGGAACTGGGGGTGCTGCCAAGCAAAAATGTGTGAACAGCACTGAATGGGATTGGTAGGAATAAATACACAGCATCAGCGCATCAATTGAAACTTGCCTCTCGTGGGGTAGTGTGTGCTCAGCAGCATCAGTAACAGCAATTTAAGAACAGATACAGGGAAACAAATTATCCACTGTAAACTCCAGTGGGAGGCAGAGTTACACTAGGTTTGAGCAGATGAGTGAAGCTGGCCTTACACCAGGGTGGAAGGAGCCATAGTGAGTGAACCAAATGGAGTGCTCATCTAGAGTTAGAACATGCAAGTGAATATCATTCCTAAGAAAAGTTATAAGCAGCAGAAAAGCCAGCTAATCTTCACAAAATCTTTACTACTTAACTGTACATGAGTTTAAAATCAGCTACCTGACTGTTGGGAACAGGAGGTGCTTCAATAGGCTTAGTGAAGAGAAGTTTAGATGGGAGGGTGGCAGGAACTCTCCCATCTATTCTTGAACACAGGCTGGAGCCAATTCAGAACTCCACCCAGAGATGGCTCTTCCACGAGCACAGGCCAGCTCCTGAGTTATTTCATGGGAAGCATTTTGGATGCTGAGTCAGCATTGCCACTTGTGATGGCTTTGAGTTTTCCATGTATGGTTCCTGTGGGCTGTACAGGACTTGTTTATCTGCTACAGCCTAGCCCAGTATGGCAGGATTGCAGGCAACATGAAAAATAAACAGGGGATTCTGGCAGCATTATGTCACTCAGGCCTGCCCAAATGCTGTAGAGTTGCTGCCAAGTTAGGTCACTTAAGCAAATAGTTTGAATGGGTTTAAGAGACAGCTAGACATTTTTATGAGGAGAAAGGAGATTTGCAGATGCAAAGACAAAGCAAGGAGGTGCGTTCGAGATAAACTTAAAGGCCCAGGCTCATTGGACCAAGTGGCCATTTCCTGCCTCACAATTCTTTGCTTCCTCACATCTATTTACAGAGGAGAGCATGCAATGGTCCAGTGCACAGCCACTGCTTTGGGAGATGTGGCAGAGCACAGAGGAATCATGATCAAAAAAAAAACATTTTTCATGGAGGAGATGGCTGAAGATGGTTAGTAAGAATTCCAGACTGCATCAAGGTTGAAATTAGATTTGACTATCTCATGAGTCATTTAAAAATTCCTCACTTTCTGCCCTAGAGCAAAGAAGGACAAGATGGTGGGTAGGAACAGGTCACCAAACTAGTGAGCCCCTGGAGGAATCATTGCTCTTGGGATGTACCCAGCTTGCACGAGACAACATTTCCTGGCATGATGGAGAAAGAAGTTATGGCACTACCTGCCTGGGACTATTCAGCTCTATTAGGGCCAGCATGGAGCATCTGGTAATGGTATTTTCTTTATTTGATAAAGTGTTCTTAACTTTATGAAATGAAATATGCAACCAACCATCTTCCAAATACCTTCTCTATGAAATTTGGTAGAAAACTAAGTCACAGCAGGAAGGACATTGTTGCTGTACACAATTGATAAAAGAAAGGAAAAATTATCTGCAGAACTCAATTTCTTGGGCCAGGTTTGGATCTCCACTGCATTTAGCCTTGCTCATCTCACTAGAAGTCTGAAATAGAAGACTGTTAGGGGTGTTAGGTCAGACAGATTGTCAAGACACAGGCACCAAGTCTCCCTTGCCTGCTGAGCAGCATCTCTCACTGCTACAGAAGTGCAGTGCAGGTGTTTGGAAGTAAAGTAGGAAGGATTTTTTATGTTATTACCATTAAAATAGGATTATGCTGTAAAGCTGGGATGTGGCTGCAGTCATCTTTCTGTTTTCCATAAAGAGAAAGACACTTAAAAGAAGGGAAAAGCTTCATCTAGTCACAGTGGATATAAACTTTATGTACTGTAACTAGCTATTTAACCTCTGCAACCTCATCTATCTGGAGACCAGTTCACATAGTACCCATGAAATGAAGGCCTCAGGCAAGTGGTTTGTTGAGTGTCTGTGCAGACTCTCAGATGTATACAAAACATCGTTAGGCATGCAGAGTCACAAAATGCAGAAATGGATTTTTAGAGAAAGGGACAGATCTGCCAAGCCCCCAGATCTGGGGACTGGGGACCTCCACTAAGCATCATTTTATTTTGTAAGAATAGTGACCTTTTTTATTCTACTTAGCCACAAGTGATCCATAATGGCCAAGTACAGAAGAGTTTTATAGGAGGGTAAAGGCAGACATTTAAGTTTTCGTCATTTTTCATTCTTCCGTATGTTCTTACTTGGGCTTTTCCAACCATCACAAATCCTCCTTTGTAGATCTGATGAAGCTGCAGCCCTCATTAGCTGAAATCCAAAGAGGATTTTTCATCATGGAGTCTGGGTTTTCTTCCTTGCAGAAGAAAAGAAATCTGCATTTCCTGTTCACATTTCAGAAATGTGAGGGACTGAAACAATATCCCCTCTTTCACCTGACTTTGCAAGCCACTGTGTGCTGATTTCATGAGTAACAACGAGAAAGTTACTAGTATTATTGAGAAAGATGTCAAAAGGGGAATCTGCTGCACACTGGGATGAAGTTTACAGCATCACACAGAATCACAGAATCACTAGGTCAGAAGAGACCTTTAAGATCATCGAGTCCAACCCATGCCCTAACACCTCAACTAAACCATGGCACCAAGTGCCACATCCAATCTTTTTTTAAACACATCCAGGGATGGTGACTCCACCACCTGCCTGGAATGGCAAATCATTCCATTACTTTATCACATTATCACCCTTCCTGTAAAAAAATTTTTCCTAATAGCCAACCTATATTTCCCTTGGCTCAGCTTAAGATTGTGTCCTCTCCTTCTGTCAGATGCTGCCTGGAGAAAGAGACCAATTCCTACCTGACCAAGCCACCTTTCAGGAACTTGTGGCAAGTGATGAGATCACCCCTGAGTCTCCTTCTCTCCAGGCTAAACACCCGCAGCTCCCTCAGTGGTTCCTCTCAGGGCTTGTGTTCCAAGCCCCTCCCCAGCCTCGTTGCCTCCTCTGGATGTGCTCCAGCATCTCCATGTCCTTCCTAAACTGAGGGGCCAGAACTGGACACAGCACTCAAGGTGCCTCAGTGGTAACGTGCAGCTGCCTCTGCTGCCAGGCTGGGTGCAGAGGCACCCTCACAGAAGGAACTGCAGTGGCAGAGCCTTTGCTGCTGGTTGAACCCACGCAGTCTTCATGGCAAGCTGTAGCCTGATGTACTTATGGGAATTGCATCCCTCAGTGGTCCCTGCTGTTTGTGCTCTCAGGTGTTGTTTGTTAGAGCAGTGAGCAGAGCTGCTGGCCTGGCCAGCCCTGGGCTGCAGAGGGGCATTTGCACGGAGAGCTCTCCTCAGCTCTCCCACACACACTGCCAGGCACATGCCAGCAGTCTGGACTTGTGGCACATGCTGGCACTGTGCTCATTTCTGCTCTTTGCTTTCCTTCAGGCTGATTTTTGTTAAAAGATCTGTAATCAGCCCAGATTTGCCCTACAGACACTGAGTGAGCTGGAATGCAGGAGGGAGATTCCTTCCAGTCATCAGCAAACCTCTCTTAGGGAATAACATTTAATGGGCTGCCGTGGTTGGTGGCCACTTGCCCCATCAGTGATGGGGCAGCAGCTTTTGCAGCAGTGAGAACATCAGCACTGTCCACAGAGGAGCATGGCAGGATCCCCATTCAGCTGAGCATGACAAGCATTTAAACCAGATTCCTTTACAAATGGGAAGAAGTCATAAAATCTGCCATGAAACCCTAGTCCTAACTTCAGCTGCTAGTGACTTCAATGGCAAAAGTGCCCTGTCTTCATTATAGGAACCTTTTACTCCATTGTCTAATTCCCTAAGGGACTGGGGCAGATTGATCCCACAGTAGCACTTCAACTGGTAGAAGAGCAATAAAAAGGGGGAAAGGAAGAAGAAAAAAATCCCATGTACTGAACAGCAGCCATTCTACTGCTGGCTTTCAGCACAAGCAGGTGCTTATGGGGTTTGCATATTCTCTTTATGGGAGCACTGCAGTAATGCTCTTCTTGGGATGTGCAGAGCCCTCAGCAAAAGGAGGATCTGCCTGTACCTGTAGAGAGGAAAATAATTCCTACCCCTCAGTGACAAGCCAAAATTCTTCACAAGTATGTGCTAGGAATTAAAGGCCCAGCCCTATTAAGAGCAATAAATTTGTACCAGGGATGTTCTTGGCCCAACAGAGAGAGTAAATTGACACTTTCTGGTGCTGCAGCCTCCTGCCAAAGAGGAGGAAGAAGTAACCCAGGTATCAGTAAAATTATCTCAAGGGGGGTTTTCTGTAGCCTGGCTTTTGGAATGCAAGCCAAATTGTAGCCTTGTGCGAGCCTCTCCAAAGTTTCTTGAAGCTAAAATACTGTGCTTCTTTTACTGCAAACTGATCAGAAGTGTTTGTGTTTCTTGATGCAACCCTCTCAAAAAGGAAAAGACAGAAGGAGGAGTAAAGAGCTGGAAGGGGGGAGAAGGGGGCTGGCAAGCAGCACAAGGATCAGCATCCTCCTTTTGTGTAGGGGGTGGGGAAGAGACACTCCTCCAGCCTGTGCCTTCTCCAAATAAGCAGCGTTTAGACTCGTTTTTCCAGATGGCTGAAGACTCCTGGAGCCTCAGGAGCTGAAGACCAGGCCCAGGCTCTGGCCTCAAGAGCTTTGCAGCTCCAGGGTACTGCAAAGCAGCTTTGGCTCTGCAGTGGAGGTGGCTGAAAGGGGTGGAGAGAGGCTCTGAGCGTGGAGCAGCTCCCTCCCTTTGCCCCAGGTTGTATCCCACACTGCCAGCCCCCAGCCCAAGGGGACACACAGGGGGCTCAGAGCCAGGTGCACCCCAAGGGGAAGATAGGCTGTCACCCTGCTGAGGCAGCTGCATTTGCTCCCTCCTTGGGGAGGGCTCACCCTAAAATGCTGGTAAAGGGTGAGGCGAGGGAGGGGTTTCTGTTGTGGGAAACAAGCTGCAGCTGCTGTCTGGACTGTGTCAGCCAGAGCTGGATAAGTGATGCCTGCCTGGTGATCCCAAATCCCGCCACTGAGGTTGGTTTTTTTCAGCATCTCCCTTCAGGGTACCATGGAGTTGATGGCTTTGATTTTACTCCCATTTTTCTGTTTGGGACCAGGTGTAATGTCAGCTTCTCCAAGCCATCCATCCTCAGTGTGTTCCTTTGCTCAGAGCTGAGAGCATTACAAACCTTTTCCATGCATGGAAAATCATTTCATGGCCCATGAAGAAACGATTTTAATGAGATAGAAGTGCTCTGTGAAAATCCCATGGACAGGAGCCAACAGTTCCTGAGGGATAGAGATGCCTCTTCTACATCTCTATCTGCTCATGTGCTTGCTTTAAAAATATTTATAAGCAAGTTCCTGAACTGATGGAATTGCTTCTGTCTGGGGTCAGTTACACATTGTGGATCTGCCATTTGCAACATCACAGTGCTTTCCCCTTACACCTCTTTTCTCACCAACATTCACCCAACACGTAACCCACACTGGGGTTTATGGCACCTTGGAAATGTCTCTGTGGTGTCAAATATCTTCAATTTATCCAATACTGTCTGTGGAGCAGACAGGATTGAAGGGGAAATTCCACAATTCACTTCCCAGTGGCAGAAGAATCTCTGTAATGGGAGCAGCAGAAATGGAAAGCAGTCCTGATCTGCAGAGCCTTTGGTCGGCTCCCCCTTGCAGATGCTGCCACCTTTCCCAGGGGATCAGCACCATCCATTCCCCCTCTAAAGCTGTTCAGGACATTGGAGGGGCTCCCAGCTCTGGTGTGCTGTGCATAGATTTACACACCATAGCCTCTTCTGGACACATCCTGACCTCCTTGCTCCACAAGAGAATCTTGTCTGGCCGAGAGATCACATCACACACTGCAGGCTGAGACCAAGCTTTCCTGGGAGGCTCTTTGTTAAAATGGTCTCTTTCCTCTGCCACAAATAACTTGATGCATGAAGAGAGGGAGGGAGGTGACATGACCATGTCCAACAGCCTCCATTTGCCAGTGCAGACTGGGACCTTAATCCTCACTGTGACTTCCTTCTCCTTTCTTGTTTGTTTCGCTGGTGTGACTTTACCTTTGGTCTGAGCAAATATCACAGAGAAATCTCTTGTAAACAGGGGGACATGACATTTTTACAAGATGCATGCTTAGCTATTTGCTTTGGAGTCTGTAGACAATCTAGACAAAGCTGAACAAATGGTCTGTTTGCTTTTGCCCCTGGAGGGAGCCATGCTCTGCAGCTTGGCCAGGGTGTGTCACCTTGGCCCAGACTCTTCAGGTTTTCAGTAAGGGGAGTGCAGAGGGAATCACCCTCTGATGCCACACAGCACTATATGGGCTTGTTGTCACTTGATCAGGGTAGGAGGCAATTCAAGTGGAATACATGCCTGGCAGCCTGGAGTCCCAGCTCCTTTCCCTCCCCGGTGAATGGGTGACAAGTTACTGCTGTCCAGTGCTTCCTTCTTGGGAGTACTGTGGGGCTGTACTGAAAAACTTTGTCTGTTGGAGGTGGTTGCTCAAAGTGTATTAGAAGTTCAGATGTTTCCCAGCCAGCACCAGGCTTGCCCCTCCTCTGGGAGCACGTTTGCAAGAGGGGCTGCTTCTACCAGATGTACCTTCTCGAGACACAGGCCCTGGCTTTCCTGAGTCTCACTGGCTTTGCTCCATCATGTGATTTAATGGTCAAATAGTATTTTAGAGGCTTCAAGGATACTTCTGTAGTGTGAATAATGATAGAGGGATTAGAGAGGAGCAGCAAATAACACACTGAACCAGGATTAGTGAACCAGCAAGCTGCTGTGTGCCCTTGGACATCTTTCCACCATTCTTTGCCCTGGCTGCCTCCATTACTCTTCACTGATCTTCCCTGTTTAGGAGTGAACCAGTTCCTATTAGGCAGCTATATATTCCTAGTGTAGTGAAATACAAACTTGCAGTGGGGCCTCAAAATGTTATCAAAGTAACAATTTTTCAGTGTTCCTGATGCTGTTTGTTGGACTTGTACCTAAACCATCCACAGCAGCACTGGTTGTTTCCAGAGTGCATATAGGACAAATAAACACTGTCTGCTCCACTGCAGGGCCTGCCAGCCCAGCCCCTACAGTGACTTCAGAGACCAAGGACCTTCAGCAGGGCTTGCTGGAGGAGAAACCATTCTTTGTCACCGATGTCATAACTCAGCACGGTTGATTTATTGCTTCCTGAGTCCCTCTCTCCAGTTCCAGAGTTATCATGGGCCAGTTGTGGTGTGTGCTCTCTGGCTGGGTGACTTAAACCAGGACCAGTTCCTGTCATCTGCATCAAAAAGAAGGAGATCAGGTTTTATTAGAAACAGCATGTGGGCATTCTGAGCAAAACCAGTGTTGTGAGTTCCTCTGCCAGGGAGGACAAGGTGTGCAGCCATGTCAGGCTCCTTGTCACAGGCTCTGCAGAGCCAGGCCAGCTCAGGGCGCAGTCTGGGCTTACATGGTGCTCAGCATCCTGAGTGAGTGGAGAAAGAGAGACAGCCAAATAAGGAATAGATCAAACATTTTACCTTTTAGTGGAAAAAAGAAATTTTGCATCTAGCTGGAAATCTCCAGAGATAGCATCTTTTTATTTTAACCTTTCCCTTAAAAAGTATCTGCTCATCTCCCATCACTAAAAATAAATTAATTTGATTTTTTTTTTTTTAAAGCTAAACCAGAAAAATATTTTTTCTTGGACAGCAAATTAAATTCCTAACAACTTCCAAACCAGATACTTTAAAAAGCCACGTTTTTCCTCAAAGTGTAGAATACATAATACGTATCTGTGCTACAGCACCAATGTCTTTTTTTTGTGTGTGGGTGACATTCAGTGCAAATGCAAGTAGAAAGCTCATTTCCAGCAGAAGATCTGGCAGCTCTGATACTTATTGATCTCAGCTCCACTAAGGTTTGTCTTTATACTTATTTCTTTTCTTGGGGCAGATGGGCTTTCCCAGTTGAGTGTGGAATGTGCATTTATTGGTCCCACTGCCCTAGGGACTTTTAGCAAGGAAAGCAAAGAGGATGCCTGTAGACAAGAGAGGGTCTGAAAACACTCCTGGTAGGTTTGAAGGGATGAGCAGCATAGTTACAAAGTGAAATGGTTTTATATGACACGGTTGTCTGCGATTGCAGAGGGCTAGACTCAACATGCAGACGATCTTTCCAGCTCTGGTTGCCAACTTGGGCATGTCATTCGAGTTTGGCTCGAATGCAGCCTAGAGAGCCCCTCTCCACATTAGTGTCTGCCACCAACCTGCTTGGGCAAGTCATTTCCTTGCTCAGAGATGCTTGAAGAGGAAGTTGTATTGGCTTGAGTTGTACTTTATTTTTATAAGCCTGTGCGAGCTGCCGTGTTGACAGCCTATTTCAGTGTGACGTGTCTTCCTGGGACATCCACACAAGGGGTTGAGCCACTTGGACCTCGAGTGTAAAGGAGTATCTTGGGTGAAAGTGGTGATGGTGGAGACAAACTTCAAAGGCAAATCTTCCCCGCCTAGATGCCATCTGCTGAGCTTAGCAATTGTGTACGGGGCAACTCCCAGCAAGGCTTTGCCAGGCTTAGGCTTTCTCTTAACAACTATTTTTAGGGTTGATACTATAAATCCCAGTCTCTCCCTCTTGCTGCTGCTTCTTATCTCCTTAAATCATGCATAGTAGCAGCTGTTTGGCTCTACCTCTGACTTCTCCCTCCAAAGGGAAGGGAAACTATTTTGAAATGTAATCCTTTTCCTCTTTTTTTGGCTGGGAAAGACCTGACCTGCAAAATGTAGGCCACTGAGTAGCACCACCTTTTGGTACCTCCAAACTCCAGCCTGGCTGTGGGGTCAGGGGAGGATGGTGCATTGTGCTACTCCTGGTAGGTCCTGCAGAGCTCATCTGGGCAGGCGCTCAGGCTGCCAGCCCTGACCATGCTGTGCCAGGAACAGTGGCAGGAGGCAGCTGCCCACCAGCTCCTCATATTTGCTGGAGGCAAGCAGTCTCCTCAGCTGGGATGTGCTGTCCCAACACCTAGCAGACTAACTAGCTGACTGCACCCCAGGGGTGCTCTATGCTCCTCAGCCTTGGTTTCCTCCCCTCTGCCCTGGGACCTTCCAAGAAGCCCAGGAGCAGAGCATGCTCTCAGCACTGGGACTCACACTGGGAAGGTCTGTTTTGATTGTTGAGGTTTGGAGGAGTTCTGGGATTTGGGGCATTCACAGCACACGTCAGAGCTTGGCCTGTTGCGTCAAGCCCACTGTGTCACTCCGGATGTAGGGGCGGGTGCTCAGGTGTTGGGCCACCGTGGTTATTCCTTTTGGTGTCAAACTGTGATTCATGTGTTGCCATAACATCACTTCCCGTTAAAAACATGGGATAGTGACCCAGCTCATCTTCTGCAAAGCACCTGGCAAACGGCCCAGCTCCCAGCTCCCCTTCACCAGTGACCTGCATCTCACAGTGCAGGTGCCACCAGCCCCTTCCCCACAGCCTCAGGGCTGGTGGCTGGTTAAGGGTGGCTCATATGGCCCAAAGTGCCTGGCAGAGCGGGAGAAGAGACCAAGCCTGGGTGGCTCTCACGGCGTGTTTGGGAAGGGGTGTGTGTGCCTCATGGGAACGCAGGGGCAGGCTGGCCTAGGGGCTCACCAGGGTGCAGCTGTGGCTGGGAGTGGAGTTGGGTTTTTGCAGCCTCCTCTGCTACTGTTTGTTCAGCTAACACAGTTGCTTTCATTCAAGAGCTAAATCACAAGGGCATAATTTGCAAATAGCAACTGTATGTTAAATACTAATTTGTATGTACATGTTTGGGTTGCTTTCCAAAGTCCATTTATCATCTCAGGTCCTCTGCATCTGCTGCCATGAGGCTTTCTGCCAACTCAGCAGAATGGGAACTCCAGCTAACCCTGCTCGCACTTGTCTTGCTCCCAGCACCTCCGGATGAGAACTAAACATTGCTGGGACTGCCATGAGATGAGCCATAGCAGTGCTTGCAACATGTTGGGGTTTCTATCCAACAGAAAATGCTAAACATGTGAAGTTTACCTGGGCTTGCTGGAGTCTGTACCCATCTTATGTTGTCACTACTCTAAACTTGGAAAAACAGTCTAGAAAGAGTAGCTGGTTGAAACAATTAATTTCTCAGGACCTGTAAACTTGGTACAAATCGTGGATGTATAGAGAAGGTTGATGTGAGACCCTCAGTCTGTGCATCAGCCTGTGGATTTACAGTTCTGCTTCTTTCTTCTGCACCTCTCACCAAAAAGCACAACTCCACGTGGTGCTCAGCACAAGCCCAGAGCCAGCTGCTTGCCCACAGAGCTTAGCTGGAAAGTAATATCTGTACCAATATCTAACCTGGGCAGGTCCAAAACTAACTATGAGAAAAAACAGCCCTACTATAAAACAGATGGAGGCAAATTTACTATTATTTCCTAAAACCCATTTAGAATCAAATCAAAACAGTCTCTGATGTGTGTGAGTGTGCACTTGGTGTTAATTGCCAGCACCACCAGTTGCACAAAGCAGATCAATATGGCTGAGCACAGAGCCCATTTTCTGGGGAGACTGGCATTGTATGTGAGCTGGAATTTCCTGTGAACCAAGTGCCTCTGCAATAGAAAGAAATGTCCAGGAAACAGCTGCACACATGCAAAGCACTTTTACTACTTGCCTGATGTTTTCCTCAGCATCACTTTTTCATAAATTTTTTTAAATGCTTAAATCCTGTGCAAACAACCTTTTTCTCACCAACTTCCTGTATGACAGTAGCCAAGAGAAACAGCTTCATTTGGGGTGATCCATTTAAGCCACACATCATATTGTCTGGGAATTTGGGGACCAGGGATTATTCAGTGGAGGTTGAAAAATGTTAATATTTTATCAGCCACAGAGTAAACAGATAAAGCGGAAACCACTTTATATTTTTCTGAAATGTTAATAATGGGCTGATAATCTCCAAAGCCGACATACTTCCTGTGATTCAAAAGGGACTGCGTGTACTCAACATTCATGGTGTGGACCTGGCAAAAGATACACACCCTCTTCAAGAAAGGATACTGTTGGTCTGGATGGGAACGTGGCAAAGCAACCAACAAGCTGCCTTGTGCACTTTCTTCATGAAAATTGGAAAGCCACAGGGGAGAGCAGACAAGGGGACCAGCACCCATACATCACCTGCCTGACCCACACATCACCTTAGACCTGGGACCCAGCAACACTAGTTTTAAATCTAGAAAGACCTGTAAGTTGCTTGGCACTTGTAAAGATGATCTTTAATTATTTGTAAGTGTTGAATTGTGGAAGGACACAAAGGTTTGGACCAACCCTGAGTTATTACAATGAGATTCACAATGAGGTCCATGTAAAAGGCATCCCAGCACACATCTGCTGCAGGGCACTTTTGTGTCTTTCCCTTTGGCACTAGGCCACTCCAGGACCTGGCATCAAAGACCCCATGCACTGCAGGGCTGGAGCCAACAGCTGAGGTTCTCTTCTTCACTTGTCCCAAACAGGGACACCAGACCCTGCCCATGTGAGAGGGCAGAAAACACACAAATACCCTTGTATGAATCTGGAGAGCCCTGGCATGGGGAGGACAAACTGCAGGTCAGCTTTTGTTTGTACTTAATGACACTTGATCTGCAAGTCCAACATTCTAGCTCCTGAGAGGTCAAATTAGACTTTTGTTATAAGTTAATGTAGCTTTTAGATATATCTCCTAAGGAGGTGTATGTTGGTGCTCATATGCTATAGACTGGTTTTACTGCAGAAATGGGAGATGTGACTTTCCACATCAAGAACTATTTCCATTTTAGGTTTTATCAAGCCTCTACAAACCTATTCAGCTCTTATATCAGAGTGACTGTATTGAAATCAAAATAAATTTCTTGTATTTGGTATAGATATATTATTTCTTTGGCTTTGTATGTGGGAACCCTGATGCTTTTCTGGCAGAAGTTGAAAGTTTCTGCCATTTACAGACCTGTGCAAAAACTGACAGGTATGAAATTCCCTGCTGGTGCCAACTTAATGCCATTTTTCTTTTGCAATCAAGGATCTAAACACACACACAAATTTTCTATAACAATTGCCAAAGCCTGGGGGGTGTTCCAGTCTCCCCTTTCTCCAGGGTTTCACTGAGACTTGCCACTTTTTGACAACAGGCAATGTCATACTGAAAGACTAGAGCCTGAGCAGAACAAACCCTGCAGCCCTAACTGGCAGCACCAGATGACCTCCCTTTCAGGTTAGGCTTTTCCTCAGGTTTCTGCATGCACATCCCTGTGTCTTTATTCAGGATGTTCCCATTGCCAAGTGCAACATATAATAACTACTTTTCACTCTATTGATGGCACTTCCTCCAAATCACAACTAGATATCCTTCCACTTCCAACAACAGAAAAAAAGAAGTCTTCCCTTAATTTGTGGGTAAATATGGAGAAAATAATATTCTCTGGAGATCACAGTCACCACATTTTCCTTTTTTTGCTTTCAAATGGAATATAACCTAAGGACTTTGTCCTTTCTTGTCATTAAAATCCAGAATTTACCCATGTCATTTTGGTTTTACTACACAGCAGGTACATATTATCAGGAGCAATTTAAACGTAGTTTTTAAAATGCTGGGCAATTTGTAATATTACTTGGTAAAACTTTATTGT
This sequence comes from Passer domesticus, assembly GCF_036417665.1. NCBI lineage: Eukaryota > Metazoa > Chordata > Aves > Passeriformes > Passeridae > Passer > Passer domesticus. The sequence continues at coordinate 6,466,532 of NC_087490.1, forward strand.
AATCAGTGTTTCATATGTCTTATCAACAAAATCTTTTGAGTATTATCCTTTTGTTGTTGCTGCTTTTTCAATGCAAGTTGTACAGGAAGGAAGGAGCCCCAGAGCTCCATTGCCCCTTGGCTGCTGGGGATGGATGGCTGCATGCTCTTCTCTGGTCCTTCTTGCCCACCTTCAGCTCTGATCCAGCCTGCCCAGTGCCCCAGGATCAGAAACAAAACTCCACCAAGAGGAGCTCAGGGTACCCCCACAGGGTTTGGTAGAAGAGGAGGTGGTTGAAAACACAACAGCTCTGTTGCATCACCGGCCCCAGGCAGCAATTCCAGGGAGCTGTGCACGCACAGAGGATGCCTGATGGGATTCCCAGACCTTCTGGCTCCCACTCTTGCCCACAGTTTCAAGTAAACAGTTTGATACACTTCCCTTTTCAATTCCTGTTTCCTTTTGCAGGCATATGGGCAACACAAACTCATATTCTTGAGACAAGAAGGCAAAACCAGCCAAATTGGTTATGCCTTAAAACACTGGTTTTTATTCTTTCCTTCCTTTTCCCCCTCTCCCTTTGCATGTGTGTTGCTGTTTCCACAGCAGTGACTAAATATTGACATGCAACCTTCACCAAACAAGAAAAACGAGCACATGAATAAATATGAACTGAAACTGAGGGCTTTCCAATGGCAGGGTTCACTGGCCTCTTCCAAATCATGGAAGAAAGAAAATGCCTACAACCCACCACCTCTGCTTGAGGCAGTGGGGCTTTCCAGGCTGCCAATCCACAAAATTCAGAGCTGCCTGCTGGCAGCACTGCGTGTGCTATTACTATGAATTTGAGGCTGAAAATGCTACTCCTATAAACTGATCATCATGGAAAGGCCTCTTCCCATTTACCCCTGAGTATCCATTGAGTATCCATGTGCATCTTGTGAATTTACAGTATTTGCAACAGTCTCCACCCATCCACTTGCCTGCATTCCCCAGCAGGTCTTTTCATTGTGTTACTTTTTAGAGATAAATCTTAGCTGAGATGCAACATCTGGTTTTCAGCAAGATCTTGATTTTTTCCCAGTTCTGCAGCTGGACTGGAGGCTGAGGGGGTGAAATTCTTGCTCAGGTTCAAAATATCAGGCAGGGGCTTAGGTGGGATTAGAGCCCAGGATGCTTAGAGTTCAGTCCTTGCCTTCAATAACCATTTCTCAGCCATGTGATCTCACTGGGTGCAAGAAAAACTTGTTCATGCATTGGGGTGTGTAATTCTGGAGCTGCATACACCAGCAAATGATTTGTCTAGAAAGAAATGTAACCAATCTCCAGTTAAAATTCAGCTTTGTGTTACCCTTGGCATAAGATTTGTTAGAGTTTAGGATCATTGGGATCACAACAGCTCAGAGACCAGGAGATCTATTTCATGAAAGAAGTCAGGTTTTAAAATTTGGTTTCCCTTCAAGCAAAAATGAACACTGAAAAAGTTGCAGCTTTCCTCAAAGTCTCTTCTAGGTTTCTCCTCGATAAATTACATAGATTATGTTCTACAAGCCCTTTGTTTTCTGTCATAGTTTCCAAACCTTGTGTCTCATTTAGACATAAATTTTTGAGTGTATCCCAAATTTTTCCACATCCTTTTGAAGAGTAGATCCAAGCAAGGACAGATATTCTAGAAGTGGTCTCACTAATTCCTCAGGCAAAGATAATACAATTTTAATCTCTTGATAGTCTGTTATTTTGGAGTTCAAATACTCTTAGCCACACTTTTGTACTGATTGTTTTGTGCTCCCCCATGCCCTTCTAATGTTTTTAGAGCTTCACATCTTGGAAATGGGACCTCCAGGCTTCACATTGGTTGTTTGATTTTTCATTTGGTCAACTTTGAGCGCATATTGATGAAACAAGCCAGAGCTTCATTCTTGGTACTGTACCACATTCCCTTATTGAGCCACTTCCAGTGTTACCCCTACTTAAATCTGCATTTTGTTCAAAATCCTTAAAAAAGAAACTGGATGGTATTTGGTCAAGGGCAGGATGCTATCAGAAACAGCCCCATTTCATCACAGTTTCTAATTTACAAATATTTTGTATTCTGCCAGTTCCTTAATTGTATTCAACTTAAGAAATGTTACACTGCTTTGTAGAGTGCTCAGTCTTTTTGTCAGTGTTGTGCAAATAAACCTTATGCCTTATAGAAAAATCTCTATATTATATCCGAGGTATTTTTATTAATGAAGTTTGTAATCAAAAAAAGTTCATTTGGCAAAACTTATTTTCTATACCATTACACTGACTGGAACAAAATATGCTGCCTTTACATTCTTCAATGCTTGTATCCAGTATCAGTCTTTTCACAACTGAACCCAGAACCAACATCCATTTATCTGAGTTAATACCACCTGGGATTTTCCATCTACTCCTGTTCAAATGTTGGCACCTTTTGCAATTCTCTTCAGTCTTGTGGAACTTCCCTCATGTTCCAAAATTTCCTTAAATGTAACAGTAGCAGGTCATACAGCTCCACTTCCGCTGATTTTAAAGCAGCTGATGCTTCCTATTGAAAGTTTTCCCTGGTTTCTGATGGACAGAGAGGATGCCATTATCACTGAAAGATAGAAATATGCCTTCTTTAAAAAAATCAGAACAGAAATAGGTACTTATGTGTCCTTCATGAGTGAGGAACTCATCCTTTTTGGCTATAATGGGTTCATTACTTCTGGATATGTTTCTTAGTTTTCTTGCTATTCTTACTTGAAAGGCCATTCTTAATTTCCCTTTCACCCAGATAACAGTGGTTATATTAATAATCCCAGTTAACTTCACTCCTAGCACCATTATCCTGGAGGGGCTTGGTTTCCATTACAGTTTGTCCTTGAATAGGTTTGATTAAGCATATGTTTAAGTGCTTAATTAAAATCTGAACAATCTCCTAACTCCAAAGTGGGACAAGTGGTGAATTTTCACAGCAGAACAAGTTCTTTCCTAAGAGCTTCATATTCAGTGTCTGTGCATGGCATGGTATTGTATTACCTGATCTCCCCTGGACTGCATGCTTCAATTATCTTTATTGAAATAGATCTTTCTTTAGAAATTAAGTACTTTATATATGCCACTTTGCACTCTTCATTTCAGGTATAGGTGCTTGTGCATAAACAACTTGTCCCACTGCCAGATTTGTGGGTTTAGACAAGTATGGGTAGGTGTGAGTAGGATCTGTCTGACTCACAGAAACATGTACTTTCATTAAATACCAACATGGAAGCCCAGCATTCAAAATGTGTTTCTGTTGAGTGCAGAGAGTAGTTTTCTGTAACAGGAAGTTTTGGTTTTGCCAAGCCAAGAAAGCTGTCTGAAGCTTATCTCATCTGTCTGATCATATCTTTCATTGAAAAAGGCATGGGTCTCCTTTCTCAGCTCGTGTTATGGCATAGATATCCACAGAGACTCTGAGCAATGCCCAGCAAATTTAATGGAGACAGGTATGGCTTCCTGTGTCTTGTACACCACTACAGGTGCTGCCTGTTGGAAACTTACCCAGGCTTTGCACAAGTGGGTAAACTCTTCTTTCTTAATCTTTTCCTAAAGCAGAGCCTTTGCCTCTTGCTGGTGTCACACAGACAAATCTCTGACTGTGGGTTGTTTGCAGATGATGGTGTGTCATTTACCACCTTAGGCCCACATGGGTGTTTTGCTCTGCTTGGCCACTGGCATTGTTGCAAAAGGGAGGATATCCAGAACTGTTTGCTGATACAAGTCATCGATAATCATGTGTGTAAAGTTCATGAATTTCCTGACACTTGCCAGTGTTTTCACATTAAGCCAGGGGCTGTCCAAATTCTTGTAAGTAATAAATCACATGCCTCACCCACCACACAACAGCAGAGCCAAGTTTATTGAATAAAATATTCACACGGTGCCTATTCATCTCCATGTTTTCAGACCCATTCAGGTGAGCACAGGCACCCAGTCAGGAGCTGGCTGCTGTTTGCTGGCTCAGGTGAGGCAGGCTGGCATTCCTGCTCGTCATTCCCTCCGAGGCCCAAGTGGCAATGGTTTCCTTCACGCCTTTGGAAGTGGGTTTTGCACAGGGCAGAAAGTAGCCAACAACCAACCTAAAGCTGCTTTCTGTATGTGATGAAGATGGAATTAGTTCATTTCTCTGCTTGCAAAGATTTTGTCACTAGCGTGTTCATCTCGGGCTCTGAGTTCTCTAGTCCTTTGTGCAGCTCTGTAGTCAAAGCCAACTGCCTGCTGCATCCCGTAAAGCAGACTGTCACAATAAAGATTTAACAGGAATATTATTGTCATTGGCTAGAAAAAAAGATGCTGTCTAAATGATTGTTTTCCTTGAGTATTTTAACAGAAGTTTTAGTTCAGCATGAAGAGCAGCTTTGCCTCCTTTTATAAGAATTGGCAGGAAGAGGTAATATTTTAGCTGACGCGTAATCTATCTTGACTCTATTGCTTTTTTATTGTTTGTCAGAAAGGCCCTGGGGGTAAACATTATTTCTTTGTCTGTTTTGGCTCTGGCGTTATGCCATGGACACATTTCTCACACCATGCATGTTTCTGCATACTGGAATAGACTGGGTGAGGACAAATTACTAGCTCTGCACACAAGCCTCTCAGGTGCCATTTTCACATCTGTGGAGAGGTCATGGAAGTCAGAGAGTGTAAGAGGGAACAGGCTGCAGGGAGCTTCCCAAGCTCCCCTAGAAGTTGTCAGCTGGCGATTTCACTTCAGCACCTCACACCTTGCTCCCAGCACTTGTGGCTGCAGAGCTGCAAAGCACTCAGGCAGCACTTAGGGAGGCCGGCCAGCCAGATGCTCTTGCTGTGTGTGTAGATGGGCCCGATGACTTAGCAATGATTTGCAGGTTCAGGTAAAACAAATTCTCTCACTTGATCTGCAGCATTTGATAAAGGAAGAGCTGACATACATTTTCAGCAAAGCTCTTGAGCTTTACAGTTTGGAGAGCTCATTTCCCTAGATACCAGCTCTGGAGTCAGAGTTCCTGGGATGCCAAACACACAGTGGTTGCTTAGTGCGTTTGTTATCATCCACACCTAATAAAAGCTTACAATTTTATGCCTTCCTCTGTTGCACCATCTCTCTATCACCTCCTCTGTGAGTTGTTGAGATGTTAAGTCTGTGCTTTCCTGTCTTCTTTGGTCCTTGGGGCTTATATGAGCAAATCTCTCTCTTAAACAGAATGTGAACATCCCCAAGGCAAAACAAGGTTTCCCATTCATCCGTGGAATGGTGTTTTGGATGGTTTTGTCTCCCATCACCAGGAGCACAGCAGCACAGACAGCTTCCCTTTCCCTCTCTGCTGCTTTACAAACGCTTTATATCTTGTCTGGCACCTTTTTGTCTTTTCTCTCATCAGAAGGACTGGAGGTCTCCTCTGCATGTGTAAAACTTTCCAACTTTGCTCTCAAACTTGACCTTGGTTGACAGGATGGAGGGATCTTATTTTGGGCACTGCTTCTGCTCAGCAGCCATAGCTGAGTCCCGCTGGGTGGATAGGTGAGAGGAGGATGCTCTCTATCCCTGCTGTCCTTACTCTGAGATGAGCAAGATCTGTGTGTCCAAACAGCTGAAAGAGTATTTCCTAAGAAAACCAGAGGAGGAAAAAGCCCATCTGTCTGTGGGATTGGTATTCACCAAAAAACCCAGTTCAAAACTGGCTGCTGACTGTGGATTACTGGGAGCCCTGGACACCTAACCTGGGATACTCTGCCAGCAGCTGCTATGAAATACGTTGATCCTAAGGGTAGGATGTAGTTGGATGTAGAATCAAATTGCTTTTTCACTTCACATATCTTCTCAAATCCCACTATGATTGTAGAGGGGCAAAGGGTAGGCAAGAACACCAAGCATCTTTGGTAATGCCTCAGTTCTTTTTTTTCACCTGAAGAGTTGGTGGATGCTGTGGGTGCCATATAAGCTGAACCTTCTCTCCAAGCACAAGGACAGAGGGCTCTGGGGTATATTCCATAAAACATCATCACCTAAAAACCCTACACAAATTCACACGTGTCTCAGTCAAATAAGACATTCCCAGCATCCTTCTGAGTATGTATTTAGTAGCAAGAAGTGTCAGGGGATAAAAATTAGTTCAGTTATTATGAAGCTCAAACCTCATCCATGAATATTCTTCATTATTTCTATTCACTGAGATTTTTTTCAAACAAAGTCATTTAGGGAAGTCCCTCTCTTCACAATAGAGATGGCAACAGGCATTTTATTAAAATGTAGCTGGAAAAACAGGCAGATCTACCATGCAGAATATAAACACTCATCCTTCAGACTGGTGTGCTGTTCCTGGCAGTGCCACAGACTTCCTGGGTGAGTCACAAACTAACCCTGCCCTGTCCTTGTGTGTTATGTGTGGTGACTATTGAGTCCAACGTGTCTCTGAGGAATGGAGCTTACAGAGCCAGCATCCATGTACCATCTGCTTAGATGCATCAATAATCTGCTTGGAGGTCTCTGTCTCTTGGGTACCCTGTGCTTTACTACACCTTGCAGTAGTAAGGCAGCCTCAGAGCAGTCCCACTTAGAAGCTTCCACTCTGTGGAACACAGGGTTACTCATTCCCCATTGAAAGCAGGCAGTGATGAGAGTAACAGGAAATGGGCCTTTACATCAGGGGGTTTCCTTACATGTCTTTTACTACATCCACTAAGCCTGCTTCCCTCACATCTGGCACATTGGTGCCTTCTAATCCTTAAATCAGCTATTATAGCAGGAATGGAGAAGAAATTGAAATTACAAAGGAGAATATGCTCAGAGATTCTCCTTTGTGGGGCTAAAAGCAAGGAGAGTGAAGCAGAAACTGGCTTTAGTATATTTGCTCTTTCAGGGATGGGTGTGAGTACTGGCTGTTGTTTTTGTTGAAAGCTCTGGGGGCAAAGGGGTTTTGTCAATGTTTTACAAGTCTCTGGATGGCAGTTTGAAACTGCAGCAAGAAATGTGATTCCTGGCTTAGCAGACAGGTTCTGCAAGTCAAACTTTCTGTTTATTTTAATATTTCAGGGATCCTCAATGTGGGTCACATGAACAGAGAGAAAGGGGGAAACTCCTCCTCCGGCATGACCACAGCCACAGAATTGTCTTAAAGGCGCCGAGTTCCTGTGAGCCACATGCCACCATACACTGTCCACTCCCCAGTGAGACCATTCCAGCAGGGAATTCCTGCTGAGCCAGCTCAGCTCCATGTATACATCTGGCTGTGGACTTGTACTGATACCAAAAATTAGTATGCTCAAGCTAAATGATAACCTAAAACTAAAGGACATTCAGCTGATGGGTTCTAATCATCTTCCAAGAGAAGTGAGAAAAAGAAATCCATTTTCCAAGACATTAAAAACTCTCCTGGCACCAGTGGCACACAGTAAGGAAGGGTTCTGTACTGGGGACTTGGGGTACACAAGGAATCTTTTCCATCTCTAATGCAGGTGCTTTCCTGAATCAACTACATAAATCCACCAGAGCCAACTGCAAAAATGTAAAAATGTATAACTTCTAGCTCTATCATTTGTGCCTCTGCCTGTTTCTAATTGTTTTAAATCCCAATTGCTGCAAGGAGCATGGAGAGTTTTCTCCAGTGACTGAGGGTACAGTGTGTTATCCCAGGACATGGGACATATCTGTGGTCAGCCCATCTTTGCAGTTGATATTCTCGCATGCAGGTTTTCTAGAGACACTCATGAAGGCTATGACCAGAAGGGCACTACCTAAGCTAAACTGTAGAAGTTTTTGCTTCCAGATCCTTAAACTGTTTTAGCAGCTAGGAAGGTTTTTGCTAGGGATTCCGCCATTGTGGTTATGATTTCTCCATATTTATAGGTAGAGGATTAAAATATTTGACAGATAGGCTGCTTCTGAAATTCCTCTGACTTGAAAATGGTTTTCAGAAGGGTAAATGCCAACTGGGCATTTGAGAGTGTATTGCTTTCAGAAGTGGGAGAGTTTCTTTTTTGAGGAATCACTTGATTTTTGTAAGGAAAGTTCTCCCCAGATCTACACTAGAGTGGCTTCTAGACTTTATGCAGTTTCCTGCAGAGCTATGTCTGTTTTGCATCTTTTCCTTCTACATCATGCTGTCCATTACCCTTTATGTTTCCTCACTGAATTTTAAGCATATTCCTGCCAAAGTGTAGCTATCTGCTGGGATAGAGTATACGCTCTTTTCATACAAAAGGAAAGGATGTGATGGCAAACTATGTGGCATAGCTGATACCACATGAAATATAAAGGAAGAATAACAGAGTCACGTAATCATTCTCAGAGAAAAAGAGCAAAGAATGAAGCACAGACCTGTTACACAGGAAAGATGAGCCAGTGAAATTATAATCTAGACTCCTTCACCTTGGCAAGTCAATTTGCTCAGACCATCTCACTGCATCCCTCTGGAGCAGCTTTTACTTTTGGGCTCCAAGCAATAGAAGGTGCTACAGTGACTGTAAAGGGAAGGAAGGTAGATCTGAGTCAAAGGAAGCACATGCATTGTCCCCATCCCCAACCAATCCCATTCCTCTATGGCAGTGAGTGATTGAAGAGCTTCATGATAAGGACAAAGGGGAGCTGCAATGTTTTGAATAGCGAGCGGAAATGCCTTTCGCCTTGATTAATCTGATTGAGTTCCCAGTTTGGAAAGGAACAGGGGGGCAGACCTGGGAATTCCAGTTAAACGAGGGAGAAAGGAATCCTTGTTCCCAAACAGGTAATTAATTTAATTTTACAGGAATGTTGATATTTTGCACCTATAAGTACTCTTTCATAGGCCATAAAACTTTCCCGGTGCACAGATGGTTTGCTCCTAGAAAAACAAATAAAAGTGTGATCCATTTGGTTAAAATAAGTCTTCCTGTTGGGGGGAGTTATGGGACAGTAGAATAGAGATCTTTTAAATACGTAATCCAAATTTATTGCAAATCAATAAGTTAACAGAGCTCTTTGTCCAGTAATCTCTTTTTCATTGTGTGCCACACTTTCGTGTATTAATATCCTTTCTAGTGGGAGCCTGTGTCTTATCTGGGTTTCCAGGTTTAGGGACAGTTTTTACATTAATTATTTAGACATATCAGTGTTTCTGGCCTGGCTTTCAGAGGGAATTTGGGTGGATTGACACAACACTGAACAGAAGGGATTCAGCTGTAATTTTTTAACATAGACATGTCTGGGTGGGCCCTGGGCTCCCTGTGACTGAGGAGTGTGCAGCTCATCTAAAACCTGGTGCAAATGGTGAGAGACTGTCCTTCGTTGACTGTGTCTCCTTGCAGATTTATGAAGGGAAAAGAGAAGTTAACAGAAATTACTGCTGCAAACTCCCCATCACAGGTAAAATGGTAGAGTAGGAGCCAGGAAATCACTAGGACAGCTGGCACAAAGCAGTCACTCCATGCCCAGATCATTAAGACCATGATAGACACAAAGTAAGTCCTGAGAGAGCCTTGAAGTATTTTCAGGCTTAAACAATGGTCTTGCTCAGTCATAAAAGGACTTAAAACTTGAGAAAAGTCCCAGCAGACACAGCAGCCTGTGAAAGTGAAAATATGAGCCTCCAACATGGGAAGGATGTGCTTGGGAGATGGCTGCAGTGCTCAGAGCTGTGTGTGAGCTGACAGGACAAACACCTGATAGAGAACAGCTGGGTGGGAAAAGAACAAATGAGATGATCCTGTCTCACACCAACCTGGCAACATTTCAAGTTCCCAGCATGATCTCAACCCAGGCACCTGCCAGAGCTGGGTGAGCCCCCAGCAACAGTCATTCTGCAGCATCCCCTCTCCTCTGTGTGAAAACAAACCCAACCACCAGCCCATGGGCACGGGGACTCTGGCTCTGGAAATCGAAATGTTTTTGCAAGGCAAGAAACAAATCCTCAAATAGTCAATGTCACTTCAGGACGTGGACACTCAGCCAACAAAAACCCAGGCACCTGCAGATAGGTCACAAATCAGGGAATGTTTTTAGGAGAGAAATAGGGCCCAATTGGGAAACAGGAGTGTTTTTAAGTACTGGAGCAAGAGCCAAGTAACTATTCAAGCATCTCTTCAGTCCCTTTTACCTGCTGGAAGGGGCACCCTGTCCCCCCCTTATTTTCTGCACCAGAAAAATATCCAGCAGTGCCAAGTCAGTAGCTAGCTAGGAAATTGCAAGAATAATTTCCAAACCAGTTACCAAAGGACCTGCATGAGACCTTTTAAGCACATGAGAGGTTAGTTATTTCTATTGGCAAAAGGAAGAAGGACATGGTAAGAAGAAATCTTTTTTCATTGAGGCAGTTTGATCACAGGAATAATTTCTGAAAGATACACTGGAAACCAGACTTCCATAGGATAGTAAATGGTCATATTTTTATCAAGAACTCAAAGATATTTAAAAGTCATGGTGAAAACTCTTCAAAAAAGCATGACAACTGAGTCATTGGACTCTTCTCTGCAGCTATTTTGGAAACATCAGAGTGATGGGAACAAGCCATAAAATTGCATTCATGTGGAACAAGAAAGATCTGACAGCTCCCCAAAACAAGGGGCAGGTTAGCCTGGTGTTGTTCATCTCTTTCACACAGAGTCCCCACGAGTTCATACGGAAAGTGTGAGACCCAGCAAATCATTTTCAGTCTTCAAGTAAAAGAGTTTACACATCAGTTTGTGGAAGAGGGTGCCAAAAACTACACTCTGTGTCTGGGATTTACATACATGTCAAATAATTTATGACACACTCCTGCACATTAATAGTCTGTGTGTAAGTGAATGGGTGCCAGGAGAGCAGGTACCACATCTGAATCTCATGCCAAGGTTCTTCTGATAGCACTAGGAAGAATGGAAGGTATTTTGAGCAAAACTTGAGTATCCAAATAAGATCAAGAGAGGATATTTAAGGTTAGGAGAGAGTGTGAGCCCACCTATGACACCAGATCAAGCTCGGAGGCTGTGCAGCCCTGGGTCAGATCAGCCTAAATGAGTCTGTGTGAGAACCTGCTCAGCCTCAGCATCTTTTGAGGGCCAGGAGTACACAAAACAGTACAGGCACTTTGTGCTGCAGCTGCCCTGGCTTTGCCAATCCAGGGGCTCTGAGCTGCAGGACTGAGACACAGCCTGTCTAGACTGCACGTGCAGGATCACAGGCTCTGATCCGGGACTTGGATGGCAGCATTTCATAGAGGCAATATTAGATTTTCTCTGTTGCTCAGTGGCAGCAGCTCGATGCCCTGGTGGGGACAGCTGAATTGCTGCAGGAAAGCTGCCGAGCTGCTCTGGGGGATTTTGCGCGCTGTGTGGGAGCTCAGCAGGCTGCCCAGAGCCCGGGACCCTGAACCGCAGCCCGTCCGTCAGCACGTCGCCCCATGTGTGTTACAGTGGTTTTCACCGCCCTCAGCCCTCTCCATCATGTGTTTATAATCACCACTATTATTCTAGAGTCAGCAGAAGCATCCTATGCAAATCAGGATGCCAGGGTCAGCTAATGAATTGGTTACACCCTTTCCTTCCAAGAAAACCCGAGCCCTTGGAGTGATACTGACAGTGCACCATAGGAAATGCAAGAGCACTGGAGCCATAAAGAGCTGACTCGCTGGTTTTCTTAGCTTTGTCCTAAGCAGGTGAGTTTTAGATGTAAGAGCATCCTGGGTTGCAGTGAAATAGTTTCAGGGAGTTTCCATTGGCCTCACACTTCTGCCCCACTTGAGTCTCGCTCAAGACATACAGGCAGGTCTCCTGCTGCTACACAGACTGGCAGCACTCCCACTGTGTCACCCCACTGTGTCACCCCACTGTGTCACCCCACTGTGTCACCTCACTGTGCCTTAGCTCCCCCATCTATAAACTTCAGTCACAGTAAAAAACCCTTCCACAGGGATAGGCAGGCCCTAAATGCAGTCTAGGCAAAAGTCACCCCAAGGGTAGCACAAGAGTGTTTGTGGTCCTGCTGCTGGTACAGATAGAGGAGGTTCCTGGGTGACATATTGACTTACCAGGAAAGGTAGGAGACACTGCTCAGGACACATTAAACACATGCTCCAGTTAATTTATGTGACCTGGCACACCAAAAACTAATAAAAGCAGTTTATACTTTCACTTGCACATGATTAATGGCAAAGCTCTCCATCATATATCACAGACCATGCCCTAGCTGCGACAAAAATATACAGATTATGGGAGAAATTAGGAGCTAACAAAACAGCTGTTAACTGAGCTAGAAATACTCTACCACAGTCCCATTGTAAATCAGAAAATCACCCTGTGACGGGTCTCCTGGGCTGTTTGTTGGGCAGTTCAGAGCAGGAAAAGCAGACAAGAGTGAGAGGGCTCCTCCTAGGACCAGGCTGGTGCTGGTCGGACCCATGGTATCCATGATATCCACATTGCTGTCCTCAAAGAGCTTGTGACCACAGCAGGGAAAGACAATGGCACTGAGCTGGTGAATGGCTCCTGTATTCGCTGGCCCTCCCCTGGTTAGCAGTTCAGTGTGTAACTCTCAGAAGGCAATTAATTCACTGGCAGTACTATTTAATGTATTTCCAAGGATGGAAAGCTTTCTTTGGAAAGGGAGCTTCCCCTCTCAGGATAGGCAGGATGCAGAGTGCAAAAGTTAAATTTAAAATGTTGCTGTAAAGGTCACTCCAGACAGATAGAGGTTTCCAAAAGGAAGGGGTCAGTGACCTGGAGTCACTCTGGATCAAAACAGGCAGACCTGTGTGAACTCGTTCTCGCAGCGCTGGTCCCGGCTGACGCACGGTGCCCATCTCGCTGTGGACATTCAGCACAGGCAGCTTAATAACAGCCTGCCTTCCTGCCCCTTCCCAAAAGGTTTATTTCCTGACCTAGGCAACATCACTGGGGCAGCAAGAAAAAACACCGGCAAACAGACACATCCTTTGCCCGATTCTCAGAGGGACGGAGGCAGACCTTGCCCAGCAGGATGTGGGGAGCCAGGGCACTGCGATTGGTCACCTACTGCCAGCTGAAACAAAACAAAAAAGATGCTTCACAGTGATGAAAAATAAAATAGAGAGTAAGGAGGGTATTTATGTCATTTCCTGATAGGCCATCACAGAGCATGATAACAGGATGGGGTCCACTGTCAGTTCCTGGATGGTTCAGGCTATTTCCCATAACCCCAGTGACTAAAGAGTGCCGTGAGCAGAGCCTGAAGCTGTGGTGCATCCTGCTTCCCCATGCAGACACCTGGTTTGCAGGAAATGAGGAACCATCCCAGGGGGCTCAGATGTGCCCTGGGAACCACAAGCCTTTCACTGGCTTTGAAAGAGTAAAAACATCCACTTTTGGGAGTATTTGCCCTTCAAAATGGCCTGGAGATCCTGGTTCCCACCCACTGCCCTTGCTAGTCAGAGCCTTGGCATGGTGCAGGGAGACGGCACTGAGTCCTACCAAGCTCTGCCAAAGTGTCCCTTGCCTTCAGCAGTGACTCGGTGCTGGTGCACCATCCGTCCTTAGACAAACCTGCTGATCTGCTCCACTGAGATCCCACAGTTTCCTTCCCCAAATCCCTATAACAAGCCCTTCACCTGCTCCTGGCAGGCCTTAGCCTGCTTACAGAGCTCTTGCTCAGCTGTCCTGGGTCCTGGTCACTGCCCAAAACATGCCAGTTCTGAGCAGAGGAATTTTTTAAAAACCAATTTTAGGTGAAGGTAGCAGACATCAGTAGCATTTTTGCAGGGACTTTATGGTGTCCAAAATTGGAAGTTTTGTTAAGACACATGAAGCAAAGTTTTAAAAGGTCTGAAGTTGTAATCTGTTGCTTTAATCATATGCTAATGCTTTCCTTTAGTTTTGACATGGAAGTTGTTTTGTGGTATTAACTGAAGGGGAATTAGGTGCTATTTCAGTCACACAAAAATGATCTGCTTCAGAAATGAGTACATAACTCTTTTGCTTCCAAGTTACATAGTTCAATATATTCATAAAAGCTCACAACCAGCTGTACAGCTTCCCACCAGTAACAGAGGCCCTTTACTAGCAGCTTTGACATGTTAATAGCTGCAGAGATAGTAGTAAAAGAGTTAGAGAGTTGTTTTTTAAAGCTGGGTTTTTATTCTTCTGCACGCTGTTGTCCTGGGGGGCAGGTACTAGAGGACTAATGAGGTGGTGCTAGTTATGCCATTAGTATTATTCAACACTGTAAGATTGATCTCTTTATGAATTAGCACTTACATCTGTATGGCACAAGGAGTTGCTGGCTGAAGACCAAACTTCCCCACTTGTAGAGGAGTGACAGAAAGGCCCTGGGCTGGGCTGCCCTGGGGACCCATCACTTTGCCTGCCCTCAGCTCTGAGGCCACTTCTTTCCAAGCCTGTTTAAAACAGATGGGCAAGTCCTTCCAGCAGCCCAGAAGACTAAAACTGCATCAAACACAACATGATTGTCTCAGAGGGGAATTGTGACTCTTGTTGGTGAGATGATGAAGGTAGAGATGAGTTCTTCCTCCCTAGCTTGTCCCTTACTTATGGTGCAGACAAAAACAGCTGGACCAAAGCAGCCTGGTTCTTGGTCAAAAATAGCAAAGAAATTTGAAAACTGTTTTTGGGAAGAGAAGTGAGAAAGAACAGAAGTCTATTTTTCCTCCAAACTGAAATCAGACTATCAGATAGAGATTTTTTTTCCATGCCATACACTGTGGACCAGCCACTGTGCAGAGAAGATGCTCCATTAGCCTGACCCCCACCAGCAGCCCTGAGCTTTGCTCTGTTGATGGTTCTGGCCCTGCAAAAGGATTTCCATCCCTTTGAGAGACAGACATTTTTTGCCTCATATATGATGTAAAATCAGTTTCATAATACAAGTAAAATCTATCATAATCTCTTCATGCTTGGTGCTTATTTCAGAGCCAGCTGCAGCTGTCACAGCCTAATACTCACTGCTTAGGGTCCGTGTGTGCACAGCTGGCTCCAGCCTGAGCACCTGCCCTCGGCCCTCAGGAGCAAGCCAGGATCCCCCCGTTGGGTCTGGGCTCTGGTACTTGACTGCTGATTTTCCTTTGAAACCCCCCATGAAAAACGTGCCAAGGGGAGGGTGCCCTGTTCAGGGACAGCCTGGTTGGATTATTTGGGCTTAGAGAGCAAAGTGTCAGGTTTGTGTTTAATGAATATCTCCATCAATCATCTCAGCTGCCCATGGAATAATTACCTTGCAGAGCCACAGTGGCAGGTAAAGCCCTTGGCTCAGGACACAGAACAGGCTTTATTGGAAGCCCTGCTGTTACACTCACTGTTATTATAATTTGCCTTCAATTACATTCATGCTTGGTGTTTTGCAATAGATGGCTGTTTATTCTTTTTTGGGGCTGTTTCAGCAGGTACCTTATACTCCTCTGGCATTGCAGGCCAGGGATGCTCACCCCAACCTTTGAGGCACAAAAACCAAATTTGCCAGAGGTGTAAGCTGTCTCCCCAGATGCTGGCATATTTGGTGAAGTGCAAGCCAAAAGCATTTCATTTAGGTGCTGACTCAGCGTCACTTACTTGGAGTTTTTTGTACTCATATATTCACACAAGGCTATAACTAGCTCAAAAAGACTCCCAAGAGCTGCAAGGGAGATGGTCAAGGCTCATTTTGTAAAGCTAGTGCTTAAATTACACCAAACTCCTTCCCTCTGTAAGCTCCAATGCCTGCAGTCATCTCAGCAATGAATCTGGCCCCTTTCACCTCTGCCCTTGCTGGCCTTTATCCCTAAATATCAGTAGGATGAAATGCCCAAGCTCTGGGCTTTAAAGGACTTTACAAGTTCAATTTACAAGCTCCATAAAATTACAAATTCTCCCTCCCCTCTGCAGAAGTACCTTGTAAAACATGTCCTGTATTGTTTCAGTTTGACGGGTCAGGCTGCAAAAGCAAGGCAGCATCAAGTGGAGAGGGTGCATCTGGTACCAAGCAGAGTCTGTGGCTGGGAGAGGAGGAAACAGGAGCTGGACATGGTCAACTGCAAGTAAAAATAATTCCCTGCCTCTGCCTTGTGCTGTGGGAAAGCCCAAGGGCTCATCCCACCCTCTGCTTCTCCTCTCTTATTGAGCAATTATTTGCAATGTACATTTTGTTCAGTTTGCTTCAGGGTGTGACATCCATCAGCATCTCTGCACATGCTGATGTCCTAACCTAGCCCCAGCATCCAGGGCTGCACCTGGGACCATGTGGGCTTGTTCCTTAGCTAAGCATCTGGCACTTGAGAAAACTGCAGTGACCCTCCCCAGCTAATGCCTGGCACTAACCTGACACCAGGGCAGTAATCCACAAAGCCTCTGCCCCATCTCAGGTAGCTCCTGCTGCTGGTTGCATGCCAGAGGTCTGCAGAGGTCATATACTTCATCTTTCTGTTTCAGTTCAGGCTGCCTTCAATAGCATCAGAAAATGAGCAGAAGCCTCAGCAGCTGCACACAAAAAACACTTTCATATAGCACAACACACATCTACACCCAGAATTATTTGGTGTCAGAATGAGCACAATGAGTCATAACTCACTTTTCACTGGAGCTGGAAAAAATGCTCTGGAATTGTTGCCAGTGTCAGTGCCATTTTTTATCATTTAATGTCAAGGGAAAGTGTTAGTTGAAGAAGAAAGCAAATAAGGTACTCCCAACATCAGCTGAAAGACTGCCAATAAATGATGCAAAGAAAAATTCTGGGTTCTGCTGATGGCCTGTGCCAATCCATCCCATCCAGAAAAACACTAAAAGACCTTTCAGGACGCTGGGGTGTGCCAGCACACAGTACCAGTCAGTCAGGGCTGGCAGGGATGAGCACAGAGGCATTGTGCCACCTGCAACAACGGCAGAAGTCAGACAGCTGAGGCATCTCTGGAGAGAAAAGCCTGAGGGAGCAAACAGCCCCTGGACAAAGCTGTGGTTCCATTTATTCCAGTGCACTCTGGGCGATGTACAAATGGCAGCCTGTCACTGGGCAGTCTAAAGACATCTCTTAAAATACACTTGTTCCCAGAAATGATGACAGGTAACACAATCTGAGAAGGAAAAGAGAGGGAAAAAGCTTTGCCAGCACAGATGGCAGCAGATGCCCCCCAGCCCTCTTGTGCCCTGTGCTGTGGCCCCTGTGGCTCTTCCTGAGGGTGACAAGCTCAGATGTCCTAAATTCAACGTCTTGCATCAGGGCTACTGAGACTTGTAGAACCCAATTTTACACCAGCTGAGGTCTCCAGGGATCACTGTGGCAGCAGCTTCCTGCAATAGGACTGAGCCCTCACACTAGCCAGCCCATTTCAGGCTGTATAGGAAAGCAAAAGCCTTCCAGAAACCCAGATACCCTGTATGCAGTAATGACAAGATTTTATCCTTCCTCCATTATGGTGCAGGGTGTTTATGGGTTTTTTTGGGGTTTTTTTTGCAAGTTTTCTCTTTTCAGTACAAAACTTAGCTGGCTCAGAGCAGTAACTCTTGGTGGAAATGAGAACAGAGAAGGAGTATCTTGTTTCCAAGGCTAGATACTGTGAGGGACTAGGGAGCATGGACAGTGGTGTCAGGGTTTAGGTTCAAGCCCTGCTTTATGCCACCCCACAGCCACCTTAGCATTGTGTAGAGGAACGCCAGGTTTTCCAAAGTGCTCAACACTCAGCACACTCTTGCTCTGCACCTTCTTGGCTCCAGCAGTTCCTACCAGCCTCTGCCTCCTTCCTTTCCCAGAAAACCTCCTCCTCCTGGATTCTAGCTGACCACAGGCTCTGAGATGAATTTCATCCCAAGCAGAGGCAATGTGTGCCTCCAGCAGGCAGGCACTGTCAGGGCTGCATCCCACAGTCCTGCTCCAGCCTGGCTGTGTGTGGGCAGGCATGGGTGGTTCCCTGATGGCTACTGGCCTTTTCAACTGACTTCTTAAACCTGCCGTGGCACTGCCAATGTAGCTGCAACAGTTTTTAGATGTTCAAGAGGACAAAGTTGATACATGATTCCCCTACTCACCCTTCTGCTAACTTTGGATGCAAACTGTTTACAAACAGCTGTTGTAACATCCCTGAGGTGCAAAAGAAAATACTCAGCTACAGAGAAAAAGATCTTAGCATGGACTATGTCCAGGAATTTCATGAACAGAGCCAGGAGCTTATTCAGATGTTTCCCTTCTAGGCTCTGGGTTAGCTGGGTCTGTGGAGATGAGAGGGTTTATCATTTGTAACAGCTGTGAGTGGAGTGGGGCTGCGGGATGGCCCTGAGGGAGGGCGGCCATCAGGGAGAGCAGCCATCGCCATCGCAGCTCCAGCCTGCTGCACGGGCTGCCATGGCAGCAGCAGCCACACTGGCCAGCTGATTGCTCCTTGGCCAAGCCCACAGGCTGCAGAGGCATCTCTGCTCCCACCACCAAACCCTGGGGCAGGAGCAAGTGTGGCCCACAGTCCCCAGCGTGTCATCAGGAGTTCTGTGGCCATTTTGCTGGCAGCAGAAGGGGGCTGGCCGCACTGAGCTGCTCCTCGGCCATCGGCTGTGCTGCAGACATGGACTGTGCCTGCCCACCTGCTCCCCTCGCCGAGACTCTGGGGAAGGTTTTCCCTTCCCGAGGAGACTGGAGCAGTGCAGAGACAATGGAATCTGCTGCCATCAGCACCGCCTCTGCCCCGCTGATCCCTCAGTGCCTCCACTGCCAGGGCTGGAGGGCCGTGCACTGATCCTGCTCACAGCTGGGGACTGGGTGCTGGTACCCAGCCTGCTGCTTCCCTCTTGCCAGTGTACAGCACACTCACTCCCCAGGCTGCCATACCAGAAGGGTGCCATTCCTGTTATATTTAAAATGTAAACCCTCTTGTTTTCTTGTCCCTTTATTGGCTAAATTTTCCTGTCTCCTTGCCTCACTGGTTTCCCTTTCCATCAGCAGTATTGGCACATGGAGCTGGTTTCTCTCCCTGGAGAAAACTGTTGCTCACCCACACAACAGGGGGGAAAATAGCTTGTGGAAAAAAGGCAATCAGATCACTCAAGCTGAAGTTAATTTCTTTTAGAGTCCCCCCATTCTGGAAGCAGTTTCCTGCTCTTCTAATTGGTATTTCTGAAGGGGAGAGAAAGAGATCCCTGTTCCAGGGGTATTAGGCCCTTTAAAGATGCTTTAGCTAACAAAGCAAAGATTAGAGAACATGGATCAGATGTTTTTCCTATCAAAGCCTTTTCTTTCTTTCCTTTTTTTTCCCCTACTGTGGATGTTTTGAGTCTCCTCTGGGCCGGGCTTCATTAAGGCTGTTAACTTCGTAGTGCTGATGTCTCTTTGCCCAGCTCACAGTTTGGGTGGCCTGAACTAAAATCTCCCAAAGGGCTTATTACAGGTGGTAGGCAGACAGGGCTGGAGCCTGGGCCACACCACATATTCCTGAGAGAAATGTGTTTCCCTGACCAAAAAAGCACAATATTATATTCTTAAAACATTCCAGCCCCGTCTGGGTGTTCTCTGCATGCATTCCTGTACGTGGGATTATTATTGTAGAGAATTTATAAAGTCATTCATTTCTCTGGAAGTGTATGACATGGGTTTTGGTTGAATGGACCCAGTGCAAACTTAGAGCCATGTGGTGCTATAAAAACACAACAGTAAATAAATCAGCAGGGAGAATTTACACTTCAGCCTTCTGATTGTTTTTACATTCAGAGGCTCGGATTCAGAGCCAGAGTGTAAAATAAATACCTGTAGCAGTGAAAATGCAGCATCACACTGGCCTGCTAGCAATCACATCAGCATAGCCCAGATATGTGCAAAGCAAGGGTGTTTACAGTGAGCTTGTGGTGACCCTTTTTCCTTTGGCTGCTTCCTATTTTTCTTGGTGATACCTCAGATCTTTATTATGGTATTGTCGGTCCCAGTGCTCCTGTGGGTGAAGGTTGCATCAGGCCTTCAAGGGGTGTTGTTTTGTTTTTTTTTATGGGGGTTATTTTTATCACTGCTCTTTAGAGAAAAAAAAGAAATAACTCCAGGCTGAAACGTGCCAGCTCCTGGGTGTTACCAGGATGAAACCATGCTTTTCATCTATGGAAAAAGGGATGAAAGGAGCCAGGAGATGGACATCCGGGTTCTGTGCTTTCATGGTCCTGCCATTTGCAGGAAGCTCAGTGGGAAGAGCCAAGTCCTGGGAAGGAACCACGTGAGTTGAGGCCTCTCTCAAACCTTTGGTGGGAGCCAAAAGGGGATCTCCTCACCACACTGACAAGGTGACCCTGCAATTAAGCACTCCTCAGCTGGAGGAATTTCTGCTGTACTTGTCCCTGCATAATGTGAGAATGTCACTCAGCTGCAATTTCACCCATGAAGAGACAAAGGGTGAAATCATCTTTGATGACATCAAATTGTGTTCGGAAAACCAAAGCTATTCTGAGATGGGTGGAACTTTCCTATGCTGAAGTAGACCTTTTCTGGGCACAAAAGTGGATCACAATCCTGAGAGTATATAAAACAGCCCCTGCATTAATCTTCTCCCTGGGAGTCCCTCTGCTTACCCCACATTGCTCCAGCTGAGTTCTCCTCTGCTGACCACTGCACAAAAGCAGATTTTTGCTTTACTGCCAGAAAAGCACTGGGGTTATTTACCACCTCAGAGCTGGGGCCTTTGCCAGTTCTGGTGGACCATTTCTCATCAGAAATTAAGATCTATCTTGCCACTGATATCTTCTCCAGGACTGATCTGTAAGAACACCTGATTTTGCCTGTCAGGCTGAAATCACTTCTTCCCACACAAAACAGATGTGAGGGCTATGTACCGCTGTGGAGGGGACTCTGGGTGACTTGTGGCAGAATCAGTGCTTTTGTGCCCTCTGGCTGCCTCTGTCCCACAGCAAGGGGCTCTGCAGCAGCCCCCTGGGGAACAGTAGCAGTGGCTCTGCTGAGCTTTCTTTCTCCAAGACCCCACTGTGCTTTTTTGCACACTACACAAAATACTGCTGCTGGTAAAGGTATCTGAGAGTATAAGAGAATGTGGAATTTGGCTCAGTTAGAGGAATATATTACTGGCATTTGCATCTTCCATGTTTTTGTAGTTAAACAAATCTCTGGTCTAACAAAAAGTTGAGAATTCAGATAGATGGCTCCATGTCCCTGGTAAAAAGAGGTGGTTTACATGTGTGCACCCCTTGACTGCAATGCAAGGCTGAATGGATAACCTGTTCAGGCAGGTTAAGACCTTGATAACTTTATTTTGATGAGATGAAATTTAAGTCTGCAATTCAAAAGCACACACAAAATCATAAACCCAAGCTGTGTCTCCAAAAGAGCTTGTCCCCACCATTATGCTGATATTGTGGCTTTTAGTTTCTCTGAAGGAATAAAAACTCTGAAAACTGGAAGCACATCAATCTCAATGAATGCATTATACAAGCCAGATTCCTGTTATCTTTAATAAGGGATTATTTTTGTTAGCCAGGCAGTAGAGTTATCGGATAGAAAAATGGAAGTATTTTCCTCTGGTGGGTCCCAGAACGCCACCCTCCAGGAACAGCTCCCCCCTCTTCCAAGCTCCATCCCCAAGATCGTCCTCCGCTGTGCATACACTTTTCATGGGTGAGGAAGATTTTGTTGAGTTTTTGGGTAATGGATCCTCTATGCTCACTTGCTCTCTGTTTGGATTGTGAAGGAGCCTTTCTAGCAAAGCAGTATTCAGTGGTGGTCTCCAGGAAAAGGCATTTCTTGCATTAAAAACAATAAAAGGCCCAATGTTTTACAGACAGATGTCCATCAACAGCTGGCTCTGGAGTGGGAAGAGAACACCGGATCTTCTCCATCGTCACAGTGCTGGGGCTCTGCATATCCACTTGTTTATTTAACAAGCTACATTATTAAACTGGACCTTGGGTTGTGAGTGGAAGCTCAACCCCCTGAAAAGCCACACAGACGCTTTGATCGGCTATAAAGACCTACTTGAGAGACTGTGCACTTCACCAGTGCTGCAGGGAAGGAAAGGGGCCAAGTCTGCATTTCACCAGCTTTTCCTAAGCTGGGCCATTGTCTCAGCTTCTCTTTGGCTCAGATGTCGTTGGACTTGGCCTCTTGTGCAGACCTAGCAATATCAGAGGCACGTCGTGGGGACAGCGTGCTCTGAATGGCATGGGCACCCTGACCAGTGCCACTGTCCCAACCAAGCACTGCAGGCAGTGCTTCGGGCAACAGCAGCCCTTTGCCCAGCCCTGTGAATCCCATTTGCACTTGGCTTTGAGCCTTTCTCTATCCCTCTCTCAGCGGCCAGGCACTGGTTCAAGCTGTACCAGTGGGCTTGGGGCTCTTGGGGCTCCCAGTGTGCAGGCGAGCCCTGGGCAGCAGTGGCTGCTGCCATCGGGCACCTGGGCTTGGGCGGCCGAGTGCCACGGATACGTCAGTCCTGTTCACGCAGCAGCTGCCCCCTAACTTTGTCACAGCAGCTGCTTCCTAGGACATGGCAACAGTTCCAGCTAGGAAGGGAACATTTTATTCAGCTGAGACTGGCCAGCAGTTTAAATGGGGAAGTGTAATTACCCACACTTCAATTTGGCCTTCAAATGGAATCTGATGTCTCTGTGGTGAGCACCCACCGTGCCTGTTGGAGGCAGTGCAAACACTTGAGATGAAAAGTCACATGTCCAAAGATGCTCCAACAATTCAAGGCAGAAGAGGTTAAACCAAGACTTTCAGAAACACACTGAAAATCTGTCATTATCTCACATGGTACCTATTCTCCTATGATCTGGAGGGAGGGTCTTGTAAGGAAAACACTGTGGGGGCTGTGACGGAGCCTGCCCTGGGACAGTTACACCCCACATAAAACCAGCATGAGACCCCTTCTCTGGGGCCTCAGATTACTCCCACAAAGTCTTGTTCTCTCAGCCACAGCCAGCATTGCTTTTTTACTGCTTTTATTGTCCCCCTGGATTTCTTTTAATTAAAAAACTCTCTAAGTAAATCTGGGGACAGCTGAGCAGCTCTTTGCCATACCTTCCCTGCCAAACTCCTGCTCACGGGACACAGTGCATCACTCCCCAAAACTACTAAGCTTTTCCTAGTGGATATGACAGTAAAGCCAGAGCCCTTCCCTGATGCTCTCTACATGCTGGAGGTCAAATTTGTCTGGGTCAGCCCCCCACAGGCTCTGTGAATACCTGCTGGATGCCTGCTGAACTTGCTAAGCCAAAAACCTGCTCTCAGTGACAGCAGCACCCAGCCCAGCCTGCTGCCCTTGCCAGGGCAGGCTGTTCCCCCTGGAATCTGACACTTGGATTTGATAGCATCAGTTTGGCCACCTGCAAAAGCTCCACTCTCTCCACAAACTGGGCAAGGCAGGCTGATGCCCAGGCTGCCACAGGGACCCAGAGGTGCTTTGCAGCAACCTTGGGTCTTGGAAAAAAAGATTTTGCAAGGACTCGGATTTTCAGTAAAGGAGCCCAAAGCTGATTCAGGTGCCATGCCAAAGACAAGGTTTGGACAAGCCTTTGGACTCAGAGTAACCACAGAGGAAACCTGTCACATGCAAAGATCTCCTCTCTTTGCAACAAGAGAGAGCTGCAGTAAGAGCTGAGCGTGTTTTCCTGCCTCTACTCAGCTGTAGAGCTCTTGCCTCTTCTGGCACAGCACAGTGCTTCACCCCAGAGCAGACAAAACTCTTGCAGGTTCATCACAGCATGAAATAAGGTGGGAATTTCTAAACCTGGCATTGAAAAAGAAATGCTCTCATCACAGGAACACCAAGAAAATAAGTTTCTGTGGATTATTTTGCAACCATCGTATACTCTGATTGTTTCAAAGAGATTTTACTTTTTTTTTTTTTTTTTTTTTTTTTTTTTTTTTTTTTACTTAGCCAATTTATTCTTTGACCATGTTTTCAAGAAGCCTAAAATCACTACAGCAAAACCCAGCCATTGGGTGGAAAATATGATATTCCCAAAGCTGTTATGTAGTCCTTGGTATTTTGGATTCTAGTCCTGACACAAGTAACAAAAACAAACACTAGGAACACATATGTAATTTTAACTAGAAGCCAATCTAAGTTTTAGGACCGTAAACAGCATACACGTTTGTATTTGACTAACTTGTGTTTCAGTGGAACCTAAAACTTTTTGTTGTGTGTTCACTAAGGTTGTCATTTCAAGCTGGCCACAAAATGCTCTGCTAAAGAAAGCAAATGGCAAATAGGAAATTCAGACTCTGATAGTGCACCAAGGCAGAATAATTCAGCATTACATCCAATGGCTGAGCCCAAAGTTAATCCTATTGCTGAAGGAAAGGCTGCTGTACTGGAAAGGTTGCACAGTACAATTCACTTTATTGGATTAACTTTGTGTGTGAAGAGCCACCAGCAAGCCCCATTCTGGGGAATTTCCATCATTCAGCTCTAGACCTGCACTGCACTTCCTTACAGCCCTATATTTCTCTTTCTGTAGTTTTATTCTTGATGAACAACCCTCAGAACATATTTGCTCTATTGAGCAGTAGGCACTTGGCACTGATTCACCCCACAGGTCCTTTCTGCTGGCAGCAGGGACTGGGAGAGCTGCTCAGAGTGACAGGACTGTTCCCAGGAGCTGCTGCAGCACCGAGCAGGACAGCCTTGAGGGGAAAGGAGCTCCCCAAGCAAAGGGCTGAGAATGGACATGGGATCTGGCACCATCAACACCCACCTTCCCTCCCATCAGCTGAGCTGCTTTTCCCACTTCTGCCTGCACCTGGAGTTAATGCACCTCAGCTGGACTCTGCAGAAATGCAGCTTCTTGGTTGGTGTTTCCAGAACAGACTTAACAGCATAAATCCCACAAGATTCAGGGAGAAATACACTCTTGATGCATTTTTAAGAGAGTGCAAGCATTTTGGCAGCCTGCATCACATCTGCAGAAGTGTGCAAGCATTCCTGTAAAATGCAGATAGTGCCTGGTGAAACTGGTAAACCAGTCAGCAGGTCAGGACCAGTATTGCCCTGATTTATTAATTTTCACTGGTCTATGTTGTCTCTCTCTCTATCACCAGCCAGTGTCTGGATACCTTCAGGTGGCAAACATGTGGGTAGTCAGCAAACATGCCTTTCAATACCTTCTCACCTTTGAAAATGGGGCTCCACCTCCTAAATCACCGTGGTCCTTTTGGGAAGTAACCCATCGTGTCTCCTAAACTGAGCCCCTGAGTCTGCATGAAAATCAGTGCAGCTTCACTGAATCCTGACAGCATCAACACATCCATCAGCTGTTCCACATCATAAGCAAATTAATTATCATCACTTCTGCTGTAAAGCATTTAATGTCACAGCCAGACACATGGATCTATGGAGTTTATCACTGCAAGCTCTCTACACACTGCTCTCTCTCCTGTTTCTGTACCTCTAAGGAACTCCACCTGAGAGAGCCCTGCAGTGCCCATCCCTGCCTTGAGGTGGGTTTGTGGTTTTCCCCAGAGGCTGAATTAGGAAAAGGCTTGGGCTTGGCCTCCCAACAGTCACATTTCCATCAGCAGACACAGGCTGCTGTGGACTCATTGAAGCTTCAGGCAGAATTTCCCTGTGCTGCTCAGCTCTCACATAGCAGAGTGATACCACACAGGGGTGCTAAAACTTCTTCTATGAAACATCTTCTTCCAAATCCCATTGTTGAGCTGTGGGAACCTGCCCTTTTGTCTGGAGGGCAGAGCCTGCAAATCCATTCTGGGGAGGCTCTCTCTGACCACCCAGGGGCCTGCCTTAGCTTCTGATCTGCAACATTATCTGATACCTCTTAGACCACAAAAGTAGAAATAAGATGATTATTGGAGAGGAGTGGGGTGAAGCAGGCTTAAAAGAGATGGAAGGAAATTCTCTGTCTGTAGAGAGATAGGATATTTTTTTTAAGAAATGCACACTGTCTCCAACTTGCTTTTCTCATGAAGCCATGGTTACTCGATGGGTTAGAGATCTGTTTGGATAAAAGAAAACTTAAGTCAGTTAAACCACTTGTGAATAAAGCAGATCCTGTGCAGTTGTTTCAGAGGACAAGCTCAAGCCAGACAGAGGATTTTCCTATCTTAGAGCACTAATAATCAAACAGCAAGTGCTGTCTGGTTGTGAATAAGCCAGTTTACAAGATTGAATATACAATATGTGGAATTAATTTCACTACATTGTGGCTCAGGGATTTTTTACCTGGATCCATTACTGTGGATATATACTTCATAACCTTAAAGGGTAAATTCACCTCCTCATTGCTGTCACCAGCTGGGGGACTGTGTCACCCACTGTGATGCTTGTGCTTGCTGCCACAGAAGGACCCATGTGTTTTTCCAACAGCAAGGAGTGACACCTTGACCAGTCCAGCCCCAGGGTCCCAGCCTCTGGCTTTGCAGGGAGACAGGCTGGCCCTGGAGGCCACTCAGCAGCTGACCACTGCCCAAGCAGTAGGGCCAGCCCTGGCAATGGCTACAATCATAGACAAATAGTCATAAATAAGAGCAAAGCACTGTGGCTTGACAAGCCTTCGGCATCCCCAGCGATTTGTAATGGGATATGGAGGTTTTCACCTCCTGGTCTCTGGTTCACATTTCAAATCCAGCCCTGCTTCGAAGTGACCAGAGGTCATTGCCAGGCTCAGTCGCCCGTGTGAAGACATCAATGGCCTCATTTCTCTAATTCCTCAAGCAAGGCTGGGGGGAGGACTGGATTTGTTTGGGTTTATAATCCTGATGGAACAGCCCAACACAAGGCTATCTGCATTCCTCTCCCTCTGGTCCCCATCCTGGCTGTGTGTGCAGCCCCTGTGTGGTGCCAGTGTGAGGCTCTGCACCTCGCCCCAGTGAGGAGCTGAATGCTGCACCTCATTTTGATTTTTCCATCTATAAAGCTAAGCAAAACTATGCATTCTCTTGTACAGGGCCTGGTAGGTTTACACAGGTTTCTGCAAGTGTGAAACTCCCTATTTAAGCGCAGATCCACAGCCCTGTCACCAGAGTCTGGTCTTGGTCTCTGCAGCCCAGATGTCAGGAAGGGCAACAAATGGGTCCTTCTAATCAAACTCAGCATAAAAGGCAATTGCACCAGTGCAGCCCCCTTGCCAGCTGCACCCTTAGCCCCTGGGTGTTCCTGTTGATTTCTTCAGTGACATCTCTCTTCCCCGCAAGCTGGGACCAGCAAAAGAGCACCTATGACTCCTGTTCTTCCCCTGCTCTGCTCTGTGGCAGGGAGGTGGCTGTGCCTGAGCTGTCCCCTGCACCCTTGCAGGATCACAGTGCTGGTGCTCATGTCTTACACCAGACCTTTGCAGGGTTCCCTCCAGCCCATGCATTTCTCATACAATTCAGTGGAGTGTAGGGTTTGTTTTCTCTTTGTAACAATCACCAGAGGGGCTCAGGGCTGGCACACAGACCTGCACAGGTTTGCAGTTTGTTCTGGATTCCCAGGCACAGAGGTGTTTTATAAATATCCCCTATTATTACAGTGCTCTATTAATAACTGCCTTGGGGAACAATGGGAGCACGCAAGGGCTTTGGTCATCTGATGCCAACCAGCCGAGCCTCCTCGGGGCCGTGGCACATTCCCAGAAAAGTGTCTATTTGGGGAAGCGTAGCATTTGCATACAAACCCAGGGGATGCATGAGGCCCTGGAGGAGGACATGCCATGGTGTCTTCTCCTAGGAATGTGCTCTCTGGAAGCACAGATGCTCCTCAGTATCCTGGGCTTTCCCCACACCCAACACGGGGATGTGCTGGGTCACAGACCTCTCCCTCACCCCATTGTACAAGAGCTGTGACCCCGGGCATCCGGTTCTGCCTGGGCTCTCCCCCAGCTCTGCCAGATGGGCAGGGCAGGAAGGGAAGGAACGTGGCTTGTGGTAAATTTGGTTCTGCCCAGACACTCTTGTGGTTGCAGCTCTTGCAAAATTTGATGAATGTTCCCAGGGACGTGCCCTGGCCTTTGTCACAGTCTGCGTCTACATTAGTGGTTTGGGATGGGAAAACTTTTGGGCAGCCTTGATGCTCAATTAAAAGGCATTCTGGGGAAGAGCTGAAAATTAAAGAGGCTGATGGAGTGACCAGCATGTGTCCTTCAGCAAGCCACAGCTCCTCACTCAGGCCAGAGGCAGGGAGCTCACTGGGGACTCCCTGCCAGCCCTAGCTGCTGACATGCACTCTGCATGTCCAGGCAGAGGGGACATCCCTCCTCGTCATGCTGGGGACATGGCAGCAGGGCTCCACAAAGGGTGAGGAGGAAAGTGAAATGAAGGAGCCCAACACTTGTTTCTCCAGGAGAGGCATGAAGGAGCCTCACTCCCGCTGGCTGTTATGGTCCCTGCTTGGGCTCCTGCCAGGTTCACCAGGGAAAATGGTACCGGCTTTTTTTCACATTGTTCCTGATGGCTGGGTACTTCCTGAGTCTTTCCAGTGAGGTGGGGAAGGGGAATGAAAGGAAAACGGAACCTTTTTTTATTTTCCTTCCTTTTGCAATATCTCTGTGATCACAAAAAGCCATATTGCAGCTAATTTTCCTGCCTCCGTTCACACGGGCATTTTGCAAGGGCACAGGAATTCCTCTGTGGGGGACATTGGCTCTTCTGATGCCTCCCCCTGGTCCCTGAGCTGCCAACTTCCCAGTTTCTCGGGATGCAGCACTGGGCCCCACATCCCACTTGCTGTGCTGGCCTGTGGTGGCAGAGGCAGGAGAGGAAGCAGAAGCAAGTGCAGAGCCTGCAGCCCTGGGACCTTTGCAGGGCAGAGGTGGGAATGCAGAGGCAGTGGAGGGGCTGCAGGGCTGGGGAACAGGATAGTGCTGAGAACTACCATAACTCACCAGACACCACTTGCAGCTGCTCTAGCTGCAGATCTCCTGTTTTCATAAACTCTGCACTAATCTACCCAGCTAAAGACAGACACCTAAAAATGGGAAGTAAAGGTTGTGGAGTTCTGTGCTCTCTATTCATGACTGAGTCACTCAGCAGCTGTATAAAGAAGTTGCAGAGCTCAGCAGGTACCCAAGGGGACTTTCTGTGTGATATAAAGATGAAAAGTCTCTCAGTTCATCACTTCTGAAAAAATAGATGTTTTGATTAAGCTGAATATTTGCAGGGCCTCAGTGGGAGTGCAGCCCTACCCTTGGTGCAGGCAGGATGCAGCAGGGATGCTCTTGCTCCCAGGACAGTGTGACCATGTTAGTTCCCTCTTGCCATGTTTTAGTTTGCCAGTGAGGGAAAGCCAGTGACCCCTAGGTTGTTTCTGCAGGTCTGGGGTGGGAACAGATGTTCTTGCACCAAGCATGATCAGCGCCCTGAGCTAAGCAAGGGGACCCAGCTTCAAGCATCCACCACCCCCTAATTCCCCTCTGGTTCAGCTTTCACTTGCTTTTCCTTAGTAAGGACATTCTTTTTCTGTTTACCAACTGCAAAGCTGGGGAAACCTAATGCCAGTATTAAGAAAAATACTTTTCAAATTATCCTTTAGTTCCAACAGCTTAATGTCCTTACATATGCTTAGTGTGGAGTTTCAGCCTCATCTGTCTGCAGTGGGACAGCCTGCCCTGGCTGGGAGCAGCAGGGCCCTTTTCATGTCAATGTGTCAGTCCCCCAGCCCGCCGTGGGGAGAAGAGGCCACATGGAGCATCGGGCCCCCCAGGAGGAGCTCCTGAGGAGGGCTAGTTAGGTTTTTAGGGCTGTATCTCCCTATTCTGGAACAGATGCAATGGGTGGAGTTATCCTTCTTTCACCATGGGTGGTTCTGAGAGTCTGAGAGCAGGACCTGTTGGCCATGACTTCAGTGTGGTCATGGCTGTGCTTCATGCTCTGTGTGTGCAGCAGGAAAGGCTGACCTATGGCACAAGCCTGCCAGTTCCATGCTTGCCTGGGTGGAGGCTCTGCCATTGTCCCTCGGAGGTGGGAATGGAAGAATGTGCCAGATGAGCCCACTGAGAGCAGAGTGGACAAGGCAGTGACATGCAGGGGGTCTGTGTGGGGACAGAAAGTCCTTTGAGAGAGGCAGGAGCAAGGCTGTAAAGGGAATGTGCTGCTCAGCCCTTCCTACCTACCCATGCCACTGGCACCCAGAGGAAAGCAGCCATAAGCCCATGGGGGTGGCAGGCAGCTTGTCAGGTGCTTTTCCAGTTGCAGTGGGTAGAACTCTCCCCTCACCACCCACACCACCCACCTGTGCTGCTCCTCTGCATCACCCGGCTGTTCTGCCTGCCTTAGCCGGAGTTTTCTGGGTGAAGGAATGTGTCACCCCAAAGAGGGGCTGCCCTCCACCCCTTCTCCACTCCTCCTCCTGCCCCCTCCTGCTCCACAAATAAACAGGGAGGTGCTGACAGCTGCCAGGTTTGGCCAGAAGACTTTTGACAGAAAATTGAAGCCCCTGCTGTGAGGAGGGCGAACTGGGGGGGCTGTGTGCTTGCAGAGCCGCCAGCAGTGTGGCCAGGCTGAGCAGGCTGCATTTTTAAAGAAAAGTCAAATACTAGTCTGATGCTCACCTGAGCAGGGGAAGCTGGGAAAGCCCAGCCCAACGTTTCCTTTTCTCTTTTTGGTTTTTTTTTCCCCTGAAGTAACTCGTACGTAACATCTGGCATTCATCTTCTCTTTCCTTCACATGCACGGCAGAAACCCTGGTGTGAGTCATGTCCATTTAAATATGGAAGCACATCATAAAACCTAATGGAGAGTCCAAGAGGTGAGCTTTTATGTGGCTAAGACTCGTAGAGAGGTCAAGATTGTTTGGTTTAAACATGGGGGGTCATTCTGCACGTGAAGGTGGTCCTCTAAACCTTTAGAAAGCCTTGTTTGCTCAGCGCGAGAGCTCAGCACAGCATCCCGTGGTTTCAGTGTCAGCCTCCTGACAGCACCACAGCCCTCCCTGCCTCAGTGGAGGGGAACACGGGGTGTGGGCACTATCCCACAGCCATGGGCAGCCACAGCCCGTGCAGGGGTCCCCAGCCAGCAGCAGGAGTGGGAACTGGGGCTGTAGTGGTGATGGATTTTGGGGTTGTCACCTTGCTCACAGCAAAAGGCAGCAATGATCACAAGGCCAGGGGAGCTTGGCATTCACCCCATCGCCTGTAAAACCTGACATGTTTTATGGGACAGGGAAGAGGAGGAGTGTTAACAATTCATTTGTCCTTGTTAAACTCTGGTTTTGTTTTATGGACTCTGAAATCATTTTTGGTGACCATTTATTACTACTTTATTGTTTTGTTTATTGTGACTAAGTACGAAATAAAACAACCCTTCTGCTCAGGACTAGCATAAAGACGCTGTTTGATCTCCAAATTCGTTTGCCTGAGGTACATTTTCTCGAGCCAAAACAAGGCATCTGTCTGGGGTCAGACAGTCTCTGCCTTTCCCTGGATCTTGTCCCAGTGACTATACCAGCCATGGGCATGAGTGAGTCCCAGCCAGGGGAAGCAGACAGGATCTGCCCCTCTGATGCTGGAATAGACCAGCTCAGAGCTTCAGGCTCCTCTGTGCTCATCCTCTGGGCAGGGAAGATTTTTGATTGTAAGCAAACAAGTCATTCAGGGTTACTAACCCTGGATTGTATAAATGTGGGTGCTTGGTGTAACAAATATCACATCCAACTCTCTTTTCAGCTCAGTCTTGGCTGTGGCAGGCACCAAAGTAGATCCATCCCCTGTCCTCAGACACCTGCTCTGACCAGTGGCTGCAGATTTAGGATGCAATTAAAATAATGACAGCCAGGGGCAAAGTCCCTGACAGCCTAGAGGCATTTAGCACTTAGGGTCTGATCTGTGGTTCTCTTGTCCTCTGTCTTGTTTCCATTACCATAACAATATCTCTATTTACTGCTGGTGACCCTGGTCATCTAAAGCTAGCTGCCCAAGTGTCTTGACTAATATAAGCCCCATCCTCAGCTGTCTTTTGAATTTTCCACTATTTAATCCCCAGTTGTCAAGTTGGCACTGGCTGGAGTGATGGTAGCCTACAGTCACCTCTGAGAGAGAAGAGGATGTCATGGTCCCTGCTCAAGGCTCTCTCTGCCCCTGGGTTCTGCCTTAGTACTGGATGGCCACAGGAGTCAGTGCAGTCAGGGTTTGGTGTGGGACCAACCTTTTGACAGAACCAAGGAGCTGTGGCTGGTACCCAGGAACCAATCCTCATATCCTGCTCCTGAACCCAAAGCGCAGGATCAGCAGAAGCTGGGCGCTTCCCCTTGCTCTAGGGATCTTGGGAATGCCTCCTGCTCCATTCTTGCAGACCAAAGAGACCAACAGTACCCACATCTCACATCAACCTGCTCTCTATCTGCTGTGCTTGTGTTTATCCATCACCTGCCAGGCTGCTCCTGAGGAGAGCAAAACAAAGCTGGGTTTTTGTACTCTGGCTAATCTGTGGTTTCACCTCTGCTGAAAACATTGAAGTGCTGGGGAAAAGGTGCAATTTCATTTAACGTTGCTCTGTCCTGTCTCTTGCTGCTTCCTGCCAAGAAGCTGTCAGTTCCAGCCGAGCTTCCCGTTTGCTTGTTCTTTGCCATACCATGAAGTCTGGGCTCAGTTTGAGCTCCTATAACTGCAGGAAAACAAATCCATCCTGCCCTCGCAGCCAGGGCTGTGCCTGAACTTTCCAGGGCCCTGAATTTGCTTCTCCACTATTCCTCTTCTGCCATCCTTGCCCTTACTTGCTGCCAAAAGGCAGAGAAAATGGGATCTAATGCTAATAAGCAATGCAGGTCAAGGTCTTGTTTGAACACAATCAAAAATGGCCCCTGTCCAACCTGAGTTGCAGCCTTTTGCCTTGCCAAACCTGAGAGAAGTGGGAAAGAATTTGTCAGGCCAGGCTGCTTTTAAACCTGAACTTGTCCAGCAAGGAGATGGGCTGCAGGACACTGACACCAAATCCCCATTGCTCTTCTGAGGAGGGCATGATGACAGAATTTATGTGGTTCCCTCAGCCCTGTTCCCCTGTCATTGTGTCTTCTGTCCTTTTTTTTTCTTTCAGGTACAAGCTCTGCTAGTCCTTCCAAGGGGTTTCCATGCAGGTCTGGCAGAGACACTGCCATGTGTTTTTCATTTTGATAACTCCCCTATGGTGTCTGTTATCACCCAAGTCTCTATTAAGATTTATTCCTGTTATTGTAGCAGTCATTTTCCCCAGTACATGTGCATTGTATTTGGAGAGAGTCATAACCACTCTCCACATCCAACAGATGCTGTAGTCAGAGCGACTCCTGCTTCCATTTACCAGACCTTTCTACTAATATGGGATTTCACCAATAACCACAAGTGCTGTTCACTCCCCAAGATTTCTTCACTGTCATTTCTTGACTGTGTTAGTGGCAAAACACCGCTCAGAGCCCCGGTCCCTCAGAAAGCAAGGCTTTGGCTTGGCTTTGCTTTTCATGCACTTTCCCTTTCAGAGCAGTGAGAGACTTCTGCTCCCAGTGTCTGGAAGGCTGAGAAAGAATGAGCAAGTCTGTCCTGGGGTGGGCAGTGGTCATTGTGAGAGGGGAGAAAAGCTGGTTCCCCTCACTTGTAGGATTTGATGAGGGTGTGTTGGGGGAGGCGATGGGATTTGTTGGACCTGGTATATGGATTTAAGAAGAGGCCAAAGTCTTGGGTATGGCTGCATGCAGTTAGGAGGGGTCAGGCCTTACTGCTGTCAGTTTGGTGCTGCCCCACTACAGCTCTGCCTTTTGGCAGGAGAGGATGAAAGAAATGTCCCTCATCCCCAGGGGCTGGCAGCAACCCTGGCCCCAAGGCTGCTTTGTCCCTGTCACAGACAGCAGCACAACATGGGCTCCCTTAGCGAGGCAGCCTGCCTGCAGCATCCACAGACCGTTCCAATTTGCCCCTCTTTCATCCCATCGCAGTTTGTTCAGCTCGTACGGAAGAAAGGAGCTCCAAATGCTTTCCGGGCCTAATAATATCCATCAAAGCATTTCCAGGGCTGAGGCGAGGATATACACCGCAGCACGCAGAGCAGGAAATGGGCTTGGGTTTTCCAAAGCTGCCTCTTCCAACCAGAGCAAACCACAAGATCACGGGAGGACAAGAGCGCTGTGCTCGTGGCTTTGTTTGCCCCAGAAGGAATTGATTTGATGAGAAAGGAAATTGGCTTTCTTTAATCTGTCCTTGTGCTAATTCCGCAGAGGAAGGCGTGAGCATTGGCAGTTCCTGAAACTGAGCCACCCCTCAGTGCCAGTGGCTTGGTGCTATTTGCAGGGATGGCGTTTCCCAGCCGTGGCCCACGGGAAGCGCCTGTGGACCGCAGCGAGTCGTGCGGGGGGAGGTGGGAGCCCTCGCCTCCAGGGCTCCACAGGGACATGGCCAGCACAGCCCCGGGTGTGTCATGGGTCCCCTTACACATGGGCCTTTCTCAGGTCATGGGGATCCCACTGCTGGCTTCACCAGGGACAGGTTTTCCCCAGCAAAAGCCATGAAGAAGGAATCAGCTCTGCTGCTTCTCACCTCTGGGGAGTCTGATGGTACACCTTCACATGTCTTCTCCAAACCCTGTCTCTGAGCCCAGTGGAACAAGGAGGATGTTCCTTATGCAGCAACCACTTGTGTAAGAACTAGTTAGATTTGAACAGCCTTTTACTTAAAAGATTTTATATGAGAAAATCACAAGAAATGTAAAAAATCCTTATCAATGTGCATTCCTGAATGGCTTCTGGAATTTCAACTAAAAAGGGGAAATGTAATTAATGAGTAGGAAGAAGAAGAGATGACTCTCTGATGACAAAATGTCATGAGAGAAGAAATAGTGCTGTGTTGCTTTATACAACAAAACCTAAAAATACAATAAATAAATTATACAAAACCTAAGCCAAGATTATCCTGGATCCCTTTCAATGCCAAACAGCTCTCTGAAGGTGATTAAACATCATCACTGTTGTTTGCACAGAAGGACACTGAGATTTAAACAGCAAAGGGATTTAGATGTGCCAAGCAGTCCTGGATACCCCATGCTGAACTTGTTTGAGACATCACAGAGGCAGGAGTGGGAGCTCTAAGGCTTGCTCTGCTCTGCTTCACTGTGCTTATTTAGTAACACACCATTGCCCTTCGCAGGGCTTGTGCAGGGATTACAAAGCGCATTGTAAGGGTTTTCCTTAAGGGCTGCTGGTGTCCCTGCCCCTTCCTTTCCCTGAGATGCCTCTTAAGGGGTGCCGGGTCTCTGTCCAGGGCTCTGCAGGCAGGAGCACAGAGGGTGCAGGGTACATCACATGTCAGGCAGGGCTGGTTCACCCATCCAGCTGATCTCTGTGCCTGGCAGGCTCTGTCTGCAGTGCCTGCCTTTTGCATCAGCCTCGGGCTCCAGCAGAGACAACCTGCCTGTCCTCAGCACCCTCAGCAGGGCATCTGCCTGGGTGGTGGGGTGGTGGAAGCTGGAGTCAGAGCAATGGTCTAAAATCCTCAAAATCTTTCTGCCTGGGGAAAGGAATGTGCTGTCAGTAATACTGTGGGGCTTTGCAGGCAGGCAGAAGGGACCACCACTCCTGTCTCACCTGCCCCACCACAGAACTCTCAAAAGAGACAAGGTCTCCCACAGGGCATGAGGAAATAGCAAGTGGAGCTGAGAACTGTGGACAGATCACAAAATCCCTTAGGAACAGGCAGAAGTGGGTAAAGTGACAAGGAGGCGAAGAAGAAAGGACCAGGCTGGTAGAAGCACCTCTGCTTTTTTCCAGACAAATATGGGCTCTATGAAGGGTCCTGGGCTCATCTTCAGGTCTGGTCTCTGCTCTCATAGACTGCACTCTCCCATATGACTTTAACATGTGTGATCTGCCCTCAGTGGCAGTGCAGAGCCTGCTGCCTCTCAGCTGGACACAATCCAGAGGGTTCAGCTCCAGCACTGACGCAAGAAGAAAAATCTCCATGATGTAGCCAGTTTTTATGCTGGATTGGATTTGAAGAAGCAGCTGACATTGGCTGAAGCATCCATTCCTTATGGCCTGTGGGGTAAGTTTGCAACAGGTCTGATGTAACATCCAGCAATGCAGGGAGAAGATTTATCCCAGTGGGATCTCCTGTGGATTGTGCAGCCTCCCATTAGCATGCTGAGCCCTGTGGTTTGTTGTTTGTGTTCATTTGTTTGTGCTAACATACTGTGTTATGTTAGTGATTAATATATATCATCATCTGCCACACCAAACCCCATGAAAACATCTGAGCTCCAGAACAAGTGATGTCAATCTGTTCTTTGCTGTGCCAGGAGACAAGGTAGAACAACAAGGAATGGCCAGGCTATTTTACTGGCCTAACAGAAAAGGAAAAAAGTTCTTTCAAGTATAAAAATCCTTACAGGACAGTCTACAGTAACTGCAAATAGGGAGCTTTGGAGGATATCACGTGTCCTGACAGGACTGAGCTCTGCAATGACCCCTCCTCCATGCAAGGACAGTGCTCATCTAACTGAAGCCCCTTGTGGGGTGGAACCGTCGGGGCCCCCCTGTGTGGAAATGAGCACACACACACAACCTGGATGGCCACAGCAGCTCTGGGTGCCTGTGTGGGTCAGGACTGAGTGACTGCATCCAACTGAGAACCAGGCTGCCTTTAGCCAAAATAAATGTCTGCACAGGATGCTGCAGTGGCACTGAGTGAATATAAACCTTCAACACAACAACCACAACTGCTTGTGGATAAATGCCTGACCTTCCCTCCAGTGACAGCACTGCAAGTGGATGGCTTGAAATTGACTCTGGCTCCACAGAAGGGACCTAGCAAGAAGCAGTGAGGCAGCTGCTTTCCTTTTGGATGCAGATAGCAGCAGTGTCCTTCTCTTCTCTGTGGGACTTCTCACCCCCTCTTCCCCAAATTTGTACTGCGATAATGAATACATTTTAACTAAGTCATTTTTGGCACCTCAGTACTCCGGGTGTGGGGGGAATCCTTCTTTCAGACTAAGAGCACCTCATTACCCTGTATCTGCAGCCCCATTTCCCTGCACCCAGGGAGCACAGGCAGTTGGGCAAGAGCTTCCCCAGGTAGGAGGGGATGGGCACTAATTCTCTCACACCTATTAGCACAGATGTGTGTGTCAGCCCCAGGCAGCAGAGCAGCATCCCCGTGCAGAGCTTTTTGACAGCATTAATGAACAATAATGAGGACAGGAGTGACAGAGAGTGACTGGTTTTAGAGGTAGCTCCTGGTGCACTCAAAACCAGATAAGCAAGGGTTGCTTCTGGCACAGCTCCAGGCAATGACCCCAACTGTCAGGTCCCCTTGCCCTGGCCACCCCGGGAGCTCTCGAGGGAGCTCTGCATTCTGGGACTGGGCGAGGGTCCCAAAAACTTTACAGCCCCAAACCGTGGACCACACAGGGCAGCTGCACTGCAGGAGAGCATGGATATCTCACTGGAGAAGCGCGAGCAGTTGTCAGGGTGGGGGCCTGGGGGTGAGGCAGGGGGGAAATAAAAGAAAAAAGAGGGGAAAGGGAGAAACTCCACCGGCTGTGTGCTGGGAGAGAGTGGCTGACAGTTTTATTTCTGAGAATTTCCCTGTGCGTGATCTCTACATTGGGATCTGCAGGCAAGTGACCCTGTAAAAGCAGCCTGAAATCCCCATGGCAAATAACATGGAGCCAAGGCTGGCAAGCAGGAGCCAGTGGGAGGTGTGGGGAGAGTGAGAGATACGGGAGCCCAGTCCCGTTGCCCTGGACTCTGTGGAGCCCCACTGGCTCCCCGCCATGCCCATCAGTCAGGCAGCCCAGGGGTCCCACAAGTCCCAGTTTTCACTGACACATCAGTGTCTATTAGCATGAAAACCACTGCTGTTCATGAGGATCGAGCTGGTTATAAAACAATTATTCCATTTGAATATCTCTTTTCTTTTCTCTCTTCTCTTCTCTTCTCTTCTCTTCTCTTCTCTTCTCTTCTCTTCTCTTCTCTTCTCTTCTCTTCTCTTCTCTTCTCTTCTCTTCTCTTCTCTTCTCTTCTCTTCTCTTCTCTTCTCTTCTCTTCTCTTCTCTTCTCTTCTCTCTCTTCTCTTCCTCTCTCTCTCCGCTCTCTCACACGCCCACCGGCGGAGCACGGCGCGCTCGCTGTGCGGAGCCGCGGCCCCCGGCGGTCCGTGCAGACGCCGCTGCCCCGCGGTCTCAGGTGCCGGTGCCGCCGGGGCCGGGCCGCGCTGCGCGGGACGCGCACCTGCCGCGCTGCCGCCGGCCGGGCCAGGCGGGTGAAATCCCCGCTCGGCACCCGGCGGCCCCGAGAAACCAGCGAGCTGCAGAGGGGCAGGGAGCCCCGGCGGACCCCGCGGGGCCCCGCGCAGGGACGGCAGCAGGCGCCGGGCCGTGGGTGCCAGTGCCCCCAGCCCGCTCCGCTCCGGTGGGCAAAGCGGTGCAGAGGAGCTCGGGCTGTCCGTGCCTGGCTTTTCGTTCTTTCGTCTTTATCGGTTTGGCTGTCCTTCCGTCTTCTCTTCTCTTCTCTTCTCTTCTCTTCTCTTCTCTTCTCTTCTCCTTTCCTTTCCTTTCCTTTCCTTTCCTTTCCTTTCCTTTCCTTTCCTTTCCTTTCCTTTCCCTTTCCTTTCCTTTCCTTTCCTTTCCTTTCCTTTCCTTTCCCTCTTTTTTGTCTTCTTTCTTTTTCTTTTTCTTTCTTTCTTTCTTTCTTTCTTTCTTTCTTTCTTTCTTTCTTTCTTTCTTTCTTTCTTCTTTCTTTCTTTCTTTCTTTCTTTCTTTCTTTCTTTCTTTCTTTCTTTCTTTCTTCTCTTCTTTCTTTCTTTCTTTCTTTCTTTCTCTTTCTTTCTTTCTTTCTTTCTTTCTCTTTCTTTCTTTCTTTCTTTCTCTTTCTTTCTTTCTTTCTTTCTCTTTCTTTCTTTCTTTCTTTCTTTCTTTCTTTCTTTCTTTCTTTCTTTCTTTCTTTCTTTCTTTCTTTCTTTCTTTCTTTCTTTCTTTCTTTCTTTCTTTCTCTTTGCATTTTTTCTATTTTTTCTTAATGTTCTTCCTGTCTGTCTTTCTGTCTTTCTTTCTGTCTGTCTTTCTGTCTTTTCTCTGTTTTGCCCTATGTTCTGTCTCACTGTCTGTCTTTTTTTCAGTGAGACGTGTTTCACGCATTTGATTTTTTTAAAGGGATTCGTTTGTTTCGGTAAAAACGTCAGTTGCAAAATCATACTAATTGTCGCCGTAGTCGGAGTAATAACGAGGATAGCTGTAAATATAAGAAAAGTACTCATCGATAATGGTCTCAAATTAAATGCCAGAAAATCCCCGTTTTTCCCAGAACCCGCGGGAACTTCAGGCTTTTTTCACCTGCCGAAATGTCCCCGATGTCCTCTTTATTTCCACCCTTACAACGAATCCATAAACGTCCGCAGTTCCCGTTAGTTGAACCCCTACGAATCCTTTTTTTTCCTCCAGCACAATCACCAGCAGCGAGGCAGCGTCAGCCTCGCCGTGCTGCACGAGCGGTGCTGCTGCGGCGGGCGGCGGCCGCGGGGCTCTCTCCCGGGCCGGCCGTCGGAGGCCCCCGGGGCTCCGCCGCTGGGCTGTTCGTGCGAGCAGCGTGCGGAGACACGGCGTGCGCGCTGATGTGCGCGGAGTGCGGGGCCGCCTCCCGGCCCTGCGGGGTCCCGGCCCCGGCTCGTTGCCGTGGTCCTCCCGATAGTTACTTGCTGCCCCACGGCCGAGCCGAGCCGGGCCGGGCCGTGCGAGGCCGCCCCCAGCTCCCCTGCAGAGTCTGCGCCCCCCACCCCCCTTTCCGAAAGCCCGGGCTCGCCGGGGGCCAGCCGGGGTGCAGAGCTGGGGGCGGGAGGGACGGCGGGGCCGGGCAGGGGCCGGGGGAGCGGGCAGAAAGGAGGGATCGCGGGAGGGACGGGTGGAGAGATGCGGGCGGAGGGGTGAGTGCGGAGAGAAGGCGGCACAGCGGGGCTGTGTCCGAGCCAGGCCCCGGGGACGCGGGGAGAGCCCATCGCGGCTGCGACGCTCCTGTATCATAGCCTGGGCTCGGGGTGCGCCGAGGAACCCGGCTTGGGGGACCCGGGCACCTCTGCAGCAGCAGGGCCATGGCTCGGTGTGAGTGTCCCTGACGAGGGACACCTAGCCCGGCCCCTGGGAACGATGCCGGCAGGGAGTCCCCTGCGAGGGAGGACGAAGGCAGCAGCCACTGGTGTCCGTCTCGCCTGAAAGGTCTGGGGGGTGATGGGGTGCGGAGCCCAAACGGGGGAGGGGGTTCCAGCGGATGTTTATTGCGGGGGGTTCGGGAAAGGTGGTGGAGCGGCAGGGACACGGCGATGCTCGGCTTCGGGGTCCACCGTGGGACTTGGGGCTTGCCGTCGTGGGGAATGAGTGAGTCGTTGCCACGCGTTGCATTCCTCGGTGCCAACACAGGCTTTTGAGCCGTCGGGCTGCATCTTTTCGGGACGAAGCAGATGTGTGACCACGGAGGATGAGGAAAAAGGGGGAGAGGTGTCCCAGCCCTTCTTCCGCATCGAGCTCTTGGCGTTTTCTCCCCGCGGAGCCGTTCCGGAGGAGAGGCGGCGGGACAACCTCGACCTCTCCTCCCACCTGCTCGGGCGAGGTGTGAGCTGCGGGGAGCAGAACCCCTGGGCTCGATCCTAACAAACACACCCGTCCTCTGGACGAATGCAGAGCCAGGGCACAGCAGCAATAGCTGACGGCGGGGTTGGCCACCCCGCGTCGGGACTGATGCGCTTTGCAGTGCTCCGCCGATGCGCAGCGGTCGAGGAACGGGGACATGCGTCCTCGGGGCTTCTCCTGTCAAACGCGACCTCCGGGCCCTTTGCGGGGTGCAAGAAAGGGGTCGCTGCACAGCGCCGTGCCACCCTCTCCCTCGGGTGGGTTCTGTCCCTGCGGGGTCCCTGCTGCAGGGCAGACAGGGTTCGTTTCCCCCTCTATTGTCTCAGCTCCGCCCAGCGTGTGGGAACCCCGCGTGTCTGCGAGGCCAGGCAGGGGATGCGGGAGCGGGGCGGCGGGGTCTGCCCTCAGGGATTTGGGGTTTCGAGGCTTCAGCCCCGCCATTTGGCGAGGACCCGCTCCGCTGCCGCCCAGGTGACAACGATTCCCGGCGGGTCCTGTGTTCCTGGTAGACACCGCTCAACCCCGACTGCGCCGGCCGGGTGGACAGGCCAAGGAACCGCTCCACGCCCGGGCTGTCCCCGACGTGGCGTCGCTTACAGCTGGAGCTTTATGTAAGGAGCAGGAAAGGAGAAAGGAATAAACCTGGGAAACGGTGCGGGCAATTAAGGCAGGGACTACAACCCCAAACTCTGCTGGGGCGCTGGTTTCGGTTTTTTGCTTAATTTCCAGGCGGGATATTTTCTTTCCTTCTGGAGCACAGGCTGTCCAAAGCCAAGCATACCTCGGGAAGGGGCATCAGCGTCCCGCTCGCATCAGCCCTTGAGTTCCCGGAGGCGGCTTGGAGTTCGCACCCGCGGCTCCTCGCCTTCCTCCGATATTGCCCCGGGGTACCCAAACGAAATCCCTTCCCCTCCTGATTGTATTGCCGCCAGGTGAGCAGCGCGGGTCAGTACCGGGACTGTCTTCTCCGTGACGTGTCCCTGAGCTCGCGACAGAAGCTGCCCCGGTCAGGAACCGCGCTGCCAGCAGCAGCAGCAAAGAAACAAAACACCGATCATGTCACGCTCTGCCCTTATGCCGTTAGCTGCAGGAACATATGCTCAAATATGTAAGAGTAGTCTAGATTTTTCTCTGCAAATATTTTTACCACATCCAAAGATAATATTTCAACAGAAGAATCAAGCCCCGCAGGCTACAGACAGGGCAGCTATATATAACCCGCTTGCTCACTGCGGCTCTCCGCGCATCGCTCGGGTTATGCAACCCCCACCGCGACGGTAGCCACCGGCGCGCCCCACAGCTCCGCCCGCCCCGTCGGGGCAATTCCCTGGGACCTCGGTGCAGCCACCCGCCCGGAGGGACCGGCACCAGGGCGCGGACCGAGACTGGTACTGGTACCCGGGCTGGGCCGGACCCGGCGGGGCGGGCGCGTCGCCTTGCCCCGCGCCGATGCGAAAGAAGGGCCCGGGGATCGCCGCGGGGCTCCGAGGGGCCGGGAGCGGGCGGTGAGTAGCGCCTCGTCCTCGCCGGGGCAGGGACGGGAACCGCGCGCGGCTCCCGGCCCAGACGGGGCCGTGCAGGTGCTGCCGACGAAGCGGGCTCCCAAGCTGGGCTGGGCAGGAGCTCGCCTGCCGCCGCGTTCGTTGCTTTCCGTTTTCTGCTCTTTTTTTTTTTTCTTTTTTTTTTCTTTTTTTTTTTTTTTTTTTTTTTTGGGGCGAAGGAAATGTTGGAACGCTGGCGGGCGCTTTGGGAGTTTGGTGGCCCAGGGCTAGGGGGGTCCCATCCGAGCGAAGCGGCCGGCAGTACCTGCACCCGCTGCTCACCCTGACGTGCCCAGACCCCGCCTGTTGCGGCGGCTCAGACTGCGGGTCCCCGCGGCCACCGAGTCCAGAGGGTCGCCCCCAGCCCCGCGGTGCATGCGAGCTGGAGGAAAAGAGCTATCCCTTCTCTCGGTGCCGGACATCCGCAGCGTGACGCCGGGCTCGGCTCGGCTGGGCTCGGCTCTTCCCTTCCCGTCGGCCGGCTCCCGGAGCCGTGATTGACACCGCCGGCCCCTCCGCCCGCCCCGCAGCACATCCCATCCCTCCCCGGCGGCCGCTCGCCGTGCCCGGGAGGCGGGGAAGGGCCTCCCCAGCCCTTTGACACCGTCTCGGCAGGAGTTTCACTTCGCTTTCGCCGCCGTCGCCGCCACTTCTGCAGGCAAACACCCCGGCTTCCATGTGACGCCTCCCAGCCACTGAATGGGGAAAGCGCCTATAAGGGAGACACACTTTCCCTTCGTGCAGGAGAAAAGGAGGGGACGAGGGGGGCAGAAGCAGGAGGTGGTGGTTGAGAGGAAGAGAGGACAGAAAATGAATTAATAAATCGCAGGGAACGAATTGAAAGGGGGTGGTGAGAAATGGACACCCCGGGAAAGAAATTCGTGGGATTATTTATTTGTTGCCCCCCGGTCCCGTCTCGCTGACAGAGCTCGGTCCGCTGTTGCGGTGCTCGGCGCTAGCTACAAAGGGACCCGGGGAAGTTTCTTGCTCCCCAGCGCCCTTCCCGGGGGGGCAGAGCGTTTAGGTTGTTTTCTGTTGGCTTTATTTTTTTTTTAAGTTTCCCTTCCCCACCCCTCCCCCCCCGTCTGGAAGGAGGGGGTCTCGTTCGCACCTCCCTGGATGGTGCGGTAGAAAGGAGGGGAGTTAGGGGGTGGGAGGGGGGGGGCTCGTGGTGGGAGGCTGCCGCGCCTGCTGCTCCTGCATTGGTGTCTCCCCTATGGACGAAAACAGCCCTCTGTCTCCCAAGGCAAATGCTTTCAGTATCGCCTCTCTGATTTCAGTCGCCGCCGCCGAGCAAGCAGGGAAAGGAGAGCTGGAGGAGCGCCGCGGCGGCCGCAGCGCGCCCGCCCGCCCCGGCTGCCGCCCTCAGAAGATGCACTTCAGCACCGTCACCAGGGACATGGAAGGTGAGTGCCGCGCTCGGCCCCGCAGGGCTGCGGGGACGGGACCACCGGGCACCGCGTGTCCGAGGGCTTTCACGCGGCCCGTGCCGGCGGCCGGGCCAGGGGCAGCGCACAGAACGCGGCCTGCCCGCGGAGCCGGTCGGAGGAGGCTTTGCCGTTCCTCCCGGCACGTCTGGGCCCCTCTAGCCCTTAGAGAAAGGCATTGCCCGTGGCCCTGTAGCAGCTTTCGACGGCTCCGCCGCTGGGACTCGCTTGTTCTCAGAGGTGCTGAAAGCATCCCCCGGCAGCGCCGGCCGTGCCTGAGGCACCGGCAGGCCGGGGCTCGGCTCCCACCGGCTCTGCAGCCCCTGTCTGGCCGGGGGGCTGCGTCGGAAATAATGCAAGAGACCCCCGGGACCTCGAGAAGCCTTCCAGCATGGGAGGGGATCCGAAGGAGCCGGCCGCTCCGCCGGGGGC
This sequence comes from Passer domesticus, assembly GCF_036417665.1. Taxonomy (NCBI): domain Eukaryota; kingdom Metazoa; phylum Chordata; class Aves; order Passeriformes; family Passeridae; genus Passer; species Passer domesticus. The sequence continues at coordinate 6,510,307 of NC_087490.1, forward strand.
CTGTCATGCCCCGCAGGGCCCGCTCGGGCCGGCGGCCGAGCGCTGCGCAGCCGGGCTCGTCCCGGTGCTCCTCGGCGCGGACCCAGAGCTTTGCTCTGGTCCCGGCCTCTTCCTCTTTCTCGTCCGGGGATGGAAGGAATGGGGCATTGCCAAACCAGATCCGACTTCCCCTGTCAGCCGCAGCCCCGCGGCTCCAGAGAGAAGGACGTTACCTGCAGCAGCGTAGCTACACGGAAATAAGAGCCGATTTCTTTCTCTGAGTTTCCCCACTCTTCTATTTTTCCCCCCTTTTTTTGAAAAGGGGCGAAGGAGGGAGTTTGCTTTGTCCCAAGTGGTGTGTGGCGAGGGAGGCCTGCAGAGATAGCACGGGCTTTGCACCGCCGAAGCTCTTGGCAGACCTCTCGGGTTTGCAAAAGAAAAAAAAAATAGAAGAAAAAAAAGGGGGAAAAAAAAAAAAGAAACCTAGGCAGGCAGGCAGCGGGAGCAGCGAGCTCCCCGCCTGCCCCGGGGGGAGCGGGGCTGGGGCCAAGCAAAGCGGAAAGGGGGAGGCGCCCCGCTGGGCTGGGCGCGGGGCAGGAGAGGAGGCGGAGGGCACCCCGCGGAGCCGGTGCGGAGGCGGGGGCCGCGCGGAGCGGCGCGGAGCTGGGGGGAAAGCGGGAGCCGGAGCGGAGCCCTGACCGCTTGTTTTTGGAATGATTTCAGCTATCTCCAGCCCCTGGCTCACCCAGCTGTCCCATTTTTGCGATGTTGCAGCTTTCACGGCCAACAGCCTGAGCAGCCTGAACGCCTCCGGGGGGTACCACCTCTCCCCCTCCCCGGGGGACCCGTACGGACAGCATGAACCGCCGCACTACGAGCCCTGCACGGCTCAGCAGCACCCGCACCCGCCGCCCCAGCCCCAGCACGGCTACCCTTTCGGCGGGGCGGCGGCGGCCGCGGCCGGGACCAACCCGCCGCCCCCAGGCCCCGAGCAGCCCGAGGGCGCCGGTGGAGCCGCTGCGGGGCCGGCCGCAGTCTCGGGCTGCTCTGCGGGGGCGGCCACCGCGGCCAAGGCGCCGGTGAAGAAGAACCCGAAGGTGGCCAACGTGAGCGTCCAACTAGAGATGAAGGCGTTGTGGGACGAGTTCAACCAGCTGGGCACCGAGATGATCGTCACCAAGGCAGGCAGGTCAGTGCGGAGCTCCCGAGCGGCCCCGGCGCTCCAGCCGCTCCCTCCGGACCCGGGCACCCAGGCCAGTCGGGGCGGGAAAGTTCGGTGCGAGTGGTTGAATTCGCACTTTGGGGGGAGATTGAAGCTGCTGCCCAAGGGCGAGTCGCGGAGCGGCCCGACCCAGCGGTCGCCGTCATTTGATCCTTGCGCTTCTCCTGGGGCGAAATCTGCGAGCTCTTGCGGCCCGAAGGCCTCGGTGCTGCGGAAGAACGCGCGGCTGCTGCTGCGGGCTGACGGCGAAGGCGTGCGGAGGACGGCAGGCAGGGCACCGGGTTTCACTCCCGCTTAAAAGGGCGCTGTGCTCCTCCGGGCGCCTTCGGCTGTGACCCCACACGGGATTTTGATCCGTGTTTACGGAGGACGGTGTTCCCGGGGCGGACAGTAACGATACGGGGGAAGGAAGAAAACAACACGCAAACCGTGCAAAACCTGCTAAATACATTCTTAGCACGGGCAGATGTTTTCCTTCCGGCGGAGACGCGAACAGACCCTAATTCTGCACCTTGAAACGTGTTCCAGGGCTGTTGCATTTCCCGATTATCGAGTAACGAGCCCGGCTGAACGCGGCTCCTCTCAGCTCTGCTCCGGCCGCCGCGGCGCGGTTCCGGGGCCAGGACCCCGCTCCTGGGCAGGGAACAAAGAAAGCGGCCGATGCGATCGCGTTAGGAACGAGCAAAACATATGGGGGGAAGAGGAGTCCCAATTCAGTTTTTAGTTACTGCGTTTAGTGGAGATCCCCGGGAAGCGCCGCGGCCGCGGCGGCTCGGGCAGAGCTGCGAGGCTTTCCCCGCCAGGCTCCGGCAGAGCTGCGAATTGTCCCGGCTCTGAGTCTTCCCTCGTTTAAAGCGATCCGGCGGGGGGGAGAAAAGAAAAACAAACAAATTAAGGAATCCCCCGTTGCTTGCTCTCAGTTGGCCCCGGGGCTGACTGCGGCGGGATGGCCGGCCGGGGGAGAGGGTCGGACTCCGCTCCGAGCGGTCTGGCAAGAGCTGTGACCGCGGCCGTGCGCTCCCGCCCCTCTCCCGTCAGCGATTTCGAGGGTCCCGAAAGTGCAAAAAAAAAAAAAAAAAGAAAGAAACATACTTATATGTACGCAGTGGCATTTTAAGTTGTTATTTTTTTATATTAGCAATTTCCTAAAATAAAACAATCACCGTGGTGCCCGGTGCAAAAGCAGCCGGCGCTGCGTTGCGGGACCCGGGCGGAATTTCCCGCAGACGGTGCCGGCCCCGGCGCCGGGGCGCGCAGCCCGCTGTCTCCGGCCGCGGCCCCTGAGCCCGGCGCCGGGCTCGGCGTTGCTTTCCTTAGCGGAAAAGGTCGTTCAGGCTCCAGGCGGAGGCTCTCTGCAAACAGGAGTTCTTCGATCTGGCTTTCTTAGCTCTCCAAGAAGAGCGAAAGGATTGCAAATATCCCATTTCAAAAGGTTTCGGAAATTAACCAATTCGAATTGAATCGGGGGGTTTCCTCCCACCCTTTTCTTCGTTTACTTTATGACACCGTCGAAACTCCAGACAAGCGAGTAAAACAGGAGAAAACGGGGTACAACCAGCAGGAAAGGCTCGGGGAAGGCGCTGCAAAGCCTATTCTCCTCCAGCGCCTCTGGGCTGGCCCTGCTGTTTGTCTAGATGGGTCTTATCATCTCAGGTTGTTTGTTTTAAAACTAAGTTTTAGAACAAGAAACACCGGAATTGGAGCTAATGGGGTCTTTTACACGTTTAAAAATAATAATAACAGAGGGAGCGACTGAAAACGTCCTCCAGAGTTTGCTGAAGCCTTACGGAGAGGGAGACGCAGCTGCCCGATGCCGGTGCAGCCCGGCAGGGCTGGGCCCGATGTGGAAGAGCTGCGGAGCCAGAGGGGCGCTGACCCACCGCCCCTCAGAGGGGAGAAGGGGCACATATCGACAGGTCCGGCGTGTGCCCCGAGAACGAGCCGGGGGGGGCTCTCTGTGTCCGGTTTGATCGGGCTGTTTGTTCAGGGGAAGAGTGGGGCTTTGGTTTTTCAACGGCTGCAAACACCCTTCCCGAAATAATTGCCTACAGTCGCTCGCTTGCTTTACTATTCTGTAAAACAAAACGAAGGCATAACGAGCCCCGATGCCAGGGCACATCTTTGGCGTGTCCCGCCGGGGAGCTGCGGGCCAGGCCCTGCTCCCCGGGTGTGCAGATGCAGGAGGGAGGCACGGGTGGACTGTCCCGGCCCCTTCCCTTAGCCCACCGCCGATCGTATTAGTACTGCAGCCCCCTGTAAGAATCGTGCCCTCCATGAGGGTGGGATCCTCGTTTCGGCTTAGCTTTGGGTCCCGGGGGCCTGCGCGGAGAAGAACCGGGGAGAGCCGGTTCTTCTCAGCCGCGGGAGCTGGCCTGCCCAGCTCCGGAGCCCTGGGCTCCTTTCCGCTCCCCTTTTCGTTCCGCAAAGCTGCGGGGAGCGGGAGCCCGACCTGGCTCTTGCAATGGAGTGGATCCGGGACGGGGCTTTCTGGGACATCCCCGTTGCCCTCCAGCCCTTCCCGCCGAGGGGGAGCATTTGCCCCTCCGGGCTGGGAGAGGTCTCCCGCTGGCCCTAGGGGCTTTGCTGTAAGGGCTCCTTTCAAACGGGCGCAGTTTGGTGGGTGCAGAAGCTGCACAGGTAGGAACACGATCACCTCGTGTCGTTGGCTGGTGTTTTCAGATTTGACCCCTACGGGCTGCCTGAGACTCCCGAGCTTGAGTGCGGGTCCGCAGACAGGGTAATGTCTTGCATTTGCCTCCAGCCAGGTCAGCTAAAATTATGGGGAAACCATGGGGAAGAAATTATTTTCACTTTATTTCCCCATAGCAAAGGCCGAGGATGCTCTTGTTCCCCCTGTCCTCTCCGTTCCACCTCGGTGGGGCATTTTGGGTGTCTGACATGAATGGTCCCAAAGCCAGGGGGAGAGGCAGAACCCTCTGGCTCGCCTTTCGGGATGCTGCCGAGGGCTGGGAACACGACTGAGAACACGGCAGCCAGTCTCCCCACACAGCCTGGCCGTATGTGCCTCTTCCTCCGGCCAGTGGTTTCCTCGAGGGGACTTATCATCACAACGGGGAGGGTATCGGAGCGGCTGGAGGGCAAGAGACCCGTGCCGGCCCCTCGGGGCTCTCTGCTGCTCCTCAACTTCTCTCTCCTCTCTGTGCCAGGCGCATGTTCCCCACCTTCCAGGTGAAGATATTTGGGATGGACCCTATGGCTGACTACATGCTCCTCATGGATTTCGTCCCAGTGGATGACAAGCGATATCGGCAAGTAACAAATACCTGCTCTGTCTCGCGGCTCTTGGAGCCGTGGGGGCTGGTGGGTCGCTGCCCACCCTCTGCTCCTGCCCTCTGGGGGTTCGGGGATGTGCCCTGGGCGTGACACCTGTCGGTGCGAGGCAGGGAAGGGACCCGGGATGCGGCTGACCTGGGGTCTCTTTCACACCCCTACAACGAGTCTGGGGCCGGGAGCGGCTGCACGGGACCGCAGGGCCCCCTCAGCCTCCGCACCAGGCTCACGGGCGGCCGGGGCCAGACCAGCATGGGCAGAAGGGCAGGTTTCCTCAGGGCACAGGGCAGGAGCTGCCTTGTCCTGCCCAGAAAAGCTCTCCTTGTCGTACTGCTACACGTCTCCACCGGCAAACACCCTTTGCCACTTAACAAAAATCCCCTCGGTGCTCTTTGAATGCTGTAGCCCCTCAGTGCATGTCCCGAAGCTGTGCCATGCCTGCTGGGGATCTGCCTGTGTGCTTGGGTGAAGAGAGTGGGTTTTGTGCTCTGGAAAGGCACCAGCCACCCAAGCCACAAAACCCTGCCCTTGTTTCCAGCGGCAGTGTAGGAAGGCCTTGGAAACTGTCGACTCACAAGGCAGTGATGCGGTCTGGTTTGGAACCCCTTTAATTTTAAGACAGTGAAAAGCGCATTATGTATTTAGCTTGAGATCAAGACGCCGAGCAGGCAGCCCGCATAGGAATCGCAGGGTCCCATATATAAATATTTAGACAGATATCCAAATTCTCAGGGCGTCCTAGAAATGTTTGCTTGTCAAGGGAAGTAGGATATATAACATCCAATTGAGTATATCTTTAAAAAGTAATGTTTCTGCTCAAGTCCAATGGTGTCTAATTCCCCCTGTGCAAACACTGGCTTTTAAAGTAAACACGTGTATAGAAGATTGGTTTCTCTGTTTTAAATGTTACTATTGAATATGTACTTTGAAAGAATGAAACAAGACTGCTAAATTCTAAACCTGCTATTAATCTACACACAACTTTCCACTCTTCACTTAAAGCGAGAATATTACTGTATAGAGGGCTTTTTTCACCCTTTTTTTTTAGAGGAAGAGGGAAGACTTTTGCGGCTTCTCTCCCAAATCTACACGGGTAGCTATAAATTTCCTCCATCCTGCAGATTTCTCTCACGACAGTTCCATCGCTGACGTGATAAAATAGTATATCCCCTCCGCAGCAATTCTGGCTGTGGAAAAGAGTTCGTTCCTCTCGTGGCCGTAGGAAGCGGGAGTGATGGAGAGGCGGTGCTTCCCCCGCGGTGGGCCGGGGGGACCGTCCCGGGCCGGGCTCTGCGGGCCGGGTGCTGCAGTCGTTCGGCGCTGCAGGGACGCGCCGGGCGCGCCCCGGGCCGCGGCTGAGGGTGCCTTCCCTCCCGCAGGTACGCCTTCCACAGCTCCTCCTGGCTGGTGGCTGGCAAAGCCGACCCCGCCACCCCCGGGAGAGTGCATTACCACCCGGACTCCCCGGCCAAAGGGGCGCAGTGGATGAAGCAGATCGTTTCCTTCGATAAGCTCAAACTGACCAACAATTTGCTGGATGACAACGGGCATGTAAGTGTTCTCGGGAGAGGATGTCCACCACGGGGCTGCACGGGGTGGGAACTCCCCGCGCTGTGATTCCCGTGGGGTGACCCTGCCCGCGCCCTCCCCGGGGGCTCTGCCCCAGCCCCGCGGCTGTCCCGGGCAGTGGAGCCGGCCGGGCCGGGGTGCGCTCTCCTCTCTCCATGCTCCGCCTGGATCAGTTATTGTCTCCTTGCTCGTTTTATCATTCAGATCATTTTGAACTCCATGCACAGATACCAGCCGCGTTTTCACGTGGTCTACGTGGACCCCCGGAAAGACAGCGAGAAGTACGCGGAGGAGAACTTCAAAACTTTCGTCTTCGAGGAGACGCGCTTCACGGCAGTGACCGCCTACCAGAACCACCGGGTGAGGCAGCAGCGGAGCTCGGGGCAGCAGAAAGCGGGGGTTGGGGTCTCCCTGGAGGAACCACGGGTGCGGGTGCATCCAGCTCTGGCTCGGCCCCTTCGTCCGGCTCCGGGGTTGGGGGCCGGGCTGCGGGTGTCCGGCGGGGATGGCTGGGGGTATTCCCGCCTCCTCCTCCCCATCTGCTAAACCCATTCCGGGCAGCGCTAGGAACCCGATAGCCGGGGAGCTGCGCGGAACTGCATCGGTGTGCGCCGGGGAAGCGACGTGGGCTCCAGCCCCATCGCCAGCTTCCCCCCGCCCGGGGGACCTCATTACCTATGTAAAGCCGAGACCGGGGCTGGTGGGGAAACTACAGCCTTCCCGCTGCGAAATGTCACTCACAATTTGTTTGGATAAATCTGCGATTTTACTGTTTTAAGCTTTTAGCGGTCTGTCTCTCCTCAGAATACAATTATACGTTAAAAACGAAACAAAACGAAACACAACACCCCCACCCCAATCTAATGCAGATCTCTGGGCAGCAGTTAATCCAATTGCTCCTTTAAATCGCATCAGTGTAATGTAAAGAGCAGGGATCCCAGCGTCGAGTGGAAATACGATTTCATAGCGGGGGCTTTTCAGCGCTGCTCCGAACCGCCCCGCTCCGCGACGATGCCGCGCAGGCCGGGGCTGTGTCCCAGGGCTGTCCCTGAGCAACCGGTGCAAGTGTCACCCTCTGCAGTGGCTCCGAGCAAATTGACCTGAGCTCTCTCCGGGATGCTGGGGTCGGGCCGCACCTCGCCCCGGTGGAGGCGGCCAGGCCAGAGAAAGGCTGTGCCTTTAAGGGGCTCTGGAGTCCCTCCCCGGCTGGCATTTGCCTGATGGCTCCGGACAGCTGCTCTTTCTCTCCTGCTTTCTATCAGTTTGACCTCTAAGGCTGGAACTGTCACTGAGGGGCTTAAAGTTTGTTTTTCAACCCATTCCGGAAACTCACAATCACATACTTTATCCGTGGATTTGCTTAAATATAGAAAATGTCCTGCCTTCTCCCTGGCGAATTAAATAAATACATAAGTATGATTTATCCAGTGATTTGTCTTAACTGCTCCAGTGGTGACCCATATAATGTGGCATTTTCTTACAAGTGCTTTTGCCTCAGACTGCCTCTCCCTTCACCTTGAACTCATATTAGGTAGCATGTTAGCCCGCATTTTCTAACAGAGGGAAAGCACATGTTTGTGCTCTGTGGCAGAGAACACCCTGGCTCCACCAGCCACCTGGATCCTCTCTGTCACACCAAGCACTGCTGAGTCCCAAAACCTGCTCAGGGATACACTCACTGTTTGGCCAGGGAGCCCTGTGTGCTGCTTTGAGACATTTTGCCACTTCTTCTTACAGATCACGCAGTTGAAGATTGCAAGCAACCCTTTTGCCAAAGGATTCAGAGACTGTGACCCTGAGGACTGGTAAGGCTATGCCTTTATTGGTTATGGCAATACCCCACTCACCCTATTTCACGTGCATCTGCCCAGCTTACATTTACACAAGGGTTTTGTGGAGGGGGACACTGTATTGGGCCCCATTTACCAGCTGCAGCTCACAGAGACAATACTCCAGTTGCTCATTCTGTTGGACCATCAGCTCTGTATCACTTCTCCCCTTCCTCTTGCAGGCCCAGGAACCACAGGCCAGGGCCTCTTCCTCTCATGAGCGCTTTTGCCAGATCCCGGAATCCAGTCTCTTCCCCAGCCCACCAGAACGGGACAGAGAAAGGTGAGAGCTCCAGTGGCCAGGCCAGCCCATCTCCCAGGCGCTGTTGGCCTGCACAGCCCGTGCATGCATGCTTGGGGCCAGCCTTGCTCACCAAGCTGGTGCACAGCCCCATTGCTAATGAGCTTTGTGCTACCACTTACTTTTTAAAGAAAAATACCTGCCTTCATAGCCTAGTTCATTCTTCCTTGGACTACAACATTTGCTGTTGTTGTTGCTTAAGAAAATTTGCTGCTTTAAAAAACAATGCCCCTTGCCTATAGAGTCCCATTTTTGATTTTTTAGCAACAAACTCAGTTTTTCAGGCAGAGATGCAGTGCTGGCCACAGGTTCCTTCTCGCATTGCCCTTTTAACGCGCCTCGGCAGTGCGCTTAGGGCCAACCCACTCCATTCAGGAGCTGCAGTCAGGTCGAACAGCACCTCTGCCCATTGACTGCTTTTCCATTACCCAGAGCAAACAACTGCAAAGACAACCGAAGGCCTTTCTTCCAACGCACACCGGGCCTGCAAAATAAAGGGAAGTCTGTATTTGTTTAGTGTTACACAATTGCAAAAATGTCAGGCGTGTACCAGCTTGTCAGTCAACTCCACTCCATTTATCGCAGTCAGAAGGTCCCGTCCCGCCAGCCCCGTTCCTGCCGCATGCCGCTCCTGCACGCCCCGCTCTTCCCTCGGCGCGCCTCTTCCCCGCGCGGTGCGCTCCCGGCCGCGCTGACTCTGTTGCCCCCGCAGATGCTGCCGAGAGCCGGCGGGAGTTCGAGCGGGAGGCGGGCGGGACGGCGCTGCACCAGGCCGAGGCCGCGCACCAGCAGCTCATGTCCCGCGTGCTCAGCCCGGCGCTGCCGGGCGGGGGCGGCGGGCTGGTGCCGCTGGCCGGGGCGGGCGGCGGCCGGCCCAGCCCGCCGCACCACGAACTGCGCCTGGAGCCCGCCGCGTCGGAGCCGCTGCACCACCACCCCTACAAGTACCCGCCGGCGGCGGCCGCCGCCTACGACCACTACCTGGGCGCGAAGAGCCGGCCCGCCCCCTACCCCCTCCCCAGCATCCGCGGGCACAGCTACCACCACCATCATCACCACCACATGAACGCGGCGGCTGCGGCGGCGGCGGCCGCCAACATGTACTCGCCGGCCGGAGCTCCCGCCGGCTACGACTACGGGCCCCGGTAACGGGGCAGCGGCGGCACGAGAGACACCGCCCTCCCCTTCCCGCCTTCCCCCTCTTCCCGCCTCACGAGAGAGCTGATTGGTCAGCTTGACATGATCGATAGCCAGACAGCCCAATCGCCGGCAGCCGGGCCCCGCCCCGCGCCCCGCCCTGTGGGGGCTGTGAGGGCGGCGGTGCCGGGAGCTCCATCGCGGTGTGACCCGCGGCTGCACTTTGATAAATGAAGCCATATGTCCTTATCTCGCTATTCCTCCGTTCGTGCCGGGCACCGAGGACCGTCGGGCGGCTGGGATGCGGTGGGAGGACGGTGAGGCGGCAGCGGTGAAGTGACTTGTCCCCTCTCGCTCGCCCTTCGGGTCTCGTGACGGAGGTTTGGTGTCGGCGGTGCCCGCGGGCCTGTGCGTGAGCACCGAGCAGGGGCTGGGGCCGGCCGAGAGCCGTGTGTCGTCCTGCACTTGTCCGTGTCGGTCTTTCCCAACCCGGGGCACACCGGGGCTGGTTCAGGTGGTTCTTTGAGGAGATCCTTGGGGAAGCAGAGTTTAGTTTAAGGGAGTGCTTTGAATCCTCACTGCCAGAACAAATTTCCCACTTCTCCTCCGGCCCTGACCCATTTGTAAGTTTTGGGCTTCACTGGGATGCCTTAACCGTAGTAGCATTTTCTGGAGCTGTTGAGAAGGGCCTGTGGCCAAGAGCACAGGTACTTGCAGCTGTGTTTGCATCTTGTTTTCCCAACAATACCTGCAAAGGTTTAAAAACCAGCCTGGGGGTGGGGGAATATCTGCAGCTTTCAGGCTGTGTCTTTCCCACCTGCTTCCCAGGCAGCCTCACACAGTTCTGCCTTCCTGCAGCCTTTCCTGACCTCTTGAATACTCTCCCATGGAGGTGCTTTTTAAAGGGACTTCAGGGTTTTTTTTCTCAGACTGGTTCACCCCTTATGTTTGGCTGACCCAAACTGCAGTAGTTCTAAAGCATCTATTTTGCATTACCTGCTTGCTGCATCTTCCCTCTTAATGCTGGTAAGTACTTTTTCCTTTAGTGTCTTCATTCAGTAGTCGTTCCTTACTGCTGAAAAGATGGCCCTGTTCATCACAGCTCTCCAGTGATGTGTTTTGAATAGTTGGCTTGTTTTTTTGTCGGATGCTCACCAAAGGCAGTCCCTTTGTGTTCAGAGAAGGTATTGAGCAGCTCCTCAGCTGTGTTGGTATACAGTATTATGAACACTTTCCTGATTTTTCCACATGACTCCATGAAAAGATGGGGGTTATTTCTTTTAAACTCATCTATTCATCCATGTTTGTGCATTTTCATTACAAACTCTTTAAAACACGTTCTTTCCCTTGTGCAGGTGGCAGTGTTAATAGCAATGTTTATTTTGTCTCTGGCAGTGGGCTTTGGGCTTCCAAAACCTTTTTGGAAAGGCTTAAGAAGGGATACAGGCTACCATGAATATTTTATGTATTTTTTTCTGTTAAAAAAAATATATCTGGATCCATAAAAAAAGACTTGTGCAAGAAATATGTATTTTATTTGACATTTGCAGTGAATTGTGAGATTCTTAGTGTCTGACTAAAGCATAATGTTCTCAGAAAGGTTGATGTAAAATAGCCTTGTGCTTGTTATTAGTCAGTGGGAAATGGCTCTTGGATGTGCTCTGTTGCTTTGCCGCTGTTATTTCAGAGTTTTCAGTATGATTTGTTATCTGTAAACTGATTAGTGCCAAAGCTTTGGTCAAACGTTCAATGAAGTTGTTATATTTATTATTTCCTTCAAAGATTATACAAACCCTTTTATTTCTTAATAGTTGCAGTGTAGGGAAAAAAGTGAAGACAACCAAAGAATCATATCTGCAAAATGTAGATACATGTAGATATTTGTAGATATATGTAGATAATCTTATTTCATTTTAATTGAAAAGACATTGAACAGTGACATTTATAAATATTTTTTTCTCTTCTTTCTTTCCTTCATTTCTTGTTTGATTATTTGTGTATGTTTGTCAGTTTGTCTCCCCTACAAAATGCAGTTATTTAACTAAGGAGAGTTCTTAGTCTGGGCAAACAGAGGCTTTCCCTAGGTGGTTGCTCCTTCCCTTCTGTCCTGGTTGCTGCAGGTGCCCGTGGTTGTGGTAATCTATCAAATACAACAGTTTGCAGGGTTGGGGTTCCCAGGTGAAGACAGATCTGCTTGTATCTGTTTGGTAAGCACCTGTTCTCTGTAAGCACACACAGAATGACCCCAGGTGCCAGGACTAAACTGTGCCCTTAATGAAAGTGGCTCGAGGTCTTTGCCTTGACTGAGGAATTTCAGTTTTATATTTGTTAGAAGAAGAGAAAATCACAGAACTTCAAGCAATGGCAGTGGGTAGTGGGCCCTCAGGATCAGCAGTGTGTGTTCTGTGCTGAAGAACCACTGCAGGTCCTGAGGCTGAATGGGAAGGAGACCATGCAGATGTGTCAAGCCTACAGTCTGAGCTATGGAAATGGTGTTTCTAACCATGCATGCAAGGTGCATGTTCACATTGAAGCATGTTAGCAGTCCAGTTCATGTTGTTTTTAATCCTTAAATCAAGATTCTTCAGGGCTTTGACTGGTGTCCCTCCTTCCATAACAATGTCTCTCTCACTGGATGGGAGTGTTACAGATATGGAAAGCAAAAAGGGTTATTTTTCTATCCCAAGAAAAAATCCACTTCAAATAAACAAAACCCCATAATGCTGCAGAATGACTAGTAGAAGTATTTTGAAAATCACAGAAAATTTGTAACAATTTAATGTCCTATTACCTGTCAGCCTGTTAGTCAGGATGTATCATGTATAGGCCATGCATTATCTGTGTATTGTAGGTTGATTTGACAGATGACTTTGTATGATTTGATTACATGTCTGGTTAAACTTCACTCAGCCCATGCTGTCACCAAGGTCCACGGCACATCCTAGGAAAGAAGGCAGCTGCATTTCCAGGCAGCTTCCACTTGTGGTTACAAGTCCCACAAAGCACTTACACACACAGTGTCTTTAAAAGCTGCTGTAAAACAGGCCCAAGTGTGGAGGTTACAAGCCAGAGAACAAATTAGCCATCTAGCTCTATTTTCAAGAGGTGCAGGCTGAGTTCAGTGATTGCTTCTGAGGTTGAGAACCACATCACCTAGCTCAGTGGATAAATCCAGGATTAGTTCCTTGTTCCACACAGGTGGAGCAAGGGTGGCCTTTGCTTAATCACTTAACCCAAACACTGAGGACAGCTCCAGTTTTCAGAAATGGCGTTTTGCAGTTGATCTTATCCTGTCCTTGCCAGTGAAATTAACTACATTCAGTGTAGGATAGGAGCATCAGGATGAGACTCCTGTGTGTTTGCAGTGTTCATGCACACTCTTTACACATTTCATAGATGTTCTCTTTAGTCTTTCCTTCTCTTCAGGGAAACCCTGTAACTCTGTGGCTAGAACTGTGCAGGCAGTCCCCAGCAGCTGCCTCAGCATCCTGGGCTGTTGGCATCTCTTCAGTCAAAGTCAAGCACACGTGCACATGGCCGTGGCTGGGGAGTAACTGCTTTGGTTTCCTACCACGGTGTGGGTAACAGCAGCTTGCAGGGCGGAGGATGACCCGAGGACTGTAGCAGGTATAGAAAGGTGTTCTGCATGCAGCAGGCTGCTGGGGGACAGAGCGTGTCTCTCCCATGAGCTATGGGCTTCTAGTGCATCCCTACACAGAGCCACGGCTAGTGGGGCTACATGGCTCAGGGCCACCTCAGCTGGGGCACTGTCCTTTCCTGCCAAGCACTCCTCCTCCTCTCCAGCAAGTGGATTTCAGCCTGTGATGCCAAAGAGCAGCTGTACCTTGATCTGTATGGAATAAGTAAAGCAGGTTCAGCTGTGCTGTGTAATGTTCTGCCTGTGTAAAGGGAGCCCGGTAGCTGCTAGAAACAAGCCAGGCACCCACAGGTTTGGGCTGGGGGTAGAAGCTGAGCCCTGCTGCCTGGAGAGGGCTGGAGGAGCCAACGCAGCAGTACCTGCAAAGCGGGTTTCAGCATCATTACCCAAAGAGCTCAAAAAGCTGCCGTGAGCCTGTTGAACACGGCCGGGCTGGAAGGTGGGAGAAGAGCACTTGAGTGCACGTACACGAGTTGGTTCTTTGTGCTTTGCCTTCTGTTCGGTTTCCTGATAGATTGAAACCAAATTCGGTAGCGCGTTGAGACCGCGGGTGCTTTGGCCTGACCGTTGGTGTGGAGGTGCCGGTGTGGGCAGGGACAGCCCCGGCTGTCCGGAGGGTCCCCGCAGGTATCGCTGCCCAGGGGCCGCGGGGGAAGGAGGGGCGCGCAGCCCGGCCGGCCCTGCCTGAAGAGCCGGCTCCCTCCAGAGGGAAGAGCCGGGCATGGCACGCGCTGGACTCGGCACGCACGGAAAACGAGAAGGGCTTCATCTTGCGGAGCTGGGAAACATGCGATGAGAGGAAAAGATAGATTCGGGGGTTAAAGGAAAGATTTCACCTTTGAAATACTCTGGCATAAAAAGAAGGGGCAGTGTCCTGTGAGTTACAACTTGAGGATAACTCAGCCAGCAATGGCTCAGCCGTTGCTTTAAGCTGGTGTTATTAAGAATCCACTCTGCCAGTACTTGTGTATGGATGCAGCGTTTTTCTAAACATAAGCATTTTGTTCTTCATTTAATCATTCCAATTAAATTGTTTGCTAAGATATATAATTTACACAGGTGTTTGACAAAACTAGGGGAAAGTGACTGTATCCAAAGATTTCTGTTATTGCCATTATCATGAGCTCAGCATATAAAGTGTGCTGTTACAGTGTGACACCCATTGTTGGAGGGAATATATAGTGTATCAAAGGTTGGAAATCTCAAAGAATAGTATTTCATACTTTTTTCCCTGCCCAGTATGTTGCACACACAATCAGTGCAAAAAGGAAGAGCTGTTTTTGAAGACACACGTTAGTTTTGAAAAACACAGACATGTCCCATATACACAATGTATGTACATGTACAAGTCTGCTCTCCAAAAGCCCACTGTCCTTCAGGAGGGCTGTGCAAAGTATTATGTGTGTTGCATGTGCCAGAAAACACACCCTCATTCCCCCATTAATAGAAATGACCTATTATAAATTTACTAAAGATACCATAGTTTTATAAATTGGCCACATATGTCTGTGTAATATATTTATTATATCACATTTCGCAGCATTTCTGTTTTATGAAATTCAGCCTTGAATTTGTCACATATGTTTTGCATATATGTGCAATAGTTGGCCAAGTATATCCAAGTAAAGTATGATAAATGTGTTCTTTCCATATGGGAAATTAAATGTTTTTCCAGATTAAAAAAGAAAAAAAAAGTTTATTAAGAGCAGCCTATACAAAATAATTACAATAAATCACTCACTTCTACTTAGGCTAAAATTATAAATTTGAACTAGTAACAAAGTGATTAAGAACAAGAGCCAGAAAAGTCTCATTTAGGACCTAATTCTATAAGGAGATGGAGCAGCATAGACAGAAGAGGCCCTACACATTTCCAAGGCTCGCTGCTCCATGTTGTGACATCCTGCCAGGCTGCAGAGCAGCTTCCCTCCCCTGCTCCCAGCGCAACTGGAGCTGCAAAGGACAGCTCTGTGAGAGGGGCACTGTGAGAGCGAGTGCCCTGGGACGTCCACTCCAGCCTGGCTTCTACACTCTGAGCAGCTCTCCGTGGGCTCTGGGAGCTGGAGAAGGAAAGGGAAGTTTTCCTGCAGTGCACTCCTCCTCCCTGGCACTCCTGCTGGCTTCATGGGCAGGGCAGGACACCTCAGGTGCCACCGCTGTGTTCAGTGCCTCCTTCACAGGAGTGACTGCACTGGTGCCAGGGGCTCAGACTGCTGTCCTTGGGCTTAGAAGTGAAAAACAGAATAAACAACACGTGAAACTTACAGAGGCACCTTGGTGTGAGGTGTTAGCACTATTGTTTTGTCACTGGTTTTAGCTTGGATGATGGGCATTTGTGTTCTGCTCCCTTGCTCTGTGCTCCCACTGTTCCTTGTCCCAGGGTTCTCATGGTGCTCTGGCCTGGCTGCTTCAGCTGCCCTGTGTCTGGGGTGTGAGCTCCAACCGTGGGCAGCAAGAACCAGCATGAGAGAGGAGGGGCTGCAGGCAAAGCCATCATCTGGAGAGGGCAGAGGAGGGGTGGGAAGAGGCAGCCCTTCTCCCAGGCTGCTTCTATTTGAGCACTGCCTTGCACATTTCTTCTATTTCAGCAAACGTGAAGTGAGCCTTTCATTCTATTCCCTTTCCTGCTTGTTGTCAACTACTTCAAACCAGATGGGCTCAAGAGATAAAACTATAAAGACTCAATGTCTTTATTTAGCAGGATGCCAAGTCTGCATGCCATCAAAATATCTGAGGCCAAAAAATCTGAACAGACAATACTTACTCTAAGTGTTATGTTAAGAGCAGCCTAGATGCTTTTCCATGAACACAAACAATGCATCCACGAATCACTGAGTATCAGCAATTTTTGAAATTACCATCAGGACAGACGCCACAGCCACATTCTCTGTCACGCTAAAAATTATTCCATAGGCCCAGTGCCCCCTCTGCCTTCTTAGGTCAGAACATGTTTCTAGCAAGCAGTGCCATGGGGGCTTGGAAAATGTACTTTTGCATGTGTGAGATGCCAGAGCTATGGAGCAGAATAATGGTTCAGCATTTGAACATCTTCACTAAATTTCCTGATCTGGACATAATCAAGCTCAATCCATCCTGCCACTGGTTGGAAAGGGAGACGATTGCTGTCCAGAAAGCATGTGAGGATTTCAATGGTTTGTTGCTGCCCTAGTTTGTGTATACTGAGAATAAAAACTAGAAGGAAACAGCTGTAATGTCAAATAAATTTAACAACCTTTTTTATTCCCTTTTATTTTTTAATTAGAACTTCAAATTGTAACAGAGAATTATTAGAATAAATATATTTTCACTTCCATGTCACTCTCCTGTGAGGAGATAGTTAATACTGCAGGGTGGTTCTCCTGCAGTCCTTCCCACTGCTATCCCCTGTGGCACTGCAACTTCTGCTTTTATGACTCTTCAGAGCACAGAAATAAACACACTCTCCTCTGGGTGAACACAGGCTTATTTAGAGGTGTACATTGTAGTGTACAGGATTTCCTAGTGTACTGACACCTTTAAAAAAGGATGCTGGGGAAGTGAAAGCAAATATGTCTGAGACAAAAGCAAGTTTGTGTGAGTTTCAGAGGCCAGACCTATCACTGTGTGGTTCCACCAGGTACTCCTCCTGCCATCCCTGTCCCTCTCCCATGGACAATGTGGCCACTGCTGGCGGTTTGCTCCAAGGCCCTTCTGACAGGATGTACAGCTGTGCTTCAGACCACTAATCAGGTGAGCAAAACTTTCCCAACTGAGAGATTATATTTTCATTTAATTTCAAACTGTGAGATCCTTACATGAATTGCCATCTCTCCCCTCAGTATGATCTTAATTCTGGATAGCTTCCTCCCCATTACAAAACAAACTTCCAGAATGCTCCAGAACAGTAGGACATACACAAACACAGCCAAGTTTACTTGGAAGAGCTACAGTAGGGGGACCCAGGCTGGAATTTCAGAATATTATGCATTAGCAGAAACCTCCCTGCCTTTTTCCTTAGTCATGGCTGTCACTTTCCTGGTAGCACAATGGTCATGCTTAAACATCAACCTTTGTGTCTCAACGCTGCTGTAACATTGCCTAGTATTAATCCAGGCAGTCATGTGCCATGTTTTATGCAATGATCCACACTTTCACACCACAGACACACAGCCAGGAAAGGAAACACATTGATTTAGCACTCAGTAATCCTCGTTTAATCCCCAGTTCTTTGGTTTACATCACTAACATGGCTCCTGCAGTAGTCGGTTCTATCTTTGTTCTTGGCAGACTGAATTAAAGGAAAGATTTATTAATTTGCAAGTTGGCTTTGTAGATGCATCTTAAATATGCTAAAAAGAAAAGCAGTCCAGAAGCCACTATTGGCTTAACTATAAAAATCTGCTCTTTTAAACTCAAACCTTTGCAACAGTTCAAGTCAAGCTGCAGAGTAATTTTTTGGCTTGCTGTAGCAATTTCATTCTAAAGGATGAAATTTAACAACTGTCTCATTGCATGGCTCCAGCTTACTTCCTTTTTCATTCATTACTACAAACACAATCTCCTCTTTCCTTGCTCACCTACACTAAGGACTGCAGTACCTTATGGCTCATGTACTGATAAGGGAAAGGAGTTGTAACTAATGGATTCATTTGCATATAATCTTAGAGGGTCAGAGATCCCATTCATTCCAGTGGTGATAAATATTCCATGTAATTCTGCACAAATGCTGGTGTTTGGGATTTATTTCTATTACTTTATGAATGCTGGTTGCTTTCTTCCCTCTCATGGTGCCAAAGACGGTGATTCTTGGGAGGAAGCCTTTTGTAATAATTTAGCTGTCATCACCTTCACTCCTGAATCCTCCAGGCCAGGTACAGGCTAGCCCTGTTCCTTCTGGCAGGTGAGATTTCAGAGCTCACTCCAGCACCTTAAGGTGGCTCCTCGCTCACAGCCTTCTGCTAGCAAGTCAGCGGAAATCCTGAGTGACAACCATGCTCATGCACAATTGAATTTTTTTTTTTTAATTAAAAGAAATTAATTTCTTAGATGCAATCAGACATCTGCATTTTACAGTTATGTTAGAATCAGACAATTGTGTTTTACAGCCTATACTGATACAGACTGTCTTTCCTGTTGGAAACCATTCTTGTTTGGGGAAGTCCAGGTTAGTTCCTTAGGCAAATAAACTGTTAGAAGACTGTAATTCACAATCAAACCATGGCATTTAGGCTCAACTCTAAATCAAACTAGGGTAGTTTGGTTGCTCATTTCAAGGAAACTATAATGTGAAAGAAAAATCTGTTTTCCGGGTGTTTAAATAAAATCAGCAGTGATATAAAGTGTTAATGAATTAATTGTATTGTGAAAAAGCATGACATGGATTGTGCCTTGGTAATGGGAAGTAAAGGATGAGTCTGTTCCTGCAAGCAGCCCTGCAACCTGTGTCCTTCCTCCTGAAGATGGTGAAACTCTCACCTGTGTGTCTGAGATGCAGTTCATGTCCTCATTTTCAATTTGTACTTGCGTGACTAAATTTGTTTTTAAAGCTACCTAATCAGACAAACATAAATATTTAATTCTCATCAAAAGGTAGTAATTTAGAAGAAAGCATCCAGTAATCTAAATTTAGAGCATCTTCCAAAAGACTCATTCGTAAATCTAAACATCCCTTATGAGTCTCCCTAATTGCTTTAGATACAGATGTTGACAGTAAATGGCAATTTTCAGAGAAAATATACTCAATAATTCCTAACTTTCAGCCTCTGATCTCGATAAGGCATGGGGTATTAATCCTTCTTTCCAGAGGGGTCACACTGTGCCAATGCCAGAGTATTTGCATCAAAAATGGTTCCTTACCCTAACCATTTGCCCAGGATGGGTGAGCCCTGCATTTCCTTTCCTGCTGGATGAGCATTAAACTTACAGCTCACTTCTGTGCAAACTGCCCAACAGTGCAGGCTGCTCTTTGCTGCCATGGAGGAGAAATGCTGGCACCCCTGGGCCACACGTGTGGTGTTGTACCAGACAGCTCAGGCACAGGGAACTCCCTGTGCAAACTCCCTAGGACAGGCCCCTGGACCACATGCAACAGCACCTTCTCCATTTATTTATTTCATTGTTTCTTTGTGTCAATTCTGACCAACTTTGAGAAAGGGGAAAAACAGCAAAAGAAAAGGGTTCTTCCAGCAGCAGGTGTGTGGAGGGTGACTGCATCTCATTCCACAAGGCTGAGGCTGGAGCTGCTTGTACAGTGGGGGCAGCTCCTCTTCTGTGTGGGAGGTGGATGATGGGTGGAGATGTGCAGTTCTGTCTGGTAGATGTAATGAACACCATCACCTCCCCTTGACTCAGGATCACTCAAAATTAAGCTTTAACTTTCAACTGCAACGTGATCCTCCATGCAGCTACTGAATAGTAAAGAAATAATCAAAGAAATGCATTATTTAAAGTGTCACCACACTCTAAAATGTGTAAGGCCACGTTTTATTTAGAAAAGCCTGGCAACAGTATCCTGGTTCTGTGTTTTAATGTAAAGAAGGTCAGGCTGGGTGCTTCAGGCTTTCAGTCCAGCAATATTCTCTGTCTGCAAGGCACAGCTGGGTAACAGACCCAAACCTTAATTTGCACGTGTGTTTTCTCTGAAATAATTTTCAAAGTCTTTGATGTTGCTGTTCACTTTTGGTCACTTTTTCTTTGATTTCCACCTCTCTACAGAGCAGAAACAATTATTTCCAATAAAGTATCAACAGTGTAGAGCCTGGACACAGTTGTCACTGCAGCTTTGTGGCAGAATCCAGCAGTACCCTGGCTCCCACACACTGGTGTGCGTCTAATATGCTTTAGAAGAATGCAAATGCTGCTTTGTGAGTCAAACAAAAACACTTTGATGAATGAATTTCAGTTTCCATGACTGTAGAGATGACAAGTTAATGGAACCATTTGCACCGTGTGGATAAGGATTTACCCGTGCGACTCCCCTAAATGTTAATGGGAGCTGTGCAGCTCAATCCCTGACTTTCCACGCTGAAACTTAGCCCTGACTCTCCAAGGAGAAGGGCGCTAATTGGATTGTCGAGTTTAAATCCTTCAGCTCATCAGTCTATGGAAAGGATTTAGCACTGGCTCTGTAAAAGGCTTTACATAGCTTTGCAGTGCAATGTTAGGGAAGATTTTTTTTCCTTTCTTTCTTGTGATTAATTGTGAGGCTTGAGGTGACAGGAGACATAATGAAATTCATAAACCCCGAAGGCCATCCCAGTCACATTCCTGGCTGTTGGTTTAAGTTAGAAACTGACAGAAGTGTGAACAAATCAAGGGTGTTCTGATAGCCTTTCAGTTAGGGGAAGAAAAAGTAACTGACAATGAGAAACCACTGGAGGTGGTTTAATGGGTATAAATTTTCAAGAAAGAGTAATGTTTTACACTGATTCAGATTCTTGGATACATAAATGACTTACAAACAGACATATTCTGCCCCCACTGCAGTTCGAGGGATTCCAGTCCGTTTTTACAAAAGATATTGGCACAAGTTATGTCAGCAACCTGCCAAAGGAAAGGTGTTGCAAAACCTGTAGCAGAACCCGAAGCAACTTTGGTCTTTCTTTATGACTGGCCTTGTTCTGCTTGTTAGGAATCTTAAAAATCCACTTTCCTCTATGGAAGACAAAACTTATAGCTTAAACAAGCAGCATAAGAATT
This sequence comes from Passer domesticus, assembly GCF_036417665.1. Lineage (NCBI taxonomy): Eukaryota > Metazoa > Chordata > Aves > Passeriformes > Passeridae > Passer > Passer domesticus. Next base: position 6,530,970 of record NC_087490.1, read on the forward strand.
AACCTAGGACTCTCACTTCAGCCTGGAGACAGATTCTAGCACTTCCCCACACGCACGTTTGAATGACAGTGCTAGAGCTGCTTCACCAGTGCTGTTTTCCTAGTCCATGGCAGTGCAGGTGGGTCATGTCTGAGCATATATGGACCAGACACTGATGCGCTGATCTCTGGAGCCCGCTGCCAGCAGTCTGTGCCGGGGCGTGCTGTGGTCTGAGAAGGACACGCAGTGGACGGTTGCTGTGTGATAGTCCAGCACTGCTAAGGGCTTCAGCTTCTTCCACCCGAAGATCCTGATGCGATGATCCCACCCTGCTGTTGCCAAAATCTTCTTGTCTGGACGGATGGTGATATCAGATATGCCAGCGTTGACAAGTTCGTGTGTTTTGTAAACCTTTGTGAAAAAGTTACAAATGAGCTCTAGTTGTTCAAAACAGAAGAAAAAGGAATCTTTTGGTACTTTAGCAGGTGTTGTGCCCACCCAACACATCAGTGTCACACAGGGAGCGTGGAGCTTTTCACCATGTGGTGAATGGTGCTTAGTAAGAGCAACAGTAGACAAACACCTTAATTGAGCCTCCCATTTCCAGAGCAATTTTCACAAAATAAACCAAACTCTTGTATGCTTTTAGTTATTTTGCATTTAAAGCTCTATAGATTGTCACAAGTGAAGCTCTGAACTGAGGCTTTGAGTACAGCTTTGCCCTTTTCTTCCAGCTATTCTTGTATAAGTTGCAATGTTCAGAGCTAAGGCCATATATTTTCCCTGCTTCTGCAATATTCCCAGGCTGAGACCCTTCTGAGCTGATGCTTAAGCTACCTGCTGCTCATTTCTACTACTGTGGCCCCTCACAAAACCCCCAATAAGCTGTTGTAGTATTTACCTCAGTCTTGAGAAAGGAATGCTTCCAGGAATTGGGTTACAGTGTCAGGAAATCTGTATTTCTAGTACTCCTTCCCAAGAGACTTCTATTTACACCAAACCCAAGGAGGGGATTATGGCCAAGTTATTGATTTCAGTCTTGGAAGCGTTTTGTTACCCTTTGGAGACTACTGGGGCACAGAGGGACACAATTCAAGTGGGAGGCATTTGGCTTCCTTCAGGAGGCACTGGGGCTGCACAGGACAGCCCCTGGAAAGAAAAGTTTTCGCTTCACTGACATGATTTTCTCTTGAGGCACAAAGCTCAAAGTAACACACCTTTGCTGTTCTCACCTCAGGTAACTTGTCTGAGTGAGCAACCTGCCTCTGAAACATGTGTGAAATATTCATACAAGAGAGACAGTGTGTATGTGTATTGGAACAGCTCAGCTTCTGTCAAAATGGGGAAAACACCTTTGGCTTATAAAGCTGGCCCTGAACTGCTGTTATTTAAAAGTACCATTGGAAACAATACTTTAATGCCACTGTCTCCTTCAGCCTGAGTCTGTAGCTGTCCTGTACCAAAGCTTAATATCATCCAGTGCCTGTTTTAATTCACTGTGTGGTGTTTACTGTTTGACTGAGGCAGGAAGGGATTGACAAGTACATCACACCTTTGGAGATTTCCCCCTTGAAGGACATTCCATGGTGCATACCTAGCACAGGGTTAGAAAGACATATTATTGCAGATAATTTTAACCTTTATACTGGATGTAGAAAACTCCAGAAATGTTGGTCAAGGTTGGTTTCAGATACAGCTGAACATATCTTGGAACCTTACAGGCACAAAGCCATATGCAATTATTTTTCAGCTATATAAGAACTGCCCAGCTACCTACTCAAACAGCAAGAGCTGTGCAGTTGGGCAAGATAAAAGGTTGAATGAAACTTGACATGCTTCCTACATGCTCTATACATTTCTTTTTCAAAGATGACCTGAAGAATGTGTCTACAGTGAATTCAGAACAGAGGACAGCAAGTTTTGCTCAAGCCTAATGGGAAATAGCAGGCTCTGTGGGGGCCTCTTGGTGGGGCTGCTACTGTACAGCCTGTGCTTTATGTTAGTACGTGTGCTCCAAACTCCCCAGAGCAGGCCTAATGCAGCATGGCCTCAGTGGAATTTTTGTTGGTGTAAATGTCCTGGCAGGGGAAAGATTTATTCCTTACATCACCAGCCTGGCAAATGTAGGATGGGTCTTATTCTGTAACTGAGATTATTAGCTAATGGCTATAACCAATCCCAGGCGTGGTGCTCCCATCATTAATGCCAATTATGTGGGCAAGATCCATACAGCACAATCAGGACTGGAGCAGTGGCATGTCCTCAGCAAGCTACAGCTTGAAAAGGAAGCCTGTAATGGTGATGCCTGTTGGCTATGGAACATGAGGGAACAGTGGGCACTTGTGCATGATCTGCAAATACAAGAGTGAGAGAGAAAAACAACACAAAGGAGAAACTTGCTCAAGGTATATGCAGCCAGGTGCACTCCTACTGCCAGGATTTGTGCCATCCCAGGACTTACTACAGTAAGTCACTGACTACAGCAGTCCAATACCAACACGATTTCCTAACCAGAAAACCAGCTTGTAATTAAGAAAACAAAGAGGTAAAAATAGGTGAGCTGCTTTCAGCCAGTCACAATCAAGGACACTTGCATCTACAGCCAAAGCATGTCTTTAAGCCCTCTGCTTATTAGGTAGGTAACCAAAATAGCAGCTGACTAAGCTTCAGCATTTGGGGGAAAAGCCTCAGCAACCAAACCAAGAAAACTTAACAGTACACCTTACAAGATTTTTTCCCTTGTCGTATAATAAGAAGATTCTGTGGTTATCAGATTTCTTAGTTCTGCTTTGTTTATTCACCTGCAGGAGCTGTTTACCTCCTACACTCTACCACAAACATCATCACATAATTACACTATCTCATCCAAATCAGAAGGCTCATAACCAATCCTATCATTTGCTGACAGTGATGAATTCAGCAGCTTTCCTGTAGGAGACAATACAAACTTTCCTCATAGCAATAAACTCTGCAGTTACCTTTATCATCTATTCATTGACACACTGGAACTCTGCCACTTAAAACAGAGCTGCAGTGCCATCATTGCATCATTCCCTCTCCAACGGCAGATATCTGTGCACCACGGTTACTTATTAAAACCTCTTAGAATAAAAATAATGTGCCACTGAGTGGCTTTCCAACGTCTACCATTACCTCAGGTACCTGGAATGTCAGGGAAAAAAAATCCCCATCTGGTTTGTATTATTAATGCAATAGTGGAAAAAAACTTAATCTATGTCCTTGACAATCTCTAGTGCTCATATGAAAGATGCATTTTTTTAGGGCATTCATGCTCCCATGAAGCACAGGAACATTGCTTGTAGCTTATAATACTTGGCATTACATTTCTTCTGAGGCAACCTTCTATCTCTCAGTGCGAGGTGCTGAAGGTGTAGCTAATCTTACATCCCCTGGGAATGGGAATACCTTCTGAAAAACAATACTTGCAATATTTCAGATGAACAACTGTTTCTCCTGCAAGTTGTACCTGTAGCCCTGCATACCATTAACTCCTAAGTAAAATGTGCTGAAAAGAACAGTATTTTCTTTTATTTTAGGAAAAAAGTTTTGCTATAATTAATATGAAGAACAGCTTTCTCTCCACCACCAGAGTATTTGAAAATTTAAGAAGCCTGTCATGATGTCAGATTTCTGTCACCTTTACCTTAGAGAATGAGTCTCAACACCAAGTTTCTGACTGGGATTGCTCCCCTTCCTTCCCCCTGTGTGAGTTAAGGACACCTGGTGCAGATGGTGACAAGCAGGAGGAGGCTGGGCAAGGGCAGGGCAAACAGGACAAAAACCAGCAAACCCAAACCAAGACAATTGTGTATCAGACACCTTCACTACTCGTTCAGAGAGCAGAGTGCCTCTTTCATGTTGTGTTGTATTGTGTATTAAGTTCAGCTGCCTCCTCAGTGAGTGCCATGTCCTCCAAACTTCACTGGGACTGGATGTGTTTGCCCTGTCACCCCAGCAATGCAGGTGCTGTGGTGATGCCTCACAGACTCCACACCTTTACAGTGCCCCCCAGGTGATGAGTTACCACAGGATGTCTCAGCATGTGCTTTTATTCCTGTAGCACCATTCAGAAAACAGCATTAACTTGCTGTACTACTTTAAAAAAAACTCCATAAAATCTGCAAGCTGGAACAGCAATTATTGTTCTCCCTGGAACTGGTGTGTTCTCAAGGATGACATGGGCATACAGGGGCTGATTCAGGCCCTCTCCATTGTTCATGGGACAACTGCCACTTTAAAAGGTTAAAGCACCCAGCAGTGGAGAGACTGTGCATGGGCTGTTTTAATTTTCATGAGCCTTTTTGCACTTTATTTCCACACCTACATTTCCAGATCATACTTAACGCCTCAGCACTGTTGGAACACTTGCTCCAGTTGTCTAAATGAAAGCAGTATTTATGGCCATTCCCTAGCACAGCCTGAGCTGGGGATTACACAACCTCCTAACCCAGCCATCCGCAGTTCCACAGCTCAGACATGAACTGGGGCAGCCACTTGTCTGATTCTGTGTCTCTGGCACCCTGTAGGTGCCACACGAAGCTGGGTGCCTAAATCTCATGTCCTCTCGGTGCTAGCTGGGCTACTCCTACTCCTTCTGTTTGTGAAGTATTTAATGGAATACTTCTGTCTTTCCCACAGTGGAAAGCTCACTATAGCCATTCAAGCAGAACCTTTGGAAAAGCAATCCTTTGTTTCTCATTTTTAGAACTCATTTATAATGTTTAGGACATTCCGAGAGCTGGATACTACCAATGTGATAAATGAAGATACAGAGGCAATGGCTTGAGTAATGCTAGGCCTGTGTGACTGTTGCAACTTCGGCAAAACCAGAAACATGTGAGAGAGGGTTTTTTCCTTTTTTTTTAAATCCTCACCATCTTTTGCTAAGTCTAGTCACATAGCACAGACATTCTAACCAGTCTGTGATTAATTAGCTAGAGATCTGCAACAACTCCTCTTCATGACTAAATATTTTTTTAGTCTATCAAACTGTTAGTGCAAAGTGGGATAAATGACACTAGAGGGCCAGTGATCCTGACCTGGAGGTTCTGTTGCTCATTGAGGCTCCAGATGCTCAGCACCTTTTCAGATGAGCCTGAGATCCCTTTGGCCTTCTCCGAGTCAAAGTCAAGGCTCATCACTGGCTCCTGGTGGCAAACGAGTCGGCTCAATGCTTTTCCCATCGACACGTTCCAGAGGACAACTGATCCATCTTCATAGCCAGCCAGAAGCACAGGGTGTGAACCACAGCTGAGCTGATTAAGGAAAAATAAAATTGTTGGAGAAGTAAATAGTCTGTAAAGAAAACTACCATTCCCATGTAGGTTTTAGTCCAAGCACCAAGAGAATAAATTAAAATGCTGACTGGTGTAGAAATGAAAAAAAATTTAGATATCTAAATGTCAAATTTTGATATTACATCCACTTACAGAAAGCACTAATAGGTAATATGCACTTACAGGTTTTATATCTACATATCAAATTCTACATTTTATATATATTATACATATTTAACATACACACACACATATATACATATATATATATAGATACATACAGAAGGAGAAAATTTCTCTCTGAAAATCCAACTATTGCCCTCTATAACAACTGAAAAGAGCCTGACTGAAATTTTCAGGAGTTTACTTCATGGTCTGAACTTTGTTTGCACTTCATAGAAAAAATTCCACAGAGCAGCTGAGTTATTCCCACGCAATACACGCCTGTGTGGGCATTGGGAAGTGCCATGCTCAGGGATTCCAGTTCCACACTGCCAGGTTCCACAGTGCCAGAGGGATTGTCTGCCCAAGTACCCCACAGTGCTTGAAGGGAAACACTGAACCTCCCAGCAGGAACTGCTGGGCCAGTCACCAAGGGGTTAATGGGCGCCACTGTAACCAATTGAAAGCTATTTTGATTAATGATGTCACAGGCCAAAGGGCAGGGCACCCTGGGCAGACACCTAATTTATTTAAGCCTCTGAAATAACTCAAAGAAGGGAACATTACTGGATTACATGTCACACTTAAGGAAAATATTCATCATTGCTCCAGCCAAAAGACTAATGATGCTGTAAGCAGTACCTGGTTACAGCAGTGAAGATGCAAATCCCTAATGAAAAGCAACTAAAACAATGGCATCTCTTAATGCCAGTTATTTCTTTAATAGGAGAAGAAATATCAAAATAGACATTGGGATTATTACCACCTCATGTAGGCACATCTAAGAAATGTATCCAACAGGGTATTCAGATATTTCCAAACCCTGTCTGCTCCTACAGGATTTGTTTGCTCAGTATTCAATTAAGATAAAGGGTATAAAGAATTAAATTTTACCAGTATCACATTATTGAATGAGGTCAAACTCACTAGCTGTCAGTGTCATGATACAAACCTGCAGTGGCCAAAGGCTCACTGCTCTACCAATGGTCCAGACTGTTCTCCTACTGGTTATTCTGTGTTCTGGGGGAAGTTAAACTAACAAGAGATGGGTGGTCTGACTAACACAACCTCTAAGTACCAGCCTCATGTAGTTCCTTGGCCTTACTCAGCCTAGAAAAGTGTTTGAGGAATAGAGCTCAATGAGCAGGGAACAACATTGCTCCTTAGAAAAAGGAAACAAGGGGAAATCCTTGTAGATTTAGGAAATCCCCTACATCATCCTTCTGAACAGGTCTGTCCACACCTGGGATCTTGGAGGAGCCTCCTTCCTTCCTTTAAGATCCTTTTTCCTTTGAAAAGGTGGGGAGCATGCTCTGGCTAGAAAGGCTCACAAAGCAGGTTTCTCAGGGCCCAGAATTATGAACAATTTTTCTGTCAAAATTTTGATTTGCTAAAATAATATAACATCGGAGCAATGGAACCTTGATTCATACATTGCATCAGATGCATGTGAATTCATGTTAACTCATCAGGTATTTTGGATGAAGAATATCTGGTTTTGGATACCAAATATCAAATGTTTTAAAATATCTGAATAAAATGAGCATTCCAGATTTTATTTGTATTTAATAAAGGGTAAAATCTTCAAAGCAAAACAAAGTATTTAATAGGTACTTTTAAGTTTAAAGAAAGTCCCCAGTTTAAGCATAAAAAACCCCCACAATTATTTGTGCTGCTCTTCTGTGAGCACCAGACTCCCTCAGAGCTGGGCCTTCACAGAAGTCGTAGCTGTCATCAGGCAGTGACACACAGCAGCTCCTCTCCCTACTCCCAGTGGGGTGGTGGCTTCCACAGGAGCTCCTCACCCTCATGCAGATGGCAGAGACAGGTGAGTGCTCAGCATTTTGGGAATGCCAAGCAATTTCTTTCTTTTTTGTGCTGTGGGAATTGCATTTTAGATTTGAAAAACAGTAATTTGCAAGTGAGATTGGTGTGTTTTAAAACCCAAGTACTGTTTCCTATGAAATGTAGGTCTCCCACACTACTTCTTCCTGACTTTCCTAACCATATGAAGTGTAATATTTCAATGGGTACATGAACTAAAACAATAAAAGTTATTGAAAGATCAGGGGAGCTCTTAGTCTGAGCCTGGACTCACCAAGCAGTGCTTCACAACAGCCTATTTATTTCAGTTCCCAATAACAGACACTGTTGGAGAGAAGTCTCACCATTCATGTTGTGTTTCAGTAGAAAAATTAAATTATAAATCATTCCTCTTCCTAAACAGAACATTTTGTTGTTGCATTTGGATAACTGTCAAGGAAGGAAGAAAAGGTGATCTGTTGTCAACTCAACAGGAATAATTGCAATAGTTTATATAAAGTAATAACTCGGCATTTCCAGTTTCGACATGTATTATTCTTGTTGAATTATTTTGTTTGCACCATTATGCAATATGATGCCTTCCCCAAGGAGTGCAAAAAATTTAAGGGAAGACTATCCTTACTCCTACAAATCCTACTCCACCCAATTAGTAATAGCAGGAAGGTGTGAAACTGAAGGGACTATGTGTTTAAGAACCTGAATCTTCAAAAGGAAGTGAATGAACTAATATCTTTAAGGACAAACCTAGAAAAGTAAGGGGGGAAAGTGCTCAAAAGAACAAAATAAATAGCTGCAAGCTTTTTGACTGCTTAGGAGAAGCCAGTGAGGCTTAATCTACAAACCTAATCTCAGTTGCCTTCTCTATAGTAGTTTCTCATTCCCACTGCTGCTGGGGAGGTTTGTTGTTCACCTGGATTGCAGAGAAATGTGACGGTGCCTGGCTGCAGCCCCCAAACTCTCACTGGCCAACCACCCCAAGCCCTCTTCCTGCAGACCTTTATGGGGCTCTCCCTGTCAGCTTCTGTTTCAACTTGTTAATTTACTGTGCCATAAGCAACATCAAATAGCCTCTTAGGCAAGCCCTGAGTGCTGGGCTGGGAGTGCTCATCTCCTGGGTATGTCTGCATTGCCCAACACTCGTGCACAAAGGAATCCTGGAGGGCTCTGTTCAGGAAGGGGAGCAGCTGGTGAGCTCGTGCTCTCCTGGTTTATGGTTACAGGGTTACTCAGAGCCACTTCCAGTGCAACCACAGAGCACAATGCAGAGCATCACTTTGGTACACCACATGCAATTATTTCCCTGAGGGTATCCTCTTCCTCGTGCCTTTAAACCAAGCTGCACATATTTGTAAAAGAGCAAATAAATACAGCTGTGAGACTCTAAGAGATTATCTATACTTGCCTGGTGCAGTCTAGGAAGTTATGGTGAGTTCTCAAAGTCAGAATTTGGATGGAATAATTTAGCTCTCCCAGTTCCCAGTCCTCTGCTTTATCTCCACTGGCAACAAAATCAAAAACTATATAAAATTAAGACTCTGCACCTGCTCTGCTTCCTGGAGGAATATCAATATTAATGCAGGTAGAAAATATGGCAAGACAGAGGACTTCTTATACAGGCAAGAAAAATTTTCAACACTGAACATTTCCACCGTTATCACCATCTTATTAAAAAATGTCAAGGAGACAGAAAGACCCATTAATTCTGTCAAGCACTGAACACTGATTGCATTTCTAGGATTGCACCTTGTTTAACAAAAGCCTAATTAGCCTATTTAATTTCCTCTTTTTCCCCCCCCTAGTTTTTAATTACAGCATGGAACTTCAACTGTGGCCTCTCTTGGCTTTTGTCTGAAGTCAGCAACTGAATTTCTCTAGATTTCAGTCGGTTCAAGATCTTGGGTGAAGACATTGAGGCCTCACTTTGATTGATAATCTTTTCAACCGAAACCAACACAAATGTTCCAATGAGTCTGCAGGAATTACACCCCTGGCACTGCTCAGCTGGTCCTGCAGACGTGTAGCAGTGTGTTGCCAGGGGGTTACATGGGAATCAGCTTTGCCACCAGCTCTCTGGAGATTTCAATCCAATCACCTGAACTCCTTCCTCCCTCTACTGCCACCTTTTTGTATTACTTGTGCTCCCTGTTGGCAGCCCATGAACATTATTTGCTAAATATTTTGCAGATGTGGATTTTTTTCACCAACTACTCTTATTTACCTTTTTGTCTGCAGTCAGTACCACCATAAATATTTTGTTCCTATTGTATGTCTGGAATAGAAATGTTCATAGAATGTTTCCTCATCCTGAGGGCACTGAAGTGAATGGAATCTGCCATTAAAACCACAGTTTTTAAGCAACCCAAACATTTCTCATCAGTCTTAATGCAGTGAGAAACCATATCAAACAACTGGCTTTGGTAAGTCACTCATTTTCCTCTTGATTGATGCAAAAACTGTATCTATCCTAAGGATACAAAGCTTTCCTTGAGCATTTGCAAATCTTCCATTAAAGCTTGGAAAGCTCTGAAAGTTACATTAAGGATGTTCACAAATCTTTCCCCCCTTTAATAGTATAATTACTTGATTAGTTTGATTATAAATCAAAATCCAAGTGAAGAAAGATTCATGTGCTTCATATAAAATGAATCACAGGGAAAACATTTCACAATTAGCAGGCGCTCTTGCCTTACCTGCTGTAACTTCAGACACATGGGCATGCCCAGCTTGGCACCCACCTCTGGTTTCAAGGTACAGACTGATGTCTTGGACGGCAGCTCCAAAATCTGAACCTGACATCAGGAAAACAAGAGGAGTTGGTCAGGCTCCAGGTCAAAATTCTGCTGTTAAAAACACAAGTCTTTTGAGGTGATTAAGGTTAGTATAAGCTCTTCCAGTAAAAACTGTCTGGAGGAAATGGAGGAATGCATGCTAAGTTGGAGCTGTAAGGGGAATCTACAGCTAACTAAAGAAGTGCATTGTTTTAGGAAAGACCAGACAAAACTGCTGGAGTGAACACATCCTCTTCTTCCACTCTTCTATTTAATTACAGCCTTATTTTCAAGCAGTGGATGACATTGTGCACACAACAGATAATACTGCAGACTGCTAAATCTGAACACATCCCCCCTGCTTTCTTTCCCCTTGTTCCAGCTCTGTTGCTAATTTGTTGGCTGTATTCACCTGTGAAGGCTTGCATTCTCTCCTCTGTGCTGCTGTGGTAACACACAGCTTGCATGGGAATACAGGCAGTGTACACATGCAGAGGGGATTTTTTGTTTACTGCTGACTGCGCTAACAAATCATAACCCCGCAACGATGGGCGAGGGCTGGCTGCAGCACTGTCTGCACACAGGCATTCCTAACACAACCATGCCTGACCCTGTGTAAAGCAGGGTCAGAAAATGCAGAAAATGCTGTGTTAAACACCTGTTCTCTCTACAGAGCAGCTTCCATTGTTGCTTGCTCCGATGGTAATGAATCATGGACCTGGTTTGTGTGGTTTTGATTTTTTTTTTTGTAATTAACATGGGGCAAGTTGTTCCTCTGCCAAGGAAGTAGCTCATTTCCACCTCAGGATGATGGCAGGCAAGATCAGGGGAGTCTGCCTTTTTAGCTTGGTACTGGAAGATTTTGAGACTCCTGATTGACACGGCAGTGCCTCAGCTCTGGGCTGGTTCTCAAGCTTGGAACTCTGGAGAAACAGAAGCTCTTGGGTATCAAAAACCTGCTGCCAGGAACGTTGCTGTTTCTCACATGCATACTTAATCACCAAGGTGATCTTTTCTTCTAATTAACTAAACAATGGTCTGCATTATGTGGTAAAATTAAACTACTTGAAACATTTGATAAATCCAGCATCACCAGTCACTCTAGGCTCTTCCAGAATGTGCAAGAGCCCAACGGTGCTCTTGGACAGCCCCAGTCGTGCAAATTTCCTTAAGCATCTGAGATGAGGTATTACACAAATATGGCTCCTCTGGGAACCATCAATCAAGACCACGGCAGCTGTGATGGCTTTCTAATCCTATACCTTTAGTTCAAAGCTTGCCAGAACATCTTCCTATTTCTAGAGGCTGTCAGCCAGCCTGCCAAAAGCCAGCTGCACTCTGAGACTGTGAGTGCAGTGTACTGCACATACATACAGAACACTTTCGAAAGCCACCGAGCAATAGAGCAGGAAACTGTTTTCCAGATTTGAGGAATAGTGACTACAGCCAAGAGCCATCTAGTCTGCAGACCAAACCTGGGAACAGACCAAAGTTTGATCATCTGGGAATTCTGGTTCTTTGGAGCTTCACTCTTAACAAAAGATGCTTTTCTCTTGTCAACTTTCTTGCTATCAACATAATGACCAAGTTAGCTGTGGCAGGAAATGGGCTATAAATATGAAGATGACCTGCCCTCATCTTGCCTCTTTCATCACTGTCTCTCCAAAGGGCATTGCCTCCTAGGCAAGACCAAAACTGCAACTTTTATGTAATAAAGAAGGGTAAGTGTGCTGTGATAAATTCACTCCTGCAGGTTAAAAGAAAAAAACCAAACCTTCTTTGCTTTACTTTGACTAAAAACAGATGAACTGGTACAAGGGCTACAGTTGGGCTTGCGAAGGCCAAAGAAAAACAATGAGAAAAGCTTTGTGCAGAAGGCAGGCAGGCACGACCTGCTGCCTGAGCTGGACTGACAGTTCCAGAGACTGTCTGCGTTAAAGGCAACTGAGCCTTAGAAATAAATACTATTTCACATATTTTGACAACTGTAACCTAAAACTTGAAGTTCCGTGTTTATACTGGTTTTGCTTAATAGGAGAAAGATTTGCCTTTGCCTGAGGTTAATAGTGTTCCTGGGTGGCTAAAACTGGCCACAAGGAAACACACCCTTTCTCTTTTTCACATTAATAAAGCTTTTAACATGTTTCTGGCAAATTGGCAAGAAAAGTGCATGTAACTCATAATTGGTGATTTAAATGCAATCATGAACAAATAAATGCCTGTTCAGATCTCATTATTTATGGACTGAACCTCCTTTAAGACAAAATTAGTCTTTTTTTGGACACCAGCCAAGCATAAACACTTATTAAGTCTTAATTTTAATCATAAGCTGCAAATGTACTGTGTCTCACACAGTGCTGCCTGTTTGGAAGCACTATATATTATGGGAGCTTATGTGAATTTATTGAAACATGACACAGTTCTAATGCAAAGGTTCACACACAGAGTGGAACTCTTCCACCTCAGGAGATTGCAAATCGTTCTCCTCTTGCAGGGCCCAAGCAAACAAATGAGAATAAAACAGAGATGAATTGTAAGCGACACCGGGGTAAACGTCTTCTATTTGGGTCAGTTGATTATTTAATTCTTCATTAGCGGGACTTCTCCGGCTGACACGAGAATGCACTTGTCAATTTTGTTTAACTTAAGTATTATTGAGCACAGCTTTAAAATGGAGGGAGTTCTTTGTTTGATCAGAACAAGGTATGGAACTTCGAATGGTTGTGTTTACTGGTGCAGTGTCTGTGTCTGCAGGCATATCTAGTTCTGTGAAAGGGTGAAGATTCTGGCTGTGAGTCAACAAAGTACTTAAATATGTGCTTAACTTCTGTATAATAAAAATATCACATTTTCTTGCAATGTAGGCATTTATTACTTTATGTATAAAATATGCAAATTTCAGTTTCAAGATACACAACCTATAGTCCAGAAAAGCATGTGAACTTTTATGTTCATCAGCAATTTGCATTCAGCTACCATATTCTGTTTCATATTTATGCCACTTTTTTCTTTCATAATTTTGGTATTTTGATGTCAAGTATTAGGTATTATTTTTGTGTGATCTCAAACAGTCTGTTGTAGAAAACAAAACTGTAATTTCTACAAAGCAGAAGTGGACATTGCCAACAAAGCTGCCAGTCAGTGAGTGCTGTGATAGTGGCATTAGATGTGGACTTACCCAGTAGGAACTGAAACAGACCCTGCAATTATCTCACACAGAGCAAACCTCTGGCTGTAATAGTAACTCAACTATTTCCAGCCCCAGTTCCAGGTAAGGAATTGGCCTGGGGTGAAAGACCATGTATTGCATTACAAATCACCTGCACCTCCCCTCTTCTCACCAAACCCGACTCAGCTTCGGATGGAATACAAGCTCCTCCATCTGAGGACAGACCTGCTGGCCATTAGTTCCCCAGAAGGACTCTTGTTCCCAGTATTCAGCAGCACCAGAAGAGTTTTCAAAACTCCTGCATGTAAAGCAGCTGCAAATACTTAAATGCCAGACAAATCTTGGGGTGGTATCCTTGTTATTAAAGCATGAGTTATATAATTCAGTCATCCTTGTGGCAGTAAAATTAGTGTTTAAAACTCCCAAAGGTTTCTTGTACTGCCTGCTCTTGAGCAGAGAATTCAATGGCACTGATGTTTTCCCTTCTGAACTATGTAATTTCAGTACCAAAAGCAACCTCTCAAGCACAGAGAAAGAGACACTTCCTACCTCCTCCAGGCTTCTGGCTGCCATGGCCATTAGCCAGCGTCCCTGCGCCACCTTTAACAGAGAGCATCTGCAGAATCCCACATGCTCCGTGAAGACAGAATCCGTCACTGAAGTCCGTCCCTCTGCTAAATCCCACAAGCAGATCCTCTGGTCGCGCCCCTGACTGTTACAGTGAAACAAGTTATCCATGAGCTGCAGTCTGAGGAAGCCTGGCTGCCTGCAGGGCAGTAACTTGAACTGGGGCTTCAACAGACAGTAAAGGACCAAGCTTCGAACAGCCTCTGTGGGGGTGTTAATTGGGTGTTTTATGAACCGTGGGGGAGTTCAGTGTCCCCAGGACCACCACCCTCCTGCCAACTGTGGAACTGGCCAAGAGGTTCAACTGTCCCTGGGAGGGCAGAGGCTTGGGAGCCAGGCAGACATCACAGTTTCTGTTTCCTTGTGCAGAGAGACTTAATCAGGCTGAGTTGTGCTATTTATATGTGAGAATATATTTATAAAGTCTCATGAGCAGTTGGATATATACACAGTGAAAAAATACTTATATTTTATCATTGATTAGATCTAATTTAAAAGGAAACAAAAGTACCCCAAGATTTACACATGCAACACTCTTTCACCCTAGCAATGAAATGGAAATGTCATGCATGCGTTGACAGCTGAAAGACAAACAGCAAGAAAAGACCTCATCAGAGATAAATAAAAAGTGACAGTTATTCAGTGGTCAACTTCCCACAGCCACAGGCAGGGCACAGAGGGCTCCTAGGAGCCTGCACGTGTGGAGACACAACGGAGAGAGACTGGCAGTGACTGCTCCAGGACACGCTGTGGCTGAAGCACCCAGGCCAGAGAGCAGCCAGGCAGGAGCACAGCCCCATCCCAGAGCCTCCGTGCTGCTCCCAGGCAGGCAGAGCGAGGGGGCCACACAAAGGGCACAGCAGCAATTGTTGCAGATTTATGTGATCCCACTGGCTCTGGAACAAAGTAGCACTGTGCAAAAGCTTCCAATCCACAAACTACCTTAGCACAGGATATATGTCCTCATCACCTGGGCAAGGAATCATCAAAACTCCCATACCCGTGTCTTACTTTAATTAGCAGTATCACCTGAAGAAGCATGAAACCAAAACAGAGGAGATGTAAATCTACAGACTGTTGAGACTTCTTTAACACCAGTGCTGTTCAGCTGAGTGACAAACTGACACAACATTTATAGCACTGTGCATACAGTGTGATACTGCAAGAAATTTTTGTGATTTAGCTTTACAAGAGAGAAATATAAAATACAGATAAATGCTGTCCTAAAATTGCACTGCTATGTGAAGTGTTAGAACTATACAGTAAAAACAGAGGTACAGAAAAACTCTATAATTATACAAACAATGCTCATTCAATATGATTTTATGGGGGAATGTTGATAATTGTACTAAAGCAGATAAGAAATATAAATGCTAATGAGTTCCACTGTATATTATGAGATGTCTTCTCTAGATAAACATGTCAGAACACCTCCTAATCATACAGACACTTTGGCATCTACTCTAGATCACCTGTCTAATCCAAAGTACACAAATCTTCCTGACTTTCCCTTGCTAAACAAGAACAGAAGGTATTTTGCAACAAAGTAAAAGCATGAAACGCAGCATTCTTGCTCATTTTCAGTCTTCCACTCTCCATCTCTGATTCTTCTCTTTCTTCCTTCCCTTTTCTCCATCTCCCCTCTATTTATAAATTCTTTTGTTTTTAATCTTTCCCAGGAATCAGCAGTGAAATGTTCCTCAACTTCAAATCCAAGTGTATTTCCTTGATCCAAAGACCTCACCTGTTCTTAGTAAAGACACTACCGGTCCCAAGTTGTTATGATATCATAACACACATCATAAATAAATTAATTGCATCTTTCCCCCTCCACCCCCCTACACTTCTTGTTCTAGAGTTTTTCTGTCTTTTTTTTACTTCAGTACATTTCCATAAGTGTTGGAGAAACTTTGAGTCCAGAATTAAGAGACTCCTTTGTGTCCCCGCCCCTCTTTTTTTTCCTTCAATCACACACAAGAGACAAGAATAATTTCACTGGTTTTTGCCTGCTTTGCTAACCTGAGAAGCCTGTCTTTACTACCCATTGTCTCCACGCAGCAGACAGATTTTCTTCCATGGCCATCCAATGCTGTGTCCACTCTGTGTGTTTTCAGGTTCCAGACATGGATGAACCCATTCTCAGACCTGGCAGTAGGAAGAGATGCTTTTAGTGTGAGCACTGCATGGAGGTGATCAGAGGCTGATGCTTCTCATTTTGTTTGTTTTGTTTCAACTGAAGCTGTATGCACAAGTAACACACCCATTATGCAAAACCATGAATGCTGCTGTTTTCCCCAGATACACTTTGTCAAAATAATACACTTCAATTCAAAAGGAAACAACCATATGACACTCAGCAGAGTCAGAAATCCTGGTGTATTTACCCAGAGAAAAGAAGGGGGATGTCAGGTTCTGGGCCTCCACAGGAAAAATGCAGAGTGTGGACTGCAGCACTGGTACCTCTGAGCACAAACTGCGGATCCGGAGGTGGCAGAGCCATCGGAGCAGGGAGCTGCAGGGGTGAGAAGCAGACACAGATATCACAGAGGGTAAAGCAGCCTAAAGTGAAATGACAACTTTAAATATATTCTGTGCAGGACACTTGCTTCTGCTCTTTCCTCTCTGAATTTTCTTTATTTGATGTTCTTTCTATTTACCACCAGCTGAGGGTGAAGTATTTCCCCTTAAGATGAGCTGACGAAGCAGGTGCCCGAGCTGCTCCCTGCTGCATTCCTCTCTCAGCAAGGTGCTGAGCTGGCCACGCGCGCACCTCTCGCACACTTGTGAATCCCAGATCGCTCAGTGCTCTCCCTGTGCTAAAGGGAGATAAATACAAGAAACCTGACACCCACAATTTGAGTGGGCAAGCGATTTATCATTCTGCTTTAGCCCCCTGGCTAAGTCTTTCCCCTTCCTCCCCACAAAAACATTACTTTTCTGGGGTTTTTTTCAGAAAAGCATTGCAGTGAACATATCAACTGAAGAGAATTTCAGATTGCAGAATCACTGTGTTGGAAGAGACCTTCAAGATCATTGAGTCCAGCCCATGTGCTAACACCTCATCTAAACCATGGCACCGAGTGCCACATCCAGTCTTTTTTAAACACATCCAGGGATGGTGACTCCACACCTCCTCGGGCAGACCATTCCAGTACTTTATCACTCTTTCCGTAGAAGATTTTTCCTGATGTCCAAACTGTAGGTGTAGAAGGAGGGATTACAAGTGACCTTGCCAGTATATGGGGGGCGGGGCTGCCCTGTCCCACACAGGAAACTCCTGGCAGAGGACAATTCCTGATGCGCTCCCAGGGACAGCCTGTGTGATCCCCACAGGCACTCACTGCTCTGGCCCCTCACCAGCCATTTCCCTTCACACTAACAGCTTTGCAGGCAGCTGTGCACAAACACTGGAGAAGGATGAGGACAAATTTTCTGTTCTGACTTGTTGCAAATGACCCTCCAGACCTGTGCTGAGACAAAGCAACCAGCAGCTGATTCAGCTGGAAGTATAATTTACAGTTCATTGGGAAATGCATTACAATGTCCATTACAAGAAATATTTTCACCATGAGAAGTGTTTCCTCCCTGTTCTGTGGCATTACTAGTCACACTTGTATATCTGCTTCTTCCTTTCTGACCTAACCTCACAAAGAAAAAGGGCAGCTTCTGCCACTGCAAGTGAGACCTGTCATCACTGTTTCCCACAGATGTGTATATTACCCCAGATTAAACAAAAAGTGTTCAAAATTCAGTAAGGGATGATCAGCAGGTGTTTGCCTACTGGTTCCCAGCAGAGGAATTGCACAGAATCAGAAGGGAGTGCAAGAGCTACATGGCAAAACAGCCCAACTTTTCATTGCCATCTCACCTCAGTACCAGCTTTCAAATTGTGTTTAATGGATGCACTTGCTAATGCACCTCATTTGCAGGTCTACATTGAGTGTTTATAGATCAGTTATCACCACGGTATCTATAGGTTTTAATTAAGTGCAATTATCTTTTAGGGCTAGTGATGAAACAGGGTTCTTCAGTGTAATGTGCAGTTCTCTCTCAATAGCAGTGTGTAATTAGGTATGAAAATAATGAACTCAGTGGATACCCCCTGTGTTTTAGGGCCCTGACTCATCTCATTTATGAAGCTGTTGGATGATCCAGACTCATGGCAGGCTGGAGGAAATTTCAGATGTACACGATGTGCATGTTCACCCCTCGGTGAGATGCAGCTCCCAGAGCCCATCTGCAACACGCCCCACCTGAGTTACAAACCTGTCAGACCAAGGACTCTGTCACCAAGGGAAACCTCTTTGGGCACCACAGCTGAGTGCTGGTGCCCTTAAAACCAACACTTTGTAGAACCAGATAAACGAAAGAGTAGCTAAGAGCTTGTTAGAGGGTCCCACTTCACACTGGAGCAATTCTGGCTCACTGCACTGAGCAAGGAAATAGAACTGAGGCAACCCAGAGGCGATCTGGGATTACAAACCAGGTTTTTAATAGCATTTTTCTAATTACTGACACAGAAGTTTTTGCTGACAGACAGCAAGTGTGTGCGTGGCTGTGGGAAGGGTTTTACCTGGCATGAAACAGACACTACTAATGCATGTCTTTACAAGGATGATATTTCAGAAAAATCTCAGACCAGTTACAGGAAAAAAAAACCCTATTGAAAACATACTTCTGAGCTGCAAGCTATTGAAGGGACTTTTTGCTCCTCAGAGTCTGGTTCCTTCCTTGCTTTTCTGCTAATCCTATGTGAATCTGGAAATTTGGCTTAATATTGAATATAATGTTTATTGAGTCCTTATTACTTCCTATCATGATTTGGCAGATGAATGGCAATGTGACAGTATTTAGTGTTTCATTTTTCTTCCAGCAGGTGCTGAGCTATAAAATTTCATCTTTGCTGTCTTTTTTAGCCATGAGCTTGGACAAGTCACTTAAGATTTAATAAAAAGTTGTTAGGTACCTACAGAAAGTCCCATGAGGTTGGAAAGAGATGGAAATTTGGGGTACTGGTAGTTTAATACCTCAAAAAAAGCATCAATCAGTTCCTATTGACATACAAGCATGCTCAAAAAAATGACACTTAGCCTACCTTTAGCTCACTGGGTAGCTCAGTGTCTCTACCTTACAGGGAAAATGAAGTATGTTGTGGTGTACTGATTCAAACAGATAATAGTTATACAGTGCTTTGCTAAGCAGACAGTTAAAAACTTGCTAAATATGATGATTGTAAGATGGTTAAAGCCTCTGGGGAAATTTTTCAAAAGTGCCTAAGTGATTTAGAAGCCTAAGACTCATTTCCAAATGAATTTTCAATCCTACATCTCTAGGACTTTTTAAAGTTTCACCCCAGGTGTCTAAAAATGAGTTAACTAATTAGCACAACATTTATTTTCTTGTTAACTGTATCTAGCCTCAGGGAGACCAATCTGTTCTTGTTAACTGGGGATATCTGCAACAAATTTAATTAAATGAATTTGCTTAGTATTTAGTCTGGTCTGAGAGCAAATTCTGGCTCAAGGGCTTGAACAAGCAAAATGCAAGCTAAAGAATAAAGTTCATTTAAAGGCATTTCTGGGCTGCACTATCTGTTTGTCCCTGTGTTATTATCCTCCTGCCTCCTGTGGAAGGAGTGAAAAGACAAGAGTACATGAATCATTTTGCTCATGGCAGTATTTGCTTGCAAGACAGCGTCACCTGCAAGAAAGGCAACACCTAACCATCAAGCTCTTGGGGTTTTTTTAAAAAAGATCTTCCACTTCTTACTTCTTCCAGCCTTCCCTGTGCTGGTAACAGCACCGTCCTTCAGGAGCTGAGCTGCACTGATGTGGCACAGACAAGAAGGATTTTTCACAGAGTGCACTGCAAACCTTTGGGCTCCTGCACAAGTTACATTTGCTGCACAAGTGGGGAGTGGAAACCCAGCTGCTCAAATGAGGCTTTCAATTAGTGAGTGGCTGAGTGCACCACATGAGGTACCAAAAAGGGTTTTGTCTAAGAAAATGCATCTGCTAAATGCCTGAACAATTAAATTTCCTTCAAAATTGCATTATTTTAAAGAACAATTCACTATTAATATCCCTCACAAATCTTACTTTGCTTAGGTTGCAATTAGAATAATCCTCAAACCATTTGAATTTCTATGCAGTGGTATTTCAGTATCATCACTTCAGCATTTGATATAAAAAAGTTAAGCTTTTATTTAATGAGAGTCCTTTAAAATATGTAAATGTCAAAAGGATTACCTTAGAAAAATCTCTCAGAGAATTAAAAACATTAAGAGATTCCCACAGGAAAAATTCCAGCAGAATTCAGCAATTCTCCTGTTCCCACTCCTGTCACTTATATTTCTATCACACATTGAAGCAAAAACAAATTGCTATTAAAATATCATCCAAACACCCTCCTCCCCCTAACACACTCCACAGTTCACTTTGAGATACCAACAGCTCAAGCAAAGACAGGAAAAAATCCTCTTCTATTTTTCTTTAGGCTTATTTAGAGTAGTAAAACCTCAGTGGTAAAAGAGCTTTTTCAGGTATAGGAGAAATAAATCTCCCTAGGCATGTCTGGCAAACTGATTTGGGACTGAAACCAGCAGGTGTGCAGACATAATTACTACTGCAAAATATCCAACACATCCAGGTGTGCTCACAAACAGATACATGAAATCCCTGTTATTTTTTGACAATTCCCAGTCAACCAGGTGCCACCCTCCCAAAGGAAAAATCAGAGCAAATAATGAGTTGAGAAAGATTTGAATAAATTGTTCTTCCCCCTTTCCAGGCTTTTTCATTCATACAAAAGCCCTTTTTTCAGCCTGCAGTTCTGTGCCCACCTGCACCCCCTGACAAACTCTGCCCTGTGTCCCGAACTCTGTGCTCCAGTGCCTGGGTGTTTAGGAAGTGGGTCCTGAGCTGCAGCTGCAGAGGCAGTCAGTGCAAATAGCAGCCTCCTTGAAGTTAATGGTGCAATGCAAACAATTCTGTTTGTTCCATTACATTTGCAATCTCCACCATTGAAATCCAGAGGGCAGCCCTTGCAGTAGGAGCTTTCCAAAAGCAATGTTCCCACGTTTGCAGCCTCCAATCACTGCAGCCAGCGAGGTTTCTCAGTGCTGAAACCACAAACCACTCTCAGCCCAAGCAGTGCCCCATAGCAGGGCTGCTGGGGTGCCGTGGCCTTTCCTTGTGGTTCAACAGCCTCAGCAGAACCCCAGGCTCCCAAAGCACCCACTGCCCATCACTGCAGTGTGCCAGAACACAGCAGCACTGGGAAGTGTCTTACACATCCCTGGCTGTCACAAAATGCTGCCTGGTTCTGTGGCACTTCTCAGAAGCCGAGAATGGGAAGTCAGTGCTACAAGAACCCATTTGATCAGTAACATTTTCATATCTCGTTAAAAGAGAGGCCAGACAAATCCATGCAAGTTGAAGGAGCTGAAGTTCACCTCAACCAACTGCAAAAGTGAAATTTTTATAGGTTATTGACTACAAATGGTCTGAAAGCAGGTATTTGATTTGGTAAACAATTCTTCAGGCATGTTGTGACAAATTTTTAAGCCCAGCTTTTCATTTTGCATGTATAAAATAAAAAATATCAGAACACACTGAAACAGGGAATTTAGCAATACAAAGAGATGTTGTGAAACTGAAGGAATCTCTTTGCACCGAGGTGAAAGGAATTCAGCGATACAAAGAAATGCCTTGCTGGGTCCTGCAGCAAGGCAACACCCACAAAACACTTAGGGAACAGTGAAAATCCCAAACTAAAAGCCAGGCACCTTGCTTTTCTGATTCTTACCCCAGCTGCCTGAAACACAGGGTATGTCTTGTGTGAAAAGACAGAAATGCGCACTAGCAAAAGTAAAACCAGCAGAAGCTTGATCACGAGATGAGGGAGTGCTGCACAAACAGCTGCAAAGGTCAGAGCCTCAGAATATATGGAAATTCATTTGTCAGTCACATAATAATGCAGCTTTCAGTTTAAAACTCTCATTTCTATCTTCAGTGCTAAATTGTGATAGAAACTGTATTATACTTCTAGGGTTTCTTTAAAGCAAATTTAAATAATAATTTACTTCAAGTGATAATTAGAAAACAGTACAAATTTTTTAACCAAGAAATTGATGTCAAGCACAAACAAGAATTAGTGGAAATTTTTGATTCAACCAGTAAATGTACTAATAAAGCACTCTTAATTTTCAGAGGTAAGGATAACAAAATGCTTTCTTTTGAATTATTTATTTTTCATATTACT
Source organism: Passer domesticus (assembly GCF_036417665.1). Classification (NCBI taxonomy): domain Eukaryota; kingdom Metazoa; phylum Chordata; class Aves; order Passeriformes; family Passeridae; genus Passer; species Passer domesticus. The sequence continues at coordinate 6,553,058 of NC_087490.1, forward strand.
ATTTACTTATGACTGCCAAACTAGTGATTAGTGATGTAGATTTGTGACTTCAAAACCTAATTAATTATGATAATAACAATGTTTAATTAAAAAAAAAAACCAGAACAGTGGACTGAGAGCATTCATTAGTTTGTGCTTGCACTAGAAAATACCATATCCAGATACTGTAGACAGATTTCTATCTTGCTTGCAAAACTTGCTAGTTAGCGACACATCAGTGTCAAAGAGAATGCAGTGATTTATATGACCCACTTACAGAATCCTTCATTAGCTCATATCATAAACCTGTTTCCACACAGCCAACATTACAGCTGACAAGAGTCCTTCCTCTTACAGGTTGGGAACACTAAATACTGTCAGAGCTTTCATGCTAAATAGTCACCAAATCATTTCTAATGACTAACAATGATTGCCTGCTCAGAAAAACCCTTCAAAAGTCTCCGTTTGAGAACCTCCATTTCCCAGTGACTCCGAGGAAAGTTAGCAGTTCATCCTTTCTCAGGAGATCCCCAAAATTACCTTCTCTCTTGACATTTAGACAATGAATGATGGAGGTTTCCACATTTTAATTGTATTAGTCAATGGACAGATAGCACACAAAATTGCTTATCAGCAACTGGTGATATGCCAAGAAATCTTAAGGGAGCAGGGGAGAAAATGACTAATAACTGTCGTGCAACGCAATGCATTTTTAATGATTTCCACTCAGATAATGGCTCCTCCCAGCATTAGCACCCTTTTTGTCTGTAAGCATTCCTTACCTGAAAAAACTAAACCACAATATATGAAGATTTTAAGTAATGAAGTTTGCAAGAAAAATGTATATAAAGGTCAGTGTATAACCTTCAAGAATACTGAAACCCAAGCTTGTGTCTTGAGGTTCAATTTCAAATGTTTCCATCTGCAATTTTTAAAAAAAGTCACTGTACAACAATTACTTTCTATATGAAAACATAGCTTCAGCATGGGAACAAAACTAAGAATGATTATAATCATTTGAAAGACACTGAGTTAGCATATGGATCTCATTGCCACTTGCACATTTTGGTCACTGGAACAAAAAGCTATTAATCAATATGTAAAAGCCATAAATTAACATAAACATTAATCATTCTAATACTCCCCCTGTGTCAGATTGATAATTTTTTTCAGTCTTTCATTCTGACATATGTGCCTTCAGCTATCAGCTGTTTGACCTTTTTTAACACAATTAAACATTTTGGGCATTGCAAATCTTACTGAAGTAAACATTATGGAGACAGACAAATGTCATGGATACATTTATGCCAAAAATATGGGATATGAAAACGTGAGAGCCCCTGCCTCTCATGTTATTGCACTAGCTTTTAATAAGGGAGCCCAAAATTCAGCGTGAAATACAGCTGAAACAGATGAAATTCTAGTGTTTCATAAACAGGTTCAATTTGCAGATGAGGGAAAAGACACCCATCTGTTTTACTTTCTGAAACCATTAATTGCTTGGAAAAGTGCAATGATGTAGCTACAGCCAGCCTTGTTTGGAGAAAGCAAGCATAAAAGCCCACAGGAGTTCAGCTCTACAACACACTGCGTAAAATTACTGGGGACACAAAAGACAACAAATGATTAATCACTTTGAAAACTTGAAGAATATGAATATGCATTTATATATACACAAAGTAAGTTTTTAAAAACGATTTATATAAGTCTCTCCTCACCATAACATCAGACCTAGGATGAATTTAAGTTTTTACATGTGATAAATCATTGAAATCTAGCAGCAAATTGATGAGCCAAGGACCATCAAAAGACTGTTTTGAGTGGCCTCCAGTTCAGCCATGCACAGCAATCTGTCAGCCACGGGGCTCTGTCTGCCCATCCTCCTTAATTAGGGGTGCTGCACAGTGCAGCATCAGCCACAAATCTCGTGGTTCCAAGAGCTAATAATGTCCTCAGATAGCATGGGCTTAATTAAACGTCTTCCAGACATTTTCGCAGACATTCCGGCAATAATCTTGTTTGGTAACAAACTATTAAAAAGAATTGACAGAGAAGAAATATATCAAGTTGTTACAGCAACTGAAGTTATTTAGGCCAGAATTATATGTCTGCAATTAAGGATTCTGTAACTCTGAGCAATTAAAATATCACTTTATTTGAAAACTAATTAATTCTAAACACATATTTTTCCCATGACAAACTTTTATGATTGTTTAATTTATTCCATTCTAATTACACTTTAATTAATCTACTCTTGTATAATATTATACTGTTATTCTGGCATTTGACCAATGAAGACAATAAATTAATTGCAGTTCCTTTGTGCAAGAGCAGAAACTGTCATGCCAGTTTCAACACCACGTTTATTTATTTGTCTGTTCTATTACTTTTCCTTTCCTCCCACAGGGCATAGGAACATGAGATACAGCACAAATCAGATGACATTTTGTCTTCTATACTTTCTTCTTAGAAGTGTGAAGTATAACAAGAGTTTTCACTCTTGTGTGTGAAGTATAACAAGAATTAAGGAAAAGTCTTTGTGACATGATATTATATAATAAAATACAACCAATAGTAAATGAGTTTATACTTCTAAAATACACCATTTATCAATAACTTGTTAATTGATTCATGATGTACAGGACCATGTCCAGAGCTGCTAGAAATGGAGTTATTTCCATGAACATTAAGGCCTGCTCAAGATCTGGCTTGATGCAGTCAACAAAAAGGGAGAAAGTGACCAAATCCCATTTTCATACCAATCTTAAAATTATATTAATTCAGTATCTTCCTAAGTTTAAAAGCCACTGCATTTTAATTTTGCATCAAGTCACCTTTGATTCAACTAAAACAAAAGTGTATAAATTCTTTCATTATTCTGTAAATATTATGTTTGGATTAAGCTGCAATAAATATATACAAATATTTTATTACACATGTAATTAGTTGTGTTGCATTTTATTTTGCTTTGGCCATACGTGAGGTAAAAATGACTGTTGTTTACAGTCAGAAGTCTGCAATTTTTTTTAAAGTATGAACATCCCTGAAGTTGGCAGCTCTCACTCATTTGCTGGGAGGAGACTGAGAAGTGACACTTTATGAAGACACAATGAAGCAATCTACTTTTCATGTACTTTTAAAACCTTAGCTTGTGTTCCTGGCCGCATGCTTCCCTCTGCTTGTGAAACACCCCTGCACTGTGTGCTCTCACCATGGCAGAGATGCCGTGCAGAGGCAGGCAATTAAATTTAACTGCACTGCAAGCTGGGCTCTGACAGCGCTTCCAAAATATTTCTTTTACTTTAATGATACAGTCTACATTTCATAGAATTAAAAAGACAAGTACCAAATACATTCACAAAATAAATATTCATTAAAAGAAGAAAAAAGACTCTGCAATTAGCAGAACAGGCTACGTACTTCAGCAGCATATGGTAGGAGATGCATTTATATCAGAATGTTTTACCTATTGCCTAGCCCCTGTTTATATTGTTATTTGTTTCATAACAGTTAAAAATATACTTTAAAACTGCAAATAGCAAACAAGATAAATTGACATAAACACAGAAAAAATATTAAATAAGCGAGGACAATTTCTATTTGTGACCAGCTTGTATTTTGAAATCCAGACTTTGGATCTGATCTATGCCTGTCCAAACTACCAAGTGATATGGTGAGACTGCTCAGACGAGGGAGGGTTTGCAGGGTCTGTTCATGACACAGTATTTCATAAAGCATTTTCTCCTTAGGAGCTTTCTGCTTCTGTGTAAACTATAACACATCTCCGAGACCAGTGTTATTCCACGTCCTCTGGAGATGGAGAAGCTGTGCCAGGGGCAGTAAGTGACCTCCCAAGGTGGCACAGTCCCCAGAACTGGGATTAGGACTGCACTCACTGACTCCAGGCATAGATGGTCCCTTCCCAGGGACTGAGATTCACGTGCCGTGTGGTATTTTAAGAAACAAAGCAATGTGGACAGTCTGTATCCACTCATTAGATTAAAGCATTAAATCCTTATTCAGGTCAGAAAAAATGGTCTCAAGATCAGAAACAAACTGTATTTCAGTAAAGACCATCACATTTGGCACTTAACACTTTACTTTCTCCAAGAACCCCTGCAGCATTGAAACGAAAGAAAAGACTCAGTGTTGTGTACACCACTTTTAAATATATGACTCAAAATAGAAGATTATTAAGTATTTTTATGTTATGAAATATCCCCCAAAATTCAAGCTTAATTGTTAATAGTATGTATCATTTGTCTACTAGGATCCCTATTCCGCTAAGCCAAGTTACTGGACAGCAACTCAGTCCAAGAACTTTAGTAGGGATCACTATAATTCTACTGCAAACAGGGACAGCATTTACAAAGCAAAGATTACCTGAATACCAAATGAAAAAAACTTTATGTTTATTTTAACAGTTTAGGCTCAGCTTACACTTTAGACATAACTGTTCTTTCATGCCAGTTAGACCACATAAATCTACATCTATTTTTCACAAGCATGTAGGATGCATTAGTTAAATATGCTCATCTCCAAGCACACAAACATTTGCTCATATGTTACACAGTTAAAATATGAGGGATATTGATAAAAAACTGGTTCCACATTTAACAGGTTGAATATTGATGATGCTTAATTCCCAGTTTTTGCTACTGCCTCCTGTGTCTGTGATGTTCTAACAACTAACACTAACTACTATTTAGCAAACAGAGGGAAATGAACCCAAACTTACAGACTGGAATTGCAGTTTACACATTTAACTTCAAGCTTCACTCCTTTCATCCACCATAAATTACTCCTGACCAAAAATACAGTGAAAAATGCAACACTGTTTCACCACATTACTTTGAAACTTTGAACAATTCTGCCGTACCTGAACTTGAACTCCCAGCCTTTGAATTTGTGCTGAACAGCCCCCATTGTACCGCGCTTTTATGCTGGCAGGAACTGAAGTGTCAATCTTTCGTCAGATAATCAGATTATGTCATGTTCTGACCAAATTCATTAGGAAAACTTTTACCAACCCTATTATCTCAAACCAGAAAATCTAGATCAAAGTATAACCGATTTTACAGCACAATAAAACTGTTATAAATATTTAAACATTAATTAAATGGCCTCTTTTGTTAAAAGTAAATAAATAATTGAAAGCTATCTCTGCTTATAAGAGCTATCGAATGCAACCACATTTATCACGTGTCTAAGAAAACCAAGTTCTAAATATGGTGGAGAGTGGGGAGAAAAGCACTTAAAAGTCATTTGAGAAGATGGAGGGTGGCTAGACTTTTAAATCATTTGCCTACAGAAAGTCACACTGAGTGCTCACTATGGTGACCAAGCATTAATCCCTGAATGTCTTTGTTAACTCCATTCACATTAGACAATTTTGTCTACTTCATGCAGATGTGCTGGATGGACACTACATTCAAAAGGAGAGAAGAAATCCTCTTTAAGGAAATCCATCATTCTCACTAAATGCAATTGTATCGTAATATATTGTTTTCTTCCTGGAATATGTGTGATCTCGTCTCCTAAAAAGGTAAATAACTGTAATTCACTTCAGCAGATGTATTTTCTGCTTGTTGATCAGATATGACATCTGCATAAACCAAACACTGAATGAAAGAGTTCTTATTACTTTCCCTTGTCTCAGTTTCAGCTGGATAGCAAGCATGGCATAAGAAGGAATCAAAGAATTCATATTAATATAATTAACAGCAAGGAACAATCTTAGACTAATCCATGAGCAGAAGCAGCAACAGGACAGTCATCAATGCTGATTTCGCATATTTTTCAGTACAATCAAATTCTCCATCTGTAACTCAAACTTTAAAAGTATGATAATTTACGGAAAGGAGATTAATTTAGCCATTTTGAGTCAAAGACTTATTTCATAGCTTCATCCCAAATCCTGTATATTGTTAGGATCCCTTTCCCCTTTGAAGACTTAGTGAATGATTGAAGCTTCTACTTTCTGAGAAACAGATAACACAAGACTAGTAATCTGACTCTAAGCCACTGGATAAAGGCAGTTTGTTTCCTCTTAGCCCATCTGTCAACACCTCTTCAGTAATTAGTCCTAATTATTACAAAGGGCTAGCCTCCCATTCGCATTATTAAATCAGAAATAGTATCATAGCCAGGTATCTTTCAACGCCTACCAGACTGGCGACCTTCGATTTCATTGAATCTTCTATCAGTATCCGCCTTTGGAAGAGCCTCGGCAGTAATTTTAGCATCAGCTTCAAAGATGCAGATCCCACAGTGGAATTCCAGGGATGCATTCATATACACACCCACATCATGTGACAGGAGAGCAAGCAACACAATTGACCTTTGCATTGTTCTCTAAACTCCTGTGATATAAAACACACATTTCTATTTTACACAATGGAACTGGTTTTTGCCTGCGTGCTTCGAAGTGCTCCTTTGAACTAAATGCTGATAGGAAGAATAGTGAAACTGTGTATAAAGATGAAGGTCAAATCTTTGTTAGGAAAACAATACATCTGAAACTTTTTTTCAGACCAAGATAAATTTGCAAGGAGTAAACAGTAACTAAAAATATTCATAGATGCATTTAAGTGTGAAGATTTAAAAGGTTTCTTTTGTTTATTTTTGCCATATAGCTGAAGTACTTCCCCAGAGAAGTGGAAAAGAAAAGGATGATGACATCCAAATTCTCACAGATCCAAACCTCAATTAGCTGAGGCTTTAGTCAGACTGCTTTAAGCTCTTTATTTGCATTAACATTTACTTCATTGAAACAAGAGAAAATATATTCCTAAGAACCAAACACTCCATTTCTTTTGATTAAAAGCCAAACATGTTTCCCAATTACACACCTGAGACCAGGAGTGAGGATTTGTTTATGGTGGATTTCTCATGAACTGCAGAGTACCACCAGTTTCCACAGACACAGTGAGCCAATCTGAGCTGCACTCAGTTTATGGCTCATGTAAGTATCCCTGCTAAAAGCTTGTGCCCAGAGTACAGGAGCTACACATAATATTCAAAAGTCTCCATATGAACAAAGCCCATATTGTCTGATTAAAGCAAAGAATGTTTTTGTTAATATGCTTAACGTTACCAAGAAAAAAAAAAGGCATACAGGAGACTTTTTTACAGATATCTTTCACAAAAAACCTCCACCCAAACACATATTAAATAACTTTTCTGTGTCCTATATTAAAGTGAAATAGTGATTTCTGCCCCCCTCCCCTACTTTGCAGGTCTCCTCGAAATGCTACAGATGTAAAGAGTGAGCTGCTACACAAGAAGCAGCAGCCTGAAGCCTGTGGGGGAGTTGGGCAGGCACGGAACTGGGTGCTTGGGGAGGATGCTCCAAAGTGCTCTGAGTGTCACTAAAGCCCAGTGCCTGGAATAGGGACCATGACCCAAATGCTGGGTCCCTGATCTGGGGATGTGGTTGCCCTAAGTCCCTGTTGATTCATTGGTTCAATTCAGCCTACCTGGAACTAGCACAAAGACATCTCAGTAGCACACAGAACTGGAGCATGAAGAAACTACTCAGATCCAGCTCCCTGCATACTTGTCCTGCATACCTTCCTGCCAGAGCACTCGTGGCACCACACAGCTTCACTGCACCTGGATAGCTTTTCCCTTCTGAGATAACCAAAACTCACTGCCAAGAAAAATAAACATACAAACTTAAAATTCATTTTCCAAGTTGTACATTTTCCAATCAAATGCCACGTTAGTGACATGCACAGTAACAGGCAGGCATTTGACTATCAATAGATCAGACTTAAAAACACATTAATATTTCAGGTATCAACAATGGAGTATTAACACGCTACCATTTTTTTTCTTGATTATCCTTATGAGAATTCAATGCTCTAACAATAAAACCCTTTCAAAGCAGAACAGAGTGTGGTACTGTATGGCAGAAAAAATGCCCTGCAAGGTCAGATGACTGGTCCCATCTGTCCTAGGACCTGACTTCCACCAGTGCTATTTAAAGATACTGTTTAGGGAAAAGTCTGAAGCCTGGCTGCTTTTGGGGTCCATTCCTCCTGCCCCATCCTCCCTCCCCCATTCACAATGATGTTACAGGGCACACAACCTTACTGTCCATTAGCAGTTCTGTTTTTATCTATGAAATTATCTGACCTCTTCTGAACCTGCTGATACCCTTACCTTTGCTACCTACCATGGTAAAAAAATTCACTACCTGGAGTTCCAAAAAATGAAGGACTACCTTCTTTTCTTTGTTTTAAACCTTATCTCCTACCTTCACTGAGTGCCCTCTAGTTCTTCCATTGCAGGATTTGGAGGGCAACAGTTTCACATCTGGCTTTTTCATCACTTTCATGATTTTGTAAATCTCAATGATAAATATCTGTCTTTCTCTAAACTGAAGAGTACCAGACTTTTCAATGTCTCCTCATATGACAGTTGTTCCAGTTCCCCAAATTGTTTCAGTTGCCATTTTCTGCACCATCTGTAACTGCACTAAATCCATCTGGAAAAGCAGAGAACTGAACACAGTACTTCTGATATGAGTCCAATCAGCTTTTATTAGTAGCACAGTGACATCCTGGATGAGATAAATCTTCACTAATGTCAAAAATCCCATGTCACTTTCAAGAGAAAAGTTATTTCTTTGTACAACAGAGATAATTCCAGCTAATACACCTGGCACAGGAAGTTATCTTTGTTCTCAATAGTTTGGGATTTCTCCTGCAGAGCAAGCCGACAGAGAAAAGGCTAAGTGTAAGTGTACTGTCCAAGGAGCTACATCCGGAAAAAACAGCATAATATTTGAATAGCACTTCCTGAAACACCTAGACTTCCTGGAATTAATAGTTAAAATTCCAGAGGAATTGATAAAGTTCTTTGACAATCCAAGCCTAGCAGACTTCTGCCCAACACCACTGTGTACCTTTCAGGGAAAAATTTTAAAGGTCCTATCTGCTCTACATCGATGCTTGAGACCTCTGGTCCATTTTTATAGCTATATGCCCTGTAGCTTCCCTTGCTCATGGGGGCCAAATAAGAGCTGCTTCTCTCCATTCCCAGCTACATCCACTTAAATGGTATAGTCTATGGTATAACAAATCCTTCCCTATTGTAAGTTTACTTTGTATTAAGCAGAAATCTTGGAGTGGCAATGGGTTGCATTGATTTTCATTTAATGTCATTAACTTCCATGGAAGTATCTGGGTCAAAGAGAGGCAGCAACTATAAAAGCATATGTGCACAATGTAATCTCAAAAGAAAACAGAAATCAGAGTCTAGCAGCAGGAACAAAAGGAAATATATCTTTGTTCCAGCTGCATGAGCCACCCAAGCACTGAGGAGAACAGTGCTGACGTGTCCCCGAGGCTGTGCACGACAGCACTGCAACGTAACCACAGCCTTGCCTTGGCCTCACTTTGGCCACCACATGCCCAAGTCAAAGTGGCAGTGAGATGGATGGATCCCAGGCAGTTGTGCTCAAGTGTAGAAAGAGAGATGAGGCCCCATGTCCCAGTGCAGTCCTCACAAGAAAAATGAGGTCTGGGCTTCACAACATGGTTGGCAAACAACCTCTGCAAAGCATACACTCATTTTTAGATACTGCAAATTAAAATGTTTTGTAGGAATGCACTTCTGCAGTTTCCTCAGTTCCCTCTAAGGTTCAAAATATTTACAAACATCAATACTTACACAAAGGTAGCACCACTAAACTAACACTGATTTTAAAGAGACTACTCGCACAGTGAAGATGTTCAAACACATCATCAACAGCCATGGCATATTAACTTATCAACTAACTGACTTTAGCTCTCTCAGAAGAGAAAAGTCTTTATTATAATGTGTTTTGTATAAAACCAGACTACAGTTTAACCTGCAAGGTCTCTGGTATGTTCCTTTCTCAAATCTGCAAATACTAGTTTCACGGAAGAAGTCTGTGCCAAAGTATATTATACCTACTATGGCAATAAATTCTTCATGGATGAGGTTTTACACATAAATTACCTTCATTTGCAGTCTCTGAATGCTCTTCTAAATTTTATGGGATAATATGAATTATGAGCACCCATGTATTTCTTGTAGCTATATTGTGAGACATATTTTTTCTACTACTTGCAAAAGATTATGCAAGCGAGTTATACTCTACACCTCTCTCCCTCCACCCTCACTGAACAAATGTGATAACACAAACCAGTCAGTTGCTTATGAGAAGTGTTTGGTCTGCTATAAAGATATGTATGTATTAGTTAGTCTAACTAGGATTAAATGTAAATCATAGTTAAACAAAAACACTAAATATATCAGAAAGTTTTTTCCTAAACCTTATAATCTTAGGTTTCTTAACCATGGGTATTTCTTGGTTTAGTTATTGGGTACATTTATGGTTTGGCAAAATAACTGTTTTCAAATAAACTGTACATTTAAAAGCACAATTTATTTGAAGATACCATTGTAATTTTTACAAAACTTGGCTGGGTTTCAGTGGCTGGGCTTTAGCTATTTTGCTGGTTCTGCTGTATTTCTAAAACCCTAGAGAACTGGGAATGGAATGAGTCTGTTCACTGTTATTATTAGTCTCTAATAAACACTGTTGGTGACCCACTGGAACCTAAATCCTAGCCATTCTTCATATATCTGTTGAAGACCTGGGGCTTTGGACTCAGTTCATACACAACATTTGCCTCAGAAGCAAGGTTCCAGGTTTCCACAGGAGCTCTAATTTCACGAATCACTAGAAACATGAACTAGCAATCAGTACATGGACCCCAATTCTACAAATTGCTCTAACCCCACTAGCTGAAACACCTGAGTAGCTTCAAAGGCTTCATAGGAACAGGTCCAGGATCAGTCATTGCTCCAAAAGGGCACATCACTGGTCAGCTGTACTGAACAGCACCTCAGAGCCACTGAACCTGAGAGGCCAAAGACAGCAGGAATGGAACATGTGCTGTGGGAACACTCGCCCTGCTCCCACGACAGCGGGCGAAGGATCAGGCAAGAAGGCTCATAACAAGACCAGACAAAAGAGAAAACACTGAATCATGTTAAAGTAATTAGCAGAAAATAAGACTTCTGCAAAATATTTGCAATCAGCTCGCTGGAGCCTTCAGGCTCAGTCTTGCACTGGGCTGCCTGTAGCAGCACCACCCCAGGAGGCGCTCCAGGAAGAACGGGTGACTCAGCCGCAGTTCCTCCCTGGCTCCTTCCTCCCGCATGGCACAACAAAGAGCTGCAGCCTGTCCCACGTTACTGCCGGCCAGCCTGACAGCACAGACAGCCCTGCTCCCCTCTGCTTGCCCCGCTCTGGGGCAGTGAGGGCACACAGACCCCTCCTCACCCCAGTGTCTCTCCTCTCCCATCTCCCCACACCCAAAACTGCTGTCTGAAGCGGCCATATGGGACACATTTATTTCTCACTACTGCCCCGGGGTGCTACTGGGAACAGGAATAATCTAGCGTGGAGATAGCATCAGCATGAAAGAGAAGAGAATCCTAGTTAGGAAGAACATATGTCGTCACTAGATAATGATAACCACATTTAATGGGCACAAGCCTGCATGAATTTCAGAGCTTTCCCCCTTGTTTTAAAATATAGGGGCTTATTATAAAAATGCCTAATCACACCATCAGACACTATACAATATTTATGATAAAAAAATCACAATAATTAAATGCTAAGTGCTGATTTCAATTATTTAGCAGTGGAGCAATACAATAAGCAAATACCTTTAAAACATTATTTTAGTAGACAAATTGCAGAATACAAAAGTAACTTAAAAATTACCTGTTAGGACCTTAGACATCCCATAGTAAGATTTAAACTGCAAGGATTTTCAGATCCATTTTTTTGCTGCAAGCTTACAGTGGAGCCTACTATATGGGAAAAGAGTGAATTTCTGCCCTGACTGGGTTAGTTACTGTATCACCTTAAAACTAGACACTCGGAAAAAACAAAGGCATCTATAGAGGCCCAAAATAGTGAAGATCTGAAGCAGTGAGGCAGTTCAATCCACAGGGGCCACGTCTGCACATGCCCCTCCACTGAAGGACCTAGGCTGTGTTCCTTAGTGTTGGAAAACCTTGGAAGATTATATAAAAATATTTAAAATGGAAAAAAATAGTTCCAAAATATAATGTTTCCTGAGAAATAGCATTCAAATCACTAGAAATCAAGGGCATTCCCAGTAGATACTCTCAATAATCTATCTGTCACAGGCAGCTGAAAAAAGGCCTCCACATTAAATATTACTAATTCTGTTCTGGGGCTAAGTAACACTCCTGGATAACTGGTGATAAAAACAACCAGCAAGCACAAGTGAAGCTGTGGCAAACCAGGGGCTGTACTACCCTTAAGCAGGACTGTGCTCATTGTCCTGACCAGGGACAGGACTCTGTCAGTCAGTGATATGAAAGTGGCCATGCCACCTTCTTTTCTTTTTGGTGTAACTGATGTTACATAAAGGAAAGAACTCCAGCACAGCTCCAAATTTGCAAAGCTCCAGGGCTGTAAGTGTGCCAAACTCACCATTACAGGGCAAAATAATGGATGGATGTGGAGCTTCTAGACTGCCTTCACTCAGCTGTTACCTTGCAGAAGTTGGGATGGATGATACTCAAAAATTCTTCACATTTGGTGTTACTTTAAGAATTCTGTCAAAAAAAAAAGAATGCAGCCCACTTCCATTCATGTTTCTGACAAACTTTTGCTTTTCTTGATAGATTTTCAGCTAAAACAAAAATTGAGTTAGAGATTTCCAGTTCAAACTAAATGTCCTATAAACTAAATACGGCTGATTATTCCTTGCTTCCTTACATCCTTCTCATTTACCAAGAACAAAACAAAACTTGTTGAAGAACACATTTTAAGGCAAGAATAATGACCATTCCCAGCCCCACAGTTCCATTTTTATTGGAAATAAAACAACCTGAAGGTCTTCCATTAGCTTCAGAGGTTGGGAGGGAGTGGGAAGAATGATGTGTTACACTACAGTGAAGGAAGTACATATGCCGACTGGAAAAATGGACTATAAAAAGCTTTTCTTACACAAACATGAGGAAGCAACCAACACCCTCAATTGTTGAAGTGAAAGCAGGGAGGCCTAAACACACTACTACAAAAAAAATTAAATTAAAAAAGTTCTGCAATGTGTCACATGTTCCCAATTACTCTCAGATTTGAGAGCCTGGTTCGATAAGGTCCGACTGTAACCAAGAGCAAAAGAGCACAAATGCTGTGGAACTGTAGCAGGCTGGAGACCCTGCTCACACTATCTCTTGGTTTTTTTGGCACAGCACTATGGACTCTCTCCCTCTCTGCAACCTACTGCAAGTTGGGTGAGGAGCCCTCTGCACCTGGAACAAAGGATCAGAGTGCAAAACCAGGCCACGGTGCTGCACTGCAGGAAAGATGGTGCTACCAGGGCAAACACTTCTGCTCCAAGGGCCTTTCCTAAGCAGCAGCATCCCCAGCTGCACGTCAGCAACACATCCCCTCCACTCAACACAGAAACATGGTTCACCCAGCTCAGAACCAGTGTGGCACACAGGGGCAAGAACTCCAAGCACAGCTTCAGAAGGTGAAACAGGCTCATTACAAAAGAGGAGATTTATTACAACAAATAGCTAAATAGTGGCAGGACAGAGATGCAAATTCTAACAAGGCAGATTGAGCAAAAAGTAGGTAGACAGTGAGATTGGCCACACTGGTTTTACATCCTTTGGAGAGACTGCTTCCTGGTCCTCTGCACTGGGCCACACTCAGTTGAACAGGCAATCCCCGTACAGGCTCATGATGCCATCACACAATATTCAAGTGGAAGCAGATAGCTCACATTCTCTCCTGCTCCCAGAACACGTCAAATTGTTTTGGAATTTTTGAAAATAACAAGAAACACACTAAAACACTTGGACAGTACAGACCTACCAACCTGGGATAAAACTGCAGTCTTCCCCTGCTGCTTGCTTAGGGAAGGTGTTATCATCGCTTTGCCCAGAACACACAGACAGCAACACAGCTCAGCACTTCAAACACCGGGAGAGCCAGCACAGGAGAAACCATCCTGGCTTTGTCCCTGGCATCAATGGTGAGTGCAAAACAGGATACTGGATTCTTGAACATGTTTTCTTTATTCTGCAGAAGGCACACGAAGGAGTGTGCCATTCTCCCTCCTGATTTCAAACTGGGAATCCATGGCTTTACAGACCTCTCCTCAGACTTGGCTCTGAGGAACCTCATTCCTACATGGCTCCTGTTCTCCCACCTTTATGTCTGTGCTCACTTTACCTCATTGCCTGGGTGGGTTTGTGGTTGGTTGCTGTTGTTCTTCTCACATTAAGTGTGTCCATGGGTCTCTCCACAGCTCACACTTAAAGTCCTTGACAAATCTTGTTGGCAGCTCTATTTTTCCCACCTCTTAACACTGACTCCTAACAAATTATTTCTATGTGCACAACATCATACAATTCTACAATGTGAATTAAGAAAAAAATAATCCTCAAATCTTACATAATTCTCCTACTTCTAGAGGTCAAGAAGTTCCTTTCTGGATATTCAAACTCAAATGTCAATGATAGAAACTTGCATTTTAAGAAGAGGCAAGCAGAAATTTCTCCTCGACTGAACACGTCGTGCTGTGCTTCTGGGCACACATTACAGTATCTTTTTCGCATCACACCTACCCTACTAAATATACAAAACACTGTGCAAGTGATAGTTTTGTCAGCCACCAGCTAATCAAATGAAAAATTATTAGGCTTAGAAAAATAATAAAAGCAGAAGCCAGCTGTGCATTTGTTGGATGAAAATCCCAGTGTCTCCCATGTTAGCTCATGTGTATTTCAATTTCTGGGAAGAAAATAATGGGAGTTTCTCCACCCTTTCTCATGTGAGCCATAAAACAGATTTATTACCTAGGATATATTCTGTGTTTTCTCCTGAGGAAAAAAGAAAGTGGTGGAACAAGTTCATTTTTTTCCCTTCTAAAACAAGGATTTTCTTTATAATAAACACAGAGCTTAATTTTGGTATCATATGGCCCTTCTATTTAATGCTCTGGTCACACTTTTTGCCTTTCTAAATCTTGAATTGTTGCATTTTCATTTCAGTGGGGAATCTACAGCTGCTCCAGCTGTCTGAGTGTGAAAAGTCTGTCCTAAGATTCCTATCTGGTGTTTTAAAGCAAAATCCTGCCCTCCCCTAAATCAAAGAAATTTAGCATCTACTGAAAAACTATAGAATAACTAAAACCAAAAGAAAAGCTGAACATTAGTCTGTGTTTCTTTTTGAAATAGCTCTTGCTCCGCTTTACCTTACACTCAACTGTCACCCAGTGGCTCTGGGAAATTTGGGCTGCAGACCCAGAGGTTTAGGACAGGGTTGCATCTCATCTGGGAAGGTTATCCTGCACAAACAACTATTTTTTTACTGTAATGGTCACCTTATGACCTTTAAAAATAAATCACGAGAAAGAAGATTTGCTGACTAAAAGATTTTTTTTCTCCTAAAACTCTTAATTTGCTCACAGTGTCATGTTACGGTTCTAAAACCTGTGCTGGTAAATCCATTTACAGAAAAGGTGACTTCCTCTGGAACTTTCGCTTTTGAGATGCAGAAGAGACTGATTCCCATTTTAAACACTTCTGAATCATTTTGTAGCCTGATCCTCCAGTTTAGCAGTCTGGCAGCTTTCAAGGGTAAGACACCCCTTTTTTAAAGGACATCCAGTAGCATGGCTTTTTTAAGTAAATCTGTTGACTGTCAGATTTGTAGCCTAAATGTGTTCTACAGTCTCCCATTGCTAACCAGCACCTCTTGTTTAGTGAGTCACCTTCCTCAACACGGCAAACCTGACATCGCTCATAGTTTCAGTTCTTTCAAATAATCCCATGATATATGAGCATTTACACCAAGCCATAAATGCCAGCGAGACAATTTTTGAAATGACGAGCATTAGCTGCATATAATTAAAATGTACCATAGGAAGTGCATTCATTACAATTGTGAAATTATTTTATTGCTTATGAAAATTAAAAAAAATGCACTTTTAATGATACAACTGTGCCAGCACAGAGCTCAAAAGGAAGCTGGCTTGCTTGGGAAAAAAATTGTGCAGGTTTTATTGAAGATTTGTTTCATTCTCATTGTTTTGTGATCACTTACACTGCTCCACAGAGACCAGTATTTGGAAACTAAAACCCCAGTAGCTGAACAGTTTTCAGCCTATTACTGATTTGAAATCCTTCATTTGTACTACCAAGTACATTTTAGTGCAGTCAAACTGCATTTTTACAAAGAGAGCATAAATGCATCCCCACATATTCTGGGGAGGAAAACTCTATTATTGCCACTAGACTTACCTTTTTCCTTTATAAAGACATACAAACACAACAAACATGTAATACTGTGTTGAGATTCCGAGTTTGTACAGAAGTATCAGCCCTACAACTTGACAAGGGTATCCAAAAATCAAAGTTCAACCTTTTTTTAAATCAAGTTTGTCTTCAGAAAGCCAGAAATAGCACTAGCATGCATCTATAATCCAGGTGCAACAAGACAATTTATTACAGAAGAGCAGTTGTAATAGCTATTTTTTCCCAATGAAGACAGTGCTTCATAGAATATAATTTTAAAAAATCAGAATCTGCAGGGTTAAATTCCCCATCTGAACTAATTAGCAATGACTGGTTTACAGTTACTACTGATCCAATGAAACAGGACATTGTTATGGCTGAGCTTGCAGAGAAACAGTACTCAAATTAAAAATAAGACCTATACAAACACAAAGCACAATACAGCCTGATGTACTTTGTGGTAGAGAGCCAAAAAAATGTGTCTCCTTAGAATGTAATAACATATACGGGTCAGTAATTCAACAATTCTTTGCAAAAAGAAACTCACAGTACTCTAAAATGCTCAGAAAAGGCGTAAACGTGGTTAGTCAACAGGTCTGCTCCCCAAATACCTTACAATTCCAACATTGTAATTCCAGTGCTTTAAAATAAGCCTCTACACCAATTAACCAAAATCAGACAATCTATCTGATATTAGAAACCGGCATCTATTCCAGTGCACGCACCAACATAATTTCCATCTGCAGAATCTTTATAACTGATAATCACACATCCAAGCCAGAACAAACACAGTTAGACTTGCTGATCACAGGGTATTTTTAAAACAAGAAAAAACTAGTTTACGTGAAAATCAATGGAAACGTTAATAGGAATCATTAAAAAACAAGAAATTGCTCCAATAGCTTTTAAAAAAATCTAGCAATTTAGTTACAAATAAAATTTTTGAAGATTCCTTTACTTCTGTAACTTACAGAGAGAGGACATATTTTTTAAGACATTTCCCAGTCATGAAGCCTTCTCTAAAAGCTTCACAAAAAAGCTGCTAAAATTGGGGGTTACTGGAAGGAGTTTCAGAAGGATGAAAGAGACTGTGCTAAAAAGTGGCAAAATGCTCCTCAAAACAATTCCCAGAGGAAAAAGTTATACAGATATTTCCATCTCGTGTGGTCTGTTTTTCCAGAGCACACACCACGCTTGCTTTCACCATTTCCATTTCAAAACGAAGCTGCTGAATCTGGAACCGGGATTGTTTCCTACTCTAAACTGGCATTTAAAGGAGTTGTACAAGGCAGTTTCGCTATTTTAAACAACCAGCACTAGTGACGAGAAAAACACAGCAAAAGAACGCCCCGGTCAGTGCGCAGAGTCCCCGAGGCTGCGGGACGCGCTCGGCACAACGCGGCCGCGCTGCCCCGCGCCGCCGCCAGAGGGCCACAGCGAGCGAACGGCAGAGCCAGCTGCGAGCCCGCACCGGGCCCAGACAGCTCTGACCGGTTGATAAATACATTATTTTTCATATTACCATACTGTACTTGACAATAACATGTTTTCTTTTGTAAATGCTTCCAACTGAAAGGTATTCAAGCATTTGTAGGTCTTCCTGAGGACTGACACTACTCTTTTGCAAATGGTGGGGAGAGACCCACCTGAGGCTGTGCCTTGCTTCGACAGAACCATAATGAGTACTCAGCCAGTGCTGTTCCTGCCTTACCTCTGTCTGCTCAAGCAGTGTAGTGTCGCTTAAATACCTAAAAAACCCCTAATTCTGTTGGTCATAAAAGCACTGGGATTATTATAGGGAGTTGTAAAATTCAGTACACTAGAACTGTGAGCTCCATCACCACCACTGATATTGATGTCTGATGGGTGTATCAGGAACTCAAGACACATCACCGCTGCCAGAGGAGATCCTGCACGGACTCTCCAGGCAAACTGCTGTAGAGCATCAAGACGACGCAGACCATAATCAAACATCTCTTTTTTCAAGCAGATGCCTCACATCAGCCACAGATGCGATACCTCCCTCACCATGCTGGCTTGAGCTTCTTCCCACCCCTGCTGGAGAGGGGCTGCGTGGGGCTCTGCGGGGCCGTGCAAGGCTTTGAGGGGCCATGAGCGGCTCTGAGAGGCCGTGAATGCCTATGCGGGGCCGTGTGGGACTCTGACACGCCATGCAGAGCTCTGAGAGTCCGCGCGGAGTTCCGAGGGGCCGTGGGGCTGTGAGGGGCTTTGGGGCCATGAGGGGATCTGGAGCCGTGCGGGGCTCTGAGGGGCCGTGCAGGGCTCTGAGGGGCTGTGCGGGGCTCTGAGAGGCTGTGCGGGGCTCTGAGGGGCCGTGCGGGGCTCTGAGGGGCCGTGCAGGGCTCTGAGGGGCCGTGCGGGGCTCTGAGGGGCCGTGCGGGGCTCTGCGGGGCCGTGCGGGGCTCTGAGGGGCCGTGCGGGGCTCTGAGGGGCCGTGCAGGGCTCTGAGGGGCCGTGCGGGGCTCTGAGGGGCCGTGAGTGGCTCTGAGGGGCCGTGAGTGGCTCTGAGGGGCCGTGCGGGGCTCTGAGGGGCCGTGCGGGGCTCTGAGGGGCCGTGAGTGGCTCTGAGGGGCCGTGAATGGCTCTGAGGGGCCGTGAGTGGCTCTGAGGGGCCGTGCGGGGCTCTGAGGGGCCGTGAGTGGCTCTGAGGGGCCGTGCGGGGCTCTGAGGGGCCGTGCGGGGCTCTGAGGGGCCGTGAGTGGCTCTGAGGGGCTGTGCGGGGCTCTGAGGGGCCGTGCGGGGTTCTGAGAGGCCGTGCGGGGCTCTGAGGGGCCGTGAGTGGCTCTGAGGGGCCGTGCGGGGCTCTGAGGGGCCGTGCGGGGTTCTGAGGGGCCGTGCAGGGCTCTGAGAGGCTGTGCGGGGCTCTGAGGGGCCGTGCGGGGCTCTGAGGGCCCTCAGGTGCCGCGGGCGGTGGGTGACGTTGCCTCCGTCGCGCGCGCCCTGCACGCGGCGGCCGAGCCTCCAGCGCGCGGTTGCCCTGGCGACGCCCTGCGCATGCGCAGAGCACGGCCGCCACCCCCGGCCCGTGAGGCGGCGCCGCGCCGATGACAACGGAGAGCTCCTAGCCTGATCCGACCCCGCCGCCACCCCCGCGGCCGAGCGCGGGGTTCCCCCGGCCTCCCTTCCCCCGCTCACCGAGAACCCTTCCCCCCGGCGGGGCGGGTGCGTAGTAGCGATTATTCGGCGATCCCCGCGGGAACCAGGCGGATACGCAGGAACGCCGAGCCGCGCGCGTGACGTCACGGGCCGGCAGAAGGCGCGCAGGCGCTGTCGGGGCCGGCGGGCCGGAGCGAGCGCGGCTCGGCGCGGGGCTCCGCTCACGGCAGCGCCTGCAGCCCCGCTCCGAGGGTCCTGCCCGCTCCCTCACGCTCCGTAACCGGAGCCCCCGGCCTTCACCGGGAGATGTCCCTGCTCCGTGCAGCCCGGCTGTGAAGCAGCCGGCAGGGGCTGGGCCGGCAGCAGTCCGTGTGTGACCCGGGCGGTTTCCCACAGCTGCTTGGGAAGGCCGATCAGTGGCCGCGCCTTGGGCTCTGCTTGCACAGCATCCATTTATCGGGTGCTCTGCTGTGCTTGGGGTTAGCGCATTCCTGAAGTAATTTGTCTTCTCCAGGAGCCACTGGGAACTTGGATTGGTTGTGGGATAAAAACCCTGTTCTTTCAGTTCAACATAGCCATACAAGTTTCTCAGGTTGTGCAGGAGAGCTTCCTTACAGCAAAAAAGTTGCATTCTGAATGGTTCTCAAAGGAAGTTACTAGTTAGGTGTCACAACTGAACTAAATCAGGCAACAGGTGAATAACCCTGTGTGTATTGTTGGAACAAAACTGCTGGATTGCAATTGTACCGTGCTACTGCAGCCATCCACCCCAGCAGGACGTGGGGAAGCGAAGGCAGACGTGTACAGTGACAGCACTGCAGACAGACGTACTCTTCCCCCTCCCACAGCCCCGTTACTCCAGCCACACTGAGACTTGATAAGGAAAGCAAATAAACCATCATTTGCTTGTGTCACCTGTCTAGGAGTTAAAAGCTGTGTCATGTATGTAGTTTGTCAGGAAGCTGTCCTGTTCTAGTTCCAGGTAGAAAGCTTGGTACCTCATAAAACATGCTTTTCAGTTCTCCTACCATTTTTGCCTATGGAACTAGAGTCTTTCAATGCTAAATTAAATCTAATGCTGTTAAATGAGTGCTCTTCTGTTCTACTTCTATTGATGCAAACAAAGGCATGAAGATTTTTGTGAGTTTGGGAAGGTAAATCTGGAGCTTGCTTTTCTACACATATCAAATTTCTCATCAGTAGGAACACTGATTCCCAAATCCTTGCTCTAAAGGGCTTTAAATGGCATGTGGTGGTTATGAGAACATAACCAGGAATGTCCTGAGCACAGATAAATACATTCTGTATTGTATAATGCACAAGTACAGCCCCATATTTCCCGATATGTTTTGCTGAAATTATTTGAATTAAGAGATTTAGAGCAGCAGATCACTGCTATAAATTGCTATGTATAACGGAACCACATGTGCAGTATACTTCAGGTCTTTAATTTGTTAGGGGTAAACGTTTATTAGACTATGGTACAGTTACTATTCCCTAAAGTTGCCTTGAAAATGAAATAAATACCTGTTTCACAACACAAAGATAATGAGTTGTATGGCAAGATAAGGTGGTTACTAGAACTCAGGAATGACAGAATCCAATTAATTTAACATGAGTTAATGCAAGATCAAATTTACTACAGTTGCATGCAGTTTGTAATTGAAAGTTCCATTACAGCATGTTTTTACATGTTATCTCCTATCAGTAAGAAATCTCAAAAGAGCAAATCCTCTATTTTGAACAGCAGCAATGTGTTTAATATATCATAAATAACTCTTTCCTTACAAGTTTGCTGTGAGGAAGTTCAGGTCCCAAGAGCCCAGTTGTGCACAAGGGGCTGTGCTCTTGCTCTTTCTCACAAGGGAACATGACTGAGCTTAAAGAGAAACCTGGGTTTCATCTTTGAGTGCTTTGTTGGGCTGCCCCTCCCTTGTTACTTGTTCATCCCTTTTCCTATTTTCCAGTCTTCTGGGTGATCACCCCTCTTTGTTTTTTTGGGTGGGAGGGGTGAAATCAGCCCTCTAGTCAAATAAACCTTTCAACCTCCTAACTTCAAAATAAACACTTTTATTGTGGACAGTCCAAGCTCCTTAGGCAAAGCTTTAGGTCTCAAATCCAAAAGATACACTGTGTCCTTTTAATAATTTCATAGTGGAAACTCACTATTTGCCCATTCCTGTGGTGTTATGGAGGTTTTCAATGATTCTGGTTTAGGTTTCGGGATTAGGTGAAACCAGAGTGCCTTAAACCTCTTTAGAGGTTTGGGATTAGGTCTGCATCAGGCCTAATATAGCCTTTCTGTGCAAGGCTAAATTAAATGGCAGGAGTATTTGTTGTGCACTGATTCACAGGTGTTTGGCAAAATACCAGAAAACATAAAGAAACCACTGGAAGAATCATGAAGGCAAAGCCATCGAAACATGAGTACTAGCTAAGTACTGAGGTATCACTTGCAACTGTGGGGTCTTTCAGACTGCTTTTAAGTGATTTTAAGCATGGATATCATTTTTATGTGTCTCTTTCACATGAATGTGAGTAAATTGAAGATCTGTCGTGCAAATGGATCATGGATTTTATTTGGGTATTACATTCTGGTAATTTCTGCCTGTTTTATAGCAAATGTATATTAAAGTTCGTCAAACAGCTGATATCACTGAAACTCTATTGTTTTATTGTACACATAAATTCTACGTCTCCTCTGGAGCATGCATTGGCCTGACAAAATATGCTAGGTCATGAGGAGAAAAATGCAATAGATTTATGCCTACCATTAAAACACTGGCCTGTCTGGCCCAGGAGGCAGAGGCATTTGCCTCACTGATGACCATGGAGGAACTAATTTCATTGTTTAGGCTGTCTACTGTGAGGCTTTTCAGCACTTTTCACTCACTTTGTCTCTGGTAACACGGCAAGGCCTGACTCCCTGGCCATCCCCTGAGGTACTGTTTGTGCTGAGCAGATTTCATCAAGCACAAGTGCAGCTCCTTGCTGCAGTATCAGGATCTCTGCAAACCACAGCAGCTGGTTTGGCTGCATTTGTAGGGAAAAGCCCATGCCTGGCTCAGCAAACCTGAGCCTGGCATCAGCAGAAGCCAAAGATGGGGAGGCAAAGCACAGTGCCCAGTGGTTCAGTTCCTAGAGCTGCCCTAAATCAGTCACTACCTGAGCATAACTATCTCCTCACACTGAAGTATTCCCTTCATGGATTTTGTGCCTGTCAGCCCTCTACAGAAAATGTAGTTTGTCTGCATTTATCTACCCAGATAAACAGATTTCAGCTTTGCTTGTAGACTTGCTTGTATTTAGAAAGTTAATTATATCTCAAGAATTGCAGGGCTTCTCTGGAGGTTTTTGCCATACCAAAAATGAGTTCTCCTGCTGCAAACTTTTCTTTGCATTCCTATGTTCCAAGTGTTCTGATCAGCAGTGCATACAGCCAGGTCCTGTTTTCTCATGTCTGCTTGCAAAAGCAAAACAGAAATAGTTAAATCAAGTTTAACAAGAGTATGCCCCCTCTAATCAGATGAGCTGTAAAATAAGAGGGAGGCTAACTAAAGGGATTTAATAATCTTAGAATCTGTAGAAAACATTATTTATGGCTTAAGAGCTACATAAGTCTTGAGCTTTAAATGTAAGTTTTCTCCTTCTTTAATGGTGCATGTAAGGAAGAGCAAGAGAGAAATGTTCCAGTCAAGGACAAAATCATAAAATAATGAGCAAAAGAAGAATGAAATGAAAGTATTAGGGGCCAGGGGAGGCTGAGTGGGAGTTGGTCTTCATACATGATTGATCTAAACTTGAAAAGGAAAAAAATAAAAGACTCCTCATCTTTAAACAAGATGGTTATTTGAGCATAAATAACAGTCTCATGTCAAATATGCTGCTATTTCCAATGGAGTCTTTTCAGTACAAAACCACAACATTCTCAGCCCTAATCTCCTCAGATAAAACAATACGGCTGGTGGCTGTGAATAAGCACTTTGAAACCAACCTCTGAAAACAGCAACAGTTCAGGGTGAAGAGAAACAGAGGAGACAAAGAGCTGCTGTTTATAGATATTTGCCAAGCAAGGCAGCACCTGGCTTGCTTGGAAATGTGCTGTAACACCTGAGAATTGCTTCTCTTTGGGTGGGAAGTCCAGCTCAGCACAGCCAGCCCAGAGGACTGGGGCTATTCATGTGTCTGTGAGTTTGGTCCCACACCAGGCTGAGCTGTCACTGAATCTGCAACAATGAAATGCCAAAATCCTCCTGGATGCTTGAGCCTTGAGGTGTGTGAGGAAGGGTATGGTGAGAACAAATAGCTGGGCTCTCTGTGACAAAATGAGCACTCCTCCTTTCCCAACCCATTTGCAGCCACATAGTGATGTCCCCTCCCGCGTGCTGACCCCAGCACTCATCTGAGCAGCATCAGGACTGATGCAAGGCAGGAGCAAGGTGCCAGGAAAGGAGAGGGCCTGGAAGGGAGGGCAGTCACACTGGAAGAGACCTCCCCTGAGCAGTGGCACTGAAAGGAGCAGGGACACAAAGGTTTCCATGCAGAAGATGACATCTCACCTTAAGCAGGAAGTTCATTTCCCTCCACACTCAGAGAGGAAAAGCAGGCTATTAACCACATAGGAATATCCCCTTTTTTTCTCATTCCACTGTTTCCTAACATAACACACTTAAACAACAAGCTTTGAAATCCAGAAATGCCATCCCATGGGAAGTGGGAGAAGACTTTTGTCCCAGCACAGACCCCCAGCTGTTCTCTGACTAGAAGGACCTTGCACTGATGTCCTATGGCAGCAAGACTTGGAGCACGATCAAATGAGGAAACACTGTGGCATTTGCACTTTCATGTGGGTTTTAGGGGCACTGTCCATAACTCAGAAAAAGTCCTGATATTTTTGAGCCCCTCTCAGAAAAAAAAAAAAAAAAAAAAAAAAAGGAAATGAACTGGGCATTGTTCTCCTCAAAGAGATCACTGTAAAATGGCCTTTGGACATGGTCTGGAGACATCAGCTGCACAACCTCCCCATCAGTGCTACCCTTCCAGCAAAGCTTCTGAGGCAGGGCTCAGATGAGGGAGATGTTGACAGGATGCCAAATCCTAACCCTCTGGAACTAGACAGAAAAGAGAACCAAATGGCAAACCTGTATCTGTGTCCAGCTGCAAAAGCCCAAGCTTCTGTTAAGTCTGAAAAAAAACCTTTGATCCAAACATCCCCACTTTTTAGGTTTTCCAAACTCAAGTGAAAACACAGCAGTTTCACCCTAGCTTGAAATATAGCCTCACACCTTTGATTTCTGAGGAGAGATCATTTTTCTTGGGGTGAGGCACGTGGACAGCAACAGATCCCTCATGTCTGGTCCAGACAGGCCAACCAAAAGGCTTAAGTGGACACACACAGAACCAGCAGCTTGTGATGGGATTTAGTGCAAGGAAATCAAACTCTCTGCCCCACCTCCTGAGCTTATCCTTTAAAGACCAGTCCTGTGCTCACAGCTGGAGTTTATGTGAGTCCTGCCTTATTAATTAACTGAAGCCAGTGCCTTTTCCCCCTGAATTCCAACAGAAGCAATTAGAAAGCAGATACTTCACACATAACAGCTGGTTCATTTAACCCCCTGCTCATGCTATTGTCTCCCCTCCCCCAGTCAACTCACATCCCCCTTTTCCATCCTTTCATGTAATGGAGAGGGACAGTAAAATCAAGTGGCAAAAGCAAGGGCAGCAGATAACCATATTCTTAATAAAATCAGCTAATGTAATGCTGAAAGCAGAGAATTGTTGTTGAGGCCACAGCTCTGAGCAGGGAATCGTAACATTCACCTGCCAGATGGGAAAAAGAGCTTTGGCTGGCTACAGTGTCCTCCTTATAAGGGGATCTGTATCAAAGTAGCAGCATATTTTCTTCACTGAAGGCTGTTGATGTCATTAGAGCAAGTCTCATTTTTATTTAAGACCAGAGTTAAGAGTCACATAAAATTGGCACAGGTGAAGGCACCAGGCCCCTTAAGTTGTGGAATGTGACTCTCTGGGAACTTTTTGAATGTTCATGTACCTCCAATTTATTTATGCTTGAGCAAGCCAGCACCAGAGCTTCTCCTCCTTGCTTCTCAGTTTAAATACAGCCTCAATCCTGCCATTAGACCTGTAAAAAACCCACTCTAGCCACTAAATTTGCCCCACATCCAAGGCAGTTCCAGGAAGAGCAGTTCTGCCCCACTCTGTTACACCCATTGCTGGGAGATGCTATGAACATAAAATTAAACTCATAGCCAAAAACATTCACCATAACACTGGAAGTGAAATCTGCTCCTGCCAAACTACCTAAAGTGCCTGTTCTGCTCCCAGGCAAGTACTCTAGAGGCTGCATCTGCATTTAAGGAAAGTAGAGCTGCTCAGAAGGAAACCAAGTTTAGAGGAATGGAGATTAATTTTCTTCTGTGAAACACTTCAGACGCTGGGAAGTAATTTCAGTGTATTTGAGGCAAAGGGATGGTCAAGAGTCACGTTTCTTTTCTTAGATGGCTAGTATTTTTTTAATATAGAATTTATGAGTAAAATACAGATCTGGTCCCACACAGGGCATCTGCTCATGGCATACAGGAATAATAACAAGAGTAGACAGCCAAAGTACCTGGTGCTGAGAGATTTTTCTGCCAGATGATTCCTCACTGATCCTGAAATCAGGCAGCATTAAGATGATATTTTCAGTTCTAATATGGGGAAGATTTAGGTCCAGCCATAAACTTCCCATTTCCTTCCTCAAAGAGGTTCCTGTCAGAGAGGCTGCTGTTGCAGCCAGCCAGATGTTTGCCATCTTTATTACAAATTTTCATGTATCTTACAACACCTACATACTGTACAGCAGACAGATGATGCAGCTATCTAATACCTACATTATAGACATGAAGAACAAGTTAGGAGGGATTATTTGCCCAGCTTCCCACAAGACAACACAGGTGTGGCTAGAAATCAAAACTCAAAGTTTCCAATTTTTGCTGTGTTATATTAACCTCTTTATATGCTTTACTGGAAAAAAAAAACCAACAAAAAACTCAACATGTTTCTGTAACATGTTTGTGGGTTGAAATATGGGTACTTCTAATCAAACTAAAAGATTAGCATATTTTAGAAACAGCTGATTAGTACACTGGTCCCCCTTTTTTATCTCCCGGATCTTTCTAGAGGAAGAAAAATAAAAGGGAAGGGCATCTTTTTCTAACTGCAAAGGCTCCAGCTAATGAGAGTAGAAATGGTATTTTATATTTTGGCAGTTAGTGGTAAACACTATTATTAAAGCTATAATAAGATCAGCAAATGTTGTATGAAATATTAGTGATGTCTGAGCACAAAGCAGAGTCCCCATTTCTTTAGTTAAAATTACAAAATGATTAACAGCCCAATTAAAAACATTTTTGTTTTTGACATGATAAATTATACTTTATCTACCTATCTGTGGATATAATTGATTATTTTATCCGTTTGCTGTTGGCTGTCATTAAAAAAGACAGATACCATGGCTTTCTGGCCTCTCTCCCACTGAGAGAAAGAACAAATCCTGCTATTAACGACAGACAGGATCATTATGAAAAAATTCCATTTGCCACTAGGCAACATAGCCGAGTTCCAGTAATTATTGTATTAGTCAAGCCGTTGAGAAGTTCCATAAAATTGAGAGAGTTTTTAAGAAGCATCCAACATTATTTGGCAACTTTTGTGATGTAACAATTAAAACCATGCTCCAGGCCCCAAAATGTGCAGGAGATTGCCAAAATCAGATAAAACCCTAAAGGGCCCCTGACTTGCAAAGGGAAAAAAAAAAATCAAACTGTTTACTTTTAGGATCAGACATTCATCAACGTTTGGCTTTTGTTTCAGCTGGTGTCAGATAATAACAGCACCACGTTTTCAGTTGGCTTCTAACAAAACTCTGCACTGTTGGATGTCAGGTCCCAGGGCTGCCACTGGCCTCTGCTCAGGAGAGGGAATTCTCATGGACCTGATGCTACCAGCTTTGCTTGGCAGATCAGATACCTGGGGGCACTCAGCAGTACCTTCTGGAGTGAATCACATCTGTAATCCACCAGTAGCATCAAGAAATCACTGGGGAGAAATGCAAGTTATTCCTTCCTATGACATCTAGGAGCTGAGCCAGGCAACACCCCAAGTTATCAGGGCTGCAGGGGATAAAGCAGAAGTCTCCTGTCCATGTACCCCATTAACCTGCCAAGGAACTGATAAAAAAAAATCACACTTTAAAACTGCTAAGGGAAATTGCTACTGAACAAAACTTACAGCCAAGTTTATAATTTATCTACTTCTCTACTGAGTGGTGTTAAGGAATAATGATGTACAGTACCAAAAATGAAGGTACAGGATCAGGCTTCTGCAGTGGAAAGTGAAGTTGTAAAATGTAGACTTGGTTTAGCTTAGTGAAGACTACAGGAAGCACTTCAAGAGCACATCTGTTTGCAAAGGAGTTTCTCCCTTCCCAGAATAACAGAAGAAGAACCCAGAATAACACCTGGGTCAGAAACTTGCTATGTTTTAAAGCACTGTGATGGGAGCAACAGTTTCCATGGCAGGCAGAGGGAGCTGGGGTCTGAACATGGCATACTGCTGTTGTCACCAGGGAACAGCAGCAGGGCAGGGTTTAGCAGCAGCACCTCCCAGTCTCCACCTGGAACATGCTGTACCAGGCAGGACAGATAGAAAGATACACTGGAGCCTGCCTTGATATGGCTTTTCATCACACAGCTCTGGCACTGGAGATGGCTGCCAACTGTTAGGGCCTGCTGACCTATTTAATAAAAAAGATCAAACCTACAACCCTTAGCAGTCGTGCCTTTTCTCTGAGGTAAATGGGAACAGTGGCACAGCACTACAGGCCATGGGCAGCCCTTGAACCACAGGCTGGGTTGCCAAGGCAAAGGCTCAGACTTGTGGAGAGAGGGTGTGTGAAAGAAAAGCTGCTCCTCTCTCCCAGCTCTGAAACTGATCTTGCTGCTCTGCAAGGCATGCCTGAGTCCTAATAAGCTCAGGAATCATTTAATGCTGGAAGCTTCTGCCACATTTTCCAGCGCATTTAACCTCTAGTTTGGGTCTGGCAAATGCTAGGGTGTGGTGAGATGTGGAGAGTTGCTATAGAAGTATAAAACCTTGAATAACTACTGGCTGCTTTTGAGAGACAGCACGGCCTTGTCGTTTTCTTCAGCAGAACTAAAGCATATATTGTGGTAGTATTCAATTTTCTTGCATTTGGAGCTGTCATCTAATATGAAGCATCCTAGGTCAGCTCAAGAACTTAGAGGTCAGTAGCTGTCAGTGTGGAGAATGAATTCTTATTCTTGATTTTATGAGCAAATTGTGCCAAATCTTCAACATATTAAAGTAGTGCCAGATGAAGACCTAGCAAGTTTTTAAAATATATGTTCTTTATTAGCATTTAAACTTCTGTTATTAGAAGAGTTATGTTACAACATACATACATGAGATCCATCTAAACTTAAAAAATAATTTGAAAAAAATACATTCCTAATTTTTTTTTTGTTAGTGCCTCTGGCTTACAGCTCATCAGAACCGTCAGTGAGGAAAATTCAAATCCCAGCACACAGAAAAGGGTGTGATGAAAGAGGGAGAGTGGAGTGGATTGATAGTGCATTGTTTGTGGGTATTGCTGGGAACAAGATGAACCCACTGAACAAATGATAATTTTATATTGAAATTGTGAGGACTTTGGATCAAAGAATGCTAAACTCCCTGATCCAGGCAGCTCTCCTCAGACCACTGCTGTGTTTTCTCTGTGGGCTGCAGCAACAAGCCTGAACAATTCAACCAGTTTCCACCCCAGCCTGGCTGTTTAGGCTCTGGTTTGTAGGTGTTTGCATCTCCCTCCATTGTGTCAGCTGGCTGGTGCTACTTTTCAGAAGGATGCCAGATGGCTGGTACTTTAGCCAACCTGATTTCCAGATAATTGGTTTTTGTAGATACCTCTTAATTAAAATAAAAAATATACGTAAAGGACAAGTTTATCATCTGCTAACACATACCATGGCTGTCTCTCAGTCAATCAGCATGCAGCAGAAAGAGCTGCAGACTTCTCTTCCACACCACCAGTATCCAGAAGGAAAAAAATCAGTCCATCTGCAAAAGTGATCAGACCCTCGTGCTTCCCGGCATCAACTCCCCTTTACAGGATCCAGTGCCCTCTGCTGAGGAGAGCCAAACTAAGTATTAACGTGTCCCAGGCCCACAAAGGGACCGTTCAGGTACAGCACTATAGAGCAGAACAGTTCACCTCCATGCCCACCCCTTGTCCCATCTGCCATCAGCGCTTCCAGGTCACTGTAAAGCAACACAGGGAAGCATCAGGGAGCTTGCAAAGGCTACAGAGCTGTGAGAAGAGGAACATGTCCCTTTCTGGAAGGGGAAATCCATGGGGACATGTGGTAGTTGTGAAAGGAGCTGGACTAGCTTGGCAAGCTGGAGCTGAACAGAAATGTTGCTGCTCTGCCTTGATCTTTATTTACAATAAACTGCTGGGCTGCAGGCAGTGTTTTATCTGGGAGCAGCCGCCCGTGTTCCGTCTCATTGCTGCACTGACATATTTACACGCAGGCCGGGGCCCGGGCAGCTGTGAATAAGGGGCCATATATCAAGAGAGGAAAAAGGGATGCAAAGATGAATTTTATGGAATATTTTCCATTTTTCTTTGACTTGGTTGTGCATTTTGCTACGGCCCATTGGGCACTCACTCAGCGCTTGGACACTTTGCTCCGTGCAGTCTCGCCTCTATTTCTAATTGTGTCTACATGCCAAGCCTAGCCCAGTACCTGAGGCAGCCCGCAGGGAAATGGAGATTGAAAAAAGAAGAAGGTGGGTAGGAGGGAAATTTCCTGCCCTTCAATGGCTTATGCCATGGGAAAGAAAATCATGTCTTGTAAGTTTACTAGTCTTCTCTGATCCTGCAGGACACCTCTTATATTTGAGTGCCAAAGTGAGAGGAAATATTTCCACTAATTTGTGAGAGAAAATAACCAAGTCTCTTTTGTAGTTTCAAGAGATTGTATAATCTTTGATTTCTTCTCTGGGCAATGAAAAGGGTTAATTCCTCACAATGTTGACTTAATCCTTTCCTTTTTCCCAGTGGCTGAGTAATAAGTTAGATGTATTGACTCTGTTTATAAAGACAAGCTTTGGACATAATATTAATGATATTGTGTGTGCAATAACATTAGAAAACAAACACAGAGGCACCTGGGGAAGCTGAAGGCATCTTCTGGCCCTTCTAGGCTGACAGCACAGAGTGGCCCTCCAACATTGCCATGTGGAAAAACACTATCTTGCACACAAGAGTTTACTTTGAGTGACCCTCTTGCCTTTCAAACAATGAGAAGTCAGGACTGTTACAAAGCTGAAAACTTGTTTTATAAGAACAGACCATTGCTCAACCAGCTGAAGAGAAGGGAAAACAAGGGATTCCAGAGAAACAATTAGAAATGAAAACTGGACATTTGAATGGAATAAGGACTGGTGTCTTTACTCTGGTACTGACATCCTAACAAAAGGTATAAAAGTTTTTGCCCTTATGTTTTTGCAAGGCAGAGATGGGAAGAGAGCATTGTTTGTTTATTCATTTGCTTTAGAGCTCCATGAGTACAAAGAAGTCACTTGACAGTTGCAAGTCCTTATCTAAGGCACAGGTTCATTCCACTGGGAACTTTTTGCTCCCTTGATAGTCCATGTGAGATCCAAACCAACATGTGGAAGTGCTTATTTCCCTCTGTTGTCTATTTAGGAGGTTTAGGGGAGTGAGGCACAATTCCTGTTATGTCACTATGGTATATCTGAAAGCCAGGCAGGCCTCATTGGTCACCTGGAGATACTGCTCAGCACAGATGTGTACAAGGCCTGACCTTAGAGATTGGTCAGGCTCTGTGCAGGTGTCCCATCCTGAGTGTCACAATGCAGGCAGAATAAACTACATGTCCTACTGCTGCTGAACCATAGAATTTTTCTGATACAGCTGTGTTAAATGGAGCTGAATCAAGGTAATCTCACCCTTGGATTAAGAGCCATCAGTTCCCAGGAAGAGATCTGCTTCACTGAGTAAAATATCTGTCAGCACTGCTGAAGAATCTTCTCAGATGGTCCTTTGGAACTCTCTTCTCTAGATGTTTCATTACCTGCACTGGAGCACCTGAGGTCATCAAACTCAGAGCTCAGCAGGAGCCTGGCAGGGATAAAAAGAGTCACCACTTTAAGCTAGGACATGAGGATCATTTAGTGACTCACCCAAGATCACACAGATGGTGCTCATACCAAGAATTAGACTCACCAAGTCATCCAACACCTCTGGATTATTCATTGAGGATTAGAGTCCATTTAGGAGTCTATTTTAATATATAAATGTAGGATATGGAGCTATGATGGAATGGTACATTAAATACAGAGAAGTCTGCCACATTTCTGTTCAAAGCAGGCTAACATTTCATGTAAGGAATTACATGCTTCAGACAGTTGCAATCATCTTCTGTAGAAATAATTTAAGCTTACTTCATCTGTTGTATTCTGATTTAAAGTTTTATTGGAAATATAAATACCTATGTCGGTCACCAAACCAAATAAAACAAACATATTGAGTAGGGTCTATTATAGGCTAATATGGAAACAAATAATCTGCAAGTCTGGTTTTATTTATAAGCTTATTTGAGTTTTTACTCTAGGCTCATATTAATCGGGTTTGTGGTTTCCACATCTGTACTGCTGATGCCCAGTGCAGACAGCATGCCAAGTCAGACCTGGGCATCCTCCAAGCTCCAAATGGAAAACAGATGCCTCAACTCCAGCTACCTCAAGACAAGCAGGACAAGTAACCTACCAAGTAACCACAGCGGGTGCAGCAGGCAGAGCAAAACCCTGGGGAGCTCTCTGAGGTGCCTGCTTGCAAGTTTCTGCTTCTGACTTGCTCCAGGGGCAGCCAGACTGCCGCCTGTATTGTATTTGCTCTCTCTGATGATCAAGAGATACCAATTCCCTTCACAGCCTCCCTTTTCCTCAAGCTGTAGCTAGGAATTCCCAGACTGGACCAGTTAGTTCACAGTGTCAGCTAGTAATACATATTCTAGAGGAAGATGGAAGAACTCCTGCAGATGATGGTAATGCAGGATGAATTCTTTCCAGAACTCTTGATTATTTTTAATATTTATAAAAAGCATTTTGAATGTTCACAAAAGCCATAAATATATATAAAAAAATGCCCATGCCCCTTGTCAAGCCAAAATGGATCCAGCTGTTCTGTGGTGCTGGTCTCTGATTGCAGAGAATCCCTGTATTAATGAAAGATGTATAAAGGGAATCCCAAACTGGAAATATGATCTCTGCTCAAGGCTGTTCAACTATTAAAGAATATTTCAGGGAAGTACATCAACACAAAGCTGATTCTCAACATGGCTGAGATCCAGTCCTGAGAACCCATCTCCATGAAGGCATTTGTACTGCTTACAGATATTTTTCAGAGCAAGTTGCTTCCAAACTTTGTTTTGTGCTGGTACATGGCCAGAGTTTTGTGCCAGTGGAGCTACATCATTGCAAACCCATTCCCTAAGGCCCAAGAGAACCTCAGTGCAGTAGGAATGCCAGACCTGCTTCTTCCCTAAGCACAGGAAAGAGGCCAGTATGACAACTGGAGCAAAATCACATACATGACAGTAAAAAGAGAAAAAGAAGCCGTGTCGCTGGTGTAAATACTAAAAATTTGGCAGAAGCATTCAAATTTATACCTTGTGTACCCTCTGATGGTCAGCCAGCAGCCTCTGCCACCTGTAGCAATGATCTCTTTCTACAATTTTCACCAAGGGATGCACTGCTGCTGTGTCATAAAATATGTTCTTTCAAGTCACTATAGCATCCGCCTGCTGTTCATACGTAAAGCCAAGATTTGTTTTAAGAATCTAGAGCAGAAGAAGGGGGATACTGGGGAGTGGATAAAAAATTAACACAACCTCAGTGCCCTAGCCACGTGGAAGGGCATCACGCTGTCATCCATCATCATCCTCCTCAGAGAACTGCTTTGCCCCCAGCACGGCTGCTCCACTGGCTCCCAGGCAGAGGCAATTCTTAGGAAACTGAGATGGCAAAAGCAGTGTCTGATAGCAGAGGGGCAGATCTGTCATCAGCACAGAAGGCTGATTCCTTGTGGCAGTGGCTGGATAAAAGAAGATGCAATTAACAATTAGCTTTGGTAAGAGAAGACAAAACCCTTAAAACACAGTTTCTACGGCAGCAAATCAAGTCACAGACTTAGGAATTAATGGTTCAAAGTCTTGGTTCTTGCTTTCCTAGATACATTAGAAGATGAAAGAGAGAGTGAATTTCCCCTGCCACTTCATTCTGGCTGGCTAAGAATTGGGGCTTAGCCATGGAAAAGGGCCAACCTTGCAAGAGTTACAGGAAATGAGAATAGCTTTGCAGCATTTCCAAGCAAATTCAGCACACCTTTGGATTTGTATTTTCGGCACAAAACTCCGGCTTCTCACCCCAGAAAACAAAATTGAGGCTTTTCAGTAGATGTTACATTGTTCATTTCAAGCAGAGACTAGATTCACGTGATTCAGATGATCTGGAGATGTGCAAGGAATATAATCAACTTGCATATGCATAAAAGGAGTGTTTCTGGTGCAAAGTCGGGTATCTTCCTCTCTCTAAGACATCTTGTGTGTGGGTTAATTCAGACTCTCAAATGACATTAAAGAACCTTGTTCTATTATTTCACAGTCCACAGGTGCATGAGACCAAATCCAGCAGAGCCTGCATGCCTGGCTCAACACCCTGTACAGCATGGTCAGCCATTCTCTCCTCCCTCCTTCCAGTCACTCTGGTTCTTTATGCCCTACAATAATTTTTTCTTCTAGTCTCTTTTTTTCTCCTCTGTACATAGCACACTACAAATTATTTGTGGTCGCAATGATTAATTTCACAACTCACACCTAATTTGACCCTAATAACTTTGCCTGAAAAGGGGACAATTCCTTGTTGATCCAGACAACTTATCATCCCATGAGCACAATAAAAAGGCAGAGCTGGTTATCAACTGGGAGATGCCCATTAGTATTTTTACAGGCAGAGTGTTGGGAGGTCCCTTATCAAGTGGGGTGAGAGCTGGCATGTACTCCAGGCATGCAGGGGGAGGCAGATTGCTTTCAGCCTGCAAGGCCACACAATATGGGAAGTGGTGGCTTGAAAGAGGAGTGGAAGAATGACAGATGGTTTGTGCCTGTGCGTTCTTTCGAGGACACTGGGTTCCCACCATGGGAACGGCGTGGACAGTAAAGGCAGAGACTGGATGTGAAGAGTGACAAAGCAAGTCAGCCATGGATGGCCCGTGGGAGGCCAGAGGAAATGCACCATTAGTCAAAGTTGGAGGAAAAATAAAATGCGATGACAACTGGGCCATTCATGTGCTTCCCCTTCAAGGGCTGACCAGACCCTTCACAACTCAAAAGACTCAAGTATCAGCTTCTTTTTCTCTTCAGCCAGGCTAATGTGCACTGGCAGGGTCTGAGGAACTCCCTTGTCACTTACATTAATTCTTATCTTGTTGTTCTTGGCTACACTTCACTGAAGTACAGTGAGGGAGAGTGCTTCAATCAATAATGCAGATCCAAGGGGGCACCCCCTTCTGCTGTTCCTAGGGATCAACACAATGGCTTAAAGCAAATGTTCACCCAGCTTGTGAACTTGGGAAATATTAGGACTTCCAGAATTAGACGTAAGACAATGAGGTGGCCTCACAAAGCTGTTTAAGCCCACACATGAGCAATCTCATCACTCCAGGGTAGCTTTTTTGCATTTTGAGAATTTGCTACTCAATATAAAAACTGCAACACCTCAGAATTCTCTCTCAGCAACCTCAGTGACAAAAAAAGGCAGCCTTGCATTTCACAAGCAAATTTCATCAGATGTTCCACTTTGCCACTGTCATGGGAACCCTGAGGCACTGCTGTCACAGCTTGTGAATCTGATGCATTTTGTCATTAAGGAAAGATGATGCCCCTCAGAAGGTCCAGCTGTAAACACTCAAATGGTTGGTCTCATTCTTCAAGGTGGGCAATACCACAGCTATGGACAGGACTTCTTCAGAATTGCCTTCTCTGTGCTGTGGCCTTTCCAGATTTGGGAAGTACAAGGGAGTTAAACGAAGATGCAAGCAGAAAATCCCAAAATGCTCTCTTATGAATACATTGGACTCTTACCCCATCAAAAGGGACTTCATTTATTAACACTTAAATAGGGCTACAAGCAGCTAAGTAAAATAGAATGAGCCTCTTACAAAAAGGTAGAACAAGAAAAATTCAAGGATAACAAATCCTTAATTAAGAAAGAGAACCAAAGTCCTGACCTAAAACTCTTAGAAACTCTGGATATACATAGAATGAACAAGGGCAGAAATGCAAGCAAAGTCTGAAGCATCAAGAGAACTCTCCTTATTCTCCTATGTTTGAAATATGTCTAAGAAATAAATTCAATGAAAAGTAAAGAGATAAAAATCAAAAATTGCTGCCATGATTTAATTAGATCTTGGTCTGGAGTAAATTAAATTAATTTTAAAAATATCCTTTGACAATCTAAGAGCCATTTCTTAAGTCTCCAAAGCAGCCTGTGTTCTTTAAATTACTTCCTGTCATATGGTTAATAATTTCTGCTTTCTACATTACAGGAGTCATTCACCTAGGCCAGCCAAAGTGAACAGTTCTATCAGTGTGCACACCCTGCTGCCCGAACTGCTGTGCCTAACAACACCATCCCAATTATCCAGGAGCCTCCTGCCAGCAGAACACGGCTTAACTCCATTTCTCTAAAGAAAATGCTTGCATTTCCTGATGTTTTCAGCTGTGTTTGTACAACTTGCCTTTGCGTGAAGCTCAAAATTAATGCATTTCCTCTTGATCCTTTAAGAGAGAGAAAAAAAGGAAGATTATCAAGATTAAATAAAAATGCCAAAAAGCTCAATCCTTTGTCCCCATTGAACAAAGGTGTTTAAAGCAAGATTGCTGAGCTCAACCTCCTGCATAAAGCTAAAAGCTGCTTTCTAACCTGTTGCTCTGACAGTGTGAACAGAATACTGGTTGGCTGCATTACAGTTAATTCACACATTAGAAAAAGGTAACAGTAAAACAAGCTTTCAATTTTAACTGTTTTGTTGGGAGTACACCATGGAAAAAATGCATTTGGGCCTTTCCTCACAGGGAGCCAACAAAGAAGGGAACATTTATTTATTTTTTCAATTTTTGTTTAAAGCCTAAAGCCTGTCTTTTTTCACTGTTTTCTTTCCCTTAATGTTTTATTATACTAGAGTTACATAATATTTTAATAGAGAAGGACTGAAAAGGTATCTACAGCTTAGATTTGTTTGAGTTATGTTACCACCTAGGTAATTCCTTGCAGAGCCTTGGGAAAAAGAGTCTCCTTGTGAAAGATTTAAGGAGAGGGATCTTGGTCTTTGGCTTTTTGCTGAAACAAGGAATACCAAGCCAAATTCCCATATTGCTTTAAAGTAAATGAAAGGAGGACAGCAAAACCCCAACAGTCTTTCTGGTGTTTGTATGATCTGGAAGAAAGCAGAGCAGGAGGTGCAGTAGGGGTATAGTTCATCTTTCATGGAGTATAAAGGCTTTCCTTAAATAAAGGTATTAATAGATTGGACATACTCTATTACAAACTGCTGAAACTTCTACCTGGAAAAATTTTCACCCACCCCCTCCCTGGAGATGCTGGTTCTGACAGGCTGCAGCTCCCAATATCTCTACCCTAACAATGCACAGCACCTTGTTCAAACAAGACTGGTCTTCATTTCACACTCTCCCCCAGGGAATATCCACTTTTCATACTATATCTTTATGACTGATGCAATCAGATTCTGGAAACCTGCCTTATTAGTTTATATTCCAGCTTCTTAGGGAATGATGTTAATTTTCCATTGTAGGACCAGAAGATTTTAGATGTGCTAGATCTTGTCTATAAGAATCAACAAAAAAGTGGCACACACAGTACCATGCTAAGAAATGGACTACAGTGAGCAGCATTCCTTGCACAGAAAGTCTAGGGGTTCCAAAAAAAGACACTCTCCTCAGTCCAACAGTGCCTGAAGCAAGATTGTTTACAATTGCATTATGAATAAATAAATGTGCCTTTTCTTACTTATTCACCTGAGATATTCTGCTTAATTTCTTCATCATAATTGTTTTCTTCCTAGATCTGTGGTTTACTAAGTCTTTACACTGTGAAGGCCAAAGAGTTCCATTATATCCATTAAGGATTAGATAATTTTCTTTTGTTTCCCACAGCAAATAGGATCCCATTAATGTCCCAAACAGAATGTCAGTAGTTGGAATGATGTTTTCTTAAGGTGCATATAAGATTAAAGACTGAAATCAGATGCAGTGTTGCCAAAGCCTTTGTAATATGCATGTTTTTCATGGCAAGATGATTGACAAGAATTGCAGTAAGGTGCTGAAGGGGATATTTCACCTGGCCCATCAAAATTCTATGTAGAGGATTAGAACTAAGAAGAGCTGACAATATTGACTTTGAGTACCACAACGGAAACATAATTAGCTTTTTGACATGTAGTGGACAGAAATATTCCATTTTAAAAAAAAAATCAGAGTAATTACTGCATATCTGTTGCATGCTGCCCTGGGAAAAAGGAAAAAAAAAAAAAAAAAAAAGGTCTGCTTTGCTGTTTCCTCTTTTCCCAGTAAAATCCAAGTTTGGCACTAGAATAAATGCATACAAACCCAGCCTTTCTGCTGGAAGAACATCAGGAAAACTTAATGCATTAAAGTAAAAATCTCTCTTAAAAGAGAGCACACACATCTGAAAGAATGAAAAAGTCAATGAATTTTATACAAGTTTACGTATTGCAAAACAAACTGTCTGCACTATGCTTATTAAAGGCATATTTCATTGCCTAATCATAGATGTCTATTGTACCTTTTATGTCTTGAATCATAATTGCAGCCTTTTCCCCAACTGTAATAATGAAAGACATTTTGGCATATGCTTATATTGATTCCCCTTTAACAAAGCACTTAAGACAAATACTTGCATCCCACTGAAATTCATGGCCAGCCTTAACTTTGAGTACACTGATGTCACTGGCATTTAGACAAATGGCAATTTATATGGGCACAGAATTGCCTACTTTGTTGGACAGACACGAGCCTCTGAAGAGAAGGCTTCAAACTCAAAAGTCTTTAAAACACTCAACTGCTTTGGTTAGAAACACTATGGCATCCACAGCTTTTATGTTTTTATCAGAATAAATGTGCCAGCAAAACAATGTGTAGCTGTTGTACTGAAGTATCTTTTGCAACTCGTGGTCTGGAATAATCTAAACTGTAAAAAAACTTTTCAGTAGATGTAACAAAATACAGTACATGCAGAAATTGGAAAAAGCAAAACTTAATTGTGCACAACACCTTGAGAACGAGCTATCATTAGGTATAATATAAATAATGCACTAAATTCTATTCCAAATTCATTTTGTCTGTATGCTCATCTGTTATTCTTTTTGCTTTGGGATTAAGGGGTATATGGAAATAAAAAAAAAGATTTATGCTTACCTTATTACATTTTTTAGGACTGTTATTAGTGATCGTAATTAGTTAAAACCTGCAGAAATATTTTAGGAAATTAAAATAATTAAAAATGCAGAAATAGAAATACCTTTACATAGAGTAAAGTCAATATTTGTTCTCAGCATTAAATCCAGGGCATATACTCAGGCAATACTAAAGAACCCTGTTTCAGAAGCTCAACTGACTTAATGGGAACTTCTCATCAAAATCAGTGGACTTAAAGATAGAAAAGAAAATTGAGATGAATTGAACAATGTGCTCCTTCACTTTTCTGACAGAGAAGTTGCTCAGAGCTCTAAATACATTTTGCTAGTCTTTTCTCTATTAATTTTCTAATATTTTTACCTAGCAGTATCCACAGTTGCTAATTGGCTTTGTAGCACTGCATTTTGTCCACTCTGTGTTCTAGTTTAAAGCCCAACGTGAGCAGCTCAAGTAGAATACTGTAGCCCTGTAAAATGCTCTGACTGCACTCGGGGAGTTTACTCTTGACAAGACTTCAAGAAGCATGTCAGCATGCAGGGACAATGCAAATACCTGTTAGACCTCATTAGCAGGAGTAAAAAGACAGTATTTGAAACCATACTTACCGAGTCCACAGTTTCTCTTAAATTTAAAATATGAGGTCATCCAATCTGGAAAAATCTCAATGGTTATTCTGTTACACACAGATACAGAAGTATCAACATTCCTTTAATAAAAGGTCTGAGTCTTTTTCTTATTTTCCTTAATGCATACTTCAACCAAGAGAGACAGCATTAAGATCAAAAAATCTATCTAGTGTAAGCAGAAATCATGTGTACAAAGTTAAGCAAATGCAATCACACGTTTACTAGAAAAAAAAATATTCTTTATTTATTAATTGATTCATAACACAATAAATATTGAGATCACACATATGAGGGACCCAGAAAAGCTCAGACTTGTTTGCACCATGGTGTGGTTTGACAAACAAATCCTCATCAGCTGGCATCCTAAGAAGCCTGACTAGATTTTTTTTGTACATTTTCACATGCAATCAAGAAGTTGCAATGTACATCAATTGTTTCAATTTACATTGGTCAGGCTTTTAAAAACAATTTTAAAGCACCATCCCTGGTGAATCCTTCAGGAAAAAAGCACAATCACAATATTTGTCATTATTCTGTCTTGCTGTTGATTCTGACATTATTATGTAGGTGGGATTGTATGTTTGGTTTTACTTCAGGGCGCAAAAGCATTTTCCACTAAATGAGGAACAGAACCAGGCTGCTGTTGATGAGACAGGAACAATTTCATGCAGGCCACTCAGCAATTCTAAAACCAACACAGTTCTGTTTCTTCTGAAAACCATGACATGCCTTAGTTTCACACTCTATATGCACTGAGGACATATTTCCTTGAGATCTCTCTATTTGCTGTGCCAAATAATTAATTTGAACTTTATGATGAATGAAATTAACTCATCTTTCCATTGATTTGTCTGTAGGGACAGAACTCTGTCTGCTGGATGCATTGGTAGGGCAGAGAGGAGAAGCAGATTTTACTGGTTAAACACCAGTGCTTTCATTTTTGGAAAACAAAAGGAACTATAACAGATAATCACTGGAAAGAAAAGCTTGTATGCATGAACACTGGAGTTTTGTCAGAGGTGAGCTGCTTCTCACAGCAAAATCTCTATTAGGCTGTATGTCTATATTTTGGAATATTAAGTAAAACATTTTAAGAAACCCTAATTTACTCTGAACTCCTTTTTTGTAAACAGCTGAGGAAAATCTAGCAAGAGTTTTGGCTGCATCATACTCATAAGGCCCTTTATTAAAGGAAACAGAGACTTCTGAATGTGCAGGTTTATATCTATTTATATAGATATAAAGTTTTCATCATTTCTTCTAAAGGCAGCTGCAAAATTCAGGCACTGTTTCAAAAACACTTCCAATCCTAATATTTCTTGTCAACTACAAACTTATGGATGACTTCACAGATGAAAAATGGCATCAGCAGGTCTGATAGGGAATGCCACTTGGAGTCCAACTGTATCAATTCGTTCTATTTTATGAACCAGAAACATGGACCAAAAAAAAAAAAAATCAGGATAATTTGTAGAGAAAACATTTAGGACTTCTTTTGTTGTTGTTTAAGTTAAAAAAAAAAAAAGTAATATTCTCATATCAATGAGAGTGTGATAAATGCTGTTAAATCCTATTTTACAAGGCAGTTTTGATCCCTTTTGTCTAATAGTTTCTCAGGCAGGTATACAATTCCTATGGTAAAAATTGTTTCACACTCGATATAAACCAACCATTTGTCTGTGTTGCTGCAGCAGTGAAATACCAATCACATTAAAACAGCAAATATATACATGATCATCAGACTATTCTTCAAAACTACAACAAGTTTGGAATGAAAACAAATTCCACACATAAAACACTGCTATCAACTGACTGCAAAAAGGATATATTTTGTTTCACCTGAAGCTGTTGTCTTCCAATGAACACTATTCTGCTGTAAAGGGTGTATGAAACTGTGACTGGGATTGAAATTCAGTGCAGATTGGTTTGTGTGTGCCTTTTTCAGGCTGCCTCCTTAACAGGGTGCTGCACAAGAAGTTCTGCTTCACTCAGATTTATTCCTCTCCTACCACAGATGAGCCAGCACCTCCCCCTTCTGGAGAGCACAAAAATAAGCAGGAATTTGCAACAGGGTAATGCTTTCATACTCAGGCCAGTACACAAAAAAAAAAAAAAAGAGAAAAAGTTGCAGATGATTATTTTATATCTCTGCTCAGGGCAGGACCATTTCTCTTCTGGATCACTGCTTAATGTAGTTCCCTTAAGTAATGTGTTTTATTAAAGCCAGACATAAGTCAGTTCAGATAGAGTCTCCAGCTCATCAGTAAGAAAGTCTTAAAAACAAACCAAGAAAATATTTCAGTGTCAGCCATATTTCTGCATTCTATAAAACAGAAAATGCTGCATAAGGTGGATTATTAGAGGGTTTTACTCTACTTGTCAGCTTAATATACACTGTTCAAACAGTAATTTGTGAGATGTGTCAATTTAGTTTGGACTGAGCTGAACGAAAAATTTCAGGAGTAGGCAGAGACGCCACCATAAAATTCAACTCTTTCTTTAGCACCTCTGAGATCATTCATTCTCAGTCCTCTCCATAACACTGTGACCAGGCTGCTACTGATTAATCCATTGTGATCCTTCCAGCAGCAGAACAGCTTCAGGTGATTTTCTATTCAATTCCATTACATATTACATTTTAAAGGAAAGAACCCAAAGATGACTGCTTACCCTTTATTATGCACCCCACAAACTTGTTTCCAGGAGTAAATAGAGAGTCTCAGTGTTCAATATGGGATCAGTAATGAGCAATCCAAGCATGCAGGACAAAGCATCCCACCAAACTTCTGTCCTGTCTGATTCCCAGCATGTGAGACTCTTCTGCTGGCCAAGAGGGAAATCCAAATGACAACTGCTTCATTTGCAGATGGCCTCAGATGTCACAAGCTTTAGTTATATTTACATATAAAATACTGTGATTATTCCCTAGCTCCCAGCAACAGAAGAGCTTTAGGCCCTTAGAAAGAGAGATTTGTTGCAGCAGGACTACATTGGTTTTAGAATTGTGACGGTGCAAGGAAATTTTTTGGTTGTAAGAAAAAGTTCTCTACAAGGAGAAAAAGAAAGATTCCTGTAACCTGAACCATTAAAGCTGTTTCAACTTTAAGTGCCCCTTTTCTTTACAAATATGTTTTGTGCTTTTTTCCCTTCTTTCCAGGGATGGTATTTAACCTCAGCAGCCTGTGACTGTTGCATCCAGGCCAGAACGCTTTGTAATGTGCAACTTGGTAACTTCTTCAGCACAGGTGGGGTGAATGCCAACTGTCTTCATCATCTGAGGATACGTAGCACCACACCTACCAAAAATCAACAACAACAACAACAAATGACCCACAAAGTCAAATGCTATTCACCTGAAGCAGCTAAAAGGCCCTAAAACATCAAAATAATTCTGCTCTTGTCCATTTGATCACGTAGAGGAGTTGCATTTGTTCTTCAAACAATACTGTCTATTATTTCTCAGGCACTTACACAACATGTAGACGCCCAGCTTCCCAGCTCTGAGGTAGGAAAGAATTGTCATAAGAGTTGAGACAGAGAGAATTAAGCAATTTACCCTAAGTCACAACTGAGCCCGTGGCAAAAACATATGACAAAACTGCAACCTTCAGCTTTTCTTGTACATACATGTGTGTTTCACTAA
Organism: Passer domesticus; assembly: GCF_036417665.1. Lineage (NCBI taxonomy): Eukaryota > Metazoa > Chordata > Aves > Passeriformes > Passeridae > Passer > Passer domesticus. The sequence continues at coordinate 6,596,380 of NC_087490.1, forward strand.
CTCCAGATGGAAAAAAATGCACACATACACACAGAGGAAGAAAATCTTAATTGGAACTGCTGGAAAGAATCTGCTGAAGGAAATAATACCAGAATATTCTTCCATGAACTTAAAGTCTCTGGTGCTTCCACTGACCATATCAATGTTATAAGCATGGAAAAAAAGCCTTTTATTAAAAAAAAAAACCATAACAAGCAAACAAAACCCACCAAAACTCCCTTGTGCTACAATCCCACTTGCTTAATTCCCTTACTTGTCCAGTAACCTTCTTAAGACTTGATGACTTTCTTTTGAACTGCTATTCCTGGCAGGCCATGCTGTAAGAATAGCTGAAATGGCCCTGAATTTAAGGATTGTTTTGAGCTCTCTATGCAATAATGTTATCTCCCTCTACAAAATACAGGAAAGGAAGCTACAGATGCCTTCTGGTGTCTCCACTTACATCTAAAAAAGCACTGACAAGCAAAAGATCTTTGGTGACTATAGATGTTACTGGAGTGCTGGGTGGGGAGATGAAAAATCATCCTTCAGAGAAGCTGAAGAAGTATTTGACAAAGGAGAAGAGCAGCTTTTACAGTGGGGGTTCCACACTGAAAGCTCTGGATTTGTGAAATGCAATAGAAAGCAATACAGGAATCTGACCTGCTGAGAACCTCGTACTGTGGCTGAAGTTTTCATTTCCCTCAAGCAAGGCAGAAAAGCACTCCAGTTTCATGTGCTTCCTTTTCAATGGTTATTTTGGATAAAACTTCAAAACAATGACATCCTAAAAAATGTATTCTACAATCTACACCACTGGCAATTAATGGACTACAAACACATGTTGAAAATGTGTACTGAGGGTACACTGCAATCAGTGATTTCCAAGATATTCTTCACATGATACTTGTGGTCCTGCCTTCTTAATCCTTTCTGCTTTTCATTTATAATAGTCACTCACAACTGCAGGACTAAAACTGCAGTAAAATTGTGATCAAATTTAGGAAAATGAACTGACACCACAACTGGCAATGATTTATGATGTTCCAGACTACTTACTTTGAAGAGGGAGTTAAAAATTACAATTTTGTAATGTAAATATAGGAATTAACATTTCTGAAAATGTGAATCAGCAATAAGAAGGGGAAAGGAAAAAGCAAATAAAATAATTGTAGCACACAAAAAGCATAGCAAGGCTTTTCCATTTAACCAGAGAGAACTGAGAATCACTGATTACTCCTTCAAATGGAGGACTTCTATATTAATATTTGAGTAATATCTTAAGATTAGATCACAAAGGATGTTTTTATTGCAATTATCAGATCGCTTCAAATAAACTATCTTCCCTCTCCCATCATCCTATAGAAGTTTCTTTTTTACTATATTATATTTTGTTTATACCCCAGCAATATAAGAATTCATGCAAACCTTGCTGAACTTTTAAGAAGCCATGGCTGTGCAAATTTAAAGATGAGATTAGGAAAGGAAACGCTTGGCAGGTGTAAAGAAAGGTTTTTCTGAAAAGCACAAATATATTTTTAAATATGCAAACTATGCAACTTGCAAAACTGTATGGTGATTTCCTATCCTGTGCACATAATGCAGAAGAAGCTATGCTGAAGAAATTAACATTAGTCAAGTTAATGCTTAATTCTGTTTTTTGCTTTAACGATATCAAATCAATAATATATTTTCCTCAGTTATTCCCTAACTACATCCAGTATTACAGTAACCAAATCCAGTACATCTTAATGAAGAACTGCAGTACTTTTTGTGAAAATATGTGCAATACTCCATAAAAGTAACAAAAAGCATGCATTCTTTATAGTGTTGCCAAAACTAGGCAGCTATCTTTTATAATCTTACAATAACTTAAGAAGCAGGCTTTAGAAGCTGGAGACATTCTTTTGTACTTACTTGATTCCAAGAGCAAATCCTTGAATAACTTCGCCTGCATTTGGTCCAATGAAATGAAGGCCAAGTATGCGTTGCTCCCTCTCTCGTAAGCACACCATCTGAAAACAATACATCACAAAAAGATCTTTTCTTAGAACACTTACAGATAAGGCATGAAGATGAATTAAATGAAACTGGAATGGCCCAAGATCCTAGTTCAGCTGTTTATTTCCAGTGTGCCAAAAACTTATGCACTTGCTTAAGTCTTACTGACTTCAATAGCTCTTACTCTTATTGTCCTTAAGCACTTTCCTGAACTGGAGCTTTATTAGTGTATTTCTTTCAGACTTGAGGGAGCCACTGACATCAATAATTTCTGGAATTGTTGTTTGCCATTTGTATGAAATCCTCAAAGTACTTTCTGTAGTCTGGTGACCAGGTCAGTGCTCTTTCCCACTGAGTGGCCACCTCAGCACTTCTCCAAGCCTGTGCAGTTGTTTTCATCAGCTGTATTTCTGCAGAAGATCCCTACCATTATCAGCTGTATTTCCACAGAAGATCCCTACCATTATCAGCTGTATTTTCACAGAAGATCCTCACCATTATCAGCTGTATTTCCACAGAAGATCCCTACCATTATCAGCTGTATTTTCACAGAAGATCCCCACCATTATCAGCTGTATTTTCACAGAAGATCCCCACCATTATCAGCTGTATTTTCACAGAAGATCCCTACCATCATCAGCTGTATTTTCACAGAAGATCCCTACCATCATCAGCTGTATTTTCACAGAAGATCCCTACCATTATCAGGTGTATTTTCACAGAAGATCCCTACCATTATCAGGTGTATTTTCACAGAAGATCCCTACCATTATCAGCTGTATTTTCACAGAAGATCCCCACCATTATCAGCTGTATTTTCACAGAAGTCCACTAACAGTTCCAGGATATTTTGTACCTTTGTGACTCAGTCAGTAAGCACTTTGGTGAGATACATGTTTGGTGAGATACATTTACCACAAGGGGCACATAACCTAAAAAGGAGTAGAGCCTCAGAAGCAGCCAAAGATGGAGGTTAATAAGTATCTAGGACAGCCTGAGTCATTGCACATTTAACTTTTATTAGTGAACTTAATGAAAACGTTTTAGTTCCTTTAAGGACACCATCTTTATAATTATGAAGAGAAAGTCAGTCTGTCCCTGCATCCTCCCATCAGACATTAAATTATCACTAAGCTACTAAGTTCTGCTATTCAGTAAAAGCTTAAATTCTTTCAACAGGAATGTCAGCAAAAGCAGCAATCCTAATGTGAGACTTTAAATATTAAGGCATTTTAAAGGAATAATTATCACAATAGAGTTTGAAAGACTCATGTTAAATGTTTGTTTATATGTTTTGAGAGTTTAGTAAGTACTATATTAAACATAATCCAACAACTATTATCCTGTTACTACTTCACCCTTAAATATTTACTCTAATTGACATAATTCAAAGGGAATATATAAAATTGAATATCATCACCTTTGTCACACTGGTACTTGGGACACTTAAGGCAAGCATTTACATAATTCAGAGAGGACAAAATACAGTCAGAAAAACTGATTGCAATTAATGACAATGGACATTCCTTACATAACAATACAATATTGTATAATTTAATTGAGAAACACATTTATCAGTGTGTTTAAAAATGACTGCTCCCTGATGATGAGGAGAAAAGGAAGAAAATGAAAATATTATATATTCTACCAACACTTCATCTTAGCTAAGGTCCTCTACTGTAGGCAAGAGCATCAAAAACCTTTCCAACACTGAGCAACTGGATTGCTGCAGAAGGCCCTTTTGAGGTCTGACACTTTGGTCTAAACCAGGAGCTTTTTGCTTTCTTGAGTAGAAACTGAATAGCTGCTGTAGTTTCATAAGCCCTATGCTTAATTTTTGAAGGTATCATACTTTTGGCAAGAGGTGTCAATATAAATATTTCATGTAACCAGTTAAGAACTTTGCTGGGAGAAGCAGAGATTGATCTGAAGCTGAAATACTTTTTAGGACCTTAAAAGCAGTTCAAAGATGGTATTTATTAACAGAATGTCAGTTCTGAAAAATGCCAATATCTGTAAAGCAATTTCAAGATGCCTGTCACCAAGAAAAAATCCATCTTGAGATGTTTTTTTGGCAAACAGTGCTCTTTAAAGTTGGCTGTACCATATCCCATTTTAAGTTAAAAGCAAGTTAAAAGCCCACAAAACTCACTTTCATATAGCATTGAGTTGCATCTCTTTCAGCCACTGTGAACTCCAAAGGTTTATAATATGCATGGTATACCTGGTAGGAAAAACAATAACATGTGGTGTTAGACAACACTCTTATGGCAAAACCTGGTACTTTTTACTATAACAACTACTATTACTACATATTTATATCTTTGCACAAATACTAATTCATTTATAATCTGTTAGTTATTTTAAAGAAAAATATGGAGAATACAGTAAGAAATTAACACAAACCTTTCTCAGAGAATCATTAGATTAAAAACAAAACTGAAAAACCCCTCACAAATAATACTACTCAGACTAATGCACGAAATTAAAGGAAAAAACCTAGCATTTTTAAGCTTCTGCCAAAGACTCAATGACTTGTTTAAAAAAAAATGAGATCCAATAATCTTTACATATCTATAATACTGCATCCCACAACAAAATACAAACTGTAATTTTGCATTCTGAATAGTAAATTCTTATTTTTTCATTAATAATTTTCCCAAGTAAGAGTAACACAATATATGTTTTCAAGGGTAACTTGTAGAAAGTAACATAAACATTATTTAATGGTACTGCACAATGTAACTTGCTAAAATGGCAGCTGCTTTAAAGCTGTCACACCCCATTAGTGATTTTAAGCCCAATAGTCAACAGTTCCCATTGTGACCTGCTGCAATACTACTGAAGTTCTGAGCACTAACTATAAACACAGTATTTGGGGACCAAACATTTTACCTAATACAGCAGTAAAAATTCTGCCTTTCCACAGAGCAACTCTGACACCAACTAGAAAATTAAAAATGCTTTCATACCTCAATATTGTCTGATCCATGACGTTGCACAGCTGCTTCTTCTGACAGACCAACACAACCATACTCCAAGGGAGTGAAGACTGTGGTAGGCACCTGCTTGGGAGGAAGCAGAAGCTGTTACTGCAGAACCATGTGAGCTGCTGCCTGGCAGACACTTGTGCATAACTGAGAGGTGTAGCACAGGCACACACCTCCACCTTGGCTGCTGTCAAAGCTGGATTCCAGGTGACAAAATGAAATTCCTTAAAAATTCTTTAAAAGAAAAAAACCAAAGATTGTTCTTACTGCAAAAAGACATAACTCACACTGTCATAGTCCATCAGTTCTGCAGACTGGCCGAAGAGACGCTGAGCCAGCAGTTTTCCTGCAGCTATTGCTGTGGGTGTTAATTCAGGACGGCCCTGAGGAGAGAGCACAGAGCTTTGTTTGAGCTCAAGGAGAAGCGGCATCCAAGGATTTCTCCTGGGACAATGGTCAGAGGAAAGCCAAATCTTTGGAATTCCAGCTTGGTAGCCAGGGCTCCAAATAGAAAAAGCAATAATAATTTCTGTCCAAACATGCTTTAAAGTCTGAGTTTACTATCTGTACTAATGGGGGGGAAATGCCACAAATATGTCAAATCTTTATATCTTATCATGGCACCTCTTGAAAAGCAGCACAAATTCACATGCTGACTGTTCACTTCTCCCCTTCTCTCCAAAGTAAGCCATGATGAAATTTTTCAAAGTGTCTTTTTAAAGCAAGATGAGCCTAGCTTAAAGCAACAGTGTTTTTATAATATCAGACCTTTAAAAAAAATTGTCTGACACATTTTTACAGAACACAGGCACAAAACCTAGCTATTTGTAGACACTGATACTGACTTCCTCAGTTGGTCCTGGACTGGAAAAGTGGAAAGCTCTTTTGCTAGTGCTGTGACCTAAAGGGTGAGCTGGTCCTGGTCTCAGGCTCTGCTGTTACACAGGGGCTTGAAAGGTTTGCTATTGGCAAATGCAAACTTCCTGCAAGTGAGAAAAGGAACGACAGCAGGATATGACCAGGGTGTGCTCCAGTCCAAGCCATGAGTCCTGAGTACATTTTATATCCAAACAGGGCTGTGCATGTGCCAGAATCCTAATTCTGAGTGCTGGCACAGCACTGCTGGAGCATCAGAACTGCAGAGCTGCTTTTAAAGAACTTGAAAGTTATTGAAAACTGAATTAAGGTATTGGCGAGGGAATATTTTCAAGCCCAAGGAAGAACAGTCCATGTAGGTTAATAAGACTAAACAAAATTCATAAATCTAATAAAAACCCCATTGTTTAAGAGTCATCCAAGACATATAATCAAAATGATTGTCTGACATGAGAAAAGAGGTCACAAATTCAGAAGGAATGATGAGAAAACATAAGAAAGCCATAACTGAGAAACACTTCTGTGGCTTTATAAAATGTGTGAAGTTTTGATTCCCACACGTTCTATTTAGATACAGCACTTATCACACTCCTGCAAAGCCCCACTTCGAGGCAGTCATTCAATAAGCTCTCAAAACCTCTCAAAACAAGTTCTCAGCAGAAAATAAAATTATCCCCCATCACACACATTCAAAGTTTTTTCACTTTTTTTCATTATCCTAAAGGTTTTTACTTGAATCCATTCCTCTTTACCAGCTTTTCTTTTTTTGTGTGTTGGCAGACAGAATCTGTACATGGTATTAGCTGCCATTTCCTTCAGCACACATACCATATTAATTATCTACACATTAATATGCATCTAGGCTTTTATCTGTACTAATAACTTAAAAGTTCAATTGCAAAAAAAAATCTGAAACATTATATCTAACCTGATAACAGACATCACAATTCTATTTGTTAATGAATAAATAATGTTATTTTTCCTCCACAGCTCATGACAAATCACAAAGCTGCAAGTCTATCCCTTTTTCCTTCCAACATCCCTCAAGTCACAATTTTTCAAATCCAGCATTTTGACTTTCAAGCCTGTAAATGTAATTTACCAGATGAAATTTGTTTTTTCTTACACACATTTGCCTGAAACATGTCTGCCAATCATTTCTGTAGCAGGAAATATATGTTGTTTTGGCATTCCAGAAATGAATAGAAGATTGGAACGAGAGATAAAATTGTGAAAGCACTGCCATGCATTCCATAAAACCCAACTAATTACTAAAACATCCATGCAGATAAAGCCCAATTCCTCATAAACAATGACTTAAAGACCTTCCTTGGTAAATATTTGAAATGAACGTTCACTTTGCAGTCATGTGTAGAACTACTCTGCTGATAATTATGGATATGAATTGTTCATAAGAATCCTCCAATGGATTATACATTTAACTGAGATGGTCCTAAGAGAGTTTAAAAAGCTTTGAAGTAATGTGTATTTGTTCTAACACAACTCTTTTTGGTCTCATTTCTATTCAAAGCAACATACTGTACATTCCACTTTCTCTACACATCTTTGTTGTAACACCCTTTGAAATATGACAGATGTAGAGTGGCCTGACCATAAACCTCCTTCTGAGAAAATGTCTTTATAGTGTGTGCCATGCTTTTCAACAAGAACACTACTGGAGGAAGGATTTTAACACAGAGAGTTTATATCAGCACTAAAAAAAAAGAATTTACACTAAAATTGCAACTTGATTTTCCTGATCCTGATTACAGAAGATGAAAATGCTGAAATGCAATTTCACTTGCCAGTTGAAAATAATATTTTGCCAAAACTTGAATAATGTTTTTTTGAGGGTACACAAACTGACTCACATCTGGAAGATTTTTTTCCCTTTTTTTTTTCCAAATGAAATCTTGGGTAACATTAGGATTCCATTTGTCATACAGGGGTGCAACAAGACACCCATGCACACACAGATTCCTATTTATGCCAGCTGGGTAGGACTCTGAAATGAAAACAGTCATTCTGAGCAATCAGGAAACTCAGCTGCCCCCTCACTCACTCCCCTTCCAGCCAGGGCATTGAATTCAAACAAAAAAAAAAGCAGTTCTTGCTCTTTGGTAGCAATTCAGTATTTATTGAGTGTGGAGGGGTAAAGGAGGGAGGAGGGCTTGGGAACTACTTGCAAAATTTGAGCAAAAGCACTTTATGGTAGCAAAGAAACTCTAACAGGGACAGAGCAGAGCAAAGAGAAATCCTGAGCAGGAACACCAGAAGAAAAAATAATTTTTATAATGATTCTTAGGGATCATTGATGCTCACCCACAGGAAACAAGATTCCCCTTCCTGCTCTTTTGGCAGGTCACACCCAGGAAGTACCACAACCAGGCTCTGCAGGATACCCTTGATTCTCATGTGTTAATTTGAGACAAGCACCAACACAGAAATTTATTTCAGTGCTGGTTCCCATGCCAATGAAATTTATTATCTAAATTAATTCTGCTTAAAAAAAAACCCACTAAACCTATTTAAGTATTCAAATAAAATAAACTTCATTGCTTAGCAAGTGGAATTACACAAGTCACGTGCTGGAGGCAGATAAGAGAGTGGCAGTATTTCTTTTTATCTCTAAACACTTGAAATGTATGAGTACTATGTGATGATCTCTTTAATTCCCTCTATTGAACCAATATACAGATAAAAGCTTAAGGGAATATTCTACAGAGCACTGACTTAACTTCATTTTTTCCCCCAGTTGTACACTGGACACAGCATAGAACTGTGCTGCTGTTTTTAACACTTACACTTAGAAGTGTCTATTGAACCACTCAGGTTCAAAAATCTGCACTAATAGGGACAAAAGCAGGAAAAGGAAATCCAAGTTTTAACAACAAAATGAAAATGACAAATAAATGAAGACATGATTTTTTAGATCCAGAGGAGGAAAGAGGAGAGCATCCTGCCTCCAACTTTATATGTCTTATTTACCTAAATCCTCAAAGGGCAGAAGACAAAAAGCATCCAAAAGGAAATGACTTGCCCAAAATAACACTGCAGATTGGCAGCAAAATAAGCAACAGATTCTAAGCCCTGCCAGCTTTGCCGCTAACAACTGCTTCTTGGATAAAATTAAAAAGAAAATTTTGGAGAGCAGGAGGCAGCCAAGCCATATACATCAGGAACAAGCAGGCGCAGGAGGCTGTGAGCAGAAACTGGACTTTAGGAAGTATCTGAGAGCAAGAAGTGACAAATACAGAGGGGATCTGCATGTGAAATGAGAAGAAAGGAGAGGAACTCTACAAAATCCCAAAGCTCTGAGTGACTGGACAGGACAACCAGAGAGAGAAATTGTGTAGAGCAAGGGGGAAAAAATAAAAAAAGGAGAAATATCTGAGAAGGAAAGAGTTTAAACACAATTTAAAAGGAAATGGCAAGTCCACATGAAGATGGAGACAGACAGGAAGAAACACATGTCTACACAGAGGGAAGAGGTCAGGAGTGGTCAGCAGATTTATGAGATTTAAGTGTCTCTGGCAGCTCCAGAGTCCAGTCAGAAATTTGCAGGGCAATTCCCAAGACATCATTTAATCCATTACAATTTCTTCAGAAACTAAAAGCACCTGTAAGGTTTATACATTTGAGAGACCTTTAAAATATTTTAAACATAGCAGAACGAGAAATTTTCTAAAGTTCTCTAAAATTATACTATATACACTGTTTGGATATTGCTACAGTATTTAGCTTTACCAGACTTGTAAGGCAGATGCCTGCACTATATAAAAAACAATCTTGATAGAAAGGCCTCAATTCCAGTAACAGGTGAGAGAACTCTGTATCTTGCAATGCCCAGCATTGCTCTGTATTCTACATATTGCCCAAATTTTCCAGGCACAGCAGGCAGATGATGACAACATCCTCCTGTAACTCTACAGTTCAGAATCCAAACATTTTTATGAAATCAACATATTTGAGGATGCCCAATTTACAGCAGATAATCTGGGTTCATATGTAAAATGAAAATTGGCAGATTGAAAGTATTTAAGTGCACATTTATCATGACAAGCCATTCTTGTCATCTATGACTACAGATTATCAATAGCACTAGAATAAGACCACAGAATCTGGTTTTACCTCTCTAAAAAGTAAATTATTTTGCTTAAGGTATAATGTCCCCTTCTTAAAGAACAACAAAAAACCCAAACAAAAAAGCCACACCCCTCATGTTTGTTTAGCATAATCATTCCCAATTCATGAAGAAAAGTCAAATGCATTTAGTACTTTCAGCAATTGCTTTTTCTTATTCTAGAGGAAAGTACTTAGAAGTATTTTGCATCAGGGAGCTGATAAGCTGTTTTTTGATCAGTCTCAATTAACACCCAAAATACCCCGAATGCAGTCACAGAACTTGTCATGGTCATTCCCAGCAAAAGTACTTAGCTACAGAAGAATTGCTTTCACTCAGCATTCCCAGGCAGCATGAAGTCATGTCAAAAGTGATACAAACATTATTAGAAAGATAATAAGAGTGATAAAGACATCATTATTAGCCTCTGACCAATGATGCATTCCCTGATAAACATCAGCAATAATCTCTCATGCTGAGATACTTCACAAGATCTCTGTGAAGGAAATTACTGACCCAGGTGGCTGGCATAAACACTCCAGCCCTGCCAAGTGAAAAAGTGCAAAACACTAAGATATACACTAGAGCATGACTACATCTGGGGACTAGTTATTAGTCAGGAACAAAGTTGGCTTCCTGTTATTGTAAAATAGTTTATGTAGACCCAGTACCTCTGTTATGTCTCCAACTGCATAAATGTGAGGAACAGAAGTAGCTTCACTGGCATCAACAATAATCTTTCCAGTTTCAGAGTTAGTTTTCACTCCAACCGTCTCCAAATTGAGAGTTTTGGTGTCAGGGGCTCGGCCTTAAGGAAAAAAAAATTACATTAAAAGCTATTGTAAAACTTCAGCAGAGTTAAATCTAAAAAGCTGACATCCTCCACTGTGGGTCTCCAAGAACTTTGTTCTATTTGACAGTCCAAGTAGAAATATGAGAAAACTTATACTGAGAGAGCTGCAGGGGTGGAAAGCATGGATATGACATTCTGTGGGAAAGGAGCTCGATCACTATTGCCTTGCTCAGACATCAGAGGGTGATCCTTTTTAAATATGGAGGACAACACCCATTGGAAAAAGTGCAAAAAACACAGGATTGCATATTTATTTAACATTCTAAATTCAGTTTCATAATGTAGCACAAATATACACATAAAAACAAAGCAACTTCTACAATTAAAATTTCCAATAAACATTAACTGAATGGCACTCAGTGCCAACAATGTGTTGTGTATATTTTTTGAATAAAAATCATTAATTATGCTGTTCAGTGTTAAACATTCATTGTAATTATTAACATTAATAACATTCCTCTTGTAATCTGAATATACTTATCTTCAAACACTTTTAGTTCCCTCAGCTTAGATGAAAAATTTTATCAACTTTCCTCTCGAGTCCTAAATGCTGATTTAGTTATCTCAAACTGTATTTGAGCTATTTCTGTAGAGTTTAGAAACATTTTAAATGTATTTAAAAATAAATGAGGCAAATCCAACCAAGCCCAGATTTCATTATAGCTTCCTATTCCAATGATATCAAATTATCTCATATTTAAAAAATATTTTTTGTAGTGTTTTCTGCATAGTTACCCCTCAGATCACTGAAGTCTTAACAGCATTACACTGAGCTTTCTGTAGATTGTCTAAGGAAGCAATTCCTGACCCAGAAATTGGAATCTTAAATCCTATCCAACTTGTTTGAAAGTTAATAAGCACAGTTAAATTATGTATTAGCCACAAATTTTTTAAGGCTACCCAGGATCACACAGAAAAAAAACCAAAAACCCTGAATACATCCAAAGGAAGGAAATTTTTTAACATTGTGTCTGTTTTAGAGGCTTTAAATCTCTACACATACAAGTCACCTTTGCGTGAGTCATGATTTGCATTCAATTTAATACAGAGCTATAGCAAAGCAAAACAAAAAAGGAAACGTGTTTTCATTATAAAAACAAGCTCTTTGATGTTAATGTAGGAAATTATTAAACAAAAGGAAAACCTGGCTTGTCAATACAGACCTAATTATATGTAAACATATGATTCAGTGCTTTATACATCTTCCATACAGCCAGGCCCCTCAAACAATGTCACATCTGAATGCCTCTGTAAAGACTTCTGTGTATTAATTTCATCTGGTGAAACCAACACTTCCTCTGGGAGCACTGACTGAAGCTGTCGGCACTTGGCTATCTGTCTGTCTTCCCTTCTGTTGTCCCCATGGGATGTTGATCTGCTGTTCCTTCTCTGCCCCCTGCTCCCCAGTCCTGATGCTATCAGGCAACAAAAATAATAAACCTCCAGGACCTTATCTTGGCTCGGATGTGAAACAACTTCCTACCGTTGTATTTCTTTGGGTATTGAGAGTAAAGCCTGGGTATTCTGCAAATGGACAACTAATGGGGTTTTCTAGTTTCCTCTTTTTCCTGCCAGGCAGAGCCAAGAGAAAACTTAGCACGCAATGGCAGGCACTGAAAGAGGAAAAAAGAAAACCCATCAATAGAGTCATTTAAAGACCTGTGACAACAACAGTGGAGTTTATCAAACCTGCAGGATAACACTTAACCTTTCCATTGCAGCCAATTTTAACACATGTACAGCTTGGTATTAATAGCTAAGAGTTATAAAAAATGTGCTGCTTCTCATAGTGAAGTTTCTCTCTCAATTTTACTGCCTAACTATTATTTTTGAAGGCAAAATCAGAATTTTTAAACACTGAACTGAAGCTTTATTGGCCTTTAGCCCCATGTAGGTTCACCTCCATAAACAAGAATTATACTTACTGATCTTGCTTCATCTCAAATTCAGTAGCTTAGGCTCATGATTATACATTGTGTCTTGGTAGGTTGTAGTGCCGAATTCAGATGTTTCCTAACATTCACTTACTATTAGAAAATCAGTTCACACAATTTCTCAGAAGGACTTTCATCTTATACCCATACCTCCTGATTTTTCCACATTTTCAACTTCAAGAAAGCATGACATCATAGCTTATTTCTAAGATCCCAAATCCTATCGGGCACACAAACCCTTTGCCTAAAATCAGCACATGTGCTTTTAGTTTGAAGATGTTCTGAAACTGCCAAAGAACAGGAGTGTACAATTTATAGGACACAAGATTAGATATAGCTTTCACTCAAAACAGTAGAGTATGCCAGACATCTAGAGGAAAGGTGTAACTCAAATCTGACCCTTAAAAAGGTTACCTGCCTCCTGCACTTCTAACAGCACACCATAATCTCATCTTTCATAGACCCATACACTTACCACACAGCTGTGAAAACCACACTGAGCCCTGCTTTCAGTGCCAGCCCCCATTTGCTTTTAACTTTAAAAGAAAAAAAGCAGCTTTTTGATCTGTTTTTGTAAAATCTAACAATACAGCTTCCTAAGGGGGCTGTCAGCCAGGGGCCTCCACTGCAGAGGGTGACAGGGGAGTGGCTGAAGCTCACATCACAGACAGTGGCCAGGGTGGCTGTGTTGTGGTGTGGCATTTGTGTCCCATCAGCTGCCTGGGGCTTCTGGTAATTACACCTGAACACAGAACAAGGGGAACAAGTATCAGACTGTGACCTTCAGGTGCAGGACCTTCAACAGTGGAGACTGAAGCAGCTGAACTCAGAATTCAGAGGAATAGCCATAGTCAGGTAAGTAGCAGTGGTAAACGAGTGACAGCATACTCTTACATCCAGTAAGATTTCCCAGGGTGATAAAGGTGCAGCTGACAGCACAATTTTATAATGGGTCTTCCAGAGTTTCTTAACCTCAGAAGTTAGAATGCCTGTTTGCCTCCCCACATTTGAAAAATCCAAACTGGACCAAGCACACAGTTTATTGTAGATGGCCACTGTGAGGATACTGCTGGGTGACAGGAGAGTTTTTCTGGAATAAAGCTCAACCCAATAGTTTTCTCCGCTTCTTCCCTATACATCGGCACATCACCTTATAACTTTACCCAATCTGACCTCAGTCTGACCTTAATCAAAATCTTGTCTGCATTGCCAGACTCAATACTCTCTTCATTCTGAGTGCCTGACACATTCCCCAAATTAGTTTCAATACCACTGTCCTTTCCTCCTTCAAATGTCTCCTAAAACCCACAAGATGTTCACTAAAATATAACCAGCTGATAATGACTAATAAAAACCACTTCAGTGTAACTACTGTTCAGATTACAGGAAAATATTGACTAGAGTAAGATTAAGTAAGGTTAAAAATAGTTCAGAGCCTTTATCACATTGATAACAGCATGCACCATTTCTACAAGGATGCTTTTGAACATTACATCCATTACTGATAAATTTCCAGCATATCTGCCACAATTGGAAAATAATCTGGCCCTTAGTCAATACTAGGGCAGCAATTGGCTCTCTGGCAAGGCTGCTCACTGTACTCTCCTGTAGCATGGACAATTTTTACACAGAGTCCTCTCAGCAGAAAGCTCGTGGTGCAATGAGCAGAAACCTGCCTGTGGCCATCCAGTGCACACCTGGAGTTCATAACAAAAGCAACTCCAAGTGACAAGTAATCAAATTAAAAACAGCATGGGACAGACTTCTAAAATTCTACTTTTCTTGTTCTCAATGTCCTGTAAAAAGGGAGAAGGGCTAGTAACATTTTCTGAGAAGAAAGCTACAGTTCACTCTTACATTATTTCTCCTGCACAAAGCTTGCTTTAACCAAAGGCTTGGTTTCAAAGGATGGCTTTGCAGTCTCAAAAACAAGCACTCAACCACCATTCCCAAGAGAGGCAGGTCATTGGCTTCAGTCTCCTCAGCATGTATGATTGAACAGAATTTGTTTTCTGCATGAACTGTCACAGTTATTATACTCTTTTCAAGAAATTACTTCAGTGTAATTTTCTGCCATTTTAAAATCTATTTCTACCATCATTGAGCTAAAGGTTAGCATCACCTATCAACTCAAAGAGCACCTTAGTGCTGAAATAGTTCTGAATCCAATGTTCTTCACATGCAGATTTAGAGGTATAGCCTAGCACACGAACAAGTTATTTTTGTAGTTACATGCTGGTAAAATAAGTAGCATAAAATAAAAGTTACATTCAAAGTTTTGGGGTTGGTTACACAAACGGAAAAGCACATTAAAAATAGCCGTGCTGAATAAAGTCTGACTGAATGTCCTTAAAATTAGATATTGGGAAAAAACCTAAAATATCTGGCTGATATAATGGGAATGACAATTTTCTTTAGGATTGCAGAAACCATATCTAAGCAAGAGAGTAATGAATTTAAGTTAGTAAGAGAGACAGACATGGGAAGCTCAGAACCTCAGCAAACCACAGCACATTAGCATTTAGAGTTGTCTGAGATCAACAAAGGTGCTTTATTTTTCACTGAATAGTTCAAAGATTAAAAAGTCGATGGCAAGATTGTGTTTGCCAAGACAAATCTAAAGCCCATTCCCTTTTCTACAGGGGCTGGCAGAGATTTGCTCAAAGGAGATCACAGCAGTATTTTACCTTGTGGGACTTTTCACAGAAAATCTCCTAACAAAATTTCTGTTTCCCCTGTTAACCCCAACCTTGAAGAACACTATTACAAAAAATGTTATGTACTTTACCCTTTGTTGATACTGAACAACAAGGATTCTGTTTTACTGAACAACAAAAATCTGCCTAATGTCCAGTGTGGCACAAAGGACAATGTGCTTGATAACAATGATGTGCAACACCTGATACCTGTTCAGCTTTACAATGACCTGGAGCTGTAATTCTTTTTTACAGCAAAGATTATATTATTTCAAAGACACAGTTGGAATCCTCTAAGTTTACAAATGCACTGCAACTTGAGAATGGTTGTTCCACTGCCCTCATGAGGGAAAAAACTCTTATAAAGCCGTCCTAAACCAAAAGCTAAACTTAAAATCTGCTGCTGGTCATTGCTCTTCCTGTCACAGTTTACTAGCACACTACCTCCCATTCTCTGACAAACTCATTCCAGGCTATTTCACAAATACCTGCTTAGTTTAATCATCCATTCAGTGTTGCTCCTCTGCACAGTAGGACCCCACTGGAGATGGAGCAGCCCAGTTATCTTTTCTAAGGATCTTGTGAATCATCAAATTTGATTTACAGAAGTGATATTTTGCCATGTATTGCAAACTCACATAAATACTACTTACCAATTCCTTTTGTATATTAGCTGTTTGCAACTGCTGCACGCCAGCCACAGGTTTCAGCCCTTCAACAGCTGAAATGAACCCTCTCCACAAAGCCTCATCTCCTGCAACTTTGCCCTGCAGCTCAGCAGTTGCATCTGCTCACAAAGGTGTCAATCTCTACTCTTTCCTTTGGATGAAGACCCCATGTTTACTTTGAACATGGACATATTTACCATTGCTTTGGAACTCAGGTAAATTAGGCATCTAACAAACATTTTTTGTATGTCCTTAAGGGCAGGAAGAATACCATACAGTAGTAGAAGTTTATTGGTTCTACATTAAACAGAACCTTAAAATCTGATAATTTCAGGAGAATTCTCTAGAAGCCAAAGACAGGACTAGTAAGACAGAAGGACATAGAGAGCTAAACTGGAAAATCAAACATCAAAAACAAGCTCTTGCACTGAGATGGAATATAACAGTATGCAGTTCCCTCAGCAAGGATGATAGATCCATTAATTACCTGTAAAGCTTTGGACAGAAACTTTTAAATTACATTAAAATGTTGCAAAATGAGATTTCTTTTTTTCCCCTCAAATATTTTGACTAGTTCAAAAAAGCTGCTAGAAAAACAAAGGGAGCATTGTGCCTGCTTTTATTGGCTTATCCATACAAGCAGAAAAATCACACATTCCAAAAGCAAAACAAAACTCGCCACAGAAACACAATCTAATTTTCTTTTTAAAGGGTTGACATTAAGAGATAGTACTGTAGCTTATTAAACTATGTCCCACTATCAACAACTATTTTTAACGTTGTTAAAAAAAATCCTACTAAAATTCCATGATGCACTGGCAAAAATTATGAAAATATGTGCTACAATTTAGGCTACAATTAGTTAACGACAGCAGCTGCTTTTTAACCAACTCTACAAGCTGACTTGCTTCAATCAGTATTATAACTGGCACATCTGCAGACAGGAAATCCTCAACACCACTAAGTTTCCCAGCCTATTATCTGAGACACCTGGTGTGGGTGTGTTGATACAGAGCAAAACAATGAATCATATGGACTGCACACCAATTAACCAGCTTCAACTGTTAATGTGTTTTATCCTTAAGGGTGGAATGCCAATTTGAACACTAAAAAAAGGCAACACAAAATCCTCACACTATTCATTTTCCTGTTTCTAAATATGGATTGTAACTCAAATCTATGACAAAAATTGTAATACATGTAGTTCCTCTGTATTGAAATAATGAGCAGACTCATGTTACAACTGAATTGCAACAGTCTATCATGCAACCTTATTCCATTATAATTAACAGCAAACCAAGATTTTTTTTTTTATTTTTCAACTTAATAGCTCTTTTTTCCATCTTAGACAAAAGTAAACAAATTGACTTGACATTTGACATGTATGTCTCCAACTCAGTGTACTTTTCATAGAACCACGGAATGGGTTGGGTTTTTTTACCAGAAAGCTTAAGAAAAACCAAATACAGCACTTAGAAACCCACTTTTTGGAAACGTTTTCATCTCACCTCATGAATATTATTCTACAGGATTGTTATGTGTTCAGATAGCATGAGCTTTTTTTTTTCCTCTTGGCAAGCACTAGTATGTTTGATTGGTTCTGATGAGAATAATCCATTATTACAGGCTGTTTCCACAATTTGTAGAGCCCAAGGCACTTCTAAGAGAGTACTAGTTACAGTAAGGAAAAGAAAACATTTGTCATAATGCAGAACCTGCTCTCTGTTTGGGGTATTAGGAAGATATAAAGCTGACTTAACCAGGGAAATGGAACAACTGGACAGTAGATTAAATCCACTGGGCAAAATACAAAATGCTGTAAATTATCTGTTTCTGATCCTGTAATGATCTATTCTACAGCCACAAGAATTTAAATTAATATTGTAAACAAATGAAAGAGTAATGCATTCCCACTACTCTAAAACAGAAGTGCCAGATCAAAAGAATATAAAGTAGTCGAGAGGATTGCTAAAGCTGCTAGTAAAACTGATTACTTGTCTGCATCAAAACGGATTTCTTGGGCAGGACATTTAAGCCTATTTACTTTGTTTGCCAGATATCATCTGCCTGCCAAATACCACTGCTACCTTTAGCCATGCATTACTGATCTAGAATTCCAGATATTCACAAAGCTTTATAAGCACAAAAGACGAAAGGTCTCCTACTCTGGTGGGTTTACAGCCCATCTGAACCAATACAGAGACTGAGGCCAGACCTGTAACAGCGACAAATGAGCAGCTATGGGAGGCAACACTGAAGGAGTATTTCATTCCTGTGGGCTGGAGCCTTGTACATAATTTAGTGTGTTAGTCCTTGCAGGAAGCAGCATTTGTCTCAAAGGAGGAAAACCCCAGATTTGATTCCCATTTTTGGTGATTATGCTCATAGACATTTATCACAGCATTCTTTTAAACCAATCTACTCTTAGTCATCGTATGTCAGTTCCAAGGGGTCTGAGATATGTGAAAGTCCCTAACCAGATTTCAAAAAGTTATACAGTTTCAAGATTCCCTGCAAAAGTTTGTGTTTTAGAGACAGTTACTTCTCTTTCTCTGAATTGGATGATGGCTGCAGTAACAAACGTCAGCAGCACAGTTTAGAAAAAATCCTAGAAGAAATGGTAGCCTCTTAAACAGGATAAATATGCACTTATTTATAATTTAGAGAACACCACCTGCAAACCAGAGTTTGCTGAAATTCATGTTCTTACTCTAGTAAAAGTGAGAAAGACTAGATGGTCTCCCATTTACTGCAGCTCATCCAAAAATATTTACCACAGACTTCTTCCATTCACTGCAACTTTAATGTGTTTTTAGACTGTAAATGAACAAGTCAGGCATGCAAGAAAGGAATTAAACAACCATCAATGTTTAAGTCACTAAACATTTAATGGGGGGGGCTGTTATGACTTCACTTTCAGAATGGAAAGCATTGCAAATTAAAATTAAGATAATCATATTTACCTACTGCCCACATAACGGTGTTGAAAGAATCGGTTTCTTCTGTGTCCAGGTCAGCATTTTTCCAAGTGACTTGCAATCTGTCGCTCTCCAATTTTTCAACTTTAGTTGGGAAACATCTCTTTAAAAATTTTGTGCCATAAGATTCCATGTGCTCAGTTACTAAAGAAGCCATTTGCTGTTGAGTAGTGAAACAAATTTGGTTTTTCTTCCATACATGACCTTTTTAATGTAAACCCCTCCTTCAGCAGGGTTCAGGGAGCCCCAGTAAACACCTTGTGCATTTCAAACATTCTTTATCACTTAGTTACTATGCACTGCTAACACATGATAATTTAGGGAGCCACTATGACCTGCAACTCCATTCCAAGAGGCACCTACGCCTGAATACTCAAATTATTTTCAAAAAATTATAACAGTATATTAATAAAATGGTTGCTTTTAAAGCATTTGTCACTTACACAATCTAGAGCATATTCAATTTACCATTACCATAATTACAATTTTCTAGTAGTTTGATAAAAATTAAATACTTTCATAAAACAATGGGAGAAAGATATTTCCTTTTGCTGTAACACCTGACGTTTCTCTGCAATGACTATGAATCACTAAGGTTTCATAGAAAGTTCTAATAAAAAAAAATAAAAATCAAACCACTTTTGTCCTAAGAGCCTGTTTGAAATAATGCCACACCAAACTGAAGTAGTAAAATGTGGCATCAACAGGTTTATCCAAAGACATCAGTGCTCTTGACTGCAGGAACTCAGGTTGCACCTTGCCACAGTATGTTTATTACTTAAAGGATATTATTACAAAACCACTTACATAGAACAACTCCACACAAGCTCTCTCAGCTTACAAAACTTTATTTTCAAACTTGATATTAACTAATATGAAGGCAACAGCAGGGTTATGTCTCTTCAGAAACATGAGAGCTCATTAATCAGTTTCCATCAGACTCAGTGTGGCTGCAGACTGGACATAATTATTTTATCTCCATTAATACTTTATTAACTTGGTATGGCCATTGTGCTCCTCCTGCTTACAGAGGATCAAGTTCTCAGAGCAAGCCCTACTGTAAGTGTTTGACCAGGTGCTACACACACATTATTCCCTGCTTGCTCAGACCTCATGCTGTTACAGGTGTGGATTTCTTCAATGAGGAGTGGAAACTCCAAAAGTTATCCTTATTCAATGTTTTGCAAACTCATGCTACCACTTTTAAGGCATACAAGCCACTAGTTTTAAGGAAGCCACTCCAGGGTGGGAGAGGGTGGCATACAACCAGGAGCTGTCACTGGTGTCACTACCATGGATGGTGTTTGTCACTGCCACTTAAGCAACAATACTCCCACCTCAAAAACTGTGCACATATTAGGAAATGTTTGGAGATGCAAACAACACTTTTTCTTTAGGAGCTAAAAATAATAAAATCTATCTTTTCCTTTATTTGCTAGATAAGGAGACATAAGATATTCTGTACTTGCCTGGTCAAACCCACGAAGGGGGACACTTCTCATCATGACTGTAGTGTCCAATCCAATACCTGTCAGAAAACCAGCACACTCAAGGGAAACATCTGGTGACACACCAGTTAAGCAAATGTAAGCAACAATTTTGATAACCACAATATATGAGTAGTATACAAGTGGGTTTTTCACTTGGAGATAGCAAGTTCTCCTCACACAGATATCTTTAGCTTGCTTTTGTACATAGAATAAAACTTGGAAGTCTTATAGTTAACACAGTTAACACTGGATTTAAGATCCTGAGAATTTATCCTCAGCTGATCTTAATTTCCATGATGCTACTGCATAGAAAACCATTACTATTCTCTTACCAACACAACTATCATGCCAACTATATGACATGAGCAGAGGAATTCTGAAAACTGAACTTTCATAGGAAGACAGCTATGCTAGTTATAATCATAGATCATCACAGGCTTTTCAAAGGATACAGCTGGCTCCAACAACCAACCTGTTCCAGAAAAGGAAGAAAAGAAGAAAGCAGTGGAATAAGCACGTGCATATTTTTGCACAACCAGAAAAAATTATTTTCTGATGTTGATGTCACATTTGCCAACTTCCAGTCAGCTGGGACCCCCCAGTTAGCCAGGACTGCTGGTAAATGAGGGAGGGTGGCTCAGTCAGCCCTTCCATCAGCTCCCTCAGCACTCTGGGGTGGAGCCCATCTGGTCCCTTGGACTTGTGCATGTCCAAGTGCTGTAGCAGGCTTCTAACCAAGTCCTCATGATTTATGGGGGCTTCATTCTGTTCCCTGTCCCCATCTTTCAGCTCAGGGGTTGGGTACCCACTGAACAACTGCTCTTACTATTAAGGACTGAGGCAAAGAAGGACTCAGCCTTTTCCTTATCCTTATTACTGTGCTTCTCCCCCCTCCCCCACATCCAATAAAGGATGGGGATTCTCCTGAGCCCTCCTTTTGTTGCTACTGTATTTATAGAAACATTTTATTGCCTTTTACAGCAGTAGCCAGATTAAGTTCTAATTGGGCTTTGGCCCCTCTAATTTCCTCCCTGCACAACCTTATAGTATCCTTGTGGTCCTCCCTCTTCTCCCAGGGGCATAAACACTCCTTTCTTCCCTGAGTTCCAGCCAAAATCTCTATTCAGCCAGGCCAATCTTCTTCCCTGACAGCTCATCTTTCAGCACACGGGGATGGTCTATCAATTAGATTGTGTCTTCCTACCAAGCAGATTACAGTTCCCAATGAAGATTTTATTCATTGCTAAATTTTATTTTGATTTATTACCATCTGCTTTTTAATAGTTGTGTTTTTCCAAATGCCAAATATTTGCCCTTCCTGTCTTCAAACATTTGTGTACGCTATTACAGAAAATGGGTTTAATAGATTTACTTAGACTGGTATTTACCAAATATATCCATTTTAGTTCTTAAATAAAACCCCAGCTCCCACCTCTCCCAATATTTCACACCCTTTCAATCATGAAGATAACTGAAATTGTCCATCAACACTTGCAATTTATGAAGTGTATCAGCTCTCCAGCACAGCAGTTCCCATCTCTGTCCCCAGTTGATCCCTACACTGCAGCAGTTCCTCTCTCTCCTGACCACATGCTCAATTCTCCACATTTTCTGGGTACCAAAGGCAGAATGCTCAGTCCCTGTTCTGCAGGGAAAAGCACTTCCAGCCAGGCAGCCATTAACACTCAGCTGCTGGACAGGCTGCACTTGCACTCCTTTGCTGTTTTTGTCTTATACAGACTTGTTAAACATCTCACAGTTTGGAGATGGCATCCCACACAGTATTTTCACTGACAACAAAGTATTTTGTTAGGTTTTTGAATAGACTTGTGGCCTATGCCTAACCCTAAACCAATCTGCATCATCTCCCAGTTCTAACAGCAATGCTTTTAAACTTCTGAGGAGTGCAGACATGGAGACTGCAGCTCTGCAAGCCCCAGGGACTGCACAGTCAGTACAACACATGTTTTCTTACAAAAGGCTCCAGATAACATCTCTATCTTACAATAAAAACACACAACTTCTGAAGGTGTACAGAGAATAGGTTGAGTAAAAGTGATTAAAATCTGCTAGTCTGGGGTTTATGCTTGGCAAAAAATTTAACACAATGGGAAATAATTTTTGCAGCATTAGGGCATCTGATTCATCAGTGAATGAATGATCACACCCTCATTAGCATGCAGCTCTGGGAAGTGCTGCAAAAAGCCACATACTGCCCATAAAGAAATATCTACTGGAGATTCACAGGGAAAAGAATGAGAATTTCTGTAATATGGGCATATGTTTGCTCTTCTTTTTCATGAGATGAAAAATGGATGTCAGCTGGCACTTACTCATAGCATCAGCCCCATATTATTCACACTTTCCTGTACAAAACAGGGATCCTGGGCATTGTCAGTGTCTAAAAAAAAAAAGTTAGGAAAGCAAAACCTAACCTTGTTCACACCTGCTCAATTTCTTACTCATTCTCAACACATTTCAAGGCATCTCTTCTAATACACTCTGCCAAAAGCCTTCATCTCAGTAGTGAGTTTCTTCCCCATGTTTGTATATCTATGGGACTTTTAAGTTGGTTAATGGTTTACTTTAAAAAAAAAAAAAAGAATAACTGCAGGACTGACAGTTCTATAACCTCCAGGCATGTAATTTGTAGCTGAGATATGTACATTTGGAGAGGGAGAAAAGAAAGAATTACTACAACAGAGCTCAGACTGAAAACAAAAGGTGTTAAACTGAACCTTGGGAATATTTATAACAGAAACAAATCCGACAGAAACAAACCTTTAACAACTCCCTCCTTCATTTGCTAAGACACAGCCTGATAAAGCACAGAAATGCTACTGTAGCCCCTGCAGGCTTATTTTGACTAAATCTCAGGAATGCAACATATAAACACTAGACTCCCACATTACACTGTTACAACTTGCATTGGCAGCAACTGGACAAGAGCCACATTTTCACAGAAACATATTACAAGGATAAATCTCATATTTTGGTTTGGGATTTTGTTGGGGTTTTTTGGGGGAGGGTGTTGCTTTTCTTAAAAACAATTTCCTTGCATAAATCATGCCTTCAAAATTCTAGAGGTGACTGATATACTACAAACAACAACAAATGTACTTTCTTTCTAAAACTGTACCAAGAAGCCTCATTTTCCTATTTGAAGTTTAGCTTAACACAGTGCATTTTTATGGCAGAAAGTCACTGCCATGAATGGCAACTATGTTTTTTTGCACAAACACCAGTATTATAGCTCGAAGTTACTTTTGCTTTTTCTAGAATTCCTTAATAGAGAAGAAAAAATATAGCATTATCTGACTTTCAGGCTAGCAAATCTGCATTTCCTATCCCAATTATCTTCATCAGGAAATTGCTCTGTAGTTCAGTGTTGACTTGGAATCTTACTGTGCTGTGTGCTGTAAAAAACCACTATGGCATTTTAGTATTTCAAAACTAGTGTTTAATTTTTCAGTTAAACAATAGCTTCCAAAGCAAAAGTAACCCAAATGTTTCTTCATTTTTTTTTTTTTAAATCAGAACTGCCACAACTTAGGAGAACACAAAATTATGTTGGAGTTTCTCCCCTAATCAAGGAAAGGGGACTGAGCAGTCGCCAGGTGAGTTCATGCTGCCCTCTTGTGACTTGGGGTGTAATTGCTACAGCAAAACCTAACACGGAAAAACGTTATTTAATTTGATTTTAGAAAGGAATTTCATAAGAGGAGGAGAGGGAAGATCTATCAGTTACTAATGAAGTTTGGTAGTATGATATTTCTGTATTGCAAAGCAGATTTTCAGAAGGAAAACAGAAGGAAAATTGGTGTACAAAAGGTAATTTTGAACATTTTTCACCTTGCCATACAGAAAAGGTAGGAATGCCAGCATCTATTACAGCCATGGTAAGGTAACTTACGTTTTTCCAGGAGATTTCTTTAACCAGAAGAGATCATCACTTGTGATTCCATACTCCAGTGCACCTGCAACCTATGATGACACAGGTGAATCTACAATGCTAATCCTGTCAGCAATAAAAGCTAATAACAATTCAGGCTGTGTTGACTGAAGTACAGACCAAGGGGAATATATCTGGGGCTGCCAACTTCCTACCTGAATTATTCTACAGCTCTAAGCAACACCAACATACTGAATCACAGCAAATTGCTGTCTATGGAAATGTTTTTGTAAAAAGTCATCCTTTATATAAAGACAATTTTTTGCGTGACACAAGTACAAAAATCTCTCATATGTTGCTTTATTTTTACATTCTTTATCCTCCTTCACTGTGTTCTGCATCTCAGCAAAGCACTGGAGTTGTCAAATGGAAGGGTAACTTACATGCATAGGGTATTTTGGTCTTCCTCCAGTAGCAATGACAATATTATCTGCAGTAACAACAATCTACAAACAAAAATGAAAAATCAAAATCAAGCATTTGCAACCCTTTTACCTGTCTTTGGATTTCCTCTACATAAAAATGAGTGATCAGTGAGAAAACTGGCACTATCATCTGCTATTTATGAGACAATAATCAGCAATGCATTAAAAAAAAGGATGGAGATAAACTAATACCTGCAGAATTTCTCCTACCCATTCTCTACTAGGTTTTGTTTTAATATTAACTGTGCAATTGTTCTTACACTGTGCAAGATTCTGGTGACTACTTGGAAGCAGTAGTTATGCACAAATGACCCTTTTAAAATCAATTTCTTGTCAGAATAAAACACACAGAGATCACAGCAGTAATTAATTCTGTCTCAGGCCTGGAGTTAAGCTACCTCAAAAGGACAATGTTTCTAGAAAATCCTAGGCACCTACCCCCAAGAACGTGACAGCTGATATTAATCAGTAACATTAAACAATTACCCACAAAAAGGTGTTAAAAAGGCACTTTCAGGCCTTGTTAAAACCCAGCAATGGCCACCATTCTGTTATGTGACCCAGCTGTGCATTCACACTAATTGCCTCCCACACACAATTTGATATTACCGAGTTAATCACCCCTACAAATCACCTGAAGGAGGGAAACAGCTCAGAGCAATCTAATTCTCAGAACTTACATTTCTGTAAGCATCAGCATGACAGACTGAATCAAACAAAAATCTTTGGTCTCAGCATTTCCACCGGCAGATAAAAGCAATAGCATCTAACAGGCCAGGCCAGGCACTCAGCAGGCACCAATCAAGTTCATAAAAAAACTTCTCTAAGTGGAAAATGCAAATCTCATTCACTGAAACAATACTGAATACTTCAAGCAATTTGCAAAAGGACAATCTCGCTCCCAAATGACCTGAAATGTTCAAAAACACTGCAGAAATCAGCACAGCAGCTCACCTCTTTACCTGCTTTTGTTAAACCACGGACTGTATGTGGATCAGAAAAACTTCCTTTTATGTTGAAATATTTCACCTTCCTGTTTAGAAAAAACAGTATCAGCAATGCACACTTAACAAGAATAGCTATGAAATACAATCAGCCACTTTTTCTGTATTTAAGTGCTAAAAAGGGTAGCAAACAGGCATAGGGCAGCAAAAGGAAGGAATCTCATTTCATAGAGCTATTTGCAGCTCTATCATAATTTGTCACTTAATTTTTCTGTCACACTTAACCCTCTATACAAAAAAGTAACTTAACCTTGTAACAAACTTTGAGACCAGGTTATTGACCCCTTCAGAAAAGACATTTTCTGTCAGCCATAGCATCACTAGTATTACCTATAGAATTTCTCATGCTCATTTCAGAACACACAGTGATTCAGCAGAAGTAACAAAATCAGAATCTGTTAAATTTTCTGTTATAATTTCTCTATAAAAGGAACTGCATGCTGAAAAACATGGAACCATTTCTGCACTGAAAGCAAAAAAAACATCTGCTGCTCTAGCATAGTGTTAGCTGTGGCTTTGTATGGCATAGAAATTTTGGGGGACAAGATCAAAAGTATCTTAAGAAACCTTGATTGCTTCATATTGATGCAAAACCTCTCCAGACTAAAGAGAGCATCACTACACTGCTAGAAAGCTTTTGTGTATGGTCAGTGTCAACCACTATTTCACCAAAAAGGACAATAGGAGAGGAAGAGACCACTTACATTGACAAGGGCACTTACAGATCCCAGAAGAAAGGACTTACAGCCTCAAAATACTAGCTCTAGATAGAAACTTCAGAGGCAATTCTGCACTTCTACAAGGGCAAGAGCACCTCCTGGACTGTGAGAAGAAATACAAACTTCAAAGTCTTATTTACTTTTCTTGCAGTTGCACTCTGTGTCCCCAGTTCAAGGATTTCACATAATTCTGAACACCTTGTGCCATCACAGACCTGTCGCAAAACAAGAAACTGAAGATGAAGTCAGCTATTACAAAGGCAGGTTCTGCAACACAAAGATATAGGCAACTGCTGAAAATGAGCAATGAACCACAGTATTTTTTGTTGTAAAAGCAAATTATCAAGTCCAAATCAACATAATTTCTGCCCTGAGAAACCAGAAACTAGTTCTGGTTTTTAACAAGTACTAGGCTAAAATTTCACATGCAAAATTCACTTCCCTAACTGTCCCATAACAAACAGCAGCTGGGAAAGGGTTCTTGTGAAGCATTTGCAGCACACAGGAGCAGAGACAGGCAGCAGCCTTTACCAGGTATGATGAACAGGTTGGGATATATTCCAGCCATAGTGTTGGGCATCTTTAAGGGCACTCCCTAAAAGGGCAGCTTGATGCATAAGCTTTTTAGGAATGCAGCCAACATTCACACAAGTTCCTCCAAGTCCCCATGAGGTTCCTTGGGAAAAAAAATAAAGAAAAAAAAAGTAAATCCATCAGATTAGTGTAACAATGCAGTTGGGTCCATGGGAAGTAAAAAGTTCTGTAACAACACAGTTTACTGTCTCCTACAGATCAGTTTAGAACTTTCTTTGTGCTCATTTGTTTGATAAAAACCATCTCTGTATATTTTTCCTCTAAAATTCAAACCATCTCAAGATTTTTCTCAGAACTCAGAAGATTCAGTAACTAAACATTCACATTTGTAGATCTCATTTTGTGCATTGTGTACAAGAAGCCCCAGCATGACATAATTAGTAATTTTTAGAAATTGTAAATAACATTTTGACAGAGGGAATATTCTCACTTATTTAAGTCTGAATGGTAGCAGCAAGCACTGCTAACAAGCTTAACAGGAGAAGGCACAGCTGTTTCATCTTGGAGAGAAGGAGCCATGGCACAAGCTGGGCTTCAGGACTTTTACTCCAAGCAAAACAGGCAGTGTGGCTTTGGACACTGCTGTCTGGAGCTGTTCACCTGAGCAGCTGAATTATATGCATTTCCAATTATTACCCTCTTATTTCTCTTCCATACCTCGGGGGGAAGGTTCAACATAATCCAGAACAGCCACTTTTCTTCCAAACTGAGCAGCTTTAAACA
This sequence comes from Passer domesticus, assembly GCF_036417665.1. Lineage (NCBI taxonomy): Eukaryota > Metazoa > Chordata > Aves > Passeriformes > Passeridae > Passer > Passer domesticus. Next base: position 6,624,385 of record NC_087490.1, read on the forward strand.
AAGAAGCAAAGTAACGTATTTAGAGGAAGGAGAAATACATAAACAAACATTTTTAGTAGCACAGATACAGATAAAACACAGGAGATGACAGCTGGTGTTTTTTTCTGTCTAACTCAAGACACCAGACCAGAGGCCCAACCTGCCTATGTAGTCAGCAAATTCTCTGGAAGACTCTTGACAACCCAGACTGGGGCCTCCAGCTTCCACTGACCCTAAAAATGCAATTTGACCCCAAATGAGATGTTTAAGAACACTGTGGGTTGTTGAACATGCTACCCTGAGACACAAAGGGGGCAAGGTTCTCTACAGCAGTTAGTCCTTGGAAACATCTGAAGGTATTGTTGTTTTAACACATAAATGGGAATGGTATTTTTAAAAATACAGTATCTGTGGAGGTACTCTGAATACAACAGCAAAATTAAAGCTTATTAGTTTTTCCCACGACAATAAATATTTTTAAAAGATTGGGAGGAAAGCCAAACAAGATCACACCATCTGAGGGTGTGCATCAATTTGCAGATAAACCATATGGAGCTAAGTTAATGATTAATGTGCAGGTATCGAGCATATTGTGCTTCTTAAAAAGCTTTAACATTATCAGTAACACTTCCCTTAGTTTCCTTACACCCCACTGAAGTTAAACCAAAACTTCTGTTAGTTACTTATGCATACAAACCTTCTTTTGCACAAGCAAGGCCTCCAGACCCTCCACCAATGACCAGAAGATCATACTCATTCTTTCCTGTGAAGAGGACGTGAAAAAAAGGACTAGAAACAGACCAGGAAGATGGGAGAGGTATGTAAGAAAGACAGTATCAGAGTACACCAATTTTTACAATTGATTATTGCTGATTTGGGTCTTCCTCACTTCACTCTTGCACTGTGGTTTGTCCATTAAGCTATCTACTCTGGTTTTTGTGAATGAAATACAAAAACTGAAACACTTCAACAAAGTGAAAAAATAGATTAAATTTTTACACAGTGTCCCAAGAGGCCCATAATTAATGCAACTGAGATCCAGCACAGGTCTCTGGCTGGGAATTACAGCAGCGACTTTTACGCAGATATTTTTTCCGCGGGGTCACCTTATCGGACTCCCAAGCTTTGTATGCCGTGCGCACCTTGGCGGGGCGTGGGACGCGGTCAGAGGGAAGCTGGCCCCTGCTGCCAGCCCGGCCCCGGCACAGGCGGCCCCGGCACAGGCGGCCCCGGCACAGGCGGCCCCGGCACAGGCGGCCCCGGCACAGGCGGCCCCGGCACAGGCGGCCCCGGCACAGGCGGCCCCGGCACAGGCGGCCCCGGCACAGGCGGCCCCGGCACAGGCGGCCCCGGCACAGGCGGCCCCGGCACAGGCGGCCCCGGCACAGGCGGCCCCGGCTCCCGGCGCGGAGAGGCGGCGGGAGCGGCCGCAGGTGAGCGATGACTCCTTCCAGTGAGAGCACAGGCTCGCTGCTGCTTTCGGAGCCGTCGCGGGCAGGGCGGGCACCGAGCCCGCGCAGCAGCCAAGCCCGGGCGGGGGGGCTCGCCCAGGAATTGCCGAGCGGGCTGGGAGGGCCGCCGCCCTTTGGCGCAGGGAAGGTTTGGCTGTCTCTGGGCAGCCCCAGCCCCACTGCGGAGCCCCCACCCCGCTGCACTGTGCTCGGAACCCGCGGGTCCCTCAGCGCCCAGGGGCCGAGGGACGGGCTCGGCCGTCACCGCCGCGGCTGCCAGAGCCCTCACGGGTGGAGGCGGCCGCCGCCCGCCCCGCCTCGGAGTAGAGCGGAGAGGCGGCCCGGTCGCCACAGCAGCCGCTCAGTCTGTGATCTACGGGTCGTGGAAAAGGCTTGAGGGACCGCTCTGGTTGTCGGAAGGTGCGGGCAGCCGCTTCCCGCGGACAGCGGCGAATGCGCGGCCGCTGGCGGGCCCGAGCCCCGCGGGTACCGCGTACCTGAGAGCGCTCGGAGCGTACGGCACAGCCCCGACACTGCCGGGGGACGCGTCCGCCGCCACAGCGCCGCCATGCTGTACGGCACAGGGCCCCGCGCCCGCCAGGACCCTGCGGGCTGGCCGCGGCGCCTGAGCGGAGGGCGGCGGGGCCCCGTCTGAGGGGAGCGCCCGGCCCGAGCCCTCACGGGGCTGGGGGAGGCGGGCACGGGCTCCGGCGAATCACACACACCGCCACAGAATCGTTAGGGTTGGAAGGGATCTCTGGAGACCACCCAGTCCAAACCCCCGTACGAAGCAGGGCCACCTGGAGCAGGTGGAATGGTGGTTTGGGATGTCTCCAGAGAGGGCGACAGCACGACTGCCCTGGGCAGCTGTTCCAGTGCTCTGCCACCGCCAACATAAAGTTGTTCCTCATGCTGAGGTAAAACCTCGTGTGTTTTAGTTTGTGGCCATTGCTTCTCATCCTTTCATATTATTAATGAGATTCCCTTTCAGTCTTCTCTTCAGACTAAACAGGTCCAGCTCCCACAATCTCTCCTCATAAGAGATGCTCCAGCCCCCGCATCATCTTCATGGCCTCTGCTGGACCCTCTTCAGTAGCTCCTTGTCTTTTTACACCGAAGAGCTCAGAATTGGACACAGTATTCCAGTTCTGGGCTCCTCAGTTAAAATCTGCGTTAGACATTTGGAAGGAAAAAAAAAAATCTCACAGTTTGCTTGACTGGCTTCCCCCCAGATCCTGCTGTAGAAAGGGTTCAGGGAAGGCCTTTCTGGAAAGACAAGGAGCATGGTGACTGCCCAAAACCTGCACTGATATCCAAGACCTGTCCTTTCATCAGAACCAGCCATCCCTCTGTACAGGTGTGTGACAGGAGCTGCCACAGCCCCTCCTCAGGTGCAGGGCACCGGCTGACAGAAACCTCTGAGCAGGTTTGAACAGAGCACCTTCCCTGAGATGTTAGGGGCTACACGTGAGGTGTTGCTCCATGTTCCTGTGACTGTGATACATTCAGGATTGTGAGCAGGACTCGGGTCTGGAAAAAGGAGTTCCTCTGCTGGAATGCTGGAGTGGGGCCCAAGTGCTGTGGGTCAGTGACCCCAAACTGCACCAACAGCTTGCACACACGGCTGGGCTGGGGTGGGACAGATATCTGCTCAGCACAGCCTCAGAGTGCCTGCAGTGCCTCAGCCTCCAGCAGCACTCCCTCTCCCTGTGCCACCTGCCTGCTGTTGATTAAACCAGGGCAATGCTGCTGACCTATCCTGAATGGGAGCTGTGAAAGTTCATAATGCCTGTGATGTGTTCTGACAGCCTGAGGTAAAAGGCCTCAAAGCTGGCATTGATCAAAACAAATCAAGAGAATGAGTTTTCCTCGTTCAGAGGTGCTGGCTTGGCCTTTGCTGAAGCTCAGTACTTGCCCTGCTGCTGCCATAGGTAGTGGGTCAAATGTGTTAAGTGCCACCAGAGCCAAAAGCAGTGTTTGGGACAAGAGAATCACATGCTTTTTCTACAGAAAAAAAAAAAAGGTTTTAGGCAGTCGTGGTTCAGGCTTTGCATCTGGGCCCCGCTCACAAGGGGGCAGCATCCAACCATTTTATTTCAGAAAACGTCAATCCTCTGGTCCACAGCTGAGGAGAAATGGCAGGAAATTAAAATACTCCAAGAAAGTTTTATAGAATTCACTTCACCTCCAATGTAATCTCATTATTTTTGTTCACCCCGTTAATGTTTGAAAATACATGAATGAGGAATTATTATCACTTTACTAAGTGGATGATGACTTTTTTCCAGCATCCACTGACATTAAATCTCCCCCCCACCTCAAAATACAAGAAAACCAAAGGCAACCCCCCTGTTATCACTAGAAACACTGTTACCCACTGCAACAGCAGTAGAAAGGAATGACTAGAGCATACTGAGAGGCCTTTGACTTAGAGAAACCTCGAGCATATTCAGATATAATCTTTCATGCTTTTCAAGGTACATCCATGCAAAGCTGTTTCAGCTTTTCATGTTAGGCACTATTCTGAGCTGAATCAGGCAGTGCTGAGATATGCTCTTCACACAGATTTTAGTTCAGACATGTAGGATCAAGGGTAGAATTAACTCTCCCCAAACACAAAACAAGTTTATATGAGGAGATGTCCCTGCAGCATTATGGTGTTCTGCTAACAAGGAAAGGCCTTAAATGTGGCAAAGCAAAATGAAGCTACATTGAACCAAATGAAAGGAAGGTGGGTGTTGGTTTCTTCTGCTGTGTCTCAAGGGAAAGGATGAGAGGAAATGAGCTTAAAATGCTAAGGGAGGTTCAGATTAGAAAGTCAGCTGGTGCTGTGCCACTGTGTGAGCGTGTGATGCTGGGGTGTGCCCAGCCCTGTGGCTGTATCCCACAGCTCAGGATAGAGCCCAGTGCAGTTCCACAGGCTTTCCCATCAGGACTGCCAGCTTCAGAACAAAGTCCAAAATCTGTGCTGTGACTTTCCACTTGTTCTTGCTCATTGGCACAGGCTGATCCTCAGGGGTGATAGGAGTGGGTTGTGCTGATGGGGACAGCATCAGTAAGAGCAGAGCCCCTGGTATTTCCTCCTGTCAGCACTGAGTAGGTGTGTCTGTGCTGCACTTCAAAACTCTTTTTCAGGGACAGGAGACAGATAATGGTTATCAAATGTGCTTTCTACTGTATCTGTGGCTCAGCTCATATGGCTTTCTACTCTTAATTTAATTATTTTGACTCTTAATTTAATTATTTTGTGGTTAGCATTATGTTGATTAGATAATTAGTGATAGACATTTATATATTAAAAATATATTTTAATTTATTTTAAGAAAACAAGAACAAGTATTAAGTTCTTTAGCAGCAAATACATTCTATTATCAGGAATCATTTAGATAAAGTCTTATGTTTCTGCAGTGGAAGCATATACTTCCAAAACTGAGATGAAAAAAACTTCTTCCAAGATACTTATCAGACTTAGCATCATATTTCCACTGAATTGTGTTAGTTGTAGCTTGTCAAATTTGAAGTCATAAATGAACTTATGCACTAGTTGTGGTTTGGTTTATTTCCAGGCAGAGATGTTTATTCAATATACTTTAAAGAGTGTGGTGTTAAAAGGGTAAAGGAGACACCCGGTATCGGAAATGTACACAAATCCATTCAACAAAAAAAAGGTGCTTTGTAAGTTGTGAATTGCTTTTGTTAGCAGGCAAACTTTCTCCTTTTGAATTTATTGTAAAGACAGCTTGCAGTTCTGTATGTTGTTTCCTTAGTAGGAAATAGGTTTTATTACATTCATCAATGGCTTACTTAAATTCTCCCTCATGAAGATGACCAGGACCAAATACTTTTTCTACCAAACTTTTTAAAAATTTTGACTTTTCAAGCACATCTTCTTGTCTTTCCTGTTTTTCTGGCATAGTTTCCTTCATGTCTCACATTCCCAGATCAGCAACCAGGGAGGGTGGGGGGAAGAAGAGAGGTGACAGGTAGATACTGTCTTTGGAAGTCATCACTTTGTGTCCCTTTTAGTGGGTGGGGTGGGAAATCCATTCTCTCAGAGGTTGCATTTTGTGGTGTGACCTAATGAATAATTTACAGAAGTGTCAGTGAACTCTGCTGGATCACTGGTTGAACTAAGCTGTCTCTGCATGAGGTAGGACCTTTTGGTTTCTTACCATCTCTCTTTTTAAAAGATTATTCAAGAATTATGTTCAGAAATTTGTCTCAGAGTAGGACTAGTTCAGAATTTAATTTATGCCTTTTTATTATTTCCTTTCTTCCTTAACATAGATCTTCTGTTCATAGTTTGTCCTGAACAAATGATTGATTGCAAGTAAGAGAAAAAAACAGCAGAAACAGATGAAACTTCAAGTAACACAAGCTCTTGGCTTCATTCAAATGCTTCAGCACATATTGCCAAAAAATGTGAGGGTAGAAAAGAGAGAAATGTGATAGACTTAACTGCTTCAGAGTTTTTGTGACGAGTTAAAACATCTTTGAAAGCTGAAAGGTTTTTTCAATCTTCCTCATAACCTTTTAAGAGGCACTGTAAACACAAAATAGTCTAACTGCTTGTATTATCTGTTCAAATTTAGAGTATGACTTTGCTGGCCACCTTTCTTCTCTTTTAGCTGTTTCCTGTTTTAGATATCGCTGGGCAGTTTCCTGATTCAGGCATGAGTGGTGCTTCCTTTCTTCAAAATTCCTCTTTTGCATGTTTCACAGCAAGACAGACTAATTTGACTGTGGAAAACAGCAAATTCCCATAAAAGAAAATCCCTCCTGCTATTCTGAAAATGCAAGCTCAAAAGAATTTTCTTCCACTCAGTGTTTCACATGATCTGTGGGGTTTATGATAATGTGCTAGCTCTCCTGCCTCCCTTTGTTGCAGCTTTTAAAAACCAGTCTTTGTCCGGGATGATTAGAAGAAGGGAATGCCATTTGTTGTTGTGCCAGGCATGGATTTAGGGGAAAAGCTCTGGCTCCGTGCTATGCACAGCAAGTGGGAATGGCCCTGCACGCTGCACCGTGTGACTGCAGCTGGGAGCTCTGTCCATGAGCAAGTCTGCTCAAGTTTGTGCAGCCAGAGCAGAGCCGAAGTGGCGACTGTCAGGGTGAGTCAGCCTCAACCTGCCACTTATCCTGAGCTGCTGCCATTCATGTGATGTTGCTCCCAGGCTAATGCATCCTGGTTCTACACCTTCCCATGGATGTGCCCTGTGAATCCAGTACCTCATAGATATTCTGAAGTCTTTTAAGATCTTGGCCCTACATAAACATTGTATTAAACCAATACATTTGTAGCTCTCTGCATTAATATTCAAGGCAGATAATAATCATGTGTATTAATATCAGGGCAGATTTTTACTGTCTAGACAAGGATAAGTCATATAGATAGTATATAAATTTATGCTCTGTGGAGTTTGTAGCATTGTTAGTACATTAATAAAAAAACTTGCAAAAATATCCATACTTATATAGACCATGTGTTGGGCTAACAGGTAAATTAAAGACAGGCATAAACCAATGTCTATCAGCCTACCAAAGAAACTTCTCTTGGGGAAGAAAATACCCCATAACATATTACAAGGTTTCAACTTTCTGTTAACTTGGAAGCAATATATGGACATTATCACACAGTTTGGGTGGCTTAACCAACTTACCCTCTAGCCTTGTCTAACTTGCAGTTATTGCCATTCACCATTTTTACTTATGCAATGAAATATGTGGACAACAGCAAGGGTTACTTGCAGGCGTAGCTTTTATCACACAAGTAAACAGCTGTGGGCAGGCAGAAGCAAGTTTGCTCCTCCCATGCTTCGAGCCTGAAGAATATAACTCAGCTCCAAGTTAGAAGACTTTTAAAAGTGTTGCCATGGGATGTTGCTCAATCTGGGAAGTATTGGCACTAAATCATGCTGCTAAGCAGAAGCTGGGCTGACACCACCCACAACTAGCTGTAGTTAACTGCAAGGACTTCTCCAAAGAGCTGCTGTATACTTACACAAGGTAAAACTCTATACTTAGTGCTTAGAGTAAGTTTTGCTGTTTTAAACTCTTTTTTCCACAGCCCAGCAGTAAAAAAATTTCTCTGCTAATTTGAATTGTGGGAGGCATCAGGGATCATGCAGACACAACCAGCTTTTGACCAGACAGGAAATTACTGTCAGTGAAGCTGGACTGCAGTATTGCTTACTTCATTCTTTGTTGTGCTTGATATCTGGATTATAAGAAAATATTTGCAGAGCTAAAGCTCTGTTGTACATGGAAGGGATAGTTCAAAGTTATTCTATATTGACATTGGGGACTGTGCTGTATTGCAGGGTCTTAGTTATGTTTTGTTTAAAGCTACAAGAAACATTTCAATTTCACCCACCTGTTTTCCCCCACAATTCTTTATTCAATTACTGTGGTTAAAATTATTTGGTTTTCTCTTGTCATGCTCTCAGGTGGTCCCTAATTCTTTCAAGGACCTCCCCTATCACTTGACAAAGCCTGAAGTTCTCAGAACTTCAGCTCCTGTTTCTGCCACATTTGGTACAAACACATTCTATAAGTCTTTAAAAAGTTTCTAGGCTTGAGCTTCAAACACTTGCTGACTAGGTTGGAGTTTTGCAGTGAGAATACAGGAGAGAGCTGTTGCCATATTGTGTTTGGGATTTTTTTGGTTTTCTTCTGATTTTCTTCGATGGTGCAATTTAATTGCAGCTGGATTATATCATTCCTACCTTGAAGGAAATAGTATAGACAGACAAGAGGGGAACCAGGTTTCCTAGAATAAGCCTCTTTTTTTATCTTAGGGCTGTTTGTAGAAGAATATTTTTCCAACTAGAAGGCACAGAGATTCAAATGTGCTATTTATAATGTATTGATTGCAGCTCCTCCTGTAGCTGCTATTAAGCCATTTGCTATACATACCTCGCCTGCCTCCAGCAGCACTCTATATTTAACCCACATGCCTAGGTCCTGTTCCTACCAATTCTGCTCTGGCTGTAGCATGCCACGTCTGAGCTGAAAAAAGCACTAAATCCCTTGGGCCAAATTCATTCCTGAAGTTGCTTGATTGAACACATTGCATTTATAGTGAGCACAGATTTGGCTCACACCTGACTTTGTCAGCAGTCACTGTGCTGTAACTAAGTAACAAGAGCTCTGTCGTTAGGGGACAGATGAATAGCTTTCTCTACGGTTATTAGAGCACCGAGCACCTTTAAGGAGTGCAGAATCTGTGAGAGGAGGAGTTGGGGAAAAGGACACTGCTCCTTTTAGAGAATGTGTAACAGAACTGATAAGCTATGCCTGTGATGTGATCGAATGTGACTGAATACTGCAGGCTCTTGGACTCTTATTCTGTAAAATCCACAGGAGAGCAGCACAGGAAAAGATCGGAGGGAACAGCTTCTGCTGTACTAAGAAAGGTATATATTTATATTTTCTTATTTGTCAGGCTTGACATGATGTGTTATCTTAGATAATGTCACTATTTTAAACAGTGGTGCTTATGAAAGAAGTGGTGTTTTCCACATTCTGACTGGCACTCATTGTCAGGAAGCCAGTCTGTGGGCAGCAACAGCTTTCACAGAGAAAGAGTAGGACATATTTGTGTGTAGTGCATTTGTACTGTATCGTAAATCTTGACAGCTGAAAGAAGTGAGATGAGATAACCCTGACTAAATTGAAAATTTAATTTATGGCTATAAGTATGCTGGAATTTGGTATTCATTTATATCGAAGTAAAAGCTGAATGCAAGTCAAGCTTCACATTCAAGTTCAGTCACATCATTTGGCTGAATAGCTGCTTTTCTAAGTGTTTTGCTGCAAATGTATTTTATGGAGGTTTTCATTCTCAAGAGGGAGTTCTGCTACTCCAAAAATATCTCTGAAGAAGGGACAAAAAGTGAGTACTTTTGCTTGTCCTGTTGGTGCTTATAGAGTATCTTTCTGATGCCCATAATGGATATTTTTACTTTCTGTCCTTTACAAACAAACTCCTATTTACCAATACTGTCAACCACGTCATACTGATAAACTCTGTAAACAACCATAAACAACCTTTACTTTGTCTCTGCACTTCTGCTTACTCAGTCATGGGCTTCTCCAACAAAGCCCTCAGGGTCAGAACCACGAGCATTTGCACAGTTTTGCAGTGTTGAAATACAAAAGAAAAACTTCCTGATTTACAGCTTTAGTTTGCATTAATGAGAAAAGAGTTTGATCACATTAACACTGCAAGCAATTTACTTACCACCCATGTTTAGCAATGTTTCTCAGCAGTCTGGTACCCAGTTTACATCTGCCAGTCTCATACTGTTGTCTTTCAGCATTCCTTCAGGATCACTGGAATTAAAAGTGACTGGGAATTTTTTAAAAAAAACCATAATTTTGGCAGCAGTCCTTGAAAACAGACCTTAATGTGTGAGGCCATTCTAAAGCTCTCTCAGAAAGCAATTTCTAGACAGAGACCCTCTATGCCCACTCCAGGCACTTTTCTGGGGGGAGCTTTCACTCAGGATTTGAAGCCAATCCCTACCCTGCTCTGTCTCAGGCTCCCTCTTCCCACACAGTGTTTGATTACCTGCTATGCTGTGGTGAATCCCACCTTGCCTGGCATGTTAGAGTTGTTAATTTTCATAGAAATAAGTCATCATTTCAGCAGAGATTTCCTTCCTAATCCTTCAGATCCCTCAGCAGGTGTCCTCACTACCAAGTTTCAGTCATGCATTCCCCCCAGCCTGAAGAGCAGCCTGTGGACAGCAGAAAGCTGTGCTGGGAGAGAGACAGATTTACAGTAGATTAGCTGGTAGCCTTGGAAGCAGGGCAGGAGCGTGCAGTGGGGATTTGGGACACTGAGGATTCAGCCCTGTGATATAAGGAAGAGACTGTCAAATAGGTCTGTCCTGACAACAGTTAGGCAGTTTGGTCTTTCCTCTTCCACCCCTTCTCCCTACCTTCATTTGGGGCAAAATCATTCAATAACGGCTTGATTTTACTCCCTGGGGAACATGAAAATCTCAGCTTAGAAAACTCTCCACAGAGCAGCTCCTAGTGTGCTGTCAGGGCAGAGCACTTTCTGCTTTTGTCACTCCACTGCCTCCCAGGCAGGATTTGTACAGTTCTGCTGAGCCACCCGAACCACTGCTTTGAAACCCTGGTACAAATAGTACAAACACATCTGGAGTGCTCCAGTAGGAATAAGGACTATCAGAAACAAACACTCCCTAGGGGTACCTGAACGGGTCTTATTCCTGAAAAGCTGTCTTTGCTTAAGGCTCAGTAAAGTGCATTTCTTATCCTTGAAGAATTCTCTTACCCCAAACTCTGGCTTTAATCATTCAGTGTGTTCACTAGGTCAGTCTGGATTAGAATGCTCCAAATTCCTGTGGACCTGCTTGTTGGATGGAGATGAGGCCTCTCTGTGTGGCCAGTTCATTTTAAACACTGCACTTCTTTATGGGGCACACAAGCTTTATTTAATCCTTCTGCTTTGGGTAATAGCACTGAATACCATCTAGAGAATGGCTACTGGGAAGGGAGTTTTAAGTGGGTAGCAATTATCCTAATTGAAATCTATGTGGGGAGAATGGATTTAAACACCCTTATGAAGCTTATTTGATGGGGCTCCCAAGTAGGCAATGTGCAGTTTTCTGTTCTCTTCCTTTAATTCAGTAAGAAGTAACTTGTATTTGTTTCCTTTCAACCTGAGAAGAGGGAAGACAAAAGGCCATGGGGGCAGAAAACAATCATCAGAACTTTGCATTTATAGAAGACAGAAATTTTTGTAGTCATGGCAGTGAAGCTAAATTACAGTAATTTGAAAAAAACTGAGAGGAAGATCTAGATTTCAGGCAAGAAATAATGAAAAATTATATGAAGTCTGTTCAGATCGTTTTCATGATGTCAGTGGAAAATCTGAATGTCAGACTCCCAGACTTAGTTTCCATTGAAATACAAGCTATTCACATTTGGCAATATGATGATTATTCTTCACAGAACAGTTGCACTCACTTGAAAATACATAAACAGTAACGAAAGAATAGAAGGTAAAAAGATTTTTTTTGACCTTTAAATGTACTAAATTACGAAGCTGTTGAATTGTGTTGCCTACAGCAACAGGATACAATATGTTTGGCAGAAGTTAGTTTAGACTTTCTGACCAAAATACTCTGCCTTTCTTTCTCTGGGAAAACATCAAGAAAAACAAAAGGCCACAAAAGAGAGATTGCCTCATTCCAGACAGCATAGGACTAAGAGTCAGAAACTCCAGTCCCAGCACAGCACAGATCTCCTCTGGCCTAGTGCAGAACATTGTTAAAATATGTGTAGAAATGTGCTGACTCTTGTGCATTGTTTTCACAATGCTTCATAAACAGCTAATATATCCTTACTAGTGTGCAAATCCTCTGCATACTTCAGTGCATCAGTGTCTAAAGGCATAATTTCAGCAGAAGCTGAAAAAGGTTGAATGATATAAACTTATCAAGTGCTCCCCATTCACCAGGTTATGTGAGTTAATAAAGTCCAAATTAGATTCTAACCCCTTTAGCACCAGAATGCTAAAGTACTGTCTGGATGCGTGGAGACTCGTAATGAACTCTTAAACAACCAACCAGTACTTGGCAGTTAGATTAAATGCATGAAAAATTACAGCAAGACTGCATGTACCATCTTTCCTCAAAGGCCTGAGTTGTCAGCTGGCTGAAAGCCCTTCAGGAAAGCATTTCAAGCACTGCTTGTCTCCACATTTTCCCAGTTGTTCATAAACTCAAGAATAATAATGTCACATAGGCATTTGCTGTGCAGACAAAACTATTTTGCCTTTCCTCAGGTGTTATCCATATATTCATAGCAGGGACTTTTCTGAAAAAGATTTATTCAGCATTACAATGCCTTGAAAGTTTACACAAGTAGTAGTAACTTTAACTCTTGTGGCAACACAGAGGATGATAAAACAGCTAATCAAGGCCAGATTTGAAAAAACATTGCCAAAATGAGACTCACAGCTAAATCCCCTGGCTCAGGGTCACAAAGTTTACTCTCATTCCAGCCCTGGAGAATAGTAGGCTAATAGATGTGCTGTCTTTGTACAAAAGGGTGGGGAGTTTCTGATAATGTTTAGGACTTAATTTTCAGTACAAAGCAAAGCAATATCAGTTTATCCAAGCTAAAACTGTAATGAGAAGCTCTGTAATTAGGCTTAGTAGGATTCACCTTGAGTAGAAAAATGTTCTATCAGCAGTTTTCCACCTCACAAGTATTTCAACATTTGTCATCTCTTATTTTTGCATCTGTAGGAAATGACATCTTGTTAATTACTCATAATGTAGTGAAATATAAGCTTCAGAATAGTTAAATAGTCAAATTTGAAACTTCTTTAATCCACTGAGTGTGAATCTCACTAGGGTATATGCTGTTGTTAAAACTTAGACAATTTAAAGGCGCTTACTTTCACATTCTTATTTTTCTTCTCAATAAACATCAGTTTTTAGCAAAGGGGTGTTGGTTTGGAATCAGAGAAGCAGTTGCAATCAGTAGTTTACATCACATTTCCGTACACCTTCCTCTAACAGTGCTATGAAAACTTTGTACATTTTTTATGAAACACTGAAAAATATCTCAGTTCAGTCTGGTTACTTGGACTTACCTTAAAAATTGATGTTACCAATTGTTCTAATCCTTATTTTTTCACGTTAGGGAATTCTAGGAACAATTATTTTTTAGCAGAGGTTGGGAAAATGTACCCGAAGGATTGATAAATAGCATTACTGAAAGATCCTTATTGTAACCTTTGGTGAAATGGCTGGAGTCAGCTGCATGAGAATAAAGAACAGGATGTATTGGTTTGGGCTCCATCACATGGGCATTTTATGATTTAGAAAAACTGAAAAACTTACTATCATATGAGAGTAAGGGGATACTGAATCCCCTAACTTGACATCTGTTGGCAAAATAGCCGATCCCTAAGTCTGAGCCAGTTTTCATGGTTTCTTTTAAACACACTGGAATGACTTAGGTGTTTCATCTCCACAGGCAGGTAAGTTGGGGCAGCAGATTCCCACATTTTGTGTCTGCTTCTCTCTTGGAAAATGTCTTTTTAAATCTCTGTAAACTGAAACAGAAGTACTCCCATTCAAATGCTGATTGTTTGATTATGGTGTACATCAGGGGAGAACTGCTGAGCTGCATTATCAAGTTATGATTTGGTCTTATGAAACCTGCCAAAATGAGTAAGATTAGATGCATAAGAAAATAACTCAGTGCTTTAGAAAGACCCATCAGTAGTTTGACAGGTTTGGGCATGAAATTTTAATATGTTTTCTTTTAAACTCTGTCTTCTCAAAACCAGATGTACTGATACGTGTTATTCATTCCTTCCCATAATGTTGTCCCTCCAATTTTCTGTTTATTCCCTTGCTGAATTTTTCATTCGCCTGCTATTTTCCACTTCATATTCTAGCTTTCAAAGAGAAGGCTCCCTTTATTATGGTGTTTCTAAAGCACAGAAGAGGTTGCAGTGCTAACCTGTGTATTTGGAACCTCAGTATAAGCTTTAAATAATAAGAGTAGCTGCCTTGTAATAAGTGGTTATGGGAAACTTGACTGTATGCAAGTTTTATTGCATACTTAATGAAGCTCATGAATCCACATTAAAGCTAAAATTACTGTTGCATTTTCTAAAGCTGTCATAACACGACTGTCTCCTAGGTAGTGGTAGTTTTAAATTGGTTGAATTACACACTTAATTTTCATATCAAATATTTTCCAGCTAAGAATATGAAAGCAATTACCTATTTTGGTACAGATCTTTTTTCCCTCTGGGTGCATGACCATCACCATGCCTCTTGCTCTTGGCAGACTGCCTTTACAGTCTACTGCTGTCACTAAATTTATTTTCACACCTAAGAAGATAGAAATTAAGAAGGACAAACTTTGAAAAATACTGTGTTGAAAAGAAGAAAACCAAAAGTGTCCTCTTCTCTCTTTTTAGAAGGTACTTCTCTGGAAAGTGGTTTTCAGAATAATTGCCTCCTGAAGGAGTTCTGCTAAGAACAACCCATACTGCCAGTTTGTGAAGGTGCTGGGATGTTATACAGAAATATTAATAATAAAAAAATTCCAGTAGCTGAAAACCATTGATACGTCAAAAATAAGTGAACTCATCTAGGAATGAAAAAATCAGCATGTACTCTGTAGGTTGTTTCTACCTGTGGCCAGCCTCTGGGGAGGCAGGTGGGCTCTGCTCTTACGTGTGGTACCATTCATGTGGGATTCAAGTGCAAAGATCTGAGGCATTGTCAAAAGTGGATCCCTCTGAGTACTTGATTCAGTCAGTCTGAAAAAGAAGTCTCAGCATTCCTGCAGGACAGGGAGCAGGGCTGAGTTAGCCTACAGAGGCTGTCTCCCTGTTTAGAGAAATCTCATTAAATGGTCTCATATCAATGCTAAGCAATAAGGGAGGAAAGCTGTCCCCCAAAAATACACTACCTAGTTCATGCTGCTGCTCCCATCCACTCTTGCTGTCTGACAGATCTTTGAAGGGCAGCCCCAAACATGCTGGCAGGATCTCATAGTGCTGAAGCAACAGCCTGTGGCAAGGTCTGCTCAGAGAATGCCAAAGTATCCATTGTAACAGAGAATTATGTCTGGCAGTGGTCTGCAGGAATGCTGAATGCCAGCCCTCTTCAGTGCTACAGGGACCTGACTGTGGCTGGACTGCCACCAAGCGAGTCACGGGTTTGCAGGGTCCCAGCTTCACGTGTCCAGAGGCAGGAAAGTTAGAGATCTGCTGGCCTTAGGAAGTGTTTTCTGGGCCCCATCCATTCATTGCAGTTCAGAATAATTATCTCTCACCTGTGTCAGTAATCCAAATCCATCAACAACAACCATACAATCAACTAAGCCATGAAAAGTCAAGAAACATGAGTCAAGTGAAGCTGGAGAGATATTTAATGTTAAACTAATGATCTTTCCACAGCTCTATTGAAGTTTTTAGTGGAGAGATAATGTCAAACATTTTCGTGTAGAAAACTAAAAAGAACTGAAGTCCCATCTGAAAGGTGCAGGACAATTGGGCCTGGTCAGTACAACTACTTCTGCACAGAGGGAAAGAAGAAAAATTGACATCCAGGCCTTCATGATCCTGTTGAAGTAATGAAGCAGGCTCATATTAGCTAGGAAAAAAATATTCAGAAGGTCCAAGAAGCAAAATATTAATGTGCTAGTGACACTGACAGGCTCTGAAAGGAAAGGTCTCAGGTCAGACTTTGCAAGAAAAGCATTAGGGGTAACTGTTAACATTGGTGACTGCTTGAAAGAAAAAGAAATAGACTTTTAACAGCTCCAAACAAATCATACTTGCTCTGCAACCAAGATAAGAGAATGACTGAACAAAATCAGCTGTACTGTATCTTGAGCATATCTCCATGGAAACTCAGTCATCTTCTGAAGTCCAAATGTGCTCTGCATGATGATTCAAAATTTAAGTAGTGGGATAGATTTTCCCCATGTGTATATGCCAAATCCCACTACAGAATGGAGGTCAGACCATCCATAAAAAATAGGATTTTTCTGGAACAATATTTGGGGAAGCAAAAAAGAGAAGCAAGAACAAGTAGGAAGAGATTTGGAGGAATGTTGTTATCTCCTAGAATGAGATAATCCCTTTGTCATTGGTCTTGGTTAATTTAGGCAAAATGTTTGAGGATGTTGTAGCTCCTGTTGGAGCTGGAAGCTCCTCGTGCAGTGGCATGCTTGGAGCCAGGACTGAGCAGCTGTGTGGGGGAAGGGACCAGAGCATTAAATAAAGCTACTTGTTGACTGCCTGTAGAATTGGCTTCTAAAGGAAGTGCTACAGAGCACCATCCATTACCAAGTGACAGAGAGCCTTTTGCAGCTACTTTAGACACAATCATAATTAAACTCTGTGTGTTCCTGTTCAGTACGGTTGGGTTTGGGTTATTTAGCTCAATGTTTACAAAAGGACAGCCCTCTCCTGTGCCACCTTAACCCTCGGTTGTTTTCCTCTTTTCTTCCAGATGCTGGAGAGCTCTTCAGTCCCTTTGTTCATTGTCTTCATCCTGGTTTTCATTTTGCTGCTCATTGTGTTGCTCATCAGGAAAAATGCCACTGCTGCCCTTGTCTGGAATGAAATAATCCGGGAGAAAGTAACCAATTTCATCATGAGTCAGAGCAAAGAGCAGAGGATTTTAAATTTTGTGCTGCAGAATGCAGTCAGAGGAGACCCCAGTAGTGTGCTGGACACTATAGATAAATACTGCTCCCAGAAGGAGTGGGCCATGAACGTGGGCGATGAGAAAGGTAATTGCAGCAGGGGTCAGCATCTGAAAGATCCTTCAAGTACAGGACAGTACAGGACATCTGATTGTATTCACATGGCAACTTCCATCTGCTGCTGCAAAAACCCCAACCCACGGAGCCTTGTGGTCAGCAGAGTAGCTCTGTGAACAGTTGTGCCTGCTTGTGCAGAAGTTTTTGAGGAGGGGTATCCAGTGACTCATCCAGAAAGTCACAGCACCAGATGTGGGTTTCTGTGTTGTGCACACTGCAAGTGTGTAAGCAGAGAGTGGCAACTTACGGGTTGCATTATACCTCACTTTTTACATAGGGTGCCTTCAAGGCATAATTCATTATGTTAAATGCTTTCAGATCCTTAACAACAAGATAGCAAATTGAAAAAACCCCAACATTGTGTTTAACTGTATGAATTTCGTGTATGCAAGCATCAATTAGAAGTTTCTGTAGAAGGGAGAAATCCTGTCCATGTCATACAATATCGGACATTGTTGCTGTTTAGCAAGTAAATCATCTTGTTCTTGTCTCCTAAAGAAAAACATGGGAACAAACCCTTTTTTTTTATAGCTGCAGGAAAGCAGCAATCTTTTCAAAAAACTATAGTGGCAAAATGTTAATATGTTCCCTTATGAATTAGAAACAAAAGTACCTCTTGCTGGGAAATTTCTGGGGAAATTTGCGTAGTCTGGGATTAACATAGCTAATGAAAAACAACTGTAAGCATTGTAATAAAAATGCTCTTCTGACATGTTACAGTTTTTTAAAGTAGCTCCTCAGCATACCTGGCTGGGGTGCTTAGGGGAGCAGAACTATGGGTCATGGCTGAGTAGGAATACTTAAACTTCCACCACTTTTTGAGTTTAGTTATCAAGTTTCTAGCCATACAAATAAGAGGAAATTTCTCACAAATAAATCCTTTCCTTCAAAAGGACTGAATATAGTCACTGTCACTTCTTTTTGGGAACATTTTCTGTTGTTAACAATTGACTAATATTTTCCACCCCACAAATTCATGCAGTGAAACCAAATATTTTGCAGCTTTGTAAGTACACTTTTCTTTTTTCCTTTAAAGATGAGTATTTGGAATAAGAAATTTTGTATCAGACTACAGCATGTAACATTAGCAACAAACATGAGCACACAAAATCCAGGAGTTGTATATTTCACAAATATGGCCAGTTTCTGCAGTAAATTCTTGGAAAAAATGACTGCATTTCCCCCTTCTAACACTATAAATTAGTTGATTCAGGGAATACATAAGTTATATTCAGGGAATATAAGTTAATTCAGGGAATTCCTTATTCAGAAATGTGTGTATTGTGAAACTGAGATTTCTTTTAGATGAAAGTTTGCACTTAGAAACGTAAAACATCCATAATTAACTTGATCACAAGCCAGTTTGCAAAGGATACAGAATCTAGTTTGACATCAACTCTTAATTTTTGAATGTCTTGAGCAACTGAGTACATGGATTTTTAAAGTTTCTTGTCACTAACTTGCTCCTGTGTATATGAACCAGCTTGATTTGTCAATAGGTAATCTTTTCCCATTTTAATCAGGTAAAATTCTGGACAGGACAGTGGAAGAGGCCAATCCATCAGTTGCCCTGGAGCTGGGAACGTACTGTGGCTACTCAGCAGTGAGGATTTCTCGGCTGCTGAAGGCAGGAGCTCGTCTGCTCACTGTGGAGTTCAACCCAAAATTTGCTGCTATAGCTAAACAGATGATTGAGTTTGCTGGAGTACAAGATAAGGTAAATACCATTTTGCCTGTAACCACTACAGCAAAACTGGTTAGATTTTGTTTTGTTTTTTCTTGTACCCATGGGCCTTTATAAATTTAACCAGCTCCATGCTTAGTTACAGTGCCTGACCTCTCACAGCAGGACTTCACTACGTTGCCTTACAAAAGCCAGAAGAATACTGGGTTTCTCAATATAAACTAAAAGGTTCAAATTGGTGTCAAGACTAACTACAAAAAAAACATAGTCCAATTTGTTACAAAAGCTCACAGGAATCAGTTGTATTATGTGCAGTGGACTTCAAATGAGAAGTGTTTACCCAAATCTAGCTGGTCACAGTACCCATACCTAAGTCTGGTGCAGTCAGAGGTGTCTTGACTCCCTATAGCTGGTTGAGATGCAGGTGTTTCCAGTCTATATCCCCCCAGGTTGGGAGATTTGTACCTGAGAAGTGCCTTCTTTTCAGCAGACATCTCACTTTAATGGAGCTGGAAACACTGGAGGAAATAAGTCCACCAAGGGACCTTCTAATGTGTTTGTTAACTTCTAGAAGAGAACTTGAAGTACCAGTGACATCTAAAACTGCATTTCCCCATCTGACTTAATCTCCTGATCAGCTATGAGTCATAAAACAGACATTTCCTTACCACTTTCTTCCTCCTCTATATGGTGCTTGCCTAACAAAAATCCACATGCAGCAGCTGCTTTCAGTTTAACAGTAGTTACTCCAATAAACCTCTGAGGAAAATGTAACAGCCTCTGTCCTGTCTGTTCCCTCTCCTGGCCATATAAATTTTACATACTGTAGCCTCCATCTTTTTTCTAACCTAACCTGTTCTCTGCATTTTTTGCTTCCCTTGGACTACAAGACTCAACTGAGATGTAACTAAAAAAAAAAAGTAATTAAAATCACTGTTTTCAACAGGAGATTTCCATGTTTCCAGTAAAGACACACATTATACAAAAAAACCCAAAAAAACCAAAAAAACCCCAAAAAACAGGTCATTTTTTCTGTTGTTAATTTAAAAACCAACAAAATCCAAACCACTGAAATTCGTATTTTGAAATTTAACTGAGTTGGTTTGTCAAAAAGAAAAAGGTACATTTGACCTAACCCTACCAAACAATTCAACTGACACAATATTGAGCTATAAACATGATCCCCAATGTCTGCCTACAATTCAGAATGAGATCTGAGCATGTGACTTTTCTAAATGGTTTGCAATTCATCACATGGATTTGTATTTCAGGTAAAACTCCTAGAAGGCCCTTCAGAGGAAATTATTCCCCAGCTGAAAAAAAAATATGAAGTGGATACTCTGGATTTTGTCTTCCTGGACCACTGGAAAGACAGATACACACCAGACACCATCCTGCTTCAGGTCAGTTTGCACAATTCCAGTCTTAAAAGTAAAGCAGCAAATATCTTAATGTCTGTGAGGCCTCTATTTATGAGTGACCTCATGTGATGTAAAATGAAGTCTGGCAGCCAAAACAGGAGCCTTACAAGATAATTTGAAGGACAGACCCTAAACTTTTGTTAAGGACAAGTGCCAACACTACATAGCTCAGGACTCAGTGAGTACTGCTGAGCCATTCTGTTTCCTGAACATACAGGTGTGCAGTGGAAATCCTACCTGGAGGAGTAGGCCTGAGTCTTACACTCCCAGGAGTGTGTGCATGGTGTCCAACCAGAACATGTGACCCAAAGCCCAACCTGCTCCTGGGAGCAGGTGAGACTTGGGACCTGCACATCCCAGCTCCATCTCTCTAATTTCCTCAGTACCCTTTTTTTGGCCTGGGTCTGTGGTGGCAGCAGAGCCATTTTGGTAGCATGGCCATGGTAGCACAGAGTATGACTTGTCTTGGAGTCCTTACACTCCACCTAATTAACTGGCTGCAAAGCAATGTTAAAAAGAGTGCAGACTGGCCCAGCCACGAATTTCCTAGGGAAATGCTGTCCAACTCTATGTCCAGCCCCAAATGTGTAAAAATTATGCTTATTTTTTCCCAAGCTGCCTTAACCATTGCTGTGGGTATTGCAAAATAAGTTGGCTGTAACAGCAGTAGGCAGTGGCAAAGGACTTCTGGATAGAAAGGTATTTTCAGGTGTTAAATAACTGAGATTGACAATATCTGTGTCTATCAACACAGCACATATATTCTCCTAGCTGGCAGAATTTTCTACAATTTTCTACTGCCTACTTTTATGGAAGTGCCATTTTTCAATTATTTTCTTCACAAATAAATCTACTTTTTTTGAGCCTGCCTCAGATTGAGAACCTGCCAAATACTTCCTGACCCCTGCCTGAGGACTACAACACTATTTTCTAACCCAGCCTCCCTGTATTTTTGGTTTTAAGCCTTGGCCTCCAGAAAGCTGTTTGAAAAGGAAATTTGTTTGGGGTTATGAACAGCTAGTATTGAATTTACACAGCAGTAGCTGAAGAAAATGTTCCCTCCGTACAGTTATTTTGTTCTCAGAGAATGCTTTCTTTTAAACTGCCTGTGTAAGGATGACTGAGCTCTTTCCACAGTGCATCCTTATCAGAACTTAACCTCCCAATACAGCCAAAACAAACACACGGTTTAGTTCCATGGCGGCAGTCTGATGCAACTGTGATACAAAGTTGCAAAAAAACTCCCATGAAATCAGGAGGCAAAAGACAAAGAAAAGATCCTCAGATTTTCTCAGATGTCAAAAACTTTCTAAAATGTATTCTCAGCAGGTATTGCAGTATGAATGGTGAATATGAAGTATGAATTTATTCAGATTAAATTTGTATATATTGGATGTGGTCCAGACAAAAAAGCCAGACATGAAGAGCATCTGAAATCCTGATGACCAGTGGAAAATCCAGTATGTTGTCTCTTTTAAGCTTCTGTAAGCTGTGCAATAGAAACAGACTGGAGGGTATTTGACCTGTCTTTAAAATCACTTCTGCTGTGCTGACTGGTGTTCAGTCCCCAGAGGCAAGAGCAATAAGCACAATGGCTTCTGCAGGACACTCATCAACAGAACTGCTCTCACAGACTTGGAGTGACCAAAACCACCCCATGTTTGGCTACAGTTACTGCCTGTAACCACAGGATAACAACAAGCTGATTTAGCTACAGACTTTGTTTTAAAACAGCTGGTAAGCCCAGATAAGCAACTTCTTCTAGACAAAAAATACCAGTAAAAATTAGGTTTTTAGGTTTACTGAGGATAAACATTGCACTTGAAGCAACTACTTTTAGTTAGTTATGTCTTGTGGAAATTTGTCAGAGGGATCTTCATTGTGGGAAAACCTCGCTTCATGCCCAGATCCCAAACAAAATGGCAGGAAGTTGTTCAAGATGAAAGGAAAACAAGCACAGAAAATCTTTCATTCTTTTAGCAGTTTTGGAGTCTGACTGAGACTGGCCAAAGCAGGTGACCTAAAGAGCTACCACTACAGTTTAATGCCATATTAAAAAAATTTTTAAACATGAGGCATGACAGCCAAAACAAAGCCACCTTACTGATCATGCAGACATAGCTGGAAAGAAGCTGAGGAGCAAAGTACACACTTCCACTTGATTTGCTATTTCAGAATCAGCACCTCTAATGTTGCACTTAAACAGAAAAACTTAGCAAATGACCACAAAGGATCCAAGAGTTACTCAGCCTCTCCCCTGTCTCTCTGACCTTCCAGACCTGTGCCACAACGGGTTTTGGGATGCAGGCACACGAGTATACCTGGTTAACATGAAAGTACTTTACATTCAACCCTATGTCTCCTTAACAGCCACTATGAAGCCATTTCTCTTCTTTCTAGGAATGCAACTTGCTGAGGAAGGGCTCAGTTCTTCTGGCTGACAATATCATTTTCCCAGGAGCTCCAGATTTCCTTAACTATGTCCGCAAGAGCCCCCATTTCCAATGCACTAACTACCCATCTCATCTGGAATATATGCAAGTGGAAGATGCCATGGAGAAGGCTGTGTTTTTGGGATAAGGAGTCATTAATC
Organism: Passer domesticus; assembly: GCF_036417665.1. Classification (NCBI taxonomy): domain Eukaryota; kingdom Metazoa; phylum Chordata; class Aves; order Passeriformes; family Passeridae; genus Passer; species Passer domesticus. The sequence continues at coordinate 6,646,855 of NC_087490.1, forward strand.
AACTTTTGTTTCAAATTATGTAAATGCAACTGCACAAGGTTAACTTGTCTATGCTTTACCTTTTTTTAATTACTATTATTTTTTTATTTTGGAATGTGTAATTAAACAAGCATTAGGGATCTTTTTAGGCAAGGTAGAAACCAAAATATGGAGTGAGTTTGGTCTGTGCCATGGTACCACATTAATTTGGCAAACCCAAGGTGATGCAGATTGCCTTGCCTTGACCAATACATCATCAAACAACAGTCTGGCATTTTGAACTCAACGTGACTAACCACAGTTTGGGTTTAGGGTGGAGAAATACGCTGCAACTTCTGAAGACTTGTGTCCCCAAGCTAAACTCATTAATCATTAGCAAGAGTGGAAAAAAAATCCATGTTGCAAGAAAAGACCATCTCATGTGCCCTATTTTTGCTAAATTACTAGCATGCATCTTGATGCAGTGAAGGCTCCTATTGTGAGATCAGATACTTCTTTGCACATTTACTGCAAAAGTTAATCATCTCTATGTGAGAGAAAAGAGCACACACTGGAAGAAGGCAGACCCATGCAGTGATGAGAACAACAAAACAGAATTTCGAAAACACAAACAAATAAAATTATTAATCTGCCCATGCAGAGGCAGGGAAAATTGAAGTAATAAACAGATTAAAATAAATACAGTAACAGGTAACAAAAGGAGCAGACTCTTTCCAAAAGAATACAAAACTACATAATATTTGACCTTGATGAAATGCTGTTTTTCCCCTCATTATACTTACATAACATAGTATGTGCTTTTAGGGGCAGGGCAAGCTGCTTACTCTGAAATGCTGGCTATGTTTAAGATGCTGTACAGAAATAAAGTCCAGAGAGAATGGGTTTTAGCAGGTGGGTCCTGCATGCCCTGGTTAACCTCAGTGCTGTTACACCATGTGAATAGTGTGGGTTGTCACTGAGAAGATTCAAAGCCAAATAGGAAGTCTCTAACTCACCTGAACAATGCAGAAATCCCGTGGCATTTCCTAGCATGTCCTGCTGTGATTATATAAGGCAGCAACAGTCACATTTCTAAATAAAAAGTAAGAAACAACAGAGCAGGGGCATGACTTTCATTTTTCCAATGAATTCTGTACTGCACGTGAGGCTTCCAGATGTGAAACAGATGCAGAAAGTTCCAACAGTTGAAAATCAGAGTGAAAATCAAGGACAACCATTCTTGTCTTTCCCAGTGTGAATTCCTTCAAGCCTATTATGAGTTTCTTCCTTGTATAGCCCACCTTACTGCAGTGGTCCCTGCCCTGGCCTGTGTGCTGCAGAAAATCCACCTCCAGGACACTAGCAAGGAACAGAGGATCACCAAAAGAAAACTAGAACAGGCTAAGGTGACAGAGTCAGCTTAGAAATGGACCAAGCAAGCCACGGTGACCCAGCCAGTTTGTAAAGTGTGCATTTCACAGGGCCGGGAGAAGGCAACACTATCAGAGTTTTCCTGACAAGGTAACTCTGTCATATATAATAACAGACACAAGAGTTCCTGAAGTGGGTTAGATTATGCAGAAGCAGCCTCAGGTGACTGTGTTGTGCTGTTCTGTGCAGAGCCACCACTGAGTTCTAACAGCTCCATCTTGTACTGTCAGTGATTAGTTCTGTAACATCGCTCAGCAGCACGTCCTCTTGGTATTCAGCACAACTGCAAGTCATTGGACCAAAGTCCTTCAGGTGGCTGGAAACAATTTTTGCAAAATTTGCAATGCAAAATAATCTTCAAGTACATTTACTGGCATATACAAGTTTCTAGGGAAAACTGGAAAATCTGGATACCTACAGTGGATCTGGATACCTACCAGAAAATTTGTCTGTACATCTAAAGCCTTGACTCCAAAGAATCCTCACTTGTGTTTAGCCCTAAGCACCTTTGCACCCAACAGACACTCCTGTCACAGCAGGGCACATCCCACAGGCTGATGAGCAAACCAGTCTCAGAAGGATGAGTAAGAGTAAACAGGTAGAGTCTTCTGCACTTTCCAAGAGAGGATCAGAATAATGGCCAAAATTACTGTTCAAGAGACTGTCAAGAAGATTAGGAAAGGTGGGAACCTGTTGAGTGGATATTTCAAAAGATGAAGTAGTGAATAATGTATTTGTAATACATATGGCAAATGTAACAGCCACCTTTTAGTATAAAAAGGTATTTTAATTCATTAGAAAACATCTCCTACATGGCAAATTGTAAAAATAAACACAATGTATGTTCTAACAGAATATCTGCAGAATTCCATATGTAAGAATAATTTTTCCACTTCACTACATTTTTAAAATGTTCTTAATTATTGGTGGCAAGGGATGAAAAGAAAAAAGCCTGACTCAGTTTGCATGACTGACAATTAGAAAAAAGGCTTTTGGTCAGTTGAGCAAATATGATCTGGAGTCACTGACACATAAATGTGAAATCTCCCAGGGAAAGGAGGCACTTTTCAAAATAAAGTCACACTTTAAATTCTGGGAGAAGGAAAAGGCAGACAGTGGATCTTCTAATTCGAGCATATTTTAAAAACCTGCTGAGTGTTACTGCAACATCAGCCTAGTACAGTCAGAAGACACAACCTATGCTTGCACAAACTGCATGGAATGGTGCACGTGTGTAAGGAGTGCCCATGAGAGTGCACCACTGCTAAAAAGCTCACAAGGGGAAGAACTTCCCTAAAACAACATACATGGATCTCTGCAAATTCTCACAGCTCACGTCTGAAAGACATAATATCACCAAATACTGGTAATTTACACCTATTCTCCAGATGACAGTTACTGTCCAGGCTGTCTTAGTGATTCAGGCAGTACGTGAGTGAGGTCTGGTTTCTGCCAGAGCCTCTTTGTTACCTCAAAGGGACACGATACCACCTTTCAAAATATTGAACCAATTTGTGTACAAGAAAGAAGGAGGATTTAAGATCTAATGAAACCTAGCACTACTGACTTTTGCATAACAGCACCCATGGAAGTGATCCTTCCATCAGAATTTACTTGTCTGAGTACAGAGCAGGGTACAGGAGCCACTGCCTCCTCCCACTGGCATGAGGAAGTGAAAAGCAGCCCACTGGAGAATTCTGAGCAATGAGTCAAACACTAAATGCAGTGAAGGGAACATACAGAAACCCCTACAAGAGCCACAAGAAGAGAGAGACCACTGAGATCCCAACTCTCCCATCCAAGGTGACACCAGCAGGGCAGTGATGTGTCCTTGCCTGGCTGAGCAGTCAATCAGGAATCAGTTATAAGGTACCTTACAAATAACAGCTATGATTGCTGTGCACACACAAGATGAACTGAGTACCAGAGTTTCAGTCTTTGCCTCTGTCTCTACAGCTCAGTTAATGACATTATAAAGCATCTTCCTGTTTCAAAAGATCCCCCATCAGCTTGCACCACAACAAGATCTTACCACTGCTGTGCTTAGAGACCTTCAAAGAAAAACACTGGGAAAGAGACCCTTGAGGACAGAACATTACCCCAAGACACTGCTGAAACCTGAAACAGATGAGGGCTGGTATTTCTTGCCCACTGTTACCAGATTAACCTTTTACCTGCAGGACTTACCACTTCTGTTTGCCCAACCTGTGATAAGCTGGAAATGAAGTCATTTTGACAGCTATAAAATGTCAGTTGTAAAACCAAAATATTTGTTTTAGCTCAGTACCTTACCTACAGCATCTGCTATTCATTGCCATATTAGTGCACCCACAAAGGGAAAATAAGATTCCTCACTGCGGTGGAAGAATGATGACACCAAGCTGCAGGATGCTAAGTCCAGAAGCCCACATCTTATCACAGCACTTGTGAAACTGTAACCTCCAGCTGTAAGAACAGATCCAGAGATGATTTTACAAAACACCTGGGGCTGCATTTAGAACACCTGAAATAAGGAGGGAAGGTAAGCTGGAGATGACCTTCCCAGCTCTGTTTCCAAACATTTGCCTGTAAGTGAAACCTTACAGTGCTGTGAATGGTACAGTCAGGAATTCTCATATGGCAAACTATGTTACTAGCAATGATTCATCAACCTTTCACTCAGAAAGCATGACCTCCATTCTCTAAGACCTCACAGAACATTCTGTGGAGATTTATCAAGTTTTGTCAGGCTTCATGAAGACATGGTGGTGAATATGGTGTGTTTAGGTGCCAGTCACTGATCTCACAAACACAGATGAGGCAGTCCTCAAGAGAATGAGCATCTGTTGGTAACTGGCTGTTACCTTCAATACATAGGTGATTCTTCATTATCAGGATTTTCTTCCATTCCACAGTACCCAATGTAAATTATTTGGCACATCCTCAAAGCAACAATTTCTCATGTCAACCAAACCTCATACACTGCTACAATTTAGTTTTCTTACACACATTTCAGAAATGTGGAATCTTTGTAAAGTTACATAGATTTTATGACTTAATTGAGAAAGGTTAGTAACTTCCCAAATGGAAAAGCTATCAGCAAGTTCTGTGCTCACAGACATGCTGGCCCTTGAACAGTGATGCAGATGTCTTTCCCACAGAAATATGCTTGTATAGTAAAAAAATAAAAAAACCCCACAAACTACAGTCCAGGGTTGTGCCAGAACTCCAGCATATGGCAATGAGTCAAAAATGAAGCTTTACTCATTTATAGGATATTTCAATTGCCTCTCATTACCACTGACCTTTTACTAACACAGAGCATTGACCTGAACTAGGGTTGAGTAATCCCCTGCCACAGAAAACTGCTGCTGCAAAAGCCAAAGAGTATTTGAGATACCTGATGAAACAAAAAGATAACCAATGGCACATGTATTCTTTCCAGGCATGGTTTATTGAAAACACACCAAACTGTTATCCTACATACCTGGTTTCTAACAAGCATTCTACTTGTCTGCATTATGGAAAGATCCTATCATAGTAATAATACATTCTGTCACGGTAATATTTGTTCTATGAAAAGCATAATTCACCTTTTTTTCCTCTCCATACTTGTAAAATCAAACCATTCTAAGTGTTTCAGTTTATAGTACAGTGTAAATACAATGCAAAATCCCACCAGTCTAATCTACAGAGAGAATGTTGAGCAGTTATTACAGAAAACACATTGTTGATTTTTTTAAATTCTCCTACCATGAAAATTTTAAGGCACATGATAGTTACAAACACATTAGCTACTAATTACCAGTAAGCTTTTAGTCTAGTTATTTTGTTTTTTCTGAACAGTAAGAACCAGATTGGCAGGCCTTGTAGTATCTGCACTATCTTCCTCCTCACCTTGGACTTCAGATCATCCTACCCTGATGTCAAACTTTAAACAGAAAACAAAGGCTCATAATACCTTCCCCTTAAATGCACTAGGTTAGTTACTGTATCAGTAAATCAGAGATTTTTCTCTGTCAAAGATAAGGAAACACCAGATTTTAGGGGCATCATAAGGAAATTTTGCAAGAAACTACACCTATATAAACACCTTCAAAAACTCCACCCCAACAGCACAAACCTGCTGGCTGAAGGTATTGGCACACTGTAGGTTTCACGGAGCCAGCAGGCGCTCAGCAGATGAGGCTATAACCACTCCCATGTGCCCATTTGGCTTCTGAAGCTTTGCTTACTCGAGGGTTTGACATGTGCACCTCCCTCACAGGCAGCTGAGCCTATGCTCAACCTTAAGGCAGGTATCAGAAGGTAACTCACTACCTTCAGTCTCACGGAACTGCTCTAGGAGTGAAAACTGCTTTGCCTGGCACAAAGCTTTCCTGCTAGAAAGCATTACTGAAACTTCTCCTCAGAGCTGGCACAAACTTAGGAAACTTCTGTAACAGACATGCCACCCCTGGCTTTCTTCATGTGTCACTGACAGCAAGTCAGTTCCTAGTCCCCAGGGGCATCTTGGCAACAGAGACCAGATTTGCTTTCCTGGTAGAAGCACATTAAGAACCAGAAGGTCTGAGCATGTGAGAACACATCTGGGATAGGCAGCAGTTATGCCAGAACAGAAGACACTGAAGACTGGGACCTATGGCTGCCCAAGCTGTTCCCTAGGGAGCATTTCAAGCTGACAACACACCTTGAGTTGTATGCATGGCTATATTGCTACTTAAATCCACAACAGAATCAAAACGTCCTACAGCCTTGCCTTTTTGCTCTCCTCCTTGGATTCTGCAGACACACTGACTGACCTGGGAAGCTGTAAAGCACAACTGCTCACACACTTGTTGCTTCTCCAGGGGAGTTGGCACACAGTGTTCTTTCAACTTGCACAGCTCAGTGAAAATGCCTGGGAGACATGTGAGCCACCTTCCTGGGAAGAAGGTTCTACAGTAATCACACGCTGTCAGAAGTCTCCCTCTCCCCCATGTTATCTCAGCCTTGACTGGGCCATCAAATTTCCTCCTCCTCTTTATCAAGAGTCTTGCAACACCCTCACTTCCTTCCACAACCATCCCTCCCACTACAATTTCTGCAGGTAGAAATCTCTTCTATCCCAGCCCCTTGCAGGCAGATTCCCTCCTGTTTTCACAGTGGAGTCAACAGTAAAAGAGGAGGTCACATACCTGAGCCCTAAAAAGCACTGCCTGCCTTTTAGCAGGAGACTCTAGACCCTACTGCAGCATTAGTCAACACACACTGCCACTTTCCCTTCTTTACATACAGTCCCAGCTGCCAAAATACAACAACGACGGGTTCATACACCCACAATCCAGAACAGCTCGAACAGCCAGTCACTCTTGTGCCAACAGGGGGAGAGGTGAGGGCAGGGATGGGCACACATCCCACCAGTGAGCCCCTGGCCATAGACAAAAAGGACATTAAATCACCAGGCCTGGTTCAAGGCACCCTGCTTTGGACCTCAGCAGGTGGGCTGAGAATACAAGGTGATAGTCTCACATACAAGTCATCCCCCAGTCTGTTTTCCTTTCTCAGCATCCAAACAACAGTTTGTTGAGAAGAAAAAACCCTACAGTAATGGCGAGGATGGGTTATTGCTACATACTTGGGAATTAGTTGTCAATGTAAGGCATGGGAAGGGTAGGGGTTTGAAGTGTGATTCCCAGGGGAAGCCTTGGCCCATCAACTTCTTGACATACCATCCTCTGATTTTCTGCAGCAATAAACCATGTTGTCAGCTCACAACTCTGCTGGCTGCTGTAACACCCCCAGGAAAACAAAGAACACTTTGCTACGATGACCTGGGCAGCCAGTGCCATCTAACTTGATAGGGACAGTTCAGGGTGCAGTGTAAATACCAAAAAAGACTTTTGGGAGAAGTGAGATGGGGTCTGAATCTGCTTCTCAAATGTCCTTAGTGTTTTTAGCCCAATAATGACACAGATGAATGTAGACTCCAACCCAGATCTGAGTGTCCCTGTAATGTCCCAGTAAGAGCCATGGGATATCTAGGAAGTCATGATCATAACTGGCCCCAGTCACTTCACTTGCCCCTTCCTGCGGTTTTCTCTGTTAATTTCTTGCTGGCTTTGAAATATCTGCACAATAACTAAATCACAAAGTCTTAGCAGAGACTCCTTTCAACAGTCAGGTCTTTATTTTAAGTGAACTTTTTCTCAGACTCCTTTGGTAAATATATGGTTTGAAGTAGATCAGGGACAGACTGACAGCACGGCCCTTCTCTTACACTGTTCTAGTCAGCTACAAAGCAGGTTCCATTGCTAATTACTGAACGTTTTTAAAAAAATCCTTTCATATACAAAAAGAATACACCAAGTACATAACCAAAAGTGATATAAAACTCTTCTGTGTAGCTTGGTTAAAAGGGTCTCCGCGTATTGGCAGAACAAGTATGAAAAGAGCACCATTGATATAATATACAGTCAGACGATGTATCTGGTTTCATTGCCACACTTTATGTCTACACAGAGAGACACTGCCCGACACAGATGGTCACAGGTGCCTCTCCTTGCTTCCCTTGATCCGCTGAGCATCTTTGGCCCAATAGGACTCTCATGCAGGTGAAATAACAAATCTCTGTTATGTTGATTTGCTCCAAGCAACTTCACCTTCCCCAGGATCCAGAAGTGACACTGCAACGTACGTGGAAGATGAGGGTCAAATAGGGAGGGTGCGAAGCAGCACACGTATCATCCAAATCACTGACAGCTTCTGGCATCAGTCTTTTTCCCTGAATCAACAAATGCTTCCCTCTCCTGCAAACTACTTTACATGGTTTTGTTAACCTATTCTCTGCACAACAATATATATATATAGATATATAGACTTTTTTATTTATTTATATATATGTATTCATGTCAAATTTTTAATATACTCAAGAAGATACAAAGCTCTTGGTACTTGCCTTTTTTTAAAGTTTTTAAATTTTTTATACAAAAAATGCAATGGTTACTATTACAGTAATATTTTGGGGGAGGTGAGATTGTTAGATACTTCCCCTTTTTAGTTACAAAAGGAATGGCAGGCACTGAAAACCGCAAATGATGTTTGCTAGACTCAAGGATGTGCTTTCCAGTCACACCGTTTCTAGGAGCTTGTTTAAAACTAAATGTGGCAATCAAAGAACAGTGGCAACCAAGTAAAATCAGCAAAAGTCCTCTCAATGCTGATACTGAGATATTTGCTTTCTGTTCTCATCTGCTGCCCTCCCGTGACCAATGCCTGGAGAAAATCAGTGATCTGAAATCATTTTAGTTCCTGGCATTTCCGGATACCACATTTGCAGAGTACGTTTTCTTGAGGTAAACATGCCCTACAGAAGGCAGGCCTTGGCATCCTGGAGGAGAGCTGCTGCACACAGGTGATTTTCACGCCACATGAAATATGCAATCTCAAAAGCAAAGAAACACAGAAACAATGATTTTAAAATGCCAAACCAGTTCCCTTTGTGGCATTTTTCATCAGGATCTTTAGCCCAAAGAAAACATGGATCCAACATTGAAAAATTTACTATCAAATGTAAGTGACAGACCCATCTCAAATTTATAGGTGTTCAGAATGAGACATCCTACAAAAAAAGCTCCTATTTCCTTCAATGTCTTAACAGCTGTGGCAAAAATAGTTCATTATCATCAATGCAACAATAATACATTTAACATGTAAAAGCTCCTTATTGCAATCTTTGAGAACATGAAAATAAAAAGCCAGCCAACTCCATTTCCCAGCACATATTTCTGAACCAGGGACACTGAAACCTTCCATAAACTGCTTTTCAATATGCAGAAATAAAAACAGAGACATTACAGAATTCAAAAGGCAGAAGTATTGTACACCAGATTATAATGATAATATAGCACTGTGATTGATATAGCTTACTCTAAAAGCAGATTATACAGCTTGCATCAATTTTGTTATCCACTCTCCAGTTCATTTAACTAGCATTTAATAGTTTTTGTTCTGCATTTTCTCCCTTCATTGAAATCCAATAAAGCCACTCAACATTCCTGCACCTTCTGTGGGAATAATAAAGAAAACCTAAACATTTTTCAGAAAGCCTTCAAAAACGTTAAGAGTCACAGTTCAAAAGAAATCCCCCAAAACAAAAACCAAAGCAATGAACCCCAAACCAGAAAAGTGCTATTCTCCTCAAGGCTACACCTACGGTATCGTTTCAAATCCCGCAGTTCCTCTCGCGCTGTGAAGCTGCCGCGCGATGTGCGCTTCTCCAACTTGGCACCATCCACACCTAAGAGTCACCTAAGAACGCAGCCAGCTACATGGAAGCTTGGATTCTCTTTTCTTGCTTTTCTTCTTGCAGGAGTGGGAGGGAGGGAGGGGGAGGCGGTGGCTGTTCCTGGTGGGAATGTCAGGGAGTTAAGCAGCAGAGTGTCTCGCTGTAAGGCATCGTGCTCCGGGCGATGGCACTCGGGTGGGTTCGCTCCCCACGCCCTCCTGGGACCTGCAGCCCTCCCAGTCTGAATGGCAGTGGTGACTGATGAGATCCTCTGGGTCGATTCAATGTTTGTTTCTCCCCCCTCAATTAAAAAAAATGTGGTTGGACTTTAGCCCTGCAAAATAAAGTCAGAACTGATTAATACCAGTGATTAGCATGGCCTTGGTGATCTCCATCACCTGTGGTAGGACAGTGACTGGAAATGCCACCCTATGCCAACACATGGGCTCCTTGAAGGGCACGTCTGGGAGAAAACGAGCACAGACTTGGTTTTTCAAAATCAGGACCCCCTGGTAGGGCTTCACCTCTCAGAGCAGAGTGCAGGAGTGAAGCAGGCACCACAGGCACACCCTGTGCCTGAGCCACCATGGCTGATCATGCAGCGCTGAGCAGCCGTGGGAGGCCAGTGGTGCCAGGACCTGCTCTGTGACAGCACCTCAAAATGCTGAAAAAGCCTCCTCTAGGCAGGTGCTTCCAACCAGAAACAGAAACCATCTGCTAACACCCTGCATTTCTACTAGACTGAAAGGAAGGAGGGGAAAGACTATCCAGGAATTTTCTCACCCACTAATGAAAGGGATTTCCATGTACAATTCTGGGGGTAGATAACGATTCATGGTTTGGAATTTGGGCCTTTAAAGTCTCTTGCCCACTCTGACGGGAAAGTTGCTCAGTGCCTTCGTGACAGTCACTGAAATTTTCCTTTAGTCACAGCCAGGGGCACAACACCTGCTGTTCCAAACACAGCATCCTCTGACAGAGTGCCAGAAGGTATCGCCGGGGTAACTCAAGCAAGACAGCAGGACACAGATTAGCAGTGGCAGGAGTGAAGGAAGGCCGGTGACATTACTGAGGAACTTGGCACATGGCAAAGGCAGACAACTAGAACACGACAAAAAGGCACCTTTCTTTAGTGACACACAAAAAGAAAAAAAAAAAAGAAGAAAAAAAAAAAGAAAAGTGGGAGTTGTGGGTCACTGTTTATTGTGTAACCAATATAATCTCTCCTTGCAAAGTAACTTGTGTACAGTCAGCAGCTTTCCTGCTGTAATTCGTGGGAACCTTAGGGGACATCCAAAAATAGTCAAGGATATGTTTTTTCTTAAGTCTCAGTCTAATCCTTATAATGAGCATTGAGGGAGAAAAATGGTTGGAAGCAGGAACACACTACTCAAATTCATTCCCATGGCCTAACAGCAGAAATATTTCACATTTCAGCTGACAACCAATCATTCACAATATTAATTTTCTGCCTGGCTATTTGACAGGTTATTTTTAATCACACAGTGGTGTTTGGTTGCATTTCATTACAGATACACTGGATATTATAAACACTGCTTTTTTTTTTCCAAATGCACTTTCATCTATCTCTAAGTTAGCAGTTAGATTTGAAGAGATCCCACAGCTATACAGATCATACACAAGAGAAAGTTATTTACTAGCCCCAATTACCATTAAAAGGACCTACCATGCATGCAAATTAGACCCAGGAGTCAACAGGCTGGGGTTTAATGTCACGGGCATCCACCAGATTCACCGAAGCCCTGTTACTCCTGTTAATGTTTTTCCTATTTGTGTCATTCTGCAGCACAGGGTGAGGAGTTAAAGCAAAACAGAGCGGATTAATCAAACAAAACCACCAAACAAGTCAGCTTAAAGTAGCACAAGGGAAAATTAGTGGTAGAGAAAGAAACAAGATCAGCAAAGGCACAATACTGAAAAAAGCATCTGCAACATCCAAAAGGCCACACTTCCCTGGATTCCCAGCCTCCCTTGAGCTTTCACACAGCTCACGAGCTACAACCCCCACAGCCACATTTCTGTCTGGCAGCACAGAGAGGAAGAGCAGCAGCTGCTCAGCTGTGCCCAGGTGAGGGCAGGGCTGTGCACACCGTTGCTGTGCACACCAGCCTGGATTCAGGCTACCCCAGGTGCTCAGAACCAAGGGGCAGCACAGGCTATGGGTCACACACTGTTGACACTTCCTGAACTTTGGTTGTGCTTCACTTTGGTCATACACTGGAGTTGGGGCTGCTTGAAGTGATTTTGAGGGTTGCATTGGACCACTTCAATGAATTTTGAGTAGAAAAAAATAACAAGTACTTGTTAATTTTCCTACCTTATCCTATTTTCCTTGAAATGACATTTTTTTTGCCAAGCTCCTATCGATCAAGATTCTTATATAACTTACTGCATCCATTCCTGCTGCATCCTTGCAAAAATGTACTTGAACTGTAATGAGGGAACTAGGAAGCTTATTTGACTGATACTGGCTCAAGCAGGACCATCTCTTGCCAATTGGAGGAGAGGGACACATTGTAGGACTTCAGTAATCAGCTTTAAAAGTCCAGGCAGATTGAAGCCACTCTGCCGGGTGTACCTCCTGGGAGAGGCAGAACACAGCAGGAAATGCCTGACTAGGCAAGTTAAAACAGACAAGCTGGTGCAGTCTTCCTGGTTTACCATCTATGGGAAGTATTTTTCTCCAAATCCCACTTTTTTACTTCCCTGTTCAATGATGGTGGGTTTGCCTTTCACCTGACTGAAGTTTAACTGTTTTCCCTCAGCATGAATCACCTGGATTTTCTGGTATTATCAACAACGTGCTGAAGGCTATTAAGGACAGCCTTCTGCAGACCAGCAACAGTGTCTCCTACCACTGACTCTTATTTCAATGAATTCTCATTTTTCTTCTTGAAATTACTTCCCCAGGGGAAAACCCATGCTTTTGTTAAGGCCAGGGAGAACTGGTGGCCACAGCATTAACAGACTTTTTACTCTGAAAAGGGAGAGAAGTGCAACAGAAATTACACAGAGCGTACTGAGCCACATTTGTACACAGCCCATAATAACAAAAAGCATTGTAAAGTAAGAATTGGTTTTAATTAGAAAGCAGTCTAAATTTTATTTAGAAGACACACACATAACTGTGCATGTCTCTTCTTCGCTCTCCATCTCTCTGGCCCATGGTCATGGTCCACCATCAGGACTGTGAATGAGTGTTGCAGAAATGAGTACTATTCACCACACTGCTGGACATGGACACACGAGATCACACCTATTTCTCATGATGAAGACAGTAAAGCAGCATGACAATCTGAAGAGACTTGTCAGAACAAAGTCTGAGTACAGTTACACAGCTCAGGGCCAGGGAATGCTGCCTGGACAAGGGCAACAGAAAAAACACTTTCTATCTTTACAACCTCATCCATTTACAAGAGTACAGCAACTACCTGCACTTGCTCCTGCACTGGAAAGCAACATTTTGTTTTTATTTCTAGTTAGCCAAGTGCTAAATTATAAAATAATGCCTTTATGTGAAATAAAAAAAGACCCTTTATTCATCCCCCTGGTGAGTGACTACCCTGTGTTTCTGGCTGAGGACACTGGACTCCTTTCTCCCAGGGCACTACCTAGCCCCCAGCAGTGAGAGGGAGCTCACTTTTAACGGCTCCTTCTCGGACGTGTCTCCTGTGTTATCACTGCTCTTGTACTTGCGCTCCTTGTCTCGGTGGTCGATGGTGGAATATCCATCTGAGGAGAAAACACAACAGGCAGGCATGAAGCAAAAACAAGAGCAGAAACAGAGCTGATGCAAGCAGAATCGTTCAGCAAAGGAAAACAAACCACCACAACCCCAGCAGCCTGCTTCTCATGTGCTCCAGCTCTGAAATTTCATTTTTACTAGCTAAAAACAAACAGAGAAGTCTTCTTTTTATAGCACTGCCAGATGCTGGCACTCATTAGCAAGCAGCACTGTTTTCATCCCGGCCTGCTGCACTTTTTAGTGTGCCCAAGGAAAGCAGCAAGTTGTCATCTCATGCCCTGTGGCTAATGAGCTCCAAATTCAGCCCAAATCCTGTGTTCCTGGCTTAGCAGCCTGATTAATTGGCTGTGTTCATTCTCGGAATGCTCTGCAGCCTGTTCCCACTCTTCCTGAGCCTGACTACTAGCAGGACATGACAATAATTTGGAAGAGTCCCCGTCAGAGCACTGAGAAAAAGGGCCTGTCGAGTTGGAAGAAATCTCAATGCAATCCCTGCTGTGCTTGGGCTGTCTTTCATTACCAAGCAGCACCTGTTGGTGCCTTTTCTCCTGACAACTAAGGAACTGCATGAAAGCATGATGAACACAAGGAAGAAAACTGTGAGAGGGTTTTATAAAGAAATGGCTGTAATTATTTCAGAACCTTTGCTTTGAATCATTGTCAGACAATGCAAAACTTAATTTATTTTCGTGATGCATCAGATTTCCCTCATTAACAGTGACAAATAGATCCTTGCCTGCTCTGCTTTGACAGCATTGTAATCTGGAGTAAACAACACCCAAATTTATACCTCCCTGTAGGCTTTTGTTTTCCCCTATGTAATTGAGGGATCATTAATGTTTTCTTGTCCTGACAAACTGTGTTTTTAGAATACCACAAAAAGTTTTACATGAACTATCAAAATGCCTCTCTCTCGGTTTATTACTTGCCTGTAACAGGCTATTAAGGAAAAATTAGTGATGTATTTGTGGGCTTCTTGTGGCACTGTTTGCCCACATGACAACTGCACACAGAGCCGGGTCAAAATGAGAAAAGCTGCAGTGTTCTGTGTGCCTCACACCCAAGGGCACACAGAGCAGCAAACAAGCACCTGAGGCAGGATGTATTTTTGACATCAAGGGCAGTAAGAGATGATTTAACCACGCTGACCAAAAATAACTGAAGAATTCTGGAGTTATACATGTAGTTCACAGATCATAAAGCATGATTTGCTACAAAACACTTAACTTACAATTACTTGTTGACAATTAAGATGCCTGACATTTTTAGCTATTCCTTTTGAACAAAAAAAGTAAAAAACCAGCTGCACCCAGCTACCCAGCCAGCACTTGTGGAGAAGGCACGACCGATAATTCTCTTTCAAATGACAGACATGAACCCTGCCAGTAGGCTATGTCCTAATCTACAGATTCCTCATTTAGTTAGGACAACATACTTCCCAGAAGTATGTATTAAGTGATGGAAAAACAGAATATCCAACTTGCAGCAACTGGGTGGTAGCTTTTTACAATCTCATGGTAACTATACTCACAAGGATGCAATGGATCACTTTGCATTTTTGTAGTGCCATCATCATGGATGATTGACAAACACTTCCAAAAGGAATTGCCAAGACACAATGGAAACCTTTGAACTACCCCCAGAAAGCAACAGCCACTAAGTGAAGGATGGCAGCTGTGATACTTCCCCGGGAGCAAGATCATTAGTAAACTGTAATAATAAAAAATAAAAAACCAAAATGTATCTTTAATGCTACGAAAAAATTAAAACTCCCACACTTAGCCAGGACACATCAGCAAGAGGAAAATCCCAGTTTTGCAGTGGCAATAATCTGATAACAAAGAACACTCAAGAACTTTGCCCTTTGCATCTGAACTCCAACACATTTTGCATTTTGTCCTGTGGGCCCCTGGCCTGCACACTGACTAGCACCTACAGGTCATGTCCAAAACCCACACACTGTGTTTGCCTCTGTCAAGATAAGCAGCAGCAGAGATAGAAAGTTCATGATTTGATCAAATAAAATGAGAAATACTTTGAAAGAGTTTGCATTAGAGAAGTAATACCTCACTGCCCCGAGAACCACAGCTCTGCAAGAAGTCAGCAATCTGCAGTTAGAAAACTGCTTTGCTCATGTTTCATATTCATCTGAAGAGGCAATTAGAATTAACTGCTTTGTGGCATAAAGATCTATATAGATCTTGCTGCTCCAAGGTATAAGTACATTACTCTGACTTAATACAATCCCTTGTATAGACCAAAATTACTTTGATCAATGGAAGAATGTCCCATCCTTGGCTTGTTTACTTCCCTCTCTCGGCATCCTGCTGACTGCTGTCTCTATTGCTTCTCTATCTCCCCCCCTCACTCTACAGCAACATTTTTATGTCATCACAAATTACAGGACTAAATACATGCCTGCCACTGTCAGTCCATCTGTGCCCTTACACAGTTCTCAACTTAAAAAAGATCAAGCCTCTAAACCCATCAAGGAAGAGGAGGAAAAAGGAAAAGTGATGCCTAAGATGGGCGTGGAGGACAATGGCATTTGAACTCTGTCTCTGGTCTGAACAATTTCACCTCCACAGTGCTCCTATGGGAGTGCCTGCAGTTTAACTAAGGCACACACAGAGTTTTGGGGGATTTGGCACAGACTAGAGGTCACCTTTCTGCTGCCCCTGCAGACAGCTCAGGGGCAGGGCCCCAGGCACATGGTGCCAGTGGCACTGCTGCTCTCCAGCCTGCCTGGAGCTGGGGACACCTGACAAACCTGATCATCCCACGGTTGTTTCTTGTATCTCCCAGCACATCCACACCCTACCCAGGCTGTTCCACTGCCCCAGACTGCTCTAGTACTGTCAGCTGATGGGGAACGTATCCTTCTGCTCCCTAACCAATGACAGCAAAGTGATTTCCTCTGGTGAGAAGGATGACTCCTACAGCATTAGGAAAGAAGCTGAGACAGCACCAGCAATTTTCTTTTTGTGACCTTGAGGCAGAGCCATGTGGGTTAATAGGAAAGGCCCAGGCACCAGGACAACCTGAACACTGGAGAGAAGAACCCACAGAAGAGGGGCAGACAGGTGGGATGCTCTGGAACCATCAGTCTTGTATGCATGCACTCAGCAGGGGATGAACACTGGGCTGGAAGGACCAGTTCATTCCAGTGTTCACTCCAGAACACAACAGTCCACTACAAAGATAAAATCTGAAAATAAATTCTAGAGCAGCCTTCTCATATTAATATGCCCATAAGACAAAAAACATGCAGCATTTGGAAGAGCCTGAAGAAAAGAGATGAAATGTTGTTATTCCAGTTCCCTGGAATTAATGATAGTAAACTGGATAAATGAAGTTGTGTTATTTCAGAAGTCAGCTGGAAAGAGACTGAAGTCATAGTCATATTGGAAGTAAAAAGCACTCAAGAGCTGGAATCAAGAAAATTTGACAGATCTCATCTTCTAAAGGTGATAAAAAGACTGGAGAACAGCATGGCCCAGAGAATCTGCCTGATGGTGTACATATGCTGTAAATTTGCATTTTGTTTTGTACTCAGGGCTGTACCAGTAACTCCTGAGAGCATAAGGCAGCAATTAATACTGAGACTATAAACAATCAGCACTGCCCATTCTGCAGCACCTGCCAGCACACAGCTATTCCTGCCAGGCAATCCTCTACGAAGAGATTTTCTTCCATTGTGAGAACAAATGTTTCAGTGTTCCCTAAGGCAAAATACAGATGGACAGTTGATTCATAGCAGGTGGCATCTCGTTTTTCCAAGAATACAAAAGGTAATATATACCTGTTCTTTTACTTTCTGAACATGCTTGGCTTTTTCTTGGCTCTAACTTGCTATTTTATTCAATCACAGTTACTAATAGCAGTGTACCAAACTGTTTGATCTGGAGGCATTCATATAGGTGCATTTTAATAGGTGCAAATTCTCAAGAGACCACACAGCACCTTTATCCACCTTGGCAAAGAAAAAAAAAAAGAAGTTTAACACTACAGAGCTTATCAGTCTCAAAGCACATCACCGACAGTCAGTGACTCTTCTCAGTCTAGAGGAAAAGCCAGGGTTGTTTAGATGCAGGTAAATGGAGAGTCATAAATATCACACACACTAACCTGTTTTTTGTTTTACCTACAAAAATAAAGGCAGAACAGATTTAAACACAAGCAGTACATTGAAGTAAATTTTCAACTCTTTCTTTCTGAATCCTGGAGACTTCCAGATCTGTAATAGGGAATGCAGCTGCCTCAGGGACCAAAGAGTAGCATGAAAGCTGGGTCAATGTACCTCCAATACATGCATTAAGTAGTGGGGGAAATTGGTGTGCACTCTACATGTGTACAAAGAAAAAAAAAATATGATGACCAATCTTTTGTGAGGTAATGCTCTGTTTTTAAATGTCAGCTTTATCCATCTGAAATAATATCTCCTAGAGAAATAGCTGAACTTTCCTGTGAGTGACAGTGTGCTCTATTGGAACAGACAGAGAGTTTGATCTATGACTGAATTTACCTGGGCCAAGTTCATCCATAGGTATCATATCACGACTCCCAGACTTCTCATTATCTAGAAAACAGAAGCATTGCAACAACTTGAGGTACATTTGCTTTTCTCAAAACCTGGTAGTTTTGAATTAGTTACAAAACCAGAGAGGTTGATAAAGTACTGAATGCAGAGATTATTGTACAAAAAATTCCCAAACTATTCAACTGTTATCCATTCAGAAAGGGAAGTTTTAATCAAATTCTCCAGAGAGCACATGTAATCCATGTATTTTCTGCTTTGGCACTGTAATACAGGGCTTTCTCTCTCCAACAGAAACCACAGTTCTGCTTTGGACTACCTACCATGATTAACAAGCTTCTCTTTGGTCTCTCCAGAATAAAAGAGAAGGAAAATAAGTAAAGGTGCAGCTTCTCATAGCACACCAGCCAATCCAGCAGCCTGCTGAGCCAACAGAAAACTAATCCACAAAGAAAACAAGTTTCTTGTCACATCAACAAGCTGACCCAAATCATCCTCTGTCTGCATAATGTGCCAGGTTTGATCAAAGACAGGGAAGGTGGAAACAGGCAGGGCACTGTGGGGCTGTTGTTTCTGCACTAACCTGCAGTTAAACCAGAGAAAATGCACCAGGCAAATCCTGCTCTTAGCAACCAGAGCCAGGCCCAGAGACACAGCAATCATGGTGAAATCTAAGCTGGTGTTACACTGGTGTTGGTGTGGCTGTGCCTCATGAAAAAGCACAGACAGGATTAGCTGAAGCTTGAATAAACTCATCTCCAGTAAAAAAGCCCTGCATGGTAGAGGAAGAGGCTGTGCCAAAATGGGCACATTTATTTTAAAAGGGAAAAACTCCAGTACAGAGTAGGGTTAAGGTCAACCCCACTTGCAGGCAGATTTAACTAATAACATTTCATCCAAGTTGAGAAAACAGTATCAGTACTGTACATTCTACTACACTGTAAGGGAAGAAATTCTATCCCTCTCCAAGTAATAGGAAGTGATTATTCTGAGACTGTGGGGTAAAAATCACACATGAATAATGCATTTTTACCCCCTTGTGCTGTAACACAGTTACAACAAATCCAGAAAACCAGTAAAGCACTATATGACAAGTGGTAAAGAGAAGAACTGACCTTGACTTTTATCCACCAGAGGCAAAGTGCTGTCGTCATAGCCAGACCTGCCAGCAGTACCTTTGGAGCCCTTTGGAGCTGCAGAAACAGACTACAAGACAAAAAACACACAAACACCAAATTGCTACTTGTGGAAACTGAATAATAAAAATAAACGAAGCAACAGCACAGAGAGAGATTATGGAATGTGCTTAAGCCCCCCTTCTGTTGATAATAGGGAATGGAGCATTTTTCATTTTCACATAGATTTGATGGAGGAATTTTCTCCCTGTTCTCTCAATGGCAGCACTGCTGTCCTGTGAAAAAAGCAAAAGCTTTCCACAAGAAAAGGTGAGGAGGCTGCATCAAGCAGAGGTGGCTGCCCTAGGCTGCTGTACAGAATATTTCAAAGGAGACACAACTAAGATAAGACATGCTAATTCTTCCACCAGTAAATCAGGGAATTTGGGCTGCACAGGATGGCAAACTCCCCAAACCTAAAGAGGTACATTCCACAGACCACAGCAAAGCACAGCCAGCAACTCTATGCAGGATGGTGCTCCTGAGCAGGGTACAATCCATTGTGCTCTCACCTGCAAGAACAGAAGATCTACAGACTGCAAACTGGCCTAAGTAAAGACATCTCCACTCAGGCATTTCCAGAACTTATTTAAGATCTTTACCTGAAAGTGTGACTTGTTCCACCCATCCTTCTGAAGGGCATTTCGTAGTTCTTTATAGCTCCAGATCATCTGAAGGATGTGAGATGCTGCTTTTGTTTCTCTGGGAGACTGGCTGATTTGCAAGATAAAATTACAGTTTAAGTATCAAGCAATGTCCAACTATTTGTATGTTAATACCTAATAATCCACACAGCTAGTATTTCAACCTATAAGTAATGGAATTATGTGAAATCATTCAGTGACTTCATAATATCTATAGGTATTTGCTGACAAAACCAGAAATCAAAATATTATGAATTTTGCACATTTCTGTGTTTTCACATGTATTGCTGGACAAGCACAGTCAGGTCAGGTCAGAGGCCATGGTGACACTTTTGTCTTGTAGCTGTCATTAACAAAGAACAGACAGATTCCATTCTGCCTGGATTTATTCAGGGAAAAAAAAAAACAAACCCAAAATAAAAATCCCCCCAAAAAAGTTCTAAGCCACTTTTCAAACCTTCATCGCAATGTACATCTATTCCTCACAATTCAATGAAGTTGCTCCATGGTTTCAAATACCTTACACAGTAATTTTGGTCAGCACAAAAAGTAAGCTGTTTTTAAATTGAAAATGAAATTTTATCTATTCCTTACTAAGTCAGTACACAGACACCTTTTATAATACAAATCAGGCCTAGATTTTTGGTGGCTCTCATATTTTGTAACAATACAACCCAAGATGGATACTTCAGCCACTCTCCCAGAAGTTTGCAGCAAACACACAACATCTAACTACACAAAACCAAGTTTCCTCCACAGCAGTCAGAACAGAGTTTTTAAATGGGAGAAAATTTGTCACTTCAAACCAGGACCACCAGCCCTTTGGCCAGAACAATTACCACATATCATTAACCATTTCACTTGAAAGAAACAGATTTCATCACTGGCATTCCAGCAGTGGAACACTGCCACAGAAAAAAGGCCTTCAAACTAAAACCAGAGATCAGGGTTTCACTGCAAATGCTGCCTGGTAAGTGCATACATGGTGCTAAGATGACTCTGACAAGGAGAGAGCACGTCTTAACATGACTGAAGTGACTCATCAATTAACCTTCTTCAACACGTACCTTTTAAAGGTGCTGGCTGTTTTTACTTTGTTTATATTAATGCTGAAATTACAGCTCTGAGAGGTTGGGATACTCCAATACTTTCACAAAGCAGAAGCTGCTGTTCACAGTAACATTTTCATGTTTGCAAGGAGTTCTTATACATTTTACTTTCAACTGTCACTTACCTTGACTTGCTGATAGCTACCAGCTTCTGAATGCCCTGTGTCTGGATCAGAGACCTTGCATTTTCTGAGCTGTCAGTAATGATTTCATGGATGGTATTCAACACTGCAACCACTGTGTCCTCTTCCAGGTTCTTTGCAGATCTCTGCTGCCTGCTGGGCAAATTTCTTACCAGCTCACCCATGGCATAACTACCTAGATAAGGTGAAGAGATACCATTAGGCAGCCCTAATAATAATTTAAGCTTCCCATCCTAAATGATAAAAGTCAATGGTGTTTGCTATGTTGAAAATCCCCTTATAATGGATGTGTTTTAAAACCACAAGACTGTAACTTCACAGGGTATTTATCATTCATTCAGTATTTCAAGGCGATTGACAGCTGATAAAGCCAAGATAAAAAAGTCCTTCATCATGGATTCTGAAAGGTATTGAGGAGAGAAAAAAAGGCATTTTTACTGAGAATTTTACAGCCAACATCTATCATATTTTGCAAAGCCTGAGGCAAAAAAGCATCCAGTAGCTGCTAATGCCAGGTATTCATGCTAATACACGCACATGGTTTACTCAACTTAGCCTTGTAATAGGCCTTCTGGGGCAAGGTGTGCAGCCATGCATTTATTAACCTCCAACAAAGGTAAGAGAGTGTTTCCTCCTGGGTGCAGTTAGTCTTCTCCATGTATAGTACTTGAGAGAAAACAGGGAACCTGTATTTTATCATTCTCAGGTATCTATCCGTACCATTTGCCTGGCTCCACCTCTGAACTATTAAAATGAGAACCTGACATATTAAGGTAGAATCCCACCTTGCTATTTGCCAGTATCAACTTCAATGATGGCCCTAAACAGGTCACCAGTACTTCCTGGCCTGACAAGGTTAGAGTTTAAACAAATACCTTAGTTAAATACAGAAGTCATCTGAGAAAAACTCATCTCAGCTCAATCTTTCAAATTCCTGCTTACGGGCAGGTACCACTTTGGATAGGAGCTACAGCAGTGCTGAACACCAACTTGAAGAACAGTAAGTTGCTTAGTGTCCAGCTTCTACAAATACCCACCAGGCAAAAGGATGAGAAAGGAAGGAGGAAGCAAAAAAACCAAAGGTACAACTTTAGAGTACCCTGCACTTCCCCAGGTTGGCTCAGCATGACAGAGGCCATACTTCCACTCTAACTGGAATAGCAGGCAGGCCTAAGGAGCAACATCTATGAGCACAAGTCCCACCCCAGCCAGAGCTAAGGAAAAGACAAGAAACCTCTGAACCCATCCAGCCCTCTGCACATCTACACACACTCCTCTCCTGCAGAAATGTACACCTAATGGTACTCCCAAGTTAGAGATCTCCCTCAAGCCACAGCTTGCTGGAAATACATTCTGAGCTGACAGCTCTCCCTCCACTTGGTGGCTACAGCCAATCCCAGACAGCATGGCTGGAAACTGCAGAGAGAACAAATCCTCAGCACAAGGGACAGAAAACAGGAGGTCTCTCAAGGGTCTCCAAGATCCCAGGCCGGTTAGAGAAGTTCAGACATACCTATGAGATCTTTATTGCGACGATCCATGGAAAGGTTTCTCAGGGCAATGGACACAGCCCTCACAACCTTGTCCGAGTCGGACTGGAGCAGCTCCACGAGCACCGGCAGCCCCCTCTCCTTGCGCACCGTGGCGCGGATGTACGTGGACCACTGATCGGGGCACGAGGGAAAAGAAACAGCACCAAATGCTGTGAGTTCATACACCTGCTCTTTCCTTGCCCCTGGCATTTACTTCAGTGCTGTAACACATTTTTTTCCCTGCAAAGGTTGTGTGTGCTGATTTATCCCATTGCCTTAACCCTTCATTCAAGTTCACCAACAACCAAGGAAGAAAGGGTGTACAAGTTCATCCTCCAGCTTCTGGGGAAAGAGGGCAGGAACAGAAGGAAGGAGCATCATCTGCCAGCATCTGTTCTGTGCACACCTTGGTGTGAAAACACATCCCTCTGGATCAGGAAAAAAGAGGTCACTTGGAAGAAACAGTAAGGCATCTAAAGCATCTGTTATCTTCCTCCTCCTCCAATTTCATGGTTTTATTCTGTTTCATGGTTGTTTTTCAAACAAGCCTGAATTATTTAAAATAAGCTGTACCCAAGGCAGCTGTGAAACACCACCCTGCCAACCCTCAGGCTGCTATCAGTCCCACTTTGCTGAGCGGTTCTAGAAGTGATCAGCGCTGGGGATGCTTCACAGAGGGTGTTAGGGGACACTCTGGAGGGCAGTTTCCTCAGCAAACTGTCAATCCAACAAATTAAGTATTCAGAACACCTAACTATCTAATACCCAATATCAGGCTTTTCTGAACCGACAAAGCAATGCTTAAGTGGTTGAAGTGGTGGCACTGAGCATAGTTCCACTATGGAAACATCACCAGTCCAGAAGATGCAAAACATCTTCAATAAGAAAATGGAAGTAATTTCCTTGACATTCCCACCTCCCTCCTTTTTAAAGGAGATACAAATGTACAAAGTAACAACACACCTAGAATGGGACATCCCCTTATTCTTTACTTGCACAAAGGAAACAAAAAAGACTGAAGACAGCACTCACCGTCCAGTTGCCAGCACTAAGGTTCTGCAAAGCTCCTGCTGCAGCTTCCAGAGTGTTGAAGTTCTGACTTTCAGTGAGGATGGAGAGGTACAGTCGGACCACATCTGGCTGGTACAATAATTCAAAGCCTGCAGGTGGAGCAAGAGGAGAACAGAAGCAAGAGAAGCAGAGAACACAATGTATAAATAAACACATATGCCTATTTAATAATATAAGAGAATGACCAAGTGAAAGCTGTGACAACACAGACAGTAGAGCTTCTGCCATGTCCAAGACATTCTATCCACAGCTGCTGGAAATGGTGGAGACAGCAACTCATGCAGAGAAACGTTCACCTGGGCTGCAGGTCACTTTGCTTGTCATAAGGTTGACAATTCTTTCTGGAGTCTGTGCTATGCTATAAACTGCCCAGCATGCAGGTGGTGACAAGAGACAATTTTTGCCTGCGACACACAATTATTACTCTGCATCTCTAGACTGGGCTGCAAATTCACCTTGCTCTCCTTTCCTTGTTCTAGTATCACTCAATACTTTTAGAGACACAAAGAGCAGAACCAGAGTGAGCTGCACCATCCTGTCAGCCACGCCCTGCACACACCCAGGGGACAGAAGGAAGAAGCAGGATATCAAAGTGACCAGAACCCCCAAGTGTGAGTGGCAAGGAGGAACACTGACTCTAGTTCAAATATTCAGCACAGAAATACGCTGGCATTGTCCCACACTGTGACAGCCACATCTGTTCACTGCACATCCCCAGAGTCACTGTATCAGCTGTGCAGTTTAAGCATGACAGGAATGAGAGCTATTCCCAGCTCTGCCAAGGATTTCCTTTCGTGATGCTGAGTAACTGACGGTACCATTGTGTCCTGACTTCCTCATCCACAGGATTACGATTTATGCATCTACCCACCTTAGAAGGATCTCAGGCAAGAACTCCATCACTCCAAATTGCTGAACAATTTGAAGCAATTTTTACCTATCTTCCTTTACTAAGTGTAGCATGACACACTGCATCAATAAGGGCGGAGTATGCCAAGCATCTGCTTAAAGGACTGGCCAGACAAACCATCTCAAAGTGCTGTTCAGGTTATGTGAACAAAAAACTAAACCCCTAAATTGCCTTGGTGAGTGCACAAGGGCACAAGCAAGCTCTGGTCAATGTGACTCATTTGCAGTCATTGTAGCTGTCTGGTGGTCTTTGGGATGTTTGCAGTAAGTAAGCATTAGGTAATGCAGCAAGCATTACCTAGGAGAGGATTTCTAGAAAAACATAACATCAAAGAAAGCATGAAAGTGTGAAGAAGCCTGGGCAAAGCAGCAATTTCAAGCTTCTTTTGAGCAAAATAATTCTTATTATTTGTACACATGAAAAGAATGTTCTTCACATAACAAGATGCTGTCCTAGAATTATAGCATAATTCAAAGCAAGTTTTCCACTAGCAAGACAGGAAACCTCTGAACACAAATCACTTTCTCTCTTCAGCACTTTCTCTTCAAAATCACCCATCTCTCATACACACATCACAGATTATCATATTTTAGACATTTTCAAGCAATGCTGTCCTATCCAGTGGATGTATTTTTTTTTCTTCCCTACTGCTAAAAGCTTCCTGAAATACAAGGCTCCACATCCTTCATACGGCTGCATGGCTTTTTGAGTCAAGATCTCAGAACTCAGCCCTCTAAACCCTGTATAACACTGTCTATGAACACAAGCTGTGTTATCCCCTGGCTGTACAGCGGGTACCACTGAAAGCAAGCAAACACCATCAGCCAAGGTCTGTTCCATACCAAAAATGCAATCTATGCACGAGGATCCATGAGGATCCATGCACTGGTTCATACTTTCCGTGCTCAGCCTCCCACGTGCCCCCAGCACGCCCGGATCCTCCTGCAGTGACCGGACACTGAACCTGCTCCACGTCCGTGCCTCGTGTGAATGCCACCACTTGCCTGCTACACATGACACCCTACGGATACGTGCAGGCTGCAACAGATGGAACCCCCAAAGGCATCCTGCCAATCCATACCACTGACTTTCCTCTTCTCGAGTGTCCTCCCCTTGCACTGGGATCATTGCCCTCTATACTGAATGCTGAGGAAAAACTATCGTTACTTAAGCCATGAAGCATGAACAGTTGTACAGCTTTTCTCCATTCCTTGAATAAGTCTGTGATTATCTGACTCCAGTACAACCTTCATATCACCCTTTTCCCCTGCCACTCCACAAGGTGAATTGGCAACGTAAGAACTTCTCAAGAAAAAACACTGCTGATAAGTGCCTGGTGTTCCTTTCCTGAACACTAATACTTAAAAATCTCTTAGGATAGCCTACTGGAATTTTGACACTGTTATCTTTTAAGGAAGCTTTGCTGAAATGTAAATCAGATCAGCAGAAGAGATGAAGGCAGGTTCATTAACAGATAATATTCATACAGAACATTTTCTGCTTCTGTGTCTGAGCTCAGACTGCCTGTGGTTCAACAGGATGCAATTGTTCAGCCAGTCTTCTGTTTAGAAGTACCTGGTTGTAGTTTTGGCACACTTGCGAACAGCCCCACACCGTTACTCTGTCCTGTTATTTAAATGCAGTCTGTGATGTGCCCTTTCTGTCAGTCTGTACAGTCCTTTTTGACTGGACACACTTCCTTCCTCAGCACCTTGCTGTGTGTGAATGCTGAGATGATCCACCCCCCTCACCTCTGCTCCCCTCCTGTGGCCACAGCTGCATTCCAGTCACGCACCTCTCACCCGCTCTCTGTCATTACCTCTCTCCATGCATGAAAGCATCTCCTTTTTCCTACTTACTACTGTAAGAGCATCTCAAAAATACCTTCACCTTCTCTATTCAATAATGCACAGCATTTTCTCTACCAACCACCAGTACCTTCCTGCTCTGGGGCATAACTCCTTAGCAGGTGGTGGCTGATTCCCACCTCACTCCACATCCCTCCCTCCCATCTTTTCAACTACATTTATTCCTCTGCCCTACTGGCATCTGTCTCAAACAGTGCCACACACATCTCTGTCCTCCCTCCTGCCTCCCCTGCTCCTCTCCCAGCACTGCAGCTCGTCTGGGTCAGCCTGGCTATGCCAGGGAAAAGCAGCAGGAGTTTCTAAAGCCAAGCACCAAAAATTCCCCTCATGGAGGCTGCTCATTAGCAGGGATGAAAAACTAATAATGAGAAAGTTGCTGCTGCACTGGAGGGTTTTCCCTCTCTGACAGCAAGCTGACACTTTTTATAAGCATTATAGTGTCTTAAAAAGAAACAAACAAGTTTTAGATTTTCTCCATCTGCCTCCTGTCCTAATGAATCCAGCTCTGCTATTTATAGGATGCAATTTGTCTGAATTATTATGAATTTCCTTCCAGTGTTGCATGAAGGCCTTGTACATTTTTCCATGAAGCGCTTCAAGCACGTTCCTGGGAAGCACAGCTGGTCTCACCTCCATTAAGCACTTGCTTCTTTTCAAAACTGATTTCCTTAATTTCAAGATCATCTTAATTAATTTTTTCAGGTAACGCTACTTTTATGCAATATACAGCTAACTCCTTACACCCATTTAAAAATGGATAGAAGAAATGAGAAAAGAGGGTCATTAGTGATAGAGAATACATCAAACGATAAAAGCATCCACTGTTTTTCTTTTTTCTTTAAAAAGCTGTTTTAATTATAGCCCAGATTTAGCACTGCCTTTAAAAAGATAATCTTCCTGGAATAAATGAGATTTTTCCATTGGTTATGGATTTGTGCTGAGTTGCAATCTACACTGTTTCCTCCTGGAAAAGCATGGAGATAAGTAATTTATTGCTTCTTTTGCTGCAGAAAGCAAAGCAAACAAGTTCACTGAATTAGCTTTTGGCTTTCAGAGAAATGCCTTGGACAGCCATGTCACTGTGAGCATCAGACCTTTTGCAGTGTGTAAGCATTCCTCCAGCTAACAAGAAGGTGGTGTCACAGAGGAGTACCTTCAATATTAGAGTCATCTCCAACACACTGCAGTCTCATCATTCTGAGAAATAGAAGATGAGCTTTTCTGCAGCAGAACTGCTCAGAATTGGCACATGGGACCAGTTCTGTGTGAAGTTCACATTACCAGGATGTGGCAAGTAGATTACTTGCCCAAAGAACAGTGACAGCAATTTGAATCCTGAATGGAAAACACCTGAGGAATTAGCTGGGGCTGATTAGCCATCTCCATCCCTTCAGCCCTTAGTCCCTGTGCTGAGAGTGATGCAGCAGTTCCTGGATTATCTCCTCCACAAAACTATTTGCTTTCATCTTGGCAATGCTGATCCTGTGCCTATACTTAGCTACATTCTGGCAATAACATAAGATACTGCACCAGGTGCCTATCTCTGATACACTCACTTAATCCCAAATTCAGACAACTCTTTTTGGAACAAGGCTGCCAAACCTATTCCCCTTCACCACCCATTCCATTTAGGATTTATTCTCCCACCACAGGCATGGGAAATTATACACATGTGGATGCTAGACAGAAGAGGAATCTCCTGCTGCTGCAGCAGAAATACACCGCTTAATTTTCTATCCTCACAAGATCTCTTGGTTTAAAACAACCATCAAATTTCAAATTTAATAGCAAGTGGAAGGATGTTGGCAACACTGTAGAAAAAACCTAAGCAACTCCTAAACCAGGGCTGGGGGGGAATCACTGAGGTGAACTCTGATACCTACTCACTCCTGCAGCGTGCAGACACAATTCCCGCTTACTGCACTTAGCTGCCCGGCACAAGACGCAGCAGCACCCGGGCTCCTGTCGGGCTGCCAGGACAGCAGGAGGCGCATTGCCGGCGCACGGCCCCGCGGGGCCGCCGGCCCTGCAGCGCCGGCAGAGGGAGCGAGAGGAGCCCGCAGCGCACCTCCTCCGCAAGGTCACCCGAAAACACTCTGCACTGTGAAAAAGCATCTCCCTCAGCCAAAAGCCAAAACCAAAAGAAAAAAAAAGCAAACCAAAAAAGTAAAGAGTCATGACAGTAAAAGAAATGAACACTAACAATCTGCACGAAAGAAAAGCTCCGCAGCCCTTGGACTCCTGCCCTCTGCTGACAACCGGCCGGTACCTTCACCACAGCCTGTGCACTCCACTGTCTGCGAGGTCTAAACCAGAGCTCCGACGTATTTGCTACAAAAATGTTTTCAGAACGCTTCAGCAGCAGATCAGTCCTGCAGTTCAACTCTCCCCTTCCAGGAACCCCTCACCCTGCAGTGTGGTTTTACAGCAGACTACATGAAAAGCCCCATAGAAGGCTGGGGGAGGCAGCCGGTTACTTTTGTAAAAACAGTAATCAGATCCCTAAAAAACCTGACCCATCAGCTCCCTTCCATCTGTACGCTGTGCTCAGCACCCAGTGCACAGAGCAGCTTGAATGCCAACATAAACTTGCAAGGTTCTCCTAATTGAAAGGCTTAGCAGCAGCGCGAACGCAGCCAGCTCCAGCAGAGCCAAACGCTTGGCAGAACTGCCCGAGAATGCAGCTCGATGCAGATACATGCAGAATACTGAGTGTCACACAGCACAGGCACAGCCAACTCTGCAACCAATGAAGATGAAGTAATAGGTGGAAAGTTCTGAACAGTCCCTGTGGCTTTCACTTCAAGGTACGGCACAAGTCAGGACAGGTACTGAGCTTACTGCAGAGATTGAATCACAAATGCAGAATCCACCACTGAGGAGCAGCTCTGAAGACAGACAGAACAGCCTTTGAATAGTATTGAAAAGAACAACAGAATAACGTGGGACACACGAGACTCGAATCAGCTTGAGGGAATGTTTAAGAAGAGTTTTCTATTTAGGAAACGAACACCACACTGTGTGACCTTTCCAACTAATCCACTAAGTCATACAGAAGTTCTAAAATGATGTAAACTCTTCCCAGCTTATCACATACTCCCACAATGACAGCAGCACTGGCACACTACTCCAAAAGGGAAGCAAACAAACCCCCAGCTCAAAGGATGGAACAGGAATGTTACCAGCACTACCAAGAGTGAGGTATGCAAAAAAACAACACAGGGAGCTAGGATGACTGCAGGGAAGACAGAAAGGCAGCGAGGAAAGGAAATGTTGGAGGGCAAGGCAGTGCAAGACAAAGAAAGGATGCCTGGGAAAGCAAACTGTCTTTTGCTATTTCTATTACTCTTTACATTTCCCAAGCTCCACAAGCTGTCATCAAAGTACCTTCATAGAGAGTGTGACTTGTACAAGGTTGGTTACATCCCACTTCATACCCAAAGAATATGCAATTCAACAAAGAGGTGTCTCAATCAAACACAACCCATTTTGACCTTGTATCAGTTCTAGCACTTGTTTTCTGTGACCACATATTTTAGAGCTAATACAGTTTTCCCTTTCCAAAGGACCTGCAAGCAGCATTTCTCCCAGCAGCATTTGACACACTGCCCAATACAAAGTCTTTTTCCAAACATGCAGCCGAGTCTCCTGGCAACTGGAGATGTTCCATTAACAGCCTTTCCTCCTCACTAATCAGTAGCAAAGGCTCTGGAGGACCAATACTTAATAAGAATCTCAAAGCTGCTGCAGATAACTGGAGCACTACCCAAGCCACTGGTTCAAAAGGGGACTGCTCTGTCCCCCAGGGCTGTCACCAAAGACAGGGAATCCTCAGCAGCCAGGCTGATGAAGGGATGGGAGAGCTGCTAGAGGTCTGCACCTGCAGGGAGAGGAGACACGAGGGTGAACTGCAGCACATTTAAGCATTTCTAGGTCACCTTTGGCACTGTTTTTTGTTTGCTTTTGAGAAACACCATTGTCACAAGCAACAATGCTTTGGATTGGAGTTGATGTTAAGCCCTTTGGCTGAATGATTAAAATGGAGAATTCATGTACATAGCTTTCTTTACCCCAGTCCCAGAAGACTTGCCTCTGACCTTGGGGGCTCTCAGTACAGTGCATGAAATGTTAACACTTGCTCTTGCACCAGCTTCTCTAATTCAAAGTTATTTTTATTTACTTCAAAGTGATAACTGAATGCAGTTTCTTTTAAAGAGAACAGGACAATCATATTATTCCAAAAGCAAATCTGTTTTGAAATGCAGTTTGTATCTAAAAATCAAACATTAAATAAAATTTTCTCCCTCTCTCTTGCACACAGAGCACACACACTGGAGTCTCTGGGCTGTGAGCTACATACCAAATGCAAACTGTTTGGAAGGACAGGCTGCTCTTTTCCCACCACCAGCTTACCATGGTGTTTGCAAGCTCCCAGAATGCAGCCCAGGCCCTGCATCACCACTGCAACATCTCAAAGTGGGACTTGGTTCAAAATCCTGGCTCACATACGTAAGTGAGTACGAAACTAATTTGCATCAAAGGTCTGCCAGCTCTGCAGGGTTTCAGAGTGTGAACTGCCAGCCATGCTGGGGTATGGAATTTCTGGCAGCTCAGGCACACCCGGGGCTCTAAGCTAGGGATGAACCCTCTGGCCTGGAGAATGGCTGTGTCCAGGGGAATCTCTCTTACTGGTTGCCCCTTACTCAGCCAGTAAGAGATTCCCCTGGAATCTACAGTGTTCTCCTACAGTGCTTCAAGACAAAAGAGTGATTATGCTCATCAGGCTGGTGATGTCACTGACAGCAGATCAATGTGCCAAGGGAGCAGCAATGCTCCTAGATGTGAGCATTCCTGCCTGCTCCCTTCAGGGAAGCTCCTTCCTGAAGCTTCCTGCTTGGGCTCACACATCTAACAGCTGATACCAAAAGGAGCTGGGCACAGTGATGATGTGCACTGCACTGGGGACTCCTTAAACAGCAACCCAGACAATGCATACAAGATCAATATCAAGCGTGTCATTGATCATGTTATGTTTCCCTGGGAGGGAAAACCTGAATTTCCAGATGCTGTCTGCTACATCACAGGGATATTTGAACAACAGTGACAAGGTCAAACATCCATGCTTATTCTTTTAGATTTCAGTGCTGCTGCTGCTCCTATTGGCCATGGGTGCTTCTGATATGTCTGCTCCTGTCTCTGCGAGGGTCCAGAATTACATGACTGACTGCTTTTCTTTCTCCTCTCTGAAAGGACCCAGATGGCAGTGCTTGGTGACTGCCCACAGGCCCCGAGGGGTGTCTCCTTGCTCCTGTCACCAAACAGCTCTATTTTGTCACTCGTCTGTTTTAGCCAGAGAAAGCAATTCCAAGGAATTGTACAATCCTCTCCAGAAAGGATAACACTGCCCAGCCTGCCTGGCTTATCTGGCTCCTGGTGCCTGGGCCAGTGACACCAGTAGAAAATGTGGAGAGGCTCAGGAACTGCCAGCTTACCAACCTCAGAGCTGCAAACTCCAGCCAGGAATATGTGGGGATGCCACAATAATCCAAACCCATAACATTGTCCAAGAATATTTCCTAACATAACGAGGTGACACTACAGAATGCCTCATCTGGGTACAAACAGGTGGGAAGTGGCCCTTTCTTCCTAATGGGGAAAGGTTGTAAAGGGAGGAATCTCTAGGCTGAACATGCTTACTCTCTGCCTCAGTAGGGCTTGGATCCACTGCTTTTGGGAGCATACTGCATTTTCCATTTAGCTAAGCTTTCCCAAAGGAACAAAATAAATAAAACGATGGCTGGCAAAGCTAATGAGGATTGGGAATGTGAGGAAAATTATTACTTTCCATATGAGATAAACAAATGTGTTTTTTCAACTATGCATTCACGTATTCATGCCAGAACATGCGTGTTTTCTGGGACTTTTCCTTGAACTCAAACAACCAAATGCAGGCAGAAATATTTTCCTTACAACCCTCACCTACAGCTCCATGAAGCACAA
Organism: Passer domesticus; assembly: GCF_036417665.1. Taxonomy (NCBI): domain Eukaryota; kingdom Metazoa; phylum Chordata; class Aves; order Passeriformes; family Passeridae; genus Passer; species Passer domesticus. Next base: position 6,679,244 of record NC_087490.1, read on the forward strand.
CACAGCTTTCTGATCACAGCTGCCATGTGGTGCAGCTGAAGAGACCTGAAACTCTTTTCACTGCCATTACTGGTGCAGATGTCTAATTGTCCAGCCCAACCATCAGCAGGTTTGAGCTTAGTGTGTAAAATGTGTTTATTAAAACAGAGATACTGAGTGATTCCCTGAAGGAAAGCCCATTAAAAAAAAAAAAATACACCACAGCTATGTCCACTAGTAAAATACAAAGTGCTGCTGTTAGTATCTTATCAACAAGTCCAAGAGCCTCATAACAGAAAAATGTCTCAGAACTAGAGTCATCACTGAAAATCAATAGCACTGTTAAGAGACTGCTTCCTTTAACTTGTGGCTGCCTGAGCCTACCATTTTCTTTCCTCTGGTCTTCTGTGTGTGTTTAACCAAGGATCATGTGTTCCAAATTGCCCTTTTTTGACCTCAAGCCCCTGTAAAACTCAGCTTTGCAGTTCCAGATGCCAATCAGCTGCTCTTACTCCAGGAACCTAACGAGCTTTTAGCTTCCTCCCAGCTCAGTAGAAACCTGTCTGCAGAGAAAAACTTACTGCAAAAGGAGTCGTGCTTTAGTCCTCGGTTGCAGATGCCACCTGAGCACATTTATTTTATTAAAAAAATTCTGTCTTTATTTAGAACTGTTGAGATACTGAACAGCTTTATAAACTTTGTCATAAATGCCAGCAAGTAAAGAAGCACAGCAAAGGGAAGAAACACTCCAGTAGATAGCTGCACGACAAAATAAAAAACCCTACACGGTAATGCGTACTTAGTTGAAATATCCACACACCCTCCTACATTCACTACTGAGGTATGCAAGAAAGGTATAAAACACACAGAAAATGCTTTCTTACCTTGCAGACCTCTACTTGTCTCCCCTCCTGTCTTCTACACGGTGTATGAAACATGCCGGAATGTGAGGCCAGGTATGGTCCCACCAAGTGCCCTCCCCTCCCACAAGAGACTAGCCACAGAAGCCCAGCAGACCAAAGCCTGTGAGGGGCTGTGGAGAGAGGAGAGGCTGCAGGGTTCTGCAGTGCACAGCTGTGGGCTCCAGCAGCCCACCCTGCCACGGCCCTGGGCTCCAGCAGCCCACCCTGCCCAGAGCTGTGGGCTCCAGCAGCCCACCCTGCCACGGCCGTGGGCTCCAGCAGCCCACCCTGCCACGGCCCTGGGCTCCAGCAGCCCACCCTGCCCAGAGCTGTGGGCTCCAGCAGCCCACCCTGCCACGGCCGTGGGCTCCAGCAGCCCACCCTGCCCAGAGCTGTGGGCTCCAGCAGCCCACCCACCCCCGGCCCTGGGCCCCAGCCCCAGGCAGCAGCGGCGCTCGGAGCAGAGGTGTGAGGTGGCTCCGCAGCGCCGGCAGCCGAGGGAAGGAGCGGCCGCAGTCCTGGAGCCAGGCTGGGCTCAGGGTGGCTGCAGCAGTGACCAGTGCTTTCCCTGGACACAGCAGCCACGCTCCTCCAGACCTCCAGAGATGCTGTTTCCACCAGGTCTGCAGGGAGCCCAGGTGTGGGAGGACACACAGCACCTTCTGTGGTCAGCCCTTTTGTGCTGTTACACACCGGGGTGATGGCACTAAAACCAACCAGCAAGGCAAACCCAAATGCTCCATCACTCAGGAATTTACAGAAACAGGATTACTTTGTCAGATGTGGGACTTAGGGGGTTTCCACTGACTCTGCTTCAAAACATTCCTGCTGCTGAGGGACCTCCTGCTCGGGTTTGAATGCCCACGCGGTCCCAACAAGTGCTTGGGTGGATCAGAGCCGGAGCTGCGACAGACGAGGATCGACTGACAGCATTTCCACCCGGGCTGGCACCTGTCAGCTTCTCCCCTTCACAGCACGCCTGGGTTTCATCTTCAGTGCCAAGGGAAAAACAACGTCAAGAAAAAAACCCAAATCTTTCAGAGCTCATGCACACTGAAATACGCTTAGAAGCCAAACTGAAAGCTTCTTTCTGGGTTACTCATGCTTCACCGAGTCCTCTTACACTTCCACTGCTCATCATGATTTTTATATAAAGTCTCATAAATGGTCATAAGCCATTACACAGGTATTTGGTTATTCATATCAATTCAGCTGCTTGTTAGAGGATCGTCTGCTTAAGGCAGTGAAGGGCTGCAGAACTCCACAGCTTGAATTCCTCAAATAAGGCAGAATAAATTTTTCTATTCTCCAGTGGATATACCCTCACAGAAATATCAAACATCTAAAAATACATCCCAGTAAGAAGGAAATATTTTGATATAAACAACTTATATTTTTTGGGGGAAGCTTAGCAGAATTCAAGCTCAGCAGAGGCTACCAGGTCCAGTCTCAGTCTGTAAAAATGAAAGGTCAGTGGCTCCTAATCACTGGGACCAAAGCCTGTTTGGTTCATTAAATGGGAAGTCCTGCAACCCTGCCTTTATAAGCATTTTATAAGCTACTGACATATGGAAAGACTCCCCCACGTTAATAAATAATTTATTATACGCCAACCCAAACACTTCCTCCAATCCTGTTTGTGTCCTGAAATTGCTAATTAGTTCCTGCTCCAGCTTCCAAAGTCAAAAGTGTGTTTCAATTCCTCTCTCCATTTCATGAAAGCTGCCTCATGCACCCAAAGGCAGCCCAGTGCCTCTAATCTGTCTCAATTACAGTCACTGTGCTGCTGTCAGGCAAGTATCTCCCAAGCATCCAAGAAAAAGAATTTGATGTTTTCAATGTCAAATGAATGTCAGGCCAGAGTGGAAGCAGCACAAAAGGTTTTCCTTAACTTCTCTAATAAAAAAATTGTACCTTGCAGCCCAGCTTTTTAAAGGTACCATATTTGGGTACTTAATTCTCACGGATTTCAGCGTAAGCTAGAAACATTAATGCTTCAAAGAACAGAGATTCTGCACTCATCCTCAAAGCACTATATCCAGGCAGGGATTACAGATGATGAGAGACAAGAGAAGATGCTGCTGCTCCTCCCTCATTTAAATTGGGACACACTGGATCATACCACATCAAAGTACTGAGGGAACAGGTACTCTCCCTCTTCCTGCCAACCATTCTCTGCAGCTTTCTGGAAAACCAGGGAAGTTTCTATTAAATGTAAACTCGCCTGCTGTTCGGTGCACTGCCCGAATATTGGATAATCACAGGCAGGACTGACACAAAACCAGCTCTGCCTACAGAATAACAGATTTCCTGGAAACACAGATCTTGCTGTAAAGCTTAAAGCTGGACTAAAATGCGAGGTAAGACAACATGATCTGGAGAGAAGTAGCTCCCTAAAAGCCTTAGCTGGCTAAACACACACACACACAATACAACCACAAATAATCTATTTGCAAATTGAAAAGAGAAAGAAGAGGTTGGGCCCTAGTGTGCAGCAACGAATGAGATACTTTGCTGCAATGAATAGAGGGAGCACAGACATTTTTCAAGAGGCAAAGGGGAATATTACACAGCATCCAACTGCAGCCTGCCCCATACTCACCACCCTACAGCAACGTCTTGCATTCACAAAGCAGCAGAAAATCATATGAGAAATTCTACAACAAAGCCACAGAAGCCACCACCACAAAGCAACTCTGACAGCTTCTTTGAAACCACTTCATTGCCTTTAAAACAGTGGAAAGATCCCAACCCAACAGCCACTTTGTCTAGGAGAGTTTTCAATTTCAATGCAGCTTTCTTATGGTAATATTATGCAATTAAAAATTGAGCTTAAAATTACCCATGTAAAAGATTCTAAGCAGAAGCTGACATTTACTGTGGAGGTTGTTCATGCCTATAGAAAACTCTGAAAAGGTCAGTATAAATGTAAATAAGGAGAGATACTTCCTCAGGAGTATAGAAATTTCCATCATGTTAGGGCCTACACCCATTTCTCCATGTAAGGCAATATTATGAATGCCCTGAGGGCTTCTCGTGGGCCATGAGTCCAGAGCTTGATCTGGAAATAGGTCTCCAGACTTCAATGAAACAACTGGCAGCAAATTTTCAGTGTTTTAGGGAAAGTAGGATCCAGCCACCCAGAAAACTGCCAATACAGTTTACTGTCCATGGGTTTAATCTCAGCAGTGTTTTCAGCAAACAGGGATATTGGATTTGGAAGGGATGTGCTTGTCAGAATTTAACTATTAAGCAAAACCTTGCAAAACTGCCCAAATTCAAGTCTCATGTGCATTTCCCAATTCTTACATTTTGGACACTAACCTGAAATACTCTCCCAGGAGCAGTGCAATTGAATAAATGGGATTAGGTCTCATGCTCCTGACACCCTCAGTTTCTCATTCCTTGAGAAATTCTGAACACACCTCAGCCATTCTTCCCACTTCTCTCACACATCTGCAGGTTGCCATGTGTGCTCTCTCACTTTATTACTCAATGTGAAGAGAAGCCCCAAAAGGGAAGCAGCAAACCTGAATCAGCAAGGAACGCAGGCTTCCAATTCCCTAAGTGTTTAAAGGTCATTGGGGACACTCCAGGTAAGGCAGATCCTTTCTCTAGACCTTTCTCTTGCCCCCTCACACTCTGAATGAGTCTTTGGAGATGTTTTTCTTGCTCATTATTTTTAAGCTCTCAGCAGGATAAGATGCAATTATATGCTCAATTGTGATTACAGATTTGCTGGTTGTGATTTTAGAAGTCTCAAAACAAAAGTCATTAGATTAAATGTTCTTCCTGGCTTTGTAAGAGAGGGACAAGAAGAACTGACATCTCTAAATGGAGTGGGCTTGCTGCTAGCATGAGCAATCTAGGAAGATACTGCTTTAGTAATCAGGAAATCTCATCTCTGTTCCCAGCTGTGCCACTGAAATGCCCTTTAACTGCACAACTCACTTCAGTAGTGGTATCCTCTTTCTCTCCCCACACAAATTCAGTCTTGCTTTTATCTCAAGCTGGCCAGCTCAAGTGGACTGTCACAGTGTGTTGTACTTACTCTTTACTGAGGCTAGTGGTAAAAAACCACAGAGTTGCTCTAGACATCTCCGACAAAAACAACAGGATTTTTAGTAAAGAATGTTTTGTGCAAAACACAAATGAATAGGGCACGAGGTGCAAGGACTGCTGTCCACATTGCCTCCTTCCAGATCTGCCTGAACCAGGGTCTATTCTTGCACAGACAAGTAACATTTCATGCTATTACTGACTTCCAATTTTCCCTGTGATCACGACACAGAAAATTCAGGGCTGAAACTAATGGTCTGTGAGGCCGAAATAAAAACGCTGTCCTTTCTACCACATACTGATCAACATTCTCACTGATCACCTGGAAATGCCTGGGTCAGCAATCAAGCTCTCAGTGGGTTCAGAGCAACCAGCAGTTGGATCGACATTGCTTTCTAAACCATGCAGAGGCAAGGTTCCCCCTGCCTCTAGCTGACAGGTAAATTTAAGTGACTGCTTTACCATGTAAAATGCCTGCCTCTCAGTTCAAGGTCATTTTTCTTCAATCCACAGTTAGAGGTATATGGCACATTAAGTCCTGTAATTCCCCTGTCATGGTGGAGAAGGGGGGGAGCTTTTAAGCCTGTGCAGAGCACTCGGGGTTACAGAAATAAATATGGCTTTACATAGCAGCTTTCACATTCAAGATACCTCACAGTGGTTTACAAAGTAATGAGTCAGATAATAGGGCTGCAGCAGCTGTGCAGGTACATTCACTGGAAATTAATGCTGCAAAACCAGAAGTCTTAATTTTTTGGTTCTCTTTATTTGCTCTTCTGCAAAACATGACAGCAGCTTCAGCCCAACTAATGAGCATCAGCGGCTTCTGCAATTTAAAATGCCCAGGTTATTTGACATTCCAGTTTGTTTTAATTTCCAGATTAACTCTATGATTAAAGCTCTCCATTAACTATAATACTGTTCAAGCAAAAGTGGAAAAAAAATGCATGTACCTCCCTGTCTTGGCTGCACTGTAAGGAAGGTCTCCTTGCCTGATCTCTAGTACCACAATTTGCAATTAGTTCAGAATCACACAATTATCTGATTTTCATTCCCCTTTCATTCCCCCATCATTAGCTGTTCTAAAAAGACCCTCAAAGCCTGATTATCAAGTGTTCTGAGGATTCTATGGTTTATTGTGCTGGCACCAGTAAAGTATATATTGTAAGTAAAAATATATTTTTCTTTGAAACAAGCCATATCTTGAGGTGCAACCTGAATACACTCAATTTTGTATATATGCCCCTTTGTCAGGTTCCATGGGTAAATGGACTTTCTCATTCTTCTCATCTGAGTCACCTAATCCACCAGTTGTGGATTGTTTTGGAAAAATGTGCTGGTTTTATGAAGACATACTTTTCCTGGCTG